>NC_088249.1:56160575-57626408 GCF_036013445.1 Caloenas nicobarica | reverse complement strand
TGCCCTTCACTACATCAGGTAGTTAATGTGCAGCATTTTGTCTCTGCATGTGCCAGAATGTTGTTCAGAAGCATTTTAAAACCCAAAACTTTGTTTAATAATGAAACTTTTGAAGCATTGGTACTTCAGCATTTCTTCTATTTTAGATTAGTCTTATCAGTGTAGTTCTATGGTATTGTTAAAATAACAATGACTTGCTATATCTTCTTTTAAAGCATATTTTCTAAATATTTTAAGTTGTTTTGTATTTTTTATTTCATCATATATTAGAATAATTGAATCTTTTTCATTCCATAACTTTCTATGACTGTTTTAAATTTTAAATAAAGTAACCAGATTCCATTACTTTAATATAACTTTGTTTGTTCAATAGAAGGAAAGATTTAAAAAGGTAAGAAAATAAATCTTAATGCATACAGATTATATACTTATTGTATACAAACTGTTTATAAGTAGGCACATACAGAATAGCATTTTGTCTGATTTATATACAAAGTTATAAAATGAGGGTCTAGAAAGACGAGTTCTAGTTGATTTAGCTGAGTATCAAGATGTGATTGTGCTGCTCCTTCACCACATTGTCACCTTGCTCCTCTATCAGAAGTTATCAAAGGTTTAGCAGCTGCAACAGAACAGGACATGTCATACAACCTCAGTCATTAGCAGCTTTGCTAAACTACTGGTTGTAAACTGAGATGACTGAAAGGCAAGCGTGCACCGTATTCACTTGCTCTCACTGTAGGGATGGTGCACCATGAAAGAGACGCAGAGACCAACTGGAGTGGGATCTTCTGTTTCTGTTGCAAATCTTGACCCGTGATGTGTCCTGCTTTTGTTTTAAAGTCTCTTTCATGGATAAATTGGCTTCTTTTACCCATTCCTTACCTCTGCCATTTTTGTTTTAGGTTTGAGGCCAAAATTTTAAAACCTATATATAAAATGTAGACCCCAATGCCTATAATTCTTTTTCCCTGCAGAAGTAGTTCTCTGGTTTAAGCTCACTCTTGGCTAGGGGCTCCCTGTGCACAACACTGATAAAACCATAATGAATGAGTGAGGGGTTTTTTAGATGTTGATGAGATGAGATTCTGCATAAAGCTGGTACGTTGTTTTTGGATCAACTCCTGGATATAATCAGTGATGGAATGGTGTTGGCTAAATAATGTTATCAGGGAAAGATTTTGAGAAATTGAACATAAGGAACATTTTGCTACATTTGGCTTGTGCTATTCCAGAAGAGCAAAACTGTTGTTTGCCTCAAAGCTTTGTTCTGAACTGTCTAATTACCCAGAAAAATGTGGCTTTTTGGTACAGTACATGCCAGTCAATCCATAAAGATTCCGTTCTTGTTCTGATAGCTTTGATCTTTGTTATTAACTTTCCTAGTTCTTGGTTTTGGAGAACAATAGTTGAAAACCACAAAAATAAAGTTAGCAAACCATCTGTTCTTAAAGACTCAGAGTTCTGTATTGGCTAGCTTTCTAAGCAAAATGAAAAGTTATTGTTTTTCTTACTGCACTTTCTAGCAGACTCAAACCAATGAGGATAGTTTCCAAATTAGAGTGCAGCTGTAAAGCTCCTGAATCTAGAACTCTAGCCAGTAACCAAAACAGGCCTCATTTTCTTCCATATGAATACCCATAAATCCTGCTGAGAAGGATTTAAAACGAAGAGAAACTACATACTGCATTCACTTAAATCTGCTTTTAGGAGTTTAGCTTCGATGTTGCACATTTGAAAATGCCGACTTCAATGTAGTCCATGTTCAGTATACATCTGTGTTTCCTCTAAGTGAGGAAACCAGCAATAGGTGGTTAAATTCTTCTTTGGGTCCTCTGTTAGTATGTTGAAGGTCAAGCAGTATAGAAGATTGAGCTGCTATTGGAGTGGATGGTCTAAGAGAGCTCTGCTCTTTTAAGGATACCTGCAAAATAAAATGTTGAGTTGTCACTTTTTTTGCATTACCATGTTATCCCAGTACTGTGATTCTGTAGGTAAAGACTTTGTATGATAAATATAGTGGAAAGGCAGCTCTGGACAATCTTTTTTGTGCGTGCGTGTGTATGTAC
Organism: Caloenas nicobarica; assembly: GCF_036013445.1. NCBI lineage: Eukaryota > Metazoa > Chordata > Aves > Columbiformes > Columbidae > Caloenas > Caloenas nicobarica. Next base: position 57,624,339 of record NC_088249.1, on the reverse strand, counting down.
TAGCAATAATTTCTTGTCTCTCATTCTGTATTCCCATGAAGCCTACCTAAGGGCAGAGCTTTGGGAACTCAGGAAATGGGAACTGGCTTTTCTTTTCTCACGAACAACTGTTTACTTTCATTTTCTGACCATCTTTTCTGCAAGTCAGCAAATCTTTCTGAAATGATAAGCAGTATACTTTCTCCCTTTTCCCCACATTACAATAAAGATCTCAGGTTTGGTTTTCCTGATGCTACATCATCTGCATGTCAAACACGGATGAACCAAGGGCAAATTATTTCTCCTGTAATTTTGGCTGTAGCTGCTAGACTGCAGCCACTGGGAAATCTCCTTCCGGTCAACTTTCTGTTCCTTGATTGGGCCACATATAGTTCAGGCCAAATAGCTGAGTTTGGCATCTAAGAGCAGGAGACAATCATGACACTTAACTACTTGAGTCAGAGATACAGAGATTACTTGAGAGAGGCTTGCAAGTGTTACCTGAGATTAAGTCTCCCTCCTGGGATACTGAGATTTTCAAACTAGGAACAGTAGGCAGAACCTTACTTTTAATTAATCAGTTGAAGTACGTGTGTAGTTACTTAGTTGTAATGCTAATATGAAGCACTGCTCTGTTTAAAAGTTTCAGTCAGAACTCAGCTGCCCTTAGTCTTTTTATTTGAAGGACTTGTTTGCATTGGGAGTTTGGAACATGCACCGATTCAGATCAGAAACCAGGACAAGGTATGGAAGGCTATAATGTGGGCTGCTTGCAAAAGGGTTCATCTCACAAAGCTCACCAAATATTATTTATGACTGAGGTTTAAATCAGGGCCGTGGCTGCATTTTGAAATACCCTTCTAAAGAATGCAAGTGAATATTTTATTGTATACAGACAGCTGTGTCATGAACATGCCTAATGGAGCAGTTTCAGTGCTACCATGCTATTTCTGCGTGATATGTGGAGTTTGCAGTATTTTACCTCAGTCTTAATTACTGCATCATTCTGTCTGATAGAATACCTATGCAGCCCTCAACTTACTGAATCAAGTACTCTTTGGTTTCACCTTGAAATTGCTAACTGTCTCAATTAGCACAATTAGTTGAAGAAGAAACACAACTTTGAGGAATTTGTTGCTGTTTCAGCTAATACATGTATCTCTTCAAAGAGTCATCCAATCCATTGCTAACTTGGATAGTAAAATACAAAGTGAATTTCTTTGCTAAATTCTGCAGTAACAGGCTGGTCTTTCTGTCTTCAGGTATTGTGGGTCTTTGTTTTAAAATCCCAGTGAAAAAATTGTTAAAAAAAAGCTTCTTAAAAACTTCTGAAAGTTTGACTTTATAATACAGAAACGGAACTGTCCAGTAAATAGCCTGCCTCTTCCCATCACACCTTTTAAAAATTAAATTCAAAAGAAAAAACAAATCAGTTTGGAAATGCTTACTGTAAGAACTTCATAATGTGAAAATAATTCTGTGTGACTACCTCTGCAAAGTACTCTTCAGAGTATTTTTAATATGGTCCCAAAAGCATACTTACAGTAGCAAGGAATAACACAGCCCACAGAAAACAGCAGATAACTCAGCAATGCAGGCAAAAGACCTTCTGCAAAGTATGTTTGCATCATCCTGCATTGCTTTAATAGATCTTTTGAGCAAGAACAGAGCTTTTGGCCCTGATTCTGCATTGGCATCACACCTGAATGACACTGAGAACTTCTTTCCCCACCTCTCTTTGGATAATACTGAAATGAACGCTCATCCTTTGTATGATTAATCTTTTTTTTGCATTATTGTTATGACCTGTTTCTGGAGCAAGATATTGATAAGAGAAATTGGTGTATCTACTGGCTTTCATGTTGTTTCTATTTCCAGCAAAAGAGCTTAAAAGATGGCATTACAAAATGTTATTGCTTATTCACAGTTCTATATCATATGTTAGCAGGAGGGAAGAGGTATATATGTTGGGTTTTTTCTTCACAGACAGCTAGGCCTGCAGAATCAATATCTAATCTAGGGATATAATTGGACTGATTCTAGCAAAAACAACAGTCCTTGTGATCTAATATACAGCCTCCTTGTATCCAAATTGGGACATTACAGTCTAGATGAGTGAACTCCCAGATCAGTGAAAAAAGCAGCTGAAAATTAGATTCAAATAATGCAGTTAGTTCATACTACTGGCATCACATGTCACCTGGCATTACATGTGACCTACCAGTGAAGTTCCATTTATTAGATGTGGAGGATGAGTAGGAACACACTTTCATCAGATGTGGCTTACCACATCTGGTTTTGGGCCCCTAGGATTTTGATAAACTTGAGCAAATCCAGGGAGAGCCGCTATGGTAGTCAGGAGGCACACATGCTGTGGGGGGATGCTGAGGGAACAAACTGGTGCTGCTGAGCCTGGCAAAGAAACTAGTTACAGTCTTGCAATACTTAGATGTTACTAAAAACAGGCACTCAGGCACTTTACAGAGGTGCATGGCAGGAGAATGAGAGGCAATACGATCATGAGGTATGACAAGGGGTGTTCTGACTGGATGTGAAGGCAGGGAAGGGGGTAATTAAGCACTGGATCAGTTCTACCAGAAATCCTGCAATTTCTGTCCTTGAGAGTTTAAGTTCCATCTGGACAAAGTCCAAAGCAACTTAGTCTAGTTGCTTCAGTGCTGACCCTGCTTCAGGGAGGAGGTTGGTCCAAATGACCTTCCAACCTGCAGAATTCCTTGATTCTGGGAATTGATCCTCCAGTCTGGCTATCATACAGTAACATAAGTTAACCGTAGTTAAATAAGCAGTCGGTTAAGTCCCCACAATGGCTGATTGTTTGAATACTATAGTTATTCTTTTCCTGCTGTACAGCAATACTGAAAAAACTCAGCGGAGCTGGATTCATAATTTTTTTTCCTCATAAACAGGGAAGTGAGACATATTCGTGCTCTTTTGGGTGTGTTGATTTTTACAATGCAAAAAAACCCCATGTACATGTGCCACTAAAGTAAGCAACTGTGATTCTGATTTTGCCCAGGAAGAATAAAATGAGAATACAATACTAATTTAGCTGCTTTGCCATTTGTCTATGCAAGATGAAGAGCTGAGTGTAATCTCCCTTTTTGAAAGACCACAATCGCATTTTAGGATCCCAAAGAAAGCTATTTATTGTGAGTTTGTTCAACAAAGTGTGCCCTCTGGGATTACCCTTTGTAATTGGGAAAGAAAGAATTTTGTTTAATTTCTTCATTTGGAAAATTTTTTGCTTGACTAGCAACAAGACTCCTGGGTCACTAAGCAATCGTGTTCTGCCCTAATTGCCTTCAACTTATTTATATGTCTAAGTTAGTCCTCTAGTACTCTTTTTTTTTTTTTTTTTTTTTTTTGCAAATTACATACAGTTGATAGTATTTGAAAATATTACTTCATTTAACAACCTTAAGGTTTTTCTTAAACAAGAATGAATCTGTACCAAAGGACAAGAACATGATATTTTTTTCTCCTGATCTTGTCTGTCTCGCCTCCCCAAAAGCAAATTTGTTCTCTTTTTACATTAACTAAGAATATAGTCAGGTGGCACTTTTGACGAAAATACTGTCTCAGGTTCCCAACTCTGCCTACATCATAGTCAAAAATAAATGCCTAACTAGAATGTGATGTAGAATACATGCAGTCCAGACAGTAGAAAGATATCTAGGTTTCTCCAAATATGTGAGAAGGAGTAGAAGAAAAAAAACAAAACGACAAACCCAAATGACTCTGTTATGGAGTACATGATGCTCATTTAGGCAAAAGCATGTTTGATGGTAATATTATCTGTTGGTATTATTAATACTACCATCATTAGCAATTTGTGTTGAGCGATTTATCAGTGCATAGGTTCTCCACCAGAGGGGTCTTTCAGGACCATGGAACAAAGATTGATGCTGCTTCCTAAACAAATTTGCATGTTTCTTTCAAATAGTAAGTTGTTTATGGAGGAGGAAGAGAGCAACATTTTTTCTCACATATCATTTTGAATTTTTTTTATTTTCTCGTATTTTAAGGTCACTGCCTTTATGCTATAAGACAATAGGTTTTTCTCAAGATACTTCCTAGCTCTAGTTTCCTTTTGAACTACCCTCCTGAACGACACTTAATGTACTGTTCTCCCACTCTTATCTTCACACCTTCTTATGTGCTGTTCCTTATGCTTAGAAATCCTTATTCTCCAAGCCAAATATCCACCCACTCCATGTTCACATTCTTCCTTTAAACTGCATTTCCTTAAAGTCTGTCCAAAGTAATCTGCAAGTTAAGAAATGTATCAGCCCTGCCTTGAGAGCTGACAGTCTTCTGATCGTCAGATTTTCTAGTGCAGGCTGAATTCTTTAACTTGTGCATAATACTGAATAAATCATGGCCTAATTTTTCCTTAATATGACATGTACTATTTTTTCACCAAATATACAAATATACATATATTTTAAAGTACCTCAAAGTTCAGCCCAGCTGGTTATCCAGCCGAGCTCTGCTGCATGTTGTCTTATTCTTGTCATTCTAGCTGAAAGCCCACTGATAGAAAAAAATGAGGTCAGTATGAAGTAGGATGAGGTAAAATTTTTGTTTGCAAGTTAACAGAACTTCTGGACACAGCTATCTATGAATTATAGAGTGTTAGAGGTTTTTCGCATTGTGGGGCTTTTTTTTTGTTCATTTGTGGGGTGGTTTATGTGTGCGGGAGGTGGTGTTTTTCGTGGGTTTTTTGTTTGGTTGGTTTTGTAGGGTTTTTTTCTCCTCACAAAACAAGGGGAAGAATTGTTGAAATGATAACAGCAAATTTGTTTAGAAGTGATTAGTTGAAATGTAAAGTGAAGGAGGCATATCTAAAAACTTCTGGATGGTAAGGTCTGTTGGGCAGCTCTGACTATTTCATGGCCTAGTCTGGCATGCTTGTGCACTTTGTTCTTCGTGTGTAGCGAACGTTTATGTGGCTTTGGAAGACAATTTCCTGTGAGGTAAAGGATCTACCATAATTAAAAATTTTAAATCTCTAACTGGTTCATTGTTGGAGAGCTTCCTCTGGATAAGGATTGGAGCATAAACCTTTAGTAAGCTCAGTGTGATAGATATCTGGCTTTCACTATTATGTTTTGAAAGATGAGCGTATGGCTTCATATTCATTTCAATTTCTTTTACTTTCTGAAAAAGCTTCTTGCTTTGGTCTACGAAATATGCATGAGTACTTGGAGAGCAATAAAAGAACAAAACAGCGTGTAGATAGCAAACAAAACAAACAAACAAAAAGGACAGGAGAGAGAGAGAGATATGCATTGTTTTCTCTTTTGCCATGGAGTCCTTGGCCATATTCGTTCTCTTCTCTGGAGAGAATGTCTTAAAGGTGACCCTGGAAACAGCTGCCAGTGAAACTAATGTAACCGTAGTCTGTGCAGGGTGCAAGCCATTGAATGAGGGGGAACGGATGGGTAGAAGCTTTCAGGTCCAGAATCACTGAGGAAGTGCCACCTCCCTTTGGTTCTCCTGCCACAGCCGTCCTGTTGCCTCCAGCACGGGATGTGGGGAGGTTCTTGGAATGGCATGACTGGGGAGAAGCCTTTGCCCTAAGAACCTCCCAGCTCTGTCCTTGCCCAGAACTCCCGTTGGGAGCTGGGTCCAGTATCTTGGGCACATACTTAACCAGATAAAATTACGTCACTGGAGTTCTGTCTTAAGCTGATTAGTTCAAAGAAAACCTCAGAATGAATAAAAACTAGAAATGAACCAGAACATGTTTTTGTGAACTTGTATACAATTCTTAAAACCATTTGTTTTCACAGGGAGGCAATGCTACTTATAACCTTATTTCCTTAAATTATTTTTAGCACTAAATAAAAACAAAAACTGAAAACAAAGACTTTGTATCTAAAGCAGAGTAATTTATAAAAGTTTGATTAACGTAATATTAACTCCTGGTTGCCCCTGAAAAAAAGCAGAATCAGGAAACTTTCAGGTTGCCTAAAATACACTTTGCTTAAATTAAAATATTAAAACTTTTTTTTTTTTAATCTGTGTCTAGTAGTCTGAAAACTTTGTGAAATGCTGCTCCTCAGTATTTCTAAAATATGTACATTCTTTAGTTACTTGCTAAGCAGCATAAAATTCAGCCTAGAATTCTTGCAAAAAAAAAAGATTGTAAGCCACTCCTCTGCTTGCTTGCTGCAAGAAAATTAACACTAAACTCTAACCACTAACAAAACAAAAATTGTAATGACTGTGAAAACAAATGAAACTGGCTGATAGTTTTTCACAGCAAAAAAATGCTATTTTCAGATACAGTTGCAATCTTTTAGTTAGTCTTAAATTTCCATTTAACTATGTTAAAATAATTATCTATGAGCGAAATAAAGTCCAATTGATTCTCCTCTTAATGTATCAGGGAAAAGCCTAAAGCCGGGACCAGAGTGGATCCTATTGGAGTTAAGTACATAACTCCAAAAAAACATGATCCATTGGTTATTATTGGTTGGTTATCAGGGTTTTTTAAATTCTGATAGAAAATTTTAGGTACATAACCAAATGCCTTGTTGTAGGAGTTGGTCTTATTGATAATGGACCAGCATCACCGCTCACCCCCAAACATTTGGGTTTTGGTCTCAGCAGAGTGTCATAACGAACTACTAGAGAGATTCTCTTGAGTGCGCCCAGTCAGATCAGGCTGGATATGCATCAAAAGAACATTTTGCTTTCTGCCTGACCTAACTTTTCCTTTCTCTCATTCAAGCAGATTATTGAAAACCATAATGTTTTATGTGTTCCTGAGCTACGAGGAAAACAGGAAGCAGAAAAGGAGATCCTTTCCTGCCGTGCTGCTCTGTAAAGAAAGTCCTGTTATGTAGCTTGTAGTCCTGGGGCAGACTGTACCCACTGAGTTAGACACACAGAAATTTTTTAGAAGCTGGAGGACATTTGCTCTGTTTTCCTTACCCTTTTGTTACTTTCCTCCTTTAAAATATTTTTGTGACAGAATTATCCACATTTGTCCCTTGTCTCTGAAGTTGCAACCTGGCGGTGTTCTGATTGTCAAGAAGTATTATTTAAGTCACTCAGGAATTCATCTCAGTACTTCTCGGAATGAAAAACAAATGCTTTGAATTCATGTAGTGGTTGTGTATGCTGTGCATGCCCTGGTAGTATTGTTGCGTATCTTATGAACAGAAACACCACTTTGTCTTCCAGATTTTATCTTGTACAGGTGTATGGATATTAATGTGGGTAGAACTCAGATCATTACTGTTATCACAGAGATGCCTTATATTAGTCCCAAGGCAATGACTATGTGTTTTGGTAAATGGACCGAAGCAGCATCTTAGTATCTTGCAAGCTTAAAGTGTTTAATATAAGAAACATATCTCTTGTCATAAAAATCAAATGCGGTAGGAAACAGTCCATTTTTTCTGTGTGGCAGAAAATAAAGTGCTTTTCAATTTCCATGTAGTATCTTGTCACGTAGGGTAAGAATGTAAATGCGTCAGCTTTAGTTGTGGGTTTGATTTTTGTTTTCCAGTGAATATTTCTATTGTACAAAATTTTCGAAGTTTTAGTGGAGAATATTAAAGGTTTTCTATTAAGGTGTTCTGGATATGGTTTTATAGGCTTTGTGTGTTTTATGTTGTTTTTTAAATTTTTTTGAGATAGTGAATGGATGCCAACGGACTCCGTGTATCTTAAATATTATAACCATGCTTTGTGTTTAAAAATTTATTCTGTAGTACAAACATAAGAAAAACACGCTATTGCTCATGCTTGTTTTGAATGAAATAAGTTTAGTGGGTTTTGAGTGCTTCAAAGCTGAAAAACCTAATTGAAAATGCTAAAAGAATTCTGTATACTTTTACAGCTATACAAAATGAGTGCAAAAAGATACCTTTCTAATATGGTAGTGTTTTACAACCACTTTGCAGGACAACAAAGAAAGTGTTACAAAAAGCAGCTCAGAATTGTGCAGTTCAGCTGTGTTCAACAGTATGCAACTCCCATTGTTGACAAATGAGAGTTGCTTGACTTGACTGCAGGCAGTATGAGGTCAAGAAATATTAATAAAATGCTTGCTTAACTGTTTATTTCTGCTTTTTTTTATATATCCTTGTTGTGATGTGACAGAGCATTTGAGGTCAACCGTCAAGCTCTCAGTGGAGATGGAATAAAGCACCTTTATCTAAGCCTTCACTAATACAGCACTCAGCCGTGACTTGGAGAGGGTAAGTGAGCTGATTATACTTAGCTTTCTCTACTATGGTAAAATGAGTTGCAGAGAGAACACACTGAAAGCCTCTAAATACTTTTCCCTTTTATGGAATAGAGCTCCCAGATCACCATTTCCTGGAGATTGTACTCTAAGCCTACACAGTGGTAAAAGAAAGTTCTCTGCATTCACTGATCTATATCTGACTACAAATTTGAGCTTAGAGGATCATTTTTTTCCTAACTATTTTAAGCAGCAAGTTTACAATAACAGGCCAAAATGTTAAAAAGCATTCCATCCTCTCTTCTTTCTTTCTTTTTCTTAACTTTTTTTCTTTAAATTGTTTCATGTCAATGTGGGAATAAGCAGAATTTGATGAAAAGGATAGGTGATTTGGGTTGGTTTTTGGTCATGGGGTTTTTTTGTTTTGTTTTGGTTTGTGGTTTTTTTTACCCATTTTGTAGGTGCAAAAAGCTCATGCAGACTAAGATATTTGCCCACATCCACTCTTCTTGTGACATGTGAGTTAATCTCTACAAGTATTTAATTTTAAAAGGTAATTTTGAAACTCCTGCAGTTTCTAAAAGACTAGAATTTTGGGATGGATCTTTTACTCTGATAAAACGCTACAATAATCTCATGACATCCCTTGATAGGATAAAGGTAAGCCAGGCAGAGTTTGATCAATGCCTAACAAAATAATCTCAAAATTGTCTCAGTGACTAGGATGCCAAAAAGGCCAACAGAATTCTGGCTTGTATCGGGAATAGTGTTACCGTCAGGACTAGGGAAGTGATTGTGCCACTGTACTTGGCACTGGTGAAGCCTCACCTTGAATCCTGTGTTCAGTTTGGGGCCCCTCATCCTAAGAAGGACATTGAGGTACTAGAGAGAGTGCAGAGGAGGGCGACAAAGCTGGTGGGGGGCCTGGAGCACAAGTCTGATGAAGAGCAGCTGAGGGAACTGGACTGTTTAGCCTGGAGAAAAGGAGGCTGAGGAGAGACCTCATCGCTATCTACAGCTACCTGAAAGGAGGTTGTAGCATGGGGGGCGTTGGTCTCTCCTCCTGAGTAGCAAGTGAGAGAATAAGAGGAAATGGCCTCAAATTGCACCAGGGGAGGTTTAGATTGGATATTAGGAAAAAATTCTTGATGGAAAGGATTGTCAGGCATTGGAACAGGCTGCCTAGGGAAGTGGTTGAGTCACCGTCCCTGGAGGTGTTTAAAAAGCGTTTAGACAATGTTCTTAGGGACATGGTTTAGTGCTAGAGTTAGGTTAGGTTATGGTTGGACTGGATGATCCTGAGGGTCTCTTCCAACCGGAATGATTCTATGATTCTATGAACATGTACTTATGCACCTTGACTGTTTTTAAGGTGTAGATGTATTTTTTAATCTATCCTCTCAATATCTTCAGGGACAATATTTACAGTTATTTCGATTGGTATCTCACTTTATTGCATGTATTGTTAACATATAATTTCCTTCTTTGACTGAAACATGTTTGTGCTTGTAGAAAGGAGAGAAAGCTGGCAAAGCTAACAGCAACAGGATTCCAAGGGTTGTTCAGCTGGCAGATGAGCCAGGCTGAGAACCAGGATAGTCATGCAGTCTGTACTTTGGCTTAGGGTTCAGTAAGGCTGTGATCTGGCTTTATAGATAGAGGTGGGTATTTCTGTAGATTCCAAGGCTGTACTCCTGCCTAATGCTCTAATGAAGAAGAAAAAAAATGTATCTTCCAGGGAAGTACATTTTCCAAGGACATTTCTTTCTTTTCTTCTCTTCCCGTCTTGTTTATTTTTATGAGATAAAGATAAGCCCCTCTAATTCTTGTTAGAGTGTTCTCATAAAACCTCCTTTTTCTGTATATTTTTACTCTCATTGACATTTACTGGGGCTATTTTCATTGCCCAATCAAATAGGCATAAGGTCACTTCACTGGTGTTGGAAGAAGAACATTTATTCACTTATATCTTAAGGTTCCGTCATTTCTAAACCTACTAGTATCAGAAGGCAGTAATTGATACAGAAAATGGCAGAACTCATTGCACAGCATGGAGCAAGAAGATGTCTCCATTGGTTGTATCTATTTGATTTGCAAGATGTTATGTTTGTGCTGGTTAAGCATGATAAAGTCTTTAAAGGATCTGGACTGCTGATTTTAAGAACACTGTACAGATTAAAAATAAGCTTTTAGACTGGAAAAAAACAAACAAACAAACAGAAAACCCAAACCCCCAAACATTCAAGAGTTCTAAATCATATAGCTTATGAATTGAACTATGTCCTTATATATTTTGTTGAAATACTGATAAATTGTAGTCCTTAGAGGACTATAGCAGTGCAGTCAAGATGTGCAAAAACTGCATTAGTTTTAAGACGCCTCAGAATACGAATAATTATAGACAAGCTTACACAGCTCCAATACAGTCCTCAGCACTGGGTTTTTCTGGAAAGATGTTAGGAAAAAATGGAAAGTCAGAAGAAGAAATTTTCCTACTGATCAACACCACAAAGATTTGGAGCTTATTCCTATTTGCAGAGATAGCTCTGTAAGGAAGTCAGGGTAAGGTTCTAATTGTGTCAGAGATGGACTGAACTCAGTCCACTCCAAATCTGGGAGTTGTTAAGGTGGCATCAAGTCATCTTCCCTTCATTCTCCATTGGCTGTACTTTCTGTGCTGCATCTCTAAGACAACACAGCTTCGGATTTGTCCCTTTCTATTCTTAGACAAGTCTGCTGATTTTTTTTTTTTTTAAGTTTTTTTGCTTTTTAAATCTGAAAAAATGGACTGAAACTTGATGTGCTGAATAGTTCTTTCTTTTTCAATATGACTTGCATTCCTTTTTAAAGTTTAGTATGTACCTCAGCTAGGACTGAGAATAAACCACTTTGATGCAATACCTTATACAACTCCACATAGGACTGCAAATATGCTTTGGCCATGACTTGAAGCATTCCTGGTTTTTCAGCCACAGCATTCTGTTGAGTTGAGCCTATCAGAACCATTCATAAGGCAAACACTAAGAGGGATTAGATAAACAGCTGAATTTATATCTTCTCTTTTTGTTTTTGTTTGAATTTGAGTTCTTGAAAACTCAGAAATTGTGTAGGATGCCAGGAATTTGTTAGAGAGATGAAAAGCAAGTCCATGTCACTTTTTTTAGTTAGCTAGCTTCTATCTCGTCTTCATGTGTTGTTAATAGCTGATGACTGCTTTTTCATACAAAAATACTTAACTGTTGAAACACAGATGTTTAATGCTATTGCTATGTGCCTAATCTCTGTGGGTTTATTAAAATATGTGTGTTTTCCAACATACTAGGGACTTTAAACATATTTTGCCTTATTAAACATTTTTAAATCTTCCTTTTATTCATAGAAAGCTTCCTCTACTTTTATTTGAAGTCAGAGGTGGCTAAAATCATGATAAAAACTTGAGCTTCCACTTATTGCAGTAGAGCTAGAAATTCACCCGTAACAGATTCAAAATGTCTGCAAAAGCTTCAAGCGTGCCATTCCTATAGCATATACTACTCTGAAAAAAGTATACTCACTATTCAAAAAAAGTCCTTATCTTAGTCTTCATAATGATGTCATATATGCTGCATCTTTTCCACTGTCTTTATCAAAGAACTTAAACAAAATAGTTGTTGTTTTTTTTCAGAACACACTCGTGTAGAGATCATTTTTACAATCTGTTAGTTCTGCATTAAATTTAATGTGAGGTCACCTTGTATTCCTCTTCTAGTAAAAGAGAAAATTAAATTTCTAATATAATGTGAAATGAATCTAATAAAAGCATGGGTCTTAGCTGCTTCTGTAGTTCAAAGTTTTCACATATTCTGTAGGCTTTAAACACAGATTTTTTTTTTTTTTTTTTTTTTTCCTGTGAAAGCTGAGGTGAGGAACTTGTCACTACTGAGGCTGCTTCGGTATTTCCTGTGAATGTTGGTTTTTTGTTGTTTGTTTGTTTTTAAATCAGTGCAACTATTTTGTCAATTTTAATTCTCAACCTCAATAAACCGACATGTTCCTGAATACATTTCTTTGCCCTTCCCTGAAAGGGAAGGGAAAACTGTAGAAGGTTAATCTTACAGTGCTAAGTTCCTTGAACTTCAAGTCATCTCCCCATCTCAACCTCTTTGCTCCACTTGTCTTGATTTCCAGAAGAGTAAAAGACTAGAGATGAGATTAGTAATTCTGTTTGGGGAGAAGATAGCATGTTTTAGAGGTTGAGTCTATGCTTGTTGGGTATATTTATCTCCTTGGCATGCTACTGAAGTTGTTCTATTATTGTTTGACGGGACAGCTCCATTCTATACAGAGCTGTGAATTAACTGTAAAGGGAATATAGATAGCTTTTATTGAGTCCAGGCAGAAGCTGTGTGCCAGACTGTCTCTGACAACTGGATTGTCTCTCATCTGTAGGCACCACCAAGGAGTCGAATGATTTATTTATGAGGACCATTCCTTAACTATCCGGTAGGTGTCAGAGTAAGTCTTGTAATACATACACTGTAGCTATGAGGATTAGTACCTGACGTTTCTCACCTTCAGACTACCGGACAAGCTTTAATACTAATAATACACTTGTGAAGGCAGTAACTCCCATTGATACTAATAACGAGAATTTTCTCAGCTAATAGGCAGTGGGTTGTTTTTTTTTTTCTTCCCCCCATTTGGGCATTACTGCTGTTTTGCTTCAGACGTGTCCTGCACAGCATTGTCTTGTGCAGATGCATACCAAGTCTTGTGCACAATTCACCTAGGCCTTGCTCTTGCTCAAAGGAAGAGTGCCACCATTTGGGTTTCCAGTTTTACTCCTTTCTTTGAAATCTGAGGTCACGCTTTGTAGCATTAGGACTTTGTTAGTTACTAAAAGGCATATTGCAGATATCCAGGATGTGGTTTTCTTCTTACAGGATTTTTAGAGACGGTAGTTTGGTCACAGGCAAAACAGTCATAGTAATGAAAAAATAAAAAACCCTGCAAAATGCAGGGATGAGATGGAAATAGCAACAAGAACAGAACGTTGTCCGTTTTGAATGCGTGTACTAAGTTATACTTGACCTTGAAAGCTTCAGTTAATAAAACACAAGATAGCATTTTTAATTTTAAACCTTAATACTGTTTGTTGTTGTAAAGTGATCTCGCTGTTAGAGCACAGAGTTTTAAATGAATCTGATTTGTATTTTTGGCATCTAACACAGCCTACAGATCACAAGGCCTCTCAGCACTTATGCCTTCAGGCTAACTTGAAATAGAGCTTCTCAGCGGTGCATGGTCCTGTTAATCCACATTGCAGTTTCACGGGCTTCACACTGTCCACCATGCCAACCTTACCTGAAGACAAGGGACAATCAAAAGAGGCAGAACACAACAGTTCTCCAGCCAAAGTAAGCACTCTTACAAAGGTGTTTTCTGACACTTGTTAGAAACCTGAAGGCTGAAACCTGTTTGTATATATTTAGGCATTTATAAAATAAGATCTAATCATTGCTTTGTATTAGTGTGTTTTGATTAAGTGATGAAGCTATGATTGATGTTTCAGTTGATACTCTTAGAATTCTTCAAATACTTTCTAGACTAAGGAATGAGAACTCAAGTTACTCGAGCACTTGTTTATCAGTTTGATCTGGAGGCTTGTATGTCTGTCTGTTCTGAACCATTTATATCAAAGCTGTCCAAAAATATCCTTTGTTATTACAGTTAACTTTAACCTTTGAGAAAAGAACTTAGGCTTGTGCTTCACAGTAGTCTTGAAACAGCTAGTGTTGCCTGTACAGATATGGGAGATGCTATGCAATTTATGTGTGTGTGAAAGATGGAAATCTGCCTTTTGGTTTGTAGTCTTTCTCATTGCTTTATTTGCCACAGTAGTAGCTGAACATATACTGGAACTATACAGAGAGCAGGTGGGTGCTCCCCAGACACGTTCATCATTTTGCTACTCAAATATGTGGCACCTACTTGGTTTTGTATGTTTTATTTGCAGATAATTTTTTAAAATCAATAAGAGATGATAATTCTCCCTTTTGAATAATTTATGCCACTGATAAAAAGCAATTTTATGTTCTAATAAAGTGGCTGGGGTTTTTTTAGTTGTTAGCTTAGCTGAAATACATAACCTGTGATTTTGTAATCACAGTAAGGTTATCCAGATCATCCTGTTTTATGCAACCTGGTGTAAAGAAAGAGAGGATTTATAATCTGGCACATCCTCAGTTAAAAATGTATCACTGTCCCTGGATTTGAGGACACTGTATTCTACACTTTAGGTGAAAACATCCGCTACTTTAACATTGTTGGAAAATACTGTCAGCAGTGAGCCCTGCACTGATTTGTCATGCATTCCATCTAAATTGCACTTTGTGCTGAGTGCTGGTTTCCTGGCTGAAGATAAACACCCCAGATGGATGCAAGTTCATCAGACCATTAGCTGAGAACATATATTAGGTCAAGAAAATTTTTTTTTTTTTTTTGACTCACCCATGTGAAGAGTATTTTAGTACAAAATGCTTGCTGGTTAAATATACCCAAAGAGAAAAAATACTAAAAGCTAGCGGGCGTCAATGAACATAATCCTGAGTGTGCTTGTCAAATGGGAGAAATGAAGAATTCCAGTCACATAATCTTAAACAAAAAATTTTAAAATAATTTTTATTACATTATACAGGCCTTTTAGAGGTAGGTCATAAACTAACTATGATAATGTGATAGTTCATGAATTGTTTAACTGGGCAAAACACTTTGTTGTAGGTAAATTGTTGTTTTTAGGCACAAAGTAGCAGTGGAAGGATTTTAGCCAACGCACTGCTCACGAGCCTACTTAAGGATTGCAGCTAGCCCCTCTTGTGAGAATTCGATCTTGCTCATACCTGTTACCACTCTTGTCTTGTTGCAGTCCGATTCTACAGCATGACTATGTAATAATTAAAGTAACTTATCATTGTGAGATAAGGACTTTAAAGCAAGGAGAGGGCATCAAAAGGAACTAACAACTAGTGGACTTGTTTTCTGCCATTTAACGAAACTTTCCAAGTCTGGAATCTCATCTCAAGTGCTGTGTGGTGTCTTAACAGTTTCCTCATTCTATTTCAGGAGATGCTTCCTCACCTTTTCCCTGCATGCACAAATGCACACACATTCACAAAACAGTTCTGAGAAAAAGAAAATGAACCTTACATCACGTGTAGTTTCTTGCTTACTTCAAGTATCTCTTACTTGATGGGAAGACCTGGGCTATGTTTCTCAAATTCATTTTGAGAAAACAAATAACAGTTTTCCATTTCAGTATTTCTTACAGCAGCTTGTGTTCACCTTTCTAAACAATGTTCATCAAAGTATTCATTAGCTCTGTGTTCCTGGGGAAAGTAGATGTGAAATTCCCATTAACTCAGGCATGAGGACAGTTAGCATAATTCAAAGAACTTTAGCACCTTGTTTGAAATGTTGTCTCTATTAAGAGTATATAGTCAAACTCTTAGTTTTTGTGCTGTCTTGTTACAGTAAGCATTGAACACTTTAGAAATGTGTTATACAGAATAATTTCTCCCAGCATAAATCATAGAACTTCATAGTTACGTGTTGTTTTCAGTAATTTCTATATTTTAATTTAATTAGATTTATTTCACATAGAGTAATATAATAATAGGCTTTCGTTGATATATTTAAAAACTGATTTAAGGGTTTTAGTATTAAAAATAAATTTTTATACATGTAATGCATTCCTGCAGCAAGAAAATTAGATCCTTAACAGTTATGTTAAAAGATTTATGGTGGCCTATAAATCTCCCTACAATTTCAGGGATGGTTGTGAGCTGCCATCTTTCCCTCTTTTTAAATTAAAAATCCCTATTTTTATTTCCAGCTTTCTCCTTTCTTTGTATCCCAAACACTGTTTTACTGGCTCTTCCGACTGCTGAGAAAGAGTCTGTTTCAGATGTTCATAATGTTTCTCATACACTGATTATTCCATCATTCAAGCTTCTGCATTTCTTCTTATTATTATTCCAATTTAAATGTGTATTGTACTCTTATCAAATCACTGCATGTTACCTGTTTTATTCTGAAGAACATGTTCCATGTTTATTTTGTCTGGTCTTCTGTCTGTTTCCACTAAGTGCAGTTACAACTGAATTTTGTTACCTTGCTTGCTAAACTCTCAGCTCAGTGCTTTGCTTAAATATCTGAAACTACGCCTGTTTAAAACCCTGTCTCACTCACAAAACCATTCTCTGAGATTCATAAATTTCATGAGGCCTTTCAAATAAGTGTATTTCAGGCCAAATTTGTTCTGAAATTCAGTGCAGACCTTTAATTTCTAAGAGTAAGGGTAGATTTTTTTTTTCCCCAATGCTTTGAAGAATTCAGGTGATATACAGTAAAGCTTTATCATCTGACTGTCCTGGCAGAGGAGCTCTTTTACAGATTTTTTTTTTTATTCCCCTCTCACCCCTTCAAATGCATCCAAATTTGGCCGGATTATCAAACTTTTAAAACCACATTTTTGTGTTTGTGTGCTTAGTGAGGGGTCTCTGCAGATCCCATCCACCCTGAGTATCCCTGAACCTCTTGGATCTTCTCTTACGGACCAAACTGCGTGTGCCATCCTCTCAGCCCTGCACAAGACTGGATGGCACCTGATCATCCGTCTAGAGAACGTAGATCAGTTCCCAGCCTGGCCATAGAGGTGCAGTGAGTTTTACGCTATATTTTTGTGAGAAGAGGAGAGCTTGGGATAAAGGGGAAGCAAGGACTTGGTAGCAGGAGGTCACTGGTGCTGGGAGGTGAGGCAGCTGCTGGGAACAGCTGGAGAGCAGACTTGTCTAGAAGCCCACACGGAGACAGCAGTGACAGGTGGGCAGGGGAGAACTTCTGTTTCATCTTCGTGCAGACTGTGAGACAGCACAAACCTCCTGTTAAAGCTTCTCTTCCAAGTTCTGCATGTAGCAGCCTGAGCACTCTGCAGAGCAGAAAGATTTCTCTTGATTCAAGCCAGCTGGCCCTTTGAGGGCTTCATGCTCTATAGCAGGGGTGTCAAACTCATTTTCACTGGGGGCTACATCAGCCTCGTGGTTGTCTTTGAAGGGCCGAACGTAATTTTAGGACTGTATAAATGTAGGAGTAGTTACTCCTGCTCTATAGGCTCTCTCTGCCCTCTCCTATACAAATGCACCACAACAGGAGTCGTGAGTTTTCACCTGAGTACAAGTCAAACTTCTATAGCAACTGACCACACAATATATTCTACCTGACCTGAACTAGCCTTAGCTATGGCCTTTTTCTTTTCCTTTTTAATTTTTAATGACCCGGTTTTAGAGTCCTAAAATGGACTTGAGTGACTTTAAGGCTGATGTAATGCCATTCAATAGCTTTTGCTGTTTGGCAGTCTTGAGATTAGTATAAAGAATGTGCATGTGTACTCAGCTGCTTTGCCCTGCAAGAAGGGCAGTCACCTGAATTTTTATCCACGGTTACACAAAATACATCGTTACTTAGTAACATTTTTGAGCATACTACTAAAAATTGCTTTCAAACTATTATCATACAATGTCAGCCTTGCACTTGTTTCGCACAATAGATCATGCTTTTACATTCTAACGTTTCCTACACTACAAGGATATTTTTCTTAAACTTAGATCTTCGTATTATTTTCTTGGCATATTTCCTATCCTGCTCTCCTGTGACTGACAATGTGAACTTGCCAAGGAATATCATACGAGAATTATGAGTATAGAAGTGTGGAATGGCATGGAATGTATTTATTTTAGTCTAAAAAAAAATACGCTATTTACAACAGAATCACAAATCCTAAATCGAATGTCCAAACCAAAGTATATTTTATTGCCTTTGAGAGGAAGAAGCGCTATTCTATATCTTTTAATATTACACAATTTTCAAAATGCTTCTAGATTTCTTTGAATTTATCAGAAAATACATCATTTCAACAAGAGTAAAATGCAGCACTGGGAGAGATGCTGAAAGGAGTTCTATTGTATCTGATGGATATTAGCAGTCATGTAACTTTGTAGCTTTCCAAATGTATACAATTTCATTTCAATTTATATTCTTGGCTGCTTGTTTATGGTAACAAACCTTATGACCACTAGTTTCTCCACATGACAGCAGATGACTGAAACAATTATTAACTGATGGCCTTTGTTTCAAATAAGTGAAAAGATTTAATTTTCTCTGTTCTAAAATTTTGACTTGTTAAACTGTGAGCTATTACATGCTTCATTCTGTAAATGCCTCAATTAGTGCTTTTATTACAGCTTTTTACTACCTGTCTATTTAATGAATATTACCCAAATAAATGTTACTGTGAATTCCTTACACCTGTGTCAACCTCTAGTAGGTAAACATTCTTAAAAGGAGTAAACAAAATTCACGACAAATGCTTTTTCAGTGAAAGGAAAATGATGTTTATAATAGTTGACTATGATTCACTTTGCCATGGATTGCAAACATTCTCTTTTAGAAAATCTGGAAGCGTTGCTTCCTAGAGAGGTGGTCGATGCCCCAGGCCTGTCAGTCTTTAAGTGGCATTTGGACAATGCCCTTAATAACATGCTTTAATTTTTGGTCAGCCCTGAAGTGGTCAGGCAGTTGAAGTAGATGATCATTGTAGGTCCCTTCCAACCAAAACTAATTGGTTATATTCTGTTATCTAGTCCAGTGCCAACTAAAGTAAAAATTTCTTCTGAAACTCTGGGACGTAGTTTCAGGGGAAAAAAAAATATCCAAATAACTAAATATTTGTACATACAATACCTAGCAGAAGCAATTAGGATTTGAAAATTTAGAAATTAATATTTAAATTTTACAAGCTGATTGATGGCAATTCCCTGCCACTTTTGTGAAGCTTTCCCTCCAGCTATAAATACTCACACGGCTATGATATGCTCTACTCATCTCATGATTGTCCTTTGAAATAAAAACTGCAGCTTCTAACTTTCCCCCTCTGCATGATATTATGTGAATCACTTTTTTCAACTTCTTGACTGACTGTGAACACAAGATTGCTTAGTTAGCCTTTCTACAGTACAGGAGTTGTTTTGTCTTTTGTTTTGGTTTTTGTTAATCGAAATGTAGTACGTGGGGTAGAAGTAATGATTTTTTTGATGACATATGAGAAATCCACAGGGTTTTTTTTTATTCCAACTTGATGTATTTCCATTTGGGATATCTCACAGAAAACTGATTCCCTCTCTTGAGCTGATTGGGGTCATTGTGGTGTAGAAGGTGTGGGATTAAGTTCTCGGGACAAGTTCTCATATTTTTAAAGAAGGCAAGCATACCTTGATATTCAGTGTCACTTTCTTTTGTCACTTACAAAATATATTGTATTTTATTAAATATTGAAGTTATATTTTAAAAAATCCAGTTAATGGGAGGGAAAAACAAGTAGAACACTGACAAGATAATATTTTTTTTTTTATATATATCATGTGTACTCTTAATACTACATTTATACAACCTTTCATTGCACACTAGTACTGTTTGGAGGTTTTATATGCAAAATTTAGCCCTGTTATACATCGCTGCTTTTCACACTTGCATTCAGCTTGCGAGTTCATTAAATGTTGTACATGTACTTCAGCAGAGGAATGGTTTGCTGTATGAAAAAATCAGTTTGTCTACCGTTTTAAAGCTTTCTCATTAGTTCCATGCTTATTGAGTTTAGCTTGTGTGCATTGAAAATTTGTAAATAAAACAGATATTCCAGGTCTCCATCATCTCTTTTTAGCAATTTATGTATATAGGCTTCTAATTCACATTTGTTTTATCAAATAAGATCTGATTCTCGCTTAGTTCAATAATTTTCTCTTTTAGCTAAATTGAGCAGTACACATTATTTTCCACATAGAGCATCAATATTCAGTGTTTTGAATTTCTGTTTAACTACATTTTTATATTTGTCACAAACCATTCAGGACACAACTGTTGAAGGGACAACATGCAGTACACCTTCTATTGTTCTTCCAGAGAATGCTGTTACGCCAGATGTAGAAATTGATAAAAATCTGGTTAACAGGTACTATATAATACATTACCAATCTATGCATAAATTGTACAGTAATTCCAGGAGCTGCATTTCTAAAATATTGCTTTGAAATGTATATTGTAACAAAATATTGTTGATGTATCTCTATTTGTAATTTGATCATATTGTCTTTTCATTTTGATGATGATTCTTTGGATGCAGGGAAGTGGAGTAGGGCAGGTATATAACTGATACTAAAAGATTAGAGTTTCATATGCTATACTAAGCCTGCCAACCTGACTCACTATACTTTAATTTACATTTTTTAGTTTCAAATTATGCTATTCTGAAATATGAGAATGTTCATGTAAATTTAAAGTTTTGCATACTTTGGACTAAAAGCTGTAACTTTTAAAGTCCATCCTTTTGCTAGGAAATAAAATATGGCCAAGCAAGGAAAAAATTTCTTGGTCAAAGCCTTTTGTAGACATATAGTGGTGTGCGTATGTGCACTGCAATCCTGCACCTACTACAAGGATAACTGCAGTTGGATTCCTCATGTTCTGTGCATGTAAATGTGCAATACTGTCTTTCTGTCCAAATCTTGAACTTTATTAGACCCAGTCAATGAGCAACCAAAAAGGGACAATTGAGCATTTTTATGTTTCCTGGAGTATTTTTCCCCAGTGGAAATTTTTCACTTTAGTAGCTAAATCCCTAATTCTGGTGTACTAATTATGTATGTACACCACTAGTACTGCCTTTAATCCTATAAAGATTTCCACTGAACCTATAAGAACTTTGTAGACTGATGTAGAGTTAGGAAATTAATTCTTGTAAGACTTTAAAAAAAATTACTGTTTTTTTAAATACTAAAGATGTAAGTTCCCCAAGGAATGCCCTTGCAAATGGTTTTATCTTATGTACAAAGCCTGTGTTGTCTGTTCCCTTCTTGAATTAAAGAACTAGCTATATTACCGTCTTATTACGATATCCTTAGTATCATGCTGAAAAATAGACATTGTAGCAATATTTGCAATCTGTTGTAATTATTTTGTCTATTGAAAGGAAAATGCAGCAACAAACTATGTTGTTCTTAAAAACAATGTTTGCATGATCCTTAAATTACTAAAGTGTGTTTTAATGAAGGAAAGTTTTTTGCAAAAGAAGGACTTGAAATTTATGACAGTTTGTATAATAAGGCTTATATGTGAGGGCAGAAAATTTCTAAGGAAGACTTACGATCATAAAAATATTTTGCAATTTTTACTAATAGCTTTTGCAAGTATTTTTTATTTCTTTTTTATGTTTAGCGATTGACAGTTTCATGAACTGCTGAAAATGCTTCTTCTCTTCTTTTGACAAGTTTAGCATATTACCTATATCTTTCAGAATTAATCTACCTTCCAATCTTGTGCATATTATTTTCCTATTGACCTAGAACACGTTCTGTTTTATGTAACTGAAGGTTTTGCTAGTGAAGCTACTATTATTGTATATCATTTCTTTCCTTAGAAAAATTGTTGGTAGTCTCACATTGCTGGCTAACTTTGTTTCATATGATAATATTCTGAGATATTAAAATATCATTATATTATTGGCCAGCATCTTTAACACTTTCTTCTAAAGCTAATTAAGATATGCTCGTTTCTTTTAAAGTCCTGAGTTGAAAGGATTAGAAACCAAGTTACTGGACTTTTTTTCTACCTAAAGAAGAGATGCAACAAGTGTAGGCTTCTTTACCAGCTCTCTCCTTTCCCTTTGTCCCTTGTATCTGTTCAGTCCTCCTACTGTTTTGATGAAGCTGCAAAAGAAACTTTCGTAGCACTTGGAAGCTGCCATAGGAGCACATTCCTGATCTTCTGAAATTAAATAGGAATCTGTTGAAAATTCAAGTAGACAGCATTTCTAAGATAGCTGGAAGCACTTAAATGTCTAGCTTGAATACTATAGTATACTATAGTTTTGAAGCAGATGTTTGGACGTGTTCAGGTAGACAGGGCGGGAATATCACCTTGAGGTTCAGCATATGTAAAAGTAAGCTGTTGATGGAAACAATCTGTCGTAAATTGAAAACTTCAATTCAATTTTGAGTCGAAATAAGGTTATTTTCAGTCTTCTAATAAAGCATACTTCTTGACCTGGGATTTTTAATGTATTGACCTGCCGTTAGACTTGAAGTGTGAGAAAAAACTAATCAGAAAGTATTGATCATAAATGTAGACAATAATTTGCTTGTATCTTTAAAGTGTACGTCTCCAAATGTCAAGATTGTTTAAGAGTCGGAATTATAATGCAGCGCTTTAAAAGCAGCATTATTTGCTGGATCAGCATTTAATTTTCTGCAGTCATTTGAGACTTCCTATATTGCTGTGTCAATGTAGGAGCCTAAAAAATTTTTTCAATCTTAAAACTTAGTTTAGGAAGCACTAACAACTTACAAAGACTCATTTTTCTTTTTTCTTTTTTTTCCCCCCTGCAATGTAACATATTTACATGAGTTTTAAGTCATGATAATGAACTAAAGAAATGTGGTTTTTCTGAGAAATCAAAAGTTCACAGTATATGAGGTTATCAGCAAATGTCACATCTGCATTATGAGAGCAATTTCTGTAATTTCCCTTGTTTCTACAGCCTTCCTCCATTTATCAGTTGTTTGTAGATGAGAGGAATTGCAATAAAACCTTTTTGTTTTGATTTTTTTAATCAAAGAAAAGTGCTTTCTTTTTTTCTTGTTAATTTTTTGATAGAGAAGTAGAACTTTTTTCTTTTTCTTTGTGGCATAATGCCCTAATTTCTGTTTGTTCATTTTTCTCTCTAGGCCTCGTAGTCCTCATAGGAGACATTCTAACCGTGCCAGTAGGAGTCCAACAAATTCATTGACTTCTGTTGGTAAGAAGTGATTATTCACTTACACTAGGATCTTTTCTCAGAAAGTGTGACATGCAATAGCGACCTAAATATAGAGTCTGGCTGCATTGACTGCAGCTTTTTTCCTGTGCATACTGCTTAATGCATGCACAGGGAATGCTGCTAGTGTGTTGAGTTGTGATCATGAGTTTATGATCCTCAGTGAATTGCATGCAGAGTGAGCCAGGGAGATATGCGTATTGGTAGTTTCATAAAGTTGTTAGATTAATGGATTAGCTTAACATTGTTAGAAAGCTTGACTTATGCTTAAAATTTTTGTTTTATTCAAAATGCTGTTCAGTAGTGCTGGTTTTGTGACTTCCGAACAACTGCAATTTTTTTTAGCAAGATCCTTAAAAGACATTTAACTGTCAAGTTATTTAGTTTGGCTGTCATATCAGATAGAACCTTAAATGGTTACAAACTCTCCAGGGAAAGATTTTCTTCATTTCTTCACTTGCTAATGAGTCTCTTACCACATCATTAGTTCTATTAGCTTTCTGGTAGCAATCTGTGGAGTAAATTGCTATTCAAGGGGACTAATGGTGTGGATGTGGATTTGTGAGTACTGCGAACTGAGATAAATACTCATCCTGTTCAGTCAGTGGCAAAGCCTGCGTCAGTTCTTAACCTTGGTCTGTTTGCTTTTGGATTGTTACTTGTCTCCATTTATGTATTTCCTATAAAGTAAAAGATTAACAGAGTTGATAGAATGTTTATACTATAGCATGTTAAGGATGAAGGAATAAGGTTATGAGACCTCCTACCAAAATGCGGGGAAGGGGAATCAGAAATTTAGAATAAATTTTTTAAACTCTTTTTATCTTTACAACACTACTTTCTCCCAGCCTTTAACTTAAGCAAGTTATCACTTATACCATTCATCAAAACAGTTTTCTGTAAAATCAGGGCCTTGTGTGATCATTTCATACCTTAAAAAAAAAAAAACAAACAAAAAACTGGTTTTGTGACACACTTAAAGCCAAGCTTATGAGGTGACTATTCCAATACTCCCAGAGGCTTTTAAAGGGAAAGACCCTTTTTACTATCAGAAAGGAACCTAGTTCTTAGGCAGCTTGAAATGGATTTTTTTCTTTATTAAAGCACCAGCAAACATCAGAGCCCTGCTACCTCTCTGATACTCCAATATTCAGAATAAAAATTCTGGTTTATCAACTCAGATTGCTCTTAGTAATTGAGATTCTCTTAAGGACTCCGATTAATAATTCGTCTTAGCACACTTTTATTAACAAAGTCGTATTTGTGGAGTTGTTCTTGATCAATCTATTGAACCTCGGCATGGGGGTTCACCGATCATTTCAGAATTTTCCAGTAGCAATGGGACTCCTGTCCGTATCAGCGAATATTTCTTATAAGCGGCACTGATCTGCGGCTGATAGCAGATCATGCATCCCTAGGGTTGAAAAATGGCTACAGCTAAGTCTGCTTTCCCTGAATTATAGGTATGTTTCTACTTTCTCTTGTATAGGAGCTATTGCATGAAGGAAAAAAAAATCGTTGGTACCTCTGAAAGTAACCCAAACTCTCTCTGCTGTTAACAGTGTATTCACTTGATTTTTTTTTTTTTCTTTCTCAAAGTAGAGAGGCCAGCACCCTTTCTGGTAGAATTTAATGTATCATTACACATGCCATTTATTTTCGTTTGGTTTTTTGTGTGGATTTATGACAGTTAGTTTGCTGGATTTAATTTGAGATTTGTGACATGACAAAAATACAATAATGCTTTTATACACCTGGGATCCTGGGCTAGTTTCACACAAATAAAGAATTGGAGACTTTTAAATTCAGCAGAACATCTCTTTTGTTAATAAGGTAATAAAATATTTTATGTAAGTAGTATTTCCACTGTTGTACTAGAGTTAACTTCTCAGCCATGCAAAGAGAAGGTGCTAACTATTTGTATCAGTAACAGCTAGAATTAATCCTTACTAGTTTGTGATTCTGACACTTTCCTAACTGGGTACTCAGTTGCATCAGTATGCCTATGACAATGTGGTTGAGAGAAAGGCCAGTGAAAGATTGTCAGGAGGCTTCAAAGACTTGTGACTTCTCGTGCATCTGCTCCAGTTTTGTGATTGGCCCTTTAAATTCATGACTCAAATGTGGCTTTTGGCTGCTTGCATTCAAAGGAAAACTTCCTTTATACATCGTATAAAACTAAGATGGAGATAAGATCCACATAAATCAGCTCAAATCCACTTAATGGTACTTGGAACGCTTAAAAACCTATCCTGCTTGCCAGCAGTTGATTTTAGAGGTAACTAAACTTGTGGAAACTAAGTAAATGTATGGAACTACACTTATAGAAATCAGACTTACACAAAATAATGATTATTCGTCCATACTCGGAGATGCAGCACCAAGATCTGCTCCTCCATCCCCAGCTCCCCCCCCAAATCTGGTATCTAAATTAGGACTTTATGGTCTGGATGGGGGGACAACTAGACAGGTAAAATAATGGTTGGATAGTTTGGCTCTGCGGGTAGTGACTGGTTGGTTGGTCATATGCTCCCTGGACTTTAGTGAAAGGAGAGTGTTCTTGGAAAGAAACAAACCTTTCCAGATGTCATTTTCTGAAGCCAGAGCTTTGCTTCCAGCCTGCTCCTGTGCCAGCTGCTCTGGTCAGCCCTTGGCTGTGCCTTGGAACCCACTCAAGAAAATCAGTGGTGCTTTCCATCTTTATCAATGACCTGGAGGAGGATGGAGTGCACTTGATCAGAGTAATAGTTTTTGATCAAAACTAGCAGATGAAATCACCTTGGAGAGACTAATATGTGCTCGAGGGCAATGCTGCAATTCAGAGAGACCCAAACAGGCTGGAGGAATGGGCCAATAGGAACTTGATGAAGTTCGGCAAAACCAAATTCAGCGTCCTACATCTGGGAAGGAGTAACCCCTTGCAGCAGGTACAGGTTGGGGCTTGGCTGGCTGGAAAGCTGTTCTGCTGACAAAGGCCTGAAGGCCTTGGTAGACAGCAGGTTGAACACGAACCAGCAGTGCGCCCTTGCAGCAAAGAGGGCTAACAATGGTGTGGACTGGACTAACAGAAGCTTACCCAGCAGATCACGGAAGTGCTCATTCCCTTTTACTCAGCACTCATTAGACTGCATCTAGAAAATTGCATCCAGTTTTAGGACCTCCAATAAAAAAAGTGGGTTGATAAATGGGAATGAATCCAATGGTGGGCCACAAAGTTGGACCAGGTGCTGAAACACTTGCCTGATGAAGGAAGGCTGAAGGAGATGACCTAATTTAGCCTGGAGAAGAGATGGCTTTAGGGGAAACCTAATACAGCCTTTCAATAGCAATGAGAAGACAATTAAGAAAACAGAGCTAGGCCTATAGCAGGAGGGCAAGAGGCAATGGATGTAATTTGAAGCAAGGAAAGCTCTAAGTGGGTATGAAGAACTTCTCACTCTCTGTAGAGTCAAGCATTAGAACAATCTGCCCAGAGAGGTTTTGAATTCTTCATCCTTAGAGGTTTT
The DNA here is from genome assembly GCF_036013445.1 of Caloenas nicobarica. Classification (NCBI taxonomy): domain Eukaryota; kingdom Metazoa; phylum Chordata; class Aves; order Columbiformes; family Columbidae; genus Caloenas; species Caloenas nicobarica. The sequence goes on along the minus strand of NC_088249.1, from coordinate 57,597,731 downwards.
TCAAGACCAGGTTATCTTGAAAGACTAGCGACCTGATCTTTCACCACTTATTCTGCTTTGAACAGGTTGGACGAGATGACCTCCAACAGTACTTTCCAACTTGCATTGCTCTATGATTCTAAGATGTTGCTTTTCCAAATTAAGCAATTTCTAATTAAAACTGTTACTGCTGGAGGTCTGACTTGGCTGAAAGAAATGTAACTTCATGAACATGTACAAAATCATAAACTTGTAGACCTGAAATAATAAACAAGTGATCCTTTGAACATTTGTCATTTGTAAGCAGGTGCTGAGATGGGACGCAGCAGGAGAAATTAAAGGGAATTCATGGGAAAAGAGAACATGGCAGCAAACAGGAAGGCAAATGGAAGTGGTGAAGAGGCAGAAGGCAAGGCAAATATAAAAAGGCAAAGATGTTGAGTATAGTGAGGAAAACGTAACTGTTCAAGGAGGATAGAAAGTACTGTGCCTTGCAGCTCTCCTCTTTTGCTGGCCCAAGGAAAATGCCATGGGAGGTCCTTCTCTCAAACTTTCAACACACAAATCTTAGTGTAAAATGGAACAGATATTTCATCAAAAATAGATTGCTTTAAGAATATCCAGTCTGTGGACATGCTTTTTGACAGTCTAGAAATTGAACTAAATTAATGGAAATTAAAAAACAAAAAAAACCCCCAACAAACAAAACACCCACCCACAAACCAAAACCCCTTGAGTTTTTGCTGCTTGCTTATGTCCTTAGCTTTTCTGAAGACTGATTGTTCTGTATTGGCTCTTGTCAAATTTTAAAATATTTTTCTCTTATTACCTGATGACTTCATTCCCTCCCACCCAAGCTGTTCTTTAATAAGTTTTTCTTATTGCAAAGCAGTGTTATAAATTCCCTCTTCCCTAGTAGAGGCATCAAGCTGGGGAGAGAGGTAGTCACCACTGATATTTCTTCAAACACATCTTTTTCACTAAGCTGTTGTTAATGTGATCAAGTTGTTACTGACACCAGATAACTAACTATATGAGTGAATAAGTGATTGTGTTGTGTGAAGAGTTAACTCATGCAGTCACAAATTTTCTTATAGTTACCTGAGAATAACTGTCTGACTTGCAGTCCATTGTTGATGCTAGTGTGTGCCAGTTGCCTTGTACAAATGGAGCAGTCTCTTGGTGATCTGTCTATCAGTTCCTGCAGATCCAACAAGCTTACTGGTCTGTAGAGTTTATCAGCCCATAAAAAACTTGCACGCACTACCTTGTCAGCATACATGTTTCCTTTCTTTGGCCTGTCGTTTTCAGGTAACTGTTTCACTGTACAAACCTAGATGCTTATAGAAGCCATTCACACCAACTCACACAGGAAAAGGGCCATAGACAACAGGCTACATTCTTTGCTTAGTCATAGCCTGGAGAAGTGTAAAAATTGGTGCTTGAAATTTAGTGGTTTTGATCAATTCAGAAGCCAAACATTAATGAGTTCTTTCTACAACAAATAAAATGTTGTTTAGAAAACAACATATTAATCTAAAGGTCTAAGTGTAGGGCAGTGGCTTTCAGTTTGTGGGCCATATCTAATATATCAACATAACTGGGCATGAGGAAAAGCAACCTCTAACGCCTTCTTTAACCATTGATATTCTAATGGGATTTGCAATTCCTTTGGAAAATCCTTGCAGGTCCACCACATGGTAGAGTTTGATTTGGTTTTTGGATTCTCAGACTTCAGCTCATCAGCTGCTGCCTGCAGCTTTACCAGATGCAGCTTTAGTGTTGCTTCTGCATTTGTGGGAAAAGCTCTTCTTCCCAAATGTGCACTTGATTCCATAGATTATTTGGTGGAATCAAATGTATGTTAAAACTAGTGTGCATAAGTCTGTGCCAGATAAGTTTCTGGGACCTTGACCTTGAAAAACTGAACATAGAGAATCCATGGAAAAACTAAGTCTACAATAGAAATGCCGTGACTGCTAGTTGAAATGGATCTAATGCCACTTTTACTGATAAATTAGAAAAACTGTATCTCAGGCACAGCCAGAAAAGCCAGTTTCACATATCAGATCATCTTTGATCATAGTGACTTAATCTTAATGGGTTATCTGTGGTTTTGAGAACTTGCTCTAAACTTGAGAATATAACAACATTAGAAATGAGCAGACATGAATGTTTGTTAAATGCAAGCTCAAAGCTAAATTTATAGATATGTTTTGTATTTTTGCTCTGAAATGCCACAACCTATCTAGAAAGACGAAGTACACCTCTAATTCTGGCGGTTTCTACCCAGACAACAGTGGCCATGTGATTGATCTGGTAAACGATCAGCTACCGGATGTCAAAATATCAGAGGAAGACAAAAAGAAAAACCTTGAATTACTAGAAGAGGCAAAGAAAGTAAGCGAGAGGTTTCTGATGCGCAGAGGCAGAAAGTCAAGAAGCAGCCTTCCAGAGTCACCAACAGGTAGGTGCAGATTCTGAAAACAAGATTTTATATTCTACTTCAAACATCTGCAAAGCCATAAATAAGTATCTACTGTAATACATACATTGTTACTTTATATATACACTTGGTTAATTTGAAGGTCAGAATTCTTCTGCCCCTCCTCAAAGTTCCATATAAAACAGAAATGACCAATCTCTATATTCCGATGTAACAGTGGAAGATGGTGTAAATTTTTTTAAGTGCCTCAATGATACTCTGCAGACACTGTAACAGGAAATCATGAAGTATTTCTACTGGAATCTAAAAAAATGGTCACAAACTTCTGTTTGTGAAGATTTTCTACTTAAAGTGCCTGTTGTACATAAAATGAAATTTTAATGACAAGTTTCATACTGCTGAAAAAAACAAATCCCCCGGAGATAATCGCACAGACTTTTTTCCTGAACATAGTCATAAACTAAGCTAAATGGATCAGATCTTCCTTTAAAGACAGCAGAAGACAATGTTTTGTTCTAGAATGTCAATTGATTCCCCCCCACCCGCTCTCCTGCCCTTGTATGAAGTGTCTGAAAACTAGGACAAAATACCATTTTATCATTAAATAGGACCTTCTTTTAGCTTTGAAATGCCAATTCAAAACTAAGTTCTATCTTAAAATTGGCTTGACACTTTCTGGAGGAAAAAGAAAAAGGGTGTGGGGTTTTTTTTTAATTTAAAGGGGGGTTTTTTGAGATTAAATTGTCTTTTAAAAAAAAATTCTAAATTCTTTGTGAAACCATGTCTTGTGTCTACTTCTCTGCAGTGCTTCAAGTATCAGAAAACTGAGGAGAATAAGGATTCTGCGTATCAACAGAATTGTATTAGTTTGTGGCAGCTGTACAGTGCTTTAAGTTCCTAATTGCCAAGTACATTGTGGCAATTAAAATGACTTGTCAGGTTCTAGACAAACACATGACTGATGACTATGAGATTCATGTTTTAATCTTATCTGAATTTTTAAAATTCAGATTAGCTACAAGCCAGAAAGTAAAATTACCTCTCTTTTTTGTTTTTGTCTTTGTTCTACTGAAGCAGTTTCACCTACCCTTAGTCCTAAAGTTTCACCAGTAGCATCTCGGAGCAACTCTCTCACTCTCCCAGTTCCATCAGGTAAAATGATCTATACAGGCTCAAACTTTAACTTATAAAGGTAACAAAAAATGTCGTTTTTAATATATCTTGAGGAGAAGTCAAAATCTGTAGATTCAGGCATCTCCTCTTAAATATTACAAAGCTCGTGAATGCCCACAAAATATATTTTTACGTATTTTTTTTAATTACATTTTCATTCCTGTGTTGCTGCTAGATTACGTGTTCTATTTTTTATTCTTTTCAATAGTGGAGTTTCGAGAAGCTTCAGTGATCTTTCACTTACTATATTTTAGATTTTTTTCCCCCCTTTTAAATAGTATTGTCCACATTTAAATTTTGTCCTTAATATATTATGTGGAACTGTGCATATATCTGTTTGCTAATGCTGTAGTAGTGGAAATTTTGAGCAAAACATCAGGATATGCCATAATTATACATGTGTCTTTCTAGGGTCTGATGTATGCACAACCACTAACATTGAGTCCGTATCCCCAGGACAGGTAAGAACCGAACAGTCTTCACATAACCTGGTTATTACAGTGCTATATTATATTTTGCTGTCCTATTAGTCTCTTAGGAAAATGAGATGCTTTGAATGTCAAGATGGGATTATTTCTATGTTTTTTCTGCAGAGTGAGGGATTAATAAATGTTAACTCTGAAGACAAAAATCCATGAGGTAACGAGTGCAGAAGGATCATAGAGATCTGATTAGTGCAGGAAATGGAAAAAGATCCAATATAATCCTGATCTATGGAAAAAACTAATCCCTAAAATTACTTCATAAATAAATGTGACAAGCAGTGTAAAAATTAAGAGATTCCAAGTTCATCGTTTAGTATCTGTATCTAACATTTGCAACATAGATATGAAAGATAACTTGTAAATCAACTTTTCTTCCTAGAATAACAGAACTGTGAAAGAAGATGACAGGCAAACTGCAGAGGTAAGTGTTTCACATTAAGTGTTGAACAAAACCTGCCTGTTTGTCTCAGCACTCATGTGACTGACTTGTGTGACTAAAAAGGCTAAAAAGCTGTTCACTGAGTGAGAAGAAAAATGGTACTGCTCTAAGAAATTGCGAAGCGCCTGCAAGTGTAGCAGAGGTACAGCTGCCCTTTACATCCTATCATGCACTCTGCTCCAGCTCAGTTAAAATCAATATATTAAATAACTTTGTAAGTAAAAACATCTCCTAGAGCCACTTTGGTGTATGCTGGTGTTTTAGACAGGTGTCCTCTTCCAGACTCCTTTAGTTCCTATACCTCATGTTCTGTGCCCCTGATGGGATATTACTGTTCCACACAACTACTGGCAGAGCAGTTCATATGAATGTTTCCTAATTTGTTTTAGGTAATATCAAATGGCCCTTTAAAGAGATTTCACTGTGAGTGGATTAGGCAATACTTACAAAAACCAGTATGGCAGCAGAATTTTTGAGCAGTAACTATTATATAAAGGAGAGGAGTAGCAACATATTTAAGTCAGAGCCCACAGTTAGACTATATGTTGGTTGCCTTAAATTGCTGACACAAGCGCCCTTGAACAATATACAGATTCTGTACCAAAGTAGCCGAAGTATAGGCACACATTCTTTTGCCAGTTCTCCTGTAGAGGTTGCTGCCAAGTTATAATCTATGGTACTGCACACAAAGGAAGAAAAGAGAAATTAAAATATGTACTTTAACCTTGCGTACAAGCCTATCATTTTTTTTTTCCCTTGAGAGGTTAGGGACTAATGGAAAACAATCAAATGAAAGTATTATAGTGCTATAAAATCCGGGGTTAAAGGTGTATACTCAGAGAAACCTTACGTTAAGATGATGAGAAACTTTGCTATATGTGGATTATTATAATGGACTCTGGAATGGGAAGTGGTTATCTCAAAAGTTCAGCTAAAAGATTCCCAATTAAGTGTCGTTTCAAGTGCCTTTTAAAAATTATTTCTCTCGTCAACAGCACATTTAAAAGCAAATGTCACTGAAAAGGAAATGGCTTTTTACAGTGAAAATCTGTCCTTGGGCAGAGGGGAAAAAAGAAATCTGCACTTGCTTCTCTATTTTATGTGTGTCCCTCTACTTTCAGAATGCTGCAAAAGGATTAATTGACCGAAGGCAGAATGATCAAAGAAAGATTTCTCAGGGAAGGTTTGTTCCTCGTGCTGCTGGTTTTGAAAACTCCAAAGAGAAGCTCTTAGAACAAAAAGAAAACTTCGATCCACGTAAACATATGGATACTTTACCTAAATGTTCCCCTTCAGGTGGTGATGGTGGCAGAATGTCTCTTAACACTTGCATGAATGTTTGTGAAAATGAACTTGGAAAGTCATTCCTCAAGAAAGCAAAAGAAAATGATGTTCCTTTAAGAACCCATCTACCAGGACCAGGAATAGGAAATATAGACTCTAAGCTAAAAATTCCTGTTCCAGAAATAAGGGACCATAAAGTTTCCTGTAAACCAGAATTTAAACTGTTGGGACTGCATCCTCCTTTACTACGGGCTGTGTCATGGGATAGCTTGGAGCCTGGACAGAAAGATAAAACACATTTAAAATTACCATCTGAGGAAGATAAAAGCCTTGTTGTTGGTAATAAATCCAGCAATCAACTAAAATCATTCAAAGACCTTCAAATCCAAGTTCAGCCGGTTCGAATGCAAAAATTGACAAAGCTCAGAGAGGTGAGTCCTACCGTCAATTGTATCCTGTTCTAAAGTTATTTTCATATCTTGCTGAAATTTCAACTTGCTTAGCATTTTTTTTATCATTGCAAGAAACATACAGTAATATAATGGGAAACAGTTTCAGCAAAATCAATGCAGTATTGTACTGTGGTTTTCGTTTGCAGCTGTAGTAAAATTGTATCCTGTAACTAAATTCTATAGAATTATTCTTAGTTCTCTTCAAATATGCATCAGATGCACTGTGGTCTCTTCAAGATGCACATATCGATGTGCATATACTCTTGCACATGCAAGTTTTGGCCCCCAGAAAGAAATTGTAATACCGGTGTCAAGAAAGTACTAATTGCTTTCATTGTGACAGAAAGGTGAGTCTAAAACACAATACATCTCATTTTTTGCATCATTTATGTGACCTATAGACAGGAAGCACTTGGTTAACAGTCACGCCTTTTGTAAAATGTACTTGGGAGTAAAATGATCTATTTCGATTTCTAAAGAGAATTTTAAATCTGAAGAATCTTTCCTTCCTCAGGATGTAACAACATTCTCTTTTAAAGAGTAACTTATGCTCTTTTACTTCCTTTGCTTCCCTGTGCGTTGCTTATTCTACCCCTTCAGAATTGTCCTCAGATCCACAGGCTCTCACAATATATTGACTAATTAATGGATTTCTGTACGAGTGGGCCGAGACCTGCATATAAACAGAAAACTTTAACTGAAGTTCAGAGACAGTTACTACACATTGTTTAAAGGGTGATGAGCCTTTGTGTATCATATACCATTTGTGAACTTTCTTTGGTTTTAAAAATCACTTTTACATTGTTTAGCTGAGTGGTTTTGGGTCCTGTGTTGGTTGGTATTCTCCCTTGTAAGGGCAGTAGTCCTGTCATTCAATATTACTAGCCTTTGCAATAACATTACATTTGCAAGATCTTAGGGGACAGGAAATTAGTCCTGTATGGTATTTTTGCTTATTGAACGTTCTCAGAAAATGTCTCCAAGTGTATAGAGTTTTAAAACTGGGTGTCCCTGGGAGCAGGGGCACATAAGGGACAGCCAGACTTAAAGTTCCTAATTCTAACACGGTGCAAATGTATCAGCTTCTTGAAGGATAGACTTGTAATGTGAAATTTATAAATTAATCCATTGTTAAGTAGTTGTCTAAATGATTGGTAAAATTTAAGAATTAAACCCTAAGAATTAATCAGTGTATTGAAAAGTAGAAATGTCGTGAAATGATAAACCACCATAATAAGGCAACTACCACATGTGTATAGCAAAAAAGACCTTTGAAAGAAACAAAAAAAGTAGTTACTTTCCTCAACAGACCAATAAGAATATTTTCTTTGGCCTCCAGTAGTTAATATTTTATGATGAACACAGGGCTTCCACATGAGGAATTCAAATTGCTTGGGAATGGCAGCTTAGTTATTCATATTTTCTTGTTTATGTAACACACATATTCTTAGCATATATGTACTGGAATTTTTGTTTATAGAGACAGTTGAGCCATATGATTTTGAAAGTCCTAGAAGCTGTTAAGCACATATAGTAGTTACAATCAGAAAATGAATACAGCATGATATGTAATTCCAGTTAGGTGAGATTTGAACTCTGTCTCCAGTAGGAATTGTCTACTTATACACAAAAGTGGGTGTTTGTGCATTTTAAACATATTTGAGAATGTGAAAGTAGAAAATGAGGAGATGAGGAGAAATAAGATAACAAGGTTTAATCCCTACCTGTAAGGAACAGGGGCTGAGTACAGTAACAGTGAAATATTACCTTGCAGCTGTAGCATACCAAGATTTGGTGTGAATAAATCCTATTGATTAAGTCAAAGTGGTAAGGTCTCATATATCCAATTTTCTGATTTTTTTTTTTTTCTTCTTTCTGAGATACTTATTACTATGGCTATATTCAAAACTGCTTTTCCCACTCTCAATTACTAAAACTCTGATTTACCAAAACTCCATTTTTCTGCTTGAGTAAGGGGCACATGTCGCAAATCTCTGCCTGACCAGGAATTTTTCTAAATAATGCGTGTATGCAATTTGAAATATGGTAATATTTAAGAGTGTGTGTGTGGAGGTACATGTATCCATGGAATATAGCATCTGTCTATAACTTGATATAAATATCTCCACTGTGTTTATTAACTAAGCCAAATGTTATATTTGGTGTTCTCATGGCAGGATTATTTAAATTCAGATTTCTAGTTAAATTACTTAGAAATGTTACTGTTTTTCTTAACAGGAGCACATTTTGATGAGAAATCAAAATTTAGTCGGACTTAAGCTTCCTGAACTTAGTGAAGCAGCTGAACAGGAAAAAGGTGCAGTATCATAAAAGCTGGAAGGAGTGTTTGTTATACACTGATTTTTATAATTGACTAATATGGAGGGGAGAAAAGTATTTTTCTTCAATTGCAATAGTAGTTGTAATGAAGCAGTCATGGAGGAGGGTAGTAAATAATAAATAAGAGAGACCAATAATAGAAGTATCTGAATTTCTTGATGGTCTGAGCCAAGAAGATACTGTAGGTGTAATTACAACCAAAAGAAAAGGTGCATGCCTGGAACAGAGTCTAGCTTGTACTGCATAGGTGGAGGACTGTCTCAAGTTTCAGTGACTTTCTTTTGTGGCCATAAGGGTGAATTTGATCCTTGAAAGTATAAATAAGAAATGGAATGCTTTATTCCTGCTTTTCTTTGTTTTAGTATATATGTAGCAAATATTGGAATGGCATGTTCAATTCTTGTCCAGAGCTCTATGTCAATGTGGATAAATAACAGTAAAGCCAGAGAAGAGACATAAATGTGATTGAAGGATTGGAAAAATATGCCTTACAATAAGCGGATTTTTTTTGTTTTCTTTTAGCTCAATTAGCATGACTTTTAATAATGAAAAGGATTAAAACTCTGTGTAAATGAGGAAACCGAAATTTGGCACTAAATTTTTTTCCAGTCTAACACAGGCAAATGAGGTTTGATGCCTGTAGGCTGCATCTAAACAGATTCAGAATAGAAACAAAGAGCAAAGATATAATCCCGAGGACAGTTCACTAACTGGAAGACCTAAATAGCAGTAGTGCTGAACAATCAACTGAAAATATGTAAACCAAAATTGTATATTTGTTTGGAAGTAGTTAAGTCAGAACTTGCTCAGAGTGTTTTTAATGCCACATTAGCTGAAATGGAGATAGTTAATATGAAAGGAGCTGAAACTAATTAGCCAATATTTCATCGAGAGTCAATTTCCATTTTTCCTAATACTGTTTATTTTGCTAATGCATAGATTTGCGTTGGGACTGTTTCATAAGGCCTTAAAGTTTCTGTTACACAGGGAGATGGCTGAGATATTACTTTTCATGTTATCTCTGGAAACAGACTTATCTTCAGTCCGAATGGAACAAGATTAAAAAGACTTCTTGTCCTCTTTCTGTATTCAGTGATTATATCTTTGGATTCTTAGATATGGTAATATTATTCCTGTCACTCTGCTAAGATATCATTTCCCAGAAATTCAGCAGGCTCTGTTTTAAAGTGTAAAATAGTTGCTGTTTTACCAGCCTGTCACATAATGTAGGTAGATTTGAAACTTCTGAGGAAAACATTATGAAAAGCTAAGCATTATTTTATGTAGCTTTTCAACTAAGACCTCATGAGCATCACGAGCTTTTTAGAGCCCATTACCTTATCTAAATGATAGCCAGAACATTAAGGGTCAACTCCTTATCCTCAGTGGGCAAAACAAGTGAGGGTCAAATCCTCAGCTCATTTGTTAGGGAGACTTACTTCCTTACATTGTCAGAAAAGCCACCTTGTGCTTTTTAACTGGAGTAGTAATTTTGCTTAAACAATAGGAAATAGCCAGCTACTTCATTTTTACTGTAATGAATCAAATATACTGGCTCCATCATGTTTTGCTATCAATGCCAAGTTATTGTGATCATCTTAGTAAACACAACTTTGCATCTACAGTAGTTTAGATAAGTGGAATTTATTAGATCAGGAGATGTGGTGTCAGACTGGCATTTTATGGGGACACACATGACTGTTCCGAAGTACGTACTGGAATTTTTACATACAGAGAAAATGCACAGAAATTAAATGTAGCTCTAAAGAATCTCCCATTCTTTTTTGTCTTTCAGAAGACAGGATGTTAATGCTCTCCACATTTACCAAATTTGAGCTTTTTCACGCTATTTGTTTGGCAAGCCTAAGAATCTTTCTGTTATGCCAGATGAACAGGAGAGCTGTACAAAGATATCTTCCCACGTCTAAGATTCAGAGTGGGGAACCTGACTTTCCTTTAGGAGTGTCTTTCATTAAATTCTGGCAAGATAGAAGGAGATAAGGGAATTTTTATCTATGAAATTAAATGAAATGAAAATAAAGTTAACTAACATGAATTTTTAAAAAGGTTTATGCTATATCTTGGTCCTTATGAAAGTGACGAAAGTAGAGAATGCAATTATAACCTTTATGTCCTGTTTCAACATACAGAGCAATCAAGTACATGTTGTAGATTCAGCACCATAAATGGTGCACACAATCTGTAGTATAGTACATTATAAATGATAGGTTAGATGTTCTAGTGATGAATGCGGGTTCGGTTTGAATTCTAGGAAAAATACTACTACAGTAATTGTTTTTCAGTGCGTTAGAGACTATTGGGGCACTTATCGCTTCAGTGTTTCTGATGCTGACTATTTATGCAGGATTTTTCAAATAACATTAAAAGGTTTTTTTTTATCTGAAAATGTCTTTAGGGCCTTCACCTCTCCCCTCTCCCACTGAAGAGGAAGAGACAAAGAATAGCTCTGATGTCATGCCCAGCATTCCTGATGTATTGCTGCGAAAACTACGAGTGCACAAATCACTTCCAGGAAGGTAAAAGCTCATTAGAAGTAGAAAGACATCATCTGGGGGAAGACACTAGTGGTTTCCAGTGAACTCCCTGTATGGGGATCCATATAAGTAGAGAAATATCTGCATCTTAAAATGTGTAACACAGATTTTCTGAAAAATTTTAGGGAGTGCACCAACTTCCAGTAACTGGCCAACATTTAAAATTAGTTTGTCAGTTTGACATAAAAAGTCTGAAACCTAACTTGTGTGCTACAAGTACACTTTTTTACAGATTCTTCCACTGGGCTGTCCATTCCTGGTTTTCAGAATTGCTGCTGCAGATATGAATTCTTGTTGAAAATGTTAGTATTTCCTTCCCCTAGAAAAATAATCAGGCCAGATGTTGCTTTCCAATAGTAAAATTTGGGAATGTAAGAATTCTGCAGTTTTTCTGCAGGTGAAGACTTTTCAGGGAAATGGAGTTTATTTTTGCACATGTACTTGAAGTACTTGCTTGCGAATTCCCTGTCTTGGCCTGTGCAAGTAGGCACTTATCAACCTGCTGTGGCTTGGGAGTTTATCGTTTCCCTCCTAACACAATCTGAAACCGTATGTCTGCACGTTATAGGTGTGTAGGGTAGCACCATACAAGATCATTTTAGACTAGACCTATTGTTGCATAATCCAATCCAACCATAGCAAGGGAATGCTCTGGTCCATACTCTTCTGAGGTGGAGTCATAATAGACTATACATGCCAGGTGTTTGTTGAGACCTTTAGAAATACCAATTTGCATTCTGATTTTTAGCTTACTATTACCCAAACTTAACATTTTCTTGATAGAATTTAAGTGGAATTTCCCTTTTGGGAGAGAGGTTTATGTTTAAAATGATACAAAAGTCCATAATTTCAGAAAGTATTTTGCTCTAGCCCAAGAAATCTAGGGAAGAAAGTGCAAATTAAGCATTTATCGTCACATGCCTTTCATACCTTGCACGGCTGATAACTTTAGAAACTAAGCATGTTTTATTTTGTATTGCATTGGAATGAAGCTAAGCTTCTTCCATATTTCTGCATAAGCCTTTTCTTTGAGAGAAGTAAAACCATTTAAAAATGCTTATTAGACTTTAAAACAATTCCAAGCATATTTGGCCAAAACCATTCCTCAATTCACCCGTGTGTTTTTATACTATAAATACGAGAGGCCTTCAATCATTTGAAGCAGTCTATAAGTGTTCTCCATGCAGATGAAATAAATATTTAACATTTGTTATGAAGGAACTGTTATATACAATATTTTGTATAAATGAATGCATGAGGTGAGGAATTTCAGAGACAATTGCTTGATCATAATCAAACACTGAAAAGAAAAGTAATTTCATAGCTAAGTACAAAATAGGTAAATGCTGAACTGGCTTTGAGGATCAGTTAATATACAGATCTTCTGGTTTTCAGGTAACATTCTTTTATCACTTGGCTTAATCTATTGAATAGATAGACACATAACTTTTAATTCCTACTATCGATTTCTCAGAACGTTCCTAACCTAAGGAAAGACGCAAATTTTATAATTCTCTGTTCTGTTATATAACACACACAGATGCTTGAACTTCCTTTTAGAAGGATTACTCCTTCTAGTAGGCTTCCTCCTAGAATCACAATAAAAAGTATGAACACTAATACTTTAGGCACAAAATGGTTTGCCAACACAGGGGACATACTGGCCTCCCTCTTCTAGTTACTGCTAGTATAAATATTATTCTACCCAATAAAAAAATCTGCTGCTGCCCATTTATGCCAGATGCGTTGACTTTTGTATTTTATGATTAGTGGTGCAATGAATATTACAATAATATTTTAATTTTCTGAAAGTATCATGTCTGCACAGTGCATGATAGGTATGTCAACCACAACTCCTATCACTGTCATCCACTAGAATTTGTATATATGGCTCCTGTCATTTCTTTCAGATGCTTTTTATCTGTATTTGCTTGCATAAAGCTGAATAGCTCTCTGATGTTTTGGAGCAATTATGGGAAATAAGAACCTGTAAATTCAAACACAGGGAATGACTGCCATTAAGTGAGATCTTGCAATATAGTATCTATCTCATTTCTTTTGTAGTATTCTATGAAACTCCATTTTGATAACTTTTTCTAGGCTTTGTGTAGTTATTAATCATTGTTTTGGAGGAAAGTTCGTAAAACTCAAACATATATTTTGTCAGTGCCAGTATCATGGTCAGAATCATTGTGTCTTAAGTTCTGACAAAGCAGCCAAAACAGGATAGTTCAGTATACAGTGAGCTGGGGCTTGAATTTTGCCCATCTGTATTTATTTGTGATCATCATTATGAGGTTGCAACTGTTAAGAGAAGGAAAATGGGTAAAGATAAAAATTTGAAGTATAGTGTATTAAGTGACCCACAACTCCAGAAGGATAACTTCTGTTTTGCTCTTATATTTGCAGTTTATCACAGTGTAGCGCAGATAGCAGTATTTGCAGTTGCCGGAAACTTTGGTATGTTGTTGCCAATACTCAGGTGATACAGTGCTGTTGCTTTAAAAAAAAAAAAAAAAAAAAAAGTTTAGCCATAACAAGTACAATTCAATTAATTAAATATTGGTTTCACCAAAAGAAACTATAAAATATTTAAAGGGAGGATGTCTTCTGTTGTTCTTTTTGATTAAATATTACAATGGCTTTGTTTTTAGAGACAAAACAAATTAAAATGTGAATTTTCTGCTTTTATTTCTAGCTCTCCTCCACTTACTGAAAAAGAAGTTGAGGTGAGTATGTTCTTTAATTCGTGATTTTAGAGATATGCCTCAATTCTAAGTGGATACTCTAAGACTAAGGGTGGTTATTAGAATCAGGTAATTGGATTTTTTTTCCAAAAAAATATTTATCAGAAAAGAAACATATTGAGCTCAATAAAAAGAACAGTTTTATGAAATACGGGCAATTGTCCCAGACGGTATAAACTGTAAAAAGACTTAGAGTAGGAGCAAGTGAAACATTGTTTCTGTATTTTTCATAATAAAGTACACATTCATTTTGGCTATTATTACAATATGGTAGTAAAAAAATGAAATAAAATGATACTAGAAACTAAATTTTTTAAAATATATTTCTGTATTGGACAATAGGAGCTTTGGGGCAGTTTTTGATGTCTTGTAGTTCATTTACATAATTTTTACTTTTTCAGTTCAAGACAATAATTTTTTTGTAGGTTGCTCTTTAGCTTGCTGCCTTTGTTACTCCTTTTTTGTCACATACCAGTTAAGAAAACAAAAAATATTTACATAGCTTCAATCTAAAGGAACCGCTGGTGCCTTGTGCTTTGCAAAATTTTAATCCTAAGTAATAACGCATCTGGTAAAGAAAGAGACAATCTTTAAAAGCAGGGTGCCAGGGATAAAAATGTTAGCACTTAAACTTTTGCTGGCTTCAGTGGTAGGTGTTTATCCCTTAGGTAAAACAATGCGAATGGTGAGCTCATCCCTGGACTTCCTCTGCACACACTATCTGTTGAAAAACCTTGGGGACCCTTGGAGGAAGTCCAGCTAGAAAACAGCTCCATTGTGACTCTGATGCTTCTCGTAGGCTGCTTCCTTCATTGTGTCTCTGCTCTACTGATCTTCCAGAAAAACAGGCAGGAAAAGAGGCAGCAACACATTTATTCATATTTTAGAGGAAACAAAGAGGAGTGATTTTTTTGAAACAATCTAATGTAAAAAATATTTTCAATTTTCTGTTTCAATACTTATTTAAGCACCAAAGTTTGTTAAAACTACCTTATTCATAAGTTGTTATTGGAAATTACATTGCTATGACACTTATTTTAAAGTGCCTTTTTTTAATCCAAACAGAATGTATTTGTTCAACTTTCCTTGGCCTTTAGAAATGATAGTTATACCTTAGAATCTAGAATTAATCAAGCAGAGAGAGAGAGAAATCTTACTGAAGAGAATGCTGAGAAGGAACTGGAAAACTTTAAAGCAGCCATTACGGTAAGAAAACAACAATCATTCCTTTTGTGAACTATAATGTACATGAAAGTGCACACGGATTTGAAATATGCGCGGCTGTGCTTGCTCATACCTATACTAAATGCAGTCCCAAAACTTCATTTTCTGCTGCACAAGTTCCTTACTGTCGGCTGCCTAGCACTCTGCACCAGAGAGGGCTTTTCCTGCCAGGGTGGGCCACCATTGCTAGAAATGAACAGAGGATGTTGCCCCATTCTTGGGGAATAAGTATTATTAATTTGCCGTTCAGTTCTTGGAATAAGCCTGTGACAAAGCTAAGAGCCTTCAGAGCTGCAATTTGAGCACTGACCCGTGCTCTCCTGGGTGAGACCTTCTCTAGCAGTAGATTTGAGGTGTCCAGTTAAGTGAGACACTGAAATGATCTGAGTCCTGAGATTTCTGACTTGAAAAACCTCTTAAGTGCAGATAACAGAAGGTGGTATAGGAAAGGAAACAGTAAGTACTTACGGAATATATGTAATCCCAGGTTCAGGTTATGGGCCTGAACACATTTTCATTCCAGCTGTCCCTGATGGTTTTTTTTAACAGCAGTAGTTTTCAGTCCTCCTTGCCAGCTTTCTCTGGATTTTCTAATCAAAATGTCAAATATATCTCTGTGTCACACAACTTAAGTGCTACACACGTTTTTGTGCAAAAAAGGAAGGGATGCTTCGATACCATGCTGCTAAATGAAATACCCATAAATCCAATTAGCATGTTACAAGGAGGTGCTGCCATATATTTGAGAAATAGGAGAATGTATAATTCTGCCATTTAATTTATCAATAATGTAATCAGGTAAGGAATGATATAATTAAAATAGATTGTGATATTTACGTCTTTCTGTAGGACAGGCACATGTTATATGGCTCAATGACTGTTTTACCAGTCCTCATGATTTTTTTTGTCAATCTTGTGATAATTGATGTTTTATTCAAAAACCCAACTCCAAGAGAAAGCTGATTTATATGAACTTCAGATTTGCTGGAGAAAATAAGCAAGTTATGGTTGCTAAGAAAAACGTGAAAATCTGAAGTTCTTTGCATGTTTTTCTCAGATTCCCTTATGCCTTCTTGGGTCTTGCAGTCAATTTTTTTGTGGAATTTATTATCACACTAGCTTCAGTGATAAATAAGTTTAAGAATTTATTGTTGTTGCAATTGTTGCCATTGCACCAAATTCATCAGTATCTTGGCTGTGTTTCTACAGCAAAGGTTTGCACTACAGATACAATTTCTCAGATGACTCTACCCAAAACGTTACTGCACGTCGCTCCCTTCTTTTGAAGGGAGGAAATAGAAGAGAAGGAGAGGTTATTCTTTTCTCATAGATCATTTCAATGCCTTGACTTGCTCTTGCAGTAATACAGGTGAGGGGTTGCAGGGAACTAGGGCACAACGTGACTGGTCAGAGGCAGAATTGTGTGAACAGCAACACAGTGATTAATTACTTAAGACACCTCAATGCCAAAAGTAGTGCATCCTGACGATGCACTTTAAGAATATAAGAATCATCCAGCATCACAAAGTCTGCCTGTAAGTCTGAACTAAATTGTATTGGGCTTTCTTGTATCAAACTTTTCTGTGAACAGAAAACTCACTCAGTGAAAGAGGTGTTAATAAGGCTTTGGCTAAGATTACATGTAAATTCACTCTCGCTTTCGGTAACTAATCCTAAGGAAGTTAAATGCTTCAGTGTTTTTCAGTATTAATCTGAGCTATCAAAGTGACAATATTAATCCAAGGCATAAATATGTGTACTGATTGGAAAAAAAAAAAAAAAAAAGTTAAGAAATTGTAATTGCTGTTTGATTTACAGGCCAGTTTTCATTACTCTTTTGCATTTTGAATTCCTGAGACTATAATGTCTTATTTTCCAAATAACTGAAGCATCATGGAACTGAAATAAATAACATAAATGGCCTTCTTAACACCTTGTGCCCAGCGAGTTAAGATGTTCTTTGTGTTTTAGCAATCATCTAAGTACTAGTTCAAGTAAGATTGGCATTTGTAAAATTAATCATTAATTTCAAAAGGAAAAATACTGCAGGTGTGCTCAGCCCTTTTTAACCCCTCGAAAGGTGTGCCTGCAGACGCAGCGAAGCACCATTCTGAAACAGAGCAGCAACACTTTCTAGGTAACCTCTGGTGGTAGGGATGGCATTCCTCTGGGGCTACTGTGTCCATGTGTAGTTCTGCCTGGACATGTCTACCCCACCTCTATGGCTGGACATGGCAGTAAAGCTGATGTATTTTCACTTCAGTCTTCAGCTCACTTGTGGCATCACTATGAACACAGAGAAGCTTACCAGAAGCTATTGGAGGATATCGCTGTTCTGCGGCGTTTAGCTGCTAGACTGTCTAGTCGTGCTGAGATGGTTGGAGCAGTTCGCCAGGTAAGAACATCCTGGTGTCTGACATGTATCCTGGTAGCATGTGTTCACTCCTTCTCTTTTTCAGCCATAGCTGGTGGTTATATTAGCCCTTCGAAGTTTATTTGGCATTTTGACAGATTAAAGATGTTTATTGTTGTGTCAGATAGGACACCATTTCAGCCTAGAAACAGAATTTAAACAGGAGATTACCCATGAAACTATTCAACATCTCTACAATAGGAACATATATATTATTCAGAACTATAGCTGCTTATTTAAAATCAATGCAGCATGAATAAGAAAGCTTTTCTGGGTCAAAAAGCCCCTCTAGTTCAGTCACCTGCCTTTGGCAATAGCTTAGTCAGACATCTATACAGAGTATAAGAACAGAGCAAGTATAAATGAGAACACAGTAATACCCTCCTAGATTCAAGACTGGCGAGTCTGCCCACTAAACTAGACTGATGCCAGTGAATAAGACCTTCGAGGATTTGAGTACAAGTGTACATAAACCACATAACTAATAATACAGGCACATAAGTAGACTGTATAAATATATGATAAAACAAATTATAGTATTCTGTGGGTATATATGAATGCGTGTGCATTTGTGTTCTAATTAGGTTTGGAATTTTCAGTCATAGAGGTACTAATATTTCTTTAAGAATAACTATTCCAGGGCACAAACAGAGGTGAATGATTTGTTTGAGAAGTGCAGACATTACCTGAGTATTCCCCTCTTTTCTTCCTTAGGAGAAGCGGATGTCAAAGGCAACAGAAGTAATGATGCAGTATGTGGAAAACCTGAAAAGAACGTATGAAAAAGATCATGCCGAACTAATGGAGTTCAAGAAACTTGCCAATCAGAATTCTAGCAGAAGCTATGGTGCATCTGGTAAAAAAAAAAAAAAAAAAAAAAAAAAGTTTGTCTTGCCTCTATACAGAGAGGTGTTGGTGCTATTTATGATAAAAAGTGAAGTATCATGAAAGCTGTTCATGAAGTTCTGATCTAGAGGAGCAGATTTCAAAAAGTTATAACAGCTAGAATATTTCATACAATCCATGCTTAATGCTATAGCTTGGTAATTTAAAATCACTATCATTTACCAAA
Organism: Caloenas nicobarica; assembly: GCF_036013445.1. NCBI lineage: Eukaryota > Metazoa > Chordata > Aves > Columbiformes > Columbidae > Caloenas > Caloenas nicobarica. The sequence goes on along the minus strand of NC_088249.1, from coordinate 57,579,122 downwards.
GTCTGAGAAGATATGATGACAGATTGATTGACCTCTTGCACATAAGTGTAGCTTGCACATTTTAATGCAACTAATTTCATTATTGAAAATGAATTTTTTTCTTTTTGTAACCTTTTCTTTCCTAGTTTGCTGGAGACTGAGATACTCACATTTTCTTTTGCAAAAACTTGATTATGGAGACAAATAGTGGGCTTTTGCCTGATCTCAGTAAAGATAGTAATGGTTTGATTTTTTGCAATTATTTCAGATTTCTTCTTCGGGTGTAATTGGGACTAGAACTGAATGACAGATAAAAACGTAGTCACTGCAGACTTCATATAAATATACTATATCTAAGTTAGAAATACAAGCAAGTAATGTTATTTATAGAAATTCATATAGTCTAAGACTGTTCTTTGTCTACTGTTTTTTTGCAGAAGATGGAGTACCTCGTTCATCTAGATCCATGTCTCTTACTGTTGGAAAGGTATTTCTACAATATAAAGAAAATCAAGTGAACATTTTGTATAGTGAAATGTCTTTGTCCACAAACATTCGATTTTATAAGCTGTGTTCAAAACATAGTGCTGCTAAATTCTCAATATTGTTAATGTAATTTAGTGCAAATGCTTTGTAATTTTGGATATGTGATTAAGAATGATTGTGCAATAATGATAATGCTTGCTATGAAGTTATAAATAATAAAGGGACCTATTTATTTAAGAATAAATGTATTCTGGGCCACTTACCTGTCTTCCAGGGAATGGCTTAGGTCCTGTGCTTTGTCCTAGTTTCTCAATGAGGATGCTGAACATGCGATCAAAACTTACTATGTGATCAGAGATTCCATGATCCTATCATTTTCATTATCTTAAGAATTATGTGATGTTCGGAGTACCTTAGATGTAAACAGTTATTTTAAGTAGGGTTCGTTTTTTTTAGTTAGCATCTGAATATCTTGCTTGGTTTGACAAAGCATTCAGAGTGAAAGACTTTCTCAGACTGTTTTGGCTTGACCAGTTAGTAACTTTAACATGGCCGGTGTTCCATTTCTGTGAAACTTTTAAGTGTTGGAGATCCAGTTTGTTATAAAACTTCCTAAAACCACCAGTGATTTGAGAGATCCAAGTCCCAATGTGACCATTATGACATTTGATGGTCAGAGGCATTAGATTGTGTCTACTATTTCTTTTCCTATCCTTATTTGTTTTGGTTGTAGTTCTTTAGCTTTAGTTTATTCCTGCCACCTCTGAGTACTGAATAGAAAGAATTAGAGCACAGAGCATGCTGAGGGCAAGACTGAATTTCAAAATAAGAATGAGAAGTTGAAATGGAGGTTCTAAAAAAGATGAAATTTAACAGGGACAAGTACAAGTCCAAATAATAAATAAAGGTTAAAAAAAACCCAACAAAAAACCCCCACCAAGCCCTAAAAAAACCCAAACAAACAAAACAACAACAACAACAAAAAACCCAACAAACCACAAACAACAAAAAAACCCCACTCAAGTGGACTGGCTAATGGCTGCAAACTCTTCAGTATAGTTTTTCAGGAGCACATTAGATAAACTTCTGCCATTACTGAATAGGTATAGTTGGTTTTGTGTAGAACCAGAATCATGGAGTAGGTGACTTCTGTATATTTTGTAAATCTGTTTAACTCCTTTCCTGTCAAGTTATCTAGAGCAGAATCTTAGAAGTATTTGGATGTGCACTAAGATGAAGCTGTAATATGTTATATGTGTTTGGATTTTTTTTTTTTTTACTCAGTAGGAAGTGTAGATTTCACCAGGTAAATGTCATAGGATAAAGTACTTGGCTACTTAATTACAATAATATGATGTATGCTTGAGCTATGGTATATTATGTAAAGCTAGCATGTGTTTATCATATAAAGAATTTCCGTCGTCTTTGGGAAATGTAGGCAGTGTTGTGTGGTGCTAGATAGATGTCTGTCAATTCAAGGGTGGGGGAGAAGGCTCTGTTCTTTTGCAGAGGGAATGGATGTTATTGTTTCTGTAAGTTATAATATATAGGTTTAGAAATAATTAATATATAATAGTGGATACAGTGTATCTTAACAGGTACATTGCAAGAGAAGAGTTTAAAGTGTAACTTCATAATTTTCCAGCCTTTGTGACACTGGCACTTTTCCCAGTTATACATCTGGTTTAACCAAGGATAATCACCTCTAATAAGAACTGACAGTAACAGCTCAGAACACAGCTGTTGTGTGGCTTACACTAATGGGCTTTCAGTGTGGAGGCAAAAAGTAGCATCCCTGCACACCACCTCATTTCACACCAAGCACTTGCCATACTAGACATTACTAGAGGAGGTTTTGGGGAAAACCACAGCCCTAACAGCCATTTATCATAATTTTGCTCCCAACTTTCCTTTCCCTTAAGGGATATTAACCTACATCTTTGCCACACCTATTAACTTGTAGAATTGTTCTTCAGCCTACCTTCTTGTATGATAGAAAAAAACATGTCGTTTGTCACAGAATATGCCTCGGAGGAGAGTCAGTGTTGCTGTTGTCCCTAAATTTAACTCCTTAAACATTCCTGGTCAGTCACCAACAGCTTCACCTATACCTTCGATGCCATCCCTGGTAAGTAAAACCAACAATTTAAAGTTACTACTTTTTGTCTAAACCACCTTTGCATAGGGGCAAACCATAGTTACCAAAAAAACATAAGCCCTTTCATTCGTTTAATTTGTTTTGACCCCATCCTAGTGAAAAGGATGTACAAAGGTAATCTCTGCTGTGTAAAGGACATACGCTTTCAGAATCTACCTCCATAAATTATCACTTTGGACACAGAGCTGAATAGGGCCAGCTGATGATCTAGAGGCATTAGAAACTGGTTGAGCCAATTTGCCTTTTAATCCGTAGTAACATCTGTAGTAAAAGTAGTTATCCACTGTAGGAGAGAAGTTTTCACTAGAATCCATGCAAGATGATTGTTCTGCTTCTCTTCATTGCCAAATAGTCTACTAAAGAGAAAAGCATGCAATGAATTTATGGAAATGTATGTAGTACAAATGTAGAAGTTCTGTGATGATCTGGGATTAGTGGAGCTATCAGCCTTTGCCTTGACTTTTTGTTTATAAAATTTTAATAAATTAAATGAGAATCTAATCTGAAGCTAATAGATCTATATAAATGCTTTGGAGGAAAACTGCAAGGCATACCAACTGTTCAGAGATGAGCTAAGGTAGCACATAACCTGAAAATCATGCAGTTTTCTGTTAAAAATGTAGGGATATTTAAATGAGGGTTGTTGCTGAGAAGCTAAATCCATTTTAGTTTTACAGAAACAATCTCTTTGTGCAATTTAGTTATGTACTCAGACTCAATTGTTTCAGGAATCAAGTGTGTATATTAACCATGAATTATTCTTATTTTTTGGTTGTTTAAAATTTTAAATTGAAAACAAATTAATGTTCCTAGAGGAGCAACAGAGTAAATTCATTCTTCACGGATCAATATATGAAGACAACTTTTCTTGGAAAAACTAAGCAGGGTAGAAGGGAATGTCCCAGAAAATTCTTAGTGGGCAAGTCCATTGTTCACCGTGGTTAGTAGGAGTAATTCAGAAGCTCCACATTAAAGATATCTTGCTCATGGGTGTGGGAAGAAAACTGAAATAGCACATTGACTTTGTCTTTTTACTGAAGACTCATTTCAAATTAATTAACGAATGTAAGATTTATTGCTGTTTTTCACTTACAGTCTGAATCACCTAGCAATGGAAGGAGCAATCTAACGTCTACTCCCATTCTGCCAGCACTTTTAGAAAAGTGAGTTCTCTCCAGGTTATCTCATTACCTATTAAATCCACCTATGAAATTAAAATTATATAATTTCTATGTTTCCTAACAGAAGTTGTACCAAGGCATAAGGTGTTGAAATCAGTGACACAATATTCATTTAAGTTGATTCACAATCTGGTAATTGTGTTTTACTGTATCACCATCATATTGTTCCTTTCATGTTCAAAGAGTTGACAAGCCGTGTCTCAGAACTACACCAAGCCTGCTATGATTGTTAGAATTGATCAAGTAAAAAATGCAGCAGAAGATTATACATTTAAACAATTGAATAGACCTGCCTTCAGAACTTGACAAAACTGGGACTATTACATACGATTCATGTGGCTTTTTTTAAAAAAAAAAAATATTTCCTGGAACAAACGAATGCTGTATCTAAAGCTGGCTCTGAGCAGCTCTGGGTATGAATATTCCTTAACTTGACTATCCCAGCAAAAGAAGTTGTGTCCTGCCCATGCCTTTTCAACATGTGGCCAGCTGGTAAGAATGATATTTTGAACTATTATGATATCCAGCATCATGTAGGTATTTAAACTTACATGAATAAACATAAATATACAAAATTCAAAAGTATAATTTATTATAATAGTAGATAATGAACATTTTACAGAGGTAAAAAGAATTATTGAGTAGCAATTATCTTTTTAGTATAAAATGGATTAAACATTCAGCTAAATTAAAGCATTAGATTTGAGATTTTGGTTTTAACAACCTAAGAATTTAACAGCTAGAGAAGTTGCATTGTAAAACTAAAAAATAGAGATACAAAGGAGAAAGAGGTTTTGTTTGGTTTGGTTTTTTTTTTTTTTAGCCTGGTAATAAGCAAATACCTCTATCTATATTTTTCTAGTACATATAAATTACAACAATATTTTTCATTAAATCATTTGTCCTTCTGACTCTATATTACTTATGATTAGTGTAAATGTCCTGGATGGATTAAAGTGTGCTGCTGTTATCCATTTTCTGTAATAGTTCCACAAGACATTCCATGGGTTTAAATAGTACTGTTAGGACTTTCAGAGCAAAATAATAGTTATATGGACAAGGAAAGCAGAAAATTACTCTCCTGAAAAGCATTTGCATCTACACATTTTTGGAAAGAACTTTTAAGTTCTTTCAGTTGAAATTCATGTACACACATAATTTAATTTTATACAAGTTCTTGAAATGTAAAGCCTCTGCAGCAATAGAATACAAAGATGGGCAATATGAAAACATGTGAGACTGGGCTGAGAACAGAAGGCAGAGTCAAGCTGTTCTACAAGGTCTTTGTAAACAGTTGCCATTATGGACACAGGGACTGTTGCACTTGCAAACCCATGTGTGTATATACTTTATTCATATGTATAATCAGCCTAGAAAGCAAAAATAAAAATTTGTCAGGCATATTTCCAAATACTTATTTCTTTGACGAGATGTTGTACATTCTGAGGAAGTTGCTTGCTGATGTTTCAGAAGTAAAACTTACTAAACCATCACATTGATTTTTGTTGTTGGTTTTGTTACTACTACTACTACGGTCATTTAGATGGTTTGCAATGTCACAATAAAATACCCACAATATTAAGTTAAAGTTTGTTAGGATGATTTACACATGACAATTACAAGCTTTAAAATATGTAGATCTCACATCTGTACAGAATAATGATTCTTGCATATTTTATTATTAGCACTGAGGCAGGACAAAGTTTATCTTATGTCTTTGTTTTATCTCTGTACTTTACTGAGAATGAAAACATGCAACAATTGGGAAAACAAAACCAGTGAACTATGGCACTAGTTGTCACAACTCAACAGAACTCTACAAGATTTAGACCATCTTTTGAAATGGTACAGAAATTTGGGGGGGAAGGGGGAGCAGAAATACTACCAATATTTCTTACTGGATCTTAAGAAAACAAATCATGTTCTCAAGTAACAGAAGTAGCAATTGAAATTCAAGTTTGAGCATAAGTACGTAGTGTAAAATTACATAGTTTGGCAGAGTTTTGTATATTTAAGCACTTCAAGCGTATATTCATGATGTGTTTAAAGTTCAAGTGAAAATAATATCTACTGTTAGCAAGACTCATTGTGAGAAAATCCATTGCCCACAGATGGTGTCAATCAGGATGAAGTGTTCTGCCATTGTTTTTAGTGCCAGAAAAATAACGCCTGCAAAAGGGTTAGATTCGAGAAGTTGAAATGGGATCCACTGTTGAGTGTGTTAAACCTAGACTGATAGATTTGCTAAGTCATGTCTGAATCACTTGAACTCTTTGTCCCAGACTTAAATAAGTAAGAACAGGTGAGCACTGCAGAAAGAGACAAATATATAATGGCTCATCTTTAGGCTAGATGCTCAAAGCTTTTACTCAAGAAAAGTTTTAATGACAAAAGCTATGTATATATTTTTTTAACCTGTGCATCACTTCAGCTTATAAAGTCAGCAGAGAGAAGTACCTAAAAGGCAAATAAGAAAAATGTTTTGTGAAGTTAATATTTGGTACTATTTCTATTCTTTTCCTCTGACATAGCAGGCTACAATTTCTAAGATGATTTTTAAAAAGTTGAAGCAAATATTTTGAAGAATAGCAAATAAATGCCACAGATAAGCCAGGAGACAAATGCTCTTTTCTGTTTTCTAAAGAAGAAACAAAATGCAAGTTTTAATACCTTAAAAACATATTAATTACTGTTCTTAAATTACAACATTTTGAAATTAAAATTTTGCTTAACATTTAATTTCTTTCTTTTGAGAGGCATATTATTTCTCTGATATAGATTAAAGAAGAAAAATCGGGAGTCACAAAATTGTGTGTGATTGTTCTTGTTCAGTAGTATACTCCAAATACAACACATTTCAGTGGTATTATTTTCTGTTTGTGTGTTTCTTTTGTCTTGGCAGTGGTAAGACTAATGGAGAGCCTGACAGTGAAACAGCTACTTCTGTGCTGGCACAGAGTTCGTTGGAAGAAATCAGTCCTGAAACTAAAGCCAAGATAGAAGAGGAAGCATATAACAAAGGGTGGGAATATTTTTATGTGAACTGAATCTGCAAATATGTGCTACCAGATGAGGACATATGTATGATAGTGTAATTTTAAATGCAAAATGAGTTACATAATAAATACAACCTCCTTCAGGAACGTGGGAAACAATGTGAGTGAGCTTCACTCGTATTTGCATCATAGCTGTTCACTTCCACCCTTTATTAACTTTAGCCAGACTGTGGGAGAGCAGCTGTATCGGAGATTCTGGGTTAGGCTGGTGTTCTTATGCCAACAGTGTTCAGCTTTGTGATAGGATAATCCAAAACCACGTTATAAAATGTTTATTCTGAAAAGTGTATATCGAAATGAGTAAAGAGTAGGTATCAGCTTTTGCAGTGAACTCATGTTGTTTGTATCACAAAGTGCTTTACACAGCAAGTTTTGGGGAAATTAACAGCTTTGGGATCTGTTTCTGAATGTCAACGATGTGAAGAGTGAGACAAAAATTGTGATCCTCTCCTGCAGAATCCAACAAGCCATCTATCTTGAGCATCGATTAGCACTTTTTCTCCAGAAAAAAAATAGAGAGGGTGTTCAAAATGGTTGAAAACTAATAGAGAAATACTTACCAACTCCTTTACAACAGACCAAAGTTGTGCTCTGCCGAGGACTATAACCTTTTTTTCTTTTTTAAGATGATAAATTTGGTAACAGAGCTAATATAATTCTCTATGAAGGAAACATGGCTCAGTGTGCCATACTCATGTTATTTAGCTAGAGGTACTTTTTTCCACGTGCTGCAACACTGCTATTTGTGTTTTATTGCACATAACAAAACATAAAGCTAATTTTTTGTTACATAGGAACAGGCTTATACAGCATACTAGACTAAGAAAAATGTTTTGTGTGTTAAAGCTATCAGGAAGGCTTGAAGAAAACCAAAGAACTTCAGGAACTGAAGGAAGAAGATGAAGAGACACCAAAAGAAAGTCATGATGAACATGAAGAAAGTGAAAATGAAGATGAGATAAAAAACCTGAAAAGCAGGTGAGACAGTGGTGTAATATATCCATACAAGAGTGGTCACTTTTTTTCTATTTGTGGTACCCAGCCAAGAGTTTAATACTATTATCTTGACATAATTTCTTCCAGTCTGGGGATACATATTTGAAATAACAGTATTCTCACAGAAAGGCATATTACAAGATAACACAATTGAAAAATGCAAAACTTTCTATTTTGATATTTCAACTCAAATTGTATGTTGACATCAAGTTGTTTCATCTTGATGGGGTTTGGTTTTGATTTGAGGTAAAAGATATTCCACAGAAGTTCTTTAGATGCCGGAATACACCCCTCAGTAGGCACGGGTTGTCTCATACAAGTTGTAATTGAGGAATCTGATGCCCATATTTGTGCCATATGTCATTCCCAAAGGATCTTCACAGATGAGTCCGTACATCTACAAGGTGAATGCAGATTAAGACAAGCTCCCCAGTTATGTTGGACTAGCTCTGATTTGGACCTGAAGCATTTGATGCTTAACTGGAAATCTTTTCTGAAATTTTCAGCTTTTCTCAGAGTTAATTATTGAGTTTTCTTAGTGGTTCTACTACCCAATTCGATATACCTGCAATTTGCTGAATTTTAAAAGCAAAGCGACTTTTGCATTAGAGAGGAATTGAATGCTGGCCAAAGCGAGTAATACGTCCAGTCCCAAACTAAGGTAGGGATCCTTACCTGATCCAGAAGAATTAATTTCCATTCCATAACCATTATGATTATAAACATCTGTTCATTTGAAATTTCAGCCATGTTCAGAAGGGTAGCCATCTCACTAGTCATGAAACTCTTAGGAAGAAATGTTTACAACATGTTCTATGTTTAGTTGAGCAAGCTATGAACGGTGCAGAATTTTACATCATATCAGGCTCTGAGATTTGCCAGCTGACAGGTGGAAGAAATAGAAGTCAAGCTTACAGTCTTCAGCTGCCTCGCAAATATCACCAATATCTGAGTGTACAGCTCTTCCTAAAAGAACAGTCTGATTCTTCTTTGACAAGGTGTTTGTATTTGGAAGAAAGATGGTGCACCATACATATGCGAAACTTCTCAAATTGAAAAACTTAAGATAATAAATTTGCATATGATTAATATATAACAGTTTTCTTTTAATTTTACAGCAGACTTGAAGTCATCATTAATTATTTACATATATTGTACCCCAAACTGTGTAAACACTGGAATGTGGTATGGCTCGTAGTGGCTGCGATAATCATTTTTGCCGTGGTATTGGGAATCTACCATTCATACAACTCCTGTGATGAAAAATCAGAGGGACCTGAAGGGAAGGCCAGCTGTTCTGCCACCCATCAATATTCCTGGTGGAACTCAGGATTTCAACATGAGCAACGCACTGAATAATAGAGAAGCAACCATGTATTTATGGTACCTGAGCAAGTATGTGTATTAGGACACAATTGTTGTAGGTAGTGCTTAGTCAGCCTTCTGGTTGTTAAATATGATCTGTTAGACAAGTGAGTTACTCCACACCATCAGGTTTGGGGATACATTGTGAACATACCTTGCTAAAATGACAATCTGATAAATAATCCTGTCTGTCCTCTTATTGTAAATGCCTGATACAAATAAATTAATATTGAATCATGATAAGGTTTTGCAGTAATCAGCAACCAGCAAGACATTTAAAATAATGATTTGCACAGGACATTATTTCTGCTATGGTTTTGAAGAAAATCATAAAACTTCCATTTGCAGTTAGTGCTTTACTTTTATTTTCTGAATTTACTGGTGATTGTTGAAGTACTAATGGCATTTCAGTCCTTTGGGTTTAAAGAGTCTAATTAATTTCCTTATTCATGGTTATTGAGTAGAAATAGAAGCTCTTCTATGGAAGAATTATATTATCAGACCAAATGCCTTGCTGATAAAGTAATTTTATAAGAGGAATTATCTGTATGATTATTTAAATGGAATACTAAGTACATGCATAGATGTGTTTTATTATATACTTTAAGAATGGGACCACCACTTTTTTTTTTGATACACAACAAAACCCAAAATGAGGTCTCGGTGCCGCAGTTAGTATCGTAAAATAAATCTGGGAATTTGGGATATATCAAAGGGACATGCTTTGCAAAAGATTCGCATATGACTCTCAGTCAATACTGGTTACAGCAAAAAGTAGTTGTTGTCTGGAAAGTTGGATGTGTTGCCCAAGCCCATAATACAGCAGTCTTGGATGTAGGAAGCAATCTTCAATTCTTTATTAAAAAAAAAAAAAAAAAGTCTTCAAACCTCTGTATACACTGTATACAGGTGATCACACTAAGTGGACTCTTCCCTACTGCTGATACTGGAAGCAGAGATCCTTAGAGATCTGCACTAGGAACACAGTTCTGCATACATCAAAAACCCTACCAGTGCCCAGGTGAATCAGGACATGCAAGCAGTGAGGACTTTTAAGAGGTTGCTGCATGTCTTCAGTAGTTCGTTTTCAGAATCTGATGCCAAGTATATAACTGTTCTGATATGCTTTCAAAGCTAAAACTATCAGGTCATGACAGGATATTCTTTTGCACAGATTTTTTAACAATTCTGCCTATTTGGGAGTTATGAGTTCTTACACAAGAACGTGAAAGCCTGTAATTTTTAGACAAGCAATTTCAAAATGGTAAAGCCATTATCTGTAAAAAAAAAAAACCAAAAAACCAAAAACAAAAACAACAAACCACACCACCTAGGGCTGAGGCCAAATGCATGTCACTTAAGATACACCACAGGTACCTGCTGAACTTCACATCTGATTGAAGATGAACTATGAGTGTCTTGCCATAGCTATGTGCTTGAGTGTAACCGTAATATCAAAATCAGTGTGACACTTGATTGCACTCGTGTCTTGCATTCTTCTGGCACTTTCTGACTGATTAACAGGTCTGTTTACCAACTCAAGGGTCAGTAAGTTATGAAGTACTGTAATTTCAGTTCAGATGCAGTTAGTATTGTCTTGTTTCCTTTTGGTGTCAACGCTGAACCTCAATTTAACTATCAAAGAAAACAGGTTTCTAACTCAGTCATAAATTAAATTCATGTATCTGGCACTAGTAACAACCATCCTGCTGGTGAATTTTGTTTGTTATATCTTTAGCCACATGTTTCTTAACAGACATTAATATTGAAAAAGAAAGGAAAAAAATTTTAAAAGCAAACCACTACCACTTTTTTTTTTTCCTTGGGGGCGGAACTGAGAGAGAAGTCTATAAGCAGTTGGGAGGGGTGGTTGTTTTAAAGTATATATTGTTGAGGAATGGTGTGCTTAAGGAAGTTCAAAAAGGATAATGGGAAAGTGTCATTTGGTCTAAAATTGTAATTGGTAAAGAATAAGACAAAAGAAGGCTTCTTGCAAATTACTTGGTATCTGTTTGGTTCAGTTAGAATATCTGACTATGAAGAACTGCTGTGACATTTCACATACTTTCAGTATTTGAAGAAACTTGCCAGTTGCTCTTTGAATACTTCTTTATTTAAATCAGCTTCTTTAGCTTAATATTCTTTGCAAATAGTGTTGATAACTTAAGGCAATAAAAGTAGAAGGTAAACAGTCCTGAAGATTCAGGACTCAATGCCAAAAATTATGGTACATATTTGATAATGTGATTGTGGAAATGTTGGGCTGCACCAAGGAAAAATAATTAGCAGTGCTTATAACTGAATTATTTCACTCTTATTTACAACTGCACTGATGTGGGTCCAACATTTTATTTTAAGTGCATGTAGCAAGTTATTGATATAAATCGGACTCTTGAACTGCTTAATGTTAAGTGCGTCCTAAGATTTTTTTTGGTCAACGGGTGCCTGACGTTTCCATCCTCTCCATTCAGCACACTGGCTTTTGGTGGACTTAGTGCACAAGGGCAAGTTTCTGTAAGTAATTGTACTGATTTGAACTGAACTACTTGCGTGTCTAAGGCAAGTATAATTTAGCCACAAAGTTATTAATTGTTGTGGGCAATGGACTGAAAGGGGCAAGATATTTCATGAGGATGAAAATATAAAGATAAAGTTTATTTACAAAAAAAAAATCTTGTTCTTTTTTAGTGGACAGTTTGCTTAAAGTAGTTATAAAATGATGAACCACAATGACTAATAGCACATTAAATGGTTTTGATTGTTTTTCAGTTAATTGATGAAGACACATTTTTAACAGGAAACTAGGTGGAGCTCAAAAACTATTCTAAATGTAATTTTATCTGTTGGGTATTAGTTTGCTTTATCTGGGGGCAAGGGGGAACAAAACCTGTTTTGTGTTCAAAGATCACATAACAAGAAATAGATATATTATTTATGCTATTAACACTGAAGTAGTTTTCTTGAGGTGCAATATTTATTTTTCTGCTTGGATAAGACACGTTTATTATTTTTCTTGCACAGCACAGATGTTTCTAGTAAAAGGAATTTTAAAAGGGCACTATTTTTGTGTATCATATTTAAATTTGTAATATTGTAAGATTTTGCACAAGTGTGCTGGTATTGTACTGTATAGTATCACATACTTGAGTTTTGAAATAAAAGTATGGTTTCAAAGTCAGTGTTGCTGCCTTAAAGGTTTGGTTTTTACATGCGCTCTGCCTGCATATTAATGGCTATTTTCTTATGAAATACATACTGCCTTGTCTATACTGCGTAATGTAATTCCATGTTACACATGCCAAAGATCTTGTTCTTAGTTTTTCAGTTCTTCAGGGAAATGCTGTAGAAGAAGCAAGCAAACTCCTATTTCAGTAGAGAAAGTGTTAGTAAGCAGGGTCATCCCTGTCATAGCCCAGAAACAAGATGAGAGAGGAAACTGAAATATCCTGGAGAGAGTTTAACTCCTGCTTCCGAGGGAGGCTCCTGGCACTGAGGAGGTTCAACACGGAGAGCAACAGGGGAGATCTGTAACCCGAGGAGACTGAGTGAAAGGTTAGGATTCTTTATTTCATTAGTGTTCTTGTTGGCCTGGGAGGCCTGGGAAGCCTCGGCTTTGTGGAGAACTGAACTGCCAGACCAGCGGGGAGGAGGCAATGCTCAGTTTCCACAAAGAACAGAATTGTCACTTCTGAATCTCTGATGCTCTGTGTCAGGGAGAAAAACTCTAGGACAGCGACGACCTTGAAAAGAATGACTGTCACCAGGAAAAGACCATGATGTTTGTGTTTTCCACATGAACGTTTTTTTAAACTTGTTTCCTCTCCTGTTGTTCAGGCTTCAAGGTTCCATTAGAAATGATTGTAGAAAACAGTTAAATCTGTTCTTCCGTATCAGAAATTTGCTGTTTAGCAAGCTTCAGCAGCATTTGAAAACATGTTGGCATGAGATGCTGGGAATTTTCCTTATACGTTACTGTAAGTATTTAGGTTAAATGCTAATTAAGTATTCGGTATAAGGCTGGGATTTTTTTGCCACACAATTTAAGATGAAGACCCACAAACAGATTAAAGACCTTTTGTACTGCTACGGTCCAGGTAAGTGACCTTCCACGCAGTTTTAGAACAGCTGAAATATGAAAAGGAAGAACCTGGTGTGAAGAAGAAAAAAAAAAAAGTTATTTCAGTCTCATTTCATTATTGTAAAATTATTTTCTCTCTCTCCTAACCTATAATTTGCTCTTACAAAACCATGTGAAAGAGCTTATATTTTTGTTTGGTGTTACAAAAGTTTTTATGTCCTTTTTCCAACTAAAAATCCTACGAAACATCAGTAGCATGGACAGAGTGTGACTAAAGGAACTTTGCCACAGTGAGGATAACAGGCACAAAGTATTAAAACTTGGAAGGACAATTAGCATGCAATTTTAAAATGTCAGAAACCCAGCTTTTTATTAGTTTTCATGGTAGGAAATACTTAGCAGTCAAGGTAAGCATGGAGATAGTAAGATTTTGTTTAATATTCTTGGTAGTTTACAGCCACAATCTGCTAGTCCATGAGAGCTACAGAATAACTATTAGTTTTTGCTCCTACCTTGTAAAAGTAAGTGAATCCACTTGGAACTTGCTTCAATGAGAGTATGTTTGATTACAGTATTTCAGATTGCCGTCACTTTGTAGAGCCAGGTAAGTATAACACGATAAAGGAGTGAATAGAAATTGGAGCAACAAATTTGTCTTAAGATCTCAAAGAGTTTTATCAACATTCAGTTCCAAACCACAACCCAAACACAACCCAGTTTTCATTGCTTTGTTGCTGATGGAGACATCATTTAATTAACCCACAGCATTCTCCATGGCCCTGTAGATCCCTGTCTGTGTTATAGTATACCCATAACCATGTTATATGCTGCTGTAAGAGACTGGGCCTATGCCCAGATAAAAGTTAATACTATCTTCATATGTTAAGTGGGAACTTCCTACAATGCGAATAGCAGTTCAAAGAGGTATCTACTGTTACACTTGTTTTTACAGGACCTTGAAAACAGCCTCGGGATGCAGCACATGTAAAAGTTTCCTGAATCACAAACTGAACATGATGTAGCAAAATCATCCTGATAAGAGAGAGACAGAAAAGGAAAAAAAAAAAAAAAAAAAAAAAGGGCTTATACCATTCTGAACTGTATAAGCAGGTAATTTGTAAAGTAATTGCAAGCATTGGCCAGAGGGAAAGAATGAGCAAGCTGGGATTTCTTAGCTGAAAGAAAAGTGGGAGCAGAGGCACAACTCTTTAAATACATAAGATTAATGCAAAATCTAAGGGAATGAACTATTTTCCATGTCCATTTCCAACAGGAAAAGAACCGATAGGTTTACACCATGGTATGGGTAAATGAGTTTAGACTAGGGAATACCTTTTAACAGTAAGGGACAGTGAAAGACTGGAATAGATCATTTGAGGAAATGTTAGGAATTTGTCACTGGAAGTCTTTAAGAACAGGCTAGAAAAACATCTGTCAGGAATAACACAAATACAGCTGATTCTACCGGCAGTAAAGAGAACTGGCTGATCTCTTGAACTCCATTCCTGCTCTGTGTTTGTTGGCATCTCTGAGAAAAAAAACAAATCATTTATTTGTGAAGACTTCCTGAAGGTTTTCTAAGTTACAGCCATGAGGATCATCTGTGTTTTGAGTCACTGTTTGTTGGAACCTCACAAAAGGCAGCAGTGAAGGGACTGGCTCCCACCTCTGGCCCTGCAGTCTCACAAGGAATCCCATTTACAGTAGCGTATCTCCAAATATGTTCAAAACTAGGTATCATGTTATCTCTGTGGTACCTAAGTTTTCATTGGAACTGTAAGGCAAAAAAAGGGGTACAAGTTCTGCCTCAAGACAAATAGTTTAATGGAGAATGGATGCCCTTGCAATTCCAAAAGAAAAATCCTGCCTGGCATTCCATGATACAATAGAGATTTTACTTTATTTACCAGATGAATAGACAACATGAATAATGAGCTGTTAATCAGTAAAACAGGAAAAAACAGCAAAAGAAAAACTTCTTTCAAAGTATTTACTGACTGAGCAGTCTAACAGTCTTATCTCCCTTCCTCAGCTGTGTTTTCTGAGTCAGCAGTAGTTAAATTTTCCAGCAAGCCCTACATGAAAGAAAATGCAAAGGGTGATTAGGGATTTCCAGTCAGTGACCTCACCTTTGAGTGGGACAGTCAATACTTTTGCTCTGACATTCATTCTATGAAGCAGCACAGTGACAGCTGAAGTTGCTTTGGAGAAGGCTTTGCAGAGGTGATCTGACAGTATACAATACCTTGACTTTTCTCAGCATAGGAGACAAATCATCTTGAATTTCTCAATTTTCCAAGTTGGTGACAATGGCAACTTATTCTGGAGTGACCTCAGCAGTGTTTTTCATCTGGGTTACGACATTCATGGCTCAAAATTACTTTATAACGGGTATGTAAAGTTCCACTTTTTAAAGTCTCCTGGTTAAACAGTAAAGTACTTTAAAAAATGTAGCTAGATTTGCAAACAAAAGTGAGGGAAAGGCACTGTGTGTAAATATGTTTCTGATGCAGGAAACCACAGGGCTTTGAGGATACAGTGCTATGAAGGCTACTCTAGCATGTAGGGGAACTTTTTCATTGTTAGTCTAATTTTTGTCTAAATGCTACAGAAATGCTTATTTTAAAGATTTGGTATTGCATTTAGGATTAAGTTCAGTGCTATTGAAATGTGATTTTATTTTGTATTATTTAATATACCACAGCAAACAGTTTTGTACAAAAAAAAGCAAGAGGAGAATTAATGCACAATAAAGCCAATACCCATAGCTTACAAAAATTGAACATTTTTCTTCCTGTTCAATGACAACTTTGTCTTGTCATGAGATTCTTCTGTCTAGGTCTTCCCATCTTCCTCAGTAAAACAGATTTTTCACACAAGACCCAGATACTGAAGAGAATGTCCAGTTGTTAGCAGGTTTACTAGAGCAAAGCTTAAAGTACAGCTATGTGCAGCTTGTGCACCAGAAAGGATAACATGCTTCTAAAGGATTGGTCTGTCTCCTGTACAAAATCAGTCATCTTTAGAACAGAGTTCAGAGGTGATTTAAGAAGTGATTAAAAGACTTGAAAAGGCTACTTTCTGGATTTTTTCCTCACACTGTAAAACTATCTGGAATTAAGATTGAAGTTGATAACTTTTCCAAAATATTTATTTTACTTCATCATTTTGATTTAAAGGGCTTAGTGAATTCTAAGGTACAGCTTCGGTTTATGTCCTACAGTCACTTTTCTTGTCACTTGAGACTTAATTTTCTGATACTGAATTTTTATATTACACTATGTATCTATCAGGCAATTCTCATGTAAAAGTATTTGTCCCGTAATTGAATTATTAAAGACTAAGGGTTTACAAGTATCTAGGCAACTTTCTAAGTTTTCAGGAAATTCCATTCAGTCAGCTGCTCAGCTCTAGTTGAAATTTGTAACGTTGGTCAGTGAGAAACTTTCATTCTCAATTTTTAGAAGTTGTATTAGCTCACATCTAAAGACGGGAAAATAATTAACTAAGTAAGCAGTAAGAGTGAAGTCTGAGCACAAAAGGCAGTGAGGAGAGAAAGGAATTAGGCATAAACCCTAGAGGAGGCATGGGGTCTTGAAAACTAACAGAGAGGAATTGTGGGATGTGCCGCAGCAGCTGAGATGGGGAGTTATCCAGGAAACCAGAAAAGATTCTGGAGAGGACGAGGAGAGTTGCCTGCTAGCAAAAGGGAATCAAGACAACTTAACACTGAACACTCCTTTGACACAGAAGTACTTTGGCCAAAAGGAAGACATACAAGAGGACACTGATGAAAACAGGTTGGCTGAAAGGCAGAAACTTGACAGTGTGAATCATCTTCACACTGGGACTGCTTGGGTAGACTTGAAGTCCTTGATACCTAGACATACATCTTCACTGAGCAACAGGGCTTCTCTGCAACCTCATGCAATATGTTTCGGTTGGTCTTATGTTCAAGTCAGGGCTGGATGCAGCCACGATTTGGCTACGGGGACTGCTCAAGTGTTCAGGGGCTCACCTGCCCCGTGACTGGGTCTACACCATGCCAGGAAGTGTTAATGGAAGGTCACAGCCTCCATCACTGCTGGGATAAATCTGCAATATCAATGATTGCTCTACCAAATATTTAAGTCCAATTAAACTAAAACATGTAAGGACAACAGAGATGCGTCTTTTACCACCACAGCCAGCAGGGGCAGGAGTGAAAAGCCTGCCTTTATTTAGCACTCCACACAAGTTCAGTCATCTTTGCATCCCCTTCCCATCATGGGAGTGGCTTGGCTGCTAGTTCTGTCATTTCATTCATAAAATTCAATTTAACCTCTGTTGCCAAGAGATTATGTGGTGGATCTGCAAGCATCACTTCATCCTGCCTTGAGAATTTGTGTATTGCCTGTATTCTGATGCACAATTTTTATTATGTATTCATTAGTGTACATACCTAGTGGGCTCACAGTCTGAAGAGAATATTGAATAAGGAAGTAACACCTGTGGCTGTTGGTTATCTGAAATGTTTGCAATGGAATGTTGAAATATTTCATTTAATATGGCCATTACTGTATGTAATTCAAAAAGAAAAAAAAAAATCTTTTTCCAGTATATGCTTCCTGTGAAATATGGAAGCAAAAGAATAATATCCTTTCTCCTTGTCTGTGTCAAATCCTAAATTCTGCCCAATGTCCCAAACACAGGCTGAAAAAGTAGAGCAGGTGTAATCAGACAAGCTTATGCCTTTCCTGGGGTGGGTGTCATGGATAGTGTGCCAGCTGTGGCTATCTGAAAAAGCTGGATGAACGGCCTATGGAAGAGGAATGGGGAAAAGCATCAGAAATTCACCTGGCCTGGCCCTCTGTCCTTGGCCTGCCATGTACTCAGTAAATTGAACGCTTGACAGTGGCTAGGTGGTAGAAGCATCATGCCAAGCTAGGGGGGAAAAAAAAAAGTTAAAAGTAAGTTTAGGAGGTGTAAGGAACATAAGGAACAATAGAATCTTTATAGGCATATTTTCTTATTGGTATACTAATTCCATGAAAAATTATGTATAATACCTTTGATAGAACCCATATGGTAAGTGTGGTATACTGAAAGAATCAGTGCCTCAGTGCAATTGTTTCAGCATTTTAAATTTAAAAAAAAAAAAAAAAGCAGTGGGGAAACCTGTCTGATTACTCTTCCCATTTTGCATAAGTATGACAAATAAGAATGTCCTTAGTAAAAAAGTGACTCCAGGTAATGACTCAAATGCCAACTGTATATGCATTTAGGCTAATAACCACCAAACCTCTTGAAATTATAGACTGTTGTGTTAAGAAAATCTGTTCTATTTTTAAAGTATGTCTTTTTGCTAGAAATTAATTTTCTGCTATCCTTAAACTAGAAACTTCAACGTTCAGTTCAGTTGAATCTGGTGTTAAATTCTTCATAAAGAATAAATGTTAATATTCAAATACTAACCTTGAATATTTATGTCTAAATTACAGGTTCCATTCTTTCACCTTGCAGGATCACAGGTGTAGGAATTTATCTTGAGGAGAAAGTGAATTTCTCAGAAGCAAGTAGTGCATGTAACCAACTGAATCTACAATTGGCAAGTAAAGACCAAGTTGAAAAGGCTTTGAAACACGGCTTTGAAACATGCAGGTATATGACATCAGTTAGTGTCTCATTAGCTTTAGTGAACTCCTTTACACACATCTGAGACTGGTGGTAAATATAATATTAAATGATTTTTATTGTAGCTATGGATGGGTGAAAGATGGATTTGTTGTCATTCCTCGGATAACATCCAACAAGAAATGTGGTAAGGGCAACACTGGACTAGTGCCATGGAATGCTGAGCACTTTAAAACATTTAAGGTTTACTGCTTCAATTCCTCAGGTATGTAAGCATGACAGATACATTTTTTTTGTGCTTCGGTGTTTTAGTTTTTGGTTTTTTGTGTTTTGTTTTTTTTTTTTTAATATCTGCATGAGAAAAACATTACAATTGCATGAGTTCTTACAATTCGTTGGCCCTTTTCCCCCAGTCTTAAATGTTGTCAAGTTGTATTTAGCTCTGTAGGGGAAAAAAAGCTTCCAGGAAATACAAAAGATCAGTTAATCTGAATAAGTAATTCAGTACTGCCATGAAAGCTCTTGAAGAAGACTTGCTTTTACTATTCTGTAATGTCAACACAAGGCTCTTAATATGTTTTGATTATTTCGACAGATTAATTTGAAAGACAGTGAATTGAACTTTTAACCAGGGTGTCTGTCTATGGTGTTTATTTTCTTGCAAAAAGACCAAGGGTGGGGTACTTCAGGAAAAACTGGTATTTTTAAAAAAAAATATATAATGCATCCATTAAACTAAATTACAATATAAGCTAGAACAGCTGAGAGACCATAAAATTAATTAGATTCCTGATCTATTATCAGTAAAATCAAACAGCTTCCCTTCATGTGCATTATTCTATGTGTGAAAAGACCTGTCCTTCCCCTCATTCTTGACTGTCCATTCCCAGATTGAAGATACAACAGTGGAACGTGGGCCTTGGTATAAGTTAGATCTTCTCAGCACAACACATCAGTATTGTTTATTTGAAACTTCTGTGGCATTAACTAAAAACAAATAGTTAAATAGAGGCATTGTGTTCCTGCTAGTGTCCCACATCTTATGGTTATTATGTAACAACTATCGCAACAATTAGACCATATACAGGATCAATAAATTATTTCTAATCAGTCCTTTGGCCTTGCCAATGAGTTTTAGACAATAAGAGATTATATACAAAATCCTGATTTTTTTCAGGAAAGCTGGTGAATAAAGGTTGGAAAGAGCAGGAGAAAGATGGATGTGTAATGTATGCCCATGCAAAGATATTCTATAAAGACCTAAGACCATGTCTGGTGACTGCGCACATTGGAGTTTACACAGAGACTGAGGACAAAGCTGTGAGGGAGAAAGCCGTGCCTTTGCTGCTGGGCCTTTGCTCATGATCTTGGGCCATTTGAGTGAAAGAGGGTAGATGATGGAAGTAGTTGGCTTACAAAGCATCTGCTGATAAGAAAGCACCATTAAAAATTGTATTATCACCTAACCTGTAAAGTTAAAAACTACATGATTGAGCTAACTTAGTTTTTCTCTACACTCTATAGCTTTTATTGATGAATACAAAGCTGAATTAGAGCTCAGGTAACATGCTCTAAAAGAAGCTACTCCTGCTGGTAGTGTTATTTCTTCTGTTCCTATGCAACATGATGTTTCAGTGCATGAAATACGTGTCATTCTGCATCAGAAACATTGGCTAGGTAGGGTAATACTAAGGAGGTTTGTTTAGGTTTAATTTAAAAGAGTTGTACTGTTATGGTATGTGAAGAAAGTTAAGTTTGCTGAATGGTTAGAAAGTAACTTAAAGTAATGTATATTTAGCATTGGTGTGATTCTGCATTTCTTTATCTTAATTACCAAACTGTTGCCTGCTCTTACCCAAAATATTTGGCAGAAGCTCATTCTGTCAATTTTCTTTGTACCAAAGAAATGCCAAAATCACTTGAAAACTGCAGTGGAAAAAGTAAAAAGCTCCTGCCATTTAGCTTTTTATTCTGTGAATGGAACTGCGTCATTAGACTTCCCACAGGGATTCATTTGGAGTACATATGTCATTTCCCTGTTATTTATATTGTAATCTGCTTGTTACTTTAGTGAAATTTTTATGGCTTTATAGCATTCACTAGAAGAATTTTTACACTTTCACATAAGCCTGGTTCAGAACCCAGCTTTTGCATTTACATGTGGAAGTCCACTTGCAACTATGTTTTTATATAGACAACATTCACATAATTTAAATTACATAATTTCTGAGTGTGCCTGAAGTTTGTTTCTTTGTAGGCCCCATTAGAATCATGTGACTTTTTCATCTCACACTGGTGCCTGATTTAGCTGAAGGTTCTGTGGGGCTACTTCTGTTTCCAGGAGATCAAAGTAGTGTTCCGAGTATCAACAGTGCATCCATATGTTTTGAACATATACATAACAGAAATATTTTTTTAATCTTGGATCTGCAGTTAAGTGTCCTGCTCTGTAGGAGGTCACATTACTGTTTTTTATATGCATTATTATTCTAAGTACTTTTCAGGAAGAATCTTGTAATTGGTGTGAAATTATAAAATGAGCATAACAGCTTGCTCATAAAAGTGTTTATTTATGTGAGCAATGATAAAAGGTGCGTAATCTGCATTGTAGCCATATATTTGAAATAGGCATGCCTGCTTTGGGTAAGGCTTTTGTGAATAAACAGATAATGATTTCCAGAAGAGAGTGACTGAGGAACCATTTCTATAAATATGTGTGTACAATAAGAACAAAACTAACATCGAACACAACTTTTATGTATTTCCTTTCCCTGCTGCAGATGTTCAGATTAATTCGTGTAAACCAGATCCAACTACAACCATACTACCTTCATCAAGTGCACCGACAGACTTAAGTGCATATTCAGGCTCTGATTTGACTGAGAATGTCACAGCAGCGCCCAACGTGACCGAGTCAGAACAATCCCTGAAAAATATAAAATTTCGCGTGATATGTATAACCGAAACTATATTACCAACAGAGGGAACTACTACAAAAATGCCAGAGGAATACTCACCGATTGACTCTCCTAACTACACCTCCCGTGCTGCCTTTAAGAACGATGCCGTTGTCTTTGGAGGTAAAGGCCATACAGGGCAGCTATTTAGTCAAAGAGCGACTTACGTAGATGTCAGTAGTAAAACTGTTTACTGCTAAGTTTGTTTGCTACTCTAGGATCCATTTTGATATAGCTGAACATGGAGGCAGGAGTGTTATGGTTTTGCAAAAGCAAAGCTTATAAGGCAGAGGATTTTAAAATAATTTTAAAAGAAGAAGATTTTATTTTACACTTTTTGATTGTATTTTAACATAAAATGGTGGATGTTCATTCTGATTAATGTGATTTGGGGTAAATACATTTCTGATAGTCTTAATAAACACCATGTTTTCAGAGTAATGGAAAACAGAGCAGGATATTAAAAACACAAGAAGCTAAGAAAAATTTAAGGAGAATTGTTCTCCAAATATGGAGGTGTTCTCTAGATAGGAGGTGTGAATAAGTAATCCTAATACACAGCAACTGAGAGGTAGACTAAGTATGAGGAAACACATTCTAACTGTAAGAATAGTTAGTCACAAAAATGTGTTCCCTAGGCAGGTTGTAAAAGTCCTCCGATGAGCAGATTAGACAAACATCTGTCAGGGATTGCTTAAATACCTCTTCTAGTCTCTCTTGAAAAAATTAGCAGGAGTACTAACCTTTTTGAGATTCTTAATACCTCTATTCTTGAGTCAATGTGTATGAACCTCTTACACTAGGCTGTTTTCAGAAGAATCTGAATTTATGCTGATTAGCCTTTAGAAAGTCAGAATTAAGTACATACAAAAGTTCTGTGCTTACCTCACTTTTATCTCTAGGTATCCCCACTGCACTTCTTGTACTGGCAGTCTTCTTCTTCATTATTTCAGTTGTTCTAGCAGTCTGCTATATCAAAAAGTAAGTTTTTTCTTTCTTATTTTTTTCTCTTGGACTGAGTAAACTCCTACAGTACAACCAGTGAATATTTTAAATATGTAGCTAGAGAGCAGAGAAGTAATTATAATGACGTAACAGCATAGCACAAAGAAATAAATCTTAAACCCTGTCATTATGCAGATAAAGTTTGTTGCTGCTGTTGCCATTCCCTGTTTTAGAAAAGAAACCAAAGACAAATACTGCCTATTTCTGATTAGTCAGTCATGCCTAGTGTGAAACATTTCCAAGTGTGCCAAAATAGCAACACTGAAGTGTGCATCTGTTTGTATATAGCCCTGTTTATGCAGTTTTACTCTTGTTTCTCTCTATGTCAGACTCAAGGTAAAAGTTTTTATTCTTGGACTATGATTGTATTCAGAAAAAAATAATTGCTGAGCTCATTTGTCACGTGTAAAGATCTTCAACACAGCTCAACATTAAATCATATCAAAAAGTTATGTGCATTTCTAACATCCTAGCCCAGATAACTTTATCATTAAGTACCATGAATCCTGAATATACATTGTCTGGTTTCTAAAAAAATAACAAAATATTTCTTTTAAAAGCACTTTTTTTTAAAAAGCACAATGATCCAGCATGCAACTATTCTCTGTCAGAATTTTGCTTGAGTATGGCAAAGAAAGTTAATTCTAGATATTTTTCACCTTATTTCTTGGCCAAACTACATCAATGTTTCTGCTTTACAATTTTTTTTCAATGTAAAGGTACAAGAAAACTTTCCCATTTTCAAACAAGAATCAGCAAAAAGAAATGGTTGAAACTACTGCTCTCAAAGAGGCTACGTCAAATGACAAAACACCTGAGAAAGAAACAACGAACAATGGAAAAAAGGTAGAAGAGTCTCCAACCAAGCCTGAGGCCACAGTAAAATGTCTAGAAGCAGAAGTTTAAGGGGAAGAATGTACACTTTTGGTAGAAATATTAAATGAAGCACACAGAACTTAGCAATGCTTTTAAACATGGGTGATTGTAAATACTCATGAATGAATATTTTATCTGTCTTAACATAAGAAAACGTGTTTTTTTAAATAATTACGTCTTTATCCATAAATGCTCTTGCAGAAGAACATAGTATCTTATTTACTTGAAATTACAGCTCATTTTTCCTCTCTAATCAAGAAATAATTAGGAATATGCTATTAAGGACATGCAGTGTGTTACCTGTTTGCACAGAATTCAGATCAATATAAAATGAAAAGGTTTTTCTTACCTGGCTGGAGAATGTCTGCTAACTTAATGTCTAAAATAAAATGATAATACTGTAGCTCTTCCTCATGTAGATTAGCTTATTTCCATTAAGTAGTCGCATACTGTTTTTAAAAAGTCTATTTACAAACAGAAGAAATAAGCCTGTTTACACATGAATAAAAAAATCAAAGAATCCAACCCACTGTTATTCAAATACCCAAGGAAGGGTACAAAGATGTTGATGTTTAAATATATATACACAGCAATGAATTACTTTATTAGACATCATCATCATGGAATAATTAACTCTTTTATTTATTAAAACTTGTGTCATTCTTCTGCATCAGATATTAGACAGGGAAGAAAAACCCTTGAACTATATCTCAGCAGTTATATTTAAGATCTTTTGTGTATATTTAAGTGTGGCTTTCATAATAAAGATCTCATGTGGTATGGGACATTTACAGTACTTCAAAAGGAAATGAAGTGTGGTAGATATGTTTGTCCGGGCAATTTATTCTCATGAAAACTGTCTCACAGTAAAAAGAGCTCATATAACCTTAATGTTTCAGGAATAACTAGTTGTTATAAAAGAACAACACTAGCAATTTATCAAATATTTTCATGAATAAATGTTTTGGATAACTTATTTTTATATGTGAAGAAGGTTATGGCAAAGGAAGTTTCTTTTTAGATCAAGCAGCTTGAAAAACATAGTCTTAAACAGAGTAGCACTAAGCTGCTCACCTATATTGTGTTTTCTACAGAGCAGAATATTGGGTTGTGACCTTTTAGGTTTTTGATTCACGGAAATTTTTAAATTGCCCTGTGGTTATTTATTCCACCAGATAGTGAGTTATCATGCTTGAAGATCCCCTGTGGTGTTGTTTGTTTGGTTTGTGGGTTTTGTTTGTTTGGTTGGTTTTTTTGATAGCTCAGAAATACTTCATGGCTCCAACAGCCTGGACTGTGTTGACATGCAGTCCACCACTGCCATGAAAGCTACACTACTGCTGAAAGACTGTGATTCAGTAAGCTCTAAAAACTGCTAATTTCAGATGTCCATCAACAGAATTTCAGCAGAAAAATGTGCAGCAGAGGAAAGCACTAGAAACAGCCTTCTCACTCAGTTAAATAATTCCTCTCCTTGCAAAATACTGCAGTAATGCCGTGTATCTCTCCTGGCAACCTGACTGAGAGCACGCTGTGCTCTGTGAGCAGTGAGAGTAGACAGCAGAAATAAGGCCACCAGGAAAGGCCATAGCCAACAGCTGTCATGGTGGTGTCAGAATAATAAACAGGCTTAAGGATGTGAGCAACGCTAATGGATACCAGGTAATTTTGGACTTTTTTGTGACATATTACAATTTCCCTTCCACCTCTCTTTTCCATGTTTTAGAGATTAGAAATTACCTGTTTCTCTATTCTTTTCCCTACCACCAAGAGAGAATTACTTATCACTTCTCTTACTCTCCTACTAATATTACCTCTATTCCACAGTTATCAACTTCTTTTCCTCTCAGATTGCCTCATTCACACCCAAACAAATTCAGAACGTTTGTTGCTTCTGGTTTAGATCTAAATAAGGGCATTTTTTTCCCCCTGAAGTGTTTACTTTCTAAAAAATCTATACTAGTTGATGTAAGATATTGCCTTAACCTATAAATGTCTTGGTTTATTATGTACCTTAAAACCTCAGATAACTTTCATCCTGACCTTCACACTGACACCTGGCCAATGGACATAGCTTTATCTGCCCCTCCTTTTCATTATACAATTTATACCAGCACTACGAAGGCTAAAAGGAACCTGTTACACTGTTCTGTGTGTAATTAAAGTTAGCTGTAAGTACCAATCAACAAGTACTGTATTTGATATTGTCTGTATGAGTGCTACTGAGTCACATTCAAAGTGGAAAGTACAAAATGTTCTTGCTCATTGTTTGATAGAATTGCAAGGGATGTACCACTACAAAATGAACAGGAAGCATTTATTTAAGTTCTAAACAGAAAGTGTCAGAAAACCAAACCCTTAAATGGTGGTAGCAGAAACTTAAGATAAATTCATTATGTTTCTGACTTCTCTCAAGTGTCGTGCTTTTTTTTTTATCAGACATTCTCAACAGCTACGAAGTTCCTTGATGTCTCAGAAATGGCCATATGCTCAAGTGTCTTGCACAAATAACTCACTCCACCTAGCAGGAGATCATGGTTTGCATTATTCATTTGACAGTAATGCCACTCAGATTCCCACACTGAGCTACAGATGTTCGCTGACCTTAGGCGGAAGGGGTGGCTGCCCTGCAGGAAACACAGTGAGGTTCCCAGTCCAGCCCAGTCCCTGCCTGGAATACAGGGGTGCCTTTATCATGGGAAGTACGTGTGTCTGTGTGTGAGCAGAAGTGGGCAGGAAGGGGAAGTACTACTCCTTTTCTCCTCTTTAAATTAAATTTAAAAAAAAAAAAAAAAAAAAAAAAGACCTCTGGAATTAAAACTTGAAGCATCAGGATGTGGATGACCTAGAGGATGTTCTAGGATTTCTCTTCCTAAATGGCTCATTATCGTTTACGGGTGTTGGGTTTTTTTTCTGACCTTTGCCACGCACCCCCAGCTCCACACCCTCCCCCGGCGCGGGGAGCTCTCTTACCCCGCCGCTTCTGGCGGGGCAGGGGCTGTTTGGCACCAGCAGCTGCTGGCCTGTGATGATCCCCCCAAGGCAGCACTCAGATTCCATAAAGTCTCATTTCAATTGCTATTTATGAGAGCTTATAGAAAAGAGAGAACACACTCTTGTGGCCCTTCAGAACTGGGAGCCCTGAGCAGGAAGTCCCAAGTGCAGAAAAGTTAACCCGTTTTGGTCATTCAAGCTATTACAGCATTTTTCTTAAAAGAAAACACCTCCATACACGAATTCTACTGCTGAAGAGACAGGATGTTCAGGCGGGGCCTGCTCTGCTCAGCTGCAACGCGGTCACCGACTCCCCGCCGTGTATCGGTGCTCCAGCCCGGCTCACTGCCGGCGGGGGATGGCGCCGGGCCGCGCAGCGACGCGGAAGGCTGGCGGCGGCCCCGGTAGCGCCGCCTCTGCCCCGCGGGCTCGGCCTCGGCCCGGCGCTGCCGCCGGTGCCTCCCCGGCCCGGCTGTGCCGCCGTGTCCTGGCAACAGCGCGACCCGCGCCGGCGTCACCGGCCCGCGCCGGCAGCCGCCGTCGCTCCTGCGCCTGCGCCGCTCGCCGACTGCCGGGGTGCGGGGGGAAGCGGCTCCGCGCCGGTGCCCGTGGGGCGGCGGCGAGCAGGATGCCGGGGCGCTGGGGTGAGGCTGCTGGCGGGGCCGCTCCGTCCGCGGCCCCTCGGGGGCTGGCGCGCGGCCCGCCGTCACGGCGCCCTGGGGAGAGCGCAAGGCCCGGGCCCAGGCCGGGAGAAGCCGTTGGGTGCGGGCGCCCCGAGCGCGGCCCCGTCGCCTCCCTGAGCCGGGCCTCGCTGCCGCGGCCGTGGGGCGGGACGGGTGGAGCGGCGGTGACCCGCGGGGAACCGGCCGGGGCCGGGGGGAGCGGGCGCGCCGTCCCCGCCGCGCGGCGGGGCTGTGACGCAGCCGGGCTGGTGCGCGCGGCCCGTCTCGAGCCCGGCCGTTGGGTCCGGTAACGGTCAAGCGGCCCGGCCGGGCCGGCTGGCGGCAACGCGGGGCTCCGCGTCCGAACGGGAGCAGGCCCGTGGGACAGCCGGTTCGCCTGCGTACCGGCTGTGTGTCTGAGCTCGGACAATATACAAAGGGAAATGCTTCTCCAGACATCTTTGTAGGGGGGTTTTGTCCAAAGTTCTGTGGTACAGTCTTTCGTTATTAGCTCGGCAGGCTCACACGGGGCGCTTGGCTTCCTCAGAAGGCCGCGCTGCAGCTGGAGGAGCGCTCAACAACTGGCAGATGCGGGATGGGCTGTATTTGAGGGGCCAAGGTTGTGCTGTTGGGAGGTCGTGCTTCAATGGATCTCCTAGGTGTGTGTACACCAAGCGCGGGGCCCAGATAGCGGCAGAGGAGATGGTTGCGGGATAATGTGGAAGGAGAAAAGTGACTCGAGTGGGAACACAAATGTCTGGGAACAGAATCTCGTCAAAATTAAAATGCTAAATTGGAAGTTTATTCTCCTGGGTTAAATACTGGAGCGGTTGCGTAGAATGCTCTGATGTGAACTCACTTTGTGCGTGCCATGTTTTTGTTGCACCATGGCAAGATCTTGACAGCTGCAGACTGTGTTCCTGGGTGGTTTTATGCCCAAATGCAGTTATACCTTCAGGCAGGATGGAGTTCTGTTTTTCTGTGGTGTCTCATAAGGTGTTTGTAATGCACCTAGTATCAGTTTATTCCATATTTAAGGTAAGGTTGATATTCTGCAGTTAATTCGCCATTGCAGACCTCTGTCTGTAGGAGTCTTAAAAGGGTATGAAACTACTGGTTTGCGTTAGAAGCAACAAACTCTGTTCAGAGAGCATTAGTTTGCATGCTCTTGCTATTTCAAGACAAAGAGTAAAAAGAATATCAAATGAGAGGGATCAAGGGGAGGATATGGATAAAAATTCAGAATCATAAGTCACAGGGTAGGTCCTTATGCAGACTTTTGGGGAAAAAGATACGAGTGTAAAGGAAAGGATAAGTTGAAGATGGAGAGGTTTGAGCAAGTCAGTTCTGTAATACGTCCTGAAGTTGAGTGTTTGCTGAAAATAGGGAGATTTCTGAATTGGTTTATACCGACGTGGATTCCATGGCTTACCAGTTAAAGAATGCTGTGAGAGTTCTTGTGATCTGCCAATGTCAGTCTGATGTAAGAAAGCTAATTCCTAATGTAATGTCTGTGTATAGACATATTCTTATTTGTAGACATTCTGACTTTCACATGCACAAATATTTAGGAAAAACAAAGATAATAAATTACCATCATCATCGTGAGATTTTCTTTTCCATTCCATTGGATGTATTTATGTGTGTGTGTTGGAGTCGCTGAAGAATCTATGTGAAATACTATCTATTCAGTACAGGTATTGCTGTAAGCAAAGCAATACATTTTTCATAAGTTGTTAATGCCACATTCCAGTCTCTTCTAAGCGTTCTGTTTTGTTTCTGATTTGACTGTTCAAGTTGTGTTATTGTAGAATAATTAGATTGGTTAGTGGGTACCTAAACTCTTACACTAAAAGAAAATAAAGGAGTAGCCATTCATAAAACACACCAGCGTAACTCTAAAATATTTTTAGCAGAGACTCCACAAGTGAATGAGAACTTCTTTCTGCGGAACTGAGGTGAAGAACTTCGCCATGGGTCAACAACTTTCAAACCACACACAAACTGTAATCAACAAGTTGCCCGAAAAAGTAGCAAAGCATGCCTCTTTGGTTCAAGAAAGTGGTTTCCTAACATATGAAGAGTTTCTGGGAAGAGTAGCTGAACTTAATGATATGTAAGCCTTACTTTATTTCCTTCTTTTTTTCATGTTTTACTGAGACCTTGTATGCAATATATTGTCCTGTGCTGGCTAAGGCAGAACTGGCCATCTCATTTTGAAATGTTTCCTTCAGTTCTCAAAGTTTCTATAATGGTTGTAATTACACTTCAAACCCAAAGCCATTTCTCCTTTTGTAAATTCGCTTTTCTCCAGTAGTCTTCTCCCAGCAAGTGTTGCTTCTCTCTTGGAAGTTCACAAGAGGTAGATGCTTAGCAGTATATTTTTGTTAGCATTACCTGTCTCCCTAACTCTTCCCCCCTCCACCAACCACCTAAAGATGCAATGCCGCTTTCTCCGCTGGAAGTAGCAATGTGAGCCCTATAAAGTACAGATACAGTAGGAAGGTAATACCTGAGAAACAACTGTTTGTGAGCATCTCTCCCACCTCTGTGTTCATACTATTTGAAACCAGTGGCCAAGAAAATCCCAAATAAAAGGCTGCATACGTAAGATTTTTAGTAACCTGCCTTTTGTTTGATACATGGATGGTAAAAAGAATTGAACAAAAAAGCAGAGTTGTAATTTTCACTCAATATTTATGGTATAAAATGATGTGAAGTGGAAACATATAGGCCAAAAAGGGTCTTTTGTAGTGTGTGGCTTTTGGAAGTGCTTGATGTTTAACTATGATGTGAATTTGTATTCAGTTTAGAAATTTTCTTGTATGGTGTCATACTTTGATGAATGACCTTCAAGAACAGATAGCTGTCTTCTGGGTAGACCGATAAATAGATTTTGAAGAACTTTACCTTATGTTTTGCCTGAGAATCTAAGTGGATCTCAGTATAATTACCTCCAAAATAACACTGTTACTCAAGCATTTTTTGTTTACAGTGTTCATCCTGAAAGTAACATATCTTGTTCTGATTCTTATGGAATAGACCTTGGTGTCTGTGTTCCGTTAAAAAAAATTATGAAAAATGAAAAATCTCAGGGTCACCTGAAGCTTTCACCTGACTGCTTCATTATTAGTATATACTAACAAAAATATACCTCATCTGCATTTGTTGGTACTTGCATGCTTTTTTTACATACATGACAAGGATATAACCTTTTTAGATTGGACCACAAGGTTGTATGATTACTGTAATAAACAGTGGAAGTATATATAAATTTTCTATAACGGATGCTTACTTGCTGATGCTGGATCAAAAGACTTGCACATAATTTTATGAAATTTACTGTGCAATTTTAAGTAAAATGGACTGTGTATTTTATATTTAATAACATGCTAAGAAGGTCATTAGTCTTTAATTTCATGTCTCTGGGTAGTATTGGTAAAACCTCTTTAAGGATAAAGAGCACATAGGTGAACAATAAATACCAGTGACTGAGGTTGCTGATCTTTGCGTGTCTAGCACATTATGTAAAACTGATGTTTCTTTATTTCAGTACTGCAAATTTGGCTTCTGGACAAGACAAACATCTGTTATTTGAAGTGCAGCCTGGTTCTGATTCTTCTGCTTTCTGGAAGGTGATCGTTCGGATAATATGTACTAAAGTAAGATTGTTTAAAGTTTTAGTGGGATTTTTGTGTACAGATATTTGAGGACTGTCACTTTTACTGATAAAATCCAACACCTGCTTCATATACTTTGACTATATATTTTTATAAAGGTGCTACACTCGAGGATACTATTTGAGATAAATTAAGTCTAAATTCCAAGTTTCTGCAAAAAGCAGATTAACAAAAACATTTTCATAACTAAGTTTAAAGGAATTATACCCTTCAATGGAATGCTTACAACCCGTTAATTATCAATTCAGATGATTTGTGTGGTCAGGTTATGGTAATCAAATAGTACAGCCACCTGGGAACTATATAGTTTGATAGTTTTAGAAGATAGTCAGCAATTCCAAGCATTATTAGCTGAGCTAGTGTAACTGTATATATTCTGATTCCTTAGAAAACCAATCTAAAAGGTAAATGTTTAACTTAGTTCGGAGACCATGAAAAAAGTTCCTAAGTTTGCTTTTTATAATGAGATTTTTCTTCTCTGTGTCCTACCAGGTAACAACCTTAAATGGTCCTGAATCCACTGGGCAATCTTAACATGCAGTTTCAACTAAGCCAACTCTCAAACTTTGTTTGAAAGTTAACAGTTTGCAATTTTCTGTTCACTCTTAGTTTTCATTAAGGCAGCCATCATTATAGGCTATTTTAAGTTCAAATATGAAATGACTGGTTATTCTGGGTTTTGTTCTAAGTTTAGCCCAGTGGTTTACACATTTGAGTAGTGATGGTAATTGTCCTAAAAATATAGTCCTAACTGTGGTATTCTTCACAATGAAACAGTTGCGTTTGCAGGTCTCAACTCTTATTGAAGCAGACCGCAATTTGCTAACATAGCGTTGGACACTTGGGAAGGTGTTCAGTGCCATGAGAATTGCAGTGCATTAAAATAATTTTGAGCAATGTCAAGTAAAAATCTGATATGTAATTGTAAACAATTCTTATATCTTCAGATAAATAAAACAAGTGGCATTGTGGAAGCTTCCAGAATCTTGAACTTGTATCAGTTCGTTCAACTGTATAAAGACATCACCAATCAAGCATCAGGAGTTCTTGCACAGCGTGGTGCTTCTGAAGAAGCTGCTGAGAGTTTAATGTCTGTGTCATCTTGTCAGGCAAGCTTGTGGATGAGAAGGTATTTTGATATATTTTAGCTTCTGACCACAGTTAAAACGGATATTTTGGAAATTGTGTGTAAAACCTGAACTACAAACACTGGGTGATGAGAACTGCATGCTCTTGGCAGATGTGGACTTTGTATCATGACAAACATGAATAGCACACCTTCTCTTGTATAAAAAAATCCTGTTGTGTACTTGGGTGAAATTCTGCTGGTGCTACCATGCCTTGGCTTCCAGAACAATTGCTTTAATGATCAGTTTTGATATAAACATGGTATATGTTGAATCTCCTGAATAAGGAAACAGGAGGAAATGGAATCAGCTGCAGCTACAAATCTAGGGATTTTGACAGTGTTTGTTTAAACAGATTTTGTTATTGTTCCACTTAAACTTTCTCTTCCTCTTTTACATTTTGGCATGTGAAAGTTCCCATCTGCTGCCACTAGATACTCATCAGTTATAGTAGTAATTTAACTTGTAAGACTGGAAAAATGTGAACTGTCTCACACATGTTGACATCCTGCTTTGTTAACTAGAGGAAAAGCAAAAGACTGAGGTCAACACCTGCAATAACTTCAGTTCAAACTGAACGTAACAGCAAGAAGCTTGTCACCCTTTCCCTGTGTGAAAACGGTGCTACCAGTAATTCCTTACTTTGAGCTTTCTGAGTTAGTTCAGAATTCCGACTCAGTTTTAAGTGAGGCAGAGGTAGGTTTTACAAGAAAAAGTGGTATATGGTATAGTTCTCAACCACTGAAGAAGCTGGTAGCCAGGTATTTTAACAAAACAGGTTGCTGAGCTACTTAACTCGTTAGAATGTCACACTTGGCTGTTAGAATGAGAAAGGGGTCAGCTATGTTGTCATTCTGAAGACATAGCCCACTGGTTAGGTCAGTGGATTGCAAAGTGTGTTCTTTTTCATTTAATTTCCCGTTTCTTTTGGTTTGGGAACAAATAATGTTAAATTATTGGCTGTTCCGAGTTACCAAAATGTTTGAAATTGGTAGGAAATCATGAGCATGTTTGGGAAAGCATATTTTCCTGCTCTCTCTCAAAGATACATGGTTATATTAGAATACCCATATATCTGGAAATGGCCTTTTATTTCAAACAAACCAACCAAACAAAAAACCCCAGATGCTTATGCAAAACAGCTTCATGTATTGCTAAAGTTAAACAGTAGATATAAGGTTTCTTAGGTGAGTTTCTTTTTCCATTTTCTGACTCTGAGATGAGGGAGATAAGCATCCTTTGTGTTTGTAAACTTCACCACTTGAGGTAGTATTAGTGACAAATAACATCAACAAGATTATACTTTTCTAATATGCCGATAATATGCTGGAATTTAGTGAGCTGGTATTTTCTACTTGTATCTTACCCAAGTTTTTGAAGTCATTGAGAAAAATAGAGGCTGAAGCACCTTCAAGTATTTTACATTGAGGAAATCTTCCATTTGTTTTTCCATGATATCCTCCCATTTGCCTAAATTATTCTCAGCTTTAGACATTTTTCAGCTCTGCAAGAGCTAGACATCACTGTCCAAAAATAGCAAATACTACCTGTTTAATTCTTCTTAACTACTGGAATAATAGCCCATTTCTCTAGAACACCTACTTCCTATTCAGAACATTCCAAAATATCCGTAAGTGCTTTACGCCTTCTGATAGTGAAGAGACAAAAAGCATTTCCTTAGTTTGTCACCCTTGTCATTTTACCATTTCTTCAGAAACTTAGCCCTATGGCTCAATCTTAGGTTCCAGAAACTTTATAAATAGCGTACCTTTTTAAGTATAATCGCTTTTATATCCACCAGCAAATGTCTAAAATTGAAGTGTTATCCAAGGTTAGTACTCGAAGTTGCCTGGGGGAGGGAAATGGAAGGGAGTGAGTCCGACGAACATAGGGAGCTAATCAAAAGATAGGGTGTTTTTTTGGAAACTGTTGTCCTCAACATGTGTGAATCACCATCTGTTTTTCTACAAAAAAATCTCCTAGCATTCTAAAGTAATTTCTCAAAAAGCAATATGGAAAGGAAACCCTAAGGACCTACTGAATAGTAAAACAAAAGCACATTAATTGCTGTCCATTAGCTGGCTAATCTGTACAGTTACAAATTATTCTGTTACTTCACAAGCTCCCAGGACACCTAAGGAAAAGCAGTCTGGTCAGTAGTCATTAAGGGGGACTGTCTCTCCTGAAATGCCATTTTTTCTAAAATGCTGCCTCTGTGCAAATCAGGATTTTTGGAAAACCTAAGAATTTCAGAACACTTATCTGGCTGCCTTGGAAGTGAGCCATGACTATAAAATTAGGGAACTTTACATATCTAGTTAGGTCGGTGAAAGCTGAGGATGCTCTGCAGCTTCTCGTGCTTGAGAAGTCTTGATAATGCAGATATTTGAGATGGTACTGTTAGAAACTTTAGATACAGTTATCTATTATCTGGGGTAAAAACAAAACACAACAACAAAAACAGATAAAATGAAAATGTCTGTCCCAGGGAGTGATCTAATTTTAAAACTTTTTTTCCCCCAACAAGAACACCTAGAAGCTTAAGTGGAAAAGCTGTGGTAACAGTCAACTTGGGAGAGACTCCTCATTTGAAGGAACAATCACGAGGAGTGTATTGCAAGCTGAAACCAGCCTTTTCAGTCTAATGTGCAGTTTAGTTCTTGGCATTTTGATGGCATTTGAAATTAGTGAACATAGTAGCGATCCTCTTGACATGCATGTTTTTTATCTAAGATATAAGCCAGTACACAGACGTTGACAAAGTTCGTTATGAAATAGTACATCCTGACACTCTGTGAAAGGAAGGCAGATTCTTCTCCTGCCTTTAATGTAAACAGTGTTTCTGTTCTTCTGCCCAGTCACGTGATGCGTAACAGTTTAAACTCCTCACACTTCCTTATTGATATGAAAAAGGATTTGCATAATCCTTTGCAACACCAAAAGCACCACGTGACACAAAAAGTAAATGCGTATTCTGACTCAGTTTAATTCATTTACTGGTGTTGGTAGCTTGAGGCTATGTCTGCTGACGTAGGCTGGGATGATGTGACTCGTCCATTCACAAAATTACATGTTCCTTGCGGATAAGCACAGGTGTTTCCTTCTGTCCATTGCTAATTATTATGAAAAATGTGGTAACTAATATAGTTACCAGGGCATAAATATAAAACTTATTAGTTATCTGGGAGAAAATACTGTCTTCTTTTCTGCAGGGTTAAACAGTTGACAGATGAAGACGAATGTTGCATCTGCATGGATGGGCGTGCTGATTTAATTTTGCCATGTACTCACAGTTTCTGCCAGAAATGCATTGATAAATGGTAATACTTATTAAAGGATATTCATTATTTTATAGTATGTGCTGGTTATCTGACATGTTTCAGTTTGGTCTGACAGATTCCTTAGTCCTATATAATTTAATGTCTGAAGATATTTGCAAGCTAATGTACATATGATACATATGAAGCTTGAGTAAAATTAGACTGCAGCATAAGGAAAGAAGGATTCCAGAATTTGTAAACATCTTATGAAGAATTTCATTTTGGAAAGAGAGATGTGAAGGTGCTTTTCAGCATTTGTTTTGTAATCTCTTATCTCTTTTTATTCTTGTAAAATTAAATTATTGTATTCTTGCTCAAAAACTTCTGAAGACAAGGGTATATGCTGATGCTGGCATGTGATGTTTCATAAAAATCTCATTAACAGCTTCCTTGTAAAGAAAAAATCAATAGTTTGCAAGATGATGCAAATATCAAAGCAATTTGGACTGTCTTTTCACTTATGTGGGAAAGAAATATCAGAGGAATATTTTTTCCATACATTATGCTTTCACTTGAAATAAATAGCATACCATTTGCTAATTTAAATATATCAGACTTTTCCAGGAAAAGACTACTTCTCAATAGCAATGCCTTTCAATTTATGTATAACAAGTATCTTACAATATGTGTCCAGCTTCATAGTAAACTGAACAGCTATTCAGCTTCGCATCTGTCTGATATACCAGTTGTTGGAAAACTGAGAAAAATTCCTTTGCGGAGGAGCATAGCTCTTCTCTGACCTTGCAGAAGGACCTTCAAGGATTAGGCAGGTGTTCTGGCAGTCTGGCTTTAGGTGATAACAGATGTTCTCAGTTAAAGGCTTTTTGGCTAGTTAATGCAAATAATTTTACATTTAAGCCACATAATTTGTGCATAAGAATTTGTTTTGTGGCTTTTTCAAAGGCTTATCAAGGAAGTTAAACATATAACACCGTGCTCCCACAAGTTAAAAACATAGTAAAAATCACTGGATGTCAGAGTATAACTAGTCATCTCTTTTCTGGGACATATTTTAACATCTATCAGCAATACAGGGCTTAGTTCAGCAACTGTGGTGGAGAGCAAATAATATTCTGCTTTGGCTAACGAGTCAGCTGCACTCTTGACTAAGTTCCAGTTACACCATTCTTTTTTTTTTGTATTCAATTTTTAAGGTTCATCTCTTGTTAATGTAGACATAGAACAGAGGCTCCCAGCTCAGAAGCAGAATTGTTTGGGACCCCTGAGTTAGTTGATGGAGGGGGATGAGACCCTGAGGGACCAATTCTAAACTTCAGTGGGCTGAATGACGCAGGAAGAGGGTTCCTTTTTATATAGAAAGTGTAGGGGCACTGGTTTCTGAAGCACCTCAGCTGAATATCTGAAGATAGGAAGAATTAATTTAGACCATGGATTTCTGTTTAAACTTTCTGGACAGGTAGCTAGATGCATTCTGTTTAACCTGAGCAAACCTGAGTATGAGGAACATGACTCCAAATTTGTCACTCAAAGAATGGAGATACATTCAGAATTATTGGCCAATCTTCCTCACAAAGTTTTTAAACAAACAAAAAATACAAAAGTTGTCTAATCCAGTTAACCTGATCATTCTTGAAGTTCTCACTGGGTTGATTTTCTTTTGTTTGGGGTGTCTTTTGGCTGTTCTTGGCCAGGAAGAGACCATCCATGAAAACCACTTATTTCTCTGGCTTCCTAACAGGAGTGATCGTCATAGAAGCTGTCCTGTCTGCCGTCGGCAAGTTACTGGGCCAAGTGATTCTTGGGTGGTCTCAGACGCGCCTACAGAAGATGACATCGCTACTTACATACTTAACATGGTAGATGAGGCGGGCCAGCCTCACAGACCCTGACCCTGGCCAACAAGCTGATCATAGCAGAAGCACTTGAAGCGCTCGTTTTCATCAACGTCTGGTTTTACCTCTCGTTGCCGTTCTTCCACAGTCTGTCTTTTACTTCTCTTCCTGGCTGCTGCGAACCTACGCTGCTCTTTTAAAACAGAGGGTATATAAGACAGTGTATGTGCGTGCAGTCTTAATTATTAATCTGTACTTTCAGTAAACTCTTTGATCATTAACAAGGTTTATTTTAGCAACAACTTTTGATATTTATTAACAGTTCGACTACTAGATGAAGCAATTTCTAACAGCACAACTACAACTGCTAACCGCTGTTTGAACATCACAGTGTACTGCTACACAAGATGAACCATGTCAGATGGCTTGACCTCAGAGTTCTTACCCTTAAATGCAGTTCCTTTTACTTTCGTGACAAATGTGAATAAAGATGAGTTAACACTAGTGATTATTAATTTGAAATTTTACTGCTGAAACTTGAAGATGTCCCACTGCCCATTCTTTAGTAGCCAGTTATTGCTGCTTTTAGTGCTTACGGATACTGATTTCAAGCTGATCTGAGTTTTAGTATTAATTATTTTGAATCTGTTTTGGAGTGTGTAGGCAGCTCTGTAAATGTACTCATGCAGTTCCTCTTATTCTTCTAACAATATTATCTCTTAGAATATTTTTTAAAATATGATACTTAGCATAGTCTTATTAGCTTGGAAACCTTAAACAGTTTCATATACAATCCTAAAAGAAGTAAATCAATTTCTTTATAGGTTTTTGATCAAGAACAGCCAATATTATTTTTAAACATTAGACATATCTGAAGAGAACAACTCTATTTGCATTAGAGTTAAGGTGTAGTTTAGTCAGACGCCGTGGTTTTATCTGCTTCTCTTGAATTTTTGAAGTGATGAAATCAGAGTTATAAGGCACACTAAGAGTTATGAGATTATAATCTAAGTAAGGGTGCTGTGCTTTATTTCTACAAGTGCAATATGCTTTTATGTAGCAGAAACTTCTACTCTAATAATAATGTTGCTTGCAGTGAGATGTGCCTGTGACAACTTGGGAAAAGGGATATCACAACTGGAGTGTGACAGTGTATTTCTGTGTCTAGCAGAGTAAACTCTTTAAAGAGCTGAGTTTAGTCTAAAATAAAATGTTAGTGTTCAGGAAACCCATCTTAAGGCTCTTTTGCGTAAATAGTGTTATGGAAATCAACTGCTATTGTAGAGAGTTAATTTTTTTTCATATATATTAACAAATACTACTCTTTTAGCTTGAGGCTATTGAGTGAGAAATATTAAAGTGTAGCATTTCAGGGAATATCAGCATAAATCTTGCTTACTGTAAGACTGTGTTTTTAATTACCATACTTGTTAAAATTTGTTGATGCCATAAGGCTAAGGCCTTTTATCACAGACAGGTTCTGAAATAAAAGGTGTGTGCATATGTAGATATGCACATTTGGGTTATTTTTCTTAATTTACTACAAAATAATTTAATTACTTTAGGGACCAGATCTTGGGAGTTTCTCCCTAGTACTTAAGGAACGTGCATAGCATGTGTCACCTATTTGAGCTTGGCTTATGGCACAGTTGTCAATTTTATCATAGACATTAAGACAGATAAGCAACGTACTCTTCATGTATGTATCATCTGAAAGCCAGTATGGCTTAGTGTGTAAATCTGTATTTAACTATTGAAAAATCTTTTTATGAACATATATAGCTTATAACGATTTTTTTCCCTTTGTTAATCCTTTGATATCAAGGAGATATTCTTCAGAAAATATGTGGTCTGTTTGGTTGTATAAAGGCAGTTATTATTTGGGCTGAAAATCGTTAATGGTCAGGGATTTTCCACTAAAACATTTGCAGATATTCCTAATCACACACCAGTTCGGTTTCTTCTTGCTTTTTGAGCTTGCATTAGTCCATGTTCAGAACTTTAAAATAACTTTTGAATTTTTAAAATTTTTTATATCAGTGGAACAGAAAGAGCATCTAAATTAAAGCTTCAAGCTAACTTTATTTTTCAAGTATTTCAAGAATTATACTTCTGGACTGAGATTTTATAAGTTGAGTGTCTGCTGAGAACTTACATGACCTTCTTAAAATGTAATTTTGTAATGATGCAAAAAGGTTGTTAATTGCAGCACAATGACACTTGCAGTTACAGTATAAACTAATGAAAAATTATTTAAATAGTGAAAAAGTAAACTTTGTATTCTGTACAGCTTTTTTAAATTAAGTTGCTGTAATTCACACTGCTGTGATGTAGGTACTGTAATGTGTGCCTTGTAAACTACATGTACTGTATGTTTTATGAGATAATAGATACATTAACACTGAAAAACTAGTAATTTGGTACTAGTTGGTATTAGCTAGTCTGAAGTGCTACATTTAGCAAACAACTTTGGAAAAGGAATCACATTGGCAGGAACATGGCGATGGGTTCCAGAAGCTAGACCCTGAAAATGTGAATTCCTACAAATAGCTGTTGGTGGGGGGCATTAGAAAAACTAAACTTTCTTGTGGTAAGTGAAGATTTCTTACAGGTTTAATGTGAAATTGTAATTCAGGCATTATAGATCGTATTAATAGCTAAGGGCATTCCAGTATATTAAACCTTGTGTATGAACTGTGCAATAAAGTTACTTTGGAAGAAATGTCCAAGTTCTTTTAAGCTTGAGGAGTCTCTTGGCTTTAATACCACAACCGTCTGAAAACTGAAGTTTAATTAAATCAAATTCCATTGTACAGGTGGTGTGGTTAAAAGTGTGCTGTTAGGAGTCAGATGGCTCTTAAACCTGGAAGTGTCATAATAACAAAGTAGCTTAAATGCAGCTCTACAAAAAAGACCCTGATTCTTCTGTTTTTCTTTTGCCAAAACAAATAAATTGGACAGTGCTAAGTTAACAGTTGGAGTCAGGGATCTTAAAGGTCTTTTCCAATCAAAATGATTCTATTATTTTGCAGTGATGGGAAAAAACAAACAACTCTCCTTAAAAGGACAGTATTGAGGAACAGGTTTCTCTGGGGAAGAGATTTTTTCTTTTCAGAGAAGTGGGATTTACTTTTTCCCCAAGTTACTCCATTGTGTTCCTGATAGTATTTCAAAGCTCAAGAATGCTAAGGTTTGGAGTATTATTCTCAGATTCTTCCTGTTTTTAATAAGAATTGAATTCTATAATTAATGTAACTGTTTCTTCTGTCTAGCTACTTGGTTTATGTGTTTGGATCTTTTGAAGCCAAGTGAGAAATAGGAGAGGAGTTCATGAACAGATCAGAAAATTAAAATTGGAAAACTTACCCGTTGACAGACACACCAGGAGGTAGGTGTATTTGAGGAATTAACAAATGTTTATAGTTAACTAGGTTGCAAGTTTAGACACCATATTAATGTAACGTGCATGTTTCTCTTCTAGTGGGAAATAGCATATTTAATTTATGTGTCTTTCCTTCAAAGAAAATTCTGTATATAATGGTTTTCTAATCCATACTCTCTCCAGTTCTGGAAACATTAGGCAACTGGTGAGATCTCAGTGCTATAGGCTTGAACTGACCTGTTAAATTCCACCCCTGTGTAACTGTATGTGCCAAAAGCATTCTTTTTAGAAGGAACATCTCAGCCATGGTTCTTTGTGCTTTGTGTCCTGCTGAATCCTGCAACAGTGGCTGCCTCAGGGAGCCTTAAAGATGCTCGATATGAATGGGAGCTGTATGCTAACCTCCCTGGCCTTAATGATTGACACTGCCTATATATAATTAATTCTTTAATTTTGTATCCACTAAGTACACATGCTCTGTAATGGAAATAATTATGTTGTGACAAATATTACAGTAATGAGTTATTTTCTTTGTTTTTCTCTTAAACCATTCTTAAGGATAACTTACCAAAAGGTTTTATTCTCACCTGTTTTTAAGTGTGTGAATGGAATTCTGCTTTCTTACATGTGTCTTAAAAATTAGTAATTTCAAGATGGAATTTTTTTAATTGTCATTTCTTCAGATGTTTGATTCCAAGGCCTGGAATATATCATGTAGCAACAAACTCTAAAGACTGAACATTCTTTTCCTGTTACTACATGTAGCTGAAATTAACCCGAATGGGATAGTGCTCTTTTCCAGTAACCATGGTGTACAATCAGCAGGTAACGTGTTTTGCTGTGAACAAGCCATGTTCCAATGAATGTTATGGCTGTGAGGGACCTGACAACACATTCTACTTTTGTATCTGAGCTGTCAAGATGTTAATTGGCAGATGATTGCTCACCTATTGCTTACCTCACTAACGTAACTATCAAGGTTAAAATATTAAACACTGGGCATGGGTTTTGTAGGCCTGAAATAAAAAAAAAAAAAAGGTTTTGTGACCTTGGATGGAACTTTGCCCAGTCTGAGTCTGGTAGAATGAAGAATACTATCCAACAGATAACTAAATGAGCATTATTCTTTGGTTCAAAATGCTGTTTAAAAATACATGGTATTTTTATGAATTAAGCTTAAATTAGTCAGAAACCCACCCTTCTGGA
Source organism: Caloenas nicobarica (assembly GCF_036013445.1). Classification (NCBI taxonomy): domain Eukaryota; kingdom Metazoa; phylum Chordata; class Aves; order Columbiformes; family Columbidae; genus Caloenas; species Caloenas nicobarica. The sequence goes on along the minus strand of NC_088249.1, from coordinate 57,537,208 downwards.
ATTTGTGTGTAGAACAAGGTAGGGTTTTGATACAACAGACTATGCTTCCATGCTTATGTGGTTCCAACTCACTTTAATAGACCTTCCAAAAACATTCCTGTGAGATGGGAGGTGTTAGTCATGGTTTGTCATTAATGAATCAGCTGTGTTGGTGTCTCACTATTACATACACTATTCTCGGTGCTGCTTAACACTGATATTTAGTGCTTTGAGAGATATGGGGGAGAAATACACATTCTTCAGTTACAGATGAATCTGTACTCTTGCGCTTCATGAGTGCTGCTTGTTTACAGAAATAAAGGGTTTGCATACAGAAAGGGACACATTTTAATCTTCATTTAAAAATCTATTACATTTCCTACTGAATAAGGTAATTTGTGTTAAACGTTTTTCCTCAAAAGTCATCTTGCTGTAGCAGAATATCTACGTTGATATTAACTATTTATTTCAATTTGTCACTTTTTGACTTCTTAATCATGTTCTTTTTTTCAGATAAAGCTGTTGTGTTTACTGCTTAAATTGTTTCAACTATGGGTGTCAGAGCTGCTTTCCTGCTCCCAGATTCAGGTGTTTGACTCTGTTTAATACCAAGCTGAGGCTCCAGGAGGGAAGGTGCACAGTTTGGGTGAGCAGGGAACCAGGGACCAAGAGCCAGGGGGCAGCTCTGCAGTACCGTTGCACTGCAGGACTTAATGCAGGGCTTCTGTTGGCACAAATCAGAACAGTTGGTTTTCATTAACACAGAATTGCTTTAAGTCAGTTAAACTTTTAGCTTCTCCTAAATATTGCTTATTATCTTCTCTACCTCCACTGGGTTTTTTTTGTTTGTTGTTGGTTTGTTTTTTTTCTGTTTTCATGCTGTGGTAAACCTTAGTTTTGGTTTAGTCTTCTGCACTGCTAACAGTTTAGTTGTGTAGGTTTTCAGTTATACATAAATGCAGAGATTTTGAGCAGCTACAATTTTATTGAGAGGTATACACATACAAAAACCCTAACCATATTATTTTATAATTTATTTATTAGTGTAATGTTTAATGCTTCCACAAGAGGCAAAAGATAAACATCATTTAACCCAGGCACAGAAAGAAAACACAGTTTTTACAGACATCCCTGCCCGCTACCACCTTTTTCAGGCTTGTAATAGATTTTAACTAGGCAAACAGAACAGAAAGGTTTAGCCACAGGTAAAGAACAATTACATGAGAAGAAAGGTAGCTCAGGGGTGAGAAAAAAATTGTATTATCCAGTGGCAGAGCAAATGCCTTAAGTTTGCTAACGTAACAGAATGGAAGAGCGTCACTAGAAATTGTTCAGATATGTTGTAAATATCAAACAACCATAATTAATTGTTAGATGAAAGTATAAAATGCTCTGAGCCAGCAGATTTAAGGAAGTCTTGAGTAATATTTGAACCTTAACACCGATGAAATTATGTGAAAATAGGATATTCTCCCTTTCTGAAGCAACACCTGCCATGATCACCACCTACGAGGATGTTCTTCTAGTCCCTTTCTGTTTGAGTAAAACATAAGCTGTGGTGTAACCAGGCTTGATCGGGGTGGGGGGGCGTGGAAAGTCAGCCACTGCCCGGTCTTGCATTTGAGTAATCGAGATGTCAGTAACACTTCAACACTGCTTCTGCCCTTCATGACGTACATATCCTAAGACTGCAAGGGTGTTTTGAGCAGCCATACCTTAGAACAAAAGTGCAACTTTAAAAAAGAAAAGAAGCTGAAATTTAAGAACTGAACTTGAGAATCAATAACTTTTGCCTAATTAAAAGATGACCAAAAGAGATAGAGTAGTGGAAGCTTGAGAGGATGTCTGTTTGTTTCCCTAAATATAACACTTATTAGCTCAATTTATCCGTAAAAGCATCACACAAGGAAGCACAGAAAGCAGAACTTGTGGTCGTGGCCACTTGTGTGTTATTGTTATTATTGTCAAAATCCCAATTACTGTCCATTAACTGAATATTCCAATCCAGTTTGGTTTTTTTGCTTTAATAAGAGCTACAGACATATTAGAACCTGATGTGTTTGAGGTAAGGAAAGCTGAAAAGGTATTAAACATACACAAATTTGGTATAATATTAAGAAAACTAAATAAGAAATGAAGTGACAACAAAAGCAGCACTAATAGCAATCTTCAGGTGACACAACCCAAGTAATCCGATGTTTATCACATGAAAATACTTACAGTTTAAATTCTTCAAACCAAGCATGTTCCTTATTTAGCATGGACACAGGTGCTTTTCTCAGGTAAACAATACGACGTTGATAACAATTTATTAGTAAGTTGTACTAATGAAAACAAGACATCTGCATTTTATGCAGCTAAAATGCTTGAACCACTGTTTTCAAACTTCATCCTAAGAAAATTACACTCACCAATCCTGATGATGCATTATATGAGCTGCTAAAGTTTCTAACAGTGAGGCCAAGAAGCATTATTGACTAAGAAATTTGGACAATGTTATTATCATACAGCTGAGCCGTGTAGCACGGTTTCACACAATTTTGAGCTGCACAAGGAATTCCAATACTAGTTGAACACTGCAGGCCTTAGGCCAGGTCACTGAAGAGCTGAAGTCAGGTCTCCCATCCCCTGTCCGCAACCGTATATTGGATGAAGAACGTATGCAATGACTGCAGTTCCCTGTGCATGACACTGGCCAGCTGTCATAGTGACTGGAGGGCCAGAACTCTGCTCCTGGGCCTTGGTCTCCCTCAGAGCAGCCTTACTTCCAGGCTGCTGCCTAAGGATCTTTAGGTTTAATCTCTCTTATGGGGCTCTTATAGGGCTGCACAACTATAGGAAGCAATAGGGAATTCCCTCTTCCCCTACTTTGGTGCCATTTCCCTGCAATCACCATTCAGGACAGCAGGTACATTTTTTTTTAAAAAGTCATTGTAGGTATTGCTTTGAACTGCCCCAGCCTGAGGAAAGAGTGTATGTCTTCAATGCATATATACATTTATGCCATTCATGGGTTGTTTGGTACGGGTGATGTCACCACTGCTACTTCTGGCTGCACTTACAAGGGAAAGCGAGACCCGATCAGCTCTTGAAAGGAAGGATGTAGGTGCCCATGCCCCAGGAGAAGGACCTGGCCTAAGAAGTAGAGTGGCACGAGGTGTCCGATGTAGTAAAACATGCAGGGTTCTAGGTCTAGTGAGGCTTGATTGGCTAGTATTCATGATTTCCTTTTTATGCATTAGTTCTGAATTACTGTTCTAAGATGCCAAACCTCCCTATGTATTACTTTAGCAATACATAGATACTATCACATCATTACCTTTAATCCTTTCTGAATGAGTAGTACTGTCTTAAGAAGGATGACCAAACAGAAAAAAGGATTGACAGTGATAAATATTCCAGTAGCTGTATTTTACTAGCCGCTCCATCATAAATAAAAAGTTTAACATAACGTGAAATGACATATCTCAAGTGGGCTAGCTTCTGCATAAGTAGACAGTTTGACTTCTCATTCAGTTCTAATTGACTAAAATACAAATGAACACAAATGTGTAAAAATATGTCAGAAGTAGGACCAGAACCCAGGTCTGGAGTTTCTACCACTGATTCATAAGAACACTTCCTTTGTTCAAGTAAAAAATTTCTTTTTACATGCAACCAAAATTATCTGCATAAATTTCCAACTAATTTGAACTGGCATATCCACATATTTCCCTTACAAAGCAATAAAAAAGTGTTCTCAACTTTCAAGGCAAAGTTTTCATGATATAATTAGACTCATTATTACAATGTACAATAGTGATGATTTTGACACCATGTTTTCTACTTACTAGAATAAAAAGCATTAATCTGCTGTTCGTCACAGGCATCCTACATGACAACAGGAAGTAATTAGTCATTAAACAAGACTACCAAATTTTGGGTTTTCTTGTTTTCCAGTGTAACTGCTGAAACATTAAGATAAAAACTGGCAGAACACCCTCCAGAATGAAAGGGTAGTCTCAAAATTACGCACCCCATACAAACTGCTAACGAATAAAGAGTTAAACTTACAATTGCTAAATGCTGTGATTGCTACTGAGACCAGCAGGACAAAAACAGGTGCATGGACACTGTCAGCATCTGCAGAGTCTGAAGGTGCATGTCACAGATGCTATGAATATTCTCTGTTGTTTTCCAAACTACAATATAGCGCACAGTTAACACAGTATGAAACAAATATTACAAGATTCTGAGTTTGCATTTAATATTTAGAGCCTAACATTTGTAGAAACTGAAAATTTTGCAATGAGAATAACGCAGTAAATGCTAACAGCAAATGCTGTTTACCTTCCATAGATACTCTGTTTTTCTCTGTACTGTTCAGTTATGTCTTGGTAGCGTCAAAGACAGATGAGTCAATGTTAATTAACATCCTGATAGGAGTGAAATGTTCTGGTTTCTTTGAGTTTGTAACTACTTCGACAGAGTAGAAATCTCTTCTGTTCTCATAGCATCAGACAGGAAACTAAGTTCATTGCACAGTGTCTCGTACCTGAAGGCCATCCGGATCTGTGCAACATTTGTCTTTCGAATGTCATTTCCCTCAGGCCCTTCTTTACAGTAATTCACCCCTAAGAATTTCTGTTTTTCCTGTGAATGGGATTAAACAAAAAGGAAGAAGTCAGTTCAACTGATTTGGTTTATTGTATAACTGAGTATTTGTTACTTGAATGACTCCAGTGCAAGTCAAAAGAGCAGCTTCAACCAGCTGGCCAGTGAACTTTACCACAGAGTCTTAACCAATTTTGGAGATTTTAAGGCCAAATTTTATATATATAGTTAATTACTCAGCAGCACACACAGTCTGGCTGGCTATAACCCTTTGTGCTAGTGTTTGGTCTTCACTACTACATCTTTCATGTGAGAGGTCAAAAACAGGCTTAGGTTTCTCCTGTTAATTAAATGTTGCATGAGACAAAAATTAGTAGTTGTCACTAGAGAATATTGGGAGAAACAACAGACTATACTTCTAAAGCCCCTTCACATACCAGCTCCTTGAGAGGAATGTTTGGAAGTGCCATAGAAGAGAGGATGCTCTAAAATAAGTCCTAGAGAAAGCCATGTATGTATAGAATTTTAAAGCCAAACATTAATTTAATCTTATCTGACTGCCTGTCTAAACCTGAATATTTTCTGTAGTACTCCCTTCTAGGCAAAAACATGTCTTATGACATGCAGTTTGTTTTTACTCAATGCAAGCCACCATATATAAAATTACTGGCCAAGGGATAATTAAAGGTTTGGGACTGGAGACAGAACTGAATGTAAACAGGCACCTGGCTCTCTGCATGTCTGGGCAATTCCAAAACAAAGCTCTTGAGAAAAAAACTTAACATCAATATTTTTTTAATGTAAGACTGTATAGCAGATAGTTCTTGAATATTTCTGGAAAAGAGGATAGGGATGTGCACAAATCCATCACATAAAGCACCTACTATTGAATTTAAAGGCTTCTCAGTTCCTACTTGCCCTAATATTCCCAAAGGAGATTTTTTTCAGGCATAATTACCTTATCTGACAATCCACTCTGTAATACGCTGTTTCTTGCTATTTCACACAAGTCACAGGTACTTAGTTTCCACACCTGGGCTGCAATAGCATATTCTTCCATGAGAGCTTCCTGTGTCACCAAAATGTTTAATATTATATGTAAATAAAATGTAAATGGGGATATGTACTCATTACTAATTAAGGAATTTATACATGCTCTTTAGATAGCTGTGAAAAATTAGAGGTTTAACACTTTAACATCACAATTACTAACAGAATTGTTTCTTTCAAATTTCCCGAGGGTGACTGTTAAATAATTTACAGGCACTGGGTATCCAGTTATCTTAGCCTAAGAAATTGCAGCCTGCAGTCCAGATCCTTAGAGGCATTTATTAGGCAATTTCAAATGAGATCCCAGGGTATATGAACACCTTGGAGGATCTAGTCCTAAATCTTTAATGAGTATGTACATAGACAGCAGGGCAATTTCTCCCTTCTGACTGTCCAACACAAGGAGGTTGGGTCTGACTCTAGGGGGCTGTCACAGCTGCGGATCTTCCACACTATGTGTAACTGGGCTGGTGCTGCGTTAGCTCCGCGCAGAAATCCCCCACAGCAGCTCTGTCTCTTCTGGCAGAGGCGCATCACGGGCCAGAACAAGCCTGGGTGGAGTACACCAGAGCTCAGCTTGTCCGCAGAGCACAGGCAGCTGAGCAACGCACAGGCCACCCTGAGGCACAGCGTGACTCAAGTCAGCACCAACTGCAGAAGTGAGGCATCAAACCCAGCGACCAGGCATTTCTATCCTGCCGGGCCACCCAAGGGCAAGAATCACTTTCAGTTCAGAGCAAACAGCTCATACGTCATCTTCAGAGATTCCACATGGTGGTTTTGTAATGTACTTCCCCAGATTTATTAGTAAGGAAACTGGACTTTCCTGGCACTCTAGAGGATTGTTTATGAAGGCTCAAACCTCCCTCCAGCCTCATCCTTCATTCTATACTTCAACAGCCAACACTGGAGAGGCAAGAGTACAAAAGAAACATAATTAGGAAATCAGACATTTCCCTCTGAAACCTAACAGTGAGTAGTAGACTGAGAATGAGGAGTAATAATGAATGAAATGACGGAAAGACATGAAACTTTATATCCTAGGCAATGATATAAAATAGCTTTGGGGTCATTCTGGGCCTATGTGGTACTGCTGCCAGATTCGGTGCTTTGTGCAATTCTTACCTTTGTATAATGGAACTGCATAGGATCGTCTGTGGAGAGAGACACATGAAGTCCCTTATGGAGAAATTCCCGCAGGGGGTTTTTTGAGTACTCCAGGAACAGGCTGTTGTTACTAAGTGGAGACATAGCAATGGGTATTTGTGCAAGATAATAAAGATACTGGAGGACAGGACTCTGCAAAACAAAACACAGTCAGCATTTAATAGTACCATGGGACAATGAAAAAAAAGACTTCTCTTGGATAGAATGGAAACAGCATTACAGAGGGAGGACTAAGACCAAAAAAAATTAGGTTGACACTAAACTCTGACTTCTTCAGAAAATATTTAGAAGTCTGAATTTTAAATGTTACTGATCTTTATAAAAATAATTCACATTCTTCAACATATGCCATCTTTTAAAAAATATTATTACTAATATTGCTGTAGATTAGTAAGTATATATGACTACTAAGGGCACTGTGCTTGATACTAACTGCATACCTTTCCCCAAAACCTGGAAGTCACTGATAGTAGATGTGTAAGAACTGCTAAGCAATTTGTTATTTTCCAAACTGCAATCCAATAGGTAAATTTTAGGAGCAGAAGTTTTAATTTATTAGAAGTTGTGTCTTCCTGTTGCACATAATATAAATAACCTGTGGTCATCTCATCTTTATGACAATTTTAGTCTTAACCAACTTGTGAACCTAACAAGTGCCGTTGTTATTATCTGCTATGCCAGGTTATTGCACCAGGCTAAGGGGGACAGAGTGAAGAGGAGAATGTTTTGGTCACATACAGCCTTAGTACAACTCTGTCTTGGCCTAATTTTAGGAATTAGTGGTTCTGAGCATAACATCAGATGTGATTTTAGGCAAAATTTTTCTTTGTTCTTGGATATGTTGAAAAATACAGAGAGAATTTTCCAACATTAACCAGAAAATCCAACTTACAAGAGAACTCTTTCCAAAAAATGACAATTAATTCAGTGCAAGGCTGCCACCCACTGACCAATTATTTTAATTACAAAATGGTGGCCTGGGGATGAGTCGTGTGGTGGCTTTTATTAACCGGGAATCGTAACGTTTGTCCTGTCATAACAATCAAGTTGTATATAAAATAGTGCTATGTTATACAGCTATGTTATATTTCTTCATCAAGTGATCCCAGTTACTCTAGATATAAATAATCAAAACCTGAATGAACTTCTGAATTAACCTTGAAGTACAGGGATGCCAGTAAGGGAAAATGAGCTTTGTCCCTGTACAGAAGAGACTAAAGCTTTCCTTAAACTTTTCTGGGACCTAAACCAGGGAGTGACCTCATTAATGTTTATAAATATATAAAGGGTGGGTGTCACGAGGATGGAGCTAGGCTCTTCTCGGTGACAACCAACAGTAAGACAAGGGGTAATGGGTTCAAGCTGGAACACAAGAGGTTCCACTTAAATGTGAGAAGAAACTTCTTCTCAGTGAGGGTGACAGAGCACTGGAACGGGCTGCCCAGGGGGGTTGTGGATTCTCCTTCTCTGGAGACATTCAAAACCCGCCTGGACGCCTTCCTGTGTAACCTCACCTAAGTTTTCCTGCTCTGGCAGGGGGATTGGACTAGATGATCTTTTGAGGTCCCTTCCAATCCCTAACATTCTGTGATTCTGTGATTCTGTGAGTAGTAACAAGTCTACGCAGTTTTTTCCATGTAATTTTAGCTCTGCTTGGAGTAACCAAAAATGGGTGCCACCAAGTCTTTGACATATCTGAACAGTTGATCTTCCTTATAAAGACATAGGTTTAAAACATTCACTTAGGAAAAGCTGTATTTTTGTAGCTTGTAGAAGAAATAGGAAGTTCAGCTGAGCTTATTTATTTCTGATCCAAGAGTTACTCGTGCCTTGCTATGAAAATTAATTTTGGGATGCCCAGATAAAGTCAATTTGTTGACTTCTGTTTGAACTAGACTGATGTCTAAGCAGACAGGGATTAGTTTAGGTGAGCAACCAAGCAATACCTTCTTCAAGAGCAGTCCGTGAGAAATGTTGTCTGCTGTCAGAAAGGCTGATACAAGGTGTGTGATAGACCCAGCTTCTCCACAGTGAGGTCGAAACAGAAAAGTACACATGCCTCTTTCCCTGAGGAGATTAAAAGCAGATTCCACTAAAAAAATGCTCTGTTCTTCATCTGTTAATTATCATTAATATGGCAATTTAAAAAAAAAGTTACACATTCTCATATCGTTTGATGTGACATCTGATCAGGCCTACCTGTGAACTGCTGTCAAAAGGGGCAGATCCCTCTACCCAAGCCCCTTTCACCACTTGGCATATTTGTGTCTTCCTCCTTCTTTCCTTCTCCAGTTACATCTCATTTAGCAACTGTTTAGTTACTGGGGAGCAGTCATTGAACTGATTTCAGTGGAGGGAACTGGCCGGTGAAAAGCTCAGTGAACTGGTGCACCCTGTGGCTGCCTAATTCCTAGAGCCAGAATGAGGGAAGAAGTGGAAGCCCATTGCCAAGAGTTAGTGGCACTGCTCGGTGTGCTGACAACCTGCCGCCTCACCGATGAGGTGTAGCACAAAACCACACCCGCAGCAGCACTGAGATCATCTGGGAGCATTACTAATTACACTAGACTTCACACTACAATTTCTAGAACCATTTTATTTTTATCATCTATATTAAAAATGTGCTGGGTTTTAGGTTATAATAAACCCTCTTATTCAGTGCAGACAAATGTCCCGTAAGTAGTTGGAGATGTTCAAAACAATTTCAACAAGGACTGCTAAAGTATAAGGTAGTTCTAGGATGGATGTTTAGTAATGTTTCTCCTGAAAATGGATGTGAGGATGTAATCCATCCTTACTGAGCTCTCTAATGCTACCAAAGGAATAAAAGAGTCTCGTAATGGACTGGCTGTGGTGCCCCAAATACTTGGTATGTTTAACAGGGTGAACATTTTTACTGACTCACTAATGAATTGTGTCACTATCTCACCTAGCTGTAAAGAATATTTAATGATTATCTAGGGAGATTTTCAATCAGTAGTTGAAATGATCCTGAGATAAAAAAGAAATGCTTAACTTCTGACAGAATCTCTGTCTTTGGAAAAGAAAAAAATGTAGCCTACAGAGAACAATAAGGAAGTCAGGAGAAAGGGATGACTTAGATCTCTGCTGTACCGTGTACTTTCTGTTACAGAACTAAAACTAACAACGAGGCCTGTTTGTTGCAGGTACGAGGTAATTTAAGGTGGATGTTTTTAAAAGTTTCAATTATATAAAGTGGTAGAGACAGAAATGCTTGAGGTAGCAGTCGGAGAGAAGAAGTAACATTTTAAAAGTTAAATTGGATAAGACCTGTTAAAATGACAAATCTGTGCACCTCCCATAAGAAAATCCCAAAAGTTATATTAATAATAATGAACCAAATCCTTGCAAGGTAAGTGATGACACTGTGATATCATAGATAACCTCACTGTGCCTCAATTAGAGTCAGTTGTGCAGATCACTCAGTGAGTCAGCCGCAGTCAGGAGCATAACCTCGAGTTGAATTTCAGGCTTTAATGAGCTTGATGCCAGAATCTGCTTTTACAGTCATGATATCACGTTCAGTATCATAAGTCTCTGCATTACTTGCCTAGACATCAGTCTCAAAAGTAGTTGAACTGAGTGAGTCAACAAGCATGCTGAAGTAAGCTAGCTAGATGTGCAGTTTATAATTCTGTCCTCCTTTGGCTATCTTTGACAACAGCAGCAGCCCTTAAACCAGTATTTCACAACATAACTTTTCTATCTATTAAATTACCAGGAGACAGCGAGCTACCAAAGAGGTACATTATATTTGGAAATGCACTGTGAATCCAAGCAAAGGTCAACAACTCAATTCTTTTGTTTTGTTTGATATATTCATGTTTAAGGAATTCACAAAACAAAAATACACAGAAGTGTCAAACCAAGATATTAATCTGATGCCTTTGCAACTTCTGAATATTTCGTTTTAATTCCTTTTGCAGTTAATGTTTTCAAATAAGTCGTGCTCCTCTTGGACCTTTTAAAACAATTCAAGCTAACCTTTGCTTCAAAAGATATAAGATCTAGACGCTGACTTAAATTGAGACGAGATTATTGATTTTTCTTTCTGGGAAGCTTGTAGAAGAGAAAAATGACTACTTACTTCCTAAGGTTGTTTAGCAACATGATGTTCACATACATATAATACAAATAATAGCTATACGGGGGATTCTTCTCACTGGTCCAGAGGTCAGGGTTAAGGCTCTTGTCAGAGAACATATGGCCACTATGTTTGGATTCATCATCAACGCTGTCAAAGCCAGTCACCTGGTGGGAGAAGAGATGAACAGAAAAGAGTGTTTTCAAGAAGCAAACTTCAATGTTACTTACTCTTGCTTCAGGACTTGCTCGTACAAAGCATCTAGTCCTCTTTCTTCGTTTCCCTCTGTTTGCTAGCAGTCCTGCTGCTCTGTCCTCCTACCATGGCAGGCAGACAGCAGGAATAATGTGCATTCTCAAAGGAAGTTTCATCCATTTTTTTTTTCATTCTGAGACAAATAGGAGGCCCAGGTGTACAAAAGCCTTCAGACTCCTGTGGGGGGCATAGGCCTATAAGACTCCCTCAGATCCAGATTATAATCCTTTAAACTCATCTGCTTTGTTATTTCAACAGCAGCTGAAGGCCAGAAGCTCCCAAAAAACCTCGAGGTTCTGATCTGGGAAATATTCAGAAATGTCTCCATTAATCACATCCCAGCAGCTACATCCCCACCTCCCTCCTGAGTCCCATCAGGAGCTACACAACACTTCCTTTCAGTTGCCTCCTTTTGGGAGGCCAGTCCCAAAGGCAAGCTCGAAGTACACATCCTGGATTTCAGTCTTCCCTCTGCACAAGAGCATGCGAACGGTTTTTGGTCATTCTTTATTGAGAGGACAAATAAATAGCTGTTGAGCTGTTTCAGAGGAAATAAATTGCAACTATTTGACAGCAGGACCTTGGCCAGGCTTTTATTAAATTGTACGTCAGAGCTTTAAAACAATGATACAAGTAATCTATGGATGAGGAAGCTTTTTTAGTGTCTGGAAACAGCTGTGGACAAACAACATTTATGAGTAAGAGAGGATCCATTTCATGTGAGACAGAAAATCCAAACATACTTACATATTTGAGGAAAAGGTGCAATTCTTTGTGGTCTTTGGGATTGATTGTTGCTTCAAACAAAGGTACAAAGATGTTCTCCAACATCTTCCCAAAACTAGGCAGAATATTTTTTGACCTAAATATGTCACTGAAGGGGAAAAAATATAGACAGTCATGACCGTTCTTTAATCAGTTTATGTTTTTCCTCCACTTTCATATTTTCTGTTATTTGTGCATATTCTACAGCTTCAGTTCTACCAGGATTCAAAAATTCACAGTTTTTGTCAGGGCAGGGTATGTCTCTATGTCCTGTTTCCTGCACTGCCTGGCATTTTGCTTCATCCAGGCTCTGCTGAAGCTCTCATGTGCTCCCAAAATAGAGCCAGTATGCAGGGGTGGATGGATGCTGTCTCAAGAACAGTCACCCTCTCCCAGCAATCCAAGTACTAATACAGGAGATAAGGAATTGCCTTTCGTGAAAGTTTCTGTTTTCTAAAGTTTTGACCACTCCAAATGAAAGTAGAATGTTTTGCTTTAGTGAGCCTCTCAGAAAATACTTCAGTGTGTCATTGAGTGCATGACTTAATGAAAGTGTTGACTTCACTATGTACATTTAAAAAAAAAAAAAAAAAAAAAAATCAAAGGAGAGAAATTTTCTCCCTAATGATAAACACTCTCCACGGGATATATCTGACCATGACAGCTCCTTCTCTACTCATATTCCAACTATGCCATTTCAAAACATGATGCTCTGCTATTAAGGCTGACAATTGTCATGGGAGACTATATTACAATATACAGTATTAGAAAAAAGAACCATTGAATAAAGTCCGAAAGAATGCTTAAAAACTAAGAAAAACTCATCTTGATATAAGCTTGCAAATCAGTAATCTGGGCTGCGTTTCCAAATTCACTGTCATTTAGTCACTGATCCTGAGGAAGTTTGATAACAGTTTTACAGAGCATTTTCTACTCCCTTATGGTATTCAAGAGTTGGTTTATTTTCATTGGTAATTTATATTTTAATTTGCCTTTGAAAGCAGCTTAATTTCACCTAGTTGTAATTTTTGGTTAAGTATCTTCAGGCTTACAAATAATTCATAGTAGCTTTTGCATAGCTTCATACAGAGTAGATTGAAACCCCATCTCCTGTCCTCCACCCCCAGACTGTCAGGAAAACTGCAGCAATGGTCAAGAAGAAATTTCCCAGGCTGTTGCTTATAAACAGAACTACAGGACAGCTCATAAACCCTCTAAAAATATCAGAAATTAAAACAAATCATTGGTATGATTTCAAACTATTAAAATTACCAAGAGCTCCTGATTACTTACTAGATTCTGGGAACCTGAATTATCCAGCGCATATTAGGGGAATAAACTTTATGCTTAATGAACCATTTTGCCAAGTTCAGCCATTCATCTGGAGACCGTCCATAAATGGATAAGCGGGGTTCTGTATACTGGTACTTACTTTCTTCTAGTTCACGGGCTACTTCCTATTAAGTAATAAATATATTTGCTTTAATATGGACACTGAAGATCATTTACAGCTAGTAGTATATTATTGTATTTTCCTCAGACTAGACATAACTGTATTATCACCCTTTAAAGATAATGGGGGTCTCTTGTCTATTAATCCTTGATTTTATTTTAGGCATATAAATATTCTACTCGCAAGCTATCTCAGATATCATTTGAGTATAATTAACTGTAACACCTAGATTTAGAGGACAATATTCTTGTGCAGTTATTACTAACACCTTTGTAAGACATATATTTAAAATCGGTAAATCAGAATGATATTATTTAAACCGTAGTAAATGACTACATAAAATATGCAGACCAATGGAGAGTCTGACCTAGAATCCATGGTAAGAAGAAATTTTAAGACTATTAATTTTAGACAAGCACTTCTACACATCTAAGAAGAGCTGACATAGTTCATGAAAACTACTTATTTTGTTGTAAGGAATTAATTTGAAGGCTGTGCATGCATGTGCAGGTGTAGATTTCTGCAGAGGCACTTCCCTATCTCCTCCTTCCCTGGCAGCTACCACTAGCCAACTACATCCAAACAAAATATTAAGCCAGTGAATTGACCCTTGGCTGCTCTCCATTAGCTTGAAACTGCACAAAACTCTGCTTTGAACTCTCACACAGGTTACGTGTATGAGTTTCTAACTCCAAATTGTTTAGAAAGCAGCAGTGGCTGACTTAGCAGTGTCTGTCTCTGATGAATTCCTAGAGCAAACCCAATACTTGGAATCACTTAAGCATAGTATTAGCTCTAGATACAATAACAACATCACAAATCTTTTAAAGTCTTCATTTCTCTACCGCTAGGAGAGCTTGAAACTTATTTACCTTGACCATACGAGCAAAATATTCACCACCAATATAGTTCTCAGTTTTCAAATACAAGTCCCTCAGCTCACTGGCACCAACTGGATTGTACTTGGAATTGAATTTGTCAAATCGATGAAATGTTTGACGACCCTGGAGGATCAAAAAACCCAAATAACCATGGTTTTAAGTACACACAATAGTTTATAAATTAAATTGCCTAGAAATAAAAAGCACAGAAAACAGAAAGCCTATGCTAGCTTACTTCAAACATGCGAAGTAATGCGTGATTTCAAATTCAGATTTAGTAAGTTATCATGCAAAAACTGTAGAAACCAGAATTTCACACTCAGAAAACTTGGCTTTTTCTCCTTTACTTTGTCATTTTAATAGACTTACTGCATGGACATCTAAAGAGTCTACAGTGAGGTCATAAGGGTCCATGTGAAGGCTTTCGAAGACTTGCTTTAAAGTCATCTTCCTGCCCTTTTTCTCTGCAACAATCCTGTCAGGCTCCGTTTGATACGTATGCTTAATAAACCTCAGCAAGTGTTTCTGGTTCATGCACGCAGCAGCATGGATATGAGTATCAACCTGAAAGCAAAAGGTCATTCATGCTCATCCTCCATATACACAAATAAGCAAAGTATCCATGTCAGTGACAACAATGACTAAAGCATTCTAAAATATTCCTTAAGTAACAAATGGATTAGTGCCTAAGCAAGTCAAAATGTTGTGGAACCTGAAGATTTTGGAGGAGTTACTCAATAAGCAGAAATACAAATAAATTAGCCCTCAATTAATAGTATCCTATTTAAATAAGAAAATTTTCAACAAGATACATTATTTTAAGTGCAAATCACAGAACCTGGGTTCAGATTAAATTTGACACTTCCTTAAAGGACACTCTGATCCTTTAACATCCTTTGAGTTCATCCACGAATCAATGACGTCCTTCTAGTTATAAACTGCAGTTATAACCATCCTCTCTGACTGAAAGGACCTGGAATTCTCAGCCATTTCCAAAAGCATAATTAATTTTTGTATTTCAACCACATGAAACACCTTAGGTGACTAGACCTGCAAAATGTACATGTGAGAGTTTTTGTCACTTCTTTTTTCCGCTTATATAATACAGCAACTCATAATGCTGACAGATTTTTTTAGTTTGTTCAGATCTCTTCACACACTAAGGGAAGTGCAAGCTCCATGGAAGAGCTGGGAGTACTCCTTCAGTTTTCTGTTGAAGTCCCATTTTTTAAAATAATTGACCAGAACCAAATGGTTTCCACAGGTATGCTTTTCTTTTGCTCAGAAGCTTGCACTGCTCTTTGAGCAGCCTATATTAGAACATAATCCAAAGAAACAACTAATGAGATTTAAGGGTTTGTCTATCAATTTAAGTTTTCTCTTCGGTGTGTACAATTCCTTAGGTACCTCCAGCAGGTATGTAAAAATGAATCCATTAAAATTTCTTGCAGTCAAGGGTTTATTAACTACACCGATAAAGAACAGAAGAAAACCAGGTATATTCCCCGACAACTTCTTGTTTGAAAAGGCAGGTAATACTTATTGAAGTTTCTAAGGACCAAGTACCTGCCAGGGAAGAATAGGCCTTAGCTAGGATAAGGCCCTTAAGGAATCTAATGGCACAGCAGTATCCAGTGTGTGGAACAGCAGAGCTGCTACTCCAGGGTCCATTTGCTTTGAATTTCCTTGAGAAATTCTGACTGAAAAACAAAACAGCCTAATGCATGGCCTAGGCAAACACAAAATTACCCTACCAACAAATTCTTATAAATTTAAAACCAAACCAAAACACTGTTCTGATTAGATTTCACAGTTGACACATAATGAGCACAAAGGCCCTGGGGACAGCTTGACAAGACTCTGACATTGCCTTCAAGCCCAGACTGCCAAACCCTGGCAGAAGCAGTTTCAGCCCATCCAGAAGCCACAGTGCTGTCTACATTCAAAGGTGCAATTTGAGAGTTAATGTGATCAACTGTATACAAGTATCTGTACATCCAGAAGAGACCATGAGGCAGAGAGTGGGCTTTGCAATCTCACAAGCAACGACGTAACAAGATCCAAAGATGCTGACGTTAGATACAAGTTCCTAAAGACACTTACTACACTGGAACCATTTGAACCCATGGCACTGCGCTTTTAAAAATGCAAGTAACTGGCATTCCCAGGGATACACTCCCATCAAGAGCTGCGTAGCCTGTATGCGGGATGTCACACCAAAAGGAATCCTCAGATAAACCAGCTATAAGGAGTCGTTGGCCCTACATCTCTGCTGGGATTCTCGTCCAGGAATCTTCTGTCCAGGAAACTGAAATATGGACACGTACAAAGTGAGACCAGCACGTTCCCTTTGCATAGTGACTACATCTGCAGCTTTCAGATTCCACCAACAGAAGTAGTTGACATCCTGATCCTCTTTAAATGGTCAGTAGGAAACAGGTCACAGAGCACCTGAAACAGTAACAGCCATACTGCTGCGATGTAAACCTCAGCCTATGCTATGACAGTCCACCGAAATGCCACTGTTTTACTTGGCACATATAGTCATTTAATTTGCAGTTTATACATACAGAAGTTGTTGCAGCCTTCTAAGGGTAAATCTACCTCCATGTGAATCCTAATAGCACAGCTAAAGACCAGGATATAAACTGAATCTTAAAGATTAATATGTAATTGTTAATCACTGCCTAGTTCAAATATGCTAGCCACTTTAAAGTTAAATGAAAAAGCAAGAAACATGTCAGCGTCCCAAAGTGCACAACGTGAAGTACATTACTAATGCACAGAAAACAACGCTGTGTCCAAAATAGTAAAACCAGCTCCACTTAGCATATTGTGTTACACTCCTCAGAGTACTTGTGTGGACATTTGAACCCAAGCGCATTATATATATGCTTACTCACATTAATAAGCGTCTTCTGGTTTAGAAACAAACTGTTTACTGTAAACTCTTCCTGGGCCAATGAAATACTACAAACTACTGGGCTGAGTCAACTCATATGGGAGAGTGAAACAACAGTTAACAGATGCCCTATAAGCTCTAAACATTCAGGAAAAGCAAGTCGTAAGGATAGGGTACCAGGTGTAGGGAATCTGAATAAGTTTAGTTTATTGAATTTCAGAATGCAGTAGTTCCAGTGGTGACTCCATTACTGGAATTGATGAGTCTTGAAAAACAAACAAACAAAACCCCCACCACTTCCTCTTTATTTAAATCAACATGAATTCACCACTGTGAGGAGGGCAAGGACAGAAAGCAAGGACACATCTTGTGTCTTTTTTTTTGTTTGTATGCAAGGATCACGTGGCACAGTAGTAACTCTATTTCTTTTAAAGTCCTGCTTCCCTTTGAGAAATAATTTTCTCAAGTGTGCCCCTGCAATTCAGTAAGCTCCTGTGAAATCTTCCCCAGGCCCCACAAGCAACTCTGACAGAGCTCTACAGCAGAGCTAAACACGTCCGCCTTATTCTCTTAGAACCCACATTTCCTTTTTTTTTCTTATTTCTTTCCTTTTTTTTTTTTAATCCTCCCTCTCCCTAAATCTATTTATTTTGAAAGAGTAAAAAGACTTTCTTGGTGCTTTTTCCAGAGAATATGCAGTGCTTTGCGTACCATTTTTAACTACCAGGTATATTTTGACCTTTAGGCAAGCAGCGACTTCAGTAACAACAAGAGTCTTATAGAGTACTACGTAGCTTTTTCTTCATTGTTTTTTAGAAGCAATGCAACTTTTTGGAAGGTTTTAATGAGTTGAGCTTTGACCTACCCTAGCACATAATTAGTATGTTTGCTTTTGTGCATTTTCACAATTCAGGGTGCAATGCTATCATCTAAATGAAGCATCAAAACACAGAATCCTTAGACATAGCTTATATAGTCTGATTTGGTTACAGATATTTTTAATTATAATTTTTATTTGAAATATTGTCATGCTAAGAAATTGATCCTAATTTCATTGTTGTTTATTATGAAAGGCATCTACTAAAAGAATTTGAACAGGCTGAATTCATATAAGAGTGACAAATGCCCCCCTTGCCTCCTCCCTCTCCCAAAAAAGGACAAAACCAGTCCCATTTTAAGCTGTTATTATTTTGTTCTTCATACAATACATGAAGTGAGCTGAGGCTTTTCTGGGCCATGAATAACGAAAGCCCCTACCACAAGGTCTATTTGCTTCTTTTTGCAAACATTCTACTGCATTTCCAAATTTGTTACAATGTCACTCCAGCCCAACTTCCCCTTAGTGGAGCAAAACCTCAGCTGTATGCCCTAAGCCAAAGTTCCTGTTTCAGGAAAAGAAAAAAGGAAAAAAAAAAAGAAAAAATGAAAAGAAAAAAAGATAAAAAAGAAGCAACCTCAGGGAAGCTAAGGTATAGATTCGCTGTTCACTCACGAAGCTTTAAATAATACATTTGAAAAGCAGACATCTGTGAATTCAATTCTATATATCTCACAAAATACCAAATTAAGAAGTATATAAACCCACTTTAACTTCCCTTCTTAGAAATAACAAGTGGTATGTCAACCCTGTGGACACAAACAAAAGCTAGAGTTTACTTCCTCTTGTCTAACCAATACCAAAAAAAAAAAATAAGTGTTGTAACGACCTAGACCAAATGGTATCTCACAGCAGCAACGCCACTCTAGAAGCTACATTGTTTGCAGCTACCCTGGCCTGAGGCCAAGCTCTGCTGCCACACAAGGCTCAGCATCTGTGCCTGTGAGCCTGTGGGCAGAATACGACTCTTACTACTTAATTTCATCCCTAACGCAGGCAACCCAGGAGTTACGTGGAGAATCTGTGCTGACTGCACTTTGCTCTGCATCAGCTGGAGAAGGGGAGAGAGCCCTGCTGATGGCAGACTGAAGAGCCTTCTCTAAAGTTAGCGTTCTCCTACACAGACAGTTGTCCACCTCCTGTGGGGAGCCAAGTGGAGCCAGCCATGCTGTCTTACCACCTGTGGATTCTTGTCTGTCTACAAAAGTATTTGTCTAGTTATTAAAGGGCAATTTTCCAGTTCCAGCTTAATCAGTGCAAAACATCTTTGGTTGCATTCTGGTTAAGCCCACTATGTAAGATACACACATACATTTCCTTTATTTAATAGGAGCCTTATCTTGGAATTTATTAAATAGATAAGCTTACTGGAGGAGAACTCCTGTTAAACCAGGAAAAAAAAAAAAAAAAAAAAAAGGTGGGGAAGGGTGCAGGGAAAAGGCAAAAGAGAAAACAGAAACCTTTGATTGTCATGCCAGCAAATAATGCTGGCCAGCTTTCTACTGGTACCTTTCTAAATGCAGTAATACATGTTCACTGATTGACCTTGCCACTACATTCGTAACTTCTAATTTCGGCGCTTTCCACTCATTACTTTGGCTCTTTTATATAAGCAAACAGATTGTACCAGGATCTCCACACTAGTGTCTGAGGGATGTAATAGACAACTTCACTAATGGCTCTTTTGGGAGGTGAATCTTATTTCTTGCTTTCCTTTTGAGCAGTACACGCTGTTTAGAACTGACTAACAGAGAGACATCCTGAAAATTCAGGCCCTGGAAGTGTCTGTTGCATATTATAAGTTTCACTGCTGATACTGTTATTAGAGGAAGTTACAGATACAAACATTACTAGCAAGACATAGGGAAAACCAGATTATCTGGGAGCTTACAGGAACTCTATCTACAATGCAGTTTACTTTCCATAGAGAGTGCTTCATAAAAACACTACTGTAGAGCAACGTTAACTCTGTGCAGCAAAAATTTTAAAGTAGTAACTAGCAGTAGGAATGATCGCTGCCAGAGAAGAGAAAGCTTGTTCTTGCTCTCTTGAATTTGGGCATTGCCATAGGGGAAGTGATGCACATTTTGTGCTTTTGAACATGAATCCATTTGTAGATTGGCTTATTTAATAGTAGATAATTGGAAAATATTTAAGATATGCCCAGAGACATTGAACATTTGCTCTTAAATCAGAAGCCGAACTTAGCAAGTACAATCCTGTTAATTACAGCTTCTCAGTAATCAAATTGATTGTCTAGGCAGTTACCCAATCCACGCCTCTGTCCTTCACACCTCTCAGTCACCATGTGCTTTAATTAGGTCTCTGTCAGCTAGTGAAGTGTCTTATGTGAATATGACATGGAGTAAATATCTTGTCCAGGGTTATGCAAGAAAACTGTCAAGCTAGGAGTTGAGGCTCTGCCACTTGAGTCCTGCTCCAGTGTATTAACTATCAGATCCTCCAATTCATACGCTTAACAGATAAAAGTGTGAAATTCATTAGAATTTACCTAACAACCCATCTGCTTCTAGCCTTGTGATAGACAGGGGTACACTCAACAAACATTTTCGTTTAGCAGATTTTGTATTTGACAGTTTATTACCACAATAGTAGCAAACATTCAGTAGCCAACACACTGGACACCACAGAGAAAATCCGAAAGGACTTTTTGATGTGCTAGCACTAACCAAAACATAACAGGAAGGATTAAACCCTGGAGTTACAAAATAAGGACTGCCTCGTCCAGCTGCTTATAGAAACAATGCAAAATGGACCTGAAGTGGTTAAAAACACCAGCAACAATTACTGCTTTGTGAAGAAATCTCACCTGTCAAACTGAAGCATTATCTCTCCAGCAACTTCCTCTAACTTCAGGAAAGGGAAGCAAACGAAGCAGCGTAACACTGTTGCTTCCATGCTTTGAAGAGAATGCAGCTCCCTTGGTGTGAATATGTCAGGAAATGAAATCAGGTCTTCAATTCCCCTACCTGTCTCCTAATTACATCCCAGCATATCTGAGAGGCAGCTGAGAATAAAACTCAAATAACAATCTTTTTACTTAATATTTCACAGACATTTTTTACCAGATACTGATGGCAGCCTGAACCCTCAATTCGTTTTCTGTGGGAGGCCTTTTTTTCTTTTGAAATGTATTCAAATGTATTTAAACACCTATTTTCAAGTGAAATTTTTATCCAAAATCTATACAGCTGTTTCTGCTACAGTCTAGTATGACTTACCTACATGAAAGCAGGAAAATGCACTTGACTGTCTTTAAGTGAATTAATTATAATGAATTATACCTTAATGTGGATATTTTTATTCATAACCCAAGTGAGCTTCATTTGATTAACTCTGTTTCACTCCTTTAAAGCAATCAACATACAATTAAACCCCTTTGATTCTGAAAAAGTGAACACAAGTTTAACATAATCCATTTAACCCACTTACATTCAAGTTAATTTTCCTGGAGTGTTCTCAAGCAGAAAAATGTTAATGTTCTTAAAATCATGTAATTCAATTGAGTGGTATGCACACACCACTTCATGCATATCATCTGCACCTCACATAAGAAAAGCAGAATTGCTGGAAACAATGTCATGCCTTCAATCCTTTTAACACTTACCTTTCTTACATTATAAAAGTCTCGATGGGGATTACTCTTTAGTTCTTTAAATTCCGACATTTCATTTAACATCTCATGTAAACTAAATTTAGATTCTAAAAAATTAAGCCTCCGATGACAATATGTTTTTCTGTAAAAGAAAACACAAAAATTAACTGTAACTTAAAACTACTTGTATTTCAAGTTCAGAAAGAACTTGAAAGCTTTCACAGTAAAAACAAATATATTTTCAATGAAGACCAAGACAAATCCATTCTTCCTGTCCTACTGGTTAACAAATATGTAAGTCAAAATCCAACATGATTTCAGACCAGTTATTAGTGAAATCTCAAACAGAACTCTACACAACCACGTTATGCCCTTGAAGTATTGTTATCACTGTATCTGTGCATAAACTGCAGTTCTTTTAGTAATGATGACCAGAGAAAGCATAAAACCCATAATAAAATGTGATGTCAATTGCTACTACTCTGACACTATACCTTCAATAGAGCAGATCACCTCATATATAACAGAAATAACCTGTAATCCAGACTTACTCACTATGAAAATAAGAATAAAAAAATAACCCAAAGCTTATATGATTTTGATGTGAATATAAGAAGCCAAGATAAGATCCGATATACTTTTGTTTTTTATGCCTTTAAAAACATGTATACTGTGTAGAAATACATTTCTTTCCAAAATAATTTCTTGTGCTCCTTTTAGAAAAATCATGCTTTTTTATTCCTGCTTGCCTACTACTCTGTCTTCACTTTCATCTTCTATTACGTTCCTCATTCTATTTTTAACCACTGACATGGTTTTTCTCTTCACCATCTGTCAATTCTTATTGAATCTACAATATTTTTGTAGCACTATTAATCTAATAGCCTTTTTTCTGCTTTTTTGTTGACAATCTCTCCTCAATGGGACACAAATCCCATTATGGATTTGAAAGTCCAATTCAAACACAGTCTCACTGTATCTGATACTGATCAAGACCTGTTTGCCCACTGCAGGAAGTCTTTATCAGGTTCTGCTATTACTCAAGAGACCAAAGACTGAGAAGTAGGGGTGAGATTTCAGCAGTTTAAGAGCAGCGAAGATTAAAGAACAATGGGTTCTTGATCTCAAAGCAGCCCCATGTGTGACAGACATAAATGACAGGAAAGCACTTGCTGCAAACAGGGAAACAATACTGTATGAAGAGCTTACGCAACAGGATTAGTGCAAAGACTTTATTCTTTTGGTTTGTGTATATTTATCAGGGAGTGCAAATCAGCCTGCAAAAGCTTAAACTGAAGAAGTGAAAGGAGCAGACAATTGTTCCTACATTCACCAAGGTGACAAGTGATCTAACGTGTCCTACCAAGGCTCTTCTTACTTATGGCTTCCTGATAAAGACTGTTAACAAAAGCTGCAAAAAGAAGCATCTTCGGTATGACTTTTGTTTCACGTTTTTCCTCCTTGTCTTTTAATCTTCTCAATATTTGTGTCTTGGAATATAACACACTAAATCTGGAAATGCATTTACCAATTGCATACTGCAAACAAGTGTACTCAAGCTAGCTTTGATTTGGAACAGGAGTGCCAATAAAGCTCATGGAATCACAGGCTTTTGCTCTTGAAAAAGTGGTTAGGGAATGGGACAGTTCTGTTCAGCCCATCTGCTTTGCTATTATCAATGTGTAAGGCAGAGACATTGTGCTGCAGGTGTCAGACACAGACTGAAGAGAAAAGAATGCATCAGGTGTGACTAACTTGTCACACTATAAGTTATGATCTCGCAAAGGCAGAAGGACCAGGAATGCAGTGCTGGCAGGCAGGGCAAATAGTTTGGAAGAACAGTCCACGTTCCTGCTTTGTTCCATCCTAGGATGGATTCTTTTCCTTTCCTGGTGTTGAAACCTTGATGTTTCCAGTCCTCAGCCAGGAAGTAAACTTAAAAACTGGATGCACATTTTCTTATGCACTAGGCAAAGACACTGTCTTGTTATGAGAGTGTCAGTGACCATACTACAGTAGTTATATTTCTGCTTTATAGAGATTCCCCAGGAGTCTGATGGTTCTGGGAAATTTCAGACCTACTTTGATTGTGCATGTACGGATCAGTTTTGCAGCACATGAGCTGTTAATTTACATCTGGAATAAATCAGACTGAATATTTATGCTGCTGAGCTGTTCTGTGCGCTCTACACATGCAGGGTTTCCCTGCATGCAGCAAGAGTAGAGCAGACATGAAGGAAT
The DNA here is from genome assembly GCF_036013445.1 of Caloenas nicobarica. Classification (NCBI taxonomy): domain Eukaryota; kingdom Metazoa; phylum Chordata; class Aves; order Columbiformes; family Columbidae; genus Caloenas; species Caloenas nicobarica. Next base: position 57,513,324 of record NC_088249.1, on the reverse strand, counting down.
TCCAGACAACTGTTCAAAACCCTCAAATTCAGCATAGGCTAAAACAAAGTTAAAAAAGGTCAGGTTCAAGTTTCAGTTCCTGTGCCTCAAGAAGTTTGGGTCATATTTGACTTCAATGGGAACATTTGGCCAATTTCTTGCTTTTCTGCTAACTACTTCTCATTTTGCCATGGTTGATACAAAGAAGCCAAAGAAATAAAAAATTTATGTGGGGTTTTTTTCCTTTTAAGTCTTTCTGTGATGCATTAATGCTTGAGAAGCACAAAACAAAACATTACTATAGAATGAGTACATTAAGAAATTAAATATCACAAAAGTCAGAAGTATTAAACTAAAGGCAACCAGCAGCCTGAAGGGGCAAAGAAAGAAAGAGAAACATACGTTGGACCATCTGCAATTAGAGCAAGAACGTGGCTCAGGTCAAGGGTGTAGGTCTGCAGGTCAGGATATGGCAGACTCCGAGGCTCATTGAGTTCCATCATTTCTTTGTTATCATAAACAAAGGGAATTCCACCTTTTAATTTGATAACATAATCCAAATTGTCTGGAGCATCATCAAGATTGTAAGGGTCTTCATTTTCCTCTGGGGGCGAATGGAAATCTGGAAATAAGTTTACATTACATTTAGAAGAACTAACACAAAAGGCAGAGTAATTACAAAAAGGACTTTCTGCTTCTGTAACACTTATTTCTAGCAGATCTTAATACTTTCCTTAAAATCACATTTTCAGCTACTATAAAAGATCTGTTGTTACAACACAGCTTTATTCTGACAGGCTTTAATTGCAGTCCCTCTCTAAGATAAGTGCCTACCTTAATTCACATATTACATATTATTAGACTTCTCTGAACCAAGGTATAAATAGATTTAATACCATTAGTTATTAATGTATGATGGCACAAGTATCAAAATAAGTTTCCAGAAGTATTTAAATTAGAATGGCTGAAAGTACAGTTGAGATTTTTGAACAATAAAACAGTTGTTGACTTCATACCCACCTTTATTATTTTCTTTTCACCTTCTGACTCACTGTAGTAATTTTGGAAGTTTGTATTTAAGCACACAGTAATGAAGCTGTTCTCATATTGAAACATCAGTCAGAAAAGAACAGGCTGTGCCTTACTGCTTCACCTCTGCCCTTCCCACAATCCGTTGAGCTAGACTAGCACATACATACTAGGATTGTTTCCTCTCTCTGAACCATTAGTAAATATACGTCACTCATGCTAGAGCAGGTAATAATTTAAAACTCAGTGCTTCTCACTCTAGCCAAGGCAGTGGTTGGTCTGTAGGTTTGGGGGGGTTGGTTGGTTTTGTTGTGTTTTGATTGAGTTTTTTTTCATTTGTATGTGGTGGGGTTTTTTATTTGTGTTTATTGTTTTGGGTTTTGCTGGGGTTTTTTTGGGGGGGTGGGAAGGTTGTTTTGTTTTTAATAAAACTCCTTACTTTTATGTTTTGAATAGGACCAAGAAGTGCAGAAGCCAGAGGTAGTACAACACAACTCTAGTTTTCCCATTGGCATTCTGATGATGACCAAAATCAGAAAGTACCAGAAGCGTGGTTGGGATTTGTTCAGTACAGTTTTGTAATGTCTTTATAAAATTACTTTTTTTTTCTGACAATCAGGTAAACATACGTACTTCAGGGAGATTCAGCTTAAGTGAACACTCAAGCATTATCACTCATGCTAGTGAGTGTTCATCGCTTCTTTTACAATATCTTACTAATGCAACTAGCATAAAATAAGTGTCTCAACTACATTTATGTCAGCTGAACTACATTCTTGGGCTCCATCTTATCACTGAGATTTCTTCTTTTACCTGTTCTGTTAAGCCAAAAAAGTAATTAACCAGTCCTTTTATTCACCTAGGGCACCTGAATGTATGTTACAAACTGATACCATTCTTATGTCTAATGTTCATAACTATGCAGCTCAAACTAGTGCTAATTAAGACACTGTGCAATGAGGTTTTCTTGTTTATGTCATAAGTTTAAAATCAGAACTGTAAAGAAGTTATTAACCTAATAATAGCTTGGAAATATCTCCCTGGCAGCTGTTTCAAAATATCTTTCCTGTGTTTAATATTCAGTATACTGTCCTCTTTACACTTCTTCTGTATAAGAAATGCTTGAAAACATGTTAATTCACCTTCTTTCAACCACTGAGATAGAGGGTAATTGATTTTAAATGTCACTTTATGGCTCAGAATACATTGCAACCAATATGGACACAGCTACAGTGGCACATCTGTACAGACCAAACGTTGCTCCTCACAGGCTAATCCAAAAAACTAGCAGCGCAAACAATTTAATGCACAAGCAAAGCTTTCAACACACAACCCACCTAAGTGACAAGTATCATTTGTGACATATATAGTGGGGAATATGTTCAACCTAATACGCCTTGTTGAGAGATCGGAGTTTATTAACCCTGGCAGAATGCCCAACAATTACGAGCATACAGCTTCCAGTCTTGATCTGGTAAGTGTACCATGCCTGGGAAATTACTCAGGGCTTGCCAACTGGCATGTCTGTATCATGCTTCAGTTTACAATCTAGATGAGCTCATAATCCCTTTATTTCAGCATGCCAAGATTAGAAGGAATGACTTTTCACTTTAAGCCATACCCATATATCTTTCTCCTGGACAAACACAAGTGTACTACTTACCATCCCATTTGCCACCAAAAAATAATTAATGAGCATCTAGTACTTTTTTTTAAGCTTCTGACAGCTTTAAAGTTTCAGCTTAGACATAGGATTTGTAACTTAGGTCCATCAGTGATTCTCCACCACTTACTAAGAATAAATTACAGAGGGAAAGACTCAGGTAATCACAAAAATTCAATTTACCTTTATCACAGTAGTGCATGAGTTTAATTCTGTATTTTAAAAAGAAGAACAAGGATATTCACCTGGATACACTTCATCTTCTACCTTCCATTTTTCATCTCGCATGCTACACAAATACTGAGATGTTGTTCTTGGGAAGCGATGGTAGGCAAGACGTGAATACTTTTCTCGAATGAGAAGAGCTTTGACCAGGCTCTTGGCAGCCTGTTCATAATCATCAACTGTAACCTGAAAGGAAAGCCTGGATAAATACTGGCAAAAGTAAAACATCAGTTTTAGCAACAAACTGAATCCACATCAGTAGCAACGAAACTGAATTTCCAGAAATCCAAATGTATGTAGCTTGACCATAAGGATCTTATCCAAGGTCTCAGGAAGCCAATGACAGAAGCAGCATCCAAATACAATGTGCAAAAGATACAGACACGATTTTTTTTTCCTCCTACCATGTATCACCCATTTAATACCTAATTATGTTTTTATCTATTCAATCTATTTTTTATGATAAAAAGTATAAAATGACCCAACCTTGACTTTAACTGTTTTACAAATCAATGTGTTCACAAAGCAACTTAGAGTTTGCTGCAGACGCCATAATATACTGGTATTTCACACTTTATATATATTAGTTACTTGTGGTTTGGGATTTCCCCCCACCAGATACAGAAAGGGCAGGGGGAGAAGGTTTCTTACCCCTGCACAGTAGTCCCCACTAATTGAAACTCTCTGAAACTCTGGGACATCGTATGGCACTTGGACTGGCACAAAAGCACTTGGAAGAACTGGCGTTGCAGGAGACATAACAGGATTGGCTGATGGTGCTTTCCATTCCTGAGATGGAATTTGTAATGACAAAGACTGAGATCGAATCATCTTGAAACTTTTCTTCCTAAAAAATCATGGTATAAAGCATAAAATAAGCCATGGTATAAAACATTAAATGCACTGGAAAACTGACTACAGCAAAGAAATCACCCCCGAAGAAATTTTACAAATTAAATCTCTTATACCACAGGAAAAACATTGGTCACAATATATTTGTGCTTTTAGCTTTTTTTTAATATATATATATATTTCACATTATATATGCTACACACAATTGCATGTACCCTCCACAGGAATACAATATGCCTTAATTTATTTACAATCACTGTAAGATGCACTAAGGTTTGTTTTGTTTCACTTCTTATAAATTCAGTTTCAGCAAGTCACGGTACGGAAGGAAAATGGATTTACTGTGCTTACTTTAGTAGGAGTTGATTCTTAGAGACTGGTAGCATCAGAATTCACGAAGTATCAGACAGAAACAATGGAATGTTACATATTGTAAGTTGTTTTAAGTTATGATGCTATTACACACACTTTCAATTCTTCCCAAAACATGCAGAATTTAAAAACTCTTCTAGTTGTCAGACAAGAAAATACATCAAGATTTCGTATATGACCAAATTCCATCCTCTCAAGTACTTATAGCCACCTTTGAAATCAGTATGAAATTCTTGAAAGGCATTATTAGATCAACTGCAACTGAAAACAACAGAAGTTGTACTCCTGTAACTGTCCTTCAAGTATACTTCAGTCCTGTAGGGCAGGACTGTAAATAACATACATATAATATCCCACTTCCCACAGTTAAATTTGTAAAAACTTGAGGTACAGTTTGACAGAACATATTTCTATAAGACGATTTCCCAAATTAAAAGTGAAACTTACTAGTTCAGGTAGAAAGATATACCAAATAGTTGTTTGAAAACATCTTGTTTTCCTTTCTGTACTTGTTTATGTTTACGAACATACCAACTGGAAAACTCACTTGCACAATTCAAAACCAAAAGTCTCAGCCTGTATCAGTGTGTCATACCTTAATTTAACTAACTTGACTCTTCTCCCTTCTGTTCCAGAAATATGATGCCAAGCATTGCCCCACTGATTGTCTGCAGATAACTGGTACATGTGTTTAGCTACCACTTTCAAAGGCTTCCCTGTTTGACTGCTTTTTGAAGAGCCTGTGCACATCCAAGCCATTTGGTGTCAGACTGCTGCTGAGCTCACATGACTCTACAAAGTCATCTAGTCAGTTCACTGAAGTTAAGATACTGGAATAGCCTGACATCAAGGTAAGGCTACCTCTCTCACAAAAGAAAATAGAAAACCAAATAAAGTTTGGCTTAATTAGATTCATGGGTAAACCAAAGGTGGACTGTTTTGTTTTGGTTTTTTCCAAGAAAACTCAAAATGTGCACTTTTAAGGCTGATAGTGGTTAGATTATATCTGTGAGTTAAGGAAACCTACAAATAACCTCATTATGCCAATACCACTTTTCACCTTCTCCCTTGTTGTTAAATGTCAAGTCTTTGCTTTCATCTATTTTTACAGAGAAGTATCATACCACTGTCATTTTCTCTATGTTAAAATTTTCCATCTCTGAATGAAACTAGAATAAAGGGGGAGAAGGAACGCGTTTCTTTTTCTGACTCTTTTTACATGAAAGAGTCTTAGGCTTGTGTTCACTTCCACCCAGCTATGCTGTTTGTTAAACTTGTATATGCAATATCCATGCTATTGCTGGAAATGCAGCTGAGACAACCTCACCAATCCAAGCCCCCAAGGGCCCATCCCCACCCCAAGGGACCATCCCCACCCCAAGGACATCACACAGCTGCCCTTGGTACCTGCCATTGACCTTTCTCCTGAAGTAATAGGAGGCAGAATGTTATTTGCCAGATATCTTAATATTAACTCAAATTCATTTAAAAAACTACTTTCCACTAAGAAAGCAACTACAGAACAAACCTTTTAGTTGTTTCCACAGACTGTTGTTCTGCCAGTTCCTTCTGTAGTTCCCTTTCCTTGGCCTCTTTCTGCCCAATAGGGCAGTCTTCAGGCACAGTGAATAGTGACAAGGCATCTTTGCTGTCTTCTTCTCGGAGGACTTTAGCAAATACTTTCTCTGCTAGAAGTCGCACATGCTCATCAACCTCAGAGATGTTCAGCTTTGGAAACTGTCTGGGCATCTCGGCTAATAAAGAAGACAGTTGGCAAAGTTATAACTACAAGCAGAATAAAGATATGTGAGACACTGGGTTGTTTTCATGGTACACATGTTGACATTAAAGGCTTAGAGCAAAAGCAAAATAAAGTAGAACAGCTACGCAGAATTTACACTACTATGCAGTACGCAAGAACCACAGGTATCCACAGAGCATCTTTACTTAAGGAGCCATGCCAGTTTGTGAATTAGGAACTTCTTGGTGTACTCATTAAAATTCATAATTTATGTATGTGCAGATTTGCCAGTAGATTCCACTTATTTGCATAATCAGACTATTATTTACAATATAATCTATACTTAGCTGTACGTACTTGCACTGAACTTGGTAAGCAACGGAGTGAATGGATTTCCTTCTTCCCTGCTCAGTGACTTCAACCCAATTTTAGTACCACAAGCAAGTTAGAAGGTTGCACATTTCTAACTCACTCCATCCTTTCCACAAATAAGAGAGTGATGGAGCTGCTGTGAAGTAAAATGGTTGCACAACAGGAACAAATATGCTGTAGTTAACTCAGTGAGTTTTTTTCATTTGTTTCCAGTAGTTCAGATACTGCTTTTGAATTGTTTGTGGGAAGCAGATAGGATATGGACTTTATGGCATTTCAATATAATTTTTCTAAAAAATATGCTTTATATTTTGAATGTCTATCTAAGTAGCCTTTCATCACAAAATATTTCGATTTTGTTATAGCAGCTCTACAGAAAATACCATCCATGAAATTTGACATATCTGGTAGCATTCTGGAAGGGAAAAAAAAATACAGTGCTTGTAAGCTACTGACCAGCATTATTTATTATGTACTGTAAAGCTTTTTGAATGCCTTCACTATGATGGAGTTTGTAACAAATAAGATTAAATTCTTATTGCATAAGTTAAAAACAGCAATGAACATGTCACAGCAAATAGATCCAAGCCCTGCCAGAATGTGAAGTCTGGGTCCAAAACTGGCATTTCAGAATCCTTTTTCGTTATAAAAATGCAAACATTTTATAGATGGTATTCATTTAAATACCAACATATCTGAAAGTCAACATGGAGCACGGCAGTTTTTAATCACTCAAGGCATAACTTATCAGGGCCCCCATTACAGTATTTCTGTAGGCATGCTGCAGGTTTCAAATGTTGATATGTGATCCTTTTGATATGTGATCCTGTTTTCAGTCTAAAAGATTCTAATTAACATCCACCTGTTTTCACAGTTGCTTTGAGAACACTTTTGGTTTTATTCTAAAAGCAAATATAGTATGAAAAGGTGATGAGAGATATATTGGACCATAACATGGCAATTTAGTGATCATCTACATTATTTTGTAAGAACCAATTCACAGCCCAGTAAAAAAAAATGACACTGGTTTTAAAGAACTATGGATCTGACTATGCAGTTTTTCTGCTTGGAGAGTATTTGTTTTGCAATTAGTATTAAGTCTTTATAAAATCACGTGCAACTACATAACATGCATAAAACTACATACGCATTTAACTGAATGATTTGATAACAATGCGCTATAATGTCTTAGAAGCATCCAAACTTAGATTTGGTTTCTCAGTTTCAAACCTCAATGAAGTCATGGGAGTCTTTCCACTGACCTCCATGAACACAGTTGTCAGCAACAGTAACTGCCATACATACAGTTGCCAGCAACAAGGGGTTTTTGGGCCACTTCAGCCAGGCCAGAACAGCCTTTATAGTTACTTAACCACAGTAAAAGCGCTAGCAATAATAGTGAAATGTGGAATAATAATGTTTCTTCTACCGCAAAATCAGCAATTAAAATACCTTCAGTACTGGCAGACTTGGACAGGAAAAAAATCAATTGGTTGGTTCTTTATCATCAGCTGAGCATTTTCCTAGTATAAACAAACTTTTTCTTAGAGAATTGTGATCAGAAACAGAAGTGCAGTAGGAAATACATTGCATGAGAAACCATACTGTATTTTAAATCATTACAGTAAGATAGTAAAGAGTCAGAATGTATAGACATAAGTATCCTATACTCAGACTAAAGGATGTTTTTTTTCTTTCGTACAGAACCTGATCTCATGTTGTCCACCCAAGCAAATGAGAGACTAAGGCACAAAACACTTTGAAGGTAGGTTCACCCGCATCACTGCTAGTTTATGTCACTGAAATGAGTTTAATAAACCTAAGACAGTCATGAGACACTTCATGCAACACTCATGTAAGCTGTGGGGTGAGGATCTCATATCCAGTATCCTTCTATAGAAGTGCTGTCTTTTACCCAAGGTGAGCAAGTGGGAGAGCGGCAACTGAACATTTTAATGGGATGGGGAGGGGATATGAATGCCATCCAGCAACGAGGAAATGCTCCTTTCCTAAATATCTCTCTCTCATAGAAAGGTCGCTTTGGTTGCTCTTTAGTTCTGTACCTTTGTAGGGAGAAAGGCAAAATATATATATATATATTTCTATTGAAACATGCTGCATAAAAAATGATGGAATGATTATTTTAAAAGCACTTATTGATGAGGAATTTAATGGACTTGCATATGTAATGAGCACACACCATGAAAACAACCAGAACCGCCGCTTCCCAAGCCCCCGGCCGGTCAGCTGGCAGCCGCGGAGCCGCATCCCGGAGCAGCTGGGGCGGGGCCCGGCCGCGGGAGCTCCCGCCGCAGGAGCCCCGGACACGGCCGCCCAGGGCCCGTCCCCGCCGGGGCAGCAGCCAAGGTCACCAGCACCCCGGACCAGCCCGGCTCGGCGCTGCCTCCTGCCCCTCGACTTACCTAGCGGCGCGGGGAAAGCCATGCCGGGGCAGGGCCGGGCCCCGCCACCCGCGCTCCCGCCGGCTGGGAACACTCTGTCAGAAGCCGGCGGCAGATGAGGCGGCGGCGGCAGAGGGAGGAGCTGCTCCCGCCAGATGCCGCCGCTCCCCTCTGCCGCATTCAGCCGACAGCCGGCCGCCCCGGTACCGCAGTGCCGCGCCGCCCCTTCCCCGGCCCTTTATGGCCGCAGCGGCCCCCGGGCGGAGGAGCCCGCTCGCCGCGCCCCCGGCCCCACCGGAGCGGCCAGCTGCCTCCTGGGCGGCAGCATCGCGGCCCGGGGCGGCTCCGCAGCAGGTGGAGCCGGGGACTGGCGGCAGGAGGGCGCGGGGGCGGCGGGCGCAGGCTCCTGCCGGGCGAAGCGCCAGCGGTGTCCGGCGGGGCCGGAGGGGGCTGCGCTGCCCCGCCCAGCCCTGGCGCGAGCGGCGCGGGGGCCGTTAACGGTCGCCGTGACGGGGCGGGGTGAGGAGGGGCGCGCGCCCTGTCCGTACCTCTGTGAGGAGAGTCCCGCGCGGGGCGGCGGGGGCTGCTCGGCTCGGGAGGCGGCGGCCGCTCCGGGCCACTGTCCGGCACCGCGCGAACCGCGGCTGCACCTGCGGCGACGGGAGTGGCGGGGGCAGGGGCGGTGCCTCCCCCGCGGGGCTGTGGCCTCAGCAGGAGCCGGAGGATGCAAGGGAAGCCTTCCTGCCCCTCGCCGCGGCGGCCCCTTCCCCTTCGGCGGCTCCGAGACAGAAGTCGCGCTGTCACATGTCTCCTCGCCGGCGCGGGAGGGAGGGAGCGCCCCGGCCCGGCCCGGCCCACCTCAGCCCGCCTGAGCTCGCCTCAGCCGCGGGGCGCCCCGTGAGTGCCGCCTTCGCAAGCGCTGATTTCAAAACTCCTCCTCGGAAAGCGCTGTCACGGAGAAAACTTTGGTTCGACACCAGAGCGTCGTGAGGCTGGTGCGAAGATCACACCCAATAAGTAAGTTTGCTGACGATGGATCCCTGTTGAAAGTGTTTTCAACAACGTCCGTCCTTCAGTGTAGCGACACGGTTCAATACTCGTGTATATATATATATACAAACAATAAAGTAAACTTCTCAGGTAAAGAAACCAAGACAAATAAGTGAAGGTCAAACCGAGCATGACTCAGCAGGAATGAGGATCTTAACATGTAAAACTTCGAGAGTTTCCGAGCCCTTAAGCTAAAAGGTTTAGGGACATTTATGGTAAATTTGGGTAACAATACTTGGAGTCTAATCTAAAGACATTTAAATATAAAAGTATCTCTACAGTGTAGCAAAGAACAGGGAATGTAGCAACTGAGGAACAAGGTCCCTTTTGTAAAAAGACAAGCAAGGTAAAGGTAGATCTCCAGAAAAAGTGAGGGATTGGGTAGTTCTGTGGCAAGTGTGCTGTCCCCACTATGTCCTCCTATCTTGGTAAATGAAGAAATGCTCTGTTCATAAACCTCAGGGGTTTTTGGCTTCAGAAATTACTTTACACACCTGGTGAAGAAATTGAAGTGAAAAGAAAGTAGGTGACCATACAAAGTTTGAGTTGTAAAGAGTTGCAAAAGTTTGCAAAGTCTGAGTTACAAAGACCAGATATTTTGACTCTTACACTAGTATCAATGCAATCACCTTCATGTGCTCGTAAAAAAGCTAAGAATCTTGGCCACAGCTGGTTTATGACACATGTACCAAACCAAAGCATTTGAAAATGTCAGCCATTCAAAATCATTTAAAAAAGAAAAAAGAAAGAAAAAACACAAACCAAACACACTAACAAAAACAGTAATTGTTTCTTAGCTTGGCAAAAGGCTTATGCTGCATGTGCATGTTTCTTCCACAGTAACTCTGAATGTCTTCATCACCTACTGCCAGGCTACATCCAGACATGCCATCTGCCACCCAAGAAACTGCACACTGTAAGTGTCTGTGAGTCTGACTCACAGTTGCCCTGCCCCAGTGATATATGAGTAAAGGACACACACCTGTTGCTGTGGCCATTCAGTACACCCGTTGATTGCTGATCTATTGTGCTTCATTTCTCCTGTTCCCTGTTCCTTCTCCCAACCACCTGCCTGAACTTGCCCAAACTTGCCTGCTTCCCATTATGGAGTTTTCCTAGCAGTTTGGGCTCCTTAGTGGCCCTCTAATCGTAACTGTGCCCTGCCTTGCTGGACTCAGGTATCCTGTGGCTTCTTGGATTCCTCTTCTCAGCTTGGCAAATGGGTCTTGCCTCCACACTTGATTTAATCTAACTATGGGATGCAAGACCCTGGAAGAGTTCCCTCTTGTGCTATTGCTGGCTTTCATACTGACCACAATAAAAAATAATGGTCTCAAAGGTAACTTGAGTTTCTACAGTTTTCTTTCATGGAAATAGGCAACTTTGTATGCCCCAAGTGAAGAAGACAGTGCACTGTGAGTTCACATTTTACGAAGAGAATTGATGCAGAAGGGAGACTTTAAAAATGCCTTAACAAAGAAAAAGCTTCTAGAAGCACTTACATACAAATCCATAAGAACACAAGACATTTGTTCTAGGTGACCATGACTATTTAAATGAGCTTTCCTTTTGTAACAAGTTGGAAACCTTTAAAGGCAAACAGATCATGACTTAGTAAATGTGTTTATAGTAATTGAAGCATTAAGGAAATACTGTTGCAAGATCTATGACAATGTCAGGATGGATTGTAAGACTAAGGTAATGGTGATAAATTAACAAGAAAATACTCTGAGTCCTTTCAAATTTTGCAGAAGCAATTGCTATGATCAGTTACTTTACGAACTGTGTTCAGAACCTACATTTGACTAGTGGGTCCAGTTTTATGTCCCATCTCTGTTCTTATAATGAACGATTCACATCCGTCTTTGGAAAATTGAAGTAACACTAAGCTGACAACAATGAAATAGTGTATTTTCAACAGTGTGTGGTGTTGTATACTTCCATTAGCATCTGCAAGACATAAAGCATTAAAGCATTTGCATCCAGACTTGGAACACCCCAGTGGTGTCAGTCAACACCTTGCTAAACACTTGCCATCTGGCCCATGAAGGACTCTTTCTGCCAGTCCAGTTTGTGAGTAAGTTATACTCTTATACACTGTATTGAAAGTAGTGCAAGTGTCTCCAAAGTTGTTTTAAATGTTCTTTAGACATTATTCTTTTGGTGACAGTAGTAAACTCATGATTATTGCAGTGTATATGGTATATTTGGACTGCTCTTTCACAGTCAGTCTATTTTAGCACATGGAAATACAATAAAAGTTTTAAAGATTTGCTTGCATATCAACATCTAGTGAGGAATGGAATAAAATAAAGAAAACCTAAATACACATCTGTACTATTAATACTTATTTTTAGAAACAGAAAAGTCTTGTCTGAGGGATTATTAAAGCTGGAATACAAAATCATCAAAATTAGGAAATGGCCCCTCATTCTCACTTGAAATTGTTTCAGTTGTTATAATGTGCTGCTTTTATTTGAACAGTGCCTTAAAAGCTAATGGATTCTGATATTTTTTTAGTAGATTCATATTACTGGCTGTGATATTGACAACAAGAAAACAACTAATGGATCAAATGAAATATTTCTATCTATAATACACCCATTGGTGGCATCCAGGTAATATTAGACCTAGTATTTGCTTTTCTGATCTTCAGTCAGTTCAGTTAATGACATGATTGGCACACATGCATTTACTTATTGAAGAGTAATTGCTATTCCAACAGCAAAAAACCCCACGGTTAAATAAAGTAATCTCCAAAAGCTGGAGGGGAGTTTTGTGACAAATGTGAAATGTAATTGAATTGTATTATCAAACACTGTCTACTAGAAGGAGGAATGATTCAACTTTTTAAACAAAACAACAGATGAAAATTGTAATCATTGAAAAAGGGAGAAAATTATTCCACAGAGTGATTGAAATGATATAAAACAAATCACATCTGTCTGTTTTATAAAGTCAGCAAATCAAAAGGCATAATTTTTCTTATCCATTGCTTTTCAAACTCTTGTAGAAATTAATTTGGTATATGAATATTCACTCCTGTATTTGAATTAGACCCAGTTAAGAAGTCCTGATAGAGATGATAGGGTCTTTCTCAGTATTGGGTTAAACTAGAATTTGTAAATCTAAAAGTTTGGTTCCTACTGTAAATATAAGCAGCAAATTTTTTATGTTTTTGGGTCTACTCAAGGCCATTCCAGAAAATATGCAAGAGGGCAATAAGGAGGAGAAACGTTGGGCAGGCAAATTTTTTTAGACTCCATCTTGGGTAGTTGTGGTGTTTGGAATATGTACACACAAGATACGACTATGCTTATATAAAATGCAAAATGTTTTGGAAAAGATTTGCACTGACATCAGAGCTGATACTAGGTTTTGAATTCTATTTCTTGGGTTTTTTTCAGTCACATGACATTCTCCTTTCTGAAAGGATATGTGCGAGTATAATAGTCCTGTAGTATATTATTATAAAATAAAATATATATACATACTATGCAAATATAAATGATTGTTGAAAAACTGAAATGGAAATGGGAACTATAGAAATTACAAAAGGATGTGACTGTTCAGTCACTGCTTTAAAAATAACCTAGGAAAGAATCTGTACAGTCCTAATAATCTCAGTCTGAAATAACTTAACTGAAGTTTTCCATGAGCTTATAAATGGAATATACTGTATTACTTTGTTGCACAAGAAAGGTTTACAAGCAAGATGGGACTCTCTGGTGTGTTTGGAATTGCAGGCTGTCATTTAGATATTTGTGAAGCTTTCTTTCCAGCCAGTTGGCAAATTCTTTGCTGGCATCTACTAACTGCCTGCCTTTGGTTACAACAGCCATGTAAAGATGCTAGTTTAAAACCAGTTTATCTCAAACTTACTTACCTTGGACTTTGCAAGTATTTACCCTTGGTGGAAGACTGCCTTGCTCTGACGTTATACATGATTTATCTGAAATTCTGGAGCTGTTCTGAGAAGGAGAGATCTGACTGTATTAGACAAGCCTGTATGTGGAGCTAAAAGACTTTTAATCTGATTTATAAAGAGGAGAATTTTCTGAAAGTTACATTTCACGTCTGTTATATGATATGCAGATGAAATACTTTTTAACCACTACTCTGATGTACAATGCCGCTTTTCTCAGCTTTGTTTTGAGAGGAATTTTATTCACTCAGAATGCACATTAAATAAAATATTCAGCAAGCAACAGGCTAATAAATTAGACACTGCCAATGCAGGATAAATAATGAAACTGTAATTACAGTTCAAAGAGAGGAATTCTATGGTCTATTTGGGAAACTGCTGAAATAAATAGAATTCTGAATTGTCTGATTTCTGAAAAAATCAGCACTGGAATCTAAACTGTATGTTTTAAATCATTTTACCTATGTTTGCAGTGGAAATGCAAGTAGTTCCATTAGGTGATCTTTAGTTCTGTATTTGTATTACTTTTAGATTTCCATTAAGGTTTTTGTGATTATCTGTGACAAGCGTTTGCATCTGGGTTATTTGGCCTTCAAGTCAGAAGCCTCATTCCCAAATAACAGATATCTGTGTGATGCAGGTGGAGCATGTAACTGTGCCCAGAAACTGGGAACTGCAAGATATGGTTTAGACGTAACCTTACACAAATGCTCTATAGCCCTCAATAAACTCAGGGCTAGGTGTTGCTGAGCTGTAGCCTTCCGTGTCCCCAGAATATTCTTGGCTTCTCTTTGTTTCACAAGTGTGTTTTCCAAGTCTCTCCTTTTACAAGCGTGAGTGAAACTTTGCAACCTCCAAAGCTGGGAGTTGTACACGGGGATTCCTAGTGGCTGTTTGCAGCCCAAATAAACCTTCTCTAGACTGCTTGTGTGGCGCTAGCTGGCATATTTGACAAGAAATCCAGCCCAAAGTGTTCTTATTTCCATGTAGAAACTTGAACTTTTACCTAGGGGGAGATTGCTTTATTATTTTTGTGCAACCTTCTTGAGTAAAAAAATAAACATACCTAGGCCTACGCTTATATCCAATATGACTTAGAAAGCCCCTGTCTTCTTTCCATAAAGCTCAGCTGAAATATTAGGTATGAGAACCTACAGCTTGTGACATTTTCCGTCTTTTTTTTCCGACTCTATGGACAGTGGGAAAATAACATCTTTTAATTTTTAGCGGCGGTTCTTGGGCAGAGCCAGCCCCGCCCGCGGCCACCGTGGCCTGGGATGCGCCCTGCGCTGCGCTGCCCTCCGCGCCCGCCGGGCAGGGCCCCGGGCAGGCTCTGCCGCTCCAGCGGCTGCGCCGGGCCCACAGCAGCTCCCGCCCTCCCCGCGGCCTCTGCCCGCGCCGGCCTTACGTAAACAGCAGTTACGCAAGGAACGCAGATTTCACCTTACATAACCGTTCATTCCTCTCGGAGACTTCTCCATCTGTGCCATTAGCGTGTATAAATTAAAAGGAGGGGAAAACGGTGTTAGCATTATTAGAGATATATCTCTCCCTGATTCCAAAGTGACTTGATGACCTGTTTGCTGCTGTGATACTTTTCACTTGGGCAATTTTGTGAAACTCCCATCTTTTACTTAACCTGGAAGAAATTCCGAAAGAAAGGAAGGAAGAAAGGAAGGAAGAAAGAAGGAAAGAAAGGAAAGAAAGGAAGAAAAAAAGAGGCACACGTACTTAAGTCACATTTGTGCCCTTTTCTGAGGATCTAAGGAAGACTTTACTGATTCATAGTTACTGCACAGAGTGAACTTAATCCAATACGGACACAAAGGGAAAGAAAATTCTGTGTATTTTAAGCTTCATATTTCAGCTGCTGCCACAATCAGAGCACCTGATTCCAATGTCTGGGTGCAAAGGTAGATTTCCAAGGCACTTAAGTACCATCAGGGCTAGACAGAAGAGCCCCGTAGCTCCATACTCTATCTCTAGCAGATATTAGGAGAGATCCCAGAGATAGTGAGGCCTGTTTCTGTTCCCTTGTCCTCTCCTGTGCAGGTCCACTTGGGATACTGTCATGGAGTGGTAGATGCTGTTGGGGCTTCTGTGCTTGATGCTTCACTCAATTCTCTCTATGGTAATTTTTGATCCTGCAACTCTTACATACTTTTCCTTTTTGATTTAGTGCCTCTGATAAGTTTATGTGTGTATGTGTGTGTGGTTTGTTTGAATTTTTTTGTTTGGTTGGTTTGTTGGGGTTTTGGTGGGTTTTGTTTGTTGTTTGGGTTTTTGTTTGTTTGGTTTGGGTTTTTGTTTTGTTTGTTTTTTGTGTGTGTTCGCGTGTGTGTGTTTTGGTTGGTTGTTTTTTGTTTGGTTGGCTTGGGTTTGTTTTCTGTTGTTTGGGTTTTTTTGGTTGTTTGGGGTTTTTTTCTCTTTTTCTTTAGCCCTTTTTCACCCTGCAAAGGCCTTGAATTCCATAGATACCTTGAGGGATTGATGGACAGAGGTACTTGGCTCAGGGTTTTGCTCTTATTCACTACTTATACATTTTTGACCATACACCTTCATACTCCTTTCCTTTTTCATTTGTTGCTAATGCCCAGCCAAACTTACAAGGAAAATCCAGTATGAATAGAAATTTTAGTAGTTAGTTAGATGGTGCCAAAGACAAAGCAATCCTTTTCCTCTTGTGCCTCACCTGCTTCATAACCTTTATGAACTAGAAGTGGAATCTGGACTGTCCTAACTGATTGTCATCAGCCAGTGAATGCCTTCCAAGAATGAATCCAGTTCCATTTTTAACCATGTCTATTTTGGTGTTCACAACATCCTATGGTAGTGAGCTTGTTCTACAGCTTCATTGTGCACTGTGAGCCAGGGAGGTATGAGCCAGCTTTGATCCAAAAATTGTATGACCAGATATAGCACAGCTCTTTGAGCTCTTAGCTTTTGATGGTTAAGACTACAGCCTTTGTAAGCTCATTTCTGCCCCCAGTACCCTGCAAAGACATCCTCTAACTGATGCTTAGGTCACAAAAATGCACTATTGAGCCAAAGGAATGTGCCATAGGTTACCATGCTGAGGCATATTGTGCTACCGTGGCAAGACGAAGGATCTCTGGGGAGGGTCTCTGTACGCAATAAACTCTTTACGAGGTCATGCAGCTGAAAAGAAGTTAATTTCCCCAGGTAGTACCTCAAACATGCTCAAATCTCTCTGAGGTTGAGGCAGCCAATAGAGACTGGAGCAGATGAAAGAAGGTATGAGATGAAAGGTGATCTGCTAGATTAGTCAGCTGTTTGAGTGGCTTATAGCTGTCATCTCCTGTATGATCCAGTGGGCATAAGCAGAGAGTAGGGGAACAGCCAGTCGTCTCAGATCTAGACAGAAGTGGAAGAAAAAAAGAGCTGTTAAACTCATTGCCTGGCTTCCCTAATAATTAGTTTCTGAATTTTGACAACATTTTGTTTACTAAACAGAAATATCAGAGGAATCTAGAACTTAAATGAGCAGATAATTTTAAAAGAGACCATCACATTGATATTTCTTCAACTTTGTTTTTATTTTTAATTTTCAATTCAATTTAGTCTTTCTTCAAAACTTGGATTGTGTTATTATTTCATATAAATGAAATATAAATTTTAAACCTTTATATATATATATGCTACCCCCAAACAATGTGGAACAGTAAATTTGCTGTATGCAAACATTTATCTAGTAATCTGGTACTGAAACTCGATATTTGGTAAAAAAGCAAGAGTCAACTTCATATGCATTCTATCTCTTTGCTTTTCCAGATATGCTTTAGCAGTTCATAAGGTACTGAATCTGTTCATACAAAATAAAGCTGTCATTGATTGCCAAAATGCTCTGCAAGGACGGCTCCAGTGATGAATTCCAATGCGGAAAATTATGCACTAGGGAAGAACAAAAAAGATTTAAAAGTGTAACTATTATGGCAATGTCCAGGGTGATAGTTGCGAGGTTGCTAAGAAAAAAATTCTTCCATTTCTCTTCTGATGTGAGAAAGTATACTAATTGTGGTTAAAGACTAGAGAAGAAAGGATCGTAGATCTGCAACACTTCTGAAAGACATATAAAATGTTTCACACTCCCAAATGAAATTAGTCATTAATTTTGACGATGGATAATGCAGAATGTTTTCCCCCAAATTAAGGCTGGTTTGGGTCACTTGTTCTGAAAAGAGGCTATCTGAGTGCCAGTCAGGGCAGCCAGCCCTGGGGTGGTCACTTTGGAAGAATGGAATCCAAGGATAATCTCTCGGGATAGTTTTTCAGCATTTTGCAGTGTTGTGTGAAGGAAGGGGGTTCTACATGACTTAGGGATCCATAGCTGCCTTAGCAGTGCCTTGAGTTACTTTTAACCAGCTCAAAACAGAATAGAGTTTTTCTTGTGCCAATAGGACACAGACCAGTGCAAAGTGATTCAAGAACTGGAAGAGCATATTAACAGCTTAAAACCACTTATGCGTACTTCTTCAATGAATGGGGCCATAATCCATAGCCTTCATTTTCCCATCCTTAGTCACCACACAGGCACCCCGTGGGCACAATTAACTGTGAAAATTAGGGAAAACACAGGAGAGAAACTGAAAGCCAATGCTTTTTTTCCCCTGCCGCTAGCTATCAGTTCCAAGTTGGTCAAAGGCTGGTTGCAACTCTTTCTCTCTCTTTTTCTTTTTTTTTTGGTAATAGTATCTATATTTCCTTGTGATCATTCACAATAGAGACTCTTCTAGAAAAAGTTACATAGTCCATAATGACTCTAAATGGAGCACATCTCTCTGAATCATATCCACTATTCAAAATTCGTGCAAGCTTGGGAAACGCTGTACTTTAAAAAGCCAACAGAGCCACCTACTGTTTAAACTGAAAACGTACAGTTTTGTGTGGTTTTGACTTACATGTGGAAAGAGCAAGATCTAGGTGCGATCTCAACGGTCAGAGAGGGAAAGCAGCTCATAGTCTTTCATATTGATCCCTGACAGTTCTGCTTTCTTACAAACTGTACGGTTATTGGTGCTAGAATTAACAGTGTTAAAATTGTACATGGAGATTTCTATTAGTTCACTAGAGACACCCAAGACTAGTAAAAAAGTTTTCTCTGATATTTAGGCTCAGCAGTTACACATTTCGATTTCTTCTTGGCATTTAAACCCTTCAGATGCCTGTGCTGCTTTGTTGCCAGCTGCTTCAGGGATGTATAGTTAATCAGTTGTTTTCTGGAGTGTGGCCTTTCTTCTGTGAACTGTCTTTTTGATAGTCTGGCATATCAAACTGATGCAGTGCTCTGGAGTTGGTCAGAAAGCTGGGAAGAGGCCACATTGAAGGTTTCTTACATTTTTCCTCAAAATGCTGCAACAAGCTTCAACAGCTGTTATCTCCCTTCTCAGTAATCAGCATACATGCAGGCATCTGTGCACACAATAGACATGACCACAATTTATATTGATATTATCCTCATCATTTCTCATGGTGAGCTCAGACATAATTGCTCAACTTTTGTCATCCACAGTCATTTCCCTTGTTACATGTTCACATTGTCATTTTCTGCCTCTATAGATAACTCCTAGAGAAAAAGAAACATGATTTTTTATAGTTATTGTCTAAATAGTTGGGCTGACTTTGTTCTTCTAATGTAATGTAAGAAGGTGAGTGCAGATCAGCTAACAGCTACTCAACAAACAGGCAAAGCAGAAATTTGCTCTTATATGGAGAAAAGACTGGGGTCAAGGCAGAGCTGGAGCCATGACTGAGCCAACCTAACACCTTCTGCTGCCATGGGAGATGTAGGACAGAGGACAACAGGGATCACACCAAGAAGAGCCACTGATATTTCTGAGACAAACCACCTCTTCCCAGGTCCATGTCAGATGTCATTGTCCTAAATCATTCCCCTTCTTTTTCTTTCTTCTTTTTTCATTTTTTTTCCCTGTGCAAGTCTGGTCAAATAGTATGGTTTTCTGAGGCAGCATGCAGTGACTCATATAAACCCTAATGTCCATCACTAAATCTAGCATAAGTGTAATTCAAAAGTAGAACAGACTTTGGTCATGGGAACTTACCTGACCTAACTTTTTAGATGTTTGAAATATAGTTATCTGAATCTAAGCAGGTGTTCTAAGATTCTTTATAGTCCATGAGAAGAAGTAAACACTGTCAAAAAATTGTTTCTTTTGTTCTGCAGGTAGGTGCCTAAGAATGCTGGAGTCAATCATCCTCAAGAGTTGAATGTCACATAGTGAAGTGACAACTAAAAATCAGTTGCTTACCAGGAATCTCAAAGTGAAGCAGAATTAAATTAGTTATTTTGGAAGCTGCTTCTGGATAGCCATCTTAGACAGAAGGGACTATGCAATAAGACTGCTGTTCTTTAAAGGAATTACTTAACAGCTGTACTCCTTTTAGCAATTGCCTATTGTGTTCAAGAAAGGAAACTGAGCATGTCTTGTGCTTTCTAAACTTCTGCTTGTTATTGGTGGTTCTTCTGACCACTATATATTTGAAACTTTTAAAAACAATTAGTTTCTTCAGTGATAATATTGACAAAAGTCAAAATTAAGGTTCTAATAATATTGCAATGCATTACTGCTGTATTGTGCTTACTGAATCCCCTCCAAGGGGCTATCGTATTATCACTATGACCTCGAAAAAATGTTAGTCTTGTTTAATAGTTAGAAGAAAGAGCTGGAGGCCAGGAAGATCATAATACAACAATTAGGGACAGAAGAGAGCCAACGATGTGGTTCATAGAAAACAGAGACAAGAAAAGACCTGTCTGAGTCTGTGGAGTCTTTCCATTTTCCCCATCTGATGTACCGCACAAACCCATGATATACCCAGTTTCTCGAGAATTTAAGTTTACGCTGAAGTAGAGCATATACTACCATGTCCTGTTTACAAAAGCTTTTGTCTACAGAAGGAAATTGACTGATACATCTCTCATGGCATAAACTATTTCTGATCTATTCCAAAAGCTGCAACTAGTTATTTAAGAACAATTATTGTGGAATAGCTTATGCTACAGTGGTTACACCCATCGCTTTCCCTGGAGAGAAAAAAATCCATTACAATATTCTAAACATGAACTCATTGTAAATTTTTGTAGTGTTTTCTTCAGGACTCTACTAACAGGCAGCTTGAAATAATATTCTGAATTATGTTAGTTGTCTCTGTCTTTGTACAGTTAACTCTAGAATATAATGGCATGACTTGGAATGCTTATCAGAAGTTTTTGATTGGAGGCAACTAGAGTTAAGGGGTAATTATTACAGGGAGGAAAAGTCCAAGGGAAGGTAAGAAAAAGACAAAAAGGAGACTGATATGCAATGAATAGCAGCAAAAGGAAAACTATAAAGAAGAAAATCAAAGTGCAGAAATAACAGTGAAAGAGGGGAATGTTTCCTCAACTGATACACAATCGTGGTGGTTAAGTCTGAGACAGCTAGCATAGTACAAAAGGGTAGTTTATCCCCTTGATCTTAATGCCAGTACCCCAGTGATATCATTGTGCATCTTACTGTAGATTAAGTGTATCACATAGTCCTAAATTTAGACAAGCAGTCATTAAACATGGAATTTGGCCTTCTCTGCAGAATGACTTTGCACATCCCTCATGTAGGTCACAATGCCAAGACAATATTTTCTCCATTACATGCCCATGTTTGTTCTGCCAGCCTTTTCATTACTTGCTTCATTTACTCACAATATCTCAAAGCCCAACTCTTGTGACATTTCAGTCTGAATATCTTTTAAAAGAACTGTTTTTTCTAGTACAGTACAAAGCAACTTGCTGTTTGTTTCCCTCCCTGTGGCAAGTGCTTCTGACTTTCTAACAAACTTAAATACTGTGATAGATGGAAGGAAAAGTATGTTGTTTCCACACTTACATATGGTACGAGCTGTGCAGCAGGTAGACTGGCAAGGACCCATGCTGTGCCGTGAGAGCCAACAAGGACAGAATAAGGAAGCAGAGCCACCTCTGTCAGACCCATCCTGAGATACTGCCTGAGAAGGTGTGCTCCTTATCTGTCAGCTTCCCACACAATTCATGGATGGGTTTTGCACACTGTTGCAGGATCAGGAGCTAAGTGATTTTACAAAAGTGTTGCTTCTTTTATTTTCATCATTCGAGAGCTGATAAAATGTTACTTTGATCAAAAAAATATATTTAGTCATAGCTGTGATAACTGAGGGAATGTTATCTATGTAATGGAAACTTTTGCCTGTTTTTTAATGTTTAGGTGTGTTTTTAATGTCTGTGTATGAACGCGTATGCACATTTGCTAAGAAAACCTTTCTAACTGAGATTAGGAATAAAAGGGAGTCCTTTGTTTTAAATCTTGTAGTTTGACCAAACAATTAGTCAAATGTTTCTACAGCGGAATTCAACTTCAACAACAACAAACACAAACACAAGCAAACAAACAAACAAAACCCTCAACACAACAAAAGAAGCCATGTGCTCTAAGTGGATATATAAAGTAGAAAAGGCTCAAGCACATAAAAGTGCTACAGAAACAAACTGAAGGACTGTATAGGGGATGGGACTGACAACCTGGGGTGGGAGGTCTGAATTAGCTGCAGGAAGTGAGATCTGGCAAAGTGAGCTGGACAGGAGAGACTCTGGTTGGAGCTTTCAGAGGAGGGTTCTAGAGAACTCCAGATGATATAACATCTATTTGAGACAAGGGATTTAGGATGGTTAAGCAGCTGTGTCATGAAAATATACATTTATTTCCTGGGTTATCCAAATGAAGAGCAGTAAAGTTTTAAAAATGCATAAAATTTGTGTTATAGTGTGTATACCTTCCAGGTGATTTTTAAGGTGTAAAACGTAATTCCAGCTGTAGTTTTGCACAGAGTGCCTTGGGGTTCCCTTGGGATTCTGAAAACTTGTTGTGGTTTAACCCAGCAGGCAGCTGAACACCACATACAGCCGTTTGCTCACCACCCCCCACTGTGGGATGGGGGAGAGAATCGGAAAAAAAGGTAAACCTTGTGGGTTAAGATGAAGACATCTGCTCACGCAATTGGACAAGCAACAAACCTGGTGCTAGGCAAGCAGTAAGAATATGTGGCCAGGAGTGAGAGACGGCAAGGAAACAAGGCCAGTCCCTTTGTGAAGCAGTGAGGCATTACACCAGCACAGGTGTCTCATAGAACTGCAACTGTTAGGTGTACAATGTGTTTACTTTGTTCAAAAATGGACCAAGGGTGACTGGATGAATTCAAACATCATTTCACTGTGGGAAGTTATCAGGGACAGAAGTGCTTTTTAATATGACTGAAAGAGGGAAAAATGAGAACCAAGGGCAGTAAGGTGAAGCCAGCAAATTCAAATGAGAGTTAGGCAAGCTTTTTAACAGTGTGTATGATTAATGAATGTCGGGGAAGTTGTTTGTTTTCTACCTCTTGATGTTCTCACCTCAAAGCAGTGTACTTTTCTGGAAGTAGTATTTTGGTTAAACAGAGTTGTGGATCTCAGTAGAGGAATAAATGGGTAAAATGCAATGGCCCTGACAAACAGGAGTCAAACTAAGAGATCTGTTTGTTCATCCTGGCCTTAAATTCTCTGAATCTGTGAAATTTCTTAGACAGCTTTGACTTCCTCATCCTAGATTTCACATTGCTTCTTTCTGCGTTTGATTTAATATTTTAAATTCATGCCTGAAGGCCAGAGGCACTTTTTTTGTTATTGTTTAAACACTAACTGGAGGTGGAAAACTTTTCTGTTTGTCCAAATCTGGAAAAATGCAGAACGATTATATTACCAAAGGCAGAAAGTAGGGGAACAAAAAAAAAAAGGAAGAAGGAGGAATACTGTGTACTCAACAAAACAGAGGCAAGAATGCAGGAATGCAAATGTGTTACAGGCTGTTATTAAGATTTTGGATGTAAAAACAAAACTTAGAAAAGACTGAAGAGTTGAAAAGGCATAATAAGATCAGATTTATTTAGACTAGAAATTGCCTTCCCTAGATTGCTAAGGTGGCAGGAAAAAATTATGAAAAGAAGGTAAACATATTTGTTTTAAGTCTGGCAGTTTCCACTGAAATGCCTGTCTCTCTATAATAGTTTTTTGAAGAAAATGCCTTAGGGAATTAGTAGAAAAATAAAAGCTTTATTAAGCTTTTAAGTATTCATGGCCATCTGAACTACCCACCCATCCAGTATAAATGTGTTCTGGCAAAACAAGTGTTTCTGTTGCCATGGCCTTTCCCATGATGTTATTTTCTTAAGCAAAGGCATTTTTCTAGCTGAGATCTTAACAAGGACACAGGCAGGGTGCCATGATACAGTCCTTGAAGAGAAAAATAATGATTTGGAGGAAATGGTGAGGGATGGAGGTGGTCCCAGACGGGGTTAGAACAGAGGACTTCAGATGGTGACTCTTGCCCAACAGAAGCACTGATCCCTTCCACTGATCACTCCAGTTCTGGGAGGAGTAGTGCATCTTTCACAAGCCCCTTAGAAATGCTGATAGGTGCAGTGCTGAGATTCTCCCTTACCATACTCAGTATAGAAAAAATCTGCCTTTTAAAAGTAGCAGCTCACTTGTTATTTGCTGAGAAAATCATATGCCTCAGATACAGCCTTCATCAAATCAGGTCACAGGCCCCTGTGCTGTGCACAGGTACAGGGAATCTACACAAAAATATATCCCCAAGGTCTATGTGCATCCATGTAGTATATCTGCAAGACTTGAACTGTTCTATATATTGCATTTTTTTCTTCCCTTGCCCTGCAAAATCACCTAGGGAATGTCCTGCCTAAGGGTTTCACATTGGTTTCGATCCTCCAGTGAATACCTCTGCAAGTGAAAATGACTGTGAATTTTACATTGTTTACTGATTTGTACTCTGGTAACTAGATTAATATCAAAGTGTTGTGTAATAAAAACTAGTGAGCTGGTCACATAAGCATTGAAGAACATTATTATGTAGTTAGTATACATTACAGTGACTAAAGCAAAACTAATGGGTGCTCACATAAAGTGCAGGCCTGCTGGTGACAGATGATGTACACCTGTCCCAAAGCGGGAAAAGGATCTTTGCACAGGAGTTAGCAACTCATTGAAAGAGCTTTAAACTAGATTTGAAGGGGGAAAGGGATAAAACCAGGCTCACTGGAGGTAAGATGGAGGGCAGCACGCTGATATTTGAGGGATGGTGTGCTAGTGAAGTCTTTTGGTCTGGTATCTGAGTGGAGATAGGGGATGGAGACCCATGTGGCAGCAAAGACATAAGGGTTATTGACGTGTTAGAAATCAAGGAAGTGCCTGAGAATGGTCACATAGGAATTAACACTTATTCCCCAAAAAAGGGTGGTGGGATCAATAACCCAGCTGAAGCACATCTACACCAATGAATGGAGCATGGACAACAAACAGGAGGAGCTGGAAGCCATTGTGCAGCAGGAAAACTACAACATAGTTGCAATCACAGAGACATGGTGGGATGACTCACACAACTGGAGTGCTGCATTGGATGGCTCTAAACTCTTCAGAAGAGATAGGCAAGGAAGGAGAGGCAGCGGGGTAGCCATGTATGTTAGGGGTGTTCTTATTGACTGGAGCTTGATGAGGGTGATGACAGGGTTGAGTGTTTATGGGTAAGAAAAAGGGGGAAGGCCAACAAGGCATATATCCTGGTGAGAGTTTGTTATAGACTACCCAAACAGGACAAAAAGGCAGACAAAGTATTCTATAAGCAGCTCAGAGAAGTCTCACAATCTCTAGCCCTTGTTCTCACGGGGTATATCAACTTAGCAGATGTCTGCTGGAAACATAACACAGCGGAGAGAAAACAGTCTAGGAGGTTCCTGGAGTGTGTGGAAGATAACTTCCTGACACAGCTGATGCAGAACAAACTAGGGAAGGTGCCCCACTGGACCTGCTGTTTGCAAACAGAGGAGGACTTGTGGGTGATGTGATGCTTGGAGGGTGTCTTGGGCATAGTGATTATGAAATGATTGAGTTTTTGATTCTTGGAGAAGTAAGGAGGGGGGTCAGCAGAACTACCACCTTGGATTTCCGGAGGACAGAGTTTGGCCTGTTTAGGAGACTGGTTGACATTGTCCCTTGGGAAGCAGTCCAGAAGGGCAGAGGAGTCCAGAAAGGCTGGACATTCTTCAAGAAGGAAATCTTAAAGGTGCAGGAGCCGCCTGTCCCCGTGTGCTGAAAGATGAGCCAGGGAGGAAGAAGATCGGCCTGGCTGAACAGAGAGATTTGGCTGGAACTCGGGAATAAAAAAAAGAGTTTATGATCTTTGGAAGAAGGGGCAGGAAACTCAAGAAGACTACAAGGATGTTGTGAGGTTATGCAGGGAGAAAATTAGAAGGGCCAAAACCCAACTAGAACTTAATCTGGCTACTGTCTTAAAAGACAATAAAAATGTTTCTACAATTACATTAGCAACAAAGGGAGGGCTAAGGAGAATCTCCATCCTTTATTGGACGCAGGGGGAAACATAGAGACAAAGGATGAGGAAAAAGCTGAGGTACTAAATGCCTTCTTTGCCTCAGTCTTTAATAGCCAGACCAGTTGTTCTCTGGGTACCCAGCCCCCTCAGCTGGAAGACAGGGATGGGGAGCAGAACAAAAGCCCCATAATCCAAGGGGAAATTGTTAGGGACCTGCTACACCACTTAGACATGCACAGGTCTATGTGGCCAGATGGGATCCACCCAAAGGTTCTGAGGGGGCTGCTGGAGGTGCTCACTAAGCCACTGCCCATCATTTGTCAGCAGTCCTGGCTAACCAGGGGGGGCACTTGACTGGAAGCTGGCGAATGCGATGCCCATCTACAAGAAGGGCCAGAGGGAGGATCAGGGGAACTACAGGCCTGTCAGTCTGACCTCAGTGCCAGGGAAGGTTATGGAGCAGATTGTCTTGAGTGCCATCTTGAGTGTCTGATGCATGAGGCAATACTGGAACTGCATGTCGTGGAATGTATCTGGCTCATAGTCCTCAGTGGATTTAGTTGTCACAGTGTGACGTAGGGAGTTTGCAAACTCCATTCAGCAAGAAAAGGCTTGACCTGGATAATGATTCTGGAGCAGGGGGAAAAGGAAC
This sequence comes from Caloenas nicobarica, assembly GCF_036013445.1. Classification (NCBI taxonomy): domain Eukaryota; kingdom Metazoa; phylum Chordata; class Aves; order Columbiformes; family Columbidae; genus Caloenas; species Caloenas nicobarica. Next base: position 57,486,625 of record NC_088249.1, on the reverse strand, counting down.
CAGCCACAGAGGGTGACAAAACTGCCAGGAGGGCAGCAACAATCATTCGGAACATCATTTAGAGACAGCATTTGTAAGTTGATGCTGACAGGAATTTGGAGATGTAGGGGAACCAAGAGAGATCTAGAGGCTGAAGACAGGACTATAAATTGAGTTGCTGGTGCTTATCTGCTGTCACAAACAGTGATGGTAATTTATAGGTGTACCTCAGTTGTCAGAATTCCCCCAGGTTGCTTGTAAAAATTTTGAGAGAGAGATGGCCTATTCCCATGCATTTCCTCTCTTGGAGTTTCCAATCCCTAGAGCAGAAGGTAGTGGAAGTAGTGTTCTCTACATCAGCTACAGATGGGCATATTAGTGAGAGCTGCTTCTGGTTTTATTTTTGAAAGGATCAGTCTTCAAACTGAGACTGCTGAAGGAATGGGTATGCATTTAATTCAGCCATTCCCACTATGAAAGCCGTAAGCTCCATGGCTGGGTTAGGCCAGACCATGTGGAATGGCACTGGAAATGGCTACAGCTCCTTTTATTGTGGGTCTGCAAATGTGCAGTAAGCCTTCTTTGACTGTGATTCTGGAAGATTAATTCCCATTACTTCAACATTTGAACAGAAAAAAATAAAGAGCCATTTATATGTGATGGCAAAATTAAGCTAAATTAACCTCATGAACAGTGAAGGCTTATAAAATAGCCTACCTTCAACAAAATGCTAAAGAACACAATATAATTACAATTTAGTTCCAATTCTGTACTTTTATTATGAAAGTTAATAGTACATTTATTTAATACGGAATTATTGGGAATGACATGCTTTACAAAAGTAATAATGCTGAATTCCTGAACATTAGAGATAAGTTTTGTGGTTCCTATGATAAAATATTTGTAGCTGGCTAACATACGAAGGCATTTAGAATTGTCCCAGTTTCTTTAATGGAAAATAATTTATTTCATTAAATACTTTAAAATTATTCTTACATAACTTACGGGGAACTTACCGGGCTTTTTGTAAGTTGGAATGTTAATCAGGCACGCATATTGCCTAATCTTAAAACACATAGAAATCACCAGTTATTTTATAACTTTGCAGTATGTTATGTAATTCCCAATATGCATGTGGGATCAGACCCCCAGTTCTCTTCATATTTCCAAATAAGCTACCTGATTCTAAGTTTTGATTAAAGAGAGATCCAGAACCTTATTTATTATGTAAATGAACAGCAAGATAACTCTTCTGTTTAGGACTCAAGGATAGGCAGTGGAAGATGTGGGTTCTAATTCCCAACCTGCCTTACTAAGCATGAGAAAGCTGTTAAGAACCAAGCATTTTTTTGATGTTTTGATGGTGTGTCTGCCAATTTATTAAGTTGTCCTTTCAGGTCCTATCATAGCCCTACATGGACATGTAAGTGAGCATAGAGTCCCCTTTATTTCTCTGCTGAGCTTAATCCTACAGGTAAGAGAGGTAAAGCAAGCTCTGCAGAACAGAGGAGGCTTTGATTCACTTTCCCCAATCCTATGCTAAGACCATTGCACTAAAGAGACTTCACTTTCATCTGGTGCAAGACTGGAGCAGTTTTCTTAGTTTGGGGACACAGACAACTGCATGCCTCTGCTTTACTCAGGGCAGATTACAAAGTGATGATCCAATCCTTGTAGTGTTTGTTTGTTTGTTTCCATCATTGAATAAACTAAGGCTTAACAAAATGTAAAAACTAGATTTAGTCTAATTATAAAACTATAGTTATAGACAGGTATCTTTAGGTTATGCAGCTAAAATGTTGCAAACCTTCTTTATAGAAAACTTAAACCAGTTTTGACCTATTTCATGTCAACATTCAGATACTGCTCTATGCTGAATTGCAATAGTCCAATTGTTTATCTCTTACATTTTAGATGAGAGTGATCTGGTAATGTATTTCATTCTGAATCAGCAACTGAATAGCATAAGTTCAGCATTTGTCCACTGCTTTCTAAATGCCAATATGAATGTATATTTTATACAGTCTACGAATGACTGTCACCATTGGTCTGTCACAGAGAGATATTATTCATATCCCAAGCCTTCTGAGGAATTAAGTCCTCTGTTGAGATTCATAAACAATATGCTCTTAATTTCTCATATAGAAATGAAGACAGCTGGTAACACCCAACAGTGACACGGTGGGATTCAGCACAGTGGGACTCAGCTTGGAAGTGGAGGCCTTCCCAGTGCCTATGATTTGCCTCTTCCAAAGATTGTCACCTTTACTGCAGCGACAGTTGAACCGCATGCAAAAATGCTCCCAAATCACCACATTCTCTAACAGAAGTAGAATCAGTCCTGATTTTATAGTGGAACAGTTTAGAAATGGCTGGATGGATTATTCCATTTCCCTATGTGGGAAGCAAAGAACAATCACAAAAATAGGCAGCTGAAGGTCACCATCAGTTAAATCTGCCTATGTTTGTGAGTCAACATCTTCACATATTAGAGGGGGCAAATACCCAACTTCAAAGGAAAATACTAACATTTATCATGGCAACTGGCAATCTCTTGTCTGCAGCAAATCAATATAGGTAACCAAAAGTTTGGTTGTATGTTGAACTTTCCCTCCAAAATTTTAAAGGGCCGGACAAATTACAAACCTATCTGTATTGGATCTGTCTGGGATGGGGTTAATTTTCCCCACAGCAGCCCTCATAGTACTGTGCTTTGTATTTGTAGCTAGAAAGGTGTTGCTAACACACCAGTATTCTGGCGACTGCTGAGCAGTGCTCCCACAGCATCAAGGCTGTCTCTCCAGTATCCCCCCTCACCCTCAAAGGCCAATAGTCTGAGGGTGGGCAAGATCCTGGGACGGGACATAGCCAGGACAGCCACCCCAAACTGACCAAAGGGATATGCCGTACCATATGGCATCTGCTCAGCAATAAAGGCTAAAAGAAAGGAGGAGGGCGAGAGGGGATGCATTTGTTATTACAACATTTATCTTCCAGAGCAACCTCTAAGCATACTGAAGCCCTACTTCCCAGGAGATGGCTGAACATGGCCTGCTGATGGGAAGTAGAGAATAAATATTTTGTTTTTCCTTTGCCTCTGCGTGTGGTCTTTACTTTTTCTTCATCAAACTGCCTTTATCTTGACCCACAAGTTTTTTTCCATCATATTTTCTCCCCCTCTGTCTTGCTGAGGAGGGAAATTATAGAGCTGCTTGGTGGGCACCTGGCAGCCAGACAAGGTCAGCCCACTGCATTATTGGGCAGATGTTATGGAAATGTTGTGATCAACTTCATTTAAGTTGGATGCATTTTTATACCCGTGAAGATCGTGACATGGCCAAGAAATGGAAGTGTATCCCTGTCCAAATTCTCTGTTTGTCCTCTGTGTCTGAAGGACTGAAGAACATTTGCCAAACTATTCAGTTGTTGGTCAGAGCTACCACAATATGCTCTCCTAATACTTATGAATACTTATGAATTATATGAGTTCAAGTATCATCTTGCCAGCTTTTGAAATAGTGCCAAGGTATCTAAATTACTAGTATGATCCAGAAATTAACTACATTGTGAATCGAAACAGTTACTGTGAAGATCAACTCCCTTAGAACACTGTTGCTTCTCATTGATGTTACTCAGAAGATGTTTGTGGCAATTGATCTCTGATTTCAAACTCTTAGAAAAACTCTGAGAATCTGGATCACAGATCTCCAGTGCACTGGCAGATAGTCATCTGCACTGGTAACATATTTGGGATGAAATCTTGGTTCCGCTGAGGTCAACACAAGTTTGCAATTGCTACTTAAAAATAAGACCATACAGCTGAATGAGGGGGGTGGTTCTGTGGAGATTTTTATTTAATTTTGCCCTAATCCAAATTATCCATCAAGGTATAACTAGTTCTGGGAAACAAACTCTTGCTCTGCTTTCTGGAATTTCGTTGCATGAATGAAAACCAAAGAAAATGGGCTCTATATCTTGGAACCTTCAGAAAGGGAACTGAGGCCAATGGAAGTGTCTGCTTCTTTCAGGAGATTTTGGTGTGGTTACGAGTCCTGGAGATCAGTTTGAGTTCACATCCTACCTAAGAGAAAGCAATTATAAAATTAAGGCACACAATGTCATGTTGGTGTTGCTAGGCACTAGACAGCCACGCTTCTTGGTGCTGGGCCATTGTGCAGAGCCTGCCTTGGGAGATATCCCAGGAATACCCGCTGAGTATGAAAGGAGCACTCAGCCAAGAAAAGCAGGAAAAAGTGTTCTTCTGAAGTGGGGGAAGGGATGCTCTTTGTTTTCTGTTTTTAATCTGTAGAAGTCCAAGAAAGAGAACCAAAAAATTAAAGAGTGGGAGGACTGAACTGGAGAGGAGGGGAGCAAAAGTATCTTTTTACGTCAAGAATGTCCAGAGCAGACCACTGTTTAAACCTTGGAACTTCATTATTCTTGGTCCAGCTGGCAGTCTGTTAGAAGAGTCCTCCTGACTCTTGGGTATCCAGACAAGTTTGGAGAAATGCAGGTTTTCCCATTTCCACTCTTGCAAGAGTAACGATTTCCTTGCCAGAAGCACTGACTAGGGGAAAGCTACATATCTGCAATTAGCGTCAGGACAGAGAGAGCTGGGTTGCTGCTTCAGAAGCCCAGAGAGGACTTCTAGTGTGCGGCCAAGAAGAGTCTGTCAATGTTGGCATTGGAGACAGTTAACTGACTGCATTGTGTCTGTGTTCACGAAGATTCCCTCAAAGTACCAGATTAGTCAAAGCCTCTGCTGTAATACACAAGTTAGATTTCCAAAGGTTAACTGCTCTCAGCCAGAAGAAACTGGTTTCTGTCTCATCATTTCCTGCAGAGCTTTCAGAAGCAAGACATAAACATGTCACTGGAGCCACAGGAAGAAGGTGGTTTGTCTTGCCTGGCAGCCCCAAAAACCTACGTCCTCCCTGACACTTTTTTGCCTAATTGTTTGAAAACTTGTCACTGAAAGGTGCTTGCAGACAATGGACATTTCTCTTACTTCTTCAGTAAAAACGTCCATCCCGGCAAAGCACAGTGAGACAAACTGTGATGCTGCCTGAAGAAAAGAGTATCAGCCATGGGCTTTTTCCAGTGGCCAGTTAAAAAGGGGAGCAGAGATTATACCTCTCAGGGTGAAGGCTTTGCCTCTTCCCTGCCATAGCTGATCAAGGCTAAAGTGTGCCTTGATATTGTAGTGAGACCAGGAAATCCTTCTATTTTCTATATTCTTCTCAGTGCCTTCTAGTAATGAAAAAGTCAGCCAAGGGATCCATCAAATAGCACATGAAGAACAAAAGACGAACATGGAACAGGAAAAGGCACTTTTCTGGAGAAAACCTGAAGATTGTGGGAGATAAACTGAGCTCCATTTTGCTAATTGTATTTAATTCAGCAAGGTAAACCATAAGCCTATAACTTCTAAAAATAATATTATCTGTTGTAATATATAACAGTCTTTATGAACTGTTACTTCTCTCTTACCACTTTGCCTTTCAAGTAATTTTGAATTTTAAAGTCTTTTGTCCAAGTGAAGCCATATCTGCATGCACCACCTAACCTTTTTAAATATGTGCATATATATCTATTTTAAGAATTGTATATAGAGGAAAAATAACCAAAATAATAGAAACAGATAGTCCTGGAACTTTAATACAATATTTTTGGTTTCCTTGAAAATTATTTGCAGATTTGCTGAAGAAAAACATGAGTTCATGAAGACTAGAGATTCCTACAAGAGGTAATAGGAAAAAGATTCTAACTTGATGCATTTCCCATTTTCTTAAACTTCCAACCAACTTTTTCCAAAGATAAACAGTAACACCTAAACACTGGCCTACACATGCAGATTTCATTTAGAGTTTTCAAGGGTCAGTTCTGAGCAAGTATGTGCTTTGGAAATCAAATTAGGAGCACAGATACTCTTCTTAGGCAGCAAACAAATGAAGATGGACATTAATGCCTCTACCTGGACATTCCACGAACTTATAGACATGTCCACAGCTAAATAAGTCTAATATTAAGTATTGTGATACTCTGGGATCCTATACATTTTATGACTTCTTAGATACATTTAGTTAATTCTTGTTATCAATAAAAGGTATCTTTAACCAGATATATCTTTTCCTAACTACTAGTTAGGTCTTCTGGTTTAGGCACTGTTATACATAGTGTATGTTATTATTTGCATATATTTTTCTGGGTAGCTTTTATTTCACATGGAACCTGTGTTGCTGTTTCTGTAGAAGTGTAAACAACACACTGTGTTCCTCTACAGACTGATGGGTTCCTGGGTCTCTCCCCTGAGAACTGTCTGCTACTACACGTTCTCTAACCTGTGTTATGTCTGGCCTGTCTCTTTCTCCTTGCCTATCTGCTCTCAGTGCCCACTCTTCAAGTTTTTGACCCCTCCTAGCCCTTTTTGTTTTGGAGTCTCCATGTTCTCATTTAGAAACTGAACCCTGGCTGTTTTGAATCCAGACAGTCCCACTTGCCCAACCACACCCCAGCTGTCAGCACAGGCACAGGCAGCCACTCTGCATGGCAACATACCAGAGTGGGCATGAACGACACAGAACTGCTTGGCTCAGGGATTGCTCCTGGGAGGACATGACATAATCCATTAAGGTGTAGCCTCTTCACGTCTACTTGGCTCCCAAATTCCCCAGAGTATCCTTGTTTCCCGTTCTCGCCTTGTTGTGATTAGTGGTAACTGTTTCCTTGCCCAGTGAGTCCTACTACTTTACAAAATGAATGTCAGGTACACAGTAGTACAGGAAAAAAAGCCCAATCTGTCACCAAGCCCAGGAAGAGTAAGGTTTTGCTAAAAGAGGTAACTTAACAAGTCAGGAAGAGATTTGTCCCCACAAGCTCACAGACGGTGCCATCATACAGGCTCAACTTCCTAATTCCGTAATTACTTAAATATTTAGTCAAGTGCAGCTGTATTACAGACTATTATATCCATTTCTAGGTTATCTGTGTAGCCACATTCTTCATAGCTGGCAGTGAGGCAAGAAAGTAATTGCAATTTAGCAGTTGGAAAACTGGCATACACTTTTATGTCAGCTTCTCTTTTTAGCTAAATGCTGTTTCAAAAATCTTCCATGTTAGACATGAATGAAAATAACTTAGAGATTGGAGGAGCTTTTCAGACAGGAGTCAACAGAAACAGAAATCCTCCTCTACCTCTACACAGTGCAAGCAATATTTAAATATTCCAGGCATTTTCACAATGGTTTGAGCTGGAGGAAATCTGGACTGAACACAGACTATAATCTTTCTAATGGCATTTTAAATTCATTGAGCACATTGGCAGCTAGCCAGTTGTCTGACAATATTACAGGAAAGGGGTTAGGTCAGAATGACCTAGACACATGCAGGAAAACCATTACCTTCTCAAGGCATTTTGCTTGGGGTAATCATCTTGAAACCCACAACAGGGAATGGATCATGTCATAGCAATGAACTTAGGAGAGAACACCTGAGCTAATGAGCACTACAAATGTGCCGAAGTCTCCCCTCATTGCTACTACAGAGGAAGTGCCCTGAAAGGCTGAGTGCTATTTAAATGGAAAAGCTTGACAGTGCTTGTCTGGGAACATAGTTACCTTCTGGCTCAGGATAACACTGTCAGGCAGTGCCACCTCAGGGTATCAGTGTGGGGTTTTGGGCTCAGTGGGAAGCGCTGGGTTCCAAAGTGCAGTATCACTTTTGGACTGGGAAAGAGCAGCTGTGAGGGATATAACTGGGCACAGTTACTACCAGACTGTGCTGAACAGGACAGAACAGAAGAATCTAAGGCTATGCCATGGCCTGAAAACTGCAGTTTGGTATGGTTCCACCCCAGCTATTTGGCGGACAAAAGCACTCTGATCAACCATGTGATCCATTTACTTTTCTCTCTCATGTCTGTGACTCTAAAGGTTTGAGAGAAGTCCCAAGAAATCCAGAACAAAACACCAAATGTGTCATGGTAAGCAAAAATATTTTTCTCCTCCTCTTGATGCCTAGGCTGTGAGCTAATCATGATGTTTGCTTTCCTTTACCATCCACTTCTAATACATAAACAAAGCAACTACTCTTCTATTGAAATGTGTCTGAGGTAGCTGTAATCGCCATGCTGACTGACAGTAATTGGTATTTGCTTTGGTCGGCTTTAAAGTCATGCTGATTAAAACTCATCTTCCTACTCATATATTGAAAGAAACACAGTATCTGGAGGCAAGACCATGTTGTCTAGCGTCAGGGGAAAACTGTAATAAATCCTCAGGCACCAATGTCTGCCTCCCTCAGAGCTGCCAACAGCAGCCTCCATGCTCCAGAAGAACATTTTGTCATATTCTCTAGCCTCTTGTCTTCTCAATGTGCATCAACGATTCTACTGGTAGGACAAGGAAAGCTGATTGTGCTTGGTAGCAAACCAGCATACATTGTCGATTGGGCATTTGTGTGATAGCCAAAGATATTTGCTATTTTTTCTGAAATTTTCTTTCTCCAGTACTTCACTGGAGCACTTTCCTGGACATGCATAACATCCCAAGAGACCTGTAGAATGGGAAACAGATAATACTGAAATAGGAGGAAGAACTAGGGAATACAGCATGTAATTCTTCCGGTGTGGGCATTAGTCAGGGCACTGGAATCAGTATAGAATGCCTAAAAATTCTTCAATTGTGGCATGGTTTAACCTTTTCTTAAAGTGCCTCCAGCAGCCTGTTGCTGCCCATTTTAAGTCGTTTCATTATGGAATCAGCAGAAAGTACTTACCTTTCTGAAGCATTAGCACACTGCCTGCTGTGCTGGTTCAGCTGGGTGTTGGCCATTCAGTCACTCACTAACTACTGACGTTTGATGAGATAGGCGGCTTCAGAACAATAGAAAGTCTTTGTCTTGTAACCTCTGTCTGCTCAGCAAAAACCTCTGTAAAGCTTCGAGGTTATTTTAAATCTAGCAAAATAGTTTGCAGAGGATGCCTTGCAGTTTCATAAGATATTACATGTTTTCACTTACAAAAACTTGAAATTGGTGCCAGGAAAACTAAAATAAAGAAATTCAAAATCAGATTAAATAGATACCAGTGAATTTTCCAGGACTCTTCCATCCTTCATTTTCTAACTTGTTAATACAAATGCTTCTGCAAGAAGAAGGTTAGTACCAAGAAGAAAGTTACAGTGTTTGTGTCTTGCTCAGCTTTAATTAATGCTGTGTTATTTCATCAGTGTTTTTTGTAAACCACTGGTAAAACTAAAGATATACTTGCTCCAACATCCTCCTTAAGATGTTGCCAAACTCACATTAAGTATGTACAACGATTTTATGACTGAAAATACATATGCATCAATTCATGTACGTTATCGTTTGGCAGCATTGTCATAAGATGCTATTTTTAGTGTGACTATTATCTGCTTTATTTATTTCACTTTTTGTTATTCTGGCAAATGTGGAACTTGTCTGAAAATATTCATGTTCTGATGTGAGAACCACACAAATCGTAGGTTCCAAATGACTACAAGAAATACAAGATGTGTTGATTAACCCAGATTTACCAGCATGAATGTTAGCTTTTTCACTCCTCTGTAATACAGGACCATACAAAGAAAATATACTTATTATGTTGGTGTAAGACATTTTGACAGTTTGGTAGACATTGCATTCCTGCTTTCTTTTCCGTCTTGGATGGTATTGCTGTCTTCCATACTGTTTAGTAGTTGCATAATTGTTCCCTTTCAAGCATACAAACAATGAGGTCAACTTGAGTCATGTCAAATAACTGGAGCAAATACCACATATGAAACCATTTAAGATAACAAGTCGTGGTCACATATATTACCTCTCGCCTGGATTTTCTGGATCATACTAGAAGTGTGTTAAAATACACAAAATCAGCAGAGCTTACCAGCTGACTGTTTTGCCTATGATAAGCAACTGATGAGCAGTTTATTGTGAAGTATTTAACACAGACGAGCTAGAATTGAAAGTTACCTTCCTCTAACTCATTATGGTTCTTCTTTCAACTGACCTTTTCAAGGCAAAAATCTATGTTTTCCTGCATAAAAAAATATGAGAGGGATGAAGGTTTAATTTTATTTTAGTGGTTTTAGTAACATTCGGCTATGTTACATTTTAAAGCTGCTTAATTATCAGATGTAACATCTGGGATACAGTATCCATCAGACTGTGTTTTATCCAAACCGGGCACAGCTACAAGAAAGTGTTATTTGTATTTATTAACTGGAACATACAGAGAAAGGTCAACACTTTCCGTATTCATCCTTCAGCAGCAGAGAGGCTGGTGAGAAAGCAGGGTAAAAGTAAAACTCTTTAATCAACAAAAACTTGTGACTTCAAAAATATGCAAGGCACATGAAAGCAAAGAATAAGCTTCTTGCCCATGCATTTTTTCTTCTGTTGAATATTGTTCACTTCAATTATGCTCATAGAGCACATCACAGACCTCTGCTGTTTGTAACTGAAGTTGAAAGAAGTGGTTTCTGTCTTGTACAGTGGCTGACATGAAAAAAAGCATTAAAACACTGTTTCCAAACAAGCAGCAATTAAGAGAAAGTACAACATGGTTAAAAAAAGTTCCCATTAATATGTTTTATTCCACTCTGCAGCACCCTTGAAGTAGTTAAATTGGTCAGTTTTTTCTATAACCATCCCAACTATTTGTGATAGTGGTTCCAATTACTGGCCCTTCGATGCAAGTTGTTCTGCCTCACGTCCAGAGATTTTGTGAGTCTTTCTCTTTTGTTATTTCCACTGCAAGGCCTCACAGAGATGAGTTAACTTTCTTCTAACCTTACAATCCTAGAGAGTTTCAAGCTGGTCCTGGAGGGTGTGTGGATACATAGGCTGAACAATCCTGTTGGTATTATATCTCTTACTGCATAGATGTGTTTCTGTACCTATATGCTCTCATTAGACAGTTTTCCAGACATCTGCTACAGCACTGGCACCATTCACATTCCCAGTACAGCACAATAGGTTAGCTTTTTTTTGCATGGAGGAGATTCTCAACACAGAAGCTTTATTTATAAGAACACAAAAAATATCAGGGTTAGTGCAGTAGTCTGCCTAGGCCAATGTGCTGCCACTGCTGTCTCCTGCAGTGAACAAATATACTGTTTAGAGACATCTGATGAACCTGGCCGCCTCCTGTGGTCTGTTCTCCTCATACTCTCCCAGCATCACCAGATTAAAGATTTTAAAAGCACACCTCTGCCTATTCTCTATAGTATCTGTTTTGATACTGTTATCTGAGATATCTTCTCATTTGTTTTTGCATTTGCTGATGCCACCTACCTCCACAACCTCTTGGGACAAGAAATTCCTGGAATTCACTAACTGCTGTGTAAAAAAAGTGTTTTCTTTTATCAGTTTTAAACCACGTCCCTGCTATTTTCAGAGAGTGCCCCCCTCTGGCTCCGGTTGTAATTTTGTAGGATTTGATAAATGACACTTCTGTATTCCCCTTATCCACCACCTTAATGATTTTATAAACCTAAATCACTCCTCAGCTTTCACCTTTCCAAATGGAACAGTTCCAGCCTTTTTAGTCTCTCCTCAGAAAGCAGGCACTCCATCCCCTCAACCCTTTTCATTGCTCTTCTCTCTACCCTCTGTAGATCCACTGTCCTTCTTGTGATGTAGGGATCAGAACTGTGTGCTGAACTCAAGGTGGAGGTGCACCCAGGTTTTGTACAGCGCCGGGCTGACCCTCTGTCATGTTCTCAGTAACTTTCCTGATGGTGCCCAACATACTGACCTCTGGCTGCTGCTGGACGCTGAGCTGGAAGATCACTTTTCCCCCTCAGCATCTCTGATTTGGCCTACAGCACCTATTCTCTTTCTAAAAGGACCAGGCTTTTGCAGTCCCTTTCTCCATTATAGATCTTTTTGTTGGTTTGTTTTGTTTTTCTCCAGTCACATTTACTTTGAGCACATAAGAGCTGCCAGAGTTAAAATCTGGACTAATTCAGTGACTGGTGACTTCAAACTGCTGTGTTTTTAACCAGAGAGCAGAACAGAATGCTAACTGGAAACCAAAACTGGATCGGAAACAGAATTTGAAATATCATTTTGAAACCCTTTTCAAACATAAATATTATACTAAGTACATATACTTACATAATTGTATCAGAGTAAATATGACTGTGATTTCAATCCAGTAGAAAAATGTAATCGCAGAAAATATTCTCTTTTGTTGTTTATAACAGTTAGAGGAACAACTTCAGTTCTGTGATCGTAGAAGCTGACAGCTCACACCTACTACTGAGGCAGTGCATTGTTTATGCCTTATTTAGATAGATGGGAGAAACAGGTCAGTCTGATTCATCACGCTGTTCTGTTTCCTGCCTTTTAAAAAGCTCTATGTCTAGAAATTAAGAGCACGTGTACATCTCTCCAATCATGAGTTCTTCTGAAAAGGCAGTACTGGTCTTTCTAACTTCAGCCTTCTTTACTCATCAGTAAATAGGTAATTCCTGTAGCACACAGGAGCCAGCATTCTCCTTTGATCCCTTCATGTCACACCTTGGAAACATTATTTCTCAAGACAGCGCTGTTATGTTCACTGTTCTCTTGGTAGCCCACAGTGGCAAAAGTGGTATCAGGATAGAAGTATCCAGACATCCATTGCACAGAGTGTAACCCCTGAGTTTGCTCAGAAAACCAGAAAGAACAGAAAAAAATCCTTTCTCCATCTCCTCAGAATATGTAAAGGTATTGTGCTGTTCCTGCTTTTTCTGAATAAAGCCCAGGAGGAATGAAGAATTTGAGTCTCTGCCTTACTCAGCAAATTGAGTAACCAGCCCAAGCCAGATATAAAATTCTTTTAAACACAGGCCTCCCTGCTGGCAGCAGCACTGTGCCACTTTGACATCCAGCAATAATTTTAAATGAGAGTGATTTATTTTTCTTTAGAAGGCAGCAGATGGCAGCAAAGTTGTACAGATGTGCCAGACTAGTAGAAGAAGAAAAATATCTTAGTACACACACTCTAACAACATTCCATGGAAAAAACGTATCATTTGTTTCTGTCTGTCTTGTCGTGTGGTTAAGACAATAAATCAGGTTTAATGTCCCTCGTGCACTTGTAATGTGAGGGGGGCTTTTTCCCCATTACCAGGAGTTAATGAAATCGGATTGGGGTGAGACGATGTGAATTATCACTCGGTAAATCATCTGTGTCTCTGCAGGAATCACTTCTTTGGGCAAATCTTTTTATATCCTTCATTAAACAGATACTGATTGCCTTGTGCAAATATTATCACAAAGTGCTAGACTGTGTGTGTGTGCACCCTGACTGATACAGGAGCTTTGACTGCCAATTTCTGCTGTGAGCTATGTACAGCACTCACTCTCTCATTTGAGTTAGTTGTCTGGATACATCCTTTCCTGAGGCTTCAAAATAGGTGATGAGTTGGTTTTGTGGGGTTGGTTTGTTTGTTTGTGGTTTTTGTTTGTTTGTTTTGTTGTGGGGTTTTTTTTTAGTAGAGAAAGGAGGAAGGAAATGCTACTATATAAAATCAATAGTGTTTAAAACACTCCAAAATCCTACTGCATTAGGTAAAAAATGAACTCTGGGGTTTGGACAAGAGCACTGGAAGTTTCTGGGATTCGATCCCTACTCATGAACGCATTTAGCTCCACGCTTGACACATGTATGTTGTTTGAAGCTGCCGTTGCCAGCAGCACCACATCCACTTAAGAGGAGCAGCAATGATCATACATTGCTGAACTCATTTCAGATTGAACTGAGAGTCTAGACTTGAGTTACATCTTTTTGATAGAGTTCCTGTCCCTTACTTCTACCTTTCAATAGTTTCTTCAGGCTTCAGAACCAGAACTTGTGAATAAATGAAGTATAAAGCAAAACTTACAATACGGTCTTTCAGTATAAAAATAGACATGTTTTTGAAAGAAAGCTGGGGCTTAGATTTTTTTCCTGCTGAAGTCAGTAGAAGTTTTGTTTCAATTAGATGGGATCAGTCTTAGGCCTGGGATTTGGTGTTGAGATTCCTATCTGGCTCACCAGTTCATCACCACCAGAATGTCTGATGTCTGTAGGCAGTAAGGAGACTAATGATATATGCCAGTTACATATTTTTCATGTTGTTTATCAATAAGGGGCCAGATTATGAATTTGTTCCTTATGCAGAATGAGATGCAGAGCTGCACAGTCCCAGGGAAAAAAAAATGACTTAGAAAAAGTGACTTAGCAATCCCTCACTTTTTCCTTGTCTCTAAGGAGAGCAAATTTACTTTACAAGGTGCAGCTGTCTTCTTCCAGTGCGCAGACTCAGACCTGCTCCTGAAAGGGGTCTGCAGGGAAGTGGAGTGGCCTCTGAGAGTTCAGTGCTTTGTAGCAGAGAGCCACAATAGAGTCAGGTCATGTAAGGGCAAATGAGAAACCCACACACCCTTTTGTCCTCTTCTGTAACAGCAGTGGAATGAATTACATGGTGGCCTTTTAGTCTTTGAGTGTTTCAGTTTCATGATAACTCCTGTGACAGTAACCACCTATTAAAAGGACGATAATCATGTTTGTTTGATGAACTGCTTAGTTTGCTCCTGAACTAACAGATAAGATCCATTATGTTTGTTCTCCTGTTTGTGCCAATACTACTGGACATCAGAGATTAAGACCCAGACTTTTGTTTGTTTATTTCTACACCATGTTAGCAAAGTATGAAGAAAATATAAACCATTTTATAATTGCTGGAAAAGTTGCGTGCAATTTGAAAACTGACAGATCTGGGAGGTGATAGTTGACTGAAACTATTGGAGGAACATTTATTTTGCAATCCGATTCTGGGAGTCAGAATTAATTACAAAATATTTGGCTTTAGCTTGGTTGGACTGATCTTTCCTGACTTTGGAAAAACCCAGGTTTTTGTAAGTGAATGGAAGACTCAAAGAGGTCTAGTTAAATGTTCGGTAAAAGTTATCACAAAATCAAACGAAGTCAAAAGATTTCACTTGGCCTCTTCCTTGCTATTGCTGTTGCTGGGATTTTTGGAAGCAAAATGCTCCAGTCTTATCAATTGTTAACATTGATTCTAGTCTTCATGGAACCATTTGTTTCTCATTTGGAGACGTTATAGTTATCGAGCATTTTGACTAGTGTATATAGCATGTAGTAAAAAGTCTTTTGCATAGCAAAGCTCTTTACCTCATGAACAAATTATGCTCCTTCTGCTCATAAGGATACATGGCCCTGCTCCAAAGAACCAAGTATTTAAAAATTAAAACAATTTCAAAGCTGACACAAATTATTTGGTGAAAAAAATGTTCTTTAAGAAATATTTGGATAATAAAAGCAAGCCCTTGTAAACACAATAAACAAATTTTAGCTAGGCATAATTGGATTTAGTTATTAGTTGTAGTCAGTCATGCTGGAATTTTTTCTCCTGATGCCTGTGTGCTCTACACTACTTAAATATGATGTGAGATAATATAAAACGGTGTCTTGACGGCACAAGGAAAATATTTGGATGGCTGTCTGGAGTTGCCGTTATTGGCTTTAATTATGACTTGCTGTCCTTTGGGTACTCAATGAGCCAGAAAAGGCTTCATATGTGCCAAAGTATTCATTAGTATTCCCCTTTCTGTCATTGTACTTGCAGAAAAAAGTCTATATCTGGCACCTGACTGCAGTTCTTATTAGCACAGACCAAGATGCTTTGCAGATTTTGATAATCATCTAAAAGTACACCGGTGTCTCTACTTTTTGGATACAGTAGAAGTTGTTCCTAGGTAACAGTGGCAGAACTCTTTGGCCACTTTCTTATGTAACTGGAGAACAAACATTTTTTGTAGTCCTCTATGTGATATGGCTGCTTGAAGTAAGTTTTTTTGGTACCAATTGGAGAAAGAAAAATAAGTACTTGTTTCCCTCTTCCAGGTTAGGAGACCTGCACTAGGACTTTATTGGAAAGTGCTAATATATCAGCATTTTAGGCCCCTTGCCACCATTCCATATAGCACTAATAATGGAGCCACAAAAATATTTCTGAGATAAAAATAGCCTTTTCAATCTATTTTGGTAATAAAAAAATGTCTATAGTGAAGTGCTTTTTCTTTGCCATAGGATATCTCTAGGGTACATACAAAACAAAATAATAACTCTTAAAGAATATTCCATGAACTATCCTGACACTGTGGAGACTCTGCTGAGAACGGTGACCACTCCTTTGGCATCCACTCTTGAACAGATTGGTGGATAAGGATGAATTCTTGCTCAAATATATATTTACCATTGTGAAACTTAATTTTAATTTAGAACTTTGAACTTATAGTCATGTTTTGAGCAGCTGTTGAAATGCTGGCCTGTGAAGCACCAGCCTGTTCTTAGAAACTAATACTTAAACTAAGGTGTTGTGTAAACAGAAGTTCCTGATTTTGGAGGCATTTGATGACATCTTCCACTTCTCATCTATCACATTGGACCATAAGCTGACCTTGACCTAAGCACACAGCCCTTCTTGAACTTCTAGGACTTTAAGAGAAAGCTCGTTTTCTTGAGCTGATACTGTTTCTCAGTCTTGTTCTCCCTGAAACCTCAGGGGTTTCAAAATCCTCACACTCCTCAGAGATTTTAATCTGGTTCATGTATGGATTTCAACCACTATTTAAAGGCTAGTGCCCAACATTTTGCTTTGTGGGATGTTTGTAGTGAAAAGATGCTTAGCCAAAGTTCTTCAGTGATATCTCCTGCATGGGCAAGAGGAAAAGCTTGGTCTTTACACTTTGAAAGACAAGTTTTCAAAGATTTTTGGGAGAATGGAGCGAATTTTTTAAAACGAAAAAAACCCAACCTTTTCTTTAGTTATTGTTTATTGCCAACTACAGAGTTTCGCTTCTCCCTACAAGCGCAGCAGGTGGTGCTCTTGATCCTTCCAAATGGACATTGCCCTTGCTCAGCTCCAGGAAGGTCAGCTCTGTGCCACACAGCACCGGCTTGCTGGGTTTAGCCCTGTCCCGTTGGTCCAAGGATCTCTCAGCTTCGAGTGAAGTGCCTTCTATCAGTGAAAGGGAAAGAAAGAAACAAGAAAATGTATTTTAAGCAGGGAGTGGGTTTTGGCAGTAAATGAAGACCAATACGAACAAAAGTAGCTAGGGGGCATGTACATACTTAAGCATGCCATAGCCCAATCCAGCCTTGTGTCCCAAGTTTAGATGACAAAGATGCTAGATGTGTAACCCATAAGTAAAATATTGTATCTATTGAATTGTATGGTTCTGTTAAAGTCATCTCAGCTGTGCTATGTACTTTAAGTAGGATCATGTTTTCAACCACACATTGTAACTTCCCACCGCAAGCACCCCGAAACTTATAAGCAGCAACTATTCTAATTTCAACATCTTTTGTGATTTGAGAATAGCCACTTGCTTGTTTCTGAGCTAGCAGCTGTAATCTGTGCTGAAGATTACACATTTGCCATCATCCCTTACATCTTACAAAATCTGGATCAGAAAGGCCATCGGCAGCAGAGAGGTAAATTCTCTTCCAGCTGTTAACAAACAGATGGTGATTAAAGCCGGCAAGTGTCAACATATATACTTTAAAAAAACAAAAAACCAAAAAAACCCCACTTCAAGTGGAAAATCCACCTCTCAAGATTCCGAAATTCTTAGTTGAAAATGTTTAGGAAAGTAACTAAAACCAGGCAATTCTGAGCAGAACTTCAAAACTTTGGGGAGAAAAATCATCATGAATATATGCCAGGTATCTAGTCAGCTGGATTCCTACCCAAGTGGGTTGGTTTTTTGTTTTGAGGGTTTTTGTTTGTTTGTTTGTTTGTTTTTTCCGGCAGTATTCCTGGAAAGGCATCATTAGCAGTTCTTTTGAGTTTTTCTTGCAAATATATGTTTCTTAGGCATTTAGTATTAGGTTAAATGCTGCTGTTCCCCAGTCCTCTCCTGTGCATGTTAGCTATGTTCAGAGATACTGTAAAACAGGGGAAATGTGTGTTTTACCGAAGACGTTATTCAAATCCACTTGTTTAGTTTTTAGGAGGTTCATTTTCTTAACGTGCGAAGAGTAGACACCAATAGATGGTGCTGTTGGTGCACTAATAAGGTTTTTTCACGTTTTCTGGTCTGTGGTTGGAATTTGTTCTTAAAAAAAAAAAAGAGAGAGGGGAAAAAAAAATAATAGTAAAAAAGAACAAAACAACAAAATCCCTAATGCTAAGCTTTTATCCAAGATGTTCTGCCCGCACTGAACTGGTCACCGTTTAACTTTAACCTGAACTGTGGCCCAGGAAATCCTTCAACATAAATAACCTTGGAAGCTGCCATGACCATTTTTGGAACATGTTCCCTCAATAAATCTGTTACTTTGTTGTGCAATGTTGAAGTGTGCAGTTGTTTCTCTGATTAATTAGGGCAAAAAATAAACTTGCACGATCAATCCAAGCTGTGACACGTTTCAGCCCTGGCTGGAACACGAGGGTAGAAAAGGCCTTAGAACCTTCTAAACAGATCTGCCCTGGGATTTTAAGATGCATGCTTGCTTTTGAGTGTACTTGATTTGACTAGATAAGGTGGCTGCTGAGGAGTTCTGGTCTGTCACAGAGCTGCCATGCTAGGTTAGTAAGGGCAGGACTGAACACAATAAGAAATCATTTATCTTGACCACCCGCCCCCACTAAAGACAACATAACAGAACTGTTTTATGTAATAGTGTTTATTTTATTTCACATATTACCCATGGAGAACAGCTGATATATTCTCTACATCTTTCACCAGTCTGGAATGCAAGATAAAAAAGGGTATGGAAAAAGAGTTTAACGTTTGACATTCACGATATGAAAAATAGAGGGGATACAATGTTCTAAAATGCCCTTATGCCATATATATATATATATATATATAAAACGTATAAAAATAAAATATATTTCCAAAAAAAAAGATACAAACAGGACATAACACCGGACAATCTTAAATATTGATACATATCTCATGACCCACACACACCGCACTTATAATTAACAAAAACCACGTACAATTGCACTTTTCCTCTCTGTGACGTTCAAGTATATCGCAGCCCCCGCAGGGACTAGTGAGTGTCCGATTCCCTGCCGGGTGCAGATAACGCAGAGGGTAGAGCAGATGTGGGGGACCTGTCCTTGCGAGGGCTGATCGCGCACCCTCCGACACTTGGGGGCAGAGGGCGAGGCCGGGGCTGCGGTCCCCGGGCCCGGGGGTGCCGCGCAGCGGCCGGCGCCCGCCGGCGGGTCCTCCCAGCCGCGGGGCTCCCCTGAGCAACCCCCGCTGCGGGCAGACGGGGCCGGGGCAGCTCTGAGCGCAGCCCGCCGGCAAAGAAGGCCCGGGCCCCGGGTGCAGCGGCGGTGCAAGGGGCGACATGGCGGCCGCGGGCCGGGCGCCTTCCAGTCCCAGGTGGCGGCGGGCGCGGGAGCCAGCAGTGCCTCGCTCGGGGAGGGTAAATAGTCAGCGACCGCCTCGCCTCTGCGGCGGGCGGGAGGAGCAGCCCCTGCGCGTCCCCATGGGCTTTCACAGCTTCCCCGCGCCGTCTCTCCGCTCTGGGCGCGGGCGGGCGCCGCGGGACCGGCCGCCCCCCGCCCTGGCGGTGCGGCCCGCCGCTCCGCCGCCCCCGGCCCGGGGAGGGCGCGCCGGGGTCCCGCCCGGACGGGCGGTGCTCCTTCTGGCAGCGGCGGACCTCTGGAGCGTTCGTGCCTCAGTCCATCCACCCGAGACGGCCTCGGCCGGGTAGTGCGGTATTCAGATCCCGAGGACGAGGGGATGCGCCCCCCGCGTCCGGGGGCGCCGCCTGGCCTGGGGGGAGCGCGGCGGGCTGCGGCGTTCGGGCAGGGAGCGCCGCCTGCGGCCATAGCCCTGGGGGCTGATCTTGCTGGCAGGGGCAGCATCGTCCTTATCCTTGTCGGTCAGCTGGTAGATCTGATGGGCCAGCTTCTGCACCGTGCACGTCCCGAAGCGGCACCCCGTGCGGATGGTTTGGAAGTGGGGGAAGTTGTTAATGCTCTGGCGGTAGCGCTTGACGCGGATGTGAGCATCCTCCCGGCTGCTGCGAGGCAGGAAGAGAGAGAGCGGGCATGAGAAGAGCGCAGTGGGGCTCCGGAAGAGGAGACCCGGTGGGCCTGGGGCGGGGAGGGCAGGGACCCCTCAGGGGCGGAGGCGGGTCCGTCCCGGCCGTGCAAAACTTCCCTCCACCACCCCCCGGCTCTGCCCTCCGCCAAGCGGCGGGAGAGGGGCGATCTGGTCGCAGAGTAGAGCTCGCTGCTGATGGGAGAAGAGGCCCCGCATTTTATGGCTGTTACTTTATCTATGGATCCAGAGCTCAAGTTACTATTTATATTTGACTTTCACAGTAAAGGCGCTACTATCTCCCGCCAGCTGAAGAGCGCGGGGAAAGGGAGGCGGGAGGCTGCTTTCAACGCGATGTGCAGCCCGGGCAGGACCTATCTCCGGGGTTTGGGGGATCTATAGCGAGAATAAGCCTCAGCACCCGGAAACGGGGGGATCCTGATGCTTTCCACTGCCACGAGCAAGTGCCCGAGCCCAGAAGGGGCTAGAATTTACCTGGGATGCGACAGTCGGGGATCCTCCTTCACGTCCTGGGTCCGTATGAGCGACTGCACGTCGGCGGCTGCCCCCAGTCCTCGGAGAGCGCCTGAGGGCTTCACGTCCCGCTTGGCTCGGCTCAATGCCCATTTCGTCCATCTGAAAGGAGCGCAAGGAAGAGGACAGCCTGTTAGCGCAAGCCTGCAGGGCAGGAGCCAAACCAAATAGAGGGGCGATAATCTTTGCCAGTGCCGAGATTTTGGTTTTTGGGATGTTTCCTGAAAGGGCATGAGGCCTTTTAGGAGCTGTGCAATTCCCGCAGGGAATCCAGTCCCTCTGGTCACGGCCGGAGGCCGGCGCGGGGGCTCCGCAGCTCCACGAGCGGTACTGGGCGCTGGCAGGAGGGCGCGCTCCGATACTCACTTTCTTTTGAACTCTGTCGCTACGTCCACCCTTGCAGCATCCACCCCGAAGAAGGTCACAGAACCGAGATAGAGCAGGGCTACGTGAACTAGTTTCATTCTGGCTGTGCTCCTGGTGGAGGGAAAAGAAAAGAACTGTAAGCACGGATGCTAATAAAAGTCAAGTAAGGTCTGTCCTTTATTTCTGGTGATTCCAGAGAGCTCATTCCCTCGGAGAGCCCCCAGGCTACCGGGGACTTTGTGTGCGATATGAACCAGAAGCTAATATTTGCTCAGTAACTTATCGCAGAGTAAATAACAGAGCCTCCAAAGTTTACGTTTGTTGAGAGTTTTACTTGCAGAGGCGGCTGAAAACCAGCAGGATTTCCAGAATACCCCCAGCAGCTTGCACTAGGATTTAGGAAACCCATGAGATTAGAGAGAGCTGGCTATCAGATGCATCGTTTCCAAACTCCAGCAAGTGTTTTGCTGCCTGGAAGTTTATCCCCGATAGCTCATCTTCCCACTTCACACGCAGAACTAGCTAGTTCTGGATCTTATGTTGTAAACTGCAGCTGATGCCAAGAGCCAGTGCAAGACTCTGCAGCATAACTCCAAGCTCTTCAAAACAGTCCAGATTTAGTAGATTTTTACTTCTTCTCCGCCTCCCCTGCATATTTTTTGTCGTTGTTGAGGGAGAAAGAAAAATAGTTCTTACCTGACAGTGAGGATAATCCACTGAGACAAATGTTCTTGTAGTAACGATCCGAACTTGCAGGGTTTCCTGAGGAGGGAGAACTCCTTCTTTGTGTGTCTGAAGTAACCACTGCCGAGCTGCGCTCCACGGCTTTTATAGAGGGGGGAAGTGGGTGGACCTTAGCGTGGCTGGGGGCCCACGCCCACGTCCACGTCCAAGCACTTCTTAATCATTCTAGTGTGGATTGGGAGCAACCCATACTAGGATAAAATAAGAGGATTATTAAAAATTACCTTCAACAACCCCCTTAGTATTTTGTTAATTATAACGACAGCTTTTAGGTGTGGATTCCGGGTCATGGCATAACTTGCAAAATCTGATAAGCCCCTCGGTCTGTTTTACTGGGGACAGACTTTTTAACTGCCGATATAAATTATATTTACACGATCTGTAGCATAATTTCTCATTCTAGGCATCTTAACTTCAGGTGGGTGGAAGCAGAGAAGTAGGAACTAGATCCGATCAATTTCAAAATCCATGCAAATCCATCAAATACCCAAGTTCCAAAAATAAATCCATATTTGGACATGAATTATAATGAGAAACTGTAATGAACGCCAGCCTTCTTTACACACGTAAGGAGGTGACAAATCAGGCATCATTAATATTTATGACTCAACTTGGGTTCATTTTTTATCTAATAAAATGTATTTGATTTACTTGATCGATTCAAATAAATCACAATTTAAAGGGGTTTGGAAGATGAAGGTTAGAGCGCACTCTGTACCTTTGAACAAAGGAAGCAGTATTGCTTTGGGGCAATCACAGGGTCACTCAAATGCTTAAGGACGCCAGGGATGACTTGCCTTGCGTTGTTTTATCCCAGTCCGCAAACCTCCAGATAGATAAGTGCACTTACTTTCCCGGTTATCAAGCTAAACCAGTGCAGGATCAAGGTCTCTAACAGCATTATTTTGGCTGGCCAGCAGCAAAATCTCAGTCTGCCCACCATTTTTTTTTTTACAGTCTTTAACGTCTTAGCTCCGTGGTGCTGCAGAAAGGCAGAGGTCCGGGTTCGCATGGGGTGCTGAAAGCCAGCACCAGATGGACTGATTCTGTACTTGTCGCAATTTAGCGGAACCGAGGGAAATGCCCCAAGAGACCTGTGCCCTGGGGCGTCAGAATCCCCTTCCCAGCGAGAGAGAGTCGCGAGGGAACAGACTAGCTTGTGCGAGATGATTCTCTTAAATCTTGCCCCAAGCAAAATGTTTCAAAAATCACGAGTGAGTATGTACTCATGACTCTGCCTTTCTAGATAACCGCGGTATATAAACAACACCCTGGAGAGGTATGTGCGAGGGGATGATGGAAACTTTCTTGTGCACGGCTGACTAGGTCTAAGGTGCTCCCTCTCTCCTTCGCCAGCAGCATCCAGGAATCTGGAGGCTTCTGTCACCGGCATCTACCTGTACGGGGTCAGGCTGGCCCGGGAGCCGCCACCCCGGCCGGCTGCCCCTCCGTCCCTCACACGCTCTCCGCCGGCACCCGCAGGCAGGAGGGTCAGCGCTCCCCGGAGCTGTTGTCCATCGCATTCTCCCGCCGGCCCGTCTGTCTTCCCCGAGGCCCCGGCGCAGCTCCCGCGGGGCGAGGCAGTTTCCCCGGCCGTGAGCTGGCCGCCGAGGCAAGCCCAGATCGGTTCCTCACCGCACCTGCCCGGCCAGAGCGCAGGGCGGGAGGCAGCGGCGGCTTCGGGGACACCGAGAGCCGCGGCGGCTGCCCCGGGCGGGGGGCGCAGCGGGAGCCGGCCAGCCCCGGGCGCTCCCTCGCCTCCTCCGCCCGCCGGCCCGGGCAGTGCCGCGAAGCCGCAGCTCCGCTGCCCTCCCCACGGACCGTGCTCCGGAGCACAAGTGCACAGTGCGAGACACTTGAGATGTAAGCTCAGGTAGGAAGAAATGGGAAAAGAGGTGGTCTAGAACCGGACTGTAGCATGACCAGAGCTGCACAGCTGCACCAGACCACGATTACTGGATTTTAGAGACCTCATGAGGCAGCTCAGGCTCGAGCGAATTCAAGCATTTCCTCGATCAGCAGAAGTTGAAACTGAATCTAACTTTTCCGAATGAGAAGGCAGGATTTTGTGTGATTACCATTGCTTTGATTAAGTCTCCTGTTCCAGTAAAAAAATCACACACTTCCCCAAATGCTGGAAAATCCCTCATTAAAACCCTTGGCTAAACGGGAAGTGCATTTTGTATACTCTTAGGCAAATAATGCAGAAAGAATTCTATGTTGGTTTAGAAATAATCGCAATAGTAGTAACACAGCTCACATGAGTTCCACACTGACTACCACTGTCATTTTAGTGATACAGAATTAGCTCATTCTAGTTCATGAGGTGGCAAACTTTAGCACATAACTTATCTGTTTGTTGCTTATGTGATTTGTGAAAGGGCTTCAGCAGGTAAAGCTGGTTCAAGTGTGACACAAAACAACATGTTCTTTGTTCAGATGCTTATTTTGTTCTTCCTAAGCACTTGCATTCCTGTGCAGTTTGGAAATGAGCAATAGTCACTGAATTTGTACTACGAGATAACAGTGGACACTTTAAAAAATATTTTGTAAATAGTGAGTTACTTCAATATTGAAAAAAAGTAACATGGATTGTTCTATGGAAATATTTTTCACAAACTGTTATTCTGAGGCAATGCCACGCAGTTCAGCAAGACTGGGCTCTCCTCTGAAGTGTAGGGTCTCCACTGGATGCTGCCTTATCCGTGGCAGGGAAGTTGGCCTGGAAGAACATCCAACTCTTGTTTATTGGTTATCTTGGGCATGTAATTCAAACTCTTGGCATTGCCATAGGTGCAAAAGACTTTACAAGATGTATCTGCTCTGGCAGGCAGATTGTGAAGATCAGTTGCTGTTTGTAAAGATTTTTATTCAGGCTGAGTTTTATTCCAAAAGCAAAGGTCTAAAATCTGTAGGCATCAATGGGAAATCAGTTGGAGGCAAATATTCTGTACTGATTTTGCAAGAAAATTGTTCTTTAAAGCCAGTGGAAGTGCCTTTGTGTGTTTCATTTTGTGTTTAAACAAATATTACTGAACTTATATGCCATGAGTATGAATATACTTGATTATATTTCAGGCTGTATGAAATCACTGGAAAGATGATACTAAGAGAAGAATGATACCCCATGAGGGATGTAAAACCTCAGTCAAGCTCCACAAAGAAAGCCTTGCTGTGAGTGCATGCACTCAGCCAGCTTTGTCTGTGCCAAGGGCACAGTGACAAGGCATGATTCCATTTCTGGTAGTCCCATTGGAGGTGCTTTTGATGAGCCTTATATCTGATAGGTTTGAGTATACCAAACAAAGCCTCCTAAATGAGGGTGGGATGCACACTGGTTAAGGAAAAACCTGGTCGGGGATGTGGCTGCTTCCCTGTTCCAGCGTCGGGTGACACTAGATTAAGGGACTGCAGGCAGAGTGTGACCTTTATGTTTCCTGAAGCAGGAGTAGACTGTACAAGGTATTGTGAACCTTGACATCTTTTTGGTGCAGAGCACACAATCTGCATGTGGCAACATTGTCCCTTGTGTGCTTTCAGCCTCCTGGAGTGGCTGCAGCCCCACAGTTCCTCCCCTGGGATAAGTATGTGGCTGATGACTGGGTCCTTCTGGAGACCTAGGCCTTGGTATCCACCCAGAGCTGCTGCTCTGTGAGCCCCTTCATCTCCCATGAGGAGCCAGGCTGCTCTGCTGCAACAGAGGGAATTATGTTTCTGGTGGTCTGGATGAAAGTTCAGTTGACATTGCGTTAGACTTTAGGTGAGCAAACAATCTGTCTGCTCCACTTCCTCATTTGTCCTATAAGAACATAAGATTGCTCTATACCGAAGGGAAGTTAAGGAAGTAAGTTACAGATGGCTGACTCCATTTGCTGTCCACGCAGGTACACAGCTGTGTTCAAACCCAGATGAACGGTGTCCTTCCTGTTACATGACTACTTAAGATGTGCCACTTCTTACGACATGCCTTATAAATTAACCAAGATTTGGCTATATCGGTCTAGATGGAAGAAGGAGCAAGGCTGTAAAGTGGATGTTAGTAGTACTGGGGAATCAGTCAGTAACATTTTCCTCTTGATCCAGCACTTGCTAATGCCCTGGGAAAAGTGTTAGGTGATATTCTCCTGCCAGAGGTGCTGGCTGAAAAGAGCAGTGAGAGTGTTATTCCATATTGCACCTTTTTATGAGTGCAGATATGATAACCCCAAGGTCCCATTTCAGCTCCAAATTAGGTAATTTCTTAGTGTCTTTAAACTTTCCCTCCAGATTTAGCTGTACGGAACATCATCCCTTGCTTTTGTAAACTATTGCGTATCTCAGCTTTGTGCTGTTGAACAACGCCAGCATCTCCTCCTAGGAGTTACAACGATGAGCTCTAACCTTGTACACCTCACAGGGGTAATGTGTGGCTTCATTAGGATTTGCATTCCTTTGTTGCTACTTCAGAAATGCTTTTAATCAAAAAACTCAGTGTTTTGAAAACAGCTTTGTGGGTTTCAGTCATTAAAGTCTAGAGGATCATGAAGGAAAATGCCTATGCATGACTTCAGAAAGGTATTCCTTCTTCTAGCTCCTACTTAGTGACTGACGCCACAGAGCATCTCTTCCTCAAAAAGTATATCTAGTCTTTTCAATATATGTATTACACTTTTAAAATTTTAAACTCCTGAAGTTAAAGAGCAATTTTATTAAGTTTGGATCTGCCTTCAAAACAGTTCAGCCACGAAGCTGATTACTCCAAGGAGGTTTGGAGTGCTGCCCTCCGCTGAGAAGGCACAAGCGAGAGCACTGTAATTGATTGTCAGAGCTTCCTGACCAACTTGCCTCTGGGTTATCAGCAAGACTCTGCATCGGTATGTCCCAGCTAAATAGGAGGTGCAACAACTTAATGTTTGAAACAAATGTCTCTGTGAACCCGCTAATGACTCTACTGGGTCCCTCGTGATGGCGGATTGTCGGGAGCAAATCCAGGGAATTTTCTTCATTTCCATATGCACCTCACTGCCCACGGCTGCTGCAGCTCCTCACTGTAGTGCAACTGGTGTACTTTGCGTTGTTTATTTTCTCTGTGCTGTCAAACAGGACGTACATGGAAGTTTATCAGAACGTTTTGGCAGATTCCGCCAGTTAACCAAGCGCTGTACTGTCAGACACCCTGTTTATCACCAGCATCTCTGCGACTGCTGGCAAGCTTACCGGGCTTTCGAGGGTAAGAGTCCAAAAGGTGTCGGCCTCGTCTGTAGGTTATAAATAGCAACACCGAGTCACCCCGCTGCCTTGCAGAGCCCCACGGCAGCCACCGCGTGTGCCCAGACCTGCACGTCGGAGGCCAGGAGGGCTGCGCCGAGCGCTGCGGCCGTCGCCGTCGCCCCCGTTAGCAGCGAACGCCACGGCCAGGCTCCCACCCCCAAACGCCGATTCCCCCGTGGAAGGGGGCGCCCACGGCGGCCAGAGCGGGCAGGAGGAGGCGGCAGCTGGCAGGATCAGGCACCGCGCACCGCAGCGCAGAGCAGGCTCCTCAGGGCACCGCCGCCGCGCCCGCTGGGGACAGCGCCGGGGGTCGCGGGTGCTGGTGTGGGCAGGGCCGGGGCTGAAATCCCTTCCCCGTCACTCGCTGCCGGTCAGGCGGGGGGCGGGCACCGCCACGGAGCCCGGCCGGGCCGCGCCGCTGGGTCGCTAGCGGCCGCGGCAGCCGCGCGGGTCGGCTTCCCGCGCCGCGGCACCTTCCGCACATCCCGCACGAAACGGAACACGAGACATCCTGGAAATCCGAGTCTCGATTCGCGAGGCTGAGCTGGGTGGGGGGGAGGGACGGTGAAAGTGGCGTTAGTTCGCCGCCGGGTTCCATTTTCGCACAGCCTAAGCGGGGACGATGCCGTTCCCCGGCAGCCCCTCTCAGGAGCGGTCCCCGCGGAGGGCGGTGAGGTGAAGCCCCGCTCCAGCACCCGACTTTCCCCGAGCGTGCAGATCAGATTTTTTTTTTCTTTTTTTAAGGGAGAAAGTGTTCCGGAGTCCCTGCACCCTGGGTGGGTACCTCAGGGGCAGGCTGCGAGGAGACAAAGCCCACCGCGGGCGAGGTCGGACGTTCCCCGCCCGGGCCCTCCCCGCCCGCGGTGGCTGCGGAGCGAGGCGGGAGCGTTTGCAGCGCTGACCCCCGAGCGGCGGCGGCCGGGGCAGCGGAGCGGAGCGCAGCGCAGCCGGCCCGCCCCAGCCGCGTGCCGCCGGCGAGCCCTCAGCCCACGCCCAGCCCGGCGGGGTCACGGCGCAGCGGACTCGGCGGCGCGCAGGCGCACAGCGCGCCCGCGTCTCCAACATGGCTGAGGTGGTGCCGCTTCTCTTGCGGCGGGCGCGGAGGGGAGGATGCTGAGCCTCCCGGGAGCCGGCGCCGCCACCGCAGCAGCAGGGGTGGTGAGGCCTGAGGCGGGCTGCTCTCAGCCATGGCCAGGCTGGCCGACTATTTCATCGTGGTGGGCTATGACCACGAGAAGACAGGTAGGTGTGGCTGCGCGCAGGGCTGCCCCGCGGTGTCTGGCCTCTTCCCCCCTCCCATCGTTCCTGCCCGGCCCCGGCCCCCTCCCGCCTCCGGTCGGGCCGCAGGAGGAGGAGACTGCGGCGCGCACGGGCCGCGTGTCCGGCCGTGGGGAGGAGGGTGGCTGAGGGCAGCGGGGCGGCCTCACCCCCGCGCAGGGGCGCAGCGGCCGGCGGGGCGACGGAAGGGTTAATCCCCCTTTCCTGAGGCGGAGCGGCCCGGCGGGAAAGCGGAGGGGCTCCTCTGCCGCCCGGCCCTGGCACCCCCGGGCGGAGGGGCGGCCTCGCCTCCGCCCCGCGGCCGCGGCCCACCTCGCAGCCCCGCCGACCCGGCCCTGGCCCCGCGGTGAGCGGGTCATGGCGCGGAGCGGGGCCCGGGCGGGCGGCAGCTGGCCGGGCCGTACCCCGCGGCCTTGGCCCGGGCAGCGGTCCCTTCGAGAAAGTGGGGGCTGCTTAAAATGTCGCCCACGGACGCGCACAGCACCGGTGCCCAAGCGGCCGCACCCGCTGGGCAGGCAGCGGGGCCCGGCTGGGGGTGTTGGTGGTGCCTGTTTCCCGAGCCGCCTCGGCAGAAAGCGGCGGTGGTGGCTGCCGCTCCCCCGCCTTTGTACTGCTGGCTGGGGCACGTACACCCGCGGCCTCAAAGGAGCACAAAGGCTGGGGGTCCTGGGAAGCACTGGGGCATTCTGCCCGTTTTGCCTGGGGTCTTACAGCTTATCGCCTGTTAAGAAGGTGCCGCAGCCTGGGAAAGCGCTGTGGCACTCGGGAGGCTCTTCAGGAATGGCTGCTTTGCTTAGAGAATCGAGATGTTTTCTGTCTGCTCAGGTGAAAGGAAGGTGGTGTTATCTGCTGGCGTTTTGTGGGCAAAGAGAGAGTGCTTTCTATTATGTAACTTTCTGTTTTGGTAATATCACATTTGTTGCTGGAGAGATCTTAAATCCGTATATAAACCGATTTGAAAATGAAGTGATTGTCAACTGGTATGTGTTTATACTGGGTATTTCAGAACAATCCTTCGAATGTATGTTGTTAATAAACAATGTTTTAAACAGTTGAATGTCCCCGAATTTATTTGGCTCTGCATAAACTAAACAACACTCAAGTTTGTTATGCCAAGTAATTCTTTGAAGTAGCAATTGCATGTAATCTGTATTTGTTCATTCTAAAAGTGTAGCTAATAAACTTTTAGAGTAAGATCCTTTCGTGTTTTTAAAGAAACACATTTTTCAGAGAAGTCATTATATCTATGTGTTTATAAAGGTACAGTGGCTTACAAAATTCTGCCAAGGATCTCCCGGATTTTACTATACCAGTATTGTTATTCCATTAATTATGGCTTGGTTCCCCCTCTATCCCCTCCACTTGGAAATATACTTTTGCCACTACAGCTAGGACAAGTCTAAGGCACATGAAATGGAGAGTACTTTATGTTAAAAACTATTAGGTTAAAAATCTCCCCTTTTGTGTCTCCTGTTTGGAGCATTTTCCTCAACTATAGTAGAGAGCCCAAATCAAAGAAGCAACCAAAAAATCCAAGGGTTAATTAAAGAGGAGACAGAGCAAGCAGGCTGCCTTCTTAAAGGGTATGATCAATCTGGCATAGCCACTATGTGAAATAAAATCACAGATTGCAGTGGAAAGCTTTATGTTTGTAAAATGTCTTCATCTGTAGCATTTAAGTATGTGTTTAACTTCCTGTACATAAATCATCTCATTAAGTTTAGCAGAATTGCTTGCATGGATGAAGTTGAGCAGATTCAGAAGTAATTCCAGAACCAGAACCTTAATTTGAAAAGGTCATGCCCAGAAAGTAACTATTTAGACTTCATTATTTAAATTACTCATTGCTGCTTTAATGCTTCATACTAAAAATGCTTGAAGGACCAACATTCTGTTGAAGACTAGGCATGCATTGTTTTTGAAATTCCTTTACCCCCACATGCGATCCCATAATACATGGAGTACTGACCTTTCTTTTTCTTGTAAAAGCTGTAGTTTCTTGATGCATTTATTATGCTTACTTCTATATGAAAAAGTAGGGGCAAACATTTCTAGGATTGTAGACTTATTACCTGTGAAGCTTTTAAATTATCAAGTATGTTCTCTTTTTTCTTCCCCTTCTCTTTTTTTCCTGCCCCCCCTGCATCTTCAACAAGGTTCTGGCTTGGTTTTAATATGTTTGATTTTAATGTTGAGTGGAATTACATTTTATAGTGGGTTTTTTTTCAGGAGTAATCTGTGGAATATCTTTGTGTAAACAAGCAAACAAAAGTCCTGTAACCTTCCCTCTCTTCCCCAACCTGTACGTCAGCAGCAGTTTGGATAATGTGCACTTGCGGTTGATAAGAAAGGATGTTTATAGTAACGACTGTTCTCTCAGAAAAGCCCTTCTGCCTCTGCTGTCTCTTTATAGCAGCCATAGCAGCCTCTGACTTCACATGTGTTATATGGATTTATTTACATGTGCCAATATCTACAATATACTGAAAATGTGGTAAACATACTGCTGACTTGTGCAAATTATCTAGTTTTATTCAAAACCATTCACTATAAATATGTAAAATGCGTTAGTGCACTTGTGCAATTCAGGAGCAGGTTTATAGATTTTTCTTCTTGCAGAAAAACTTTGGTGTTATAAGTTTTTATCCAACATAGTCAGTCTTAAGGGGAAGTGAATGTTTTTTTGTCCTCAAATAAACCTAAGAGACTATCTTCTGGGGGTCAGACATTTTAAAGTTCATTCCTGCTCAAGTCTAGGCCTATGTAAATTGATGTTACTGCAGTCCTAGTGCTGTCATCCCTATTGTGTTAAATCTTTCTTTCGTTTTCAGCTTGCTTTAGGATGCTGACCTGTTGAAAAGACGTTTCTTGCTGAGTATTTTGCCTGTGTCGCTGTATTATTTTTTTCCGCGTTACTTTTCTGCTAATTTTTCAGGCAGAGTTGGCTCACCAGGATTTCAAACGAGTGCCTGTATTAGCATAAAGGAGGAGCAGGAGCATGCAGAAGGAGGACACATCACTACAGCCTGAATTTATATCAGCTTAAATGGTCCTAGAACCTTGGGCACAAAGGTGTTAGTCAGGTGTCTTAGTCTCGTGTGTGCTCCAAGGAAAGTAATGAGTGCCTTCCAACAGTTCCCAAAACAGACAGGTGACTTGTGCTCAGAGAAATGCCCGGAGGTTCAATGTGAGTGGAGAATGAGCTTTGCTGTTGGCAACGTAGGTGTCAGTGGACTTTCAGGGACATGGGAAGTTGAGGAGGAGTCTTTGTGTAGTAAAAGTTCAATTAGCTTTTTATGTATTTCAGGTACACTTGACTGTATTCCTGCTTAAAAATTGGTCCTTGTCTTTCACCATGAAAGTAAGCTTAAATATGTCATAGTTCTAATTCCTGTTTTGTATTTTGAAGACTCATTCTGAGCCACTATGAAGAACTGTGATAGCAGTAGTTCCTATCGGAAGTTCACGTTCAGTGTCTTGACGTGGTTGGAGGAGCCAGATTTAATAAATCCCCTAAATTTAATAAAAACCCTTGGTTTTGTTCTAACAGTGGAAATGTGAAGGATTTCAGTGATACACAAGGTTGATTGCTTTACCATGTTTATTTTGCATTCAACTGAACCTTTACTGAGTTAGATAACCACATTTTTCTCTAACATATCAGCACAATATAAACATTTTACGTAACTTGCTACAAGAAGCATTTATAGAAGCCTCTGAAGGGGAACAAAGGTGCTAGAAAAGGTAGGCAGCCTGGGTTAAAAGGTAGAGAAAATCCCAGAAGACCTTGCTGTATATCCATTTTCTTTTTACATGGACTTTGAAGTGTGTTTGATGTGCTTCAACAAAAACTCTCATTTAACTTGTTCGCGTAATGGAATGTGCATGGGATTTAGGAAGCATACATATGTTTGCAAAGATCGCAGAAGGGCATGAGAAAATGCTTTTTTGTTTGGTTTTGTTTTTGCTGGTATAAGCCATAATTGTACATTTATCCCTCGAATTTGCATATGACAGGAGTCGGAAAAGGTATAGGAGAGAATGTTTTGCGTCTTTCTTAGCTCAGCAACTGAAAGGCAAGGCTAAAGAAGAGAGGACTAAATCCTGGGTGTGATGAATTTGCCCATACACCCATAATGGCTTTGCTACGGGATGCTGTTGTGTAGCCAGCAGTTGACTCCCAACATCTGCAAGGTGCAGCAAATGTTTCCTGTGGGATTGTTCGCTGTAAGAAGACAGACCAGTGTTGTCTGTTCTTGCTTGCCTATGCAGTTGCAGTTTGTATGACAGAAGGCTTGCAGCAGCATAGCAGTTTTATTTGGCTGTTGTCATAACTGATAAATGCTGATATAACATGTGTAGGCTCTGTTGTGGTTGTTTCTGTTCAGATTTTTATCAACTTCTTTTCAGGGAAGCCTTTCTTGTCTAGCATAGTTTCATATCTTGCTGGATTTTGAAACTAGACAAGTGATTGATGATAGAGTAGAAGTTTCTAAATGCAGTTGTATGGTGATTTTTTTCTGTGGGCAGATTTTGCCTGTGAAGAATTTTCATTTAGTGGAGTAAACAGCCTATAATATCATGAGGACTTTTTGGTGTATTTGTTGTATATTCATAGTTAGGCATTCCTCTGGGTTAGTATGTGTATAAGGAGTGGGTGATTTCTTGGTATCTTGGTACGCAATCTCTGTGAAACAGAAAATGTAGAAAAATAAGGAAATCAAGTTGTTACTTCAGTGGCTTTCTTATCTGTGCTGCAGCTTAGTTTGATTTGAGTGCAATCTAGGGAAATCTCAAATGGAAAAGAAAGAAATGCAACAAAACCTAAATCCTTTTTGTGGCAGAGGAATTCTTGTAGCTGTAATTTAATGAAACAACAAGTGTGCTATCAGAACTGAAGTGGAATGCAGATATGTAAGTAACCGTGTATTGGTAAGAGATTGCTGTAGTTGGCTGTGACTGGGGAAGGGCATGGGTGGGTGCCCAGAAACTTTTCCAAACAAATTAGTTGCTCTAGTATAAGAAATTATCTCTCTCTACAAACCTTGTCCTTGCGAAGTTTAGTTTTCAAATACAACAGCCTCCACAATACCACACTGAAACAGAATAAGAAAATAGTGTTTCCATTGCTGCTTTTTTGCCTTTTTTTTCCTCTTTTGTTGAGATTAGGCTATTTTGAAAATCTGCTTGGAGAAAAAAAAAAAACCACCAACAAAAAACCCCGACAAAACCAGTATTTTTTTTTGGTAGCATGCCTTCCTAAAATGTATTTAGGCAATTTCTTCTAATATATAAATTTGAGAAAAAATTATTGTTATTTTGATTTAAGGATTCACTATAATTTTGGAAAAATCTTAAAATCAGTACAGATCAGTATTTTTCCTCAAATGTCTGCTGATGAATATCTCTAAAGAACTTGGGTTTGAAACTCTTTGTTCACTTGGTCTTGCTGCCTTAATAACAACAGCAATAAAAATACATTGTTTTCAGCCTTTCAATCTAAATTAAGACATTCATAGGGCTTGAATGTTTATTCTGTAAGAAATCTTCATTTGTCCTAAAATGTGAGGAGACAGATTATGTTGAAGGAAATAGCATTTCATATCTTCGGGGATATTTTAAGAC
Organism: Caloenas nicobarica; assembly: GCF_036013445.1. Lineage (NCBI taxonomy): Eukaryota > Metazoa > Chordata > Aves > Columbiformes > Columbidae > Caloenas > Caloenas nicobarica. Next base: position 57,452,767 of record NC_088249.1, on the reverse strand, counting down.
TAAAGTGCAGTAAAGAAACTTTCTCTGCTGTTTTCTGTCCTGGATTAACTTTGTGGATTATCTAACAAAAAGACACTTTTCCTGCAGCGTGTTCATGGAAAACAGTTTGTTACGCAAGCCTGAATACTGTTTAAGCACTGGCCTTCTGTAACCACAAGCATTTTTTTCAGTGGGGGGACAATAAAAATGACATTTAACTCCTCCAACGTCACAATATAATTATCTTCTCCAGTGTTAAGATAAGACTATTGCTATGGTAGTTCCTTGACATGAAATTAAAATACCAACTACCTTCCCAGCTACTGGTAGTTACAAAGTAAAAAACAAAGGAAAACCACAGTCGCTATGGAATAATTTTAAAATGTGGAACAGTAAATTCACTGTTCAACCTTGATAAACCTCAGCAAATGTTGTATCTTACAAACATATGCTGGTAATTAGGAAGTCTTCTTTTACTCCTCCTTTGCAGTGAATTTCAGGCTTCTTGCTTATATAGTGAAAAAATAGTTCTAACAATAAAACTATCATTATTGATGAGATTAATTTTCTTCTGCTTGGTATTTTGGGAATTCCTGCTAGATGTGTTAGTTGAAATAAATTATTCCTTTGGTGTCAGTAGTATATTCTGAAGTCAAGGACAATCCAATTAGTGTTGATTGGGATTTGGCAGTTAAATCCCTGCTCATTGAGCCAAGAACATGCTTGTTATTGCTTATCTATTAGTGACTAGATCATGTCTCTGATGTTTATGATTATCAGTTCTCAGTCTTCTGCAAGTTGTATAATGTGGAAAAATGCAATTGCTGAACACAATTTGAATTCTTTCTTTGCTTTGTAGTAGTCTTGTGCTCAGGGTAACAACAAAGTAACTAATCACAAAATTTCCACTCAACTGGACATAGATAACAGACTTTTAGTACTGCAGCCAGAACCAGTAGCTGTTGACAGACAGTTAGTACAGTCTGAGGTTTTGTGTAGCTGTAGCAGAGGAATGCTAATATACAGAAAATACAAAATCGTCATAATTCTGGATGCAAATTCAGGACAGCTGCATACAAAACCACATTGGACCCTGGGAGACCTCGGTGGATGAGACAGAGGAATGCTACTGGGGTTACAAAATCAATCACTCAGAAATTCGGGGAAGGGGGGAAAAAGGTAGGAATAATGTCCTTTTAATGTGGTTCATATGTTGTTTCCTAGGATTTAAAAATGCAAAACACAGAAAATTCACTATCTGATACTTGGATAGGTCTTCAGCAAGATTGGAAACGTCTTGGTAGACTTAGACGTTGAGTCTAATGGAATAGTAACTGGAAGGAAGATGAGACATTCTGGCAGACAATTTCTCGGATACTTGTGGATGCAAAGGAATGACAACTCCTCTTTCTAGAGTTTTGACTTGAGTTGTGGAAAATTGTGCTTTGGAAAACAGCTTTTGTCGAGCTACTTTTGCCAGATGCCATAAACGTTAACGCCGGGAGTAGTGAGAGCGGTGGGATGGCAGCGTTCCCCTCAGGCTCTGTGCTGGGCTGTGGATCGCGACCCTGTGCCTCAGGAGCCCTTGCTCTGTACGACAGCGGCCGCTCTTCCAGCTTACGCTGTTTGACGTATTCCGGTGTTTTAAAATTCTTTCTGTCTTCTAGTTTGGTTTTCCAGGTTTACCCCAGAATCTCTGACCTTAGTGTGTCTCCGTCCCTCCCTCCCTCCCTTTTCTCTCTGTTTGGCCATTTTTATCTACTGTGTTTTTCTGAGATGAAGTCCTCTTGTCCAATCAGTCTGATTTCTTGGGGTTTTCATCTTTAAATAAATATCAGTTCATCACATAAACACAAATGCCAAGTTTTGTCCCTGCTGTAAATTTTGAGCCTAAAGGAGTGTTTGCTAGAATTTTTGTTTAGGCAAAAAAGTCCTTTTCCACAGTCTTATTTCTTAGAAACAGAAAAAGTATTTGGTGTGACGTTTTCTGAAATAATTGAGCTGGAGGCAGATATTAAGCATTGAGACTCAAGATGGTATATTTAGTTTAGGTAAGTAAGAAATAATTGAAAATAGTTATAGAATAAGAGGTTAGAGCACCCTTAGCAATGCTTGTGGCTGTTAGCTATTTGCATATCAAAAAGGATTGCACTCATGTTTCTTCTTAGTTTCTTACAACCAGTCGTAGCACAATAAACATTTTAGCTGGATCACTGTGTTATTAAACTCTCACATTTTAGATTTGTACCCTCAACACATATATTTGTGCTTTGGACAAAGAAATACAGACACTTGTCCTTTTTTTTGTGACTATTGTTCTATGGACCATAAATATAACTCCTAAGTAGCAGTAAGCGTAAGCTGACTGTATGAGTAATAAAATACTCAAGGCTTTTTCAAAAGGACAAAGTTGTGATCTTGTCCTAAATACAACTGTAATGGACTTGTAATTCTTGAAATGCTGTTGAATGGGCATACTGTACTTTTTAAATAACAGTAAATTAGGAAATCTGTGTTTTTTAATGCTATTACACAGGCTGCTTTTCATAAATATGCAAATTGCAATTGCATAAAAAAAATGAAAGCCACACGCTTTGTTCCTGCAGAGCTGTTTCTTCATTGTTAGTCTCTTCCCAGAAAGATATATGGTAGTTTTACGAAGCTTGTGCAATGGCTAAGTTGTTACTGTTCTATATTGTTAGTATATGCTATTTTTAAACCAAGTTTAACACAGTTCATTCTAGTAGAAGTTACAGGGGATTTCATTGTTCTTTCTTCTTGATTAGTAACTTGTGAAGAGAGAAGTAGGTTTCATATTTTTGAAGAACCTAGAATTTTTTAAACATGATTTCAAAGTAAAATTGATTATACTTTTCCTTCTTAAACCACAGGTTTAAAACCACATTTTTTCCCTTACTATGTTGGTAATTTAATCTATTTCTAGTCTCTGTCTTTTGGGTTGTGAGTTTTTAGAACCTTTAGTCTGTGAGGTATTTCTTTCTTCACTGTTTTTTGTTTAGTCATGGACACGGCTCTCAATACTGATCCTGTAAGAGCTGGTAGCGGATGCCAATGTGGGTGATTGAAATTTGTGATTGAGTTCATTGTGTCTAGTAGAAGGGTCTGGATTTGCCCTTGATGTCCTCATCTTTCCCAGCTTTGAAAACTCATGATACCCGTAAACGCTGGGGATAGCTTTTGTGCAGTTCAGAAGGTGAAGCGGTGGGTCCTTGTGGAGGTTCCTGGCGCTGCGCCTGGCCGGGCTGCTGGGCAGAATTTGCTTTTGTAAAGTAGCCCAAGCAATAGATTGTGCCCAAATGCAACTGAGGAGCTAGTTGGAATTCCCTGTCAAGGGAGAGAAGAACCGCCGCCTGAGCGTTGCCTTCGACTTTGGCATTCACCCCACGTTTCTTAGAAATATAGTTAATTATTTTATGCTTTTGAGGAGCTACTTGCTTTTGCAAAATAGGAAACTAATTAGTGTTGTGTTTCTCATGATCAGCAAGTTTCAGCACTGGTAGAAAGCCCAAGGTTTGGAATGGATGCTCTTAATAGTATTTGCAAAAGAGATAAGAATAAAAGGATGTTTTCCGTGGTAAATAATAGTCAGAGTTTAGAATTCGTGTTCAGAAATCCATGCAAGTTCTATGTGTTCAAAATGCTGCAGAGAAATATTTCCTCTCTAGATATTTTATAGTGTCTAAAACTTAAGTGCTTATTTTAAGTGACGAATTCTGGTTCACTTTGCTAAGTGAGTTAAGATAATGTCTGTGGAAGTCTCAGATTTGCCCTTTAGCTGGAGGTAACTGCCCCTCCAGCAGTTTTAGACACTCGTGCCAGTTCTGGGCTAGTTCCACTAATGGGCCAGGGTTTTGACTCAAGCCGCCAGTAAACATGCTTTGAGCTGAGACACCTGGATTTGTGTTTGGCATGGGGCACGTTGGCTTTTTCCAGCTCTGAAGGGTTGATCGTTTCCAGCAGAGAAGCAGCAAAAAGAGCTAGAACATCCCAGACCATCTCAGGAGGTGGTTGTGGGACTGGGGTGTTAAAGCTGTGGTGTGTCAGCTGGGATGGCATTGTGATTCAGCGGGACAGCCAAAGCCAGTGGCATGTTTTTTCAGTTACAGGCAACTGAAAAGAAAACAAAACCATAGAGAGCCACATGTTTGTGATTTGGAATTCAAAATTCTTCTTTCAAAAGATTCTCTTTCCTGTTTGATTAATCTGCATAAATAATGATACCAGGTTCGCCACTGAGTAAACAGTGTTGATTCAAGTAGTTATACTTTTGTAAGGTTGTTGTTTCAGTACTGTGTTTCCCAAATACTTTGATTAGAGTGTTTATTGCAAAGAGAGATGAGATCATACATATTTAACAAAATATCCTTGTAGAGGCTGTTTTTATTATTTTGTTCTCTTTTGCCACATGGCATCTTTTTGGAAGAGGCAAGACTGTCATTGAAGCATTTTATTTTTTTGTGAGAGTGTGTTCTTGAACAGTGTCCAGAAAACACACTGTCTGCCTTTCTGACCCTGTGAGAAGTTTTTGCATGTTTAAAAAAATTGTTTGTTTATGTGTTTGCTCTTGGGTTTCTTTTTCTTTTTTTTTAAGAAAACATGGTCCAGTTTTTTAGTAAATGGCCCATTTTCAGAAAGTTGCAGTTGAAGAACATGTAGCTTCACTGGCCTAGTCTCTAGACGTAGTCATTGATAATCGTAGCTGCTTTTCTTGTTAGTAGCCTGGTAGAAGACAGAAGGTAATAGTTTACATTCATACTTAATTCTAACAAAAATGAGGATTGTTCCTCATTACGAGATACAATTTTAGAGGCCTCTGAATTTTAGAGGCCTCTCTGAAAACTATCATTTTCGTAATGTTGTTTTCTTGATAGTATGCTCAACATTATTTGAAGTTAGAAAACCCAGAGGTAAGGTTTATATAAAAGTGTATATATATGTATATATAAAAGATCTTAACTTGGACTGGACCCGTAGTGTCATATGTCTTATAGAAATGATCTTGGAGATGTTCCCTTTCCCATAGTTCTGATGGCTGAAGATAGGATCCTGAAAAATAAAAACTGTGCAACTTGTATCTTTCTTTGTTAGGGAGTTGTGTGTGTTCTATTTATTCTCTGCCTGCATGCTGGGGTCGTGAGTTGCATTGTCTCCCATTTCTCACCTCTTTTCTCCTTCCCCTTCTTGTCCTCCCCTAAAATCAGTAATTTTTCTTGTTTCAGGTTTCTTGTAAAACTTAAATCATGACTACTAATAAAATACCTTGAGATCCTGAAGCAGAAAACTCTTGAACTGCAGCACGTAGTTCTGAATTAAAAATCCGTTCCTGTTTTATAAGGACCAATTTTACTCATTCTGCTTTGGGTTAAAAAAAAAAAAAGGTAAATATTTCAACAGTATTTCAACTTAAAAAAAATCCTATATGAAGTCTAGAAATGAGCAGTAGTTATTGAGCAGTAGGAGTCCCTAATTGCTTACTGTCTAAATCTGGTATGTACTCCCTACCTAATATTAACTGTGCTTTCTTAAAGGTTTGAAAATGGATTTGTAGACACCAAAACATACATTCTGTGTTTCATTAAATATATTTGATTTGTGGTTTTATGAGGACTCTGAATCTTCTTTTATTCTTATGTATTTGACAGTTACCAAGAAGAGATTTGAACTGTAGTAATAAAATTGTACAAAGCATCGTATACTTAACAGTTTTTAGAACAGATGGACAAACGTTTGTGTCAACATTGACTTGCCAATCTTAATTTTCAGCAAATTATAATATCTGGAGCTTTTAAAGAATCTGAACTGTTGCTGGTTAGATGATAAGAGTCTCAAGAGTTATAAGTAGATAAAAGCAGGTGGTCACTATTCATAGGCAAAGTTGGTGGCATGGACTCCCAAAGTTAGTTTTGCAGACCTTGTTTTGCTCAACTTGTAAATATCTGGTAAAAAGAGAGGTGGAATAATTAGGAGATGAGACTTGCAGATGATTTAAATAAACAAATATTAAAATAATTCAGGATTGCTCAATGTAAATCTTAGGGTGAAGGGCTCCAGAAAGAGCTGTGATACTGAGTGACTAGCTGTTAAAATTTGGGATGAAATGCGATTTTGCTAAATACAAGCTAAAGTACAAGCAGCAGTGAGAAAAGATGGTCCTAACATACATTCACAACAATAATCTCCATTTTAGCTGTTATCACTTAGAGAAAAATTTCTTCAAATTTGTTGGGACCATTCTCTGTAAACATCAGCTTAATGTCTGGTGATAATTCCAACAGTGAACTCAGAAATAAACAGTATGGAATTGTGGAAAACAAACAAAACAAAACCCGATCAAACACACACGAGAAAACATTGTGGTGTTGGAGGTTGCAGCGTAGGGGACAGGAATGGCTGAGGTGAGTCCCAGAGGTCTGGTTGGGCTCTGGTTTCTGCAGTCCTGAATCCCGGGCAGGACCTCTGGGTATCACCTGAACCATTGTTGAACTCCTTCTAAAAACCCCTCAGTAACAGCTCTGTCACAACTCGCTCTGTCAGTCTGTTCCAGTGCTACTCCGTCCAACTTTTTGAAAGGATTTTCGCAGACTCAAGTGGTTTCTGGTACAGTTTTAAGCCTGTTATTACTTTTCTCCTTGAAGTGTGGTGACCAAACTGGATATGGTAACTGACATGGAATCTTACCAGTACAAAGAGTGAGACTGTGATTTGCTGGTTTTGCGGCAGTTCTGTGTGTAGACATCACTCCGATTTATTTATTTATTTATTTTTTCCCAACATCACCATACGGAGGGTCACTTCGTGGTTTACTTTAATCTCTACATCCGTTTTAACTAAACTGAGAACTATTTGGCCATCCCATATATGTGCAATCAGCTGTTCTGACCGAACTCTGCAGCTTTGCAGTTCGCCTCTGTCATGCTCTAGCTTTTTGTAACTTTTTGCAATCTTTCAAGACCACTTTGAATTCTTCTCTTGTCCTCTAACATGCTTATTATCTCCATTTTTCTGAAAGTAATAATTTATGTGTATATATGAAAAGTATTCGTGTTAATATATATGCTTATATATATATATAAAGAATAACTACAGTCATATTTTGTGTTTCAGCCTGCAATGACTTTAATCAAAAACAAAATAAAAACCATCCCAAAACAAAAACTGAACATTGAACCCCATAATGACTCACGGAGATAGAATTAATGCTGCTTCACACGTGATTGAATGTGTGTAGTGAGTACATTTGCAGAAAGTACATTCAGTTGATGTTCCTAGGCATATTAAATTTGAGGTGCTTTGTAGTATATAAATTGGGCTATAGTTTGAGAGTCAGAGTGCTTGAAGAAACACAAGTGAGTGAATTATTTTGTAAGCAACAGAACTAGGGACATCTTTCTGCACATTTTTGTCTTTGTCTTGAATGTCTCTAGTAGTGCTGCTACTGGATAAGCCACAGGGTGTCTTGAATACTTTTTTTCAAATCAGGGTCACTGGATAATATTTATTTGGGTTAAAGGCAGTTGATCACATAAACCTTGCTTCTGTAGGAAACCTATCTGAAAGTAGCATTCTTAATTGCAAGAACATGACTTGCTGTCACTTAGAAGAATATCTGCTTTTCTGTGTAAGACACATTATAGTACGCTCCAGTTGATATTCTGGGCCTGCCATAACCTCAGAAGGGAGAGGTTGTGTTCTACTAATTTATTACGGGCTCATAGTCAAGTGGCATTTGATTGTTTGCTAGGATGTGGATGCAGCTCTGTTTTCTTCAATTATGCTCTAACTTCAAACAAGCAGTTCCTTCAGGTTCTTAAAATTGTGAAGTGTGGATTGAGGATTTTTTTTTTTTTTTTAACTGGTAATAGTGCATGCTCTGGAAATGCATTTTGACATGTAAAATCTTGGCAGTACAGCTTATTTATGGGGAGGGAGATGGCAGTAAGGAATTAGGAGATTTAGCATGTAAGCAGGGAATCATATTTTATTCTTGCATTACAGCTTAAAAAGAATTATCTAAAAAACTGAAAGAGCATACTCATTGTTTGAAATCACAAATTGATGTTTATTTTAGACATTTCTGTTTGTTGATTTTTTTTAAATTTTTTTTTTCTTTTAGTCATTTAGTTATTTAACAGTATTTGCAGTATTTGTTTAACTATGCTTAGAGATCAGGCAAAAAAATGTTATACTACATGGGCAAAATATAATTCACATTATACAAAATTCAACTTCAGTGAAGACTACTAGTGTTAGAAGAAATACAAATACACAGTAGCACTTATGATGTTTGGATACAACATATTATTTTTTGAGCATCCCTTAAAGGACTACATTCTTTGTGTTGATCCTCACTTAATTCAAGTCACTCTGGCAGCTGCATTCTTGGGGGAGGAGGGAATGACACAAACTGTTAACCTTTGAAAGCCAGAACACAAACAAATAGTGTTTAACTTGTGGACATTTGTGGATATTTCAAACAATGGTGTTAATTTTGATTGCCTTTTTGAAGTAGAGCCATTCTTTTTGTTCTTGGTTCGGAAGCGAAACATATTGTTTGGAACTTTTCTGCAGCTGCGAAGAACAAAGTTGGTCATGCAGTAGTTCAGTCAGATGACATCACGAGATGATTTTGACTACTGTGGCAATCTACTTGCATTCGCCCTTGTGTAAGCGTGATCACTGGCACGTATTTGTTTCCATTTGGTTTAAATCGAGTAAGCATAGATGGAATTATGTTCTGTTGCTATTTGCTTGATCCTGTGGTTCTGGGCTATTGTTATTTTGGCCTGAAAATCACTCTACTCAAACTTTGTTCCAGTTTGTTCTCCGAAAGAGGACTTACCTGGAGCACCTTTGTCTTTAGAGGGCGGAGCATTCCCATAAGGCTGTGGGTAACTCAGGGATGTTTGAATGGTGACACACCAGTTCTTTGGAGTTCTGGCGTGATGGAAGGCCAATAGCCGCGGGCCCTTGCTCGTGCTCCCCGCAGCCCCGGCTTAGAGTACTGGAGAATGCAGAGCAAAACATGCCTGAGCACTCGGGGTCAGACTCTCTTGAGATGATTCTACATTGCTTTACAGAACTGGCTTGCACATACTTGTGTGGGGTTTAGCTGGTAGAAATGTTGACAGCCTGAACATTGGCATTAATGCTATTCCAGCAGGTGGGTAAGGAGCTAATTTTTGTTTGCTAAATACATATGGGCCATAAGATATGCTCACACTTACTGGAAGCTCTTTGTTTTTTCAGTGCTTTTAGTCTATAGTCAGTCCAGACAAAATATTTGGCCTACCAGGATATGTGAATCATTTTTCTTTGTAAGGCTTCATTTGTGATCTGTGTTCTGAAAATGTTTTGTATGAGGGAAACATTGAATGTGCTCCGAAATTTTATTGTTAGCATGCGTTTTTACAGCTGTTATGTAAAAGTCGTGCTTTGGTAAGATCAAAATATTATTTAATTGTTTTAGCCTATGGGAACCACAGGAAATATCCAGGGTGGGAAAGTCAAATGACTTGTCATTCCTCATCACCTGTAGGTGAGCAATGGCAGGCAGACTTAAAACCACAAAAAAACAAGTCTTAGCAGCTGGTTAGTTCTGGGGGAAAAAAAAAAAAAAAGAAAAGTTGCTTCTTCATCCTTTATGCATTGCTGATACTTACGCTTTGAGTACAAAAAATGCTTTAAGGTTTCCTTTATCAATGCAAAAATATATGTACAGTACAAAACTTATGTTAGGGATTGAGTCAACAGATTAACTGTTTGTTTGTTTTGTTTTTTCTTTGTGGTCTGGTTTGGAAGATACTAAGGGCATGTGCATGTGAATGCAGGTGAGCAGGGCACTGTCTGAAGTTCTGTGTGACCTTTCAACGTGTCTCATTACCTGAAGGAAAGCAGCAGTTGCTGTGAAGTTGAGGGGAAAAATAATGTTCTAGTAGACAGCTGGGATGACCTTCCAGTCACAAACTGGTGTATATTTAGAACAAATTTTAAATGAAGTATGCCATCCAGAAGTTTGACGTGTGATATTTATAACTGATATCTGTCAGTGTGTACTGTTCCATGTTCCAGTTCCTCTCACTAAAGGAGTGTGGCTCTGTAAATGCTTAGAGGCAGGAAGCATTATAGAAAAATGGTATTTTAAATAACAATAAAGAATGAAAAAGGGCACTGGAAGAGGAGCTGAGAGATCATAAACATTGTCTTTTAGAGAGCAAGCGTGCCGCGTACAGAGGAAGAGTCCTGTGAAGGTATTGGATAGATAACTAAAGGACTTGGAAGTTGAAGCAGCTTCTTATTACAGAGGATTGGAAGTGAATTTCAGAGCAAACATGTTGAGATGTGCTAAATTCTATTTACCGATTGGAGTATAGATGTGGTCATCTTAGGCAAGCTACAAAACAGGAATTTGCAGTGATGTGTAATATGGAACTTCAAGTAAACACTCGATTTAAGGTTCACGTGAGGTAGTTGGGGAAAGGAGCTGCATGGTATCTGTGCAGCACTGTCATGGTGTGGGCTGTCAAAAAGGCCCTTAGGAGAATGATTCTGTCTTTACAGATTTCAGACTTGGGCGTGATTGTTTTGATTTGAGACAGATGAAAAATAGACGTATCTGAAGATACTGCTTCTGAAATGGAATAAAGACAGAAAGGTTGTATCTGTCTCTGCTGCCTGAACTATGTTGTTAGTTCATAGGCACTGTGCTGAAAATTTCAGATGAGCTGGTTTGATCACGTATTGCAAGAGTGTCTTGAACTTACAGAGATAATAATTTTTAACATAGTTGGCAAATACTATTCAAAAGTAATTTTAAATTTTTGGAGGTCATGATAATTTCCTAGCTCTAGAATAACAGTGTGTCCAGTGTAAAGCAGCATTAAGCTCCACTGATGTTGTAATTTCGCAGGAAATGTGGATTTTTCAAATATGTTTTGGGTCAAGTATGTATTTCCTTTGATTCCATGCAAGCACTTTTTACTAAAGATCAGTTTGTTTTTTGATGTTATGAAAATATTTCTCATATTGGTCAACTACCTAACCTGGAAATGCTTTTAGAAGTGATGATTGTTTTGCTTGAATGTGCGTCATACGGACTTTAACAAGTTACACTTTTCTGTTTCTGTGGAGTATCTTTCTGATATTGAAAACAACAAACCACACTACATCTAAACTTAAACCTAAAGCTTTGTTAACCTTCACCTTTTAAATTGCAGAAAATACATTACCTTCTGTATAAAGAGTGTCATTTATGAAGGATTATTCTATTTGTTTTAAAGCAAGATGCATATTGTAAAGCATGTCTATTTTGGCTTCTGGTTTCTTAGCTTGAAGAAGGGACCACTTTTTTGTGGCTATATCTTTTACACAGATGTGCATTTTATTTCTTGCTTAACTTTGCTGTAATCCTTCTTGTGCACATTTGATGACAAAGAAGTAGCAGAACGTCTTTTACAAAGCATTTGGATACTTCGCTGTGTACCAAATCATCACTTTGAATTCTGGGGAAAAAATGAGTATGATGAAACATCTGAGATCCAAACATGTCAGAACTGAGCTTGAGAATAAACATTCTGCATTTTCAGCTGCTCTGTTCAAGATAGTATTTTGGAACATGGAATATGTGATTACTATGTGTGAGAAGATGCAAAGGACTTTTTATTTGATGTAAACACTGTCATAATGCTCCATGTTCTATTTTACTCCAGTGTTGATGATCGCTTACTTACACTTTGTATTATTTGTTAAGAATGCAGAAAGAACTTTTGAAGAAGCACCACAAAATATTCCAGATTATCTCAGGGATAAAGTTAATTTTATTCTTCATAGCAATTTTCCTTATTTCTGTGGGAAAAGATTTATAATTTTTTAAAACTAGAATACAAGCCTTTGCCTTTTCAGTCATTAGTCAGACATGAAGCCCAAATCGTCAAGTTTAGGGAAAAAAATACTGCTCTATCACAGCAGAACTTGTTGTTCTGTTATGGAGAAGTCTGTAGAGTTTGTCACCGCAGCCCCAGGCAAATCCTTCTCTGTGAATGGGATGACACAGTGAAACAATTGGAGGAACCTGTCTTGGAGGATTTGTCTGCATAGGGTCTCCAGTGTGGGATTTGTCACATGGAGATAGAGTCTGCATAGGTAAGGGTGTCTTATCCTTAATAAAAGTGTCTTACCCTTAATTAAAAATTTGCTTTTTGAAAAAGTATAAGAAAATATTTGTGTAATTGTACCCATAGTGTTTTCTCAGGTAGTAATTCTGTAAGAAATATCTGTTTTCCCTGTTGGATAGTTCTGAAATGATATCCATGTTAAGTGCCTTCATTTTAGTATGTTACTGCAGTAGTGTCAGTGAATTCAGTTTTGGCAACAGATTTACAGTTTAAAAGGTCAGTGGGAAAACAAAATCAACCAAACAACAAACAAGCAACAACAACACGAAACAAACCAAAACAACCCCAAACAAAAACAAAACAACAAAACCCAAAACAAACAAATGCTTTCCACAAAAACCAGCTATTCTTTTTACCTTCTTCTTTCCCTTGGCCTGGTCCCCGCACCAACAAACCTCAGCCTTTTCCTAGGTGTACCTTACCTGGCTTCTTTTGTTGGAACTTGTGGCACCTAGCTTCAGTTTTCAAATTGCAAGCAAATTATTTTGTATATGGATAGTCACTGCTCCTCATATAGTCTACACATAATGTCTAGATTGCACAGCTCTGTTTCATGGCATCTGAAATAATCTTAGAATTAAGTTTTGGGTTTTTTCCTTTTTTCAGCCTTCTGTTTAAGATTTATATGCTAGTGAGCTCAGTGACTATTTCTTTGACTGAGACTTTTCTGAGACTTCATGCTTCATAGTGTTTGTGGCAGTTCTCTCTAAGCACTTTTAGAATTGTGAACTCAGGCTAAACTAGATTTTCAATGTCCAGTTGTTGGACATTTTTCATGAGCAGTCTGAGGATACAGTAGTTATTCTTTCCAAACACATTAGCTAAGGAGAGATCAAGTAACAGGTTGCTTACTTGCTGCTACCTTACAGTTCTACAGGTGTCTTCCCTACTGTTAGACAATGAACATGAGAAAACATGAACTGATCTCTTTTGTATTTTTTGGAGTCCTTCTGGGTACTTAGTGCAATGGTCAGGCTGAGCTTTGCTATCCGTTGCATGATAACTTTTCTCGGAATGGGACAGCAGCAACGTCTGCTGGACGGTGGTGTTGCGGTCTGCCCTGGGAGAAGAGCGCGCTCCAAGCACGGCAGTGTTTGAATGCCACCGTGGCACTCGCCTTCACATCTGGGTGCTTCTGGGTGGTTCTTAGCCTCCTGCAGGTGCCTACGCTTGCAGTGTTGATACCTCTGTCCCCTGTGCAAACCAAGTTTGTCAGACATCCGTAGCAAACAGAATTGTAGCTTCCTCGCCTGTTCACTGCAGGCAGAGAGTGTTGCTGTAGATGAGGATATTGGGGTGCAGGGGGAGGGGGACGTTGCTGTGACTATTCAGAGTCGCTCTGGTAGGTTCTGCTCTACATATCATCTGATCCTCTGAGTAAGATGGTGTGAAGCTGGGCATTTATGCTGCCAGAATAAAGATCATATGATTATGAGCATATTCTAGGTCCATTATTGTATTTCTGTCTGTATGGGCTGCCTTATTAGATCTTGCAATGCTGAACTGATGTTCTGTCCTAGTGGGGAACGTAAGAGGAGTGGCTCTGACCTCTTCAGTTTAAATTGAAGGCTATAATTAAACTTCTTTCAAGAATTGTTCTGTTTGGTTATGTTCTGGTTTGAGTCATGATGGGGTTGTGGAATTGCCATTTTTTATATATTCCAATTGACACAATAGAGTTGTGGTCTGGTAGGATTAGTAAGGCCAGAAGATTTCTCGTCAGAGAGACATTCACGAATGGGATTCCACCCCTCTGGCAGGGAAAGATGCTTATGAAAATAAGCCAGGATACTGACACTTAGCACAACATGTTTTTTTCCTTTTAAATTGAGAGTAGGTATCCTATTAAGTTCGTAACTTGCTTTTCCATTTAATAGAGCAATTCTTGTACTGGCATCAGAAAAACTGGATTTTTGCCATAAGATTTGTTGTTTCCAAATCAATAGCTAAACATTCTAATTTTTCTTTTAATGAGCCTTGAATTTTTTTTAATTTTGAAAGTAGATTTTTAACTTTGAAAGTTCTGAAGTTTTGAGTACTCAGTTTCCAGTAAATTATTTTCTCCTCTGTTTTTCTGTTGACAGTAAACTTAACAAAAAAGTCCATGAGGCTAAACAAACAATGACAGGTACAAATACAAGGCAAGCCTAATAAGATGATGTGTGCAAACCCTGTAACTCCCTTTTTGTAAATTTCTATTAAAATGTGTAGTTATTAAGTAGTACAAGTCCTCAGAAGGCCTAGCGTGCGAGATGTGCATGCAACACTTAAAAGTCATGCTGACACCAAACAATATTGGAAATCTCTGTTAAAATTTAAAACTACATTCACTGTGAAACTGGATACAGAATGTGGTATAGAGCCAGTGACACTGTTTCATGTTCAATGTATTATCTGTTGAGTTTTCTGAAAAACAACTCTTGCTGGAAGACTTTGTATTTTTACCAGCTGTTAATCAATTATTTCTATATGATTTTTGCTAAAATAAGGGAATGTCGACAAGTTACAAATGTTAGGCAGTAGAAAGTCTTCATCTTCTCTGTCTGCAGCTCTTCTCAATAGTTGTCAAAATATTTTTATGCTTATTAGAAAGCATTAGCAACTTGCCTCAGCTGCCACTTGAACAAAAACCAATACCAAAGCCAACCCTGATAAATTACACAAAACCAAGGGAGACCTGGAGGAAAACCAAACAAAAAAAAAATCCCCAAACCGTCACCACCACCAAAAAAAACCACCTAAAACCCCCCAGAAATAACTTTCATTTTCCTCATATGTTTTCTGTAGAAATTTAAGGCCTTCAGATCCACAAGGGGATTCTGTTGTAATGTATTTAAGTAGTGGGTAGCAATAGGTTTTATAGTGTATGGGGTCAGCCACTCAAGGGAGGTAATACATAGAAAGCATGAGGATGAAAAGAGAAGATGTGCTTGTGCCACACGAGGTGTTTTATCTCGCTGTCAGGAAGACCTGTTTGCTCAGTCGTGTCAGCCTCTGGATGGCTAAAATACTGGTCAGTGATGGGGCAGTGAGGTGAGGAGTATTGACTTGTTCAGCCTCTCTTCCGCAAACTTGTGGTGCTCTAACTGAAGCATAATGAAAGTGTGTGCCTTGCTTGGTTCTACATACTCTGCACGCAAATTAAAATACTTCTGCATTTCCAGTTTCCAGGGTGGGGGAAGGAAGACAGCAGTAGAGGCAATATCTTGATTTTTTTTTTTTAATTGTGGGGATTGGGGGGTTGCCTTTAAGGATTATTTTGGATATATTCCTGTTTTATTTCATTGTACTTCTGCACTTAAATCTGTCCTGCTTTTGTTACTTTCAAGGTAATATATGTTATGATTGTATTGTACATACGTAGGACATAACCTGGAACTTGACTGGAGTATATGGAAAACTACTTGAGTTTAAAGACAAATTCCTTCTTTGTAAGTTGCGTCTTATAATATTTATGTTGCAATGTTAAGTGTGTTTTTGTCATAGTAATTGATTCAGTAGGATGTAGTAAGTCTGTAGAGGGCCAGTGCAGTAATAGTTACTCTTGTCATGATGACTACAGGAAAGCAAAAGATGAGTAATGAGATGGGCTGGGGAAGATTCCTGGCACAGAGTTGATACTGGGGTAACCAAGAAGCAGAGAGAAGTGAAAATAGAGGAGTGTAGGTGGAGTGTGTGCCTGGCTGAGCAAGGTGGGTAGAAGCTGTGCTGTTACCTTAATAACAGCTGATATAAAGTAGATATTGCACCTTCAGGAAGCTGGCATGGTCTGTAGGAAGATTCTTATGCATCTGACTGGTCACTTTTTCTGTTTTATTAGTATTGATGCTCCTCAGAATTTTTTCATTCTGACAGAGAGGTTCTGTTTTTCTTCTTACATCTCCATGGAGACTTTTTGGAGTTGAAGTCAGCAGAGATTATGTACACATGACATTGTCTTGTCTTCTCTAACTTCTCAGTTCTCTAAACTAATCCCAAGCATTTGTGAAGCGTGTGATGGCTACATTGTAATGCTATATGTAAGAAAAGTTAGAAAGGAGAAGGCTGTTTGGCTTGGACAGTGGTTTCCTGCCATGCTGTTCTTCCAGTGTCAGCATTCTGACTGATACCAGATGCTGGTTAGATCAGTAAAGAAGCTTGCAGATTATAGATTGAGAGAGCAGCTCTCATCTCTGTATGCATTTCAATTATTTGGCATATTAAACCAGAAAATCAGATAAGTAGATTTCAAAGTACTTTTATTTTACTAATAATAAGAGAGTGATAAAACTTTTAACTTTGGCAAATAGACTGTAAGCAAAACTAAAATCTCTATTTTACCAACAATATTTATCAAATAGAATACCTGCTAATCCTTTGTTCTTGTGGACCAATCTTAAGTGTTAAAATGTCCTTCATAGAAGGGCTAACGGAAACAATTTTCAGTGTATTTTACAGCATATTTCCTGTATCTTGATTTTTAAGTTCACAATGTTTTTTTTCTTATTTAAAAAATAAGATACACTAAGATACATATTTCCAAAAGATATACTATATATGCTCTTGTTGTGTATGTATGGGGTTTTTTGGGTAACATCTGAAAATATTGTAATCCTAACCAAAGTAATAGACCATTGTAATTTTTTTTTTTTTTTTTTCCTTCTCCTGTCATGGTCTATGTATCAGATGTTCCAGTGGAAGAGATGCAGTCTGTGTAATTAATCTGTGCGGTGGAGGGATTTTTTTTTTACCATTCAGTAGCCTCTGGTTATGTAGGGGAGGGTGGAAAAAATGAGGAAAGGATAAACCCGAAAGTGTAGGGCTTTTTCCTCAGGTTGTAAAAATGAGTTCCTTAAAGGATAAAGCTGTTAAATAAGATCTTGCAGGTCTAGTGAAGGGAACTTGAGGGTTGATTGTTATTATTATTGTGGAATGATAAAGCTGGAAGCTTTTACATTACACCACAAATAAATGTGACGTAGAATACTCTGGTTTTCAGTGGATTCATTAACTTAAAAAGGAGAGATTTCGGACTGGCCATTAATACTGGTGTGTTTGGTTAGAGGGTAATGGTAGCAGAGTTTAGTACTTAATTTGTCAAATCAAGGAATGCAGGGGGCTAGAACTGTGGTGATGCACAGTAATTTTATAGCTGGTGAGTTGTCACTGAAAGAAGCTTTTGTGCTGTCATGCTGTCTTGGCAATTCTCAACTTGTGTAACAGCCACTTGAAGGGCAGGTTTAGGAACAGCCGGTAGGCTTTTTGTACAAAACACTGAGGATTGGTCTCCTTCCTGCCAGGCCAAGGGTTAAGGGAAGCGGAAAGTGGCTTATAACCAACTTCCACTTGCCCTCTGGTCCTGGGCTGCTGCTCTGGGGCGCCTGGCCAAGCACGCATAATGTGAAAGACTTGCTGGGAAACCACATTATTTGAAGATAGAGAATATATGCAGTTTGCAACTATTTGTACATATTATGGAAAAGGTTGAATTTAGCAAGTAGCGAAGAAACAAAGTTATGTTACAGACTTGTTTAACAATATGAGTAGTTTATACCAATGTGCAGTTTGCACCTCAGTAGTCTTTAAAAAAAAAGTCAAAATACTTTCAGACATGTTAGTCTCATATGACAGATTCTTCATTCATCAAGAGTTGAATTCTTACTGATCTTTTCCTCTACTAGAAACTGGTAACTCCCATGTGGTGTCTTCATCCCAAATGCACTCTACATTCTAAAGAATGTGAAAGGTATTTCTTAAAGTAAATTCTCTTGTACTCAGATAAGTATTTCCTTCCACTGTTTAAATATTTAAACTTGTTTGAATAACAAAATAATATTTTAGTATCATTTGTATTTAACTCAGATTGCATCATTCTGATTGTTCTATACCTCTTACATAGAAAATTTCCCTAGTAGTTTCAGTTTTTAGCTTGTACATCTCTACTATTCCTATATCTAAAACATTCTCTTCCAGAAAAACCCCAGACCCAAAAACCAAAACCACTCACTCCTAAAAATCAAAAAACCTCCCCAACTTTAAATGTTATTATCTCATAGTTCACCTTTGTTAGTACAGATGAGGCTAAAGTCATTCTACTATGAATGTTCATGGATCGGTTTTCTCCATCCCTTTTTGTGCAGGACTAAGGTGGTCACCAATGGAATGTTGCTTTCGCTGTATCAGGACCTAATTTTGCCTTTGTTCATGATTATTTTTTTGTGTCATTTGAAGTAGTTTTTTAAAATGTGTTCTATCTTTGGCATGTTGAGCTACAGCATTAGCTGTTCTCCAGAATATAATTAGATGATTGGAAGTTATTACTACTAAGGGAGAGAAAGCGTCTACCATTCATCCAGAAATGAAACATTATTACAATTCAAGCCAAATAGGATAAACACCCCCCAAATATTCTTTATTAAATGTCTGGGTCAAGTGTCTAAGCTTTTATCATGAAGACTTTTGTTACTTCTGCTGAAAACAATAAAACTCTGTGCTGGTATGCATCAGTTTAAAATTTATGGCATATTTATTTATATGCCCAACTTTTATGGTTTTGTTTTCTTGCTTGTTTTGTAAAACGCTGTGCGATGTAAAGTGTTCTGATGCTTTTACCTGTGCAGAGGAACACCACAGGGGCTGTGGAAATTGGATCTGTTGTTGCAGTGACTCTGCAGTACTGTGTGTATATCTCTCCCAAACTGGAAGGTAGTCCATTGGAATACACAAAGTTGCCGAAATAAATATACTGTATTTAAGCTAATATGGAGTAATCACATCACCTCTGAAACTAACAGTAGTGTGATATAGGTGAGGATTTAAAAAAATATTTAAACCTTAGAATTATTTGGAGTTAAGTCCATTCCTGTTTTTTGTGAACTGAAAGGAAAGTTTCACTTCTTAAGGTAATGTTTGCTTTTAAACCTATGGCAACCTTTCTCTAGGTTGTACATTGCTATCTCAAAGCTGTATTAGATCATTCATTCTTTTGTTAATGAATCATCAGAATTATTTGTTTGACAATGAATCACAAAGCAGGTTTGAATGAGGCTTACTGAGGAGTGTATTATTATATCAAATTTGCATCACAAATGCTACATTCCTACATATTTTTCGTTGGGTTTCATCGAGTTACTGATCCTGTTCTTCTCTGCTCTTTTTTTCTCCCCTCCCTGCCTTATTGTATCTCATTCTCTAAACAGGCAGCTTGAATTCAAGCTTACTACCTTTGATAGCAGTTGCATTTTCCTTTCTATTGCTTTAGTGTGATAATTTGCCAAGCCCATCATTTTTGTCAAAAATAATCTGCTCTAGCCATAAAGTGCACCATTTACTGTTCTAATTCACACTAACACTATTTCTTACAAGTAAGATTAGAAGTAAAAGTGTTTTGATGGCACTGCAGTTACCTGTGTAGATGTTCAGAGTTCTATTAAAAAGCAAAATTTTACAGTGTAAAAGAATGTAGACATTAGTCTCTAGGTCATGTTAAAGAAAAGATGAACTGCTAATGCCTGGAAGTAGTCTCCACAGTGAAGCGTATCTTTCAAGTTTAGGAGTTAAATTATCAGTAGTTTCTAATCTTACACTTCTTTGTATCATACGATCAATTTTCAGGTGAGTCAGATTTTAATGACAGATGTGTTTTGATTTTCAGTAAATTTTATGTTCTCTTCAAGACCTTTCTTCTGTCTTCAAACTGTTGCAGTAGTGTGTCCCTGTCATAACAATATTATCAATGGCATCTTGGGTGGTGTTAACAACACTTGACATCTCTGAGAAAATAGGCTTCTGAATGTGTTGATCCAGTTAATAAATCCCCCCCAATATTTCTATTAATGAGTATGCCTAGTCAGCTTAGCATCTCTGGTGATTTCTGAATATACTTGATTCTTAGTAGAAGAAAATCAAGTAAATGTAAACTGCTGTGAGCTAACAACTGGGAAGTTTATAATGAGTTGAGATTTTTAATTTATCGTACTTCATTTTGTATGGTTCATAGTGCTCTGGATTGTTGGCTGGAGGATGCTCTTTGTGGACTGGTGGGGATTTAGTGCTAATAACACATTCGGTCTTAAGAGACCTGCAGAATTTTTATTTGCTTTGGTATTTGCTTGAATTTATTCTAGATTTGTTGTGATTGCTACAACATAGAATTTATGGGTAAGCAAAAAAGCCAAGTGTATGTGAATTATATGAACAGGCTTAAGTTTTAGTTTACTGTATGTTTTGACACTGTTTCTAAGTTCATTTCTGTATAGCCATTTTTTTCCCTGAAGACCTGTGAGCTAAACAACGTACAGTTGAGATAGGTGCTTTTCTATATTCATACCCTTCCTTTTTTTCTCCATCCACTAGTCAGGACGTACCTGGATCTCGCCATTGAGATGTAGAGCTGTTTCTTAATAGGTGTGATAATTTCATTTGCTCTGGCTCTGCAAAGTCAAGGCTTTCAGCAGGCTCTGCTGCCCTCTCCTGCTGTGCTTTCTGGCTTCTGTTCTTGGAAAAGGGAGTGACTCAGGATCCAGCCAGGACAAAAAGGGCCCTTCTGGCTTTGGAAACTGCTGGGGTGGAGGATTCCATGCACCCTGATGCTCTTCTAGAAAACGGAGATATTTATAACTTCATACAGGTTCCTCTGCCTCCCAAATATCAGTGCTAGTTATGGGCTGGGGAGAAGGACCTCTAGCACACTACTTAGGTTATCATGAAGGTGAATAAAAACCATGTTGAATTGCCCTGGTAGCTGTAATGTCAGCATAGTTTCTCACATTTGCAGCGGTAGGCTAATCTCTCATGTTTAGGAACTTCTAAGATACTTTTTCATATTCCTGGGTCACAGGTAGTGGGAAAACCATCTTCAGTTGTATTATTAGTGGTGCAAGAAAAATAGATGCTGAATATGGAAATTAATATTTCACGTGTGATTTGGGTGATCTAGGCAATATTTGACCAGATGCAGGCTAGAATAACAGTTTGTGCCTTTTTTTAAAAGAACGCAATCTCTCATGTCATAAAATGTTTGCATATATAGTTAAAAAGAGGAAAAATAGTATTGAAAGACTTGAAAGTGAAAATTCTGTGTAAAGAGAAGTAGTAGGGTATGAAAACTACTTTGATAATTTTTTCTCTAGGAGTGAATTGCTCTGAGGATAGTTGATGGGAACACTAAGGAAGGGATTAGAAGCATGTCATGGAAAAACAGTCCTGTGGGGTTTTGCATGTATCCCATTAAATGGTATAACAGTATCTTTAAGGGCTACTGTTTTGGATAACAAATAGAAACACAGTGTAGAGAGTGTGTTTGAAAATGCATTTAATTGAGAGTTGTATAAATATGCAATGAAAACAACTAGGACTTGGATGACATTGTGCAGGACAAAGAGTACTTAAAGTGCAGACCTCTGTGGGAAAAGTAATGTTTACTTCAGAAAGTATCATCTATCAGTTTGACAAATAAAGCTTAACTGGCATAAAATTGTATTATAAAAATCTACTTATGTAAAGACTACTAGAATCTAGTTGCATAGTGAAACCTTTCTGAATATATTAAATTGAAATGGCAAATATATATTCTGTGGGGTTTTTTTTAAATGCATTTGCTCTAGATAGCTGTATTACCAAATCAATTTTACTTATTCAGTATATTTTTGGCTTTAAAATTCAGGTACAAAAAGCTGCAACACTGTGCTAATTCAGTAGGCATGCATCTCGGGTGGAAATTGGCCTGACAATCCTGAAAATGAAAATACCATGGAAGTTGTTATCTCTCCTCTGGGGAACATTGTAGGTGCATTTCTGATGTTATCAGTGGCTGCTGGCAAGTGTTTGACTGAGCAGGCTTTAGCTGGATCACGGGATCATATTCATCCCAGAGCCGAGACAAGTTCCTTTCCCTCTGTGCCGCAGGTGATGAGGAACTTGGTGAAAGGATTTGGAGAGGCTGCGTATTCTACGATAGGCATTGGGTAATAAGTTGGGTGCTCAGTGCACACTGGTTGACTCTGCGTCTAATTTGGGTCAAAACTCGTCCTAGAAGATAAGAGTGGTGACGTTTTAAAAGCAAAACTAGGTAACATCTTGTTTAAACTCGGGGTGTGAGGCTGTGCTGTTTGACAGAGCATTTGGTAGGTTTTGGATAACCCTGGAGTTGAAAAAAATCCGTACTGAGTTAAGGTGACAACATGCATAAGGGACGATATCTTGGAATAGTTTGAAGTATCTTTTTGATTTGTCACTTTCAGCATGCAGAGAAATTATTTTTTCTTTGTAGTTGTGAAGATTTGGAAGGATGCATTTAAGAAGAGTTGGAAGTAATTTGGCAATTTGATGCTCAGTGTCGGGGTTTGATTGCGGGGTGACAGTAAAACCGTGGCAGATGTAAAAACCTCCTCTCACCCCCACCCCGCTTTCCCCTTCAGCCCCTCCCTCTCCCCCCTCCCCACTAAGGACAGGCGATTGGGAGGGAAAGAAGGACAGAGAGAAGAGAGTTGGAAAAATTAAAAATGTTTTACTAACGCTACTAATAGAAATAGAGAAAATAATAGAAAATATACAAAACCAATCTTGAAAGTCCCGGCAACAGCTCCGGCAGGTGTAGGGCCGGCGCTTGAAGTCCTGGACTGGACTCTGCAGCCAACCGGAGCTGGATTCAGTCTGTCACTGGGCCTCAGTTCGCAGGGACAACGCGCAAGGTCCTCTCCCAATGTCGGCCATAAGGAAAAGGGACGGGATCCTTGCGATTTCCCACTTTTATATGAAGTATGACGTGAATGGGATGGAATACTTTAGTTGGTCACTTTTTCAGTTCACCTGCTGCTCGCACATCTCGCAGGATGCATCATTACCAATGACCTCTCATTCCATTGCTATGTCTACCAAAACATGTACCTAACTTTCAGGAAAACTGCAGTTAGTAAGAAGACTTTAGCTGACAGGGAAATTCACTAAAAGAGAAACTTGTTTTTAACAAAACCAGGACACTCAGACTGTATTACACATGCAAGTCCCACAGGATTTCCAAGTTTGTAGGGCTTTTGCACTTTAATATCCTTTTGCATGTAGTGGCAGGGCTGGATAATAGTGTAGTATAATATAATACTTTCATTTGGAGGTTGCATGTTAAAGATGGTGGTGCCTGTAGCCCCCAGGGGGTCTTCGGTGATAACCTTCTAGGTCTGGAATCTGGGAAACAATGTCGTAATCGTTTGCTCTCATTTTGATTTTTGCATTTTAGAAGTAAAAGTGGCATTTCTAATTAAGGATTTACAGTGGAGTTTCAGTTTAGTGATAGACATCTGAATAAAAACAGATGAGTTCACCCTAATGTGCTGGGTAGTGATTCCGAATACTTTCTTAATATTTCTGAGTGTTATGATTGTGGTATATGCCGAATCCAATCCATTACAATAATTGTTGACTTACGCATTTAGACTTTAATAAATAGCATATAGAACAGATAGAAGACATGCTAGAGATATAGCCAGTAGTTGGGATTAGAATGTGGTAGCTCTGTATGTATACAAGAATGCTTTTTTTGTTTGTAGGTAGCATCGTTTTAATAGAAACAAACTTGGTGTGCCACTGTTCTTCACTGTTTTGCAATATCTACATATGGTTTATATGCAAAAGTGAAGCAACTCCTTGACTTTCCAAGTCATGAATTATTTCTAGCACTCTTGTGTTTTTTCAGCATGTTTGAACTAACAGCTTACAGCTTAATGTGAAGATGATTCTAGTCTAAGCCAATGTTTTTTATACACAGGTGATACTTACTTCTGGAAGAATTTTAGGATAGTCTTTCCACAGTTGAACTCCTGTTCAATGATTTTCCTTTGGAACTTTGGATGCAGTTTTCATTTGGTTTCTTTTGGGAGGTAAGAGTGGAGTGTTGGCTTTGCTTTTTTTCCTAGACTAGTTTTTTTCCTCATTTGTTTTGGATTTTTTTTTTTTTTAATAAAGTGTTCTCTCTGAGTGACTGCAGCTTGTCGCTGATAGGTAGGCAGCTCTCCCAAATAAAAATATTTAAGGTTTAGTCATGTTTAGTCATGTAAACCAGATTTTGTCTGAATGTGCCAAAACGAAATGACATACTCTGATACATCTGGTTCTCTTCCACTATTGAAATTCTTGTAAGGTTCAAAAATAAGAACATAAGGTAACAGAGAACACCAGTACAGAACAGTTGTCCCTGATTGTACTTTTCCTGTCCTTTATTCCAGAGGGGTAAAAATCCTTTTGGGTACAGTTGATGTAATTTTTCTACAGAATTACAGCATAAACAGAAGGAAGGCTTCCTGCGCCCTTTGACAATATTTTTTCTATTATGCATTTTTCCTTTAAAGTACTACAGAATTTGTAATTCTGTGTTTGACTGTAGCCCACATTAATACGAACACACCATTTACTCTTGAAAACTTGAAAATAGGGAATATTTTCCTCGTACAGACTCCATAGATGGAACGTTCATGCTCCATGCATGGAGAATGAGAAAACACATGGACACATTAGCTGGAATGCATCTGGCACGTCTCTTCCTTGGGGAGATGGAGTGTTCCATAGCTGTGACTTGTTTTCTTTTCAAAGTGGCAGAAAAAGTTGTTCTATATTTGTTCTTTATGCAAGATATTCTGCCTTCCTGAATTCTTCTTTTGCAACTTGAGAACTGACTCCATCTTACACTCTGCATATATTGTATCCCTGTTACCATAGAGATGGAAATGTTAAGATGCTCCACCAGTCATCCTTTATCAAAACAAAAAATGACCAAGATGTTTACATTGGAAGATTATCTTCTTGAGAAGGATCCCTGGATCTAAGGGGGAGACAAGATGTCACAAGGTGACATCACCTAAAGTCAGACCATTTAGTATATGATAAATTTGGCAACCTCTTCAGCATCAAGTTGTTCAGGAAAACCCAGGAAGGCAAAGTTGATATATGCTTGAAGTGTTATGTTTTCAAGACCTCATGCCTTGGAGAATATGGCTACTTGTGCTGAAAAAATGAAAATAAGAAGCCAGAATTATGACAGTAGCAGTCACCGTCCTTATCTGTGAAGTCTGGATTTGCTTCCCCAAGACCCACATTCCTTTTCTGTGGCTGCAGTTCAGGCATTCAGACAGTTCGTATTGGTTACAATATGCTATCACACAGAAAACCAGTGTAAATTGATTTTATTCTAAGCAGGTTCATCTTTGCTTTTCCAATGAAAATTCCTCACGTTCACGGAATTAGTACCTCAGAGCCTTTCCAGAAGGTGGTCTCTGTTGGAACCATTATTTTCTTCTTGGGAAAGGTGTACTGCAGTGATTAAATTTGCTGAAATAAGCAGAGGATGTCCTTCAGTGTGGAAATGGAACCCTTTTTTGTGGTCATGTTTAATCATCTGGCTGCAGCCTGGATGTCATTGCCTGTTGAGGAAATCTGATCGACTTCCTGAATCCTCTGGGTGGTTGGTTGACCCCAGCCAGTGGTTAAGCCCTAACCCGGTTGTTCGGTCACTCCCCTACAGTGGGATAGAGGGGAGAACCAGAAGGGCAGAAGTGGGAAAAACTTGTGGGTTGAGATGAAGACAGTTTAGTAAGTGAGGGTGGGAGGAAGAAAAAAAAAAAAAGATGCAAAAGCAAAGCAATCTCAACATCCCACCAGCAGACCAAAGCCCAGCCTGTCTCCAAGCAACATCTCCTTTGGTTGGAAAAACTCCCCCGGTTTTATTACTGAGCATGATGTTATATGATATCGACTATCTTGTTGGTCAGTTTGGGTCAACTGTGCCAGTTGTGTCCCCTCCCAATCTCTTGCCCACCCCGGCCCAACTCGCTGTGGGCTGCGGAGTGAGAAACAGGGGAGACCTTGATGCTGTGCAAGCACTGCTGAGTGACAGCTGAAACATTGGTTTATTATCAACACTGTTTTAGTCACGCATCTAAAACACAACATCATATGGTCTGCTCTGAAGGAAATTAACTTTATTGCAACTAGACCCTGTATACTCTGTCCCCAAAAGTCTCCAAATTCTGTCATTTCACTGATCACGGGGTAAATGGGCAATACCAGGTTTTTAGGAAGTGAACACTTGGTTTAATCCTCCTTCTTAGCTAAGCCTTCCAGGTTCAAAAGCAAGCACTTGAAACAGGAGACTGATTTCAGCAGAGACATTTGTTCCTTTGCTTCAGTGCAGTTGGGCTCTCGGATTATTTCACACGGCTTTCCTGAAGTGAACAAGCTGTTTTTCTTTGAATTCATGCCCATTAAAACTGGACAGAATTACTTCTTACTCCAAGTTGTCTTCAGGACATTTCTTCAGGAGTTACTAGAAGAGACCTACATTATGCAGGTCTGTGGAGTGAGCTGCTGTGCAAAAGCTGAACACTGTACCAGTGCAAGTTTTGCAGTAACTGGAGTTATGCTTGAGTCCTTGGTGGGGAGAGGTCTGCTTCCTATAAAACTGATTCCAGTCTTTTAAGTCTGATTCTGCGGTGATACACTCAGCTAACCACTATGGCAAATCAAGTTTGTCTTCCTTCTAAGACAGATGACCCATTTATCTTATATGACTCATTGCACCAAACGTTACCTCAGATGACTTCAAGTATCTGGAATCATTCTGAATTCTCCTGACAAGCATTGCTTTGGTGAGTGGGTCAACACTGCTCAGATTTGCTGCGATAGTGCTGTTCAGAACTTGTGCTTCCCCGTGTCCTCCAAAAAAGTGACATCAGATGTGTTTCATGAGAGTTTGGAAGCTCATTTTCACTGTCATGTTGTGCAAGGACTGTGGTCTTGGTTAGAAAAGTTGTTTTACATCAATGCTGTAGGGATCTGGACTCTGAAAGGAGTGAAAGCTTAGATATGATGGGCAACTTCACTGCCTGTTGCTAGATTGACAGGTAACATGATGCAGAGTGATTTCTCTTTTAATAAGCAAATTCCTTTTTTTGAAATAGGTGCATGGGAGTTTATCTGTCAGCAGTTCACCCATGTGGGGCTTTAAACTCTGATGTGCAAATTTGAGGTGTCTTGCTTCTAAACCATGAGCAGCAGACACGATAGTCTAATGCTGATGTTGCAGTGGAGTATTGGCCTGTTATCCCTCCTACAGCAACTGGGAGCTCTACTGCTCCTAAATAAATTTTTAGCCAAACTTTCTTTGGTACAGTCTTGATTTCATCAGAGTGCCTGGCCATGCTTATGTGTTTCTGTTAAAAATATTTCTAGCCCAAGGAAAGACAAAATAAAAAAATATGTAGAGGTGAGAAAATTTTGGTATTTGGACCTTCTGCAATTTTTGTTTTGTATGAAAAGGTAGAGGAAATTCAAGGCCGTTCGTAGCCTTGTAGTCTTTCACATGTATGTATGCACCTTGTTTTTCAAGACTGGTTGAATGCATTTCTTATTCTGCATTAGAATGTTCTCCAGTCTCAAGTAACAAGGTGCCCAGCACTGCACAAGCACCACATCGCTCAGGCTCTGGTTCTTGGTAAGTAAATTTCCTGCAGCATCTCTGTTTTCTGTCTCAACTGAATTATGAGGCTTTCTATGAGTTAGAATTCATGTTAGGTAGTTTAATTTATGTTCTTCACAAGCATATAAAAGAGTGTTCTTAGCTCACATTGTCTTCAAAACTATTGTATAACCAAAAATGCTCTTGGAGAATCACCATCTAGTGCCTTTCATACCGCTGAATTTTTCTCACTATTATATGAAGAAAACATTCTATATGTGGACTATATAAGAATACCACAAAACTAAAGAGAATTATTTATTGCAGTTTAAAGAATGTCTGTTATTAGGCTGCCACTGAGAACGGGTTATGGTAAGAATTGTTTTTTTGTGGCAACAGTACTACTTAATAAAAATGGCTTTTGTAAGAGTTTCTGTGTGGGGACATGGTAACCAAAGATAGTGACATCCTTTATTGAAAGTTTTGTGGTATTATGATGGAAAATATTT
This sequence comes from Caloenas nicobarica, assembly GCF_036013445.1. Classification (NCBI taxonomy): domain Eukaryota; kingdom Metazoa; phylum Chordata; class Aves; order Columbiformes; family Columbidae; genus Caloenas; species Caloenas nicobarica. The sequence goes on along the minus strand of NC_088249.1, from coordinate 57,424,667 downwards.
TATAAGTTGAAGCATTAAGTTTGTGTTCTGACATCTGGCACAAGAAAAATGTCTTGAGTGTAGCTGTTAGTCTGAAATTAGTAGGCAAAAATCTTTGAAAACTAAATGGTGTCTCTTTAAATATAATGGTCTAGGATAATGATGTATTTAGTAGGAAAAAAAAAAGAAAAATAGGAGAGGATAGGCTATTAGCTTCCCTCTCTGCGAGTCACCCATGATTACATGGCCTCATGCTACACATATTCTCACATCACATCATGTGGCCACTGCTGGATTATACCCAGTTTTCTGCACTGAGGCTCAGGGCTGCATCTGCAGTTGGTGTAGGGTAAGTATTTTGCATCGCACTAATGAAGCAACTCAATCAACGTAGCAGCAGTTGCTGTAAGATTCTGTAATAAAACTTTGTTTTTTAGAAACTGTAGTAGATGACACAGCTGCTACTCCTTTATAATGGAGTCGTTCCTGAGACAGTTACCAAAATTAGAAAACTTCAAATCTGAAGCTGTTACAATTCTGTTCGTGTACAAAAAAATGCAGCAACCACTGTTGGAGCTGCCTGTGCATGTGCTGTTGGCATTTTAACGAACAGGACCCCACCTATTAAAGTCTGTGAGTCAGGCCGGTCTGGGGACCATAAAAACTGAAGGGCCCTAACTTGCAGTTCCTCTGTATTTATGCGTATCTTAAGTATTGCATATTGAATCTGAACCTTGCATTTTTACTTTCTTTACTTTCTACATCTAAACCAGTGTGCTCTTGCATTTCTTCCCGTGACTCCCCTTAAGGAACTTGTATGTGATGCATAAGATCATTCCTATGGAAAGCAGGGCGATGCAGTTTTCAACTGGGATGTCTATGTGGAAATGGAATAGTGTTGTGAATTCTATGTGGTGTGTTGACCAAAGAGAGAATGGTTGTGATGTGTGACTTAAATAACACCTTTCTACCTGGTAGGAGAGTTAGAGGAAGCTGTTTCATTATCTGTTACTACAGTAAGCTTTCTTTATTTGCACAGCTAGATTTTATGTTAGCATCAAACCAATAAAGAAGTTAAAAAACAGATTATGCAGGTCTGTCTTATGAGCAAGCTGATCTTCAATGAGATTAGCTAATATAACTTAACTCTGTAGAAAGAGCCAGTGTTTTTGGATGTACGAGTAATCTTTCAGGTAATTTACATAAAAATGGAGATGTAAGTAATGACAAATGACTTGGCTTTAAAACATTTGTGTGTTTTGTTGATTTTTTTTTTTTTTTTTTTTTTTTTGAAAGGAAAACCCCTTTTTCTATGTTACAGATGGCTGCAAAATGTTTGGCTGTCAAAATATTTTAAAAAAATTCGTGAAAATAATTTCAAATGCTATGGTCATTTATCTCAGTACTTTTGCTCGGAGGTCGGATACACAAAGCTATATAAACCTGTAACTGCATGTTGCTTTTCTTATAACACTTATGTTCTTTACATAGGTCAGTTTACTCTAAAAGGTATATGAAGATTTAAATAAAGGTAGAATGTATTCCATTTTAAAGGAAAAAGTGGTGTCTGGTTTGCAATGAAGATTAATCTTTCACCCAATATAGCGTCCAAACCTTCTACTTCAAGTATGTGACGTTCATATAGCTGGAACTATGTTCTGCTGCTGTGCTTGCTCTTCCTCATGGAATGGAAAATCTGTGCAGAATCCTCTTTCTGTCTCTCAAAAAATGTACTCTCTGCTCACTTATCATGGGTCTGTATGTTGGTGAGCCCTACATTGAACCGAAGTTATCAGCCAGCCCTGGGAAGCATTTTGCTTACTCTTTTGCAACATTGCATTCCCTGCTAATTAGAGACATCCGACTCCCTGGTGCCTTTGAAACAAGTCAACGCTTGAAAAGACACATTTGGTTTTGTACAGTGACAGTTTTCCTCATCAGCAAAATTTTCAGGTGATAATTCACACTGGTAATCTAATTTTATCTTTTTCAAAGATAGACTGCGGTAGGGATAAAATTCCTCATGCAATTTCAATATTTGCTTGAAGTCCTGACAGTAGGTCTTAAATGATGTTACACAAACCATTGCAATTTTTGAGAAAGAAAAAAATTGTGTTCCTCTTAGTGGTTATTTAGGAATCTCTTTAAGAGGGACAAGATAGCATTTTACATACATTTGGAGAAACCCATTTGCTTTGCATTGCTTCCACTTTTTCTTTAGAGGTGCAACAGGCATTCGTTTTGGAATGCTCTTTTGAATCAGCATTGTTATGAGAACTTGTCTCAGGGCTCTTTCCTTTTTGCCTGAATTCGAGCTCCGTGACTCCCTCAAACAAAACCAGTTGTTGAGACCATTGGATACAAATGTGTGCTTCCAGGGAAGTCTCAATGTTTGCCTTGGAAAAATGTCTTTGTCAAAGAGATTACACATCTTTTACAAAAGAAGACCCAACCCCAAACTTTATCTGTATGCTTATCCCACCCTGTATATCCAGTTACTCCTAATCTCATTCTGTCAAATGGACTAGATCTAATATTATTCTGGTAGCATATGTATCAGTTTTGGAATAATTTCTTGAGCTCAAGACACTTTCTGTAAAAGAAATTTTTCCTGACTTGGATCTTAGAATCAGCAATACAAATAGTGTTAGGATGTTTTGAGTTTAATAGTAACTTCATCTCGTTGATATGCTTTGGGTTCTGTATTCCCGCTTTTGTTGTTTCTAGCTAACAGCTGAAGGGAGTGGAGAGAAGCTGAGACTGACACAATATGTGCTGCATAAACCTCATTTCCTTAGGAAACCATCTGGGGAAGGCTGAAGATATCTTGTTAAAGGCAAAGAGACAGCAGTTCCGCAGATGCTGAGAAGTACAGAGTTCTGGCAAGTTTTGTGGAAGCAGGTGGTCCAGTAGGAGAACCGTACATGTATTCCAAGTTAGAAAAAGCTTACAGTATAGGAAAAATGCCGTTACACAACAGGCTGCTGTAGGGCAGGTGTTAGAGATGCAAAAAAGCTTATCAGTGGTCAGACCTTATTAGACTGATATTCTAACGAGGGGGATCAAACCATCCAGGAATTCAGGCTTTAGTAGCTTGTTGCTCACCGTGCTACTTGTTCTTCCTCTCCTCATCCAGATTTTTGATGGATTTTTGTAATGAAGTTTCGTGGATTTTTTTTGTTTGCTTTTGTTTTACTTGTTTTTTTCCCTTACTCTTATTTGTTATTTAAGACTTTTAAATGACAATAGAATTGCAATATTAGGAAAATTCTTCAGTCTTTTATATAGTATTTAGTCTGCAACTTGCCTAAATTTTGTAGGGTCTGAAAGGGCCTATTAAAAATTAAATTTCATGATCATATGTGTGAGTTTTCAAAATAAATAACTTATTGTTATACCTTAGATGACACTTAAAATGATATTACTTTGAGCAGCATTGTCTTTTTTATTTCTTTGTCACATTACACTCATTTCTGTAGAATGTCACAGAAGGAATCTGTGTTGGCTTTGTAACCTTTTTTTATAAATGTTCACACAGATATAAATGATGTTGCTGTCAAAAACCCTTTAAATATATTCTTAACATTTTCAATAGAGCATAATAGCATATTTCCATATTCAGTTTGCTGGGCCTGAATTTTGTTTAGGATTGTTATCTGTATGATGTTGTTCGTAGATATAATTATGATGTTCTCTGACTATTACCAAGCATTATTCAGACACTTCCAGAAGCTATAATGTGTTATTTTGTATACCTCAACAAATAGCATATTGTTGGTAAAATGATAAAGGTGGGATTCCCTCCCCTCCTGCCCTGGTTTAACTTTGTTTCTATGCTGCTCCTAGGAAAAAAATAGTAATAGAGGTTAAAACATGCTTGTACTTCAAAAGTGTTAAAAAAAAAAAAAAAAAAAGTATTTCAACATATTTAGGGTATGTTTTAATTATTGCATTTAGACCTGAATCTTCATATGCAGGAGTCATCTAAATGCGTGCTGATTCAGAACTCTTGTAGTTACATTCTTCCTTGCCTGTTATACTGCTACAAAGTGATTTAGGAAAATAAGTTTCAGCAGGTGAAGAGTCATCTTTAAGAGTAAATGTAGGAAGCCTTTTTGTGAAGTATTTTCTTTGCTGGATTTTAGAGTATGAATAGCTTTTCTCTATACTCTGCAAAATCAAATTACAGTTACAGCTACTTACAGCTTTGAACTGTAAATATTTGTATACTTATTCTAACCTTGCAATCTGTGTTTTTTTTTTTAAAAAAAAAAACCCAACAAGCAAGAAGTAAATCAGGTAAAAGAGAAGTATTTACTCAGGCTAGTTTTGTATAAAGTGTGCTTTATGCAAATTTTGTATGCTGAAATGGGTGTTGATCAATAAGTTGAAATAATAATATTGAACATTTGAAATTGGTTTAGGGTAGAATTATAATCTTACAGTTATGTTTAGAAAATGTCAAAGTAAAGCTTAATTTTTAATTATTTGGGCAGTTAAAGGTAAATCAAAAGGTGGTTGTGGGAGGAAGTTAATGAAAACTGAAATCAGATTTAATAAATAGGGCAGCATTATTTCTAAAACAAAGGAATATATGTTCTTTGTTAGCACTGAGAAGTTGCCTAATTTTTTTTTTTTTTTTTTTTTTTTGAGCAGTCTGGGAAGCTCTAAGACATTGATTCAGAGCACAAAGCTGAGTACAGTTTTGTCATCTTAGTTTTTATACTTTCCTTGAAAATAAATAAAAATGTTTTTCCAAGACAGCTGGGAACTCTTGTTCAGTTCGGTGTGTTCAAAAGAATGTTTGTTTAACGTAGAATGTTTATTTTGAAGTCTGACCTTCCCTTCCTATCCAGAAGTTGGCAAAAGTGATTTGTTTGCAAACAAGAAGAGGAATTGTTGGTGAGCAGGAAACTTTCTCCCTGCCAGCTGCCCAAGGTTTTTTCCAATTTCTTGAATATTATGCCAGCCGTTGGATAGGGAGTAACTTGAAAATTATTTAACATTCCCTGTTGCTTTCTTTTGTCTGTTCTTCCCTTTCAAGACTTTTGCAAAGCCATGTTACTGGCCACCCAGCAAAACTACACACTGTTGTGTCCAGAAGTGTATTATGTCCCAAACTTCTATTTGGAAGCAAGAGTCCTAAGATTCAGCTGTTACAGCCAAGCTGTGTTAATTATATCAGTAATTTATCTAGATAAAATCTGAGGGGAGTTGGAATCGTAGTGAAAGGTGGAGGATGATGATACTGAAGGGTTCTTCAGCAATAACTGACACCTTCGTAGGTCCTAGGACAGAAAAGCTTTTTAAAGGACGCTTGCTATTACATAAGTTCCTACATGGGCTCTTAAAAACAATAGCTACAACAGCAGCAAAATAGCTTTTTTACAGAACGTGCAGTTGAAAAATGTCAGTGAGCTTATTGCCACTGGTCACTAGGGTTTTGATCATAAGCGTGGCTTTCAAAATGAGACAGCACTGTACGTGACTAACAGTTTTTCAGGTATAATAATACTGACACTTGGTCTGTGGCTCTTCAGAGGGGTTAGAAGCTGATGGAGTCACACCTGACCAATCATTGTGTGCAGCGTCAGCCAGGGCCTGGTACTGAGCAATACTGGAGGGGCAGCTTTGCAGTAGGTAAAGATGCATCTAGTCTATGGTGGTGATTATAACATCCCAATTTATTTCCTCTTCTTCCCCTTCATTCTGCCCATGCTTCCTTTCTCTCTGATTTCCTTCCTCTTCTGCTTTTTATGGCATTTATCTGTTTTCATTTTGCTTTGGACTGATAGAACTTCAGTGGATGAAGTTCATCCTTAAATGTGAACTTTCCCCAGACTTTTCAAACCTTCTTTACAGGTTTTCTAACTGAGTAGCAACTGCTAGCCTTTTTTTCAGGAGAAACACCTATTGTTTTAGTGAGATGAGATGTGGTATGTATTGCCATATTATTCTGCCCTGTCCCAACCCCCATACTTCAACCTAATTAAAATACAAGCTAGAATATTTATCTTCCTTTATTTCCAAAGCATAGAAATGATTTTTGATAGCCGGCATTAATGAAGATCATAATCTAAGGTTTGGGTGGTATTGATTGAGGCCGTACATCCTTTGGGGCTATAGATCACTTTCTCTATAGTTCCTTCCCCTGTGTATAAGATGGGTTAATGGCTCTGCAAAATAGAAAAGTACCGAAGTCAAATAAATATTGAAGCATTCAGGAATTTGGACCATCCAAGTATCTCAGGTAGTCCTGACTAGCAGTGCCAGTACCTTTGGGGGAAGATTGAAATACTACCTTTTTTTTTTTTTTTTCCTGAGAAGTTCAGCAAATTTTTCCTGTTTACAAAGAAAAGGGCCTGAGGATCATCTTATCCTATTATTTGTTGTATCCTTGGTAATATGGCAAGTCTCCGGAACGTCTGTCGTTCAAATTCCCAAGATTGTTGCTTGCATTTCTTTGGCTTGATTAAGATGAAGTGTCTATGAATTCTGCCAGTTGTACAAATAGTGTCTGTGGTCGTTGTGGGAAGCCTGTCTTCAATCCGTCTTCCTAAAAGTATCAGCATTTTGTTTAACCTTTTGTAGCTGTTAGGCTGCAATAGTCTTTCTTCTCTAGAATATTTCAGAGTTAAATGCTCTTCCTATAAATTTTCTTGTCCAGGCTACTTCAGACTTTAAGATGCACGTAGCCTGTGGTGTGCTCTAATGGGCTTGAGCAGATTTTTTCGGAACTTTATGCCATGTGTTTTAGGCCTATCAAAGAAATATTTCTCTTTCAAGCTATTTAATGTTAGTTCTTTTTTGGCTCCTTGTTCACCTTGGTTCCAGTTCTGATTTCTGTATTGAAACTGAGATAAAATAGGGATATCTTTTGTGATATTTTCTGTGTTCTGGCATCAGGACTTCTGTAGTGATATTTTTAAAGGTATGGGGAGACCTTTTACAAATGGAGGCATAAGATGGAACATGAGTGGTCTTCATGCTGCCATGAAGAGCTTTTCCAAAACTCCTAAAAAGTGACAAGAATCCTCGGTAGTTTAAAACTTCTGCTGTTTCAACTTGTTTAAGAATTTTAATATGAAAAGGATTTTACCTCACAGCAGATTTTAGTGATTTCTTCAGTGCTAGGTACTGTTTTGAAAAGAAGGGTAAATGGTACAGTACTCTGCCACCCGCCTTCTGTATGTTTTTCACACTGACAGTATGTTTTTAAGTTTGAACGCGCAAAGCTGTGCTTCTAAATACTCAATGATTTATTAACTTCACATATAGAATCTATAACGGTAGTTCTAAAGTATTTTGTGTGGCATAATGTTCTCTCGGTGATCTGTAGTGTGCTTCTTCTGCGCAGACCTGAAAATGATCTCTCTTGTAACAGATCACCAAAGTGCTTACATCCAAGGCTTTGCACGTAGGATTAACAATACTTAGAGCTCAAATGTATTTTTATCAGGGGTTTGTAAGTGAAAAGACAGAGTTTATCACAGTTCTCATTAATTTGGAATGTAAATTGCATTAACAGCTCGCTTCTGGAATTTCAAGGGCAAGCAAGAGATGGCATGTGACCTTTCATGGGGAAAGATTTATGTAAGAAGGGAGTTTAGGGGACTAGGGTTCAGGAACCAGGAAATTATGCCAGAATTTTAATGTGTTGCATGTTTGTATTGTTTAAAGAAAAAGAAGGGAAAAGGGGAAGGAAAAAGGATGCAGATCAGAAGAGGTTAGCTGGGGAAAAAAGTTGCTTTTTCCTTAATAGCTTAAGGTATGGACTACTCAATCAGCTTTCTTATAGACTGAAATTTTGGTTTTGGTCTTGGACAAATTCACTATGTGTATGATCTAGTTGAAGATGTCCCTGCTCATGGCAGGGGATTGGACAAGATGACCCTTGAAGGTCCCTTCCAACCCAAACTATTCTGTGATTCTACGTATTGTACAGGGACAAGGATGTGATGTCTAAAAATTTGAAGCCTGATCTACTGTGTGGTCAGCTTTAATAGATTAAAGAATTAAGCCATCTTAAAGGTAAAGACACTGTTCAAAATTGCCGCAATATCTTCATAATTTTTGTACCCAACTTTATATGATGTCTTACAAAATGAAAGAAAAAAATTGCAAAATACTCAGTTAAAGTATAGGAATACTTTTGCTTTTTTGTAGGGATAACTTTAGGAAGGTAACAATATGGGTATTGAGTAATAATAATGGCAATAGTTTTGCTGGAAATATGTCATTTGAATTCTTGCTACTGCCAGGCATGTTTTGCATATATAATAAATGATGAAAGCAATTACTATTTTACATGGAACACACTGTTAATATGCATTGATCTTCCATGCTCATGCACATGTATACTCTATTAAGTAATTTATTTTCTGAGTGATGTGTGTACTTTATCTGACTTTAAGCAGTTTCAAAAACCTCCAGAAACTTCTGTGTAATTGATGTGAATTCAGTGAGCAGTGCTAGCTATGGAGGTTCCACCTGGATTTTGCCCCTCTTGCACGTTATTTGAAAGGATACCAAAAGACAGAAATCTTTGTATTGATGATGCAAAGATCCTTCTTGCCGGCTGTGGCTATCTGAATTCATTAACACTGGAATAATATTTTTTTCCAATTTAAAACCAAGGTGTCAATATTAATGAGTGCCAGTTATTCCTATTACTCTCAATAAAGAGAGTGAAATGAAGAGCAAAACCTCTGGGATCTCTGTAGATCTGGGATCTATAAACCCAACGACCTCTGTGTTTGAAAAATGATTAAAAAATAAAGATGCGAAAGAAACCTGATTTAACGATGAATTAACATTTGGTAGGTGGCCTTGATATTTTTGGAAAGTTGTCAGGAGTTATCAGTAGCATATATTGAAACAAATTATAGCTGTTGATGCAATCCCATGATCTGTTTTGTTGGGTTTTTTTCCTGTTTCTGCCTGTTGTGCTTTAACAGTTGAGAATGTGAAATCACTGAGGTGTTGAGTTGCAGCCACTTCTTGAATAATCTGATCTCTTCAGACATACCTGCTCTGCTGAAAGATGAATGACTTAAGAAAGGTCAGCTGAAGGCAGATATCCTCCACACTTCCTCACCCCAAACCATGGGATTTAGAGACTTCCTATGGTTTGGCTGTTTAACTAGTTGGGTTGAAAAACGCCAACAGAGAATCAATAGTAATTGCACTAGAAAGTATTGGGAATGCGTGGTGAGCATACTGGACTGACTTGCTTTTATTATTAAGTGGGAGTGCAGCTACTGAGCCTTCTCTTGCACAGGTTTTAATCTCGGGTAGCAGCATTAAATGAATTCCTTTGTATTTGCATTCATGTAAAGGAGTAGAGTCCATAAGACAGACCTTTTCTATCTATTTGCTTCTGTATAAGGATTAAATGTAAATTTCTGTATTTGGGTGAAGTATATTTCCAGTAAAAGAAAGAAGCTTCTTGTGGCAAGAGCAGATGAGGTCCTCACTGCCTGGAGAACGGAGATTCTTTCATGTGTTCCTGGGTCTAAACTTTTCACAAAGAATGCAACTTGCACTTTAGTAACTTGTGTATTTGAAAATATCAATTTTATTTCTTTTCAAAATTTATCAAATCATGATGAATTCTACATAGTAATCACAAACATATGAAACTCTGATATTTTGAAGAATTGCCCTGAATTGAAAGGAGTGCAGATTCTTTAAAAAGAACTCTCCAGACTCTACCTCAACCAAATTCTGGTTGGATGTGAAGAGGGTTTCTTATTTATCTCTGTTGTATACAATTTAAGAAACGGTGTGAAATAGTTAGATTTTATGTATTATAAGTTGATAAGTAGACTTGTAAATCTCTATCACAGAACTTCTCTGTGAAATGATTAACAGTGCTTTTTTAAAAAGTTGGTTTTCATTCACATCTGAATGGATGTGAATACTTACTTTTCTTTTTCTGATGCTCATATCTTGGATGCAGAAATATTCACCTTATTTTTTTTTTCCTTTAAAGTGTTGCATTTCCATGATGTATCCTTCATGCATCCTTCCATAAATTATTTTTTCCAACTTTCATCTTTCTTTATATTTAAGTTGATGATTTTCTGAAGATTCATCTTAACTACTGTGGGCCTTAACTTTGACTGTTTAATATCTGGCATTTTTCTGACATTTCTGCGACTCTTTCTGAAAAGGATTCCTTTCAAATTTTTTTTTGCAAGCTTGGATACCAAATCACACAATCACAGAATGTCAGGGATTGGAAGGGACCTCAAAAGATCATCCAGTCCAATCCCCCTGCCAGAGCAGGAACACCCAGATGAGGTTACACAGGAAGGCGTCCAGGCGGGTTTTGAATGTCTCCAGAGAAGGAGACTCCACAACCTCCCTGGGCAGCCTGTTCAGTGTTCTGTCACCCTCACTGAGAAGAAGTTTCTTCTCAAATTTAAATGGAACCTCCTGTGTTCCAGTTTGTATCCATTGCCCCTTGTCCTGTCATTGGTTGTCACCGAGAAGAGCCTAGCTCCATCCTCGTGACACCCACCCTTTATATCTTTATAAACATTCATGAGGTCACCCCTCAGCCTCCTCTTCTCCAAGCTAAAGAGCCCCAGCTCCCTCAGCCTTTCCTCACACGGGAGATGCTCCACTCCCTTCATCATCTTTGTGGCTCTGCGCTGGACTCTCTCAAGCAGTTCCCTGTCCTTCTTGAACTGATAGGAAGTGTTTCTTTTTTCCAAGAGTGTTTTCCCAAGAATGGTCTCTAAGGTAGAGAAATCGGGAATAACTGTATCCATGCAGAAATGGCCGAGTTTTGGGAGCAGGCAGCAAGTTGTACAAGAGGGTATCAGGAACTCCCCTGTGCCGATCCCAGCGGCTCCCAGCCAGCTTTGAAACGTGTGTGAGTGTGCCAGGACCGCAGGCCGCTGGAGGGGCGTGTGGCACACCTGCTCGCAGGTACGGCAGAGCGACAGCGGGAGGGGCGGGAGGGACGTTGCTGGGGACACTGCTGGAGGTGTGCTGCTGGAAGGAGTCGCTCCCTGCCAGAAGCAGCACTCCCCCGAGGGACACTGGCCGCCAGGGACACCCCTGGAGGGACTGCAGCCTGTAGATCTGTGCTGGAGCGGAAGAAAATGAGCAAGAGGTGAGGGACAGCGGAATGAAACCTCTCTGTGTGTGACCCCAGCCTCCTGCAGTGCCCGTCGGCTCCCCAAACACATCGAGATGGATGGATCAACAGGGGAAGCTGAGGCTGGGGAGTGGGGAGGAGAAGTGCTGGACTGAAGTTGGGCCTGAGAAGGAAGAGGAAAGATGTGTTCCCAAATGTTTGTTTAATTGTTTATTGTCGTCTTTGTACCTGAATCGTGGTCAAAACTTTAATTGGCAATAAATTAAATTGAAGTACCGGTTCCCTGAGTCAAGACTGGTTTTCCTGTGGCAATAACAGTCTATGAAGCAGCCAATTGTTAATAAACAAACCTTCACCTAGCCAGTATATACAGTATATAATTATCTTTGAGGACATTTTAAGCTGGTTAAAACAAGTGATGTCTCAGACCTAATGAATCAGTAGCTAAATCAAATAGAGAATGCTAAGACGAAATTATGAATAATTTGAATATCTAGAGCAATTTAACATGTGTTCTAATCGTGCTGATGGTAATCTAACCTTGGCTCCAAGGAGAATATAATTCAGTATGATGGTGTATTGTATTCTGTTTTAAAATTACCTTGTAAAACTATTTGGAATGTTCTGAACCAGGCTCTAAGTGCTTATTACCGCTCCTCATTTTTTCTCTTGAAAGCTCTTAACTCCCGCTGAAGGGAGAACAACCCAGACCAGCTTGTGCATATTTGCATTTGTACATCTTTGTATGTCTTATTTTTATATCTGAGAACTTACCAAGATGTGTTATGCAATTAGATTCAAAACTATGGCTTCAATTAGACTATGATAAAGCATCCAGTTGATGACAATTTTGAAAGCATCCTCTACCTGCCTTCAGTGCTCCAGAGGAAAAAATTTGAACCATGTAGGAGTGTTGTACAGAAACTCTGCTTGTGTTTGGTAGTAGAGACGGGTAAAACAATTTGAAGGTAGAAAGGTTAAAGGGTCCATGCTAAAATCTAGTTAAGGATTCACCTTGGCTTTACTTAAGACTTGAAGAGAAGAATAACGCATGTGCAGAAAAGTACAAAATGATTTTTTCCAGATAGTACTTGGAGCATTTTATTTTATATGTAATGATTTCAAGACATCTACTCATCATGTGAAACTTTCATTTAATTATTAGTTGTTTTGGCATGATTTCCCTTTGATCCCGGAGATGAAGTGAACTGCAAGTGTAGGTTGCATAAGATGTTCAGAGTTGCATTTCTTTCAGGTAAATTCCTACTGAGGTTTATAATCCTTCCTGTAAGCAAGAAGGAATTACATGTGGAAAGGTCTTTTAACCCTGATAGCCAGCATTAGTGTACTTCCAGGGAAAGTGATGTGAAAGGACTGATAATATTTTCACATAAAGGAGTGAATATTACAAATTAAAAAAAAAATGTACATCTCTTAATTCTGAATTAAAAGAAGTTCCCACACTGTAACGTAGGAGTGTCTTTCTAGCAGTGTAATGAAAAGAGAACCAGAAGGTTTTGTAGCTTCAAATTGTGATGGAGCAGAAATTTTGAGCTCTTTTTCTGGATTTCATTATTTACAGGTGTAGTTGGTAGTGTCAGACAGAGGTCTCAGTCTTTTGAGAATTGGAGTGGGTTCAGAGTAAAAAAAAAATTGTCACCTGTGTTCCCACAGGGAGACTTAGGAGACTTTTACATAGGGACCGAACATGTTTTGCTGCTGTAATTCTCTGATATTTCCTTCCCAGGAAGTCTGGGTATGGCTGTTCACCTTGGTCCTTCTGCCCTTTCTCACCGTTGGCCTCTCGACCACGAGTTCTCCTCTACTTGGAGGGTGCTCGTGCTTCTGGCTGCCTTGGCTGCAGTTCTTTGCTGGCTCTTCCTTGCTCCACCTGCCAGTATTAGAACAACTAGAGGAAGAAGAGATTTGGCAAAGATATAACTTGTGAAAAGCAGACGACATGGTAATTTGAGACTCTAACTTAACAATGGAAGAAGTTCTGATACTGAGTCAGTGAAGCAAGAGCCCTCCTCAGAGTGCAGAAGAGAACAGTAGGGACTCTCCAGGTGGCTGCAGAAAGGAATGGGAGGAAAGAGGAGTTCTCTGAGTAGGATGTCAAATGTGAAGCGCAAGAGGAGGCTGAAGGCTCTTTATTGCATGCTAGCAACAAAATAAATATAAATTCCTGCCATATGCAGCTGAAAATGTAGCTCTTCTTTTTTTACATGCAAGAAGGAAATGGACTGGAAGGCTGTAGAAGGAAGGAGGAATGCAGGAGTGTTCGCCTGCGGTAGGAGGGAAGGGGTGCGACTGGCTGCTCTTCTGAGAGCTGTTAAGGAGGGGAATGGTAAAGCCTTTTCATTTATGCCTCCTAATTTTGGAAGGATGTTGAGATGAAATGGTGAGGGGAGTGGAGTGATAATTCAGTAGAAGATGCTGTGTAACAAAGAGTACCTTGGGCAACATTTGATCTCAAACAAGTGAAATTAGTGACTGATGACCCTATTAAGTTCTTACAGTCTAACAGATATTGAGCTCCCTTTCCTTACAAAAAACTGCAGCTGTAGCCGTGTCTATTTCTTGGTTTCTGGCATATCCTAACTCTGCTGTCTTGGCACCTCTGCAGCTTCTCTTGAAATCTCCTTTGGCTTTTAACTTGCTGATTCCATCTCTTAGTGCTACTTAGAACTCAGCTAGCCCAGTCTGATTGCAGTTCTTCACCAGGCTGCCCTTGGAAATCACAATCAGCATCTGCTGTCTTGGGGGTAAGATTGCTGTTTGGAATTTACTCTGTGTAGTTTATATGCCCATTTTACCAAACCCATCTATTCCTAAATTATTTTCAAGAGAAAAAACATAGAAAGATGTGTAAAAGTACATAAACTGGAGAAAATACTGCTTAATATATTGTCAAATTGATTCTACCTAAATGCCTTGTGAAATTTATTGTGGGTTTTAAGACAGAAGGAAACTCCAACTATGAATTAGCAGAAAACTTAAAGGAAGTGTATTTTTTTTGACCATACCATTGACTTATGAATTGCTTTATGCTAGCAGACTTGAGTTGTGTCAGACTGAAAGCTGTTTTTTATGGTAAAACCAGGAAAATAATGTATTCATTGCTGCTGCTTGGGTGTCTATAGAGAAAGCAACACATATGGACTGTTACTACTAATGCAGAATTCATACTCTTTCATAATATCAAAGCATAGTTTTGAGAATTTTACAATAAAATGTTTGAAAATTTTAATGCTTAATCTCAAAGTTTCCTAATATGACTTTAGACAAAGGGTGATCCAGTCAAACGTGATAGGTCAGCAAAGGTTGTTAGAAGATATTTTAAACGCTGGCAAATTTCCATTTCGCCGTTTAGGAAGCTTTATGTATAGTTTAAGGAAAGCTGGTTTCTTAAGTATCTGTTTTTATTTTAACTCTGACTTTTATCCGTGCTGCCTGGGGCTGCGTGTTCTGGGCTGGGTCGGGTTGGACAGGGCTGCTGATGTTTCCTTCTCTTTGGAGCAGAGGAAAGAATGGGACTTTGGGCCTCTCATCTCTACCCAGTGATTGACTTGCAAATGTGTGTGTTTTGTGTCTGCTTATCTCTGGAGTAATATTGAGATCATCCCAGAGATGCAGAAATTGCTGGAGTGAGGATGGACGGATAGGTAGTATTATCACAAAAATCTTGTTTTCTTGGGTTTAAATGTGTATAAATGTTAGGTCTAACTGGTAGTGTATCCCTGAGCTGAAATTCAGTTAAAACCATGATTATATTTTCAAGATTTACTCCAGGACTCCAGAAGATGAAGAACGAAATTCATGTTTGTATGCTCATTCCTGTAACATTCAGGATGACAGGACATTACAGTTCGATATTTGTGGTGTTTCTGAAGGGCCTCCTGTCTATAGCACAGTGGCTTTTAAAAAAAGGAAGAGGTAAAAAAAAAGACAATTGCATAAGAGAAGTTATTGGAAATTAGCAGTTTTTCTCTACATCTTTCAGCACAGAAGATCACTACTGACTTGTCCAAGGAAACCAACTAGAAATACTGGCAAGAAACTAGAGTGTCCCGCATAAATCACATAGATTTTTAGTCTATAGATGTCTTTTTGAAGACTGCTTGTTGACAAATGTTTGATTTCTTTTTTAAATGTCACATTATCTATTATATTAGTTTTTAATTTACTACTGTTTTTAGAGAGAGATTAGAATTACCAATCACCATCTGTCACTTTGAAAACAAGCCTGAGGGGCATGAGCTGGATGCAGCTTGCCGCTTCGTTTCATGTAGTCACTCCTCGTGTTGTTACTGGAGAATATTAAGACTGTATTTATTGTATGACTTGCAAGACACATTTGAGGAGCCTGTTCTGCTTCTTGTGGTGAAATATTTCCTAATATTGGGTATATTCTGAAAATAAACTCAAATTTATGGCAATTTAAATTCTACCACTTTGTCTTTAAGTAATTGAATTTTATCTTTCAGCAGGCCCAACAGAAGGTTTCGGAAAAATAATACAAAGATTTCCACAGAAGGACTGGGAAGACACTCCTTTTCCACAGGGAATAGAGTTGGTAAGTTTGCATTACTTTTTATGATTTTTTAAAAAATTCCTTTCATATACAATTCAAAGACATATCTGCCTTGGTGCAATAATCTGTATTATCTAACCTGACAGGGAATGGATAGAAATTACATGAGTTGAGCAGATAGGTAATAGCTTTAAGAATAAATTTGGCTAACAGAAGATCATTTATTCTGGTCTCTACCACTAAGTAAATAACTCTAGTATACAGGAAAACTCTGCTGCAATGTTAGTAACAGTGTATTTAAAATAAATGTTTATTTGTGTCAGTAATTTTATCATTGACTATGTTTTTAGAAGCGTCCTTCAGATGGCAGATGACTTTTCATTGCCGTGTTCAAATAAATACAAATGTTTATTTGTATATTATAGATTAAAAAAAATTAATAGCCTAATGAACTGGTTTGATGAAAACAGTTTTTACCCAGTATTCTGTCCTTGACAGGTGGTATAATGGGTGCTTACAAAAATGGTACACTGAAAAAGGCGAGTGTACAGTGATCTGTTTTAAATGCCCTCTCTGAGAATTCACGAAGTGCCACTTCTTTCCTTTCCTTGGTCTCATATTGTGAGACACAATGAGAAGTTATACCTCACTCATCCAGATCGAGGATTCATTAAACATACAGCCCTAAAAATCCTGCAGCGAAAGGAAATACTGCGGTCACACTCTGCAAATGAGGTTTCTGAGAACTGAGTGAAATTTGCAGCCGTGAACTTCGAAACCTGTGGGACAGGATGAGCTGTAGAAGGAGATGGCCCGTAGGAAATGTTGCAATAAAGTCTTTGTGCTGTGGGACAAATCAGCAGCAGTGGACAAAGACACTGACTCTTTGCTGAATTTATTCCCCAGATATAGGAAGCTTTTACCAGGGTGATACCTTTGAACCAGTGCTCAGCTTGCGTCATCATACACCAGGTCATCACACACCGGTGGCGTCTTCTCCAGGGAGGGAGAGGGCAAGGGATCTTGCTCTTCACCGCTTGCTCCCTGCTGTAGCAGAGGTTTATGTTATTTGCTGGGCACTGACGTACGCGACCGGTTGCTCGTTTTCTTCAACAGTGTGGTTTTCATTTCTCCATAGTCCAGCATAAGCCATATGTTTTGGCGGGATGTCACACATTAGTTCCTGGTGTAAGCATTATTTCTGATACACGTGATGGATAGTTACAGCTTTTGCGGTACGCTTGCATAATGCTACATTTGGCAATGTAGTGCTGTGCTGAAACAATGGAAGCTCTTGCTTTCTCTGAAGTGTTCCTACTACTGTTACAACATTATACCACTCTGTATAGCAATTGCTGTTTGCTCTAGCTAGTAATTCTCTACTTAATGCATGCCTAGCCAGCATGTGCTCAATGGCTGCTGATTGAGTTCGGATAAGTGGCTTTTTTATATAGTACACACAGTTGTAGTTCATTAGAAGAGAAATACATTTTTGATGCCAAGGCTTAGGGGTGGTTTTTTTTTTTAACCACTCTCTTGGGGTTGAACTAGGTGGTTTGATCTGGCCTTAAACAGCTGCAAGAGTTTGAGTCATGCTGAGGTTCGTCATAAAAATATTCCTTAGTTACTTCAAAGAAAGTATAGCGTCTGACTTCCAGTGATGTTTTGAAACAAATGAGCACAGCTTCTCTTAAAGCAGTGAAGCTTCTGAAGTGATATGTCTGTACCCAAATGTTCTTTCCCATTCAATTGTAGGATGTTACCACTACAAGAAATAACTTTCTAAAGGAAGATTTTTTAAAATATTTTTCTTTACAAAAAACGTATTTGTATCAGTTCTCAAATGACTGATTAGGCAAAGCCATTACGACTTTAAACTTCCAAAGTAAAATGAAATCTGATGACTTAAAAGTTAAGGACATCTATTCAGCCAGTTGGTGAAATGAATCAAATTTTGATTTGCTTTCCAAACGTCCTGTTTGACACTTTAAGGGCAACTTCAATATCATTAAGAAAGTAACAGGCAAACTTTGTTGGGGAGAGAAACGGTAAGAATAGAATAGTTGACGTAAATGTGCATGAGAATGAAGGTAGACATTTTGATGAATAGCACATAGTTCTGCTTCCTCTCCTTTGAGTAAAGGATCTTTAGGGAATTATATGGTTTCCCTGAAATGGAAAAAACCCAATGATTCGTATCTGAAAAACATGTTAAACTCTCTTTACTTTCATGAAGGAAAAAGAGGCCAAAGATTTTCATGCCATGAATCATGAAGATCTTCAGCTGATTATTGGTGAAGATCTCATTGCCCCCTACATCTCCTTTATAAAGCAAATTATTTGCCTACGAATTTGGACATTTGGATGTCCAAGGTTTTTTTGCCAAATAAATAAGTTGAATCAGATAGTTAACCTTGGCAACTAATGGGTGTTATGATTTAATAGTTGTCTCCCATTCAGGTTAATAGCATTTTCTGAAACGAGGCGAGGGGTAAATAGTGGAAAAGCCCTATGCCTACCCCCACCTGCAAAGTTTTAATACTTTAAAATGGAAAATGCCTGTTTGGGACCCCTTATGATCTCCATAGCTTGTAGGGATGCTGGTAGTCCAAGCTTTAGACAAAAACTAATAGACAAAATCCTCTGAGACTTTTGTGGAGGTCTCTTCTCTTTCTCCAGCCCTGCATGCTCCCCTGTCCTGCTGGGCTTCAATTTGGGTGGTCAGATTTATGAGACATAAATTAAGACAATATAGAGAACAGAGTTGTGCAGGTCATTTTTAAGTAAAGTAATAACACTGTAAATAATATTTTTTATTTTGTTGAGCCCAGTTTTGAAAAATGGGCTAACATGGGAAAACTGTGCCTAATGGAGCTGCCCTCAGCTGGGTGAAAAGGGATCATTTTGAGAACATCTTATCTAGGAAAGTTGGTGACCCTATTTCAACTTTTACCCCTGACTATATTTGTAGTTTTGTTAGTTTGACACAAATATGTAGAGAATTGGGTCATTATAAAATCTAATTGCAGTTCGAACTTTATGGAACAGTTATTATATTTGGAGTATATATATATATTCTGTATTAAAGGATTAAGAGTTACTTACTGTTTCTATTTTTATGTGTGTAGCACATTAGCTATCCTCTGGTCTTGTTTAACAAATACATATGTTATTAAAGAAACACACTGTCCAAAATTCAACAGAAGTACATTTTATGAAATGTCATTGAAATCAAGTGTTTTAATTTGTCTTATTAAATAAATTGTGTGTCTTCTGGTTGTCAGTGGTGAGCAAAGCCATGAGTCTCTGTTGAGGGAAAGATACACTGACTGAGATCTACTGACAGTATCTTCTTAGAGCTTCTACTCCTCTGCATCTCATCAAATTACCTAAAGACATTTTTCTTAATATTATACTCTTTGCATTTGCCATTTTTTCTAATGGCTTCACAGCTTTTAACTTTGTTCTGTTTATAACTGAATCCAGAAACTTTGAGAAGTGAGCCACCTGCAAATTGCCATGAAACACACCTGAAGATTTTTGTAATGGATTATTAATCGTTACAATAGCTACCATGGGCCCTAATACTTTTTTACTGTTTGTTGAATTGTGATATAACTGAGAATAAGGTATGTTATTTGTTAATATTATATATCACGTACATATTGACTGTTACTTCAAAAGCAGTAAGATGCTCTTTGATTTTCTAGAACTTTTGTGGGCTATTCAAGAGGAATATAGGAAATGGTTTTTTTAATAGTTTCAGCTAGAATCTGAGCATCTGCAGTTTACTGGCAAATAACAGTCTGCAGGTTGCTGACAAATACAAGTCAAGGTGAGTTTTCTCAAGTTCCATGGAAGTAATCTGACTTTGAGAAGTAAAGGGAGATTTATACTCATTCATAAAATTTTAAAAATATTTGGTCCAGAAAAGCATTTAAGTCATCGATTTCCGAAAAAATGCAGTTAGAACATACCAATCTGATAGTTGCCCCTCATAATATTTTAAATGAACATGTTGGGGTATCCTTCTCCATTGTCTGTTTCAGAGCATTATTTCAGCTTTACACAGATACAGCCTAAATTTAAAAACGACCCTCTAAAATAATTTGAGACATATATAACAGTTTAAATTGGGATAATCAGACTTCTTGTTCTTGCTTGTAGAAAGAATCTGAGAGAGAGTATGTTGTTGCATGAGTTAGCTTTATATTTCTGCATATTTTTCTTATAATCCAGTTTTAATTCTGCTTTATACCTTTCTAGACACTATAATTCATTATACATCAAAGGAGGAAGCTCTGGTATGTAACGTTACACTGCACACTCATTTTTGTCCCAGGGCTAAATTAGCTAAACCAACTGTCGCCCGCATTACTCAGCGTTGGGAGGTTAATGTGAATTAGGCCAATGAAAGTCATACTGAGAAATAGATATGTTGTCTTAAGTTTAAACTGGATATAGTGGGTTAGTGCAGTTTGTGTGTAGCAGGGAAGAAAATATGCCACTAGAACTAGCAGTGCTGGTAGTAGTGGTGTCATGAATTAGTAATTTTCATTTCAAGCATGTGCAGCTATAGAAAGGAACGTACATTTCTAGACAAGCTAATCACCTATCCAAATAATTACCTGAATTATAAGATGTAATTGTAAATTGTAAAAACTGTTATTTAATACAATCCCTGTAAGACAGCTTACATGCATTACGATACTAAGATAAATGCTTCTGAAGAAATACTGTCTGTCCTTTTGAGATGTGGTAGGATGCCTGCTCTGTCTGGAGGAGGAGTTGGTGTTGTTGGAATGAGCTAATTACTCCTTTGGGTAGAGCCTTGTCTTTGCTGTAGATCTCAGCATTTCTGCACCTTTGAGCAGCTTCAGGTATGAACTCTTAAACAGACATGAAGATGTCTTTTATGAAATACTGGATTCAGCTTTCAAATTCTGACTGACCTGAGACCTGACATATGAAAAAAATCAAATGAGAGTAAGAAATGGTATTTTTGTATTTTCAAAGTATATCTGTATTTTGACCAACCTAATAAACAACTAATTTGTCTTCAGAGTTGCACTGAAAAACAAAATTTCTGTCAGTCAATTGAAGACATTTTATGGTAAGCCAGATTTTAAAGTAGTGAACTCCTGAACTATTGGAGATTCCCAGTGCAGAGTCTGAAAAATCATTACATATACTGTCAAAAGTAATACTTTTAAAATGCAAGTGCTAATCACTGTTATTTTTGCTTTACCGCTTTGGTGTATGGCATCTTTTCTAGGGAAGAAAAGATCTGATACCTGAACATTTCTACTAGTTATTTAAAATAAGACATAGGAGACAAATGGGGCTACAGATTAGCCAGTTGAGGCCTGAAGTGATTAAAGTTTTAAGGGGATTAATCTTTAAATGCTTCAGTTTTAGCTAGCTGATCTGTAAGCCAATTTTTCTGCAACATTGATGCTTTTAAGGACCTGAATAAAGGGTTGTCTGCAGCATCCATTTAACCTTCAGTGCACTTAGTCAGCTGCAGAGATTTTGGTTTTGTGAGTTTTTTCCTCTTTCCCCTCAAACTTTTTTTACCTTTCAAAAATCATTACATATGCATGACAGAGCTCAGTGTAGCACTTACAAATACGTTGTGTTTTCTTTCGTTCTCCTTATGTTGAAGTACTGGTGCTTTCAGCAGTTAGTAGAAAACAGATGATAGCAAAAGTGCGGCTAACTTTTTTATTGGACTTCTACTATGGACTCAGTTTATATTCATTTAACTTGTCTATATTAGCCTCCAGTGGAAATCTTAGAGTGCTGTAAATGTGTTGTATTTTACAGCGTTGTCTCTGCTGTGCTGTAAAATAGTTATATTCTGGTTTAAAATCCCACTGCTTTTACTGAGTGGATTTTAGCTCCTGGATTTTGTAGACTAGTGTGGAAAAATAATTTGATATTGAAATTGAAGGACTTGCAGGTAGTCCTTGTCTAGCAAAACTTGAATAAATACTGCGAAAGCGTGCAATTTATGTTTTCTCTTTCATTGTTGTTGTTTTCCATGGGAGGGGGAAAAAAAGAAGAAAAATGGAACACTTTTAATACGGTCAATATTTCTAGTAAAAATGGTAAAATATCGAAGTGACACCTGTTTGGAATTTCAAATCTGTAATCTTTCCATGGAGATTATTAAAGATAGAGGGTACTGAAGTGTAACCTTTTTTATAACTACCAAGATGTTTCAAGAGACCCTTTTCTTTCTTGCTGCTGAAAGAAGTTTTAAGTTAAATTATTTTTAGAGGAGAAAACTGGTTTTATAAGCTTTCTTAAGAAATGCAGATGTTTTTAGAATCATAGAACGGTTTGGGTTAGTTTTCTTCATTCTCGGTATCTGTCATCTCCACAAATAATACTTGGCTGCTTAAGATGGTCTTTTTCTCCTAAGCTTTGTGTGTGATTCAGTATCTTTATTACCTCTGCGTAAGTTCATCTCATCTTTAAAAATCAGAGGAAAGACTGCAACACAGACGTTTCTGTCAGTCTCTCCTTGGGGAGTTTTTGCATAACAATCAAGCAGAGGAGATTCTGAGACCCACAGTTAAGTCATGTTGTGTTTTAACATTTACAGACCTCTGTGAGTATCTTGGTATTTTCAGCTTATAACTAATATACTTGTCTGTGAGAAGTCTTCTGGGGGCCCTGCTTTTCCTGAAGGTCTTGAAATTTTGATTATTAAATGGTGTGGTTTTTTGTTGTTTTTGTTGGGTTTTTTTTAACATTGCTTGTTTAAAAAAAAAAAAAAAAAAAGAGCTCCCTATGTAATAATGGAGATAATGGAGGTATGCATGGAATGCAGTGATGCAAATGTGATTATGTGATTATGCTTCATTTAAATACTGTTACCATGATGGAGCCGTATCAGTATCATCATTCTTACTCTTTGAGTTCCCGCTCCTGTGGGTGCGGGAGAATGATCTGTAGTTCTTCCTCTCGGCGGTCCCGTCTGCTTGAGTCCAGCCCATCTAGGATTGTGTTTTTGCATGGATGTGGTGTTTTTATCTGCCCCTGTGCTTCTCTGAGGTTTGAGAGGATGCAGGATCATGGAGCATTCTTTGTGCTCTTCAGTTTCACAGGGTACAAGTCGAGAGTGTATAATACCCTTCCGATAACTGGTTTTGTGGCTAGTTTGTCTCAGTAAGAACTTTTTCCCTATAGGTTTACCCTCCTATCTGTACTCAGTGTGAACACATAAACAGTTGTGAATATTTTTCATGCTTATTTAGAGGAACTAAGAAATAATTAAGACTAAAGAGGGAGAGAGTCATGAAACACATGGTATGAAAATGGGATGTATCTCCAGAAATCAAAACTGAGGAGCAGAAATAATTTTGTTTCATTTTTTTGAGATGAAAAAGTATGAGCAAAACTTTAATTCTTTTTAAAAATTGTTTTAAGCACTGAAAGGCTGCAATAAGGTCTCCCTGGAGCCTTCTCTTCTCCAGGCTGAACAGCCCCAACTCTCTCAGCCTGTCCTCCCAGCAGAGCTGTTCCATCCCTCTGATCATTTCTGTGGCTCCTCTGGCCCCTCTCCAACAGGTCCATGTGTGTCCTGTGCTGAGGAACCAGAGCTGGATGCAGCACTGCTGGTGGGGTCTCACCAGAGCAGAGCAGGGGGGCGCGATCACCTCCCTGACCTGCTGGCCACGCTGCTTTTGGTGCAGCCCAAGACACGACTGACCTTCTGGGCTGCGAGTGCACATTGCCGGCCCATGGCCAGTCTTTCATCCCCCAGGACCCCCAAGTCCTCCTCCGCAGGGCTGCTCTCAGTCCCTTCATCCCCCAGCTTGGATTGATAACCTGGATTGATAAAATGCCCATGTTTTGTTTCAGCTCATTATTACAGATAATTATTTGTCAGCCTTCTGTAAGAAACTGGAACTTTTTTTATGCTCAAAGTGCTGTAATTTAGGCATTTTTTGACTTAAGTTTCTGGGGGTTTTTGTTTGTTTGTTTTGTTTTTTCTGTGTGTTCGTGCAAGGAGCTGAGAATTGGTGTGGTTTTGGAGAGTGCCAGAAAGGAAGACTGTTGTCTATTGAATTTATAACTATATATCCAGTTGTCACAAAGCTATCCTGTCTAAAGAGTTCTGTGAAGGAGCAGAAAGGCAGATAATGTGCATCTAATCAAATACAGTCTATTGGGCTGAATACAAGATTGTGAAATTTGAACTGGACCATTGAATGTGTTCTGGGAATCCAGAAATAGTTTATTTGTGAAGTTGATTCCTATGACTATAAATCAGTCTGGAATATTTTCTAATAGTTCAAGAAAACAGACTAATGGAAAATAAAGTCTATTTTACTTTTTTCTGAACAAATTTTTTAATAGTTTGTGTTTTGTTAAAGATGATACAGTTTGTGCTAAGAATTTTTCTTTGGTAGCACTTGTAAATCGTGGTATTTCCCCAACTCCTCCATTTGACCAACTTTTAAATTTGTACTCTATATGTATTTTCTAATGTTTGATGCAGGTTTCTTCTGCTGGTTTAAATCATCTCAGCAATTTTAGAGCTTGACTTCTTAAACTTGACAACTTTTGTGATGCCTTTACACAGTGTAAGTGCTTCTTCATAATATATTATAAGAGGTGGGTCCTAGTTGTGTTCATTAAAAAGAACGAACAATAATAATTATTAGATGACCCTTCACAATTTTGCATATTCTGTGTGGTGCAGCTCCTTGTATCAGTCTTTGTATTACCCAGTTAGAAGCCAAACAGAAGCACTGGTGCAGAGACTTTGCTGTTCCAGTTCGTGTAACTCCTGTTTGGTGGTGGGGGTGGTTAAGCGTCAAACGGAGTTGAATTTCTAAATCCTGACGTTGAAGATGTTGATTTGTTTGTTTATAAAGCAAAGACTATTTAATAATGTTTTGTTACAGCATGTTGATGCCGTCTTTTGACTAATTCCACGGAATTGGCAGAACCGCTTTCAGATCTTTCAGTTTTTATTGTACAGCTGTTTTAGACTTAGTGTATTTCCTAATAACATATAGCATGTTGTTTTCTTTTGTACAAAACCTGGTATTTGTGGATGGAAAAAGGAAAAGTTTATGAATAAATTGCAGGTTAGAAGATAGAAAAGGGAGCCAGGCTGTTTAGATGACCCTCTTCCTCCTATATTATTCTTTAATAATGTCTTTAATAATGTCTAATGTGATTCTGATATGTTGATTTTAGTAAGGACTTGGCGAATGACTATGAGAATTTTAATGAAGAAACCTCCTTATTTTAACGAAAAAGTCAATAAATAGTAATTTTAGGGAGTTTGCTTTTGATCATAGTAAAAGAGTAAAGAAATAATGTATGTTTATATGCAAAATGCAATTTGTGTTAAGAGGAAGAAGAAAAATATAAATATATTCAGATCTGTTTTGTACGCGCTTATTTTAGGGCTAGTCACTGATGAAGAAGTTTTGTCTTTATATCGGAATTCTCCTAAGTGGGGATCTGCCATAAGCGTGGTTTCTTATAGTGAGTTCTGAGTATGGAACCAGTATTGCAGAACCAATAATTTTGTCAGCAGTTTACCTGGGCTTGTCCTCGCAAAAACTTTTCTGCTTTCTCTGTCTTCATTGCCCTGTGAATGTCAGAAATAAACCGATGCAGGCCAACACCTTCAGAAGGGCAAATTTCTAAGAGGAGAATGTTAATGCTGCAGTCTGGTCCATGAGGTGTGAGAGCCTTTTTTAATGTTGCTGGGAGACACCTCTCTCAGGTAGGTTTAGTTGCAGTGTCTTTACATTTTTCAAAGGCATGTTGTCAAAGAATCATTTGAACAGGTGATTTTATTTAGCTGTAATGGACACCAGGATATACTAAAAAGGAGTTTTATTTCTATATTGGCAATAGAGTAATAAATTAAGCATTTGAACTGCCCCGTAGTGTGGATCTTTGAAGCTCCAACTCTCAGATTTGGAGATAAGGCAGTTCAGGCTTCAGTTGTGGTTAATGCTACTTGTATGATGATCCTTTTATGGTTTGTAGCTCTTTCTCAGCCTGCAACTAATTAAATCTGAGCTACAGAGTGAGCTGTAGGCAAAAAGAGAGAATACTGATACCAAATTTTCTTTTAAGTGGCTTTTGGACCTTATTCTTGTGAGCTTCCCTGACTGGATATCACAAATCTTGCAGGTTTTAACGCAAGTTGAGAAGATAAGGCATGACAACTCCCATCCCCTTCTGTGCAAGGGCACATATCCCAACTGGCTTTGTTTTGATCCAATTCCTACCAAAATTCATCATTTCTGCATCTGTCTTTTTTGTTTGTTTCTTGTAGCTACTGTGTTTTTTCCCTTGAGGGTAAAAAGTGGGGAGACTTTGAAATGTCACCTATACTCTATGTATTACAGTACCTGTCTCTATTTTGTGTGACTTCAAGGAAAAAAGCAGCAAACCAACACAAAACCACCACCAAAAACAAAACCCAAACAAAACCCCAGACAAAACTCCCGTGCATATTAAAAGCATAAACTTAATCATTATGTCAGGGTCCTGAGGCAAATTTTGTTACCCTCCCCATCTTTTTGGATTTCTGTATCTAAGGTACTACTGATGTTTTTGGAGAAACTTTTCTGTCTAGGTTTTGTCGTGCAGGCGTCCCCAAACTAATTGCTCATCTTTTCCTTGCACTGGCTGGTTTCTTAACCGTCATGAGACGCCGTTTTCTCTTTATGTCACCAAAAAGGCATACGAAAAACAGATCACACTCAGATACTAAACAGGTTTTCAGTTATCCTCAAGTCAAAAGTACCTTTGTTCCTTTTTGTTTAAAGTATATATATTCTGACTTGAATCTTTGCCAAAATACTTGAACTAAAGCAACCAGTATATACATAAAATTAGGAATAAAGCAATTTTAATGTAATAAATAATGTGTAATAACACTCCCTGCCCCCAGAGAAAATGATCTTCTGTTTTACTGAGCTGCTAATATTCCTGTTGTCATTCTGCAATAAATTGTGGGGAATTTAATATAAGAACTGGCTGTAACTTTCTGGTCCCTCCCCGCATCCTGTGTCTCCATGTCTTCAGAACTTAAAGTTTTAGCCCTTTACCTAAGTAAAGGCAATTAAACCCAAATCCATTCTAGTATGCCTCTAGAACAAACTGGAGGGACAAGGTCAGATTACGCAATTACTTTGTATAGATTGACACAGTACATTACACTGGATCAAGCAAATATGCTTTTAGTATTAAAAATGCCAAATGTAATTATGATTTTGATGCTTTATCTTAGGCTTACCTGTGAGCTGAGTGTGCAGAAAACATTCTTTTATTCTAGAAAATATAAATAAATTCAAAATGTTGGTCCAAGAGAGAATATCTGCTTTTGTAATTTACTGAAAGGTCTGCATTATAATGTAGTATTTTAAAAACAAGCAATATTCCCCTTCTGTAAATGGCATACAGAAAATCAACCTCACTTCATTTTTAACTGTATTGTTTCCTTTTCCACATGCGTTATGGCATGTGGACAAGAGAGATGTTCATTAAAATCATGGCTTATAAGCTTAGAATGAAGAATGAATTAGATTTAATATCAAAATAGTGGGATAAGAAGTGGGTACTAAAGTTACAGTGTGCATTTGTGACCTCTATGTTTTTAACATTCTTCGAATACCAGATTTGTCTAGTTCTCGGCATCACCTCATGATTATTTGCTATAACTGCATACCAGAAAAGCTTATTTCACAATGATTTTCCTTCATTCCTGCCCAGTAATATACTTGTAGAGACTTGTTGGCATTTGCAATTTTTAAGATATGTTGTTAGACCATTTTCATATCTGTTTCATGTATTGTATATTGAATTTGATCTCCTTCTCCCAAATAATGGAGGAATTGGCAAGATCTCTGGAAGAGTGGGTGGAGAGGACATTCTCCCCGAAGCCCTCCACCCCCAATACAGATATTTTTGCTAGTATGACCAATGTGTGTTAGCAGCAGCAACTTCTGTATGAGAAGCTTTTGAGTATCCACAGTGCGTTATCATATTTGCACCGAGTAACGAAAACTGCTTGGAAAAATCACTTGCTGGTTTTGGTTATGGCATTTATATAAGCATGTCTTCAAAGTTTTCTGTTTTGAAATTCAAGATTTGTTTGTTGTTCCACTTTGATCAATACTGTTACTTAAAAGGATGTGTTTTGGTCATTTCATATCCAAATGTCTTTCCTCTAAAAGATAAGCAACAGTTCCAACTGTGTAGTTGGAAAACTATTTGGGAATATTGTAATAAATGAGTAGCTACAATTTTATTCTTGGGAAATACAATTGTGAAAATTTCACATGAATTGGGAAACTGTTTCCAATTTATATAACCGAAGAGATATTAAGTGAATGGAAATCTGTTAAATAACAATCGTTTTGTCAAGTTTGATCAGACTTGAAAGATTGTCGATGTTAGTTTTTTGTAACAGTATGCCTCCACTAAAGAGAGAAAGTAGTGGAGTTATTTTGAATGTGCCTGAGAAACGTATTGCGGTAATAAATTCTGTGGAATCATATGTGATTAATAAATACTTAAATACATTTCAGTTGGGTTTAAGATGAAGGCATATCAGCATTAGATTTTGTTTATTCTGGCTGCCACAAACATAATTTTGTGTGTATTTTGCGTGGCAAAGCCTAAGTAGCTAGCATTCAGTTAAGTGTTCAATAATGTTTTCCAAAATGTTTCAGTTTTCTTCCAAGGTGAACAATGATATAATTAAGGAAAATATAATCGAATGTCGGATTTTTGTGCCGACTTTGGCTTTAGACAGCAAGTAGTATAGTGATGTTGTGGAAGAGTTCAGCTGAAACCACTTAACTCCTCAGTCTCTGCGTTCAGGCTGTGAATTAATAGAGATAACTGAAGTAGGTTGGTTTATTAAACCATTCCTTGGGTTGTTAAAATGGAAAGGCAGAAGCAGTTTAACAAAAAAACCCTAAGAGCCTATTTAAAGGCTTTAGGTGCACCTTGTCTTTCAAAACTCACCGTTAAGCTGACAAGAACACTTCAAAATTGCAGAAAATGAGATCCTTTTGACTGGCATCTCCTTCCTTTTTTAACCTGTTTTTGTAGGAACTGCAAGTGCCTTCATTGACACAAGTATTTTTTAACAGTCTGTATTTGTAATCAGATGATGATGAAAAAAAAGTTAGAGATGGTTAACTGGGCAGGAATATTTGGTGGGATGTTTTATGGTTTTTTTGATGACACATTTTGAGATTATCAGCCACTGAATAGGCATCTTTTCCAAGTATCCTAATTTCGTTTGTTAAATGCATAGATGTGATCTATACTGAAGCGTTTTAAGGTGTGTAGTATGGGATAATAATGACATACTTCTCGTATTATTAAGGTGTGTCATTATTACAGCATATGCACACCCTCATGTCTTACTGTTTAAATATGATAGTGCTTATAAGCTTTCCTTTTAAAGTATTAATTTACTGTGATGAGTTAAGTAACAGCACATTTATGTACATTATTTTACCTATTATGGATGATACCTTACTTGTGGGTTGCAAAAGCAATACTACAGTGGAAACCTTAATTAAATTTGGGATTGAATTTAGTAGTGGTTTC
This sequence comes from Caloenas nicobarica, assembly GCF_036013445.1. Classification (NCBI taxonomy): domain Eukaryota; kingdom Metazoa; phylum Chordata; class Aves; order Columbiformes; family Columbidae; genus Caloenas; species Caloenas nicobarica. The sequence continues at coordinate 57,395,430 of NC_088249.1, read as the reverse complement.
TGAAGTGTGTTCAAAGAAGGAAACTTAATGACTCTTGTCTCTTCAGATAATCAATTTTAAGTGTGATAGAAAAGAAAGTGCCTTTTCAATGTTAGTTTCACAGTGTTTTGTGTCCTGCACTGAATGAAATAAGACTGGAGTGGTCCTGAGTCATCCCACATTTTGGTTTAATATGAGGTACCCCCTTCTTGAGGTTTTCTTGTTTGGGAGGGTGAGGTTGTTCTCTGACCCACGGTGAGAGGAGAAAGCAAACTACCTCACTTCAGCTTCAATCTAGAAATGCATAAACAAGATTTGCAAAGTGAAGCTGCGTATTTCAGACTCCAATAAGAGGCAGTGCTGATAAAATGTACGTTTTCTGCTGAGACAGCTTTAGGAAGACTTGCTGTTTAAATTTCAAGCTAGTGGCAAAAAGCTGACTGTACAGTTTCTGCAAGGGTATGTTCTTCATCCGTATGTGTTGCCTTCCACTTGTCTGAAGTATCTGCTTGACTGCTGTGGGAACCATATGAATTTTGGAAATCTGTGTCTTAAACATTAATTTTAGCAGTGTAACAGATAAATAGGTTTAGGTCTATTAATTCTGCTACAGCTAGAAATGTTACGCTATCGATAGTTGAGCTACTTTCCATGATCATATAAGGTTTATGGGAAGATGCTGAAAACCAGGTCTTGGCTTCATGAGCCTCTCGTGATAATTACATTGAATAGCAACGGAAATATTGATAACCCAAGATCAGAATAAAAGTTGATCAAGATCATTGTCCAGAATCCACCAGGAGTCAGTGCTGGAGGGTTTGGGAAGGAGTGTGAGATATAATGAGATGACACATTATTGCTTCTTTTGATAAATACACCGGCATGTGCTGTTCCCAGGTCTCAAAGGCTTCCACAATGACAGGACACGTTTGGGGTAACGGGTATGCTAGTTCCTCAGGAGCTTCTCCCTTATTTCTTTGTCTGAGAGTTTTTAAGCCCATTATTGTTTTGTCCTTGATAACAGTCCGTGGCAAGGTGTTCTGCAGTTTCACTAGGTTTTGTGAAAGACTTGCATGTGTTGTATACCTACACATGATCATTTTATATAATGTTGTCTATTTAATTTTCATGAGAAACAATGAATTATTCTGTATTTAAAATTGTATAACATTGATTCTGTTCGTAAGTATGAAGATATCTGTTCTGTTCCTGTCCTGGAGCATATTTTTTCCAAGATGCAGAAGCCCCTCTGATACACTCTTTCCTTGTGCAGAAGCTCGTCCAAGCCTCTGGATACTGTTTTTTCTCTCTGTGTCTTTTAGTTGGAATGTATTTTTTTTTGAACTTCGGGGACCAAAATGGCAAATCTTACAGTCTGTGTGTACCTCCCAGTGATGCTTTGTTACCCATTTACTTGGTATTGTGAGACCCTTTCACATACTATCACAAAAGATTTTAGCATTAACTGCTCCAAATACTTTATCTTAGATGGACTTGACCGATTTACTGTTGAACCTTTTTGATATGTTCAGAAATTGTCTGCAGAAAACAAAAAACCCTAAGTCAGTCAGCTCCTACCACCTATGTACAGATCCCAGATGGGGTTCTTGGGGACATGGTTTAGAGGTGGACTTGACAGTGCTAGGTTAATGGTTGGAGTCGATCTTAAGGTTTTTCCAACCAAAACGATTCTATGATTCTAGAATATTGTTTCTAATACGCCTCCATTGGGAAAACTAACCTTTTATTCCTACTTTAAAAAATTGGTTATTAGTCCAGATATGAACTATTATCATATACCACAACAACTTAGTTTGAGACTTTTTGGTGAATGTTCTTACCAAAAGATTTTTTTTTTAAAGTGACTATATTGTTGTACTGAGCACATCCATTTGCTTTTCTTGATGAACTGTTAATAGATGGATGACTTATGATCTTGCTGTATAGAAGCCTTTCTGATCCTTTTCCAGTACAATTTATTTATCTGTAGGGTTAAGTGTTTTGCAATTCAACATTTTCTGGAGTTCGCTACATGTAGAGCAAAAGCTTTGGATAATTTCAATGCTCTTTAAAAGCAGATGAAACATTTGCCCATCTTCCAGTAACTTGCTATCCTCTCCAGGGGTAACAAGTGAAAACCACTATTAATAGCTGTCCAACTACATCTTTCCTTTACACAGAACTCTTGGAAGAGTACTCACTGTGCCTGGTGGTTTGATACTTTCATTTTCATTTTCTGAAATCTTCTGTATCTTCTCCTCCAAAATGCAGTTTTATTCTGGGAACTTCCCCAGGCACCTCTCTAGGGAGCAGTAATGTAGAGAATTCTTACTGGGGTTTTTTAGAGCTCTTGATTAATCTTTGAGTAATCATTTTACCTTTGTCCTCATTTTATCCATTGTCCTCAACAGTTTTCACAAGCTTTCTACTTCTGAAGCATTTTGAAACATATTTTAGTTGTCATTTTTATTCTACCAAATTTCTCAATTAGTTTGATTTGTAGTTTTACATTTAACTTGCTGGAGTTTATGCTCACTTTTGCTTTCCTCAACTTGGACAAGGCTATTTTTTTTCCCTGATGGTTAATTCTACTGTTTTCAAAAAATAATTTTGGCTACTGTGTGATATTAGGAAAGCAAGTTTTTGTCTGAAAATACATAGAGTATCAGATTCCCAAGAATGGGATTCCAAGTGCATCTCTTGAAATGTACCCTGACCTGAACAGACTTCACCATCATCACCACTTCTTTAGGAACCGTCACATCTACATGAGGTTTATCTCATTGACATCCAACAAACAAGTTGCCACACATTCCGGCTGGTATCTGTTATATTCCTACTCCCCTGCTTCAGAGCCTGCTTTTCTGTACAAGCTGGGTTCATTGCTGCTGTGGGGGTGTGTTTTGCTGAAAGAGGTTCAACGCCACCACTGTGTAGGTCCTGTCTTAGAGTAATGCTCTCCTGATGTGAGACTTCTCTGTCCTGAGAAAGACAGAGGCTTGAAGTGGGACTGTTGTGTGTGGGGTTGTTGGCCCAGTGTGCTATGCTGGACCTGCTGCTCTCCCGGCCGAGACACCGCGGTGCCGTGTTGACAGCAGCAGTGCCTGGGCACAGCTCACCGAGGGAACTGTGTGGGCCACCTTCTTGGAGCCTGGGATCATAGAATCGTACAATAGTTTGGGTCGGAAGGGACCCTGAAGGGTCATCTAGTCCAACCCCCTGCAATGAGCAGGAACATCTTCACCCAGATCGGGTTGCTCAGAGCCCCGTCCAGCCGGGCCTTGAATGTTTCCAGGGATGGGGCGTCTGCCACCTCTCTGGGCAGCCTGCGCCAGTGTTTCACCACCCTCATCATAAAACATTTCTTACTCATGTCTGTCCTGAATCTCCTCTTTTTTAGCTTAAAACCATTACCCCTTGTCCTGTCGCAGCAGGCCCTGCTAGACAAATGGTTATTCTGGATGCAGCTCTTACATACTTACTGTCATTTTTTTCTTAACTTTTTGGTTGATATTTGATGCAGGAACATGTAATAAAAAATGTTTAAAAGTTGAGAAGAATGAGTTTTAATGAGTTTACCAAGCAGGGGTTTTGACTCTGAAGTTTCCAGCCAAGTTGCCAAGAGCGTGCTCCCCTGAGCCTGCAGCCAGCTCACTCGTGTTGATTTGGAACAGAGCTCTGGAGCTTGTGGTGCTTTTCACTGCTTGAATTTTCCTCTGGAGAAACAGTTTTGAAATTCCCATACCAAACCTACTGTTTGTGCTTATTTTTCCTCTTTGAAACTGATTTGTGTATGTTTTCACTGCATGTTTTATATTTGTAATATGTTTACCTTTTCTTCAGGTTTACTTGAAAATAATGTACCTCTCCTGAAAACACTTGAGGTGATGAAATTTTTTTTTTTTTTTTGCGCAGATATGTATTTCGGGTATTTTAGTAAAGATCTCTTCAACGAAGAAATATCTAAGACATTTTCATACCAAAGTGTTAAGACTGTACTTGGCACAGTTAAGCTTGAGTCCTTGTCTTAGGACTTGTTCATAGATCATTTTTGGGATGCCGCCGTGCCATTAGAAGTGGGTACAGCCTAGTGTACCTGGAACTCTTCCATCAGCTCTTTGAACTGCAGGCCAGCCATACTGTCATACTCTTAAGTAAACTGGCAGATGTCAGCAAGCTTGCATGTTGATTTGCTTTAGTTTTATTTTTAGTGATATTAGTAGGAACTGATACTGCAGCTGTAAGGTTTCTGCTTATTGTAATCTTAGTACTAAGTAATTCCTAACAAGAAGAGCAGTCCAAATCTGAATATGTGGTTCTAGTTTAAATTACAAAATACTTGAGTCTGTATTACTTAGCTCAGCATTAAGTGTTGATATGTGAAATATGTTAAAAGAATTCATAGTTCTTGGTTCGGAGGTTCTAACGTATGTCTTTCAGCCAGCAGGATTTTTCTTCTGTCTTAGCTTTAAAAATAAATAAAGAGAAAGATCCAGACAGGGCGTTTTTTACTTTGTATGCACAAACTGTTTAATAGAGTCACAGTGTTAGAAGTGGCCCTTGAACATTCCGTATGATGTCCTAGGTAGGGTTAGAGGAAAATCCCCTACAAGACCAACCAATGCATTCAATGAGAAAAATATATGTGTGTTCCATATCTTCCCTTGATTGACTGCAGTGTCAGTGGCTGTACGTATTGAATTTTCCTGATCAAGTCCCTTTCATCGCTTTGTGAGAGTCAACATTGAAGAGAGCAAACAATTCAGGTCCGTCTCCTTCACTGAGCAACCTGCAGAAGATTCCCAGATGCATGACTCTCTAGGAGGGGAGTGGACTAAAGCCAGGCTTGCTTCAGTCCTGACCCAAGCGGGTGGTTCTGAGAGCTGGGAAATGCACTAGTCCTTGTCTTCAGTTGATTTGACACTTGTTGACTTCACCGTGATGGGAAAACAAAGAGATTTTACTTAGAAGCTGCAGCAGGATTGTGGCGCAGAAGTGCTGATGTGGTTTGTTGGGGTTTTTTTGGCATTTTATGGGGGTTTTGGGTTTTTTTTAAGATTTTGGGTTCTAATTTTGCTGCAACATCCCATAAATTTTGCACAAGACTGTAATTTACATGCAACGTTTTCTATTACAGTAAAGATTATTAATAGACTAATCTAGAAAATAATTTAAAAGTTTGAAGCCATGAACCTAATCCTTGAAACACCATGGGTAATAATTACAGTTTAGTCAGTGTGACTGAAGGAATATGTATATGAATACGTGTAAAATTTTTTTTTTTTTTTTCACATATGCCTTATTTTTTAGAATTTCTGGGTAGTGAAAGAGGATGACTGAAAGTTTCATTGCTTTTTTACTGTGGCTTTTAAAATGCATGTAAGTACTTGCATACTTTAAATAGAAACAGCATAAATGCATGGAGTGCTGTTTACTGTTTTCGTCTTGCATACACTGGCTATCTCAATATATTGTATTCAATGAATAAAATAATGTATTCCGTTTTTAGTAACACAGTAGCTAATGTTTTGTATTTTTTGTCTGATTAAAATTAATTTTGTTCTTGATTCTGTTTAAGATAAAACTTTGTGTAATACTTTAGTGCTGGGGGGAAGCTTGTTAAAGGTTGTTGAATATTGATGTACACTTCCACAAGTCTTTGTGAATACTTTCATGTGGATTTGTTGGAAATGACTAGACAGGATATTTTTCTTAGATTTTTTTTTTCTTTTAGTTGGCAGTATTTCCTTCTAAGGGTTTCTTAAGATTTTCCTTTACTAAGAATACTATTTTTATATTACAAAACCCTACTGTCTCTGGAAAAAATTATTTTAGATGAGACATTAGAATTATGCGTAAATATGAACACTTCAATATTTTTCTTAGCTATTAACACTTGATAATTTACTCCTTATGTGTTTTGAAGAGTAAATTTACTCATTATTCTTTATATGATAATTTACTCTTGATATCATTATTAACATTAGTTTTGCAAAACAGACTAGCAGGCCTTATGGGAGACAGTCGTGAGTTCTGTTTGCACATTTTTGTACAGCATGTAGTGCAAACATGCATGAGTAGTATTTTATGTCGTTGTGCCTTTTTTTTTGGTGCCGATATTAAAATAATATAGTTAGTCAGGTATTGACTATCTAAGGGCATTTTCACTGTCTCATTTCAAGTATCTGACCCTTGGTGCTGCAAACCGTGTGATAGGACAAGAAGAAATGGCCTCAAGTTGTGCCAGGTGAGGTTTAGACTGGATATTAGGAAAAAATTCTTAATGGAAAGGGTTGTCAGGCATGGGAACGGGCTGCCCAGGGAAGTGGTTGAGTCACCATCCCTGGAGATGTTTAAAAGGTGTTTAGACGAGGTTCTTAGGGACATGGTTTAGTGTTAGGTTAGGTTATGGTTGGACTCGATGATCCTGAGGGTCTCTTCCAACCAAAATGATTCTATGATTCATTGAAGTGGATTGGCATTGAAGAGCCCCTCTGTTAGAGTGACAGTAGTGGTTGGTTCGCATCAGTTACGTGAAGAAACCACAAGTATCGGGGTGCCAGCAGATACTGGAATCTGGTACTAGAAGACATGAGTCGAAACACTCGAGGGCAGGGCTGCTGTCCAGAGGAACCTGTCTAGGCTGGAGGAATGAGTCACTGGAAATATGATGAAATTAATAAAGGAAAAAATGCAAATGCCTATACTTTAGAAGGAAGAAACACCTGTAGTGTTTCAGGTTGGAGACTGACTGGCTGGGGGGAATCTCTGCTGGAAAGGACCTGGAGGTCTTGCTAGACAGCAAGCTAAGCGTGAGCCAGCAGTGTGCCCTGGCAGCAAAGATGGCCAACGGCATCCCAGGCTGCCTTAACAGGGGTACAGCCAGGAGACTGAGGGAAGGGATTATTAATGTCCATCACTCAGCACTTGACAGATCCCATCTGAAATGCTGCATCCAGTTTTGGGCTCTCCAGTACAAGAAGGATGTCGATGAACCGGAGCTGTTCTAGAGGTGGGCAACCAAGGAGGTCTGGCCAGGGCCCAGAGGTGAGGAGAGCCTGTGGGAGCTGGGCCTGGAGAAAGGGACAGCTTTGGGGGGACCTGACAGCAGCCTTGCAATACCCACATGGAGGCTGTCAAGAATATGGAACCAGGTTCTTCCCAGTGGCACATGATGGGAGAGGAAGATGCAATAGGTATAAATTGAAATGAGAGAGGTTCCAGCCAAATAAAGGAAAAGCTTTCACCGTAAGGAAAGTCAAGCATTGCAACGAGAGACTTTGTGTGGTCTTCATCCTTGGAGGTTTTCAGGCCCAACTTTCTAAATCCCTGAGCAATTTGTTCTGAATTCAGAGTTTGTCATACTTTGAGTAGGAGATTGGACTATAGACCTCCTAAAGTGCCTTCCCTGGAACCTTCTGTGATCAGCACCATGTTACGTGTCGTACCCGTGCAGAGATTGGTGGTGAGAAGGAAGGACTGTGCAGTGAGATTACATCCAAGTTAAAGCTGCATCCCACCTTGTGACAGGTGGCTTTACTGAGTTATGGTCTGTTTATATAAAGAGAAGGGAAGAGAATCCCTGTTGAGGAGTCAATATGGAGTGAAAAAAATATCCTGTCTTCCACTCCAAGTTCTTTCCATTGTTGCAAGGTACAGTGTAGTTTTACATTTTTATGTGTCTTGGGGAAAAACCTTCGAGGTCAGAGGAAAGTTTGTTTAAATAATGGGTAAGTAAAGGAAAAATGTAGAAATCACTGTCTGGTTGGAGTTTAAAGTAGTTTGAGTTTGTAAATATGGTGAATTTATTTGCATTCAAATATATATATATATATATATTTAATTAACCTTAGTTCTTAATTTATTGGCCGTCCATTTGTAATTTTTGGCTAAGCATTTTCCCATCATCTGTTGCTGATGCATATTTCCAATTTTTGCCTTTAGTGCAAAGTCTAGAGGAGTAGAAATAGGAAAATATAAGCCGTTAATTCTACAGGGAGCAAAGGCTGACATGGATTTTTCCAAGAAGTTGAGGCACTTTGTAGTTAGATATAGTAGTTCTCTGTATTGAAGCTTTTGAAGAGATTTTAGTTGCTATTTCCTTATATTTTTCAATTGTGGTTTTTTAGAGAAACAGTGGATGGTATTTTGAATAAAAGAAAATCATGATATCGTTGGAAAGTAAACATACAACATATACAATACATTACATTACAATACATACAATGGGTGTAAACATATTTAATTTTACAAAGCTTGCTTTTCTTGGACATCATGTTCTGCATAATACTTGGTGACATATTTCACGGTAGTATGTTTAACCTTGGAATTTCTGGTGGATTGTTGGGTAAAAACTGTATATTGGAAATGTATCTTGTAATTTGGCTAGTTTTTGCTAGTTTGGCAGAGGTTTCTTGTGTGTGTGAACTATAGCAAATCTGTCTTTGGAGAAAACGGGCTGTCTACATATTTGTTTTAGTATGGTTTTAGGTCGGAAGTGTATTGAAGTAGCTTAGCTCAGTAAAAACATCTGCAAAGTTACTCTGCAACTTTCAATTTCCCACAGCGTAGCAAACGAGGGATGTTTGTTTTGCATAGAGAGTTGACACGACAGTTTCTGTAGCCGAGAAAGAACTTTTACAGAACCATATGGAATTATTCCGTAGACCCTGGAAAGTATTTTCTTGTTGAGGCATGTAGTCGCACAAGGCCAGGACTTTGGATTTGCCGTTGTTGAACATGTTGAGGTTCCTCACCGGTCTGTTTCTGCAAGCTGTGAACAGTCCTCCCTGCTTTCCTGTCCACTGCTTCCTCCCCACCGCACCTGGGATCACCTGCATTTTTGATGCAACCACATCCAGGTATCAGATGGCTTATCTGAAACAGGAATATAAAGTAGAATTACAGAGAAAACAATATTGACAGATTTATTCAGAAATGTGAATATTAAAAATATCTTCTGTATTTTAATTTTGTATTCACTGCACATATAAATACTGTTCTGTCATCTTAAGCTTAGAGAAATGCAAATGATTGGGGTAAAACATTCAATTCGCAATTGTAAACTTTTTTTAATGCTTTTTTCCTATGTATATTAGCATTTCAGGAGTGAATATGTTGTCTTTCTCTTAGGTTTTATCCCATCAGTTATCTCACAGGAAAAGTTTGTCATTGAGGCAACTGTTTCTATCCCAGGCAATGTAGTTTCTCTTCCTCTAGGTTCGTATTTGCTTTCATAGGTTTCTTTTTCTCCATGATGTGAAAATATCAAAGAATTTGAAAACAGTAATTTAGAAGTACACTCTATGCTTGTCATAGCCGCTTGATTTTTAATGTAAAAAAAAAAACCCAAAAAATGGAAAATAGAAGAAAACGACCGCAACCACTGCATTGCAAAATGGCCCTACTGCCAAAGCAAGAAGGTCAGAGAAGAATCCCAGCATGTAGCTCAGTGAATGACTAGATGGATCATGCACATCATATGATTAACTTTGTAGTGATTTTTTATAAGTAACAGCGCAGAATTCTTTTCCGGCTGTCCTTGTTCTCCCTGCACAATGTCCTAAGGGTTCTTATAATCTGTGAATGGTTCTGGCTGCTGTTCCTCAGTCTGGCCGTCGGTAACAGCGCAGAACTAACAACTCCTGCAGCTGCTCCTGTGACCTGTTAACAAAACCAAAGTGCGTATTCCAGAAATATCTTTTAAAGGACCTTGTTGGAAATAACTACATTTTTAAAAATAAAACATTGTCAACATGCTGAGGTGTAATGTAGGAGATAGACCTATTTATTAAGTGCCGCAGGATCTCCAGTATTTTGATGCAACTGCATTTTTGACATAATGTGCATTTGAAAAAGATAAAGGAGAAGAAAGCAACTAGTTTAAAAATATGTATTTCCTTCTTAATATTTAAGTTGTTGGCGTGCTGTTTGCATTTTATCGTAGCATTGTTTTCACTACTCCATCCAGTCATGTGGTTTCTGTTTCTTTTTCATATGTAGAACCAAATATGCAATATGTTTGGTTTAGTAATTGCTTGGTTTATGGTATTAGTCAACAGCATCTGTTATATAGCGATGTTTGGTGTTCCTAGAAACCTGTAGAAGGCAGAAGATACCATGTCTAGCTCATCAAATCTCTTGGCCAAAAGTTGTTGTGGGCCTGGAAGTTCTTCCCCATCCGCCTGATCAGCCCTACCTAGAAACAGAATATATGCTTCGTTAACTCGAGGTAGCTGTTATGATACATAATTTTGATTAGCGGGTAGATGATGTGTTTGCTTGGAATTTTGTATGTGAACATGGTTGTCTATTGAAAATGCAATTAAGGTAAAAATGGCAAACTTAATAAACAGTTGGTCTGAAAATGTTTTCATATTTTGTGCCTGAAGAAGTGCATCTTCCCTGGGAAGCGAGGGAGGTGGTTGTATACAGAGCGCACTTTCTCTTCACTACACACGTAGCACTTGTAGTTATGGCACTTAGAATATGAGAAATAGCAGCTGGAGAAATAAGTTCACACAATCACTTCTTTTTCAGGAAAATAAACCCCTAAGCACGGGATTCCATTGTCAGTGTGTCAGCTTACTCATTTTCTTACCTCTTCTATCATAGATGTCTAATTGTGGCCAATTGGCAAATGTTTCTTTTCTTTTTCATTTTTAAAACCTCTAAAACTCCTTAACAAGCTTAGTGAGCATACCAATGTGATTTTTATTTTACCTTTTAATTTTTTAAGAGAGTGATTTTTAATCATAGGTTCAACTTTGAACTCTGTTTTGATTATGCAACAGTATTTGTACATTTTCTTTTTAACTTCAGGAAATGATGTGAAAGACAAAGCCATAATATTTTGCATTTAAGTATTATATCTATAATATGGTTTTATTTTTAATAACTCAATTTTCTTACTATCGAATGTTTGAAATTTAAGTGACTCCACCTGTTGCAAGAGCTTTTAAAATTAAAATAACCATGTTGGGGAAGTAGTTTCTCTATAAAAATATTAAATGCTCACTCTTTTCATCTTTAATATCAGTATGATTTGTGCTTACAAAATGCCTATTCAAAGTTTTGTGGGAATTGCTTTGTAGATACCTTAAAGATGCAAATTATGAAAAGGTGGGTTTTCATCTTACAGCTGAAATGTAGTTCAGCTGATGTTTTCCTACAGTCAAAGATATGTAGCTTTTTAATGTGTCATCCTCAAAAAGTGTTATTGAAAAGGAAAATGAAAATATGTAAATATTTATGCTCCATTTATTAGTATTGGAAAATTTCTTTTAATACAGAAAGGGAGTGCTCAGAGAGCTGTTGGCTGAGACTGTTTTCCAGTGAAATTTGTGTTTCAACGATTTTGATGAATAGGTTCCATGAGGGAAATGAGAATGAAACTCAAACCTGTGCCCCCAACCCCCGAACAAGAATGCGATACAGAGGAAGGCAAGTTTATGGGTAATCTACAGTTCGTGTAAATATTCATTTGAAAACTGTCATGTTTCTGGATTTTACTTCATATGAGGTTTGCAGGGCAAACCTGACTGGGGCTTCACCCGATAGTTATGCGTGGAGGTATTTATCTGACAGAGACCGCTTGACTTTTTAAACTCTTCTCATTGTTGTAACGCAGTCCCAGCTGTAATGTGGAATGCAGCACCGGCTTCCGGGAAGTGCTCGCACACTGCTTTAAAAAATGTCTAAATAGGAGTATCATCAGCTGGTGACTAAGGGCAATTGAACTCAGCTTAGCAATTCTTTAATTCTTTTGTTTTCCTGTCCTGTGGTGAGACATGGTCTTGGCAATGGGTGTTGTGATAAAGGAAAGGAAAGGTGAACGTTGCTCATGAAGCAGGAACTGCAGGAGTCTGTGTTTGTTTCTCTTACTTGTTTTGTAATGAAATCTGTTGTTTCAGTGAATAAGCAAGAGGCAGTGACATGCAGAATTGCACGTTCTGGTGAGATACTGACCTGCCAAGATTCCTTTCATTTACAGCATATTCCAGAAAAAGCTTTTCACCAGAAGCATCATGTTACTACTTAGTAAGCTCATCTTAGAACAAGAGAATCTGGCATTTCTGAAACTACAGTTTGACATCTTAGTGTAAGAAGCTGCTGTGATTATAATCAGAAGAGTTGCTTTGTTTATGTACTGTTGCAGAATTCAGTATTATACATGTTGTTTTAGGTACTGCACTATATACTACTTATAGTTGCAATATTTGCTCACATTATAGTTAAGTTTTTAAAATTCATTTCAATTTCTCCACTACTCTTAAAGCCTTTATTGTGAAAGGAGGTACCTATTATTTTTCTTTGCACCTTGAGAGGTTTTTTTTGCCCTGTTTTACTGACGATGCACTAGAGTTCGAATGCATTGCAGTTCATAGCTATACTTTGCTGATGGTAAATTAAGTCCTGATGTCTTTTATTTAAGTGGTTAGCAATGTTTTCATGACACAGAAAAATTTATGGTTGTGCATACTAACTTCTTACATACTTCTAGTAATACACTTACTGCTTACATATTTCTGCTAATTAAGAACACAAAATCCTGCAAGAAAGACATTGTTACTTCATAAAATTATGCTGAGTGATTTAGTAAGTACTGTACATGTCAGGCCTTCATTGCACAGGTGATTAGAGCTCTTTATGGAGAGTGGAATGGCCACTGGTTTTTAGAGACCATCTAGTGGTCTCTAAAATTCATTTTGTATTAATAAAACTGAATGTAGCATCAAATCTTTCAAGTGTGTGCACTGAAAGGACTGTAGAACTTATCAGAGCAACTAATTAAACAGCAGACTTTGTTTTTTTAATTACTTTTTAAAGTGAGATGAACAAGCTACCAAAGAGGAGAAAGTTAATGGTTCCACAAGAGAAAACTGTGGCTCAGGAATCTGTTCATGCTCGAGTGCACATTCGGAACTGGATCCAGCTGTGCTGCAGATGCAGGGGCTGCTCAGTCTGTGCAGCTGATCCCTTTATCTTGTGACCTGGAGTGTGTGACACGCTGGATGGGGGATTCATTCCTCTCTCCTGCATTCCATTTCAGTAAATCCTTCCGTGCTCATCACCTCATCCTAAGCACTAGTTGTGTGGTTTTTTTTTTTTTTTTTTTTTTTTTTTTTTTTTTTTTTTTTTTTTGTCGGTTCTGAAGTTATTTCGGGAAACCCCAGAAACAACGTACACAGAGAGAAGGATGCATCCTGCTGACATGCTCTTCCTTTTCCAGGAACTGACGTTCCCTTCACTTTGACTGACAAACACTAGGGATATTAAATTTTTAATAGTTGTGTGAAATAAAATAAAAGGGGGGGGGGGGCCTGCAATGTTTGAGAATTTGAAGAGTAACTTCAATGACAGTCTCAGAAGTAGTTTCATTTTGTAATTAGACTACTAATTAAAATATGCAGTTTTAAATAACTGCAGCTGAACAAAATACAGAAAAAAATTCTCTTGGTTCCACAAAGGAAACCTATGCCTCACTAATCTATTAATATTTTCTGAGTGCATAAACCAAACAGTGGATACAGCTGAAGTCACTGACATCGTTTATTTGAAGATTCCAACTCCTTTGCCAAACCCCTTCAAAATAGGTCAAGGAAATGACAGAGCAAGGGGCTGTCAGGAATCAGGTGGTGACCGAGAGAGCTGAAAGGAAACAAAAGGTTACCGTAAGTGTTCACCGCAACCGAAGTGTACCTTATTAGGGATGAGAATGTTGATATGCAATGAATATGAGGAATAGGATTGGCAAAATTGCAGACGTTAGAATTATTTATTTAGTTAAGATCTGAGAAAACTTTTGGGGGAGTTCTGGGGGAGCCAATTAGTTGGATGAATAGCAAAGCGGCACATGAAATTCAATGCTGATGAATGCAAAAGCATGCGCATTGAAGGAGGGAATTTGAACTTTGCATAAGCTTTACTGTCTTATGAATTAATTTCTCAAATTTAGAAGACACCTGAGCAACACTTGGGACAGCAGAGTTGAAAATCTCTGGCTCGGTAAGCAACAGTGGCCAAAAAAAGCAAAAGCTAAGATGTGTGAAGAATAGCATTATGGAAATAAAACACATAAACCAATAGTTCCACTCTTGCCTGGAACCACAGAAACAAGAAATTTGGGAGTAATTACTATGATGACAAAGCAGATTAAAAGCTTGTGGACGTGTGTGAGGGGGAGTATGGACATTTGGACTATTTTACCTTGGGGAGCAGCTGTTTGAAGTTTGCGAGAAGTATGCACTTTTGTGACGGGAGAGCTCTGACAGGGTACGAAGACGCTTTTCTGCTCAGGGTGAGCAGGGGCCGAACAACACACAACTGGTGGCTGCAGATCCCCGTTAGCGACTGCGCAGTGCGTGGCGCCCGGCTGACAGCTGCCCCAGGGCCAAGAATGTAATGAGATGTAACACAAATGTCTTGGTAGATGCATGAATGTAGACAATACTAATGGCTCAAGAGAACAAAATTTGAAAAGATTTTAACTTCTATGTTTGTGCAACACCCACTCACTAATAGGTGGAAGGCTTTTTCCTTGTGAGGTGGCACTGCGTCACTACTCAGATTTGAAATAAGAATGAGAAGTACCCAAGTTGTTTCAAATTACAGATTGTGTACCTTTTCCATCAAATCACCTTTCTCGAATATTTTAGAGAAAAATATTACTTAAAAAGTTTGAAAATATGTTGTATATATCTTTCATCATCTTCTGGAACCTGGTGTATTGTCTCTTGTATAACAGAGATATTTTGGCAAGTCTGAAGGCAAAACTTGGAAGCAGTGTTAAATGCTCAGAAAAACAAAGTAGTTGTAAGATCCTGTGATGTGTGTAGGAGAATACAAGTTCCTTCTTTTCACCAGTAGATTCTTATATTTCCATTTTTATATAGGAAATATATAGGAAGGTTTTGCAGGTTAGTGAACACAACCTTTGGGTTTTGCAGAAGTAATTTAGTAACTTAGATACATTTGATTTTGGATAGAAATTCCGTAAGTAGGGGAATGGCGCTTTTTTTTTTTCTTTTTTCTAATTTAAAAACAAACAAAATCAACCAAACACAAAGCCCTCACGGATTCTGTCAGAGCTCTGAAATGGGTACTTTGTTTCGGCAGATAATAATCAGTGACATAATGAAATAGTTCTTTCATACATGACTGTACAGGATATCAAGTCTTGCCACTTAAAAAATGACTAATATAATTGCTTGGGAGACAAATTTCCTCATTATTTGGTGACATTTGTCTATAGTACTGACAATTAATTGTCATTGTGTGTCCTGTAACTGTATTTGCTTTGCTTTCATAACAGTCTATATGATTATATACTGGCAATGTAGGACCAGTATGGCACTCAGACTGGAGTTGGACATTGTGTACATACACTCTTAGCTGGTGGTGGCCTTTCCATTTATAAGTCAGAGTTTATTAGAGGAATTATATCCGACAATCTCATATGATGCTTCCTGCTTGGAACAAGGGAAGCAGATTTCATATTAAAAATTATAGTGCTAGTTAATGGATGTGGTGCATTCTGATTTAAACCATGTCTGTAATACTAAACAAGCTTGGTAGATGCATAAAAATAAATTTGGACTTCACAGTGAATTTTAGGAAACAGCAAAATGCAGGAAATACACTAGTCTCATTTCTGAGTAGCAGAAGAACTATTTTAAAAATATTTTCTGGCTCAACCAAATTTCTGCTGACATGTATTTTGCATCCGCTTTCTTAACATTGAGAAAGGTTGTTAAGAAAAAGTATGCTAACTGCCATGGCTATTGCATATCTTTTTAAGTCAAGGTCCTCACTTGGCAGCATAGCTGAAAAAATACACCATCACAAAGATGCACCCAATACTCTCTTTGCTAAATGGTGCAAATGATTGTAGATAAAGCAGGTAATTCTGAGTGAAATCTATCTGTTACTTATTATTCTGTTGTGCATGTTTTTCTGGTACAGATGGAATAAGCATTCATTTGTTTTCTAGAAATTGTATGTTTTGGAGGAGAAACCTGCTTTATAACAGGAAATTGCTTTGGAATCAGTGTGACTGTATGGTGCATTAGAGAAATACTAGTGACTTTTTGTGGGAATAATTTTTCATTATTAAAAATACATGTTCTTAATTTGTTTCTAGCTGATACAGGATTTTACTATTTGGATTTCTAAAAATTTGTATCATAAATGGAAACTTCTCATATTTAGTGTGTTTGTTGGTGACATATTTATGCTTGAAGGTGTAATTAGTGAAATAAAAGCTTGGAAAAGCCAGTGATGCCGCTTGATTTTTGATCCAAGGCTAACATAACGTTTGCCAGCTTTTACTTCTGAATGTTCATCTAGTGTGTTTCACTTTGCTAACTGATTTTAATTTTCGTTATGCTAACATTTGTTCTGTGTATATCTCTTCTAAAGAAGTTGTTAGAACTCAAGCTCTTTTGTTCTGGGAATTGCTGGGAGTGGAGCTCTTGCACACTTACTATTAAGGATGGCCTTCACTCTTCATTCCTTTTGCAATATAATGAGTAGGTATGTAAGCAGCAGAGTGACCACTTCGATTTTTCCAGTAGTTAATATAGCAGTGCAGGATAGCAGACCAAGAAACTGTTTCACAAAGAAACTGAATGGACTGGAAAGACCATCCTAAAATACAGACCAAGTTGTTGCAGCCATTTCTGTTCTGAAGTCAAGAAAAGGAGCAAGAAGGAATGCATTAAGGAAACTTCTGTCAATCATCACCTGATGCCGATAGTTACCCAAATACTAGAGCTCTGTATTTGGCAAGTTAAGTGGCGGTTAGCAGATGTTATTGTAGGAGACACTATGGACCTAAAGGAAGAGAGGTGGGTAGCTGGCAGTATCTGTCGTAGTTCTGCTGTCCTGGTCCCTGGGTTGTTCTTCCAGTTTCATTATCCTCACGTTATCCTAAGAAACCTAGATGCAGTTTACCCCAAGGAAGGTAATATTTAATGAATAAGATTCTTCCAGTTCTCAGGCTTGATGCATCCCTCTATTCAGTATTGTACAGCTATATTTGATACACCCAAAGTCAGGTTACTTTTCAAAACCTTTCCTGCATTCTGCAGGAATTACTCACATGTCTGAAACACGTTTTTTGTGAAAAGCAAAGCCTTCTTAATCTTGGCTAAAAGGCACTCACCTAGTAGCAAGTACAGAGATTTGCAGTTGGGGTTTAATGTTCCCAGTTGTTTACACAGAGTGCTCAGCTGGTATAATCTATCACCTTCCCTTTGCAAGAGCTGTGGACTTTCTCTGGGCTCTCTGAATGTGCCCATCAGTCATCGCAGCTTTTCATTCGGTAATTAAGCTGTTTGACACTTTGTGTCTCAAGGAAGCAACTTCTGTTAGATAGCTTCCCCTGCTTAGGTTGTCATTAATGTCCTGAAGAGGGTACTGGGTCCATCTCTTTGTGCCTAATACTACGTGTCTCTAAAATACCGAGCCTGTAAAATGTTGGTAATAACTGTAATAAGGGAAGTTTTGTAGTAGGGAGAGAGGAAGCTGTGGCAGCGTGACACTGTTCCGAAGGCTACAAGTTAAAAATGGAGCAAACCAGAAAAGCCTACCATCAACAGCCAGAAAACCCTTAAAAATCCACAGGATTTTTCTGAACCTCATTATAGCTGTCAGTAAGGTTCCTCTAGGCAACAGTAAGTGAACCTGAGGGTGTATATATAATGCATGTGCCAAACCGGTAACTTGTATGTGCAGATAACATCTCTTTGGGGCAGTACAAAAATGTTGGTAAGCTGTAGGTAGCAGGTTGGTTCAGTCGGATGGTCTCTCCTGAGTTTTGGTGTCAGCTATATGTATTTGGCTGAGAGTGTACAAGGAGCTATGTTTGTTTGTGTGATAAACTCTTTTGCTTATAAAGCAGAATTCAATCTATATATGCTTATGTCTGCTTAAATCGTGCAGGAATGATCAGCCTTTGTGAATTGCTGCCTGTTTTCAGTTAGAGGAAATCTAAGATTCTCTGAAGTTACATATTTTCAGGCCTCATTTTCTTTGGCAAACACGCAGGCAGGAGATGCATATTCTTCTGTCCTGAAAATGCTGGCTGGTTACATCTAGGTACCTTCATAAATTCTTGTATACATTGTATTTATCTACGTAGTAAAACTTTTCAATCTTCATTAGAAGACTAAATATTTTTCTCCATGTAGCCAGTTAATGTCTTTATGCTTCTATGAATATAAATATCAGTTCTGTCATCAAGAATATTGCTTTTTGAATCATATTCCAATGATAGTCTCACACACTAGCTTCAATTCAGTTGACAAATTTAGGATGTGGGAATATATCTGTGTGTGTGTAATTTCACTTATGTCTCCCTGTTTAATCCAGAATTTTATTAACCCTTATTAATGTTAATATTCGAGGGGTTTTTTAAGCATTATGGTTACATTAAAAAACCAAAAATACATACTTGTTAATAGTTTCTCATTAATCCTTTCTGTATTTTATCAATTTTAGGCAAGAGTCACCACTAGTAAAAGTGCTCTGCTAATTAAAAATGTCTCTGTTTAAACACTTACAGTACTTTATCTTGTAAAAATCTTGTATCGAAATCTTAACTAGTGGTTGGCTCTGAGGCAGTCATGTTAACATATTCATGCCAGTAACATAATTTTAAAGTTACATATTGCTTATTGGCTTGGAGGATTAAGTGTTCCTTATATCATGGAGCGCTTCTTAAAACAAACAAATAAACTTCAAGGTTTGGAATGCAGTCTCTAGTATCACATTGCCTGTTTGTCTCTGCACTTTATGCATTGTGCTTTTTTAGTCAAAGAGGAATGTATGGTGGTTAATTTCAACTTTGATTTCAACTTTTGGTTTCAATTTATTTGTTTTATAAGTATAACCCTATTTGTTGTCTGTCAGAAAGAGAAGAAACTAAAGATATTTATACAAACATTAGAACTATGCTTTTCAAAATCTGACATTACTGTAAAACCTAGTAAAAATTATAATTTAGTGAATTATACCATGTGTCTCTGTTTTTATTGCTTAAACTTGTCAGGGAAGAGCCCTGTGGACTGAAAAAAGATATTTGTTATATCTATTGTGAAAAACTGTTAAGGAGGTGGACTGCAGCACAGTCAGGTTTGCAGTGTCCAACCGAGGGTGCAGTTTGATGCACTTGAGAGCAGGTGTTGTTCAGATGAACCTGGACAGGCTGGGGGAACGGGCTGACTGCACCCTCAGGAAATACAGCAAGAACACACAGGAAAGCTTTTGTACTGGTCAACTCCATCTGTGTAAGTCTGTAGAGCTGAATGAAACTACCTCTCATATCCAAAATGCCGGTGTATTATACTGTTACACCTAGTTCAGTTGCTGATTCCATGATATATGTAAAGTTTTTAGAGCAGCTCAACTCAGGTTTTCTCTTTGGGGGTTTGGAAACCCATAAAAGTATTTTACAGAGTTTCTGTCCTTTTTCAGAACAGCCATGCTTCACTGATCAGCAGCTCTTAGAAAAAGGACAAATGGCTAAAGGTGCAAACTCTTCGGCTTCTTTGAGCTTTCTACGCAACTTGTATAAACTGTTATCTGATAGTCGTGCTGCTTTCCTGGACACTTATTCAGACACACACAGTTTT
This sequence comes from Caloenas nicobarica, assembly GCF_036013445.1. NCBI lineage: Eukaryota > Metazoa > Chordata > Aves > Columbiformes > Columbidae > Caloenas > Caloenas nicobarica. The sequence goes on along the minus strand of NC_088249.1, from coordinate 57,375,817 downwards.
TCCTTTCCCTCTGCTGGCTTTGAGTTTATTCTTTCACTTCAGGAGCCTGAGGAGCACTGAGCAGTGTGCCTCATATTGGGTGTTTCAGCACCGATAGAAGCACAGAAATTTTTTACGCACTGAAGACTCTGTTAATGCTTATGAGTAGAGGTTTCACTTTATCTATGAATGGTTCCCATTAAACTGAATGACTTCTGTTTCTGCTGGGTCTGACTGACTAAATATAACTGATATGCAGAATTTGTAGTGATAATGTATTTTTTTGGTATTTATAGTGCCTTTCTCTTAGTACTAAAGAAAGGAAGGTAATTTTTCATCTGTGTTTGCTGAACTTGAAAATTGCAGAATGTTGTAAAGATTACAGCAAGACTATGATGTGCTTAGTCAGTATAAATATGCGTCGTGATGGTTTTATGCTGTAGTCAAGTCTGCTAAACCTTCAGCAGCCCATTGAGAATCATCCAAAGTGAATTTTCATTACACTTATCCAAACAATTTTTATAATCTTAGCAAACATACTCCATCTTGAGGTTTATTTAGATTAATAATGTTTCAAATTTAGCTGCTCAAGATAAGAGCTATTTTTTTCCCAAGCAGTTGATGTGGAGAGATTGCTGTCCTTTGCGATGCTTTTGCCTGTATATTTGCTGGTACTGGGCTCAATAAAGATAACTTTCTTCATCAGTGCGCACAGAGTAGATGTGTGTTTCAGAGCAATACCTCCTGCTTTCCAGCTGTAAGAGTGCAAGTCCAGTTGTGAACATGTCCCGTTGTAAGAATGTGTGTTCCTCCAGCTCAGGAGAAATTCCAGAGCAAACTGCATCATCTCTCTCTTGTCTGTTCAGTCTTCTGCTTTTTGGTGTTTTCTAAATCTTAACAGGAAACTTTCCCATAGCTGCCAGTTTTCCAGGATTCATTAGTGGGTGATCCCCTATAGAGCACTGAAGATTCTGTATTGGGGAAGGCATAACATAGCTTTAGCCTCGCCACCAGACTTTAAACTACACTTGGTTTGTGAGATTATTTTTCTATCAGCATTTCTCAATTTCTAAAAGAGACGAATGCTCTTGGGAAATGCCGTTGTTTTCAGGCCTGTGCCTAGAGGACTTTGCAGTGGCATCTCCAGGATTGCTTGAGGAGATGGGAGGTGACAGGAGCTGGGCAGTTTGGGGCAATGAGACCCTGTTGGAGTGGTTCATCTTTCAGGCTGGTTTGTTTTCCCCTGTTGTGTAACAGAGATTGGGGGTGTGACAGTGAGAGCATTTGTTCCTGGGTTCTCTTGCTGTTCAGGACTCTTGGGACTAGGGTATTCTTGCTCCTTCTCCTGATGTGTGAGCTTGGAGACTTCCCCATGTCCTTCCTGGGCCACCATGAATCCTCTTGTCAGCTTTAGTGCTGCGTCATGCTATTTGCATCACCAAAGACAGATGGATCTCCAGAATTGTAATTTGAATAACGGGAATGTGGTCTGTAGTGAAATTGTAGATTTGAACTGTGCTGGAGAGCTGAAAAAGAAGGCATGCCAGTTTCATTCTGCATTCCATAAAACAAATGTGGCAAAGGGACCAGACTGGCATCTTCAGAGGTTTTGTCCTGCTTACACTTCCTTTTCATTCTCAACAGAAGAGATTCTAATTCTGTTTACTGTAAATGGAGTTATCTGGACTCTGGGAAGCTGAGATTCTTTCTCTTTGTGTTCTTCTATCCATATCTGTTTCTTAGAAGTTTAAGCCACAGCTACTGCACTGTGGAGCTTTTGGCAATAGATGATAAGAAGCAGAACGTTTTCTTCAGGAACAGAATTGTTGGATATGCCGGAAGGAAAGCGGCTTAGGACAAGTGCTAAAGGCTGTTATGCAAATAACATGGAAGACTCCACGTGATACACTTTTTGCAAGAGGAAAAAATGGAAGAAGAGGATGAAGGGATGTCTGGACAGTTTCTTATAGTAATTAAAAATACAGCCGTTAAAACCAGATTTATATTCAATAAAACATAATAATGCTGCCTAGGATTTACCAAAAAGATACTTATCTCTCTGTCTGCATACAAATTGCTCACTGTGGCAAGACCTGTGCTGTGCTTCCTAGGAAAGCAAGCGGGCAATTCTTGCTCTCTTTTGTCTAGTCCTTTGGGCCATGGTAAAGGGTGAGGGGTTGTGGGGGAAGGTGGAAAGAGGAGGGGAAAAAAAAAAGAAGAGAAGCAGAGTAAAAATCCTTTTCTGGGCTGCACAGCCACTCTGGCAGGAACCAGTGTGCTCCACACACTGAGCTGTCTGTGCGTCGAGCGCTGGAGGCATTTGAGTTGCAGATTAACTACAGCCTCGGTGCAGTTCTGTGAGGATGTTACTCTGAGCTTTAGGAAACAGTTCCACCCTTTTCTGCCTGTGTGGAGGGGAAGCGATACTGGCCCGGGGCTGATTTTGACTCGAATCTGCTGGGAAGTCTGTGCATCACTTCTCGAGATCTGGAGCAGTAGCAAATGCAGTGCAGAAATTATCTCAATGGTTTCTGCATTGTCAGCTGGAGCCTCACGGGGTTTGTTACCTTCAGATAGGCCCTGCGAGACTATTGCCGCAATATTCACTTTTCAATGCTCACACTCAGGCAAGCTTTTTCGAATTGGGGTTGTCATGGTCAGTCTTGAGCTGAAATTAGCAAGTTCCACCCTGAAGGCAGCGTAGAAGTTCTTCCTGAATGGCAGCGTGTGTTGTTTAGGGTTATTGATCTGATCTGTGATGATTTCTGTGATCAGTTTGTAACCTAAAAGAGTGAAAACCAGAAAATTTGGGTCTCTGAGTAGAGTTGAAGGAGGTGGGTTTTTTTGCTTCGTTTCTGGGCTTAGACAGGAACGTACTCAATTGAATTCACATCTGGTTGGCTGATTTTCTTCATGGAGAAACTCCAAATTCATTGTGAAGATTAGAGTAAGCGTTTATGGGTTTTCAGGATTTTGAATGGAATTTGAAGTATTGTGTTTTCAAGCAGTGGACAAATCAGTTTTCTCATAGGTATTTGTTCATGTTCTAATTTTGGCATTTCTTTGTCTACATTCTAATTTAAAAAATTGTTTTATACTTCGTGTTGTGCCTTGGGATTTTGTAATGTGCTCGCTCTTTTTGCAGAAATGCACGTGAATCCATTGAAGTTCCTCATGACAAAACATTCTCATCTAAAAGATGGTGCCAAGTTAGTTGGACTCAACTTATTTATCAAAATAAGCTGCTTATTAATGAGAGTGGAATTTGCAAATCATAAAAAAATGATGAGTGTATTAATGTGCACGATTTGTTTTAAAAGAGTACAAACACACTATCTTACTGTTGCCTTATTTTCTTCATAATAATGGTTAACAAATGTATTTGTATCTGAAAGAGGTCTCATGAGCAAGATAAAGAAAAAAAGTTAGCCTGTAAAAAGTGCTTGCCAGCTAAAAATGTCTTTCCTCTCAAACTCGATGAATCCTTTCTTTTGTATTTAAACTCATAAATTGCAAATTGTGTAGCTTTTTTTGTGTAAATTGCTCTGGATTTTTGAATGTCCAGCATTGCAAAACTTGAGAGTTTTCCACAATTTTGGTGTTACGTTGTTGACTCATTCCTGGCATGTCTCTCTATCTTTATTCATATATATTTCTTATCAAGTGTGCTGTATTCCGAGAAGCTCAGAAACCCGAATTTCCCACTAAACATTTCTTGATAGTTTCTGTTTGAATTTTTTTGTCCTTGGTTAAAATTAATTCAAACTAATGCCTAGCTCAGATTTTACTGTGCTTTGTGTTTTAGTTATATTGTTTCTAAAGTGTAAGATCTTATAGAAGCTGTTATCCTGCATCTGCCTGTTTATACAGTAGCCTCTGTGCTATGTCACACAGGCAGACCAGTTTGACAACGTTATTTCATATTAGAAACCAACCATTTGAGCCTTCAGGTTGATAAAAATATCTAAGTGTCTTTACTTGACTAAAAATAAAAAGAAACAGTCTTATGTTAAGGATATGTAAGAGCAGGTTGCAGATATTACTAAATTACTTAATTACTCATTTTGATGCAAATAGCCACCTAAAATGATCATGGGGTCATATTGGAGATTTGAATTGGTTGGTTTAAGACATTATATTGATTCTGGCTAAAGAAGAGGATAAAACTTTATATTGGAAGTTAATGTTCTGAAGAGCCCTGACAACATTTTGCATTTTTTTGAACTTTAACATCTTTGATTTCAGCAGGAACTTAAACATTGTCAGCAGTTTGTTGCAAAACATCTGTGGACCAAGAATCGACCGAACTCAAGAAAAACTTTTGCTGCCGATTCCAAATGTTTTCAGAAGGAAGACTTGAGAAGGTTTAATTACTGTAAGATTTCTGGAGCTTTTTCCCCGAGACCTCCATGCACATGATACTAAGTCGTTGTAGGAGGCATTTCTCTGAGAAGTTGCCTTCTTTGGTTAGCCTCGTCAAAACAGAAAAACTCTCCTGAGGTTTTTGTTACAGTATGTTAATCTGGAGACAGAACTGCCCCAAACAGTCACTCAGTGGATTGTCTTTCTGACTTCATTTTAATTTCCACACTGTGTTGGAAAAGAAGATCTCCAAACTTGTTTAGGCCCTTAATTGGCTCAAAGAGCAGGATGCCGATTGTTCTGGATTGATGACTGAGTCCACGTGCTACAAACTCTCTCTTTGGTGTTGGTCTTAAAGAATTATCACCATTGAGATGTCACAGTTGATGAAATTAACTTAAATTTTAGAATTTTAATTTTCATTCTGCCTACAAACAAAGCAGGCATCAACACCATCAACTTATTTTGGTCATGTTTCTATATTTTTTCCTCATAGTTCTGTGGAAATGTAAAGTTTTTGTTCCAATAGAGGCAGAGAATCTGTTTGCATTCTATTACCATAAGAAGAGGGGTTTGCCTGAGGCATGACTGATGCTGTAACCTTGCTCTAGAAATGGTTGTCATCACTTTGTCCTGTAGTTCTCTCTTAAGAAGAAGGGAGTTTTTGTGTATTGGGGTTTTTTGTGATTTTTAAAAATATAAATATTAGAAAGTCTTAACTTTTTATTGATTAAAATACATTTTAGTTCAGTACTTAGGCTGAAGTAGTGAGTACCTTAGGAATGATCAGGAACTAGTAAGATCACTCAAGATGCTGTATTCAGGGCTCATATCCCAACATCATGTTTTATTAAGATTTGACAATTTTAAGTCTGCAGCAACTTTGGTTGCCCAATCTCAAATATCTATGGCCAGATTTTTGTCAGACTGGTCATATTGCTGAGTTTCCTGCCAAATGAAAACATTTTCAGCAGTACATCTGCTCAGCGCTTCTGAAAGTTTGGCTGTGTGATTGTGATGTGCAGTTGTCGCAATTAGGGAATACCTGTAAAAAGTGGCTTTTCAGCATCAAATACAGAATTATACATCTATCTTTCTATGTTTATTTTACAATTAGCTCACAAATGCTTTTAGAGCAAGGATTGTTATGAAGTGTGTTTGCATTGCCTTTTGGTGTTTGTGTTTGGTTTCGTGTCGTGGTTTATTTATGTGTTTGTTTTCGTTTTTAAGGCTGATTTTGTGTCGTGGCATAAGAGAGAGTGGCCATTTAGCAGGTTGCTTTCATGGCAGCCTTCGTTTCATAGCCTTACCTGGAGGCAGCTTTAGTTTGATCCTGTAGGTTGGATGTGGAACGTGTCCTTCAGTGCTCTGTGCTGTGTGGCAGCACAGTTCTGCCACAGCAGAATTGTCCAAAATCCACATCAGCTGGTTGTAGGAATGTCGCCGATATATAGGAAGCTCAGTGTGTGTTATACTGTGTTTCTATCCAGCTGATCTCACTTCTTTTAACAGATGATATCCACGGCTTTTCTCTGCTCCTTCCCTTTTCTGAAGTTCCTTTTGCTCACTTACAGGTGACGCATTTACAGGTGAGGAATGTGCTCGTAAAATTGGTTTGCTGTACAAAAAGGAATTCTGAAGTCATCTTTATATTCCATCTGAATTTGCCCATTTCCGTAAGATGTTTCTAGTAAATTCCTTAGCAAGTGGCTGTAGTCAGTTGTTCAGGGAGATGAGTAATTTCCCACTCCCTGATTTCTACTACTGGGAAGCGGTAGTATCAGTTCGTACCCTACTTTCTGGAGTTCAGAACAGTTTCCAAATCAGTGTGGAGATACTGGATTTGAAATAATTCCCTAGTTTTGGACAGCTTTCTGGTGTGCTGAAAGATGCAAAGTACATAGTTGAACATCATCGTGTCTGTTTAGACATGTTTGAACAATAGTTTTGAAGTGTAAATTTGAAGTGTAAGAAAAAAAAGACATTTTATGATTCTGTAATGGTTTTAGAAAAGTGCAAAGCATTAGAGCAATTGAAAACAATTCTCACTGAATTTAAGTAGTGCAACAGGTCAATGACAGTTGCAAATTTGATTAGTGAAATTGTTAAGTAAGGTGAAAATATTATGATGCAATTTTAAAATGAATCTTAAAGATGCATTTAATGTTACTTGAAGAATTATAACTTTTTAATCCTAAGAATACTGGCATCAAATCACAGAAAGTGCATCATGAAATCTGCAATGTATGTGGTAATTATACAGCTATTAGCAAGTCATGGGTTTTAAAGAAAGAGGAGGATATAATCCAGGCTTTCTGTTTGTAGCGTTTCTTTCACTTCTAGTAACTTGTGTTACAAAATGTTGAGTTGCAAGCAATCATTCATAGATGGACACTTTTTAATGCACATGTAACTCATAGTATCAAAAGATGTACCATTTTATAAATAATTTTCTTTCTCAGCTATAGAGTTTCGAAACTGATAAGAATGTCAGTGTAAAGACTCACAATTTTTCTGTTTCATTGCTAATTTAAGTATTTCATAAACCAAAGTAGTTACTTGTGTGATTTGCTCTTTTTTACTGTATTATAAGCAAGACACTGTTCTTGGTCTTTGTTCGGTGCTGTAATTTTTACTTTTCCCTGCAAGCAAAGCTCAATTTGCTGTGGAAGCTGTCTTTTTGGCTGTTGTTGAGCAGTTGGAGACAAAAAAAAACAGACAGGAGAATGGTATTTTTGATGAGAAAGTCGATCTGAAAATTACTAAGATAGGAAGAATAACCCGAGTTTTAATCATGACCATATTTTTTGGCTAATATGCTATTAAACATCATTGTATCTGGGGATTTGCATTAAATAATGCGGAAATATATCCACTTGATTGGGAGGAAGATTATCGTAAGACAGGATCTGCTGATGTTGAACTGGGAGCTATGAATGCACCTGAGAGAATATGCCACATTCTCAGTGTTATGGGGCTCTTTTGTTATTTTGTTGTGTTTTTACAGCTGAGTAAATCAGAGAAATAAGGAAAAGTCTGCAACAACTGAAATTAAAGGTTAGTGAAGATCTGAGTTATTTCATCGAAGAATATTAAACAAGTGTCCCTAAAAATACAGAAGCCTTAATACACTTAGCTAAGCGCAACGGCACCTTACAAAATGCACAGTCACCACAGAAGTGGAAGAACGCCCAGATTGTTCAAATCTCGTCATATCATTCCAGAAATTGTAATCACTATTGTTACGGTTAAAGGGTGAGGTCAGTGCTTCAGGCAAGAGCCCAACAAATAACATATTGCTGTGCCAGTTTTATGAAGATGGGTTTGCAGAAGTGAACAGTGCTAGGCAGTTGGGTTTCCATCAGTTTGAATTGTACATAATTTTGTCATAATTGTTTGGCATAGGAAAATCTTTGTCTCGTAATCTATAACTAAAGAGCTAAAATATGTAACAGCATTTGTTCCTTATTGCTGTGATTTTGTGTTAGGAAAAAGATCATGGATTACTTTGTTTCTGAGGCAAGGTCTGAAATTTTCTTTCTACAGCCTACCAGTTTCATTTTTATAAGACATGAATTCTATCTGGGCACTGTTCATTTCTCAGACTTTTGTGTCATATACTCAATATATGCAAACAAACACTAAATAAAATTTACAGCGATACAGGCAAAAGCAGACGATTCACTTGTCAGGAGTCATTGCTACAGCATTTCTATCTTTTTGTGGTTTGGGGGGAATATTTTTTTGCAATGGGCAGCTCTTGGTTAGACATAAAACTGAAGTCTGCCCACCATGAGCTCTAAGGATCCATCCATGCAAATGTAGGAGTGTTATCCACTTTGTTGTCTTTCAACTTCTATCTTGAGTAATGACATTCAACCTACATTTCCTCAGCAGCTTTCCTATGATGAAGTGCATTGCATCCAGCTTTAAAATAGTATTGAAATTTCCTGAATGGAGGAAAAAAGTTTCAAACAGGGCTTGTTACCCTTCATGAATGGGACACCACTGAAGTATGTATGAGCAAAGTGAGTGCTGTTGAAAATCAAGCTGCATTAGATTGCAAAAAGTAGTGAAGAGAGAGTTCCTTAGCTGTGCAAATAGCCACAAAAAGAAAGAGCAGGGCTCCATTACACTGTGAAGTGTGGATTAAGTGACAGATATTTGTACAGTCCCAAATGACATTTTCTGGTGCAGCTGTCTGTAACTGCTGTGGTAAACATTGGTTCAGAGGCAAGATGATTAATGAGCACAGAATTGGAAAGTAACTTTGCATCTTGTACCTCACTATTAACAGAGATTTGTTTTTAAGAGTTCTTGCACTGCTGTTGATGGCAATTAGATGAAGTATATGCTGATTGAATAAAGTGAGGATTTAGAAGTAAGTACTGATGCAAAAATTAAGGAAAATTATGTCCAGTTGTCTTAATTTAACCAAACCATTTCACAGGAGGACAGCTCAGAAATGAGAAGGTTTAAGGCACACTTGAAGGGTTTCCAGTGTATATTGGTTTTGGGAATTGTTGAAGAAAATGAATATCTGCATCAAAAAAGTATGTTATTTTTAAGTGTGTGGTTAAATAAGAAAAATAGTAAAGTAGTGTGGGAATAAAACAGAACGTATGTAAGAATTTGTGTAAGGGGAAGGTAAATTCATGGTCTAGTTTTTAAAATCTTGACATTGCTGTGCAAGAGAGAACCCAAGAAAGGATTCAACAAAGGAGATGATGTAGTTGGAGCAAGAAAAAAAGCAGTTGCTCAGCAGATTTCTAAAAATCAGTTAAAATTGTAGTGCTTTCGTTCTTCAGCCTTCAATCAAGGGATGTGGTATCTCAAACCATATACTTATCAATACAGTGTAACATAAATATATTTATTAGAGGTTATAAAGGAAATGGTGTAAGATAAAGCAAGATTAGAATCAGAGGTAAGTGAAGAACGGGTCAAAAAGATGCAAGTCACTGGGTGACAGGAAGAGTAGGTGGTCAGCTGTGGCAGAAAATTACATTTTCCTGGATGCTGGTGGGAAGATCAGCTGAAATAGGCTTTGTGGATAGTGAATCAAGTTTTGGTCTGCCACTCAGTCTGTAAACACATTTATATATCCAGTTCTTACTTTCAAGTGCTGATATATCTTTGTATATTGCTAACTTCTTTTGGCTTAAGGATAATGAAGTAAATGACGTCTTTTTGTTGACCTTTCCCTCTCTCCCTAGTGTGGTTGTCTCACTGGTTTTGAACCATAAAACATCTGAATCAGTTGGTGAATTGAGGGCGTGGGGCCATCAGTTCTGTTACTGGCAGCTTTGCTGTTACATGTGGACATCTGATGGCAATTCCTCTGACTTGAAAATACTGTTCAGCTGTGGTTTACAGGCGAAGAACACAGTCCGTGAGCGCTCTCATAACCTATAGTTTCAGAAAACATTGTCTAGATCCTGGCAGAACTGTTCTTTCCATTCCTGATGCTTAATTTTGACATGGTATTGTGGTATGTTTTTCTTTCCCCTATCTGCTGCTCATCTGCTTAAGTCACTTTTCTCTTGCATTCACTTGTTTATTTTATTTCAGTTGTTTGTGGTTTGGGGTTTTATTTTCATTTTTTTATTAATGGACATGTGGAGGAGTGTGTTTTAAAATGCGTCTGTTGTTCTATGGTAACAAAAATGAAGATTTTTAGGTTTTAGCTGTGAGAAGTTTAGTTATGAGAAGAGAGTTTAAAATGTTGATGTTTTAGTAGGTTGAGGTAGTTGCAGTGGGGAAGCTACAAACATTTTCAGTAGGTTTTGACGTTGCCCTGTCTGTGTTTGCTGTAGTGGATTGCTTTCCATATTTGCAGGGGGACAGAAAAGTAAAGCAGGTCTTTCAAAATAACTGCACAGTCACAATTAAGTCAATTACTTCTACAGTTTTCTTTTGAGAAATTCCTCTCCAGGTGCAGGACTTTGTGTTTCCCTTTGCTGAACTTCATGAGAACTTGATTGAGTGCACCTTTACTAAGTTTGCAGACAGCACCAATTTGGGTGGGAGCGCTGACCTGCTGGAGGGCAGGAAGGCTCTACAGAGGGATCTGGACCAGCTGGATCGTTGGGCTGAGGCCAGTTGTATGAGGTTCAACAAAGCCAAGTGCTGGGTCCTGCACTTGGGTCACAACAACCTCAGGCAGCACTACAGGCTCGGGGAAGAGTAGCTGGAAAGCCACCCAGCAGAAAAGGACCTGGGGATATTGATCAACAGCCGGCTGAACATGAGCCGGCAGTGTGCCCAGGTGGCCAAGAAGGCCAACAGCATCCTGGCTTGTATCAGGAATAGTGTGGCCAGCAGGAGCAGGGCAGTGATCGTCCCCCTGTACTCAGCACTGGTGAGGCTGCACCTCGAATCCTGTGTTCAGTTTTGGGCCCCTCACTGCAGGAAAGACCTTGAGGTGCTGGAGAGAGTTCAGAGAAGGGAAGGGAGCTGGTGAGGGACTGGAGCACAAGTCTGATGAGGAGCAGCTGCGGGAACTGGGGCTGTTTAGCTGGAGAAAAGGAGGCTGAGGGGAGACCTTATCACTGTCTGCAACTACCTGAAAGGAGGTTGTAGCATGGAGGGTGTTGGTCTCTTCTCCCACGTAGTAAGTGATAAGACAAGAGGAAATGGCCTCAAGTTGCACCAGGGGAGGTTTAGATTGGATATTAAGAAAAAATTCTTGATGGAAAGGGTTGTCAGGCATTGGAACAGGCTGCCCAGGGAAGTGGTTGAGTCACCATCCCTGGAGGGGTTTAAAAGGCATTGAGACGAGGTTCTTAGGGACATGGTTTAGTGCTAGAGTTAGGTTATGGTTGGACTCAATGATCCTGAGGGTCTCTTCCAACCAAAAAGATTCTATGAGAACTTATTTATACGTGGATCTAGGAGAATTCTTGGATACAAGTTGTTTGGATCCAGGCTAAATATTAAAAAAAGAATAGGTCATTATAAAACTATAACTAGTGTTATCTAGCTGGCATTTTCAGTATACACAAAGTATAGCTTTTTGGTTGTTTCAGCATGGACTATCTCTGAAAATATAAGCTTCAGTCATTCAAACCAGCAGTGCCAGCCTGAGTTTTTGCACAATAACACTGAAAGGAGCTATTTCCTTTTTATATATATATTTATTTTCTAGCCCCAGGCAAAATTTTGCAAAAGAGATTCATTAGGACATTTGACTTTCAGGCTTATGTTCATGTATTCAAGACTTCAGCTCAATTAGAAAGAAATTACAACATGGTTCTGGCTTTACATGGAGAGTTCTTTTTGTTCTGGGTGAAATGTAGTTTATGAAATACAATACAATAACTTTCTCGCTACTTGCAAAAATAAGTAGGTATATATTGGATTGGTGCAGAAGTAACTGTGGTTTTGGACCATGAATTTTAAATCATTATAGCTAGGCACATCTTTATTAATCAAAATAGGAACCATTACAATCAGCACGTTTGCCAATGAGAAATAAGTTTGTTTATTCCTGAAGCTTAAAAATCCATGCTTTGGGATTTGACGAACTTTTGGAAAGCATTTTCTGCATCCTGCTGGTTGGGGAAGCATTTCCCCGCAAAAAGTTGTCGCGATGCTTGAAGAAGTGGTAGTCAGTTGCTGAGAGGTCAGGTAAATATGTCGAATGAGGAAAATCTTCATAGCCCAATTTGTTCAACTTTTGAAGTGTTGGTTGTGCGATATGCGGTTGGGCGTTGTCGTGGAGAAGGACTGGGCCCTTTCTGTTGACCGATGCTGGCTGCAGATGTTGCAGTTTTCAGTGCACTTCATGGATTTGCTGAGTGGACTTCTCAGACATAAGGGTTTTTCTGGGATTCAGAAAGCTGTAGCGGATCAGACTGACTGCAGACCACCAAACAGTGATCGTGACCATTTTTTGGTGCAAGTTTGGCTTTGGGAAGTGCTTTTGGAGGGTCTTCTCAGTCCAACCACCAAGCTGGTCATCGCCAGTTGTATAAAATCCACTTTTCATCGCACGTCACAATCCGATCCAGAAATGGTTGTTTGTTGTTGCGTAGAACAAGGCGACACTTCAAAATGACTTTTTTTTTTTTTTGCTTTTCGGTCAGCTCGTGAGGCACTTGCTTCTCAAGCTTTTCCACCTTTCCAGTTTGCTTCAACTGCTGAATTACCATAGAATGGTCGACGGCGAGTTCTTCAGCAACTTCTTGTGTAGTTGTAAGAGGATCAGCTTCAATGATTGCTCTCAATTGGTGGTTGTCAACTTGCAATGGCCGGACACTATGCTCCTCATCTTCAGGGCTCTCGTCTCCTTTGCGAAATTTCTTGAACCTTGGCTGCACTGTACGTTTGTTCGCAGTTCCTGGACCAAATGCATTGTTGATGTTGTGAGCTGTCTCTGCTGCTTTACTACCCATTTTGAACGCGAATTAAAAAATTGCTTGAATTTTCTCTCTGTCTAACATCATTTCCATAGTCTAAAATAAATATAAAATAAACAGAAAGTAATAAGCCGGTAGCAAAAAAACAAAGTGAGAAAAATGCATTAAAATGATGTATAACAGAACCACATTTATTATAAGAACTTATTCCAATATCAAATGGAAAATTTCAACAATGCAAAAACCGCAATTCCTTTTGCACCAACCTAATATTTATGACTTGGTCTCTACACAACCAGGATTTTAAAGTGGCTGAGGCTTAAGTTTTTAAGGACGTAGTTATTACTATGAAAATCGGGGGCGGAGGGTGGATACGATTCCTTGAAAAATAGTCCGTTGGTTTCTATTTGGGTACAAATCTGTGCATAATTGAAAAAATCATTTTGGCAATCTACTCTGAGTTTATCTGAGTGGGTCAAAACGGCTGGGTAGTATCTACTGCCTGTATGGTTTTTGTAAGAAGAAATTGTTTCTTAAGTTGTGTGGTGTCAACTAGCAAATATGGAAATAGCAGAAAACTTCTGTCATGTTTTAAAGGGTCTTCCAATCCCCAAATTCTCTGAAAAATTGCTTTTCTTCTGTGCTGTTGTACGTTGAGTGCAGGGCAGTATTGTTAGCTGTTCAAATGTCGTGAGTCAACACATGTTTCCTGGTATGCAACTGTTGAAAAGGAATTTTTGCTTGTTTTTCATTTTTTTTTAATGTGTTCCATACACACATTGTCCAAGTTCCTATACTAATGCCTTCTAATATTTGTCCAGTACTGCATAGTTATTTTCAAATTTTCACTTGGTTTGTTTGGAGTTTACAGCAAGTATTTTTCATATTATTTTTCTTTAGTATGATCTGTTTCATATTTTGGAGACTTACGAATCTAGGAAACAGTGGTTCATCAGGAAATTCTGCATGCAGTGGGGTATTTCTGCTCGTCTTGTATCATTACTCCTGAGACAAACTGATGAATACACTAATATATTTGTAGGCATCTTCATAGTCCTTGCTGCTCAGATGAGACCATCGTGTCTGAGATGTCAACATCTTCAGCATTTATGACATAGTTGTAAAGTTACCAACACTGATTTTGTCTTGTAGTAGCGTATTATAAACGTCTTCCTGATATATTGAGTTTTAGTTTTACTGTGAGTGTATAGATAAGCTGTATGTTATTGCGTCTCGATTGAAATATTACCTGACGGTGGCTTCAAACTTTGCTGGCCCTGTAGGTGCCAATGCTGATCCACTGATACATTTTAAACCTTAGGTTTGGTCTCCTTTCAAATTTGACCATAGCAACAGTGATTTGCTTGGCTGTGGATAACTTCAGTTTCACGGTCTTCTAGAGATGACTTTTGCCAATATTGTCACATTTAATGTTAGATGAGGGGAAAAACAAAAGAACCAGAAGTAGTTCAGTGTTTCACTGGAACACCGTATCTTTTATTCTTAGTAGTTTAAAAAATCCAAAAGTTTTCAGGTGATTTTTATGTTTCCTGTATCATGAAAGAATAAGTATTCTTTAAAAATTCTTTTAAAAGAACATACTGTCCTTTTGGATAGCTGTATTGCACAAGTGCTGTCCAAGTCAAAAGTGTGTTGGTTTTTTTGTTGTTTTATTTTTTATTTTTCCTGCAGATGGCTTCCTCTTGGGTATAATTTGGAATAAAATTCAGTACTGTTAAGTGTTTTGGCTCTTTATTGTATTCAAAGTATGTAAGACATTACAGATGCCTTGAAATATTTCTATTTCCTCTGTATGCTTATGGGACAGTAGAAGGGAACCCCCCACGGTTGACTAGTGTTTCTATTTTTATATATAGGAGTACTACTAACATTTGGTTAGTTTGGGGAAACAAACATGTTAGTTATTTAATGTTTTCAATGACAATATGATCTTTACAATGTAATTTTCCATGTATTAATTCCTACTATTCAATAGCTTCTTCTATTGTGTAATAATAATAACAATTTAACAAATGTATAATAATAACAACCATGTATTTTTCCCATCTCTTGCGCAATTAACATGCAAAAGATGTGGCTTCTGTTTCTACTCTCTGTATTTTATGAGATGACCTCTAATTGATGAATTTTGGTGATGTTCAGTTTGAAAGAACTGTAAGGGCAACCCACGTGCCTTTGGATTTAAGAGTCTGGAATTACCGCACCAGCAAGGACCTAAGAGGAGCCCTTTTCTGGGCACGCTGTCACTGCAGAGGACACTGAGATGCAGTTGAAATGTGCGAGTGTGCTTACAGGGGATATTTTTTCTGCACTTGTTAGCTGGCTTGGGACAGAGGGGGAAACATCCATTTTTTCCAAACAGTAAAATTAACAGCCTACATTTTTCAGTTCTTTTAACATTGCATTGTTTTAGTTAATTACCAATAACTGGCATTTTAAAGCAGTGAAATATTTTGCAAGTATTGAGTCTGACCAATTATTTTGTATTAAATTATCAAGCCAAGATGGAATTATCTAATCCCTACCGACCCACTTGAAAAATACTCCTTCATATCCAGTTCTACTCAGTACTTTTCCAAAACGCAAATTTTATGATACAAAATGATACAATGTTTCAGGTATGTTACACATAAACAATAAATTTTACTTTGTTTTAAAAACATGTCAGTTTATTTTTTAAAACTTTTTTTTCCTCTTTCTGGCTTTATGGAGAAGACCGTATGTAATACATCAGTTTATTTAATCTGACTATAGTCTATTAATTGGTAGCACCAATTTGTGGTACAGTATCCAGCAACTCCAGTTATACCAGCTAATTTCAGTTCTCTCCAAACTGATAAGTGTTCTTGAGATTAAGATGAGACCAGAGCATCTCCTGAGTTTAAGGGACTTGATTGCACTGATGATACCAACATGCCACATGCTACAAAGGAAAACAAACAAGCAAAAGAAACTCCTGAATCCCTCTCAGCTTGATTTGGTAGAAAATTCCTTCTCAGCCCTTGGTTTGGCATACAACATCTAGTCACATAAGCAAGACAGGCCAGCCAGACTTCTCTGCAGTACCCGCCAGCCCCATGAAGTGCTGGATCGCTGCCGCTGGCTCTCTCGCAAATACTCGGATGTGCAATTAGGTATTCAGGTGGAAATTCTGTCTGAATCTTGTGCTTGAATGGCTGAAGCTCTGAAGTATGAGATCTGATTATAGTCATATCATTCAAGTGTTATGGGCATGTTCAGGCTCAGAAAAGGAAAGAACAAGAGGTTTCCAGGTCCCACGCTGGTCTGGACTGACTTGTGCCGACCCACAGGGACTGAATAATTTCTTCCAAAAGCTGTTCAGTTTGACTTGACGGACTCCAACGGAGAGGAGCCTAGTGCTTACCATGATAACCTGTTCCAGTTTTCCATCCTCTTCACTGACTAGAGAGTGACATCTTATTTTGAGGTTTGTATTTTGATGATGATGACTTCTGGATCTTGTAATACGTTGGATCTGCAACACTTATCTTTTTACTAGGACACACATTATCTACATATAACTTACTCTATGAAGTGCTTCTATACTCTCTCTGTAATAAACTAAAAAAGCTGAGCTCTTAAACTCATGATATGACACTTGTTTTCCAGCCCCACGATTTTTTTTTGTCTGATTTGGAAAACTCTCTTCTGCATTCTCTACACGATGTTCTAAAGTTATTTTCTTAGCAGTTCTGTGGCTGCCCAGTAGTGACACATGGGAAAGGATGAGGCCTTAGAAGGGTGAGGAGTCAGATAATGCTTCTTCAATAGAGGTGGCTTCCCTGATGTGTGTCTCTGCTGTTATCTTTTCCAGTCTGTCAGCAGACGAGTCTTTTAATCCATGTAATATATGCCATACTAATGTCAGCCAATGTACTTTTTAAATATAATTGTCAGAAAGCATCGAATCAAATATCTTTAAGAAGAAAATAATCCAAGTATACCATGTGGTTGCCATTGCATTCTGTTTCTATTACTCCACCCTCCAAAAATTGTTTTAGTGGCTTGTTTTCTGCAGAAACATACCAGTCATCAGTCTGTCTGTATCTTTGATCTTTGTTGCTGATACAGCTTCAAATTACCTTCTGTTAATTTACCTGAGTTGACTGTTGTGCTGAACTTAACTATAATTTCCTATGGATGTTCTTTTTACCCATTTAAAGCCCAGAAATAATGTCTGCAGTCTCTAGGCACCTGGGATTTTTGAAAACTTGTGGAATATTAACTTTAGTGGTGAACAGCTCCTCAGTTCTTCCTCTTGCGTATAAGTTACTTTGAGCCATTCTGTTTGAAAATGTTGAATTTTATCAGAGTTCTCACATTCACCCTTCTGATTTATTTATTGGTTTTTTTTAATTCCAGTAACATCTTATGACAGAAGCACGCTCCCCATAAAAACTTCTAATGCTGTATTTTGCTGTTGTAACTTGCATGTGGTGGAGAATGGAGACCATACAAGTTGCAGTCTTGTGATTCTGCAAAACTCAAGTTTAAGGTGTCTTCCAAACATGAGTACACTGGAGAAATGTCAAAAGGGAAGAAAAGCAGTTGCCGTTATTAAATAGGAACCTACAAGTACAAACTTTCTCAGTGCCAAACCTCTCTGAAGTTTCATTTTGACAAGTTTTGGAATCACTAATTATTCTCCTAGTTCAGAAACTGCTACATTCTGCTAACCTACCTGGAGGAAATAACCTCTTCATCAAAATAAGCTGTTTACTGGCATGCCAGCAGTGCACCCGAAAACATCTATAGTGGCACAAAGCCTCTTTGTTTATACTGGAGCTTTTGCCAGACAAACTCTTACCACACCCCTTAGAGACATCCCGTCACGTTGTCCGGTAGTGATGCCCTCTGGTTACAATACAGGCCTCAGTTTTGTGGGAAGAGAGGCCAAGGATGTCTCATATTGTCAATCCCATTTTTCTGCACAGGAAACTGAAACTCAGTGGAAAGCACCAAACTTTTTGGCTGTTTCTTCATGCTGCTTATTTTACCGTGGTGTTGGTGAGATCGCTGACAGGAAATGCATTTCATACTTTTCTTAATCAACGCTGTGGAAATGTAAGAGTCAGTAGTAGCAGCCAGTGTACGGAACTTCATTAATGGAATACATTCATATTGCAATTCAGTAATTATTATTTTTTTTTAATTTGTTTGAGGTCCTAGTCTAGGCTTTCACTCACATGAGAAGCTGTTTCTTTGTGAGATTTTTAGTGACATTTCATTTTCCTATGTTTATGTATTTTCTCTTCCGTTTCTTTGTGGAAACTCACACCTGCAAAAGGGGAAATGGATCGTGACCTTAAGGGGCAAGGAGCAACACCAGGTGTACAAGAAGTATTGTTAAACTCCCCAAACAAGCAGACTGGAAATATACTGCCCTTTCTGTAATTTTCTTTGCTTATTTTTAAGTTCCCTTAGCTGAACAAAGCTTTGGTGCAGTGAACTGCTGTAGTTATCTCTGTCCCTCGCAGCTCTGCTCAGTTGGAGAGGGATGGTGCACAGACGATGGTGAGCAAGAGATGGTGCACAGACGATGGTGAGCAGGAGATGGTGCACAGGTGATGGTGAGCAGGAGATGGTGCACAGACGATGGTGAGCAGGAGATGGTGCACAGGTGATGGTGAGCAGGAGATGGTGCACAGGTGATGGTGAGCAGGAGATGGTGCACAGGTGATGGTGCGCAGGAGATGGTGCACAGGTGATGGTGCGCAGGTGATGGTGCGCAGGGGATGGTGCACAGGGGATGGTGCACAGGTGATGGTGAGCAGGAGATGGTGCACAGGTGATGGTGAGCAGGAGATGGTGCACAGACGATGGTGTGCAGGTGATGCTGAGCAGGCAGTGCCAGGGGGTTGCGGTGGTGGCTGGGGGAGCACTTGCTGCAAGTGCACGTTTGGCAAGGTGGCAGCTTGCAGGATGTGCTCGTGGGCACACTGTCTTCTCAGGCCTTCTAATAGAGGGGCTCCTGCTGGGCTAGGTGACTGCCAAACCATTTAAACTTCCCCAGGCTTTCCGAAAGTCCCTTCCCTATGCCAGCCATCCACTCCTCCTTTCCCTTGATTTCCCCATACCAGATGCAAGCGTTGACAGTGGGAGGGACATGCGCTCTCTGGGGAAAATAGGCAGAAAGCTGCTTGAGGTGTTGTCCACGTTCCAGATCTTGGAGGCATGCTGAGCGAACAGTATTTGGATTTGAAAATAAAAATTTGAGCAAGACAGGTTAAGGTAGATTAATGTATTTTAACTTGATGTCTGGTGTTCAAAATGGTTAAAAGAGGTAACGATAACTCCCTGGGATAGGTGGCACCACCATTTTGCTGGCATTGTTTCTAGAAGATGGTTAGACCAGGAGTCTCTAGATGTAGTCTCAGGAAACCCATTTCTTTCGGTCCATGGAGGGGAGGTACCAGGCAAGGCAGTATTCAGAAGTCAGCTGAATCCGTGCAGGTTGAGTATCCCCTGCCCCAAAACATGGAGATTTTATATAAAACATGGGAGCTGTGGAACAAACTCCCTGAGAACCAGATCTTGGAGCACATATCTCTTCCTCGTGTTCCATTCGCTAACTCACAGCCTGCCGCTTGTGTTCGCCTGGTTCTGCCGCTCCTCCTGGGCACTTTTTGGAGCTTAAGGTGAGTTTGGGAGTTGCATTATTAATGGGTATATTTCAAAACCAAATTGATTTTCTTTTTTTTTTTTTTTTTTCCCACCAAGTGCATTTTATTCAGGGGTTTCAAGGTATTATCCTTTTTGTGGTTTGTTCTATAGGCATACGTTCTAGTCTAATTTCTACACTCTTATTTTAAGAGCAAATTCCAACTTTTAAATTCATTTGCGTATTTCAAGAGTTCCTGTTCTGTATTTTGTTATCTTGAGGCTGTTGGCATCTCTCTTAAATCTCTTAAGTCTATTTTACTGCAGCAGTCACAGGCCGTTTAGTTTCTAGGCCTCTGTGAATTCAGATCAACGTTCTTTTTAGTATACGCTGCATTACCACATATTTACACATCCCCACACCCATGTGCTTTTTCTCTAAGTGTTGAGTCTTCAAACCCTTCTCTGGCGGATACATTCTAAGGAGTTATAAGATCATGAGTGTAAAAATCTTAACACAAGTCTGCTTGCACTTTTTTTTTTTTTTTTACAATTGCTGGAGGGTAACAGAATGTAGCTTTAAACATGGCAGCAAGGCTGGGTATGGTATTAACCATGTGGTTTAATATCTGATTGTGCGTGTGTAAGCTATAAAAATAAGATAATGAGGACTTTGTGTGTTATGCTAGTATTTTATATAACATTGATCAGTTCCTCTGGAGGAAAATTAAATGTCAAATCAAAATTTATGATCATATAAGTACCTTACCTTGTGCCAATTGTAATTGTTGAGTGATGTATGTTAATTACGCTGCTGTACTTTCTTTTGACATTGAACCAATGCAATAATTATACTTGTACATGCTGTATATCTGTTGAAAGATAGCTTATAGCATTATCTAGGAAATGTGTTGGGAACTCAAAGACTTGAAAGCTTATGGCTGCTGTTGTAACACAACGCTACTACTGTCAGAAGAGAAAGAAGGCAAGGGAAGAACAGGGAGAGAGAAGAGAGTGCATTAGGCGAGGTTAATGTTTCATGCTTGACTGATAAAAATGTATAGAAATGCTCATTTATATTTCTAATGTAAACTGTTCTTCTAGGCTTGTATGCCTCAGATGGCTACAAATCTTGTCAAGTGTACAGACAGTGGTCATTAAAAATGGAATACAAAACAGACAAACCAACCCCAACCAAATCAACCATCGTCTTAGAAAGCATTGCAACGCATTTTGGAAACCACTCCTGAGCACTGGTTG
Organism: Caloenas nicobarica; assembly: GCF_036013445.1. Classification (NCBI taxonomy): domain Eukaryota; kingdom Metazoa; phylum Chordata; class Aves; order Columbiformes; family Columbidae; genus Caloenas; species Caloenas nicobarica. Next base: position 57,355,214 of record NC_088249.1, on the reverse strand, counting down.
TTGAATAGGTCAAGAGGGACAAAGGAGCTTCTTTATCCATTTAGTGCTGAAAATTAGAACACAGCATTTAATACAAAGAATTAATTTCTTTGATAATGATACTCTTTCTCAGTGTCCTACTTTCAGTGTTGCTTCAGGAATATTCTACATATGAGATTTTTTTACACACACCGTCTTTTTTGTCTCATAACCAAACACAATTAATTTGCTATAGACCTGTATTCTTCAGATTGAAGTATAAATTTCTGATATGATGCCTCGCTTGAATTTATTGCTGCATTGAAATTATCTTTTCAGCTTTCATGTTGAATATTTAGTATCCAGACTTCTCATTATTCTTTTGACCGTCGGTGTCATTGGCAGTAATTATTGCTGACTAACGAGCATTTCTTGGTAAGAGGAGTTTTGAAGGCAGGCTATGTGTTCCTGAATTTGAGTTGCAAGTCAATTTTGAGAGTTCAATTTTATGACTTTTAAACTTTTTAATGAAGTTTAAAATGTATGTTAAAAAAAAAATCCTCTGGCATAAAATATCTGCTTCAGACACCTAACATATTACTATTTGGTTTGACATATTGATGCATATTTGAGAATTTCTGGTTACTGTCTGCAGCTGTCTCAATCTCTTTGCCTGAGATAGACCAAAGCATGTTGTGTGTGTCGGGTTTTGTTGGCGATAGTGGTAAAAAAGAGATTCTGGATCTAAGGGTCTCAGAAGTTTTAAATTGCCATGACATTATCTTGATTGACACTTCGCTGAAAACAAGAGGAGGAAGCATGGCTTAAATAAATGAATAAAAGGTCCAAACTATTAATTATTTGCACAAGCACACTAATTTCACTTTCCTACTAACCATGATTAGCACAGCAATGTCAGAAGTTCATTTTGAGAAGAAAACCCCTTTCAGAATGTCATAATTAATCCTGTGCTACTTCAGAAATAAAGGCATTAGCGTACAAAAACTATTCAGAAATCACCGCATCTGGTAGTCTAGGTTGGTTTGGTTCAGAAATAGTCAGAAGATTGACAGAATCCACTGAAATGAAGATATTAAGTATTCTGAAAGCAGAATAAGAAACTGGTTTCCCAGTGGGTGTAGTTTTCTTTCTAAAAGCCAGTTCAAATATTTTGTCAGAAGACAAACTAGGAACACAGTCCTTGTAGAAATGCTACTTACAAGTTTGGATTTTCAGCATAGCCGTTGATTGTGGAAAGGGTCTTTAGAATTACACAATGTTATGAGGTTTTAAAAAAGCAAAGCAATGAGCTGGGAACTGTGGTTGTGTGGGTTTGGTTTTGTTTTGTTTGTTTTTTGTGTGGGGTTTTTTTTAAATTTTTTTTTTAAATTTATGTGCATGTGTAGATGTACACCCAGGCTTATATAGTCACTAGTATGTGGGGGAGTTTAACCTAATTCTTGATGAATTTCAGTAAAAGACTTCTCCATCTCTATGGCTTTTGAGGATCAATGAGCTGATTTTAGTTGAGATGTTCCCAAATATTTTAACTTTTCTTCTTTTGTTGGACTTCTGCTGCAGTGTCTCTGTGACAAGCTTGAGCATCTGATCATTGAGGATCACTTTAATCTGTAGCTCAAATTAGAGAAAACCTCATGTGTCACTTGTGCAGGATTAGTGCCATTGAGAGATCTTTCAACAACTTCCAGACTTTGGAAGCCCAAGAATGTGGTTGAGGATCTTTTCTCGGGGGGGAAGTGTTTCTTAGTGTCTTTATTGACATGTTTTTTACGTTTGACTGAGGAGCTGACAACTGAGGTGGAAATATCCGGATTAGATGGGGAGTGTCTGTCCCAGGCAAGGAGGGGAGAGGTTATTCACCTCTAACTGTTCTTGGACAGTAATGTCACCTGTAGTCACAAACTACCCTCTTGCTGCTTCTAATATGATTCCCCAAGAGACTTCACCCAATTTCAGGTGTGGGAGGCTGAGGGGCAGGTAGTGTCCAATACCACCAGTGCGTGCAGGCACCTCGCTGCGGTTTTGCAATTCGCTGAGGGGAGAAAGCAGGTCCTTGATTTCAAACGAACGCTGCGTATCCACACTCCTTTCACCTTCCCTCTGTCTCAGCTGCCTGGAATTGGTTGGAGTATTTTGGGGAATCACATTAGAAGCAGCAGGAGGGTTGTTTGTGACTACAGGTGACATTACCTGGGCGGGAGGGAGCAACTGGTTTGCTGTGTGGGGACCCTGCCTGCAGGTTCCAGTACGTCATGGGGGACGCTTCATCTTGGGGAACTCTGTATTTATTTCAAAGGTAGAAAAGCCTTCATGTTTCTCTTAGGATTAAAAACTTTTTTTTTCCTTAATGAATGAGTTCAGTTGTTTACAGTTGATAATCACAATCTTCCACAGCACATGAGACGGGTTTTTACCTGGAAATAATTTGGAGTATACTCTAAATGCACTAGTTTTATTTTAGACTAGGCTAAGGATAAATATGCGGTTTGTTAGATACAAGATGTTGAAAGGCAGGAAGATGTTGTAAAATTCAGTGTATATTTTGTATTCTGTTTACATTCAGAGATAACCCCAAAGCTTCAAACATTTCCTCAGATTTACAGCTTCATAACATTGCGTTTTTATTATGCCAGTGAGCACTGTAATTGTTTTGTTTTGTTTTAAAGTAGAGGTATGCATCTGAAAAAGAAAATTCCGTTTGCCAAAATTCCATACATAAGTGAATGGTGAAATGGTGAAATACTCCGCAGCTGGTGCTGGGTCATGCAAGTCCAGATGGAACAAACTCCCTTCACATTATGTCCAGAACATGGCCATTTGTTTTCAGGGAAGTTTGTAGACAAGATTATGATGATACACATGTTAAAAACAAAACACAGTTATTTGAAAAGTGAAAGAAAACATACAGAAGCACACTTGATAAAATAATAAATAATAAAACTCTGTGCCCAGAGTGATCCAAGGGAGAATCAAATATTTGGTGAAAGAGTTAAACTAGAAAGGAAGGTGGATATCTCTGTCAGATGTTTTAAATTCTGAAGTAATTTTGGATCTTTTAATTCAAGTCTTGTCCATAGAGTTCAAATGTTTTCTATTTTATGTGCATCCAGATAGCTTTGGATTTTATTTAACAAGAAATAAGTGCACAGATAAGAAAATATATGGTGTGACAAAATAAATATAATTATTTGCAGTGTTCTGTAATTGTGCATCACAGACCTTGCCTTCTGTTCTGTATAAATTCTAAAGAGTGCTTTCAACAGATGACTTGCAAAGAGCGTATCACGCGGTGGACTTTCTGAACAAGCTTTTTCCCCATTCTACTCTGGTAATGCCATCAGAGGTAGTGGATTTCTGATAGAAAGCCGACCAGATCGTTCGTACAGAAAATAATGTAAAGTGCAGAGAGAGCAGTCTTCCTGTCTGTAGCTGCACAGACTCCACTAGAATATTGGTTCAAGTTTTTGTTACGGACTTGGTTGTGCTCAGGGTGCAAGCCCAGAAGTAAATGGCAAAGTTCTAACATGCAGTTCAGCAAATGAGTAGTTTCTGATCAACAGATACGGAAGGCAGAAAATATAGTTCTGCCATGGTGAAGATACAAATGACTAAAATTTTTCTAATGAAACTTGAACACTATATCAGTGTACGGGTAGTATTTAGTCTTCACTTCCATGGTATCCAGTAAGAGTTCTTCCTACATTCTAACCCTCCAGTGCTTTAATAGAAATTGTGACTATTTTTACATTGTCTTCAGTTTTTCGTCAGACTTCAGACGGTTCCCCAAGGAGGTGATTGTGACCCCAAGCCTGTCCGTGTTCTAGAAGTGTTTGGACAATGCTCTTAGATATAGAGCTTAACTTCTCAGTTGCCCTGTGTGGAGTCACAGGTTGGACTCGATCGTCGTTGTCCCTTTCCAGTTTGAGATATTCTATATTTCTGTGATTCCAGACACCAAAACTTTATACAGTATATCTAAGGTATATGCTGACGTATGCAAATGATTTACTTTCACTAGGCAAGGCAAGGAGTAGAGGCACAGCCATGGCTCTAGGTAGGAAAGAAGGGACAAATTTCTGAATCAAACAAAGACAACATTTTTGGCTTGTAGAAATTAGAAGAAACAAATGTCACTTTTAAACATTCATTAATCACATGCAGACTTTAGAGAGAAGCTTGTGGTGACAACGTACCAAATTTTTAAAGGTAACAAACCCAGCTATGCTGTTTTAAAACACTGCGCATCATTTTAAAATGTCTCGTTTCTTGTTTAGTCTGAAAGCATTTGTGGCAATACTTAAGATAAAGTTCTTTGCTTCACTGGGCACCTGCAGTTTCAAACAAGGCTTGAAATGTCATTTCAGGACCTTGAATGGGAGATCTCTGTTACATACACTTCATCTCAACTTTGCAGCAGATTTTAGAAGGCAATCAGTGGTAATATGGAGTCGATTTAAAGCACTTGCTACCGTTAGAGGCTTATTTCTATAAATAGTGAGTTGGATGATCTGATGCTTTCTACTTTTCAGTGTCTTTGATAGAAACTATGTTCTGGTTCCAAGAATTCTGGTAAATAAGTGAAACAACATGGGACCGTGTTCATTTTTAAACTTCTGGGTTTTTTGTCTTGTTTACTGAAGAAGCATATGACCTTTGAATTATATTCACAGTGGTGCATTTGTCTGTTTTGGTGTAGCATCTGGTTTGGTAAGGAAACATTTTCCCATTCTTAGTGGCCAGACTGCGGTGGTAATCGTGCTGGGTAGTAGCTTGTATTTATACTAATTTGGAAAGTTCTTCTCAATGTTGTTTGCATTTCAAATATTACACTAATATTTATTACCTTATTTTAAGGAAACTGAGAATCATTCATTGTTTAATTTCTTGGAGGAGCATGTTGTCTTTATCCTCAATCTCTACATAAATTCCATGCAGTTTATTTGACAACACGGATTCTCTGTGTAACCAGTGGGTGTACTCTACTTCAGCTATTTTCCTTAACAATCACTAATTGTTGTTTTCTAGTAAAACAGTTAGATCTAGAAAGCCTATGTTATACACAAGTTCATTTTGAAATAGAGAAGAATTCTCACTGACACGAGTAGGGTTTAGACATGCCTAAAGATGGAGAGGTTGCTATTGAGAGCAGCCTGCCCAGATCAACAGTCACTTCTGATAGTTAAAAATGTAGCTGTTGGTTTTCCCTTTTAATTTCCCAGTTTACAGGGCAGATGTTGGTATAAATTTTGTGCAGTAAATCTGCTAATAATGGCTTATTACAATAAAAACAATTATTTTAGGATTTATTTTAAAATAAATAAAATATTCAAAATGAACCTGCTAATATCTCAAAGTCCAAAACTGGTAGATTCTGTGTGTATGAATGAAAACCAGCTATGCATAGACCACACATCCCAAGCTCCCATATTTGTCATTCGAGGGCAGAATACAATTGTTTGTGGATTATCTGGATATACGAGATTTTCTGTGCCTTTAGTAGAGCCTAGAGTAGGTGTTTCGTGCGTGCAGAATGGTCCTTTGTCAGGAAATCCAGACACTCAAAACTTTGATAGATTGCTGCTTACAGGTGTGAGATGGGAAATTACCCGTAAAGCTGAAGGGCAATGGCACCAGCAAGGGTCTCCTGTCAGAACTGGGAGCCTTGGCAGATCTGAAAGAGGGTTAAGACTCTAAACTCAACTAGGACTGCATAAGCAAGCTTATCTTGACCTACCCTGGATGGATGATTCAGTTTTAATGGTAATCATGGAAAGGTTTTAATAATCATGGAAAGGTTTTAGCTGTTAACAGAATCTTACTGTGTTGTTTGCGTTTTGGCTCATGCTTGTTGAACAAATAGATATTCAGAGTCTTGGGGTTTTTATCTTATTGGAGCTATGGATTCCAGGCTTCATTTACTACACACCACTTAAACTCTGCAATACATACAGAACCATAATGATTTTATTGTCAAACTTTTTAGCGATGCTTTTTTTTTACATTATCTGTATATATTGACCATATTGCATTATCTTTATAGCAGTCCTGCAAGATTGATAGTGATATCTTTTTATTTTTAACTGACATGGGATGAAAACCAAAGGGAGATTAGGCCAGTATTATCAAAATAATGGACTAATACTGGATGCTTAGCATGGAATGACTAGGATGTCTTTTCTCAGAGTACTTTTTGATGTTCAGAACAGTTATTCTCAGATACAGGGGAGTGCTTAGCACTTCTAAGGATACAGACTCACAAGTGTTAAGCTGACTATCTAGAATATGAAGAATGCAACATGAGAAAACTTTGATCTTGAAGATTTTCCCAGGATCGTAAAATAAACTGTGTATCAGAGGCAGAGTTTTAACTGCTGTTCACCTAAGACTACCCAGGTTTTATTGTAGAGGTTCTAAAGATGAATCTGTAGTAAATGTTTGTTTACAACTTACTCTTCATGCTCTTCCAGTTTTTAGCAGCTGTGCAGGGGAAAGAAGCAATTGCTGGAAACATGAGATTTGACCTCTCTGGTTCCTTTGGCATCTGCATTGTTTAATAATTCTATAATTTTGTTTGTCTGTTTTTTCTAACACATACAGGGGCTATTACCTTTACCTCGTGTCGATTCTATGCTTATAATTTTTCGAATAATAACACACTTGTGAATTTTTCACGTATACGACTTCAGCCTTAAGTAAAAGAAACAGTGAATACAAAATTCCATAAAGGCCATCTCAGGAATCTTCAGCAAACTGATTTCTGGATTTCAGCACACTCTTCCGTTACTGGGAACAAGTTATTAACTGATCTTGTACTCCAGTTATTTAAAAAACAAGAAAACACATGCATTTTCCCCTTTGCTTTTGATCTGTAATTCTCTTTTTGTTCATGCACATCCATTCTGAGGTCAGAATTGCTGCCTTGGTTCTGGTGCCTTGCATTGCCACGGCCCTGGTCAGCTTGAAGAAACAAATACTGAAAGGACTTGGGCTTATTTGTTGTTGCTTTTAAGTATTGCACATACTTAGTCTGCTCATTGCTGCAAGAGCTGGGAAACATGTAGTATTCTAAGTACACTGGAAGTATTTGGAGAACTGCAGCCTCTTTGGCTGTGAGAAGCAACTGATTTTCTTTGTCTTCAAGACTTACGAAGTCGTGAAACTTGAATATATTTTTCACAGGAGTGGCAAAATCTATATCTCTGCTATGGCGTGGCCTCTTATAAAATTTCAAATGTTCACAATGAAGTTTATCGAGGTGATCAATAAATGGATGAAAAAAATACTGCTGTATAAATAGGTTTTTTTGTAGGAGTAAACATTGAATAACTTTGCAAGTAGATGTGAGTGGACTATCTATGTTTGATTAGATAAATTAATGGAGAAGTGGAGAAATTAAAAATGTAGAAACATTCCAAGACACAACAATTTGAGCTTCAAATTCTGACCTGTTATCCAAATGAAACCTGCATAACGTGTCAGTTGAGTCCTCTTGTTGCCTGTTAAACCCTGCAAAGATGATCTTGAATTCTGAATTCAAAGGAACACATCTTAGGTTCGTATAGTTTATTATATCTCCCTTCATGTCTATAGAGATACATTTATCTCAGTTGACCCCCTCCAAGACGTATTAATTTTTCTTCATTTTCTCCAAATTTTGCAACCCTGCATATGTTCATTTTTAAATGAAATGAGATTCTTGTTAGATAATGTTATGTTACATTGTTTAATAATATTTTTCATACTTAAACCAATTGATATTACTGTTTGACTATATGTCTTTTTGTTTGTTTCCTTAGTTTTGCCAGCCTGGAGGATGGCAGCTTTCGAAAGAGAGAAAACAGCCGACGTTCTTTGTGGTGGTTTTGACTGATATAGACTCAGAGAGGCACTACTGTTCCTGCTTAACTTTCTATGAAGCAGAGATTAACCTGCAGGTAAAAGCTTTACAATAAGTAACGGAAGTGCAGAAAAAGATGTCTAGAAACAATAGATTAACGTTATAGAGGACATCCTGGTAAGGATGTATTTTTCTGTCATCCAGAAAGGCGTATATTGTTGTGCAAAGGTAAGCTTGATGTACTTGTTTGTGCTTTTTTGGTTTTTATCTGTGTCGAAAAAAACCAAGCAACCCAAAACACTTCATAGAATTTCTTTTTTTCCACCACGTTTTTCAATGGGACAGCCAAGATGGTGTTCCTTCCACTGACTTCCGTGTTTGACAGCATGAATGATTCTCATCTTTGCTCTAGGAAAAAGGTTTATTAACTTTTGCTCCCTCTGCTGGTCATCTGTCTGAGGCCAGCACAGGACAAATGTGTACAAAGATGCTGTAATATATATGTATACACACACACATACATATTTCTATAAGTGCATTTATTGGCAAGATTTGTGTGGGTGTAAATGGCAAGATTTTAAATTCAGAGAATAATTCTTCAGTTTTTAGATAGGTCAGATTTGGAGTGTCAGCTACTTGGCAGTAGCTCACCTCAGTCTTTCAAAAATAGGCATTTTGTTTCCCGTTTGATGTAAAGTACTTCACAGAATTTCTGCTGTGACATAATACATGGAATCTTTAGAAGCTAGAACCTGAGGAAAACCTAATCCAATCTGTAATTGCGGACTGTCATTGTTATGTTTTGAAGTATTTTCTTTCCCATGTGAAAATCAGAAAATAAGTAAAACCTTGGCATTAAGTATATTAAAATTAGTTAAGATTAAACAGATGGCTAAGTAAAGTAATTTTTATACTCTTTTAGTGAAGAAATGTAACATTATTGATTATGTTAAGAAAATTCTTTTAATAGTCCAAGTGTACTCTGCCTGTTTAATACTGGAGTTGAAATTTGACCCTACTTGTAGAATAGTTAAAAGGTGCAGCATAGCAATAATAATATTATGCTTTTTCTAGGCACAGTTGGAAGCCAGAGAATAATAGTTGTTCTTATTTCATGAATGGTATGGTTTAGGTGACTATTTTGGTAGATTATTGAAAGGAGTTAAAAGCAGAAATGTAGCCAAAAATTAGATCTATTTTAGTCTTAAATTTTCCTGTAGATCAACTGACATCTTCCTACTGAAAATTTTGTCATTATTTAATGTCTGTCATCTTCCCTTTATTTTGTAAGGAAAGAGTGAAATATTCTATAGTAATTCTTTCCCAGCTGATAAAAATTTACAACAGCTGACTCTTCCTCCACTCTATGTATTTCATAACATATACTAAATTTAGCAAACTTGTTATTTATCTTGTGGTTTCTAGCAGCTGCTTTTGATTCCCTATCCACATCTTTCAAGTAATGCTCATCACAAAACATCCAGTATTAAGTAAAAGGGTTTTTTTCTTACATTGCCTAAGTTTTAATACAAAAAAACAATTTAAAAAAAAAAATCTGAGCGCATCAGGATGTTGGTTCTCATAATGCCATTCCTGGCTGTGTTGTAAAGAATGCATATTTTTCAGATGAACTTGCTGTGGTGAAATTTATTCTATGACTGCATTGTTTATAGCCAAACTTCCTGTTTCTTTCCGAAACCCGAAGAGAATAATTGAACGTGCCCTGTTACATGGTCATTAGACAAGAATTCAGCACATGTACAATCTGTAATGAAACATAAGCTTATGAAGCATTGGGCTGTGAAAGTAATAGTGAGTTAACCATTCAGACACATGCCTGGTTAAACAAACAGGGCAGGAAACCTTGTGTCCAGGACTTGAAATGGAATCTGGACACTACTTTGCACAGTTAAATACAGTTGAGGTTTTTTTAACTGAATGATATAACTCACTAAGACAAAAGGAAGATTAAATTTCCAAAACAGAAGAGTTACTTCTTTCCCGGTAGCCTTCAGGTAAACCTCGCTGATCCGTGAGATCGGTCGGGCTTCAGCTGGAGCAGCTGAGATGTTTGGCTTGGCAGAGTCGTCTTCACAAAAACTGGAACCAACCACTTGGAAGTTTCTGTGGTTTATTAAACTGCAAAATGAAAACAAACTCATTTGTCAGTTTGTGAATGCTGGAAAAGAGCTATCAAACCTTTTTTGAGTTTCCTGCATAATAATTCAAGAACCTTTTTGACACAATTGATCAGGCTGGGTCTGAGGAGGCTACTCCTGTCATTCCAGTTCCCTTCATTCCTGCTTCAGCTGTGCATTACAGGATGATTTGTAAATAACTGCTGCCTAAAAAGTAAGGAGATTGTACTCACATGGTATATCTAGGTGGTACCCATGATAACCTCGGGTGCAAGACTAATATAGCAACTATAAAAGCTATGTAGTCTACAGGAAAAAAGTGTTCTCCCTGGTGTCTCTGAAAGCCTGGATTCAGTTTAATCTCTTGGCAGTTGCATGTCACAACAAGTTTTCCAGAGAGAAGCACAGGCTCTAGTAATCAGCTGATGGCCTATTTTCAACCCTCTACCCCTGGATAGAAAATAAAATGCCATTTATTTGTTGACATCTATGAATCATACTTTGCGTAGTTGCAGTACTGTTGTTCTGAACTGACCCAGAATTTATTATCGTCATGGATGGTTGTCAATTTGGTGATCAGGTCTCACAAAGTTGTGATAATATACCAAAAAGATTGATGTTACTTTTTGTCTGATTAATACTCAATGTCTGTACTCACACGGAAGGTAAACACAGGGCATCCATTAAATATGGGAATAGAACTCAGTTCTGTGAATGCAGGTGATACAGCTTGGCCATGTAAGCCTTCATGAACTGTTCTGTTTTCCAATGCTAGTCTCACTTAATTATCCCAGTAACGTTTGTTAAAGCTATATAAGGATAAGTTCTTCTTCTGAGACTAAAATAAAGCATTTGTAGTTTGACCTTAACAGGAGTCTGAAGCTTGGAACATGACTCGACAACTAGAGGCAGTCTAATAATGAACTAACAGCGGTAAAGCTGGCATCATTTAAAGACTTCTTTAGTGTGTCTCAGAGCAGTTCAACGTGCAAGATTTCTCTCGAACCTCAAGTTCCTACCAATAGAAAGTGTAAAGAAATCTGAGGTACTGCACCGGTTTCTCCTTCCAGCTTTTTATGTCTCTGTCACATGCTTGGTCTGATCCACATTTCTGTCTGGCTTAAGCTGCAATTTAGATGCTCTAGCAAATACAGCTGGATTCCATACTGACTTGTATATATCTACAGGAATGAGAAGGAGGAGACTGAGTCAAAATATCTCTCTCTCCTCTTCCCTCACAGTGCCTTGAAGGCTTTTGGGGGGTTGGTGTTTGTTTGGTTTTTTTTGGTTGGTGTTTTGGTTTTGTTGTGTTTTTTTCTGTGGTTTTTGGTTTTTTATGTGTTTGTTTTTTCCTATTACTTTGTTTCGATTGTTGCTGTGGACTTCAGATTTCATTGAAGCAGGAATCATAACTTACATCTACAGAGTTCACCCATGAAACTCAGTTACTCTGTGTGTGTAACTTTATTAGCCATCAAAAAAAAATGTCTATATATATATACACACACACATATATAGGTATAGTTCTATATAGTGTATATGCTGTTTGCTAAAATGAGGTTATTTCTAACAGCAGTTTCTGGATGTTACCACTTAGCATACAAAGACTTAATACTTTTGACTCAGCAGATACTTCTACTGACCTCAACTGCGCTTCTTACCAATTACACAATTAGAATTTATCCTAGCAGTTCTTGGAAGAGCACCATAGAATATTTTTTAAAAATGTTGACTCACGTCGTTTGAGAATTTAATGGTCAAATTGTATGCTGCTTTGCACTTCAAAAGAAAGTTATCCTCTCTCCCCAGCCCCACCATCGACAACTTAGAGAACGATTTATGCCAGTAACTGAGCCTGTGCAACTGCATTTCGGGCATTACGGAGAATCTGCTCAATGAGATCAGCACAAAACCCCAGACATTTATTTATAACAATCTTACTACAAGACTGTATTGTTCTAGTGTATTGTCTAGAGCATATGCACGTTAAAACATTGCGATCATAAAGCTGGTAGGATTACATACATCACTCTGGAAAATGCACGTAAGTAATAATTCACAAGTCTCCCATTTCCTGCCATTCATGTTCTCTTCCTCTCTCTGCCCCTCTTGAAAAAAAGAGGAAAAAGAATTTGTAGAAATCCCAAACCATAAAATGGCAGATTCACGACATTCACAAATATTTCCTGAGTCAAGGGAAAAACTGCCAACAAAATGACTTCATGCTTTATAAAGTTTCAATTTTTATGCTTGGACTGGAGAGTTGGTGATCCTATTGTGTCAAAGCATATGCTGCTTGATGAGTTACTGACATTTGCTTTTTAGCAGAGGCTGAGAATGCTCAGTTCAGTTGTACCCTTTTTGAAGTGTGAATTCTGACCCCCCTTTGGATATTATATTAGCAGGTTATTCTTAAGATGAGATTTAATAACTTTTTGTGAATATCCGAAATGTTAAATTTGTTCTGAAAGTGACCTCTTACTGTTAATGCCTCAAAACAGATTTTGTGGAAAAATCCCCAATTTTTAAAATAATGTTTAGTATGTTACACCATCATCTTTCTAAATCTGCTGAAAAATGGATGGTATGATAGCATACAGAGATTTCAGTAATGCCTTATTTCCTTTCTGCTCCTGTGTAAAGAGAAAGTTGCAGGTCATATTCTGTATTACAAGAAATAGGCTTGTACTTTTAACATCCTTTTGTACATCTAAGGTCCTCTCTAGGCCAGAACTTAAGGTGAGAAGAGTTGTGCAGAGGAAAGCATATTTCCATTTTCCTCATACCTCTGGCAGTAGTTTCTCCTGTGCTGTGTATCCCTGGGCTCGAGCGTTCCCAGAGCAGCGCACATCGCTGGTTGGAGCTCCTGCTGTCACAGCTGCAAAGGCTGTTTGGGGAAAGGTCTCCTGTTCCTCTTGACTCCTGTGCTGCATCTACACAGTGGCCCCAAGTCTCAGCTCACAGGACAGGCGGATACTATCTTTTAAGCAGAGACTTTTCTTTGTCAGTAGAGATAATTAACCCGACTTGCAGACAGTAGTGGTACTAATTCAGCAATTCATTGAAAGTATTATTTTCGATGTGTTTCCCCACGTGCAATCAAAAGGAATTAGTTGACTGTATTTTAATTAAACAAAACAAAAATCTGTGCATGTAAAATTTTGCCTTGGTCTACTTCCACATACTGTTCTATATTATATGAAAACCATTATGACTGAGTTAAAATAGGATATGAATGACCAGCTTTCTTAATTTGATTTTTGCTGCTTGTTCTGCTTACACTGCTTAGGTCTCTGCAGCCTCCTCACCTCAGATTAGGTGTGTAAAGCTTGAAAGGGTGGAATCCATAGATGAAGTTTGCTACCTTTGGGAAAATTCAGAAAGATTTAGTAAACTACAAGCTCTGAAATTACTATTTGCACATGCATAGTTCTTGCTAAAGATTTGTCACTGTAGTTCTTTAACATTCTTCAGTGCTAAGATTAACGTGTTGAAAAAAGTTACTTAATGCTATTGATTATTGCCCCGTGGAATTTCAGCATTTATAGGGCAACTGCATATTAATTACCTTGGACTTCCCAGATATTTAGGGGTGTGTATAGCCCAATGACCTACTCCAGAAATACACTTTGGCCTATGGCTGCAGAAGCTGGACTGACAGGTGGAAAGCATGGGTACTGAGTGACTTCTGTTCCAACGTTCTTTCAATTTGTTTAGACTATAATGCAAATAAGCATCTTCTGGAGTTTTCAAAGTGAGGCTCTTTAAATTCTAAACATCTGGTAGATGCTGGTGGTATGAGTTTTGTGTAATGCTGGAAGGTGCAAGGCAAACCCCTTATTCTCATATATGAGTACTCTGAAGTGTCAGCAGTATTTAGGGAGTCAATGAGCTGACCTGTTACAGAGGCTTGAGGTTTACGATCTTAATGTTATTTTCTGTCTTTGGTCCTTTCTTAGTTGATTGTGACCCTACCATACATTACTACAGTTTATTATCCTGCTTTTTAAAAAAATCAAATCAAGGCTTTTATGCTGATCTTATTATTCCAGTGTAAGTTTAGCTGCAGTTGTATGACTCTGTGTGCGTAAACAAGCCATGAAGTAGATCTGTTCACCTGTGGTTTCGGTTCAGTACAGCAGATCGTAGGCAGGATGCAGATTTGTCTTTTGGAGGCAGTCAGCTAAGTTTATTTTAACTTTAGTGCATGTGTTAGGATTTATTGGGTACATGTGCTTGCATAGTCCAAAAAGTAAATAAAATGAATTGATGCTGAATGTTTTTGGCCTTTGATTGTTAATAAACTGGCTAAGAGTGTATTTGGCTGCAAATTAGACCAGCAGAGACTAAGTCACGTGGCGAGAAAGGGATCCATCCCAAAGGAGCAATTGGCATGAGATTACTAAAGCAAACTTCAAATAATTTTTCTTAAAATAAGAAATCATGTGTGGTCTGTAAATCTACTTTGCTGGGCAGTTAGCAGAAAAACAATGGGCTTGCTGAACTTGGCACAATTTCAGTGCAAAATTTTGCATAGGGCAAACTGGTTTTGACAGTTATAATGAAGTACTAGAGCGAAAGTTTTGTAATCAGAGACGTTCTTTCTCTAGGATTGGATGAATTAATAAAAGTACAATTCTAATTTGACTTTCTGTTCACATTTGATTTCCTCTGAGTTTCAAATCATGCCTGCCAGCTTCCACCTTCAGAATGGTAAAGCTACGTCTAATGCTTTGTATTTTCTATTAGTACCTCAGTTTAAATCTATTTTCCTCACTCTGACATGAAGATGAACCTAATTCTTCTCTGCTCAATGTTAATCAGTTAGATGAGATGCAGTGACTTGAGTAGCTTATGCCCTTGGAGTGGAAATGTACAGTCGGCATGCCTGGGTCATCCTTGTGTCCGAAAACGAGCAGCATCTCCACCAGAGGCAGGTCAAGGAGCTGCCTGCCATGGGGGGGCTCAGACACCCAGCAGGACATTGGGATCCAACTGGGGGGGCTTGGAGCCAACAGCAGCCAAGACGGGCTGGACAGCTGGGAGTCCCAGAGAGCTGGATAACAGTTCAGGGTTGCTTTATCTAGGAGCCTCCGACGTTGGAGATTTGATAAACAGCAAATTTGGGCATACATATTCAAGTATTAAAGTGGACATGTCCAAGTTCTGAAGATGGGGGTGAAAGGAGGATAGTTACGGTTCACGTGGGCTGTAATTCAGCTGCATATCGATGGAGTGAATGCCGATGCGTTCTCAAGCTCTGTGAGTTCCTTAACATCAGCTCCGTTCAGTAGTAGGGAGAATTTTTTGGACTATGTTGGTAGGTCATTTTCATCTTTAAAAATTTACTTCAGTGCCTAATGTAGACTTTGGCTAGATGGTTATTTTTCAGTTAAATGTCAATATTTAGAAGCAGAGCTGACATCTTAAAATAATGATTGTTGTGGCAAAATTAGGTTCATAAAAGTTCAAGAGGAAAGCTTAAATTTTGAGGGCTAAATCAGAGCAATGAATATCTCTGTTGAATAAAAAAATATAAGGTTAATATGAGT
This sequence comes from Caloenas nicobarica, assembly GCF_036013445.1. NCBI lineage: Eukaryota > Metazoa > Chordata > Aves > Columbiformes > Columbidae > Caloenas > Caloenas nicobarica. The sequence continues at coordinate 57,339,708 of NC_088249.1, read as the reverse complement.
AAAGTTGGCTGCTGTCATTTGTTTCCTTGGCTGCCGCATCTGTTGCCTTTAAATAAGTTGCAGGTTTTCACTGAAGTAGCACAAAATCAGTCACCTTTTTCTACTAAAAGTTTTAACGTGATTTCTTAAGCTGAGTTTGTGGCTTACAGTCTGTTTATGTGCTCATTTGTCTGTTATGTGCTCATTTTCCATATGCAACATTTTAAACACGTGTGATATCAGCCAAATGTGACTGACAGTAGACATCTTGTACTTGCAGTAGCTTTTATGAAAATGGGTGGGTGGGAAGCAGAAAGATTTGTTTTGTAGTCCACTGCCATGTGAGGGAAAAATCGGAGTGTGAGATCAGCTCTTATCAGACATCAGGTAATCCACAAATGTTTTAAATGTAGACATAAATCTACAGGAAATGAAATTAATTCATATCTTCAAAGAGCTATTTGCTTGTTATGTAGTTGCTGTAATTATTTTTCTTCTCTGTTCCACATATCTGAGGCCAAATCTGAAACTATGAATGATATTAAGTCAGTTTGTATTTTAGATTTGTATAATTGTGGGGTTTTCTGTGTCCTCAAAATTCGTTCAGCCAGAGAGAAAGAAGAAAATAAAAAATAAGTCTGTAATCACTTGATTATTTTTTTTCCTGTATTTAATAAGCTGCCTGACTTAGGCTTAAGCTTGCATTAGTACTTTTTGCGTGTGTGATCAATGAGGAAAGGACCCAATGCAAAGGACTTTCTAACAGTTTTGCTATCAGTTTGATAAGTTCAGCTTTGGTTGTTTTTCGTGCTTTGTTACCACTTCTGTTTTGGCACGCCAGTGCAAAAATAGCTCCAATGAAATCTCTCTCTTACACTCCTTTGATGCTAAGCACAGAAACTAAACATGCTATTCTTGGCCTTACAAGGTGTCATTTAAAACTCACAACTTTCAACTCAATGTATATTTGTGATCTAAAGCAAACAAAATGCATCGGGCAGAAAATATTGCAGGACTACTTCATATTCACATTTGTACCCGCTTAAGTTTTGCTGAGTAGTGTGTACAGTGGATGCTGAAGCAACAGGAGATTCTGATGAAGGCTGGAAATGGTCTCAATGATAAGGTGTCAAGCCAAGCCTGTGTGCTCTGTATCGTGTACTTTCACAGGTTCCCAGTGTTCATTACATTCCCTTTAATGTCTCCCCAGACAGACTGGCGTGGGTGCTGAACTGGGAGAGCTACGTGACCGCTCATCACTTGCTCCATTACCATGTGTAAATCATTTTTCCACAGTACCCTGTGTGTAGCATATGAAGAAAACATTTAATGTACATTTTAGTTTTAAGAAAGTTTTTGCTCTCAATCTGCACCAACTTATTTGAGGAGAAGGTGCCATGTTTTATCATTAAATTTATTCTTTGCTTAATACTTGACATTTTCTTCTAATACCAACATTTCAAACTCTTCTCTCATTGCAGTGTATTTGATAAAATGGTGTGAACTGTGCCCGGTTGTTCTTAAACTTCTCATAGGTGTAGAGGGAGTTTTAAACAAAAAGACAGCAATTTAAATTAAAGAAATACCTTATTTAATAATACGTGTGTCAAGCCCACAAGTATTTGATTTTAACTGCATCTGTTAAAAAACTATGAAACCTTTTTCTAGATGGTGGTTCTGGGGCATCATGCCTGATCTGTCAGTAGGTAACTGCAGTTGTCAGTTACCTTCCTTATTAAAAAACACTTGAGTAATTAGTCCGAATTTGTCTAGCTTGGGCTTAATGCCATATACATCCCTTGGCTAAACTGAGGAACAAATTGTTCTCAGAAAACAAGCAAACAAATAAATAGCAGAATGATGATGATGAACAGTGCTGATCACAGTTAATTTCCTTTTTTTTTTTTTTTTTTTTTTGTCATGTGAACTTTTATGCTTTTGTGAGGATTTTTTTTCAAATGCTTGCACAAATGCATTTGTTAATTCTGCTATTTTTATTGACCAAGTTAATAAGCTATAAAGTTATGCTGTTAGTTGAAATAGTTGGTTATTGTACATTCCAGTCTACCCCATCGTTTTAGGTCACAAATATGATAAATGAATACCTCTCATGATAAAATAAGAAAGGCAAACAGTTGAAATATATGCAGTCACGCTCTCCCTAGTTCTGTATTCTCATTTAAGTAAGAACCTATGAAACTAATTTCTATGTTATGTCAGGAATTGTATATGTATCATTTTAGTGTAGATGTGACTGTCTACATTTATTAAAATACATGAAAAAAATTGAGTTTATTCATCTATTGGCCTGCTTTAAATGTACAGGGGACACAATTTTTTTTTGGCCAGTCTCTTAACAGACCACATTACAGCTTTAGCAAACATGTTGAGCAAAATGAAATTGCGTCATATGTCTTTCAAAAGAAGGTTCACCATTTTCTGGGTTTGTTTATTATATATTATTTATGCAGGACAATAGGGAAAAAAAAAAGACAAACAAATGAAACACCCTACTGTAAAATCAGATAAGATTTTTCTGTTTAAACTTATGATGTATCCTCAACCATGTTCTACTTACAAATAAATAAATACTCATTTAATTGTATTTTTAAATTTTAAGAACGTAATTGTGTATCTAGTTTTAAAATTGGTTATCTTGATTTTTTCCTATACCTTTTTGATCTCATGGGACATAAGTATTAACATCTATTACTGCGATGTTGAATCTATGTTTTTGCGGGACAATATTTTAGGCATGGTGAAATCATGCGTGATCACAGGTCATCATACAGTTCCTTTCATTAATACAGTCACATCAGTCTCTGTTATCTATTCCTTAGCCTACTGAAGAGTTTTTCAGAGCTTTATTAATCTGATGTTAAAAAAAAGTTAATTTCCAACCCAAAGGCACAGATATTTCTGAATTAGATTTTAAATGTGTATCACCTTTTAAACTAAATAGATCTTGAAGCATCTGGAACACTGGTTTGTTCTCTAGTGGTACATTTTTCTCATCTCAGCTGTTTTCAAAGTCTGCCTGTATGTAGAAATAAAAAGGGAGAGATCAAAAAAGGAATCTCAGTATTTAATTGAAATTCAGAAAATTCTTAATCTGTTGTCCTGTAGAGTGAAGGGCTGCTAACCAACAGTCTAGAAGAGCGATGTCAGGGAAGCCCCGTAGCAGTGTGCCAAATACCATTAACATGTTCTTCCAATCAAAGTGCAGAAGAAAAACTATAATAACCAACTAGATTAAAAAAACCCCAAACAAACAAACAAAAACCACCCCCAAACAAACATCCCCCCCAAAAAAAACCAAACAAAAAACCCCCCAAGAAACAAAACCAAAAAACCACCACACAACCAAAATGAAATAGCAGTATTATTTAACCAATTTAAAGTCATATTTTGGTTTATGTATCATTCGCAAGGTTTTCTTTAACATTGGATTATTCTAAATTTAGTTGTAAAGTGGATGCTATATTTATAAAACAAAAATGTATTGAGGAAAAACAAAACCACAAAACACAAAGCAACTCTTCTATTTTGTTAGTTTTGATTAGGGAATCTTTTTTCTTAGATGAGAAAGGGGATAAAGAAAGATGAAATGTGCATGTGTCTGAGCAAAAGTGTAACTAGAAAGAATTAAGTTTGTGGTTTAACCGCTTTGTGTGTAGTATTGCTACAGAATGCTTGTGCTGTTAATACTTTGCTTGAAAAGTAGGTTAAAAGTCATGTGTTTAAAATGGTTATCTACTTAGTCTAGTGACTCCTAATAATGTGCCTGCATGCCTGTCAGAACGTTTAGCTGTGGAAGAAATACAGCTAGTCACATTATATTTTTCCATAAATCTTTTATGAAGCAAGAGAGTGAGAGAGTGTTTTTATAGTGTAAATGATTTATCAATTCAATACTGTGCTGCCACTGTGCCCTTAAATTAAATCTAGTTAAGAATTAATTCAAGACTTGATCTGAAGTTGAGTGGAGTTTATGAAAATGGCCTTTTATAGAAACCTCCTCCCTGTCTATGCACCCTGAGTTTTCATTATCTTAGTATCATGTGTATCTAGAGAAGCTTCCATTCCCCTGCCTTTAGAAATGTGGAATATGTTTTAATTTCATTTTTCCTGATGTTGTCAGGGTCCACAATTTGTCAGAGAGCCAGAGTCTGTTGCCTTTATGCCTAGAATTCATAATTGCTCTTTAGAACAGTTGATAGAATAAAGTTTTGTTGATTATGTGTTTAGTGCTGTTTAACCACTGAACTATAATTTAAAAATTCTTCTTTTAGGGGCTGGGGAAGGGAACTGTAGCTAATGTAAAAGCTCTCCCTGACAACATTGTAATGGATGGAAATAAATTAACATCTGGGACAGGTGACTTTTGAGTTATTGTGCCTCTCTACTAATTTGTGAATCACAATTTTAACCTAGAAATGAGACGCAAACTAGACGAGTCATGTACACTGCGTATGTATTGGTTGCCATTTAGGTAAGGATTAATGTACAAAGCCAAGCACATGACCATGTGTGTATATGTATTGCTGTGCCAGTTGGTTTTGCTTTGGTATGAAAATATTATACGTATCTCTTAATTAAACAGCTTGCTTAATACAAACATTAATACTCTCATTTTAAACTGTTTTTGCTTGAATGCTGAATTGTTCTTTCGATAGGAGGCTGTCCTCGGGTCAGGAGGTTCCAGAGCTGCAGGTTGCTGGAGGAGCAGCCTCACTGAGCTGCTCCTTTGCTCAGGGGCAACCTTTTGTCTGACTCACCATAGCGATGCTGATACTCACTCGCTTTTTTTTTTAATATATCTTGCTTGGACAAGGGATGGCATAGCATAAGTAAATACCACCTAACTTTTATGTCATGAAGAATCACAGTGATGGTTTTACAGGAACTCCAGAATCTCATTTAGTTTCTGCCTCAAAATATTTTATAGCATTTGTATAAGTATAAAAAATTCCATGCCCTTTTTTGTCTATTTAATAATGAAAATAGGGCACCGGGGTCCCTGAGCGTACACACATACTGATGTGTCTTACATTTCAGGGGGGTGTGTGTGAGAAGCGCTTTAGTGTAGGCTGACGCAGAACTGGAGAGTGGTGGAGCAGCTTCCCAGAGCCGCAGCCCCGCGCTGGGGACCCCAGCCCGCGAGGCCGCGCTGTCGCTGCGGTGGAAGGGCCACGGGCCAAGGCTCGGGGACAGGTACCTTCGCCTGCGGGCAGGTGAGGAACCAGCTCTGTGTTACCCTACACTGTCAGCGCAGCTTCCAGCTGAGACCAGCTGCTGGACGTTTTCAGAGTGACCCGTTCAGTTTGACGCTAGAAGGGAGGAGAGCATTTATATAATAAAACGCAGGTGTTGGTGTGGAGGCAACACCAATTAAGTGGTTCACAGCTGATGGCCGCTCTTGTCTTCAGCTGCCACCATTCAGCTCTGACCAAGGCGCACAGGACTCTGCAGACAGGACTGGACAGAATAGGACTGTTATTATGTATTTTGTTTCAGTATAAAGTCATTGATGTTAGGTAAAGCAACAAGTGCTTTTGAAGGAACCTGTTTAGTATCCCACTAGAAGAACAATGATACTGTAGGGTGGTGGTCTCCAAAATTTTTGATCGTGGGCTGCTATCAATAAAATTCCCATGTGAAGCTTAGTGTAACTAAGCATTTCTCACAATTAAAATAATTTGACCCCTTTTTAAGTACTTCTAATAGAATTGTTTTAACTGCTTTTATTTGAATACATGTGTTTGCTTGAAGAAACCGTACATTCTGAACTGAGGTTGTGAAATAAAGCTCATGAACTCGCAGCATTCTTGGCATTTAAGAGCTTCTTCCATTTAAAAGGAAAGTGGTGTTGGATTTTTTTTAAAAAAAATAAGCAGAAATGACTAGTAATGTGACAGAAATAGAAGGCAGATATGTTGTTATGTGGAAAGGGAAGTAATTTTTCTCATATTCCTAATTAGGATAATACAGTGATTTTTGCTTAGAAGAATGCTTTGTCAGAGAAACAAATAGAAAATGTAGAAACTGGGTGCGTGGTATGGGAGTGGAGAGAATTACATGCAAAAATTGGAAAGCATGGACTTTCTGTAATTTGAAAACTTAATAAGTTAATGAGTTTGTCAAAACACGTGTGGAATTTTAGAAATGAAAGTACTTAGTGACATCTTCAGTTTTGGTCATGAGTAAACACGGAACAGGTTCCCCAGGGAGGTGTCATGGCGCCAAACCCGTCAGTGTTCAAGAAGCGACGGGACAACGCCCTCAGACACATGGTGTGAATTTGGGGGTTGTCCTGTGCAGGGACAGGAGTTGGACTCCGTGATCCCTGTGGGTCCCTTCCAACTCAGGACATTCTATGATTCTATGGTTCTAATAATAAAATAATTGTGATTGAATAGTAAGCGCTGGCAAGGAGGTTATAGCAACTTGCACAATGTCATGAACAACTACAGGTTTATCTGCCTGGTACCTTTTTTTTTTTTTTTTTAAATCAAGAAACTTAGTGGTTCGTAAGTTTGAGGGATTATTTGAGAAATCTGAACTAGTTTTCTTGTGAAGAAATTCCTTTAGATTCCAGCGTCACTGAATCAGGCTGGAGATGACTTTGTAGATAATTTTAGCTGTAACATTAGTGGAAGTTCTGTAAGAATTGTATTAAATGAATAGGACAACCAAATGAATATATTTCTTTCTCTATTTGGAATACGATTGATTGCAAATCAGCTAACACTTTCATGTGAAATGATTCCATTCTATAATCCACTTCACTATCTAAAATGTGAAACAGTGAGCATTTAATGTGAAACATTGTCCTCTTAAACTGGTGTCTCAGAGAACTTTATTTTAGGTACATTGGTGCATGACTTCCCAGGTGAGTTCTAACAAGTTGAACTGCATCTAGAAGCTGTTAGGGAGTTCAGGCAACCATTGGAATATGGTCCTGTTAGTTGACTTCATTACCAGTTTTGAGTAATGCATTAATTTGCATTCATTTGCTTTTCTAAGGTTCTGAGAAATGTTAACTTTTTGTAAGAGTCCTAGCATTTTAGTTTGAAATTTCTTTCTGCTTATTAATTGAAGTGTTTCTGTTTTCAAGGGAACAAAAGACGTCGAAGGTGAAGAGGAGTCTGGTTTAATTCCACCTGCAGAAGTATTTGCTCCTAAAAGTCTGGTACTGGTGTCCAGACTAGATTATCCAGAAATTTTCAGGGTAAAGCACTTGCAATTGCCATTTATAATATGTGTCAGCAGACAAATGTGGTTTTAATGAGTAGCAGTGACAGTACTTTTGATTTAAAACATTTCAGGATTGATTTGGGAATTTAAAAGCAAAAGTAGCCTTAGATTGAACTAGATGAAATGTGATGTCAATGACAGTAAATAGCCCCTATAGGTTGAAGCAGTGCTTTTTTACCCTCCAAGCAGTTTTAAATCTATATAGAAGATGAAATGGGGATTTTTCGGGGCTCAATGTAGTGTATGATGAAGGGAATGACTAGAACAAAACCAGACTTGCTCAGGTAAAAACAACACATTAAGAATATTTGGTTAAATATATAATGGTAAATTAAAAGTGAAATCCTAGTTTTCCTCTGTATGTAAGACAGGATGTCAGAGCCTCTTCCAAATCAAATGAAGATGCATGACAGAGATTTAGGATCTTGGATTACTTTCAGCTGATGAAGTATGGCTGATATGAGATAAATGAAAAGTTTAATTTTTTATTAAGCTGATACATATTAAGGGAAGCGAATATAGTTGAGTTTACAGATCAAAGGAGGAAATCATTCAACAGTTAAGTTGTCATTAGACATTATGAATGACTGTACCGAGTGAGATTAAAAGTCCACATAGCCCAGTATTTTGTCTCTGATAGCGGCCTGTAGCGAATGCTGAGTAAAATGTGTAAGAACAGGACAGGCTCTAGAAATAATTCCACAAAATACTTTCCTAATTCAGTGGGATTTATAGTTAAATGACATTCTGAACCAGAGCTGTCAGCTTTTTCGTATAATTTGTCCAGTTTCCTAATGCTCAGATTTTACAACAACCCATGGCAATGAATTTCACAGCTTAACTAAGTGTTATATGAAAAGTTACTGTTGGAATTATTTCTAAGAAGAGAATTCCTAAAGTATTTGCTGGATTATCAACATTACAACAGTTGAAAGGCACAAAAGGGTGCTGTGGAACAAAGTTATTTATTTCCTTTTTTCCCAGAAGTTTCTTAGAATCATCGTACATTAAATTATTAGTAAAGATATTAAAGCTTTATCTGTGATTTCTCAATCAAAACTGGATCAAAAAAAAAAAAAAAAGGAGATGCTGAAGTGTTAAGATACTGTTCATTTTAAAATATATTCGTCTTAAAATAATAAAATAAAGAATGTAAGTTAAATAACATATATAATTGTTGATCCTTGATGCTAGTCTTAAAACCAGCCTCAAAACCTCATTGATTCATCAGTGTTCTACTCTGGAAACCAGTCAGGTTTAGGTCTGTAGAATTCAAAACACAGATGAAAAAGCTTTGGTGATTTTATGATTTTTAAAAGTAACTTGTAGTAAAGCTCTTTTTGTATAATGAACAAAGCACAAATATTAAACATTTAATTTCTTTTTAAAAAATAATATATCTACACCTGCCAGCTCATACATCCCTTCTAAATAGCCAAGCTAATTTTTTAAAGTGAATGATTGCTTCTGTAGCAAATTACTTTGTCTTCAGTTGGAAAGTACTTCACCACATTAGTAACTATTAAGACACATTAAAAAAAAAAAAAAATATATATATACATAGATTTTTAAATAATTTGACATTTGCCTTCTCTGTATAGCAGTCTAATGTATTTTGTCTACCTTTCTAGGCTTGCCTTGGCCTGATCTATACTGTGTATGTGGACAGCCTGAACGTGTCGCTGGAGACTCTCATTGCAAATCTGTGTTCGTGCCTTGTCCCTGCTTCTGGAGGGTCTCAGGTAAATGGGAAAAAAAAGGGGGTATTTTTCCAGTTAATTTAATTTATGAAGAAAACAAAAAATAAATTCTTCAAATATTTTTGAAGAAAAAAAGATCATAGTTCAGCTGAGTGCTTTCCCTGTGGCCTGTGAGTGCTTTCCCTGTGGCCTGTCTTCTAAAGACAGCAAGAATTCCATTCCAGGATAAGGTCAAAGGGTTAATTTTGTCACCGAGTTGGCTTTTTACAAGGCACAGTAACAAATCAAGCAGTTTGTATACATTTAATTTTTAATAATAATGTGTATTCAGGTATATTTCTGCTTGCTACAGATTTTTTTTTAAAGGCTTTTTTCTTTGCCATTTTTTAACATCCTTCACTTCAGTTCATTTACTCATGTCTTTTCCTTGATGCAGTTCAGGATTCCACCAGTCTTTTCCTTGGTAACTCTTTTAAATTTCTAATTTCATAAAATTAGATTCTGATTTCTCAGAGTTAATTAAATATTCCAGGTAGCCAATGCATTCAAAAAAATAAAGCTTTCCAGCAACTACACATCTTCCTGTTTTACCTATGCTTTCTGTGAGGAGAAAGATCTGTTCATTGCTTTACTTTAACTAAATTACTCCTTTACATTTGTGGTTTTCTGACAACCCGGTTGGGTCATATTTGCTTGGCTTTCGCTTTGTGCTGTGACACTGCGGGGAAATTGTAGTCCTTATCTTCAAACATAGCCGGAAACAAAGTAAGCAAACGGCAATATTTTAGAGGTGATTTCGTACACATTTTCTCACACTTCCCACTCACCCTATGGATTATCAAATTTCTTGAAATCCTTCAAATCCCTAATTCTTTTCTGTTTTTCCCATAGCCCTAGCTGCTTTGGAATTTCTCGTAGTGCTATAAGTGGCAAAATGTCCTGTCAGCTTAGTCAATATCTACTTTACTGCTCTCCAGGCAACCACATCTCTGGGTTTTTGCATCCCAAGCCTTTTGATTTTAAAGAGGAGTCATTAGATTGTGTCTCCCTATTAGAAACCCTTTTTTCCAGTGGTATTTGAACCTCATATTACAGGTTTTGGTGATCCACTTGAACTTCTGACTCATATATATATATTTTTTTTTAACCCCCGTCCATAAATGTGGCTTTCCCCAGTGGCTGTTTCCTCTGCTGGAAGAGGGAGGAAAATTCATGCTCCTCTGACTGTTCTTCCTTCTGCTTTCTCTTTTCAAATAAAATGTTCTTTCAGTTCAAACTTAAATTTGCTAGTGTCAAACTACCATTTTAATCAGAAATTAAGTTCTTCTGTTTTCTTTCTTAAGCTTCATGCTTCTAGGGTTAAATCTGAATTACGCATCTTAGAATGAGAACACTCTTTAGATGTTTGTCTCCAGAAGTCCTTGAGGAGCCTCCCAGGTTATTGATGTGTCCACTGCTGAAATAATCAACTGCAAAATTAGTTACTGACCTGCATCTGGGTCTGCTGCTGAAGTGCTGGGGAAGAACATCTCTGCTACAGATCAGGGACTTGCTTGGTTTTACTGCGGAGCATTTTAGTTTCAGACATCTGCTGTGTAGTAGCTAGAACTTTGCTGCCTTCATACGTTCAACACCTTTGCTGCCGTACAGGTGGAGCTGTGCCACACTTACTGCGCCTACAGAAACACCCCCAGCCTGTAGTAGTTCCTGGTTAGAGGTGACTGCCTGAAGCCACTCACTGGTTGAATGTCATGTGGGTTTACTCAGAGGAAAGCAAAATTATTTTGCAGTTACGCTGGTTTTTGGGATGCGATACACAAGTGCGTTCCTTTCGCTTCCATTTCCTGCCCCCCTCAAGGGAGGTGAGTTCTTGTGCCGGAAAGGTAACCGAAGTTTTAATCCTACTTTAATGTGCAGAGCAGGAACACAGGACTAGTACAAGTGTTCTTCTTCAACGCCCATATATCACAAGTATGCTCATACTTAAAACATGTAAGCAGACAGTAGATATCAAAGAACTTCAGTTACAAAACACTATATATTTTTCTGTTTTGAATGGGTTTTAAACTGGTTTTTTTGTTTGTTTCTTTGTGTTTGGTTGTGGTGGTGGTGGTGTTTGTTTGTGTTTTTGGTTCATTTTCTTTGGAAGGTTTTTAAATGTATTATTAAAAATGTGATATTGAATACTTTCAAAGCCATAGCTGTTTAACTAATTCAATGGAAATTCAGGGAAGGCATTTTCATGCTATGCATTCAATTTGAGGACAATTACGTCTCCTTGTATTTCAGATCTCTATTGGTCAATTCAATTATTCTTACTGACTTTAAACTTCTATATAGAGAATAAATTATTTTTGCAGGATGAATCACTTATCTGTATGACAACAGCTTATTTATTCTATATAAATTAAATTTATACTCAGTTTAAAAAAATTCTTTCTACAGAAATTGTTTTCTTTGGGAGCCGGAGACCGACAACTGATACAGACTCCTCTGCATGATAGCCTTCCTGTTACAGGCACCAGTGTGGCTCTTCTCTTTCAGCAACTGGGTATGTCTAGGTCTGCTTTGAAAAAGAATTCTTTTTTTTTAACATACAGAATGAGGTATTTTCTGTTCTCATTCAGTTCAAGTCATGCCAAGAACACTACACAGTAAATATTAATTTCTGTTGAATGAAAGAATGACTAATAGTGCTTTTATCCCCTAATCAGACAGTCATATAACCTTTTTGTACATCCTGCCTGTGGTAAGTTATCTCCAATATTATCTAGTATCTGTAAATGTACAGTGAGCAGAAGTGAGCCTGGCCTCTGTTTAATTACAAAAACATTCATGTAGAGAGATTGCCCAGCCCTTGGATACTGTACAAACTCCAAACAAAACCAAGGAGGTTAATAATAAAACAAGTGTAACTGAAAAGTTTGGTTGAGAAGGTACTGTGTACTGATATTGGTAACTATGTGGAATTCATATTATTTTGTTGTTATCTATTATTCCCTATCTTTCAAGAAGATGATCTAACACAGTCCTTATCAAATGCTTACTTGTTCGTTACAATTACAACGTCATGTCACTGTTACCTGGGTACCTCAATGCTAATCTCTTGTGTCTCATTAAATTTTAACACTCCATTAGTCATCTTTCTGTTGGTTTGTGAAGTGACTTTGAAGCACAACCTTGTAGCAGTCATGGATAAGAGAACAATTAATAATTTTTATGAACCCACAAACCTAATTTTTAGTCTCAAGTAGTCAAGTGACCTCACAATATGTGTTGTCATCTATTCTTCTCGTAAATGGACGACAAGAATAGGTGCAAATTGGAAAAAAGATAATGAAGAGAAGTAAGAGCTTGTGTCACAGGAAGCAGTGTCAGATCTGATGAGTGCAACGCCATGTACTACTGATAAGATTTGATTGTATCCTTCAAAAAAGAATATTATTCTGAAGGTAATATTATTATTTTGTTGATAGCAGTTTAAATTAAAAAACATGGCTAACGTGGCATAGGTCTCGCTTGTTCTCACCAGAGTTCCTGAGCTTTCACTTGGCTTATTATGTCAAGATTCATTCAGATTCCTCTGATCAGATTGCAGGCAATGTTTTAAGCATGGATAGGCCCAACAACTTTTCTCCTTTTCTGAAGATATAAAATATGGTGTGAGGTACTATAAGTACGGTATGATATACCATGTGGTATGGTGTGTTTGTTCTATAAGTACGGTGTGTGATACCTAAGTTGAGCCAGTTCAGTTTAGGCAATTGTAGTGATGGTTGCTATAAATTCACAGCTCTGAAAATGCCAAAGAAAGTGAGGTTTTTAGCTACGCTTAGATAGGTTAACTACCATGTCTTGTGATGCTTGGCTCTTGTAACACAAGCTGGGATTGTAGTGATTTGCCACAGGATCAAGTCTGAGGCAAATAATCCAACAAGTCATTGTATGCTTCAGATTTATAGAGGGAAACTGTGTAGCGACAGAGTGGGAATGTAAATATGGAAGAGGAAACTGAGGACTGTCTTTTCCTCTAGTAGGAGCATGTTTGCAGAGCGAGCTTTTTTAAATTCCACTCGTTGTGTATAAAACTGAATTATAACACTTCCATATGAGAATTTAAAATTGCTGTCACACACAAAGGATTTAAGTTAATATTATTAACCACATTTTGTTAATGGGTAAATATATACAGATAGATGTCATGTAACTTGCTAAAGATACTATAGCAGAGTACTGAAGAGTTTGGAGTGTAACCAGGACTCCTGTAACCAGGATTGTGCTAGCAAGCAATGATCCTTTACCTTTGTATTTTGAGATTGTGTAGTTCCTTCTTAGCTCATATAAACTTTCCAATATCTATACCTGTGATTCACTTGTTGTCTACCATCTCATCTTTCTTTTCCCATTCTCCAATAGTCTTATTGCTGTAAACAGTCAGGTTTCTGTGGTTTTGCTGCTCTTGTTACCTTCTTTTCTTCCCTTGATTTCCAGGAAATGTTTGGAGCTCCAGTCTTTCTTGCTTTTTGGTGGCTTGTAAGAAGTACAAGTCAGTAAGCTCATGCTTACCAGGTGCCCTTTCCAGTTATGGTGCACAGAGGGTATGAAAATCAGCAGAAGGAGGGAGCAAAAAACAGAGATATTGAAGGAAAACTTGCTCGTTGGTCACAGTTCTGGTTAGTGGCACTTCAGCTGGACTGAAGAAGAGAGAGACTGAAGAAAGTGTGTGATTATAAAACTTGGCAAATCCTCACCAAGAGGAGCTATAGGCTTATGTCCTGATTCCCCAAAGGGAACAGCTGTCTCAGTATGCCTTCTTTCTGTTGTAGCGTAATTTTCTTTTCTATGAGACTATCAAAACTGTAAAGAAGAGCTTGTCTAATGGTCCTGTGTAGGTCCTCTGGTCCTCTTCCTGTCTTCCTCCTATTCTGGTGTGGTAAGGACAGTAACAGTTGACTGAGAATGGGCCCAAAATTGGTTAAAGAATAGGCAAATTAGTTGGCAGGTAGATTTTCTTTCTTCCTTTCTCTTTTTTTAATTTTTTTTTTTTTTTTTAAGAAGCTACTTGAACCCTTTGCAAAAGAGACCTACTTTTCTCATCTCCTATTTCCAATCACTGCTTTTTTTGCTTTTTTATTAATTTATTTTTATTTCTTTTTTTCTTTTTTTTTTTCTTTGTAAATGTGCCTCAGTTTCCAGATGATGTCTCTTTGAAAGTTTTCGTGTCTATATCTGGGTGTATAACACAATGGTAGAATTGCCTTGTATCTCTAAGGACACAAATTAAAAAATGTTTGTGTTTTCATAGTGTACATCACCTTACAGAATAGCATATAATTCCTTTCACATGTAGGTGATGGACTGTCATTGTCTTCTTAAGGCCAGGGTTTGTTAATGCTAAATTTCTGTTTGCATTTACTAAAAAGCAGTTGTTAATACAGGTACATATGTCTGTTGGAAATGGTTGTTGAATATAAAAAGAGGACTTGGAAATATCAACAGACTGTTGTAAATAAATTCTCATTTATTCTCACTTTTAATGTAGTCTTATGAAGAATTAAAGGCAGTGAATCTGGAAGGATGTGGTAGAACCTATTAGCTTCTTGCTTTGAAAAAGTTTATTTTTCTAAGACAAGACCTAATCCTTTCCTCTGGAGATCATAGTTGAGCTTGTCAGTTTTTTGTGATTTTTGTGATGATATTCACACTTGCTGTCTCGTTCCACTTGAACAAGAGTTTATTGTGTATTTGTCTCTATCAAACTGGGCAGAAGTATTCTTCTGTTGTCCAGTGTGTTTAATTGATGACTTCTGTTATCCTGTCAAATTCTTGTGTTTAGGACACAAATATTGACTAGGCTGTTTGTCAAGTAACGACATGTTCAGTTATTTCTCTTCTGGTACAAGTCACTTAATCCAGTGGAAATTATTAATAGAAGACTGAAGAGTAGCTAGCAAAATATTTGTGAACGGTATAAATCACCTTTTTAAAAATAGCTCTTTCTTTGAAGAAGGTGGGCAGCAAGACAAAATTTACCACTACGAATAGATACCAAAGTAATTTCAACATTTATTTTGAGAAATATTGTGCAATAGTAGTCTCATCACACTTTTTCTGCTTGGCAGGATAATACTGGGTCAGCGGATGACCCTCCCTGTATTACCAAGTTCGCAGCATATCTGGAAACAGACCTTATTTTTACTTAGGCATTAAACTACAGTTGGGAAAAAACATCCCCAAAGGTTTTAAGCTTAATAATAAGGAACAGCAGTGTTTGACAGCTTAAATCATACATTCTTTTTTATTTAAAAAAAATAATATATGAGAATAATGTGACAAAAGCCAGGCCTGTAGCTGGATCACTACGCCTAAAAATGATTTCATCAACAAGGATTAGCTGGAAAACAGTAATCATAAAGTTACTTTAAAAGTGATCTGTGGTAGCTAGAAGACTTTCAATACTCTTCTGTTTCTCATTGTCTGTTAGTAAGCTAGTAGGTATCTAGAAAAGCTTCAAAACACAGTAGCCTTCTTCATACTCAAAGGAGATTTTGGTTTGGTTATATTCCTCTTCTCTCACTTTATTAACAATACATTCATGTGTTTCTGCCTTAAGCTCTTTTCATTTCTCCAAACTCACCTTCTTCATTCTGCTGACACTGGTTATTCAGCACTGCCATATTCAGTCCTTTGTATCTGAGACATACACCTCCATCCCCGCAATGGGCAGGTTTTTTCCGAAGAATCTGAGACGCAAAACTATGTTGGGGACCTTAGCAGCAAAACAAGAACCTAAGGTTTAATCAGCACTTCTAATTTTTGTGTGTTTCAAGAAATGGTAGCATGAATCACACCACTAAGCTGAGCAGAACACTTCTGAAAATTTATTTTCCTGAAGAATTAAGTTTTTCCCTACTTGCCAAAAACTTAATTGAAGACAAAAGAGTTTTCCTTCTTTTCCTTCTTGTTTAGTCTCTTATCTGGCCTGTCTCCCTATCCCCTTATTTTCTCTATTCCATTTCATTTGTCTGTGCTGGTTTTGCTCCTATCTTTAATTCACAACTCAAGTATTTTCAGTAGAACTCAGACTGACTTTCAGTGTTACAAATAAAGTAAATTTTTAAGTGGCAAAAGTGAAACTTTGAAGTAAATTCTGCTTTGAATCTTCTGGATGAAGACACAAGGTAAGGATGCCTTCGAATTCAGGGCTGTGTAAAATAGAGCTTAAATAGGTGGAGCAGGATGAAGATAAATGGTAATGCCAGGTTCAGCCAGGTGGCTTGGCAAACTTGTCATTCATTTGTCCAACCTGTGACGTAACTTCTGTGAAGGTGTTAAATGTCATTATCCTTCAGCCTTTTCACACATCTTGAAATATTTTTCATCTAAAAATTCTGTGTATGGCATTAGGCAGCATGTGAAGCCTCTAAAACAAGACTGCAGCGTAATTAACATCAGTAATTCCAGATGTCGCTTCTAAAGAGTGTTACAGTTGCACAAAATATGAATGCTAGGGCAGATGTGTGTGATGGTGGCAGAGTCGATAAGCAGAGAAGCACTTCCGTACAAGCAGTTTCAAATTCTCCACTCCAGTATTCATAGTACTGGTAAGAGTTTGTTTTAGTATGGCTATTCAATTCCAAAATTCAACACTATGACTTGTGCCTGAGAAGTCTGGAGTATTATCTGTTCTTTCTCCCTATTTGCATGTTGTTACCTCTCTTTTGCACCAGAGCAGATAGTTCTCTGATACCATAGAGAGCTGCTTAAAATTTATTAACACTAAGCAAGTAAATACGAGTGAATGATTGTCCATGTTTCCATGGTGGGACACCGACAGTGATGGTTTTTATTGGTTTAAACAGTCGTCAAGCCAAAATCCGTTACTGTTATACAGCGATAAAACCATTCATAACAAAATGATGAGATTGTATATTAACTATTGTACCTATTTATCATTTTTTGGGTGCAATATCAAAGTGTACAGAAGTAAAAGAAGTGCTGTATTTTCTCATTGGATTTCTTAGAAATTAATGAAGATCAACGGAGGGTTTTAAATATTTGTGTTTTGATAATGAATACATTAAAATACTTTTGTCTGTACAAAAATTCGTTTGTGGGGAAGATCTTATTTAATTACAACAGCGTTATTGTAATTCTTTTTTTAATGAAGGTATGCTGCTCCATCTCTATTTGGAAGTAGGTATTTGTATGTGCAGAGGGATTTTAAACTGACAAACTTGGACTTTACAATTTTGGTAAACTCATTAAAACCCCCCCCTTTTTTTTTTTTAAATGGTTTCGTAGTTGTGCCAATAACATTCAGCATACGTTCTGCTCTCAGAAGACTTGCGAACTCTGCTTAGGCTGATGGCTCAGTGGGCTCCGTCCTTGGTTCTTCTAAGTGTTCCCTTGGAAAGCTGCTGTCAGGGCAGCCCCTGAACCCCTCCTTGCAGGGCCGAGCTGCCTGTGCTCAAGGTCAGCATTGATGTGGCACAGCTGGGCAACCTTGGCCCAGACTGCTGAGGAAAGAGCTGTGAGAAGAAGGGGCCTGGCGACCTCTTAGCCTGGGTGCTGTACTTAAGCTCAGGCCATACCCTTGGTCCTTGTCTGAGCCGTGTTGCAGAGACGCTCGTGCCTGGCAACGTGACCTCTCTGACCCGGGTCCTCACCCATAGACTGGACATCCTAGCTTGATCTCAGGTCTTCTACGTGACCGTGGGCTGGCCTGGTGATCACTGTGACTGACCTGGCTGATATAGGTATGACACTTGCTTCTAGTTTGTTTTTCCAGTAAAATAGATGTACTTGGTCTGTCGTTAAACGTTGGGATAGTTATTCATAAGAAAGCATAAGGTGACAGATCATAATGTGTATTTAGCTGCTAATTACTCCTGTTTCTGTTGTTGTTAATAACTTAAACTAAATTTAGCCTTTTTTCTTTTTGTGATCAAACCCAGAGATTTCCTCTGTTACCCCAGTATGTAGCTAGGTTGGGCATTTATGGTGTGTGAACTTAGAGCAGTAAACCTGGAGTCGGGGTCAGTGCCGGGTCATCTGCAGTAGTTCGCACTTAGGGAAAGTGAAGGTGGTTGTCTTGAATGATCTGGCAATTGCTCCTGCGCAGAGAGGTTAGGTGCCTGAATTTCTTGACTCTTACCCTGATGGAGGAGTGTGTAGAAAGCTGTAAATAATTTAGGTTGGAATGGACCTCTGAAAGTGAAGAGGTCCAATCCCACGTTCTAAGTAGGCTGCTTTAGTGTTAGATCAGGTTGGTCACGTAGACACGGATTGTGGAACAACTGATGCATGTTAATGTTTGGAAGTTTGAGTATTTCTTCAGGCTGTGGGCAAGAATATGTGAGAAGCTCTTTGTTTAGTGTCTGTAAACGTAATATTTTGGCGCACAGCTTAATCTTTAATAGTCCAGTTTGATATATAGCTCAGCTCATTCCTGTTCAGCTCTATCAAAAGACCCCAGAGTCTACAGCAATTTTTCTTTTTCAGCCTAATGTTTTGCTGAACGGGGATATGCGTGGCTACCTATTAAAGTCTCTATTTTATAGTGACGTCTATTATTTTATAGATTTACACTCTCATCTGATATACTTCACATAGTTCGATCTTATATGGAACCATGTCAGGAAAACAACAGGAAGTAGAGCCAGGATTTACTGCTTCTGTGATTAAGGTATTTTTTGGTAATATTTGACATTTTATACTAAAAAACAAAACAAAAAAACAACCAACCAGCCACCCCCCCCCCCCAAAAAAAAAAAAAAGGTGCTTTTAAAATAGCGTTGTCATTTTCATATAACTTTTGTATCTATTTTATAAGATTATAGAATAACATTAAAATATAATTAATTTTATCATGATTATTAGAAAATACCGATCCGATCAAAAAGGGAAAAGCTGAATTATGATGTTCCTCAAATTAGCTAACTTTAGTGATAGCTTATTTTTAAACTGACAGTACTTGTAGGACATGCTGTGCTTTACGTTTTTATTCTGAATGGAAGTAAAAGTAGTTCTACTGCTCAAAAAGTGTAGCCTCCTTTAGAAAAGATAAATCCCCAAATAACTCAAAATCTGAAAGGAATATTGAAATTGTTAGTGATATTATCACTCATATTGGTGTTTCAAGGCTGCTTTTTGAACAATGTTAGTTTTTTCTGCTGTATTTTATAATTTTATTTTGCTCTATATGATAGAGATTATATGTGTTACCATTTGCTGCGTTTTACAACAATATTGTTCAGAGAGAGGAGTTTGTGGGTACACCTGCTTGAGCTGTAGAACATGGTGAGCATCAAGAACAAGCTATTATAAAAAGGTGTCATGAATCAATTAAGGCTGGAAGTTAAAAGATGATTTCTAACCGTAGGAGGAGAAAAATTCTGCAAAACCTTTTGTTGTGAGTAGTAACAACAAGCAGTATCCCTACATTTAAGACAAAACTGGATCAATTTGGGATTGTCTGATATAGTCATGATGGTAAAAGGCTGGTTTCTTTCACTGTTCGTAGACTCTTCAGTCCCATATTTCTAAGTCCAGGACATATTAAAATACCCAGAATTTTTTGCTTTTCACTACATTTGTTGACACTTGGAGCAATGTTTTCTGTAATGTAATAGTTTCTCATTATTTTAGTTCTGGATTAGGGGAGATAGAATGTTCAGCCTCTCATGTAGTGTACTTTGTGCCAACAGATTACTATATTGAATTACTGTATAAATGGGAAAAGACATTCCTGATAAATATATACGTGCATTTTTATGGCTGGGAAACATTACGAAAGGGTCACTGCACAGTCAGAACGTGAGCTGGCTTCAACTTGTTGACAAAGAAAATCCTAGTGTCTTCAACAACGAGCTAGAATTGTTTAGATTTTAATACTTCATTATGTTCAGAAATAATGTAAGGGCAGGTAAGCAATGAGAGATTTAATCTGCACAATGTATGAAGTGACCAAATGCCGCATTTTCAGTACATTAATACCTATAACTGGGAGATGCACTAAGATCAGAGTGTTGACATAGAGCCCCTTCCACATCTCATGTGTGTTATAAAACTTCAGTGGTATGAACCAGACCTTTTTTTACCTCTCTCAGGTTTTTTACAAACTTCTTACCCAGCTCACTTAAGTTCTGTTTTGTTTTGTTTTTTCTTTCCATGAGATGTCATATATTGTGTGATGGGAACATACATACCCTTTGTTGGAATTTAACAGCATATATGATTGAATTAAATTAACACAGACTTATTGAAGTATATAATCAAGAAACTTCTAATCAGTCTTTGATCTTAATAAACTGTGTACTCTGCTGCCTGTGGAACCTGGCACCACATGTTGCATGAGTGGATGCTGCTGGCTTATGTTGTAGTTTCAGTTTAAATCCCCGTGGCCAGTGAGCTGCGATTAGCTCCGTAACCCAGCGAAAGAGAATTTGCCATTCAAGCTTTCCAAGTAGATTTGTGTAGTCTGTCAAAGAACAAATAGATTACCAGGGGATTTGATGTGGCATTTACTGCTAATGGGCCCTTACTGCTGCGACGGCAGAACAATAAGAAAGTGTTCCTTTAGATACTGTTGGAAATGAAGGAAAATGGTGATAGTTACTTTTGTACAGGGACTCTTCTGCACTCCCAAGTAGCTGCACTTTGTGGACAGTCACTGAGGTTTCATTTCCCCAGCAGCATAAACCGCCAGGCAGCTGGTCCCATTTGTGAACATCCATTCCAGTCCTGCCCCATCCCCTGCACCGAACCGGTGCTCAGCTCAGCCATGCCAAACTACTTCAGCTCACCAAGTTAACACAAAGTACTGAAGGGTGCAAGGAGGGACAGTGACGTCTGTTTTCTGTCAGCCTCAGGTTGTGGTTTGATGCCGTGGTTAGTAGTCTAGTAGCAAAGTGCTACCGTGAGAACAGATCCATCCCTCTTCCAGCTGGAACTCTGTGAGCATCACTGCAGGTGCCAGGAAAGCAGCAGCGTGTGGGTGGGGTGAGCCCGTCCCGTTCAGTGATGGCCATCGGAGCAGCTCACAGTCAGCTAATGTCAAACTATTCCTTCAGTATGTGCTGCTCAGGTTTTTTACGTTTGTTTGTCGTATGTGGACACACTGAGAGCTCTGTCAATACCAGCATAACGCCGGTGCTGTGATGCCAGCCATCAGTAGGCGGGATTCTGAAACGTGTTGGAAGGCAGTGACTAATATTTCCTGTCGTGTTCACTGTTTTGCAGAACAACGAAGCACATGAAATAAGATGCTCGCTTGCTTTTTATCCAGTCCAAACTTGTGTTACTAATACCTCTACTAATGAGGCAAAATATGCGGTAGTTCATTTTAAGCAAATTAAAAATCTCAGAAGAAAAAGTTATCTGACCTCAGTAAATACTACTGTTAAAGTAAAGAAACTTGAAGCTGCATAGTTGATAAAGTGCTGTATTTAATGAGCTGGTTTTTAAGAAGCTTTTCAAGTAAGATGAAAAGTAACAAAACTATGTGTTGCAGTTTGCTTTATAACAACGAGGTGAATTTTTTTAAATGGTTAAGTGAAAATTTCATCTGAGATATTTGAGAAGAGGGTAATTTTCTATTTATAGCAGGACTTCAGAAGACACCTCTCAGAAGAGTGAAAACAAATTATTGTTTTCCAGAGATAAAAGTGTAAATTCCAAAAAGCAAATGTCTAATAAATAAACAAATTCAGAAAAGGCAAAAGACGCTCACCTCTGCTTATAGAAAATACTGAAACACATCCTACTTGGAACTGATTACTCTTTCTACTTTTGCTGGTATGAATACAGAAATAGCTTTCTCATTAATCCACACCAAACTTGATAGCAGTTAAATCATAAGACCTTGCAAAACTTCAATTTTCAAAATGTCATTGTTAATACTTGTGCTACAGAGGAAGGAAAAAAATAGTTCTATAGAAATTTCATTCCATTTGTTCTTGTAAAATCATGTTTAAATTATTGCTATTTAGTTGCAACGTGGGCTGAGTGATCAGTATTTCAGGAGGTCAGGAAAATCTCATAACGATTTCCCAAAGAAAGAATTTTTAAAGATCGCTAAACATTTTGCAGAGAATCCAAATATGATCTTTCAAGAAAGTAAAGCAGCTTTTTTCACTTTTCCTGTTTATGGTGTTTCACGGTTTCCTTAATTGAATATCTGTGGTTTTATGCTCCACGAATATCAAGCGACAGTGGCTGAAGGTGGCTCTCACAGAATATCCTGATCACTCACCTCTGTTCTTGTTGTCTTCGCATTTGTTTGATTCCATTAGTATAATACTTTAGTAGTTATGTCCCTTGAGAAAGGCTTTGTAGTCCTTAGGCAGGAAACATATATGTTTGCAATTTCTTGTGTATCCTTGACCATTTTTCCTGTGTACCGTTCAAGAATGACAATACTCTTTTCATTCTTGGGTATTTTCTTTCTAAGGATCATAGTGATATTACTCTTGCTCTGCATTTTTTAAAGGACATTCTTCTGCTTTAAACAAATCCAGTCAAATTATGGGTATCCCTTTGGTCCATCAGGATTTAATTTGTAATATTTCTACTAAGAATATTTTACAATCCATTACACATGGCATTCTTTCCTGTATGTTATACCGTTCTTTTTCATATTGTAGCTACTCATAATTTTGTGGATTTCATTCTCTGTTTTGCCTGTTGGCCTTATGCTTACCTATGAGTGAAATACTTGCTTTTAAAATTTTATATAAATAGATAAGCTATGTATTTTTATGGAATTAGTTGTCATAGTTTTGATTCAAATAACTCAAGACTTGCTGTTTTAAATGTAGCTGTAAAGATGACAAAAATATCCATCATCAAGGTAAAAAGTCATTAAGTGTTTTCAGATGCTTCTCGTGGTGATGAAAGTGAAATGTTAGGATTTCGTACCATATACTTGTGTATTTTCAGAAATGCTGGTTTGCACATTGCGCCTGTGAGTAAATAAAGATTAAGGTTTCAAGATCAGGATCTATGATTTGCTGGTGTCTCTAAGTGAACATCACCACACTATGTTTCTGATGCTGCCCAGCGGACATGGCTCAGTCCCTTTAAAAGGCTGTCATTAATGTGTAAAAGTGTTCATGCACTATTCCCAGACACTTCTTGAATTGTCAGCTTTGGCAATGAGGGGATAAATACAATAATTCCATTCTGATGTGCCACTTACTTACTAGGTAACATACTTTGCTAGTTAGCTTATGTGCAGAATAATTTCCAGTAGTCTCGAAAAAGTAATGGTTATGACTTTGCTTTCTGCTCATCCTGCCATGGCTTTGAATCTGTGGTCAGAAAAGTTTATAATGGACCTGATTTCTAATGTGAAATTTTAGAAACAAATTGGGTTGGTTGAAAAAAATTTAATGGTCTTTTTGAAGTTTAAAATGTCTGTTGGTGGCAGAACAGAAATCCTCCTTTACTTTCAGGCAGTTTACCATATATGAATTTGGAGAGCTGGTAAATGGCAGTATCTATTTTTGATTACTTAAATAAATCAGCAGTTGTAAATAATTTCTCCTTCACATCAAATTATGATTTTAGATTTGCTATCAGCATAAAGAAAGATAATTTTGACTAATTTAACTGCTATAAATCATTTTTATAGCATATGCTTATTTTTCCAATTTATCTTTTGATGTGTGTGGGAGAGAAGGTTTCACAAAATATTCAGTACGAGTAATAAATTCATGTTTCTTGAAAGAGCAGTTCTAAAGAAGGCAAGTCACCTATAAAAATTTCTAAAAATGTGGGAACATTTCGATAGCTCTCTCCCACCTCTACTTAGGGAAATCGGGCAGCATTTCAACGCATTAGTATGGATCCGTTATCCCAGTCCACGCAAATTATTTTACGAAATTATTTCATTGAGTTTTGGTTAGTGTGGGCCTCTGAGGCTTACAGAGAAATTCTTTATCCCGATACTGCTTTTGTACAGGATTACTGTTTGTCTCTATGACTTCCTCGGGGCTGGAATACTAGATATTTATGGGATTATCATCCAAACCAAAGAGCTTTCTATTTTAGGTATCTTACTAGATAACTAACTAACTAAGAAGAAAATGACATGTGAAATGAAATGTGAAAAAAAAAAAAGATATTTCAGCAGAATAGACTGTTACTCAAATGTTAATGCCTGCATGCATATAGAGACAGAGAACAAAAACCTCCATTTTAGTCTAATAGTTAACAGTTCAATATTGAGAAATATTGCTTGCCACGCTTCCTGTAGGAGAAAAAAATCATCTTGTATTTTATTTGTGTGAAGGTGATCTTCCCCTTAACAGCTCTGAATTTAATTTTATATGCAAACCTACTTTGACTGACATCCTCTTGGCATTTATTCTTTACTAGAATTTTTTATGTGTGCAGTTAAAAACAACAACAAAAACCCCAAACACTTGAAATAAAGTAACAGTCTATTTCTTGTAGCGCGGATCAAGGCTGTCTGTATGAGCCAGACATACAATGGGTTGTAAACCTTCAATTGTTAATGCAGGTTATGTTGGTATAATTGAGTTATTGCTTTCATGTAAATTGGGCATTCACCTCCCTGCCATGTGAGTACTTTCTGTATGTGAAACCATTATTTGTCTGGTTTAGCTTCCATTGTCTTTTCTGCTTTATTGAGAAAACTCAACACACTCATATGAATGTTGAGCTTATCAGTCTCACTTTGGATATGCATAGCTTTAAAACTCTGCATATGGAACGGTTTTGCAATTTTGTCTTTCAGGGATGAAGACCTTACTACCTAAATATTTTATTATTTATTGTCTTTATCTGTATCGTTGTCTTTGAAAAAAAAAAATCACTGATCATGTTCACTCAGTGTATTGGCAGACTTGTGTTTAAAGACTCAAGAAATCCAGAGGGCTTTTGCTGCTCCTTGAAGTAGGTCTGCAGAGGGATTTAATGAAATTGGTAATAACGAAGTGATATCAACATACAAATGACAGACATCACCCTGTGTCTTCCTAAGTAGGTCATATACTGTGCTTAATCCCTCTTTTTTGTGCCTGCGTAATTTTGGGTTTGGATGACAACTACCTGCTTGACTCGGTGTTGACAGAACACAGTTGATATTGTTAGACATTCAGGGAGCAATAGTGGTAGGAATATTTATCCAGCAGCTGAAGAGATGTTTTTAATATATATACTCATTTTCACAGTCTCTTTAATTTGCTGTTTAATGACCAATTGGCTTTTATGACATTTGTACCAGAATCCTTTGGTATGATCCTCCTGTTCTTCCGTCTTCCCACCCTCCCCAAAGGCTGGTTTGTAGAGACCGCTTCATTCTGCCCTGCGTCTTACAAAGAACATGCAACATTCATGGTTCAGATACTGAACTGCCTTCACTACAGTTCCAAAATCAAAAGTTTATCTCTAAAAATGTATTTTGATTTCATTACTGCGTCTCACACCCATATTTGCTTCTATGTGCTCAGAAATTAGTATGAACGCTTTATTCATTATATATTTGATTCTTTGAGGGAGTCTTAGCTGAAGGCTCTGTGGTTTAGAGACTGCTTCTCTTCCTTAGTCTGACAAAGACCAAGTCAGTTAATCTCTTGGGGTACTCGTCTGACTTGTGTTCTCCATCACCCAGGCAGAAAGCACAATAAATGCCCCTCACAAAGCTCTCTGCTGGCACAGCTGGGTTGCTCCCCGTTTGTGAGCAAGTTCAGCTATGATTTAATCATGGAGTGAGCAGCACAGCAGGACTGCACACTTTTCTAAATGTAAGTCGATCCTGAACTGAGTGACATACATAGCAATTTTTTGGGGTTCTTTTAACTGCGTGTACTTGATTGGGGATACTGTGTAATTTTTGGATTGACGAAAGCAATTTGGCAAGGATTGCCTATATGGGTATTGAGTACAATTGGTGCCTCTTATTTATTACTTAAGCTTGTATTTTGTTCATTAGCAGTGCTATGCAGCTACATCTAAAAATAAAAATGAAGAGAGTTTTGTTTTTCTCGACTTTTTTCCCCAGTTATCTTTAGAGCTTGACACTGCCTGGCACAGAACTCGTACTCTGCACTCTCCAGTGGCCTTTCAGAAAGGCTTTTCAGTCTTTGTTGACCCATTTCCTGGATTAGTCTGGCTAAGTTATGGATTATTTTGTCTATTAAGCTTTTTCTTCTGTCTAGTAATTAAAGAATGGCATATTGGCATAATAATGTATTCAGCTAGTTGAGTTTCCAAATGTCATGTTTATAACTCCTTACAAAAGTCTGAAAAAGTTAGTGATAATATTTTGATTTAATGCAACATAGAGGACAGTTGGTAATTTGTCAAGTACACTTTGTGTTTGGGTTTTTTTTTAATCCTGCTTAAATAAATGCTTAAATTCTAGAACAACAGGAAGCAGGCAGAATGATACATTTGTTGATGTAGGATGTCAGATAATTTAGTACAAATTACAGATTCTTTAAATACTTGAAAACAGTGAAGGTCAGGAAGCCTCCATTCAAAAATTTCCAGCGTATGTATAATATTTCACAGGATGTCTGTCTGTTTGTAGACTGCAAAAGAGTAATCTGTAAAAATCAACTTGTTTGTTGTTTTTCATGTTGTCTGTTTATGCCCTGACAAATTAGCATCGGATGTAGTGTGGAGTCTGAAGACCAGTATACGGTTCAAGGTTACAGACACGATTGTGTCTTGTAGCATGAGGAAACTGGGCTCAGGCTGTTATTCGGAACTCTTTGGTTTTGGTAAACAACATGCAAGGCTTGAAGTAACACCTTGGTGACTTGGTCAAATAATTCAATCAATGGTTTAAAAAAGGAAAGTAATTGAAAGTCTTACTATTTATAATTAGCTTGATGTATCAGATGAAAATTTCTTTTGCAGTCACTATATTGCTCATGTTCCTGAAAACATATATTTCAAAGTATATGTGGAGCAATAGTTTTATATTGAGTTAGTGGATATCATCTTGAAAATAAGAAAATTCCAGATTAGATGTCTGTATTGTACACTTGATTTTATACGGTTTTTCTGTGTTGTATACAGAGTATTAAAAAAAAAAAAAAAAAAAGGAAGGAAAACAAGTGGTACCAAAGAATCTGCATGGGCTGTACCAGTTTGTCAGTCAGTGGAAGAGATTACTCTGGGTCTCACTGTCCAAATGTGTTTCCAAACTGAGCAGCCTGTTTTCAAGAAGCTGGTCAGTATTGGTGGTTAGCTTCTCAATGGAAGAGCACTTCTATTATGAAAACAAACAGCAACAACAACAAATGAAACAAACCCCTCAAAACTTCAGAACCTCTCCTTAGGTATAAATCTAGTATTTCTAAGGGTGTGAACTTTCATTCAGGAAAGAAGAGAGTCAGTGAAGTTCTCACTTTAAAGGGACTTTTGCGAAAGATACGTAAAGAAATGACCTTGGTTATTTCTTGACATGTTTTTTTTTATTGTACTGTTTTTTCCTTGTGAGTTACTCATGTATTTTTATATGAACTCTAATTACACAGGACAAATCAAATATTCTTATTGTGGTATATTCATTTGTATTGTAGGTACCTTGCAGAAACCTAAAGAATTTTATTTTGAAATGCAAACACACAAGATTCCTAGTCTCTTTTTTTCTGTTTCTGCTGAAATGTGGCCAGTTTTGATGAGATGACTTTCTGCTTTTTATGCACTCAGAATGCAGAAAATGGCCAAGAGAATTTAGAAGTAACTTTTAGATAGAGATGCAATCCATTGAAAATTCCAGGTTGGGCTTGAAGTTAAGAACATCTCTAAAGTTCTGTCGGTTACAGTGGGCAGCTATTGCACGTTTCCCACAGTGGTTTCTGGGATGCATTGGGACGTAGCCTGGATGTGTAGACAGGGCTGCAGGAGATCCGTGTCCTGCGCTGGGGTCTTGGCAGCCCCGCTGAGCCAGTGACAGGTGACAGGGCAGTGACATACAGTGACATACGGTTCACAGCTGCGCTTACTTGCTCTTTCCAAGGACCTGCTAACCTGGACACGTGACAGGGATTGCCAAACCAGAGTGACAACACTTCTTATCCCTTTTCATAGAATCGTAGGATAGTTCAGGTTGGAAGGGACCCTCAAAGGTCACCTAGTCCAACCCTCTGCAATGAGCAGGGACATCTTCAATCAGATCAGGTTGCTCAGAGCCCCGTCCAGCCTCGCCTGGAAGGTCTCCAGGGATGGGGCACCTACCACCTCTCTGGGCAACCTGAGCCAGTGTTTTATTGCTCTCATGGTAAAAAATTTCTTCCTCATGTCTGGCCTGAGTCCTCCCCTCTTTTAGTCTAAAACCTTTGGTAGTGAGCAGTTGGCCACTGAGCTTTCCTTGCCCCACCAGCCTGTCTCCTTGCTTTGGTGGTGGCTTTCATCTCTCCCTGGTCAGACTCACAGAGAAAGTTGGATATTGCCCAGGTTTTTTTTCCTGTTATTCATTACAAGACCTGCTGATTTATGGGAGAGGTGTGTTTCAGTGCTCTCAATTTTTGTCGCTTTCATAAGTTCTGCAAACAAAAGTTTTCTTGTCTAACTCAGCAAAGCCGGGGCTACATCTGGTGCATTCATAACACAGCAAACATTTCAAATCCATCTTCCGTGGCCAGTTAGAATGTAGCAAATATTTGAGACTAACTAGCAGAATGTAATAAAAACATATTTGCAGCAAATATTCTTCTCTGTGGCATCAGGATTATACATGGGAGATAGTTGCTAAAAATAGTCATCTTAATCAAATGATATTGGTGCTGATTAAGCTACAATGAGAGATTGCCTTTGTGGAGTACAAACTGAAGCTTTATCTGCAGCCAGTAATTTGCAGCAAACTCAGACTAATTTCCCTTGTGAAACTATGGAAGCCTCACAAACTGTATCATCCCTGCTTAATAGTTTAAATTAAAAACGAAAAGCAAAAAAAGCATTAGTTTATTTCTTTTTTCTCCTTTTTATTCCAGTTAAGTGTTGCTTTTTGAGTATAGTCCCTTTGTCCTCCAGTAAAACCCTGGGAGGAAGATAGAAGTTGTGAACTCCAGGCATACTGTAGTTGAGTTCAGGTGACAAACCTGTTCTTGTCGTACTTTTTCCCGCCCCCAAGTGTTACAGAAATGAAGACCTTATTTTTCTGGTTACTAAGAAGAACATATTAGGTAGAAAGGTTGAACTTCAGTGTAACTTCAGCACTGAGTTTTGACCTGTCTTCTAACATAGCGTATGTGAACTTGGGTTCTTAAAAGAAATCATCAAGAAAAATCAGCAGGCAAAAAAAGATTACACTAATTAGACTTCCAAAATTTTCTGTAAATTGAAGACACCTGCCAAAATCCATTTCTTAAAGTGGTAAAGAAAAAAATCTAACAGACGTACAGGTTAACGCTATATATGATCGTGAAGATTCCCTATATTAGCCATACAATAGTGTATCATTTTAGTAGTCTCTGGGAGACTGCATGATCTTGTGCTTTACAGCCAATGTGTTCTCATTTTTTTTTAATAGAACAAAAAAATCAGTGTAACTGTAATATTTTGTTTTGGCGTCATAGACAGGTATCAACACTAGAAGGTCAGAGTGGTTTATTCACATCTTCTTTTTAGAAAGCTGGTGTTAAAATACTGTGAAGTACTTGCAAGGCGTCCTCCTTATAGATAAGCAAAATCTTGATTTTCAACTCATTCATGTATTTTGTTAGTAAAATTTGTGCATTTTTTAAGTGCTCAGTAATGTCGTACTATTGAGAATTGTGTATTGTTTCGATGTCTGATGAAGAAGCCTGTATTCAGAAGAGATTTCAAGTGAAAAATGTTGATTCTGGGTAAGTTTTAGGACTTTTAAAGATTTTAGAATTAAGATGTACCTTCTAGACTTTTGAATCATCATAATCCACAGCAAGAGAATATCATATAGCTAGAAAAAAGGACTATTTTTCTTAAACACAGCTTGGTTGCAATCAAATACTTTCACTAAAGGAATGTTTTAATTCTTTTTAAAAAACATGGTTTGAAGTCAATAACATCCAGAAAATATTTCAGAACTTCTCAGCCTAGGTTGCAGTTTTAAGACGTGCAGAATGGAAAACCATCACCTTCAAGAGTGTTTTGTTGTAGATATTTTGATTACAAGACTTTTTTTTTTAAGATAATTTAGTTGTACAAGATGTTGTGAATATTTGGGTTTTAGGTATTATTTTCCTCAGTAATACCTGGCAGAACATTAAAGGTTTATAGAGGGTTATTTGAGAATTTTTATATCTGATGATAGGAAAAAAGTGTCAGATGTTTAAAAATTATATTCCTAAGTGTCTTAATATGACATTTGGTGTGGAATGAAATGGTATAAAAAGCCCACTTAGCTTGGAAACAAAAGCTTAGTTTAAAACAAAAAGTATACTCCAAAGCACTTTTGAAGGTCTCCTGGGAACAAGGGAAGTTTTGCATTAAAAGGGCAGTTGAAGTTCTTAATTTCTTAGATTTTTTTTTTTAAACAGGCAGCAGTTTCCATATTGTGTTCAAATACATACATACAAATATATTGATACATACATACACAAGAAAGGACACTATTTCAAGTTAGCTTCTAACCATTCACTGGTGAGTGCTATCCATTCACGTGAGGAAACCAGTTCAATTTTTTTTAACACTATCCTTACCTTATATATTACAAATTAGTTTGGTTTATACTATTTAGTCCAATATTAATTACACCACTGAACACAATCACAAGTGTTTGCAACCCTAACTCACTCAGCGTTATAACAAAGCGTTTTGTCCTTCCATCCTCTTAAGTCTCTGCCTTTGATTTCGTGGGTCTGTCCTTAGGATTCTTGGAGAATGGAGTTTGAAAGCACAAGCCGTTATGTTATTATTTGTCTCGTTCATCCTAAGTATTAAGTCTTCTTCTTGACAACCTTGTCCGAGTCCTTGTTCCTTTATATTTATGAACCAAGCTCCACTCCAGCAAAGCAAATTTTCATATAACATCATTGGAAAAAAAAGTTTTGTCATAAAAATTACTTAAGCAAAACAACGTGTTCATTTGCATATGAAACTAGTGGCCCTCAGTAGTCACACTTCTTACTGGGAGGATTATTGTAAGATAAGCAGTAGCTCTGTAAAGGTAATAAAGGCTGTCTTACCGATAACACAAGCTATGTCCTCAGGGAAACATCACACATTCCAGCATATTCAGGAAATTTCATAAATTTCAGCATATCTCACATATCTCGGACATGTCTGCTTCTCAGGATGGGACTTTGTTTTAAAGGAAATGTATTTTTGGTTTTCCCTGAAAGCACATGGCTTTGTCTCCTAGGTAAATTATATTGTCTTAAAAAAACCCCCATCATCTGATTCATGAGTCTTACCCTAAATCTAGTAGGGCTTGTTTAAACAGTCAGCTCTTTAATATATCCTTCTAATGACATGTATGCTCTTATTGCCCTTTTTTAACCTCGTGACTCCTATAACGCTCTCCATGGATAAAATATGAATGTATTTACTAGGAAGGCTTTGTCATTTTCTTTTGAGCTCAGCAGTATGATAATTTTTTTTGTTTTCCCGTGGAGATACATAAATGTTTATAAGTTAAGTCTGGATCAGTCACCAGAATTGAATTCTAGGTACACAGAAGACTGTGAAGAAGATACACATAATACTATTTGAAGTCATTATTAATCATTGCTGGGATTTATGCTGAGAAGATGAAATCCTTGAAAGTGGTATTGAAAGGGAAATAAAATACAATATATTTGAAATGTAGAAATACATTAAGATACTATTTTAGCAACCTGAAAAATAGTAAGCTACGCTACTTAAATAAAAGCTAGAAAAACTTGGGGTTTGGTAATTTATGCTTTTATCATACGCTTTTTGAAAATTCCTCCAGCAAATGGCACATTTTAATGTAGTTTTGATTTTTTTTTTTTTTTTTAAAGGCATCCAAAATGTACTCAGCTTGTTCTGTGCCGTGCTTACAGAGAATAAGGTTCTCTTTCACTCTGCAAGTTTTCAGAGGCTCAGCGATGCCTGCAGGGCTCTGGAGTCTTTAATGTTTCCTCTCAAATATAGGTGAGTTGAGTTTTGGTTCTTTAAACTGTTTCATTAATTTTATAACTTACATTACGTTGTCCTTAACAGAAGGAGTTGTGCTCTGTTTGTTCAAATAAGCAAAGGTTTTCATGATCATATATGTAAGTCCTAGTCTGTACACATAATTAGTAAAAATCTGATTGCATCCTCACAGTGGAAACAATTAAAGGTGAAAAATCCTACCCACAAATACAACAGAAACCCTACTCACAACATCAATTGGATGGTAGAACTTGACAGTGATGATCCATGAGTAAATGTGTGGAAAAGATACAAGGGAGGTCTAATAACATGAGTAATAGGAGGTGCGTAACAGCAGAACAAGAGATTGGGGTCATAAACCGAAACAGAGGAGGGGGAGGTTTCTGACTGTACGCAGGGAAAACATGTTTTATTATGAGGATAACTAAACAGTGGAACAGAGAAGGTCTAGAACTTCCATCCCTGTAGGTTTTCAGGACCCAGCTGGACAGAGCCCAGGAAAACCTGATCTGGGTTCAGTCTTAACCCTGCTTTGAGCAGAACCTTGGACTAAATGATCTCCTGAGGCCCTTTACAACCCAAAAGATTCTGTGGTTCTACGATAAGATCTGTGTTAGCTTGTATCACATTTTTAAGTCACTGACAAATGTCCAACAGAGAACAAATTTTAAAGCAACAAATTGAGCCTCTTTAAAAAGCGACATCTGAATCTAGCATTTTGAAATGGAAAACTTCATGTCAAGCTCTATGTCTTT
Source organism: Caloenas nicobarica (assembly GCF_036013445.1). Taxonomy (NCBI): domain Eukaryota; kingdom Metazoa; phylum Chordata; class Aves; order Columbiformes; family Columbidae; genus Caloenas; species Caloenas nicobarica. The sequence continues at coordinate 57,306,935 of NC_088249.1, read as the reverse complement.
TTTAATGATCAAGATATATAATTCTGACGTGTTTTTTAAAACACTTGTATTTTAATAGTATGTTTTTATTTAAAGTATTTCAGAGATGGGCTACAATAACCATGAATGTAAATTTTTAATAACTATAAATTAAGTGTTGAAATGCATTGATCAATTTAGATCCAGATTTTCATGTTGCTCTGATGAAAATTGTCAAATCAAGTAAACACTATCTGAAAAACAGAGTTTTATGCATAAGGTTTAGTTGTCATTTCAATATCAAAGCAAAGATTTCAATTAGAGATTTCTTATTAATGTTATTTCAAGAAAGGCTGAATTGTAGGTGCCTGGACAAAAACTAGCCATGTTTTTGAAATGAAAGTATTATCCATAACTTTAGCATCCCTAGTTACCTAAAAGTTGTGGACAAATACTATGTCCATAGAACATAAAAGTTACAGTACATATAGGCTTCTCTTATTTTGCAAAATAAACTCATTTACAATAAATTGTGGACCCTATAATATAATAATTTCTGGAGTTTACATGAAAGGATAGTCAGAAGCTTTTACTGTATTTTATCTATTCTTTTCACAGTTATCCCTATATTCCAATTCTTCCTGCACAGCTATTGGAAGTTCTCAGCTCACCAACACCTTTCATAATTGGCATCCATTCTGTCTTTCGCAATGACATTCACGAGCTTGTAAGTATGTCTGCCCAGCGTGTTCACAGCCACAGTGTCCTCTGTGAGGTTTGGTTGCAGACATTTGCAGACATTGCTTCAGAGATGTTTATAAGAACAGTTCATGTACATTTAAGATATTATTGTAGAAGGCAAGGCAAGACAATCAGGAGGAGAAAAAAGAAAAAGCATCAATTCTTTTGTAAATACATTGAGACTCTAAAGTAGAGCAGATTTGATTCTAGTGCAGGAAAAGAAGGAATAGTTCAATTTCCAGCTTTCTCATGTATTTGTTGTGAGTTTGAATAATTCACTTAGGATTTTCAAATGTATCCTCAATTATTTTATTTCAGTCCTTACTTTTTAAGCACGTACTTGGAGAAACTGAACCAGGGTTACAGAGGTGCCTAGAAACACGTGATTTTACTTGCAGTTGTCCTCACTATGTGCTTCTGCAAACAGCATAATAGATATGTCGAAACACCAAACAGGAACCTGGAACATCCAGATACAGAAGTCACTTTTGAAAGTTTGGTCTAATTTTACTTTCTTTGGTTTACATTCATTTTTCATGGCTAGATTCAGTAATACGAAGTATTTCTAGCATTTCCTTTATCAAAAGCATTCTGTACGCTGAAGTTAGTACTGGTTTCGTTTGTTTATTTTAACTTACATTCAGATCATGAAATTTGAACTGTTTTTAAACTATGCTTACCGTATTCTCTACCGATAATGTGTGTGTTTGTTCCTTACAGTTAGATGTAATCATAGCAGACCTGGACGGAGGCACAATTAAAATTCCTGAATGTATTCATCTTTCTCAGCTGCCAGAGCCACTGCTACATCAGACTCAAATGGCGCTTTCTCTAGTATGTGTTGATACAAACCCCGGGTTTTACTCTCTCGCCTAATTTTAAATAAAAAAATAATTTCAGTATTAAATTGCTTTCAAACACACTGGAAATGTGAGATTTAAAACTATGATTCATGCCAAAATTCCTGGGTTTAGAAGCATTTATTATCTGAAGTTAGAGTAAATATCATCAGTTATTTACTATTAAAATGTTTTTTTCACTATTCAAGAGGTAGATAGTGATTTTTTCACTTCCTGATAATGATTTTTTAATAGGAGTTCAACCTCAGTATTTGAGCAGCATTGTTACTATTCAATTTAGCTTCTTTTCTGTTTTTATAAATTAATTTTAACTGTACATTGTCTAGAAGTTTAACAAATGGATAACCAATTAGTCTTAAAGTTTATTTGTATGATGCCTCTATATCAATATTCGAGAATTAGGGAATCACCAAAAAAAGTAGATCAGTTTGTGTTTTTACTATCTTTGCCATAAGATAGGAAACACATTTGGAGGCTTCTGAACAAATCTTCTTGTCTTAAAGAGAAGAATTTTCTGTCTGTTGATCTGGTGCAGATGAATCAACTCTAAAATCCCTAACTGTATTGACTTACGTCGTTGACTGTAATAGGAGTTTTTGATAACTAGCTCACTTATAGAAACCTGAAGCTGAGAAGTTAATCCGACCTTTATTTCCATACAATCTTCATGATTTAATTAAATCTATTATTTGTGATACACTTACTATCAGTGCATATTAATTTGAGAAAGAAGAAAAAAAAGTAATTTATCCTTTCCTCAGCAAAATGAGGGAAAAAATTTGTTTAACAAATTCTCTAGGTTTTGCATCCTGATTTGGAAACAGCAGATTATGCATTCCCTCCCCCACGAACAGCTTTATCACACTCAAAAATGCTGGTAAGATTTCTGTGTTATGTCTGACTTTCTTAAGTAGAGAACTGTTGAAATTTTAGACTAAATTTATTTTAAGAATTTCTGTTTTGTGTTTTCTTTTCCATATCTGTATTCTTTATAATGTTACTGGTGGAGCAAAGGAATGCCATTGGTCTTTGCATTTTGCCCTCTAATAGCATTCTAATGGGTTAGAAGCTTTTATAAACATATTTGTATTAATATGGAAGCACCGTATTTTCCTCTAATATTGCTGTCTATTGAGTTAAATCTGTGCCTTCTCTGTTTCATAGACCAGTAAAGCTGCAGAATTTTACGTGACTGGACAAACTGGTCTTTTTGTGTGTTAATGTAAATGTTAAAATTAAGTTATCTTCTAGACACCCCTTTCACCCCGCCCCCCCCCCCAAAAAAAGGTTCACAAACATTAAAAATGTCATTCAATATCTAGATTTTTAGAGTAAATATGCATAAAGATAGGAGTGGTAGCTGTATCAGCAAAACATAAAGTCACTGCTTTTACAATAATAATGATAATTATTATACATTGCATGCTTGGACATCTTGAGAAAGGAGTTTTATGGTTTTTAACCATACATGGTTAAGTGGCTTTAATGAACCTCAACCTGAATGAAACCATATGCAATTTTCTATACTAAAAAAAAATCTGTAGAATGTTTTCTACTAAAATCTAGATAATTTAGATTAAAATAGTTGTGAAGCCATAATAACAACCATTTGGTAAAACTGCTGGATTTAGTTTGTAAGTGTATCTAGAAATGAACTCCAAAAGCCAATTCAAGTTAAGAACACAGGTTGGGCTTTTTGTGTAGGTGTATTTGAAAACGCAAAACTCTTTAAGTGGTACAATACATTTGTTGTTCTTACTTCTTGCTTTAAGATTACTTTTTTCATTGCTGAAGACAAGAAATGTTATCCAGATTTCATTTAAACTAATGAGAGAATTCAGCTAAGATCTCACTTTGATTCTGAAGTTATAAATTAATATGATTTTGTATCAAGAATTTTGTCAGGGTACAAATGTACCTGTTAAAATCCTAGAAAGCAGCCTGGACACAAAAGAAATGAGAATGATCTCTCAGTAAATCAATGATCTCTCAGTAAATCAATGATCTCTCAGTAAATCAATGATCTCTCAGTGAAGTGGACCCTTAGAAAATGAAGTTAAAAACATAATAACATAAATCTTGTTCCATAGACATCTAGAAAAGTATTCCAATAGGACAGCTTTATAGAATCTTATATATACCTAAACTTATTTCTTTTTAAAAAAGTATTACAGGCTTTAACTTGTTTAGGTCATATTTACTTGTTGATTAGCTGATCAGCTGTTTACTGGAGTAGTCAATCAATATTCTTTGCTGCTTGTAACTTTTAGAGTTTGTTTAAGAAGTCCCTTGAGACACCATAAAACCTGAGGTCATAAGCCAGTTTTTGGGACCTCAGGTTTCAGCCACAGCTGGCAGCCCCAGCTTGGGCTCCTGTGTTCCCTGCTGCCCCTGCCTGTGCTGGTGGCTCCGCTTGTGTAGCGCTGCAGAGCCACACTTATTTCAGGGAACAAATCCGGGCTAAAACACCCCTTTTACTCAGCATTGGTTTTCCCTCATGGCAGTTCCATCGTGTGGTTCGCCACATGAGCACCCCAACAGTGACACTTGCGTTGCCAGGGGCTGTTGTGCAGACACAGAAAAGAGCAGCAGGAGAAAACAGGTGCATATGTGCTGCATCTGTCATTGCCGTCTCCGGTCGGGTCAGGGAAACTGCAGCCTCACGTAAAACAACTTTGCATGTGTACAAGTATCTCCACCTCTGTGCTACACTGCAGCATTGCTTGATGAATTTGTAGGCGTTGCTCAGATAGCTTTATGCAAAGTGTGGAAAAGTTTAGAATACAAAAATGTTTTGACAGCGTATTCAATTGCTGCTTACAGGATAAAGAAGTGCGAGCAATCTTCCTTAGGCTATTTGCACAACTTTTCCAAGGATATCGGTCGTGTCTTCAGCTGATCAGAATTCATGCTGAACCAGTAATTCATTTCCATAAGGTAAAAGAGAAGCAGTTATGTATGTTTAGTTAGTATTTATTATTCCCGTGAGCTTGCCTTTAAACAAGTGTTAAAGTTTAAAAAAATAAAATAAAATAATCTGCATGTGATAAGCATATCATTTTGACATAGCACTGTATCAATGCATTTTAGTAGAACTAATTGCGGAGTCAGTGATGAAATATGGAACAAAGTTAACATTAAAATTTAATACAAAGAAACATTTGAATAATCCCTAAGGATTTTGAAAACATATACGTAATTAGAAGGCAATACTTGAAAGTACTAGTTTTCTGTTACCTGTGACATTTATGAAATGTGTGCAGCAGACTTCCTGTTACATCACTCCTGGATTTAGGTACAAAAAGATAATATACAAGATTTAGTTAGAAAGTACCATGTAATAGTACAAATTGGTGAAAATGTTTAACTCCTAGTACATAAATAGTTGGTTGTAGTTTTGATACTGATAAAATACGTGCTTTTTTTCCTCTGTTGCAGGCAGCCTTCTTGGGGCAGCGAGGCTTACTTGAGAATGACTTTCTAACCAAAGTTCTCAATGGAATGGCGTTTGCTGGTTTTGTGTCAGAGCGGGGTCCTCCTTTCAGAGCCTGTGATCTTTTTGATGAGGTGAAGACTCTTTCTGTATTCCCAAGTAGAATAAAATGTACCTATGATATGTGAAAAACTATTGAAATACTTCTGAATCCTCACTGTTTATTGTATAAAGTTTATACTAAACTTCGCAATTCTCATTTTCTTCTAAGTGTACATTTCTAGCTTCCTTCATAAAATTATGCCCATCTCATATAAATCATGGTAATCCTGTTCCTGTTGTCAGGAACTTCATAGTGCATCACATGTGCTAGTACAGAATTATTTTGAGTAATTTAATTATATTCTTAAAAATACTGAAAAAGTAATTGAGAAATATTAAATTACATACATATACAACAATATAAATAGAGACAAATATTGTTTTCTTTTAACGGGTAATGCCGTATTTTTACTGTGCTGGCTTTTATTTGAATGTAGAGTACAAATAGAATTTGGTATTCTGCATAGTAGTAGTATATATGAGAAATATGCATTGTGGTAGTAGAAATGTTAACAGAATGTTTTAGTTATGTAGGATTTTCGGCATTAGGTAGGACTATAAAACCTGGTAACAGAAGCTCTGTAAGAAACTGAAAATGTCTCATGTTCCAGAGCAATGTGACATTGCACATTTTTCAGTGTTCAGTTTTCTTTGCTCAGTTTCAATATAAAATTAACATTTCATAACTGAAATAGGAAGAAAATTACTTTTAATTGAATTATAAACATTTGTATTCTTTTTTTTTTCTTTATTTTTTTAAAGTTGGTAGCCTTCGAAGTTGAAAGAATTAAAGCTGAGGAAGGTAATCCACCAAAAATGATAAAGCATGTTAGAGAACTTGCAGAACAGCTCTTCAAAAATGTAAGTTTACTATACCTACTGCACTTTAAGAGTCGGAATAGTACATTGAAAATTCTTATTGCTGAGATTGATCTAGTATCTGAAAATGGAAATGACTGTGGTAGTCATCATCTGCATTATGACAGAAGACTTTGGAACTTTAAGCGTCACCAATTTTGTATATGTGAAGGAAGTTAAATATACTGATATTGATTTATTAATGCTAATATTGACTTACCTGTTAACTACTGTGACTTAACATTCTATTTTCTTAGTGTGTCTTCACATAATGTATATAAACAATTATTTTCTCGGCTGCAACCTGTCCTTGCCAAATACATTTCTTGCCTCTCAATGTTTTTCCATATGAAAACTGTACATCCCTTTCGGCATAATGTATACTTTAAGCAGCTCTTTCCTGCTTTACAACCCAGTCCCTGTGGCTTGTGTGCTCAGCAAGAACTGTTTCATTTCTTACAGCCCATTTCTTGGGCTCTTTGGGTTTCCCAGAATACCATTTCCAGTTTCATTCTTGCCTTCCTTTATGTTACATGGTGCTTTTGTAAAGTCTCTTATCATTCCATTAGCTGGGATTTCATTTTGTTTATTACTTTTTCTTTTTGACATCAGCTAATCTCCCCTTCACACTTCCTGGTGTTGTTCAGACTCCACAGAGCAGTATCTATTACGCAGTCAGTTGACACCTTTATCTCCCTTTCTTTTCTATATCCCAGTTCCCCAAAGCTATGATTTACATCTACAGTTCTGTTAACATATCGCAAGAATTACTAAGTACTGCTACCTTCCAGGGTGTTTTGGCGGAGAGGTGGGGAGAGGTGGTTTGGGTTGTGTGTGTCTTTTTTTTTTTTCCAAAATCATTTGCCTTTAAGCATTTTGTCACTGTCAATGCAGCCTTTGGAATAAATTTAGTATCTTTTTCAATGGGAAATGCAAAACTTTATAACCAGTGCATTCAGCGAACTTTTGTGTCAGTAGATTTTGGATGGAAAAATACATCTATGTATTTCAAGTAAATGGAATATGTGAATAGTAAGGTGTGTGAATGAGGTTAGTCTGGCTTTAATGTTGTCCTTCTCTGCAGAATTTGTGTCTGTCTTGAGACACACTCACTCCATCTCTCTTTTCCTCTGAAATTGCCAGGTGACATTAATACACATTTTAATCTATTTTGTTGATGGAAGACATTAGAAAAGAGAGCAAATATATACTTGTGGACTAAAACCAATTTGCATTTAAAAATGCGTGTGAAATGTTGTTTCTCGTCCATATGTGGTGTAGCGTACTTATTTGAGTATCTTAACACTGATATCCTTACACTGACACTTCAGTCTTATCATAAGAGAATGAATCTTGTGGAAAATGAAGAGAAACATCAGGCATTAGAATTTTTGTTACACAGATCAATTTCATCCATGAGATTTCATCTGTAATAAAATATTATTTATTCCATGGTATACCTCTGATCATATAGGAGTCTCTTAATGATGAGTACGGATTGAATAATCTATTATGAGCTAAAATTAAGTTATTGGAAATAAAAACTTCCGAATGAATATTAAAATTCTCTGCTATTGTTTTAATAGCGGTGCTGTATATAGCAGTGTGCATTTTCCAAATTCAGGTCCGACTTCCAGGTTAACACTGTCAGAAGGTATATCGGTTGACGGTTCTGTCAATGTCAATTAGAAAGTCAATGAGCAATATTAAAGTGAACTAATCTGATTCTTTTTCATCAGATGGCAGAGATGAGTGAATTCAAATTTGGGGAAGACACAGTAGAAAAGATGAGGAATGTTGCACTAAAGTTTCTTTAAAATCAGTCTTTTAGAAGATTTGATTTCCCCAAGAGCTAGGGGCTGCAATGTTATAAACATAAGATTATTGTGGTACTATCCCATAAATATGGGAAATTGCTGTGAACAACCTAATTGTTATTATGATACTAAATTACTCCAAGGGAGATGGTGAACATTTATATTTGTTTTCTAGTAGATATAGATCCTTTTTAGAATGAAAGAGCCTGTAAAGCATAAGTGAATGTGCGTATGTGCAACTTTTCGCTTACATCATTTCTTAAAATCAGTGTCAAAACTAGCTGATGTTAGTGTTTCTTACGTTGAGATTTATTTATACCATTGTGATTGACCTGCTACTTCACTACCACTAAGTCAATGACTTAGTGTATTTAAAAGTCAGGTTTTTAGTACTTATGCATACAACTGTCTTTGAATAAAGCACTGTGACGAGTAACATCGCTTCTGTAAATTATGCCTAGAGCTGCCTGATTTTAAACTCAGTACATGACATATTTTGACATCTTGTTCCACGGTTTAAATAGTCGTCATACTGTAGCTGTGACAGTCTAGATAAATATCAGAAACAAGGTTTGTTAGGGAGAGATAATGTTTGTATTAGTCTAGCTGGTACAAGTGGAAAATCTAGACAAGTTTTTGGCATGTACTGCTTCAGTAGTTGAAGACATTAGACCTACGTTCCTAATAGCATATGCAGCTGGGATTAGGTTTGTGATGGCCAAGATTAAAGTAACTCTTTCTGTATCTTTCCTCTGGATCTCTCTTCTCCATGAAATGGAACGTGGAATAGTTATTCTCCCTTTCTGGCTTTTTCTGCTATATGTCATCTGTTAGCCTCTGCTGAAATTATGTTCCCTTTCTCTGCCTTGCTTCTCTGGCATTTGCTGCTCTCATCCCCCAACGAGATTTTTGGCTTATTTTGTTAAACTTTCCTCTGCAGAGAATTTGTACAGCGAAGTAGCTGGTTTGTTTTGACTGCTATTTCTCAAGTTGATGCATTTGATCTCCTTGTTGTTTTTTGCTCCCCTAAATGCAAGTATCCAACTAGCTCCTGTTTACAAGTTTCATTGCAAGCTAGTTGTGCTTGTACAACAGAAACTGATTGAGTAGCACTCTTTGGCAGTGGTACATAGCCCTACTACATAAGTAACAGCATAGAGTCAAATTGGAAAACAATAAATCCAGACATGATTAATGATAACCCCTGGTATCTGAATGAAGAGATGAAAATATCCTGGTTTGTTTGATTGATTGTTACACTCCTCAAGGTGTGAGATGTGATCCTGTGAATGACGGCAGGATCCTTGTAGAACATGTAGATAGATCTTCACTGTATTTTGAAAAAGGTACATCCTGAAGCCAGGGAAAAACCCAAACAAAGAGGAGAGGTTTATCAACCATTTGAGGAAAAAAATGAAAGGAAATGGTGAATTTTCATATCTTGCTGAAATCAGCGTGGGGGCAGTTGAGTGAAACTTAGTGGTTTGTGATGTACATGAGCTTTCTGGTTGCTGAACACCAGAGGCAGAAGATGGGTTACTGCTACTGCATCTGGCATTGACAAACGCCCACAGAGCTGACCTACACAGCGCAAGTCTTCAAGTATCCCTCTGACAGTCACATCTCTGTTGTATGGTACAGGGCGTATTTTGCTGATATCTTCAGTACAGCAGTATTGCATGGTAATATTGAAATCAAGACAAATATAATAATTACGTGGTAGCAGATGCAGCAGTTATTTTGGCAAAACAAATAAGTCAGTGTTCTGCAATGTGAAACTGATTTTTAATTTTATTTTTAAAATCTGAAGAGCCTTTCTTTGGGGCTGCTTATTACATTTTCTTTTAAAGTGAAAGAAACCAAGACTGTAAAAGAGTGAGTGAAAAATCATTGTAGGCAAACATTTATTTTCACAGTGGAAATAAGTCTTTTCTACCCTTTGAGAAGACTCCAGAATCTGATGTGACATCTTCTTTTTATTGTCCTTGTAGTTAAGGCCTATCATTTATTCTATTTGGTCACTGGTATTAACTTTTTTTCATTTTTTTTAGTGCAAAGTGAGCTGTGTAACAAATCTTTATGGGACATACAGAAGATAGAGAATTGGTCCTTAATGAGGGAAGCCATAGTTTGATACAACATGGTACAAAAATGAATTTTCGCTTTGTAATCTTAATCAATATAAGAATATTTCTTAGTACTCTGTGAAGAGATTGTATGTTTTAGTATTCTTCAACCCTCTCTCTCATGAAGAGGTGGATTGTCTAACTAATTTCTATTCAAGTCCTAAATGTTCATTAAACTGCATAAAATCAACACAAGCAGTGATTTTTTTTTCTCTCTTTTTGAATTTCACATGTTGACAAAAATAATTTTATAAAAGCCTTTAACAAAGTTGCAAGTATTACAGGTAATGAATCAAGGGTGATATGAATATGAAATATGATATTAGTCAGCTGCATTAGATACTTGGCTTCTTAATCCGTTAGGTATGACAGGTATACAGAGCAGCAGTAAAATCGCATGAGACAGATGGTAACACTGCGTAACACACGTGTAACCTTTCACTTCTGACCTGCAGGAGAATCCCAATCCCCACATAGCATTCCAGAAAGTGCCGCGGCCCACGGAGGGCTCCCACCTGCGTGTCCACATCCTCCCTTTCCCCCGGATCAACGAGGGCCGGGTGCAGGAGCTGCTCCAGGAAGGTCTCGCAAGGGGTCAGGGTGCCCCCCCTGCCACCCGCGGGGACAAGAAGTGCGTAGTCCCAGCAGGTCCCCCCGTCGGTACGTTTATTTGTTCCCCGACTTACCGATTTGTCATCCTGTCTCATGAGTTGAATATGTAATTAGCATGGCTGCAATTTGTTGCTCTCAATTTTATGTTAAGGTAGTATTAGTGATCATAGTAACCTTTAGGACATAGACTTGGCTGTTTGTCTTTGCAGTTTTAAAAGCTCTTTTGCATCAGCCTTTACTAAGAAGCCAAACATCCAGAGTGTGAGTGGCATAATCACTACCACAAAAAAGGATTTGATATGAGTTAATTTGAACTATTAAATTAGATATTGTTTACTCATCTAGATCTGTTGAATATCACTGTAGGTTACTTGTAGGACTGGCCAAACCGCGCTTTGAGCTGTTGGTGTTTCTCCTTTGTCACTACTGGAAGTTATGTAAATTACTGGAAAAAGACAAGGAGCAAACACAGCATCTGTCTTAAAGTAAATATACCTATATATATACACCTATATTTAAATATAAAGAACAGATGTAGACATTGTAGACATTAATTTGGGGATTATAATGATCATAGGGCAAACATGACCCAACTATATCAAGCTATTGCAAAAAAGACAAACATCTCTGTAGGATGTATAAACAGGAGTACAGTCAGTGAACCCCGTGGAGAAATCCTTTCATGGTACTCAGTAAGACCTCAGCTGGACGGCTTGTATCCATTTTTGGACACTGGAGGACTGTCTCTGGTTTTGATTCTGTTGGAGGGAGTCCAGAAGAAAGCAACAAGAATGACCAGCGGTCTGGAGAATGTGACCTACAAGGAAAGATGGGGAGTTGTTTAGACTGAAAAAGAGAAGACTGAGGGAACACATAATAGCAGTCTTCAGTTACATAAGAGGCTGCTAAAAAAAGAAAGGGAATAATCTGTAGTAATAAGAAATAATGGGTTTAATTGCACCACAAGAGTAGAGTTATTTGTCAGGAAAAACTTGGTAAAATGAGGATTATGAGACAGTTGAATGGATTTCTTGTGAAGCCATGGAGTCTTGTTTATCACAGAACTTTGGGAACATATTAGACAAACATGAGAAATAACATAAATACAGTTGATCATGTCTAGGGACAGGAGAATGAACTTGCTGGCCTCTTGAGGCCCCTTCCAGGCTCTTTGGGTTTATGTAAGAAGAGGATAAAGTCTATTCACCTGCCTTTACTGTTGACTATGTCATTGACTCTGTTGCTTATAGAAAATTTAAAGGGTATGTGCTCGCCTTCTCTTGTCTTTCTTTAAAAGTATAGATACAAGAGAAGGTTTTCTTTCTTAATATGTTAATTTTGTGGTCAAAGTTTGGTTTGGTTTTTTGTTTTGTTGTTGCTGTTGTTTGTTTGTTTGTTTTTCCAAGGAACAGCTTTCGACACTCATACTCCCTGCTGTCCTGTGTGTCAAAATCCTTGGATATTAGTGCTCATTATCTACAAAAAGGGCATAGTCTGCATTTATATTCTATTACTTGACACCAAAGAGAAAAAGAGAATGTTAATTCTTCCATTCTGAATTTTCTTGAAAATTCAGAGTTAAATACTGCATTAAGAAAATAATCTTTAGAACTCGGCAAACTGGAATCTAGATAAGAGAGCAGGTTTCTCAGGTTTTATACCATGTCACAGAATTCTTGGCATGAACAATGAATTCTTTAGGAAAAAATAGTTATCTACTGCTACCAAGTATGCAAGGCTACATAGTTCACTGTAGAACACACACGCATATATGTATTTTATTAGTTTGTATTTATTTATTTCATTAGTATGTTAGAGACCAGGATCTCTTTGTGCCTGTATGAGACAATTGGAAGAAGTCGTAAAGAGAATCAGTTGCTCTAGTTAAAATTCAGAGCACTCTTTTTCTTCAGATAGTGTAGGAAAACTGAATGTTTAGGATCTTATGTTCTCATCTGTATGTGCCTACTAATGGTATTTGCTTAACAGAACAAAATGGAGGGCACATTAATTTTTTTTTTAAAAGAACTTTCTGATATTCTTTGTGGCTTTGGCAGAAGACATTTCACAGATGTATACTCTTGTTTTTCTTTGTTAGTTTCCATAATGGAAAAAGGAAGCACAGTTTTCAACAGTGCACAAAGGCTGGAAGTTGTTAGAAGCTGCGTCTCATTCATTTTTGAAAACAAATTTTTGGAGACTGAAAAGGTAATAAAATGAAATTTTAACTTTCCCAAATAAGCCTCTGTTCTGTTAATGGGCAAATGAAGACTGACCTTGTCATCCTTGACATTCTATTTTTTCACATTAAGAAGTTGCTGGGTTTTGTAGATTCCGTCCATAGAGGTTTCAGTTATTGATTCTAGAATAATCATTCAAACTCGCACTCAAATCTAATTCTACAAATGAAAATGAATGTAAAATTATTTTAAGAACATTTTATTTCTTAGAAAACTATCACTCTGACCTGTGCAGCTCAAGATAGAAAATGAGTATTTCTTGATTTACAAGTTATGTTATGGAAGTGCATATGGAAAAATTCCTAATAAAATGTGTAGTTCTTTTTATAGAGTTTTGATGAATGTGAAACCCAGTAGTTTATAACCTCTTTCAACTTAAAGGCACTTGGAAAATTTCAGTAGTTTTTTGTCCCCCTGCATGGTAAATTTGTCTTTAGGCAACAGGCTCCCTTTTCTTCTTTATCTGTTACCACACATTAAATCTCATCTAAAGGGCCACAGCTGATAATCACTCATGTAGCACTTGCTGCCTCTTTAACTCGTTGGCGCTATTGGCATCTTTACCAGTATTGGCACTGCTTTAGGGTAAACTGCGTAACAGCCTTGTGGCCGGGTTGCTATGTGAGGTATGCCGCTTCTAGCGCCGTTTGTCAGGCGCTACATGTCAAAAAGCACACTGGTTGGCCTTGATAGCCAACTCAAGACCTGGTGCTTTCATACACAATAATTCATGTCTGATTTCACATCCGTTCAGTGTCAGTATTCAGTCACTTCTATCTACAGATGTAGGTGAAAAATGCTGTTTAATGCATTTGAAAAAAGCGTGGGAAAAATGTAACGCTTAATGACTCAAGCAAGATCAACCATTATATGAAAGTTTGATATTCAAGCTAGTGTGTAATTTCCAAAGTTATCATTTACTATACTGTCACTTGCAGTTTCTTAATAAAGGATTAATGATATTCAATATGAATTGTGCCATTTAATTTCATTTTCATAAAGTTGGATTTTCTTGTCTCCAGACCCTGCCGGCAGCTCTGCGAGCCCTGAAAGGAAAGGCAGCTCGGCACTGCCTGACACAGGAGTTAGGCCTGCACGTTAAACAAAATCGAGCAATACTGGACCATCAGCAGTTCGACTACATTGTGCGAATGATGAATTGTGCTTTGCAGGTACACTATGTGAAGATTTTGTTCTTTGGTTGTCTTTGTTCTGTTATTATGATAAGCAAAAAACAGTTTAGAGTGACGTGGAGAAGCAAAATAATTACATTATAGGACCATGTACTGCAATGATGTTGCAGATGCTACTTGACAGTGGATTTAAGATACTTTGTTGAAAGGATCAAGGACAAAATGCTCAGGTCTCTACAGATCTGCCTGATAAGAAAAACAGAAAGAAAACCATTCCCATTATTAATAATTTATATATTATTTAGTTTTGGTAAGTATTCAAATGATTTATCTTAATGGCTTTAAGTACTTTTTCAATGAATGGGTGTTAGCTTTTCCAGGTAATTTTCAACTCTAAGTTCCTAAAATTTGTATTACCTCCTGCTCAGTTTAAAAAAAAAAAAAAGAGTTTGTCCTCTTTATCATCAAAAGCGCAAACATACTTCAGGAAGAAAGCGCACTTTCTGCTTGCGTGGTTCATGGTGGTAGTTCTGCTTGTCACAGTGACATCTTAGTTTGTTAGACTCACTGAAGGTGTTTGCAGTCCATCAACTAAGGTATTCTACTGATAAATTAAATAATTTTGTGCTAAATAAACGTCAACATACAGCAACAGCTACCTATGAGAGTAAAATATGTGGATGACTTCTTTTGACTTTTATTTGAGTAATTGTTCTGGTTGAGCTTTACTTGTTGGCAATTCATGTCAGAAATATTTTATAGACATCCATGTTTTCAGTCTGATATGTGAGAATGTAGTAGTATATTTTTTAATTTGTAATGTGATCACCTTTGGTTGTAATTTGCCTCTTGTTGCCCCTAAATATTGTATCAAATTAGGGATTTGATTGAGACATGGGTATTTTAACCCCACTCCCTTCTAATCTAAAACCAGCTGAAGTTATTTTGCAGCAGTTTGTTGACCCGTGTTTTTAAAAAGGTGGGTGCTAAATACAGCTTTCACTTGAGTATAGAAATAAATTAACATTGACTGAGCAAATGCTTCCTCAGGTCACCATCAAATGTAAGTTTTGTTGTCTGTTTTATTTGTTTATTCAGAGTAGATATTTTTCTGTTGCTTGGAACTGGTCTTTGGTGTAAAATTATGTGCAGGTAGCAGATGAAAACTGAAGTTGGCTGGCTAAAATTGCACAAGATGTGCCAGAGTGTGCTTTCTTGGCACAGGCATTGGCCTTTTCTGAGCTCTAAATTTAGCCTGAGAGTTGTGAGAAAAATTGATGTTACCTGTGAAACCGTATTTCTCTGCCCAAAATCATGACCAGTGGAATACCGCACCCGTTGCATATTTCAGGTTAGAAATTTTCTTTCAAACCAGAAAACAGAATTGTCCATGTGTGCCACAGATCTTGCTCCCACTTTTATGATTTATCCTGGGGAAAAAAAAAAAAATAAGATGTTTCTTAGACAGTTGGAATGGAATACAAATCCCCTTTATTTGCCATATCTTATTACAAAACAGATGGCAGAAGAAGGTGGTGTGTTGAGGAAATTTCCTTTGCTGAGGAAAGAAATACTGACATCATCTTATAATAGAGCAATAAAATCCAGTTTTTCTCTAAGAGATTTTCCAGTTTTTCCCAGGGATTTGAAGATCCCTGAGACCTTAATGTTCATAGAAATTAATGTGTCTGAAGTCTTAATGAAATTAAAATAGAATGTTCTTTTTCTCAGTAAAGTTAGCAAATATTCAAATCATGCAGCAAAAACAGATAGAACAAGTAAGGAAGCACAGTTTTAATGGTTTGTTGTTTTTTTTTTTCCCCCCCCAATAGTATGTTCATTACTATTTGTCAGGAAATATGAAGACATCTGAACTCCTGACACTGGGCAGCTAGTTAGAAGCAAGTATTTAGTTCATCTACTTTTATGACGTATGAAATTCTTTATTGAGATAAAAGCATGATTTATAATTTGTCTGTGCACTTGGTTCAACTGTATTATTTGGAACAATGTCTACATTGTGACGTTTTGGAGCTTCCTTGTATTGGTTCAAGAAAAAAATACATTATTAAGACCTTACTTGTTTGCCTTTGCTGCGGTGGGACTCAGCGAGTCAGCATTTTGCTGCAGGGACATGAGCTCTGTTAGCTGCAGGTCATAAGACCAAGCAATTGAAATAGCATCTGTTAAAAAGATACAAAAATCTAATTTAAGAAACGTGCCCTTAACTGGAGATGTATTCAGGCTTTAGGAATATACCACATTAATTATGATGGAATTTTTGGTGGAGGGTTAGATTGCAGTGTTGCTTTAAGACCTCGCTGAACTATTGGGATTGTAGGAGCTGCCTCATTAGTACCACCAGACGTCTTGTCTCAGATTTTTCTCATAATGCCATTGCATGTTCTTCTGTAAGAATATTGCCATAGCCAGGAGGCAGGTAGCAGCCGGTACAAAAGCTGAGTGGAAGGGCCTGGGCCCTGGGCACAGTGGGGAGGTCGGGCAGACCCTGGCGCTGTCCTGTAGGTGCTGGCTTGGGCTGGGCTGTGTGTGCAGCAAGCCCAGCCTAAGGGTCTTCCCTGGGAAGGACCCGTCTCTGCTGGCTCACGTGCTCACACACAGAGGAAATCTGGTGCTCCCCAGCCACCAAACCTCTGTGACCGATCATGTGAATGGGTTAAACCTTGTGTATTTCAAGAGATGCAGGTTGGCCGTTTCTGAAGAGTGGCTTTTGAACAAGAAACTGTATTATTGGCCTGTACTGAATTCTTTGTCTTTACTGGGAACAGTGCCATATATTACAAGACCAGGAGCATTGCGTTCTGCAAGTTTATTGCGGATCCCTCCGTTACTAATTCAAGATTTTCTTGATTGTTTAGTGTCAGGTTTTTTCTTTTAATAGAATGTATTATCTTGTTTTACTGGAGTCCATAAAAATAAAGGTCAGATGCTTTTTCAGAGCTTCTGTATACTCATTCTGCAGAGAGCGGTACGTTAACAAAATGCTAGTAGTAATCCCACCATGTGTATTCTGGCTCGTCTCGTTATATGTGGTGCGATGTCTCTGCTACCACAGTGCTTGAGAATAGATTAAGGAAGAGGAATAAAATGTTCATACCATTGCTTCAAGTTAATAGCTGTTTTATTTTAGTGAAAAATTGCTTAGGCTGTACTTCCCCAAGTATCTGATCTCTAGCCATTTTGCAACTAGGAGAAAGGGAGAGTGGTATTTTACTGGTTTCTCTAGAGATGGCAAAACTTTGGCTTGCCAGATCTTTGGTGTTTTCTCAGTTGGAATCTCAGTCCAAGAGTGGCATTCTTTTGAACCATTCTTCTTTATTTACAGTCTGAAGGTAACAGGCAGGACCTCACTGCCAATTTTTAGTATGCCAATGATCTGTGGACTACTACAAAAGTTTCATATTAATCTGCCTTATTTAGCAGGTAGGCAGCTGCATGTCAAGCCATGTGGCCGACTTGAGGTGGCTTTACAAATGTAAAATAAGGCAAGAAGCAGTAAGTTACTACTGAAGTGTTAAAAATGTGCTTTGCTGCGTCTGTGTGTGTCTGGGAAGTATTGACAATCTACTGCTGCTGAAATGAAAATGAAAGAAGTGTTTCTGATGGTTCTTAGTAGTAGGAAGATCGAAATGACATGGAGATTGTATTACTCATTTATTGAAGCAGATGTCTTCTGATGAGGGCAATTAGATCCCTAGTTATTTGCTTTTATCTCTTCCAGGGGTTGTCACTGGCCACTTGCTAAAAACCTTATTGTCATGCCCTAAGTAAGAAATTTTCCCCTGACAAATCATATGCTCCGACAAACATTTAAATCAGCCCGTGTTACAGTAGCGATTAATATCTGAGATAGTGAAGCAGAAGCGTTATGTTCTGTTCCATATGTCATATAACTACATTACTGTTAAAAACCATTGCTGGGAAAGCTTAATACATTGGTCGACAATTTATTCGTACAAATAGCACCCTACTGAGAAAAATGTGAAATTATTTCTCTAGAAACTATTTCTGTTGTGTTTGCTATCTGCTGCTCTGGTTACCTCAGAATAATTTGCAATTTCACATAAATTCCTATTTTTAATGGTTTTTTTTCTCTTTACTTTTCTGTAATGAAATGCTTTTCTCTGACATTTCAGAAAAGACCATTTAACATTTTTGCGACTAAGAAGTCTATTTTTTTACCAGAGGAACACTTCTTATGTGTAATTATGTTTCCAGCAACACATTGTATTTTTAAGACTTGTTAAGAAATAATGGCAAAAACCATCTCAAGGCTCAATTTGCATACTTCTCCATTAATTTATTGCAAACAACATGACTTTTCCAGATTTTCAATTGTCTCTCTGAGGTTCCTCTGGCAGCAGCAAGTGAACTCTGCATTTTGAAACATAGTAGCAATTAATTTGATAAAATAGCAGTAAAAGCAAAAAAAGACCTGAAGATAGTAACTTCTCCCACTGTGTAGGTGAAGAGCACTTGATAATCAGAACCAATTTTTATATTAAAAAAAATTTCTAAATGATGTGCATAAAATACTTAATAGTAACAGTAAGGCTTCCTAAAAAATATATTTCTGGGGAAGGATTCTCTTCAGATAGTGCAAGACTATGAACTTGCTTTCTTTGGTGGTTGGAACAGATAAAATTTTTCATTTAAAAAGAAAAACTCCAAAACTACAATGTTGCAGTACAACATTTTCTCTGTAAGATGCTGGTCTAACTGCGTATTAATGCTTTTCTTTGGTAAATGTGCGTAAAATTGGAAAACGTATGTGTCCCAGACATATGGAATACTTAATCCAAATGTGGTTAGTGGGAATAAGGTGTACAAAACTGTTAAATACATAAATTCAAAATTCTGGTCTTTGGATGTAGGAAAGGGGTGGAGTCTTCTAATGATGTGTTTTAATCTCACAACCTACAAATTCATCAGTGGTGTTTTAGGACCTGGTTTGCTCCAATGTCATGCTTCTGTGAATACGCATGTGTTGTACCAGTAAAACGGAGAGAATATCTTTAAAAGTAGACATTATTCAGCATTTTAGTGCTTTAGATAATTTCTAATAGATCACTAGGGCTTTCCATGGTGGCAATAAGATGGTGTTTATCTTTCAAATACACTGAGTATTCTAAAAGTATACTTGTAGTATACACTATGAAAAACAACTGTAGGAAGTCTTAGTAGCAACCAGGGCAAAATAATATATTTAACCTGTATTAGGTTACAACAAAGGTACATCTGGGCCAACATCTGTTCTCCAACCATGGCCAAAAGCAGATGAAAGATAGTCTTGATTAATTTTGTCTCTAGAATTTTGCTTGTCACTCTTCTGTATCACTTTGGTGTAATAAAGGCCTCTTTCTAGCACTTAATATACAGTCTGTTGTGAAAGAAACTTTAATATGCAAAATTAAAAACAATGGCATTCTATAAATAATATTGAATTTATTTTTCTTATGCAAATAACTTGTGTATCGTATTCTGCCACCAGATAAAGTTTAAACATTGCCAGTCAGTTTTCAGAATTCAGAGGTTTGCAAATAGCATCCAATAACAAGAAAGATTCTATTACTCCTGAGAGAAAATCAGTCGTGTGTGTGTGTGTGTTATGATTCAAATTCTTGGCAATATAAAGGCTAAATGAACTAGCATTTCTCATATTGTATGTTGAAAACTATGTTGCCAAATGTCTTTATTTTGGAGGGTTATAGTCAGTTTCTCTCCTTTCAGACTTTTATGTCATGGCCTGCCTTTTGTTACTCAGTTTGACTTGTGTTCCTGGCAGTAGAGACTCTCAGAAGTAATGTTTGAACAACAGCACTATTTGAAAATATTTTAAGGTATTTTAAAACATAGAAAATATATCATGAAGAGAAATTATGGGACTTTAACAGGGCCACGCTAAATTCTATTACTCATGAGTTATTAACAATTTGATCTTTTTCATCCAGTTAGACCTAGTCATGGTATTATTTAAGTGAAAGGAAGGAGATTCCACTGTTTAAGGCTTGGACTTGAAACTTCCAGATTTAATTCTATATGGTACTGCATATTTCTTTTTGTCATAGTGGGCATGTCATAGTTTCTCTCGTCCGTGGTTAATTACCCAAACAATAGAAATAACAGTTTTTCCATCCTGCTGACTTTTCAGGGGTCCACTTGTAGTGTTCTGAACTTAATAAAAGAATCTGCTATTTCGGAATCTGATGATGTCTCTTTCCCGGGAAATGGCAAGCTACTAGCATATCATTGCGCACACCAGAACCGATGGTGCTCACATAATTTCTCTGGAAAAAAAGTGGAAGTACACTGTAAAAGAGTGTATACCTGATGTTTTTATTTTTCTTTGCTCTGAGGAACATACTGTTATCCCATCTCATTGAGTGGCCACACAGTCCAGGAAAAATCCATTCACGGGCATCTTTTGACAAAATCCAGAAAATAGGGTTTCTTTCTTTGCGGAATTGCCCATGTTTGTATGTCACTCAGCTTTGCAGACTTTTCAGGTTCACTACTGCTGCTAGAAGATGAGTTCACAGTTACCTACTGTGCAGGTATCAAGGGAGATGAGCACCTTGACAGAGCAGTAGCCGTTCTTCACTGGGCCAGGACTCTCCCTGCGGAGGCGGCAGTGCCCAGTAATTCCTTTTTGCATCACTTAGGGCGATGGGTTTGTGCAGTGGTCTCCACAGAGCGGTGTCTGGCTGGTTCCGCATGTGTGTCCAGGCACCAAGGTGGTTGTCTCAAGCTGCGTTAAAGTGCCTCTGTGGTTTTAGTGAGGAATTTCTTTGATGAGCAGGCAGCAGAAGAGGACGGCTGCTTTTCATGCTGGCGCTGTGCCAGCAGAGGTGTTCAGGAATGGGCACTTCCTAAATTGCTGTTCCCCTGCAGACCTCTGAGTGCCTAATTCTGGTAACCCGAAAGTGTTTGTGACTTCTGCTTGAGCCTGCCTCCATAACTATTGCGCAAAACTGTTACTTAAAGAAAGGAAAAGTGAAGGATTAGCAGTAACGAGAGTCCTGTGACGTGCTGTACCTATACCTGCCTTCAGCCTCCCTCCCTCTCGGCTTCTCGCCCAAAATGTGTTCACACACTTCCTCCTCCCCTCGAAACACATGTGCATACACAGGGCACAGTGGTGATACAGATACATATGTCTGCTATATATGGACATATATATACACGTATACACATAAATGTAAACTCTGTAGTAATGTAGATGTTAAAATAATCCACAAGTCCTGCTATGATCAGCAGCTTGTTTGGATCTTGAGTGATTGTGCATCTCAAACAAAAGCCTCGAGGTCTGGGTTGCAGGGAATCCCCCGGTTTGCCCCAGGGCTCTTGCTGCTGACACGAAAAAGGATCAAAAATGATAGAATAAAAACGTGATAGTGTCCTCCTTTCTGTTGATGTAACTTGCCATAGATACACCTTGTTTTCTAGACTGCAGGGTGTGGGGATATTGATTATGCTTTAGTTGTGTTTCTATGCAGTTATCAGGGCAGGGTTCAGCCTTGTTTTAAGGATCTCTGCTTAGTATCTTATTACAAATAACAAAAGATAGAGGGGTATTGGTTTTAGTACAAGAATAAGCAGAAATACAGGTGAGCAGCAGTGCCGCCGGCCCCTCTGGCGGGTTGCAGCTTTGGGGCTGGCCGTGGGGCTTCCTGCCACAGCTGTGGCTGGCTGGCTGGAACCGGCTGTGACTGGCTGGAACCGGCTGTGACTGGCTGGAACCAGCTGGACCCGGCTGTGAGCAGCCCAGGGTACCCCAGGCCCCGCTGCCCACAGCCCCCGTCGCAGCCTGACTGCGGCACTGCACCGTCGGGGCCCTGACACAACACAGCAGCCACGGAAACAGGTACGTTAAGAGGTGTGATTATCTTTCAGCAGATTTTACATGGCATTTACAGAGCAATGCAGGCATTTTAAAAAAGTATATAGGGTCTAGTATCCAAACTGCAGACGGCTGGTTCGTGTCTGTGTTACATTGATTTCAGTCAGGTCGTATCTGGCTTACAGATAGATAAATAAAAACGTGATAGCGTTTGGGACACAAATACAAGCGCTAGAGCATCCGGCGCCAAACGCCAAGCAGCCTCCCGGCAGGGCTAAGGAAGGCGAGACAAACCCACCCATCCCATATGGGTGTCTGGGACGTTTGTCTTTACTCTTAATGGACGTTCCCCATCACCAGCCTTCGCTCACTCCTCCTGTACTTGCTGTTAATGCCGGGCTTGCACAAAGGTATCTTATTGAAACCGTGTAGCTTCTCGGAGTGTTGACATGGTAGGCTCTGACTGCTCTGGAGTGTTCATTACTGTTAATTGTGGCCTTGTGGTTGCCAAGTGTTCCTAATAACTCTGTGCGCTGAATATTTTTGGTTGTCTTGATGAAAAGCAGACATGTGCTTGTGCGCTACTGCTGTAAATAAAACAAGTCTGCTTTAGGAATTGTGTTATGCTGCTGTGTTAGTTGCTTTTTAGCCTGCCTGAAAGAGGTGAACTGATGAAAAGTAGTTTAAAAAAAAAAAAAAGTCTTTGTTGGAAAGAATAGGCATTTTGCTAATAGAATAAGTTACATGAAATCATAGACTTCTGTTGTTACAAGTTTTATATTTAATAAAAATATGGAAGAAACACATGGAATTTTATTTTAAATCTTATATGTATCTATATAATGTGTATTTCAGTACAGGTACTTAATTCTATATAGATTTGTGTATAACACTGTTAGGTACATGTGCTTAGTCTGTTTTGAGTGTCATTTTATGTCTACGGTGATTAACAAAATATTATACAGTATTGATGTACTCTCCCCATTCAGTGAAAGTACCTCTGTGGCCACTCGTGCATGTGTGTGCTTAGCTTTAGTTCAGTCTTTTATTACTAAAATAAAGGGTGAGAGTTTGCCTATCTAACATAGTCTGACTTTGGTCTTCATCCTTCAAATAACTGTTCAGCCAAGATGTGGTAGAGGAGCTGAAGTGGAACGGTTCTCTGCTCTGCTGCAAGGGACGTGCACCCTTAATCACTGATGGGAATTAACTTACCAGAAGAAACTTGCCATATAGAAAACTCGTTTGTTGTGTCCATAAGGAATTTTTATGAATTTGGCTGTTTTCAAATGTTTTATTTTGCAGGAGTTTGCATAAGAGATGCCAATGGATTGCTGTAAGGTCATAATCTTTCATTTATTTTTCACATACAGTCATTTCTAAAGCAGAAAGAACGTTGAAATATATTCAAAGTCTTCTAATTGTTTTGTTGCTGTAATGTTTGTGTAACCTTTGGTTTAAAGAATTGAAATCTTGGCAGCTTGAATTCAAAAATTGAAGTGTCATGTTGAGATAAATACCACAAAACACAGGCCAGTTCTGTGTTTTATCAATATTTTGTGTAAACTTTGACAAATGCATAAATAGTGAACCCATGTGGCAGTTTAGAATGATTTTTAGGGAAAAAACTGCAAGAATTTATTTCTTTGTAGTAATAGACCTACCTATACTGTTACATAAACAAAAAAGCTTGTGGAGTTATAGAACAAAAACAGAAATAAAGGTGTAAACAAAAGAATATTTGACAATTTGTTGTAAAAAAGTCTTGCAGCTGTTGACATTAATTTTCGATATTATAGCCCAGATTTATGACTTAACATGGATTGTTTTTTTAGAATGCATGGGAAAATGCCTTGTAAGCATGCTGTGGTGAAGCTTACTTTTAGTAATTCCCCCTCTGTACACAGTTGGGGGGCAGGCTTTGGTATCTTGTGATCCAACAAAGTATTTAAAAATAATTTCACCTAATGTCTGCAGATAAAACAAACAACCGCACCAACCCCCTTCCCTGCCTCTCCTGCCAATTCTTCAACTCTAAACTCCAACACTCCACTTGGGAACTAGGAATTAAAAGTTGAATTACATGTTTAACAGTCTAAAATCTTACTGTGTTTGTGAGTGTACAAATAGAAATAATTTCCTGTCTAGATTATTTAACTTCTAAGGACAAAATCAATTTGTTTTGATAAAAATGGATTCCTCTGGTCAATTGAACACCTTGTAAAACCTTTGCTTCTGGTGTTAATTGATTAAATGTCAATTTAGAGAATACATATCCTTTGTTATACCTAAACAAGTTGCATATAATTGGCATACAATGTTCTCTACCCCTTCCAGGTGTATGGAATGAAATATCTCACTAGATCATCTCTTACTCTAACTGTAGTAATAGTAATACACATAAAACCAACCTGGATTATGAGGATGCCATGATTTTCAGCACTTCTTTAGAAATTTCATCTTTCACTTGATCATTATAATATTGTGTCTACCTCTGAACCATAGTCATCTGAGACGTAGGTGTTATACATACATTCAACAGTACTGATGATTTGAATTCTCAACAAGTTTTCATTTTTTTTCACTTTTAACATCTGAATGTGGTTGCTAATATTTTGTATATTTTCCTGTGCTTTCAAGTCTCACAAAATTTGCTTCTGTACTATCATGCATGCTCTGACATTTTCAACTTGCACAAGAGCATTAGCATTAGTACAGTCTAGATTCACAGATGGCACAAAATATGATGCTACCCACAATATGTTTCTTAATCAGTATCTTACCTGTGTGCCAGCAGAAGCTGGGATTTATACCCTTAGACCAAGTAAAGTCTTTACTGAATAATTCTTTTCTGTATTAGAATAGAGGCAAAACAAGTTGTTTTGGACATTTTTTCTTCATAAGAAGAGAAAAATATGTTAATGCAGGCAAAGCCAGTGGGCTAAAACAACCTTTAATTTATTGTTTTCAGCAAATTCAAGATTCTAGGCTATTGATTTCATTGGAATTTAGCCTGTTATATTTATGATGTTAAAAGGTATAATTGCTTTTGTGAAAAACAATTTAAAGGAAAATATTTATTTTAATGGACTGTTTTGGAGCCTTGCCTTTGTCGTTTGGGAATAGTTGAAATACTAACCATATGTGGTTCTGTTTAAAAGCCACAGACCACAACTACAGTTATGTTAACAGAATTTGTTACTCAGCCTCTGAATCGCATGTGTAAAAAAAAGTCATAGACTGATCCTGACTTAATTATGATAGATGGCTGTTATTGTCCCAATCCCCTGTCCATTCAGCTTCCACCTCTACAGAGCCAGTTACCATGTAAAACGTTTTCTATGAAGAAAACTTAACTGGTGGTGTGCTTGGGGTTTTCGGTTACTTTTCACAGCCTCTCAGGCATAGTCAGTAGACCAGCAGTGTTACATGGATCAAAACATGGAAACCATAACTACAGAGAAAATCCAAAGCCAGATGCTGCTGAGAGCTATTATAAGAATGACTTCTTTATCCATATTTCAGCTAAACTTTAACAAAGGAACTCAGGCTTTTTACATGTGCTCATTTCAAGGAGCTGCTTCAGGATAATTTGGTATAAAAGTACCTTGTAACAAAGATTTGAATTCCATCAGTCTTGTCTAGTTTCTAATTTCAAATTGCAAAATACATCATGAGTATGATAACAGTAGGCATCAGAACTGATTAACTTAAAATCAATCCAGCAAGCCATAATTAACTGTTCCAAACCATGGTTATCCATGATTAACTTATGGAAAAGTGAAAGATCCTACCTGAAGTCTACTCAGAGTGCCAGTGGTGGTGTTCATTCTTGGCTTCAAATTTGGGGGCATTCTATGCTTAAACGTTAGAACAGGTATACTCAAATACATGAGCATTCCTTTATCTCTTTTATACGAACATTTGCTATCTTCAATAGCCTATTTCAAATTCATCTCATCTCAGATCACCTAGAAGTAATCAAAACTGTGGGGAGAATTGCTGTTTCTTGGATACGTTTTTCCACAAGAGCACATTAAAGATTGTTTGTGAAATACTCAGAAAATTTCTGGCTGCAGAAACATTTTGAGGTTACGTGTCGTCCATTCAGGTTTTATCGATCTCCATAAATACTGGTTTTGGAGAAGAGGATTAAGATTTGTTGGGGTTGGAAATGACTTTTTTTCGAAGACAGCTTGAACCAAATAATGTTATACAAATTTACCTAAGTCAACATATTTTCTTGATGTGCATTTCTTACGTGACAGTTTGAAATTTTTTTGTTTCAGTTAGTATATACGCTCTTGGGAGCATGCAGAGAAACAAATACAGATGCTTGCTAAGAGAGAGGGATTATTACAAGGAATGTCCTATGTTCCCTGTTACCTCTTAATAAAAGGATGATGTTCTGTATTTTCCAATAAAGTCTCCTACATGTATTCCTGTCTAATTTTCAAAATTTGAAACATAATTATGTACTTGAGAAAATAAAATGAGTGAGTGTTTAGCTCAGTTTTCTGGTCAGTAAAAGGAAGCTGACCTTAGAGGTCCTTGGGGATGGCTGAAATTCTGTTGGAGCCTGAAATCTCCATCTTAGTGATGGAAAATCTTTGGCTACTCAGGCAACAGTCTAATTAGAAAGAAGTCATTAGCAAATTCATTTACAATGAAGTCATTTTAAATCATAACCTAAATACTTTCAAAATTCTACAATAATTTTTTTTCCTGAAGACACTTTCAAAAACTTACTGAAAAGACTGAATGCAACATTTGATCATGAACTTTAATATCTAGTGCAAATCCCTTTAGCTTGTACCATACCACTGTAGTGCTCAGTTCTATGACAATTTTGCATGAATATGTAACTTCTTTAGGGAAAAAAAAAAAGCCAAAATACTTATTCAAAGATGAACTTTGGTTAGCAGTGTATACAAGAACTGTAGTGGTAAGCAGCATTTAAAATCTGTATTATTAACAAAAATATTGTTGATATATTTATTTTCCTGGTCAGCATGCAGCTTTCAGTTCAGAACAGATGTCCCTGGAAGCAGCTATAAGGATGTTCTCTGTGATTTCTTGGTTTCTTTTTTATTCTTTTCTGTTTTGTTTGTTTGTTTGGGGATTTTGTGGGGGTTTTGTGAGGTGTTTTTTTTTTTTCCCCTCATGATAGGCAACCAGCTTTACCAGTCACTATTACAAAATAGAAGAGTCTGTTGACTGTGTTTAGGAAATCAGCATGTCAGTAAAAGACGTATCTGGAAATGTGATGTTTTGAAACTTTTTGCAATTCAGCTGAGAGATGTTTACTTAATTTAAGATTTCTTCATGTCTTGATTTGAGACACTACTGGGTTATGGGACTTTTATGTATTCCAGAAATTGTTGCAGTACTGTAGACTCTGCTATGATCATCTAATGATTACCAGTATTACCATATAGATTTCCTTTATCTCACTTAGTGTTTACTGTCATGCTAATAAAAAAGTTGGCAGGTAATATGCTTTTCTGAATAGTATATCTTTATTTTTTTTTAAACTCAGTGTGTGCCCAGATGACATAATCTGATTATTTTAGGTATACAAAAGGTTCCATTTTGTGTTGATCTTGCTAAGTTCATTACTATTATGAGTTAGAATAATCCTTATTTTGTTGTGTACTGGCTGCAGTGATGCCATTATTATAAACTAACAAAATAAAAGTGCCACACATAGTATATCTCTGTACTTAACTCATTCAGGATGAAGAGAAAGGATTTGGGTCCAACATGTAATGACAAGGTATTTTCATCAAAATCACATGTGCAGCACCTCTGTGTTATTGTTACAGCAATCAGTTGCAGGTTGAACTGTGAATGCAAAATGGTGAGATAATTTTTTGACAATACGTAATACGTGTAATGTTGGTCTGTAGTGACGGAAGAGCTTTGTCTGCTCAGAGAGAAGAGTCTATTATTAGTCCTCTCCTCAGTTGTAATGCATTGAAATTATTTACATTCACACAATGAAATCCCTGGAATGCGTTACCTGGCAAGATAACTCATAGGTAAATAAGAGTATTTGAAATTTCTATTAAATCGTTGACTAAGATCACCTAGCAGGATATCTCACAGTACTGAACCAAAAGTTACCCTCTTAAATCTCCTTACTAAGCAGCAAAGAACAGGATCCAAAATTTCATCAGCATAAGGAGCTTGGACAAAATGTGGCCACGGAACGCTAGCATGATATTGAAAGAGAAGGCAATGGGGACTGTGGGATTCATGCCAACTCTGATAGTGAGGGTCTTCCTGAAAGCCCAAGGATTTGTTTGCTACTTACAACTATAGGTGAGATGAAAGGAGTAGAACATGGTGAAATGTTTTGGGATATCTGCTCAAATTTCTTGTTAGGAGGAGACATAGATTAGAAATATTTATCTTTCAAGTCATCACATTGATGTTTATTGCGCATGACTGACTTCATGCTGATACAGTGTGTTCTATTCACTATACATGCCAAATAATGCCGTGCTGTCCAGAAATTAGCTATTGATCTTCAGAATTCTGTCCTGCACTCATTTGGTAATTTGCTGCTGCATCCTCAGGAATTAGGGTCTTGATGTTTTTAGGATGCCAAAGCCATTGCTAATGCTTAAACTTCTCACTTTTCATTTTCACTACTCACTCTTTTTTTCAGCCATTGCAATCTGTCTCATCCTTCTGAAAGCTCCAAATATGAATTGTGTGGAAGGAATTTCAAACAGCATGTGTGTAGTTGGGACTTAATACTTCCCCAATATTTCACTGGACCCCAAGTTGCCTTTTATGAATCTTTTCATTACCATTTACTGCACTTCCATAGCAGAACTTCCCTTTCTGCGTTTTTTTCGCTGTAATTTGAAGAAGGTAAGAACGAAGCAGAAAAACATTTGGAGTAAAACCCTCAGGAAGGAAGATCAGATAGCCTAAGAGAAGATCTGCTAGTGTTTTAAAATGGATTAACTGGCAACCCCCAAAGCTGGCAAAGGTGGCTTTCTCCATGGTTAGTTAGCTGGATGTTGCTACTAGCAATGATTTGGAAGGCGATGGAACAGAAAAGGATCAAACCAAGATTTCTTGCAATTTGCGTCAAGCGAACAGCTCTGCTGAAAGGCAGTACTGCAGCAGAGTTCCCTACTACACTCCTCTTTCTTTGGTCCACACAACAAGCTCAAAGATTTCTTCTGTCGTCTAGCAGTGTTTGCCCTGCAGAACTGTTTTTACGGCAAACAGAAATTTGTTTCAAGGACATCTAAACATGCCTCTTCAACTAGATGACAAAACAGTACGGTTGGGGAGCTTACTTTTTCATTTCTGTAACCAGAGTCAGAGGAGTTACTTCATGGAATTCTAACCTTCAGATTTCCTGGAGCCATTTGAAAATCCCAGAGGAAAGTACCAATATAACAAGTTCTTAAGACTGACAGATTCAGGGGATAGTTTTACAATGGCCGTCTCAAAATTGCTTTATTTTTTCTTCCATTGTCTTTAACTCTTACAAAAAATGCTTCACACTTGTTTTCGCTTGTATTCTTAGAAAAACAAACACTTTTATTAACATTAAAGGAACAAATTTTTAATAAAAGTTTCATAAGTAACAGTCCCCACATCTCACATGCACTTATCATAATTATTGAACCAGAAAAAGCATAAGATTTCAAATAAAATCTGTATCTGTATTAAAGAAGCTGCTGCCCATCCACTGGAAAGTACAATCCAAACACTTAAAATACTTCACATGAAGTTACATAAAAATACTATATTTTTCTAAGTTTTCTTTTCCATAGTTTAAATATTTGTATTAGAATGTATGTGTTTCATTGATGAATGTTATCTTGGAGGGAGCACTTTACTAAATCAAGCAGCTCTTGAAGTCTCTGAATCTCTTGGGCTTTATAGGCTTTGCAACATTTTGCTTTGATCGTGCAGATTCGATGTGTTAATCAAGATGGACACTGCTCTACAACATGCTACCTGATCATGCACAACATATGTCCTTTAGTTTTCCAGATTTGCTTTTGGTGTTCTTTTCCATGAACCATTTGTCCTTTAAAAGAATTTATCAGCCAGAGTTATAAAGCCTTACATTTCTTGTGAGTTTTTTCTCCAGAAAAATGGGATATTTCTGATAATGGCTTTAGTAGCATGATTTTTTCGTGATGTGGAATGAGCCCATTCTGTTGTTGCTACAAGGTTGAATTTTGAGTTAAGCAACTTGTACAACAACTTGTATTAAAGTTGTTAAAACTGCAACTACTCTTTGAAACATAACAGAAAATTTACATTCCAGTCTGTTAAGGAACTGAGAGGTCTTGCAGCAGAGTTGGCAACAAGGGATTTTTAGGTTCCATCAAATTCACCAGCACAACTAATACAACGTGTCATTTGTGCCTAAGCACGGAAAAGCCCTTTCTGGCTGAATTCAAGATTCACAACCTTATAATAAACAGAATTACCTCAAAAAAACCCCACAAATCCCCCCCTTTGTCATCCTTGAAATTCTACAGCCATTGCAGGTCGTCCCAGAAATATCCTCTTCCAGCAGCTGACACTTGTTTCATGAATCCAGAAATGGAGCTGCACCAGCAAAGCCGATCCAAGAAAACTTCTTCCAGAGGCAGCTGGTCATTGTCGTTCTTGTTGTCCTTTGGTGCAGCTGCACACAGACTGACGCGTGCCTCTGCCAAAACCGTAGCAAAGCTTCTCAGTACTATCAAGGCTGGCGTAGAAAAACTGAAGCTGTCCGGCAACAAGACGTCACATACGTATTGAAAAGACTCCACTTTTGGCAGTTCGTGAAAAATGTGTCTCTCAGAAGCAGTATTACATCCACACAAACATGTACTGCAGTTCGCGGGGGCACCTGCCAGAACCCGGTGGATGCATTGAGCACATATATATATACATATATATATATGGCATCATCTTTTTCTCTCCAACGATTTTTGTCTGTGCTGGTTGAGCATAGTGTTTTCCCTTTATACACTTATTTAGTTCTTCTGGGCTTCTTTCAGTTCTGCAATCTCTCGACAGTTTCCATCTCTTGGATGAGATTTCTGAACTCTCTGTTTTGTTCTTTTGCCCCTGCTATGAGTGTATCTCTTGGTGAGACTAATGTTTTTTAACATTTTTGACTTGGTACAAGATATTCTTCCACCTCCTATCTCCCATCAGTCTTACACATTGTTTCCAGTTATTTACTCCTTACCTCACATATTTCTTGGAGAGACTTAGCGCCACTACTGTAAATCTGTTCACTTCTGCCTGTTGCAATTCTTATAATGCTTTTTTTCTGATACCAAGATACTCCATAATGTTTCAATTTCCTCTTATTTTGAGTGCCTGTTCAATTCAGCTGCAATATTATCAGTTTTACCAATTCCTTGGAGCTGTCTATGCAGTACAGAGTTTGCTGATGTCTGCAGACAGCAACAAAACAAGGTAATTAAATTTTCTGCTTTTTCTGAATTTTAGGGCATGATCTTGGTTGAACGTGTATAACACAGCACAAGGTTCCGGGTGCTGTTCATGTGTAACCTTGAGGTGTTGTCCAAGGTTTTACTTCTGTTTCCCCAGAAAATCAATTATAATTGACAAGGTACCTGTAAGAGACTAAGTCTCCCAAGGGGAAAACTTTGGGGTTTTTAAGTTCTCTTTTTTAAGATTATGTCAGTGAGGGTTTTTAGCATAAATTAAAAAACCATTTTGCTATCACATGCTATTCAATGGAAAACTTTCAGTGAGCCCTACTTCCAAGTTTCATTTTATCAGCATTTTTTGATCAATTTCTGCATAGTGAACTAGACCCAGAATCTTTTGGTAACTGATTTGAGCTGAGCGTCGACTCTCTGCATATGTTCTGACATAGATGTAGAATTCCTCTTCTATACAAACAATATTTTTCTGAAGTGAAAAACTGATTTTTCAGTAAATCACTTTACATACTCATAGAAATCTTTTTTTTTAAAATGAAGTGTTAATTCCTCTTAAGTTGTAAAAAAATTATAGAATATGCACTGATGATGTGATACATTTTTATTGAAAGTATATTAGAAAATTGCATGAAACATGGAGAAGAACAGTAAAATTGAATTAAGTAGGATGAATGTATTCTTACATTTGAAAGTTTGTGACTTTGCTTATAGTATAGGAGAAGAAATGCTGCTGCACACTGAATTAATGCTAGAATGCATAATAATGTGTGCTGTGTGCTAATTCACTAATAGATAACTGGACTATACTGGGATATTGCATCTATTTTAATAGTTGTTCTAATATTTTAAGAACTTTTCTGATGTTCCTTCACTCAATTAACCAGGCTGTCTGTAAAATTGTTTACAAAGTATCCCGTATTTATGTTTTGCGATCGCTGCATAAGTGCTTTGGTCTATCAGGGCTTTAGTAGTATGCTGCACTTTGTAGATATATTATGAATTAATCACCCCTTTCCAACTGAGTAGTTAATGGATGTTGATCACTGTTCTGTCTTGAATTGCAATATATTCTATCATTTGAATGTTGTTTGTTGAATACTTTTTACAAATGACTGTGCAGGACCTTGTATCACAGCTGGTGTAGTTTAAGGTTTGGACAGAGTCACTGCGAATGAAGCCCTGCTGTGAAATAAAAGTCAAAAGGCATCTTGGCATCCCAACCATTTCCTTGGGAGAAGATTACAGCCTGAGTATGTTGAACTTTATTGCCATGGGCCTCATGACAGTATTCAGAAACATGCATGGCATTTCTCTTAAAGAAACTCAGATGTGCTTAGATGCAAGTGATGGCATTCTTGTGTTTATCAGTATCTTACAAAAAGAAGTTAAATGTTTTTCCGCTTTTGAGGTACAGTAAAAATACAGTGAAGAATGTGTAATTTATGCACATAAAAATTGAGGTTCTTGATTTCCTAAACATAATTTGTTACGTACGAGAAGGAGGCTGACTAATTTCAGCCATGGACGGAACTGTATTTATCGAGAAAGAAGGGAGGAGGAGAACTCGACATCTCTTCTTTGAGTAAAATGTTTCTTGTTTTGGCTTGCTGTGAGAAGTGCAATGGAACTGCATAGAGAAATGTGCTCTATTTCTTAACTTGTGACAATGCGGAGTAGAGCAAAAGGAAACTTAAAAATTAATTAACATTGTGTAATTCCATCTAAATTGCATCAAATGAATTCTGTCCCTTATAGCACTGTGTTTCAAGGACAGACAAACCTATGAGAATTCGGGGCCAGGTAAAGACAAATATGAAGCCCTTCAGGAACTGAAATCCTTTTCTAATGGAATTGGATCTCCTACTACCTGGAATGGCAGGCCTGCCACGTCTTGCATCCTACTGCTGACATGATAGGTTCTTTAACAAAATGGTCATTATGAAGGCTTCTAGTCAGGCAGAAAGACCACAAAGTCCAAGCAGATTGGAGAGGATTCTCTGAGTTGTGTGCAGTTCCTTTGTCTTCTGTGTTGGCACTTGTATGACCGTAATGGCCATAGAGAATGAAGAAAGTATTCCATCTGGCATAATTCAGAGCACAGGTGAAGTCTATATCTAAAGTCCAATATGGACTTTTTGTTGAGTCACTGCTGTCAGGTAGTAACCAGGTAGCAATCTGAGAAGTTGCTCCTCAAAAGCCCAAAGTGTGATTCTGGTCAGTGGTAAACCTGGAAAAATAGACAATAAGAGTGTACATTTTTGTTTTTATTTACTGAGAATTACAGCAACAGTGTTAAAGTAGAACAAAAGTTAAATTAAAAGCTTTTGTTAGAAAGTAACATGTAAAGTGTGCTGAGGTCATTTATGAAGGAGGAGAGGGTATATATCCTTCTCAAAATGAGAGGTTTTAAAAGTAATGAGAATTACAGAAGACAGTATTTTCCAGGTTTTGAGTGTGTTCTTGTAGTTCTGCAGATGCAGAAGTCCACAGGTAGCCAGCTACATGGGCCTCCTAGCTATGTCTTCTTCCATCCTGTTTCTCAAGACCCAGAAGAGTTGCATTTAACAAAATCGTAGGTCTCTGAATAAGGTTTTATTTCACCTTTGGTGACAAGAAAAAAGAAAACTTTGATCCCATTATAAAGCAGAGCAGTGGCTAGCAGTGATGTTAACTTCATTAGACAACACTGTATATAAATTTTAGAAATAAATTTTCACTGAAAAAAAACCCAATTTTGCTTGTGATTTCAGTAAGAAGATTCTAAACTTCCTTTTAGAGTTAATTATATGCTGTTAGTACTAAGTAATGTAAGTAATTAGTGTCATATTGGCATTTAATCCAGCAAAATGTGTTATTTTTGACTGTTGGTCCAGACGATGGCTTTACCTGTGGAGTTAAAACTTGTGGTTTAAATACTTTTTAAAGTTACATTAAAAATTCCAAACAGGACTATTTTTTTCACCTTTCTTTCAAGGCAGTATATAATTACATTAGATATAATCAGTACATTGTGCAAATGTTGTTTTATTTACTTGGATTTTTAATTATGCTGAGAATTTATAGATGGATGCATAAATTTTATTCAACTTATCTAATGAAGATGAATGATTTTTCTATAATCAGCTCATTAAAATTATATTCTAGTTTTGAATTACATTGCAGTTCTACATGATGAATCCCTATTTCTTTTAACAAACAAAGCATTTTTTTCTAAACTGGACTGCTGAATTCTCTTACTACTTTAGACGAAAGAGCAGTCTTCTGCATTAGGTTTGACAGTTTGTATTTCCAAAATATAAACTGCATCAACAATAAAAATTCCATGATTCAGTAAAACTCTCCCCACATAAGGATTAAATCCTGGCACCACTGAATTAATCTCTTGAATTTGGAACCAATATTGCACCTGTAATTTGTAGCCAATGTACTGCACATAGTTTATGGTTACCTTACACATGATGACTTAACAATTCTTGTCTTAGTGCTTTAAAAACAGATATGACTAAATTTTCTGGCATTTCTTTCTTGATTCATTATAAGCTTGGTCTTGCATGATGATGAATGCTCTTGGTGGTCTTGAAAATTGACAGCATTCAATTCTTCTCAAGAGGGACAATGCAGCGTTGAGGGTTTACTTGAGAAGCATTTTTAGTAGAGCGTACCTGCATCATACTGTACTGCCAAAAAAGCATGGATCAAGTGCTGCCATGTGTAGCTTTTTAGTTTGAATGCATTCACTGCATACATTTATTTCGTGCAGTAGTCAGGCCTGCGGGTAATTCCATTTATTTATAGTGCTGCTGAATTTGGAGCAAAATCGGGTCCTAAGTTTTCAGCATTCTCAGATTTCTCTAGATTATGTTTGGAAAGCTTACTGCCCAAAGCAGAATGTGATTTAATACAGGAAATATACTGTATCAGCCAGAAATTAATGAAACTATCAAGACAGATTTAAAAAGAAAATGGTTCTGCAAATGTTACCAGATATTGAATATATCTCTCCTAGATTTTTATCATGTGACTAAGAGAAAGCAGAAATCCATAAGTGTCAGTTATTATTTACTGCAGCCTGTTCTGGAAGGTATGTAAGTGTGTGCTTGGCTGCCACTGTGCTTCACTGCCTTTGACTTGCCCTTGTAGTCAGTGAGACATCAAAGGGCTCAAGGGCTTTGTTGAATCTGGGCCTGCACCTTCAGTAGCAGATCAAGGAGAAACCTTTACCTGGGTGGCTGTTCTTATCTATTCGTCGCTAGGATCAGATTGTGGAGAGCGTCTCAGCTTAATGATGACATACAATACCATGTTTTCCAAAGAAAAGTTCAGGTCAGTACTTGTTCTGAAGTCAAGAATGAGGGTAGGAGTTGCCACTCCTCTCCAGTACCAGAAGCTTTACCCACCCACCAGATTCCAAAAGCCATCGGTGCCTCACCAGATACCAGCGGTCCCATGAGTCCATCCAAGTGGTCAAAATCTGTAACTTCTAGCTGTCAGTTCTGCAATGTAATGACAATATCTAACCACAAAAGTTTTGCTTCATATTAAAACTGAGCGGAACATAAAAGTAAATCACATGTGTTATCAAAGTAAGCAGTGTAACGAAAAGTACTCTCATTATTCACTTGTCAATTCAGTTTAGTTTTAAATGGACATGAATTACTGTAACACTTTTAATCTGCTACAGACTTCAGTAGTTATCTGAATGTATGGCCAGAATAATGCGCCAAGTCTTCAATTAGGCATGGATTTGAAGCAGTACTCTGCACATGGCATGGCGTAAGTCCATATTTCCTTGTCATAAGACATTCATTTTAGGAAATTAATTTACTGAGAATAATTTTTGTTCCTCAGATGTGTTTCAGCTTCATTTTGTGCAAATTAGAGGGACAACTTTAACTATTTTATGGTATTTAGTTTGTATGCTTCTGTAGCAGTAGAGATATTTTTCACAATTGGTAAAGGCATTATAACACATAAGGTGGCTGGATTTCCTTGCTTCAGGAGTCTAAATTAGTTGCGTGCGATACATATATGACATTTCCAGTACTTTGGTTTGCCTGTAAAACTGAGATGGTAAGATTTCAGTGCAACATCTCTTAACCTTTGGGGCTTTTTAGGAGACTCATTGACAGAGTCCCTTGGGAGGCGGTTCTGAAGGGCAAAGGAGTCCAGGAAGGCTGGTTGTTCTTCAAGAAGGAAGTGTTAAAGGTGCAGGAGTGGGCTGTCCCCGTGTGCCAAAGGATGAGCCAGAAGAACAGAAGCAACTTTGTCTGGAACTCAGGAAAAAAAGGAGAGATTATGACCTTTGGAAGAAGAGGCAGGCAACTCAAGAGGATTACAAGGGTGCCATAAGGTTATGCAAAGAGAAAACTAGAAGGGCCAAAGCCCAATTATTTAAAATGTTTCTACAAATACATTAGCAGCAAAAAGAGGGCTAAGGAAAATCTCCATTCTTTAATGAATGTGGGGGGAAACATAGTGACAAAGGACAAGGAAAAGGCTGAGGTACTAAATGCCTTCTTTGCCTCAGTCTTTAATAGCCAGACCAGTTGTTCTCTGGGTACCCAGCCCCCTCAGCTGGAAGACAGGGATGGGGAGCAGAACGAAAGCCCCATAATCCAAGGGGAAATTGTTAGGGACCTGCTACACCACTTAGACATGCACAGGTCTATGGGGCCAGATGGGATCCACCCAAAGGTTCTGAGGGGGCTGCTGGAGGTGCTCACTAAGCCACTGCCCATCATTTGTCAGCAGTCCTGGCTAACCACTGGGGGCACTTGACTGGAAGCTGGCGAATGCGATGCCCATCTACAAGAAGGGCCAGAGGGAGGATCGGGGGAACTACAGGCCTGTCAGTCTGACCTCAGTGCCAGGGAAGGTTATGGAGCAGATCGTCTTGAGTGCTGTCACATGTCACGTATGTGAGAGCCAGGTGATCAGGCCAAGGCAGCAGGGGTTTGTGAAAGGCAGGTCCTGCTTGACTGATCTCCTTCTATGACAAGGTGACCAACTTAGTGGATGCGGGAAAGGCTGTGGATATTGTCTACCTAGGCTTTGGTAAAGCGTTTCACACCATTTCCCACAGCATTTTGCAGGAGAAACTGGCTGCTCATGGCTTGGACGGGTGTGCTCTTTGCTGGGTAAAGAACTGGCTGGAGAGCCAGGCGAAAAGAGTTGTGGTGAATGGAATTAAATCCAGTTGACGGTCGGTCACGAGTGGTGTTGCCCAGGGCTCAGTATTGAGGCCAGTTCTGTTTCCTTATGGATGATCTGGATGAGGGGATTGAGTGCACCTTTAGTAAGTTTGCAGGCAACACCAGGTTAGGTGGGAGTGTTGATCTGCTGGAGGGCAGGAAGGCTCTGCTGAGTGATCTGGACCAGATAGGTCAATGGGCTGAGTCCCATGGTACGATGTTCAACAAGGCCAAGTGCTGGGTCCTGCCCTTGGGTCACAACAACCCCAGGCAGTGCTACAGGCTCGGGGAAGAGTGGCTGGAAAGCTGCCTGGCGGAAAAGGGCCTGGGGGTGTTGTTTGACAGCGGCTGAACATGAGCCAGCAGTGTGCCCAGATGGCCAAGAAGGCAACAGCATCCTGGCTTGTATCAGGAATAGTGTGGCCAGCAGGAGCAGGGTAGTGAGCACAAGTCTGATGAGGAGCAGCTGAGGGAACTGGGGCTGTTCAGCCTGGAGAAAAGGAGGCTGAGGGGAGACCTTAGCGCTGTCTACAACTACCTGAGAGGAGGTTCAATCATGGAGGGTATTGGTCTCTTCTCCCAAGTAACAAGTGATAGGACAAAAGGAAATGGCTTCAAGTTGCTCCAGAGGAGATTTAGATTGGATATTAGGAAAATTTTCTTCAGATTCTCAGGCATTGGAACAGGCTGCCCAGGGAAGTGGTTCAGCCACCATCCCTGGAGATATGTAAAAGTTGTGTAGATGTGGCACTTAGAGACATGGTTTGGTGGTAGGCTTGACAGTTGATGATCTTGAGGTTCTTTTCCAACCTAAAGGATTTTGTGATTCTCTGAACTATGGCATTCTGTCATGCAGCTACAAAGCAGATAGACAATTAATTTCACTGTTCTTAAAACAGCAGTATTATAGTTTATTCCTAACTGAGATCATTTTTCATTGCTTGTCACATGCTGGAGAAGGAAAAAAAATAGATAATACCTCCATACTACAAGTCCAGGGGGTATTGCTGATATAAAATATGTGGAGAATTTCATACTTGTGAGAAGGAATGGAAAAATAATCTACTGTGTTGTTTATGTGGTGATATATATCTTTGAGACATATGTTAGCTCTTGGAGTATTGAATGCTCTCTAGGTGAAGATACATTGCTCAGTTTTTATAAAGATATTTTTATGTATATTTTGGATAAATGTCAAAGCTCTTACAAATAATTTGAGCTAAGGGACTAGGTAGATAATTTGAAACTATGAGGATGGATCATTTTATACCTGGTTATAAATAAGCACATACAGAAACAAGGTATTTATTTCTTTGAAAAATGTTGAGCATTCCTAACGGTTGTAAAGTCTCATTTTAAATGGGAAGTTTTCTGATTAAGTGAAAAATTACTAACAATACTTATCATATCTTTTTATTAAACTAGAAATACGTGTGCTAAATTCCAAATGGAGGTCAAGGATATAGATGATAATAGGAAATAATGCAGAAATTGGAAATCAAAACCAGCTGACACTATGTCCTTTAGTCTTACTGTTTTGACATCTTACAAACTAATTTGGGTTCTTTATATAGATACCACAATACTGAAAGGCATCATTAAAACATATGTTGAGTTTCTTGGTGTCCCCTTTTCTTACTGCTTCACTCTACCGGATCAGAATGTGTTATGAAGTGTGAAGTGTTTTCCATGCACAGTTAGCACACATGAATTCATGCAGAGTTAGACATTTTGAAGCCTTCAGTAACTGTGCAGAAATAAAGCTTCACACCTATTAACTTGTTGTACCCCTTTTCAGAATATATATGTAAGTAGTTTTCTAAATGCTACTGTATAGTACTGTGTATGGACATTGGTGTTCCATTTAGGTGAGCTTGATTAAAGTAGTAGAAGATGAAGTATTCATTGCTGGAAAACCACAAAGGATGAAATGCACTTTTAAAGTCCATGAGAAGTAAAATAGTCTTGTGATGAGCTTTTTGGTCTTATTGTCTTAAACCAGCAGAATCACTCAGCAGCCATTTAAGAAAGAAGAGTGAGATGAATGCAAATAACATCCTAATGATCCTTAACATGATTGTTCTTGTAATGCAGATTTTCTATTTCTGTTGTCACAGTTGGCTGGTGCCAACTTTTTGCTAGTTGCTGTGTTTTAGAGAACTCTGAAATGAGATGAAGGTATAAAGGAAAAGTCCGGCAGAGAAACACTTGAGATGTTCCAATTTTGGAATTTGGTCAGATGTTATACATACTTAATAGGAGTGTGGTTTGGTTTGGAGAGTGCCCATTGCAAGAATGAACGTTAAAAATATTGAAATGAATTGTTCGAATGGAAATGTTGTTTTGCCATTCATCATCCAAGGGCACAGCAGTGATACATTTGTCTAGTAGAATTATGTGCATTATTGTGTTCTTCAGTACTGGGAAAAAGAGCTAATGAAAAAACCTAGACACTTAAAAAAAGAAAATAACTTTTTAAACTCTTGTTGAGTATTTTTTGTTCTATTTTTTTTAAAAAAGTCTTAAAAATGCAAGTAGTTTGTTTTTTAAATATTAAGTTACATTCCAATTCTGGTTTCTTTTAAAATACTTCCATAATAAAATCACTATTTTCATCAGTGCAATTACTAGTTCATTTACTTTGTCATACCCTTTTCAGCTTAGAGAGACACAAATGACACACTTGATTGTTAAATGAGTCATTCTGAGACTGCGAAGAGAATGGGTTTTCATCTTCTTTTAAAGTTAACCTTGTGCCAAACTTTTGTAGAGGCTGTGGAGGTGATTATTTCATGTGAAATAAATGTCAATTTCTTTGTGTAAGCTCTTTGAAAGTACGTTCTTTGGTCATCACATCACTTCCATTTAGTCAGATTTGCTATTGACCCAGATGGAAGTAAGCTACATTTTTATTGTTTCCTCAACAAGGAATACTTTCCTTTTTATATGCAGATGATGTTGATGAAATTATATTTCAGACATGGGAGTGACAAAGGTGCTAATAAATTCCTTAAATGGGAAGTGTCATAGCAATTAGACAGAAGATATTTATGTGAACACAGACGTGCACACATAAATATATGTTATTCTACATGATATCAAGTGATTAAAACTTACATTGTGTATAGAAAATATATCAGAGGGACTCCATAAGGCAGAAATTAAATTACAATTTATGACATTGAAAATTGTTTTGCTTATTTTCTTCATATGTTTTTCTTGAAGGATTGTTCATCTTCGGAAGAATATACTATTGCTGCAGCATTGCTACCCCTGACGACTGCTTTTTATAGGGTGAGTTTTTTATTGAAAACCACTCTATTTTGTATTTATTTACATTACATGCATTGTTAAAATGAAGAAAGTGATGGCAGAACAGGTGGGTAGGGAGATTGCTAGGTATGGACATTGCTTCAGAATTAAACTTAATGATACTGGGTGATGATGATTGTGAAAAATTTAACCAGAACTAAATGCAGGTTTGTATAATGGGTTAGAGAATTACCATTGAATTATAACTAGTCACAATTTCTGATATTACTGTGGAAAAACTTTATTGAAGTGCTTTTTTGTTTAATTCGGCATGTTAAGCATTGGCCAAAAAGTACACGTTAGGTTTTCAGTCTGTGTAGTTGTTAATTTTGGTTTGTTTTAACTGTATATTTGTTTTCAGTTTCTTGTGTGGTTTTTTTTTTTTCTTTTTTTTGCATTGCGTTTGATCTTTGAAAAAGTTTTAGTTAAATGGGCTTTATTTTAGAGCTCTACCACAACGCTGCTTTCTGGAGTCTACAGAATATTTTCATTTTCTTATATAAGCTAGCGTGGTAAGACATGAAATTTTTCAATCCCAGCAAATAAACTTTCTCCCATCATTAATTGCAAGTTCATCTTTTTTTTGTTCAATCTCTTTTAAGTCCTTGAGTAGTAGAATCATGAGTTGTTTGTCATTTGTTGCTGCCACTAATACCTAATTTGGAGAAAGAGCTAATGAGCTGTAGAGATTTTCCATTTCGCTATTTTATTCTTACTACTGCCTTAATCCTACATTATGAAGAAGAGTTGACTTTAGTTCCATTTTATTTTCTGATTTTTAGTTCTTCTAATAAAAATGTCCAAGAAAGTCCACATAGCTCTTTATGTTGAGAGGTACAGAGAGTATTTTGGGGTGTTGTAGCAGTTTGGTTAGATTCCTCATCTGGTAAAGTTTAATCAAGTAGGAAAAAAAAAGGCAGTAAAAATAATACTCTTTTTTTAATAATTTTTTCGCACAGAGTAGTATGAGTGTTGAAATAAGCTTAAATAAGTTTTAATTTCATAATCAAGGAGAGCCAAAAGCTGGATTGAATAAATATATCTTTAAGTAATTTCTTCTTTATGCTTCTGTTTTTGGTAGGAGTACCGAGGTCTCACACCATTTCTCTCACAGAAAGTTCTCTGAAATCTTTTGTGTAATAATCTAGTCCTGTACTTGCTATTTATCTCTAAAACTATACACTCAGAAAACTGTGAGCCCCCGGATGTAAGAAACATGATGATTTTTTAGTGTTCCAGACCTGAATTAAAAATTAAAGTAACCTGACTGCTAACTTACAAAAGCCAGCTGTTAATGCATAATAGAAAAAGAATTTTGTTTTTCCCAGATCTAATCCTCAGGTTCAATGATGGCCCCCTTTGGTATGTCCCATTAGATACAATTTTTTGGCAAAAGTACTTATTTTGATATGAAACTATTCCTACTAAACACAAACTGTGTTGTTCAGAACACAAGATCAGTAGACAAACTTTGCAGTGATTAGTTAAAATTAAGATTAACAGTTTCAGGTTCTGTTTCAAATTTGAGCAAAAATTAAACATTTTGGAGCATTTTTCAGCTTCTCTAGAGGTTTTCAAGATTGTATCCTAGACTAGAATAAGTGTGTTCTACCTGGCATGAACCTGCGTAGGAACAATGTTCTTTATCAGTATTCTTTAATTTAAGAAAAATGGGTGGCATTTTTCCACCCCTTTAACATCTCTATAACCCTTCCAGGGGTTCCTGCTCTAGAGTTACACTAAACTAATGTTCCTCTTCTCCTCTTTTGGGGAGAAATAATACCAAATCCTGCTG
Organism: Caloenas nicobarica; assembly: GCF_036013445.1. Classification (NCBI taxonomy): domain Eukaryota; kingdom Metazoa; phylum Chordata; class Aves; order Columbiformes; family Columbidae; genus Caloenas; species Caloenas nicobarica. Next base: position 57,264,447 of record NC_088249.1, on the reverse strand, counting down.
CTTTGCTTTTGTCCCTTGAGCTTCCTGCTTTTTAATGTATTAACAGTTTATAAGTTCTCTTTTCACTGGGTTTCCCTTTACCGAAATCTTAGATAGAATGATTAAAGTTTTGTTGCTTAACACAGCATATTGCTGTTCTGTCTCTGATAAGTCCAGAGGAATGTACAAACTAAAATTAAGGTCATTTGGGGGACTATTTGTCTTTTATTAAAATACCTTCAGGAAAACTGGTATGTTTGCACTGTCAAACTATGTCATGGCCTTTTCTGCTGAGTTGCTTGTCAATTTTATTTAATTACTATATAGAGTGTAGTTTACACTCACATGCACATGCACACACACACTTGAAGCTGCATTTCATTTTTTTATAGGCAGAGCATAGGTATTCCAATCCTGTTGCTTCAATATGCAGAACTGTCTGTCTTCTGCTATAAGTGTGATTGTGTTTCTGCATTCCAAAAAAATGGTGAAGTAGTAAAGTAGTATGTACTTGTTTTTATTGAAGTTTCTATTAGCAGAATACCATGTTTAATGCCAGCAGCATATTAAATGTTATTTCACCTAGCCCTGTTGGAACTGCACAGTGGTCTTGGTAGCCAGGAGTAGACCAGAATTTAATTTGAGTGTGCACTGGTATTACTGCACAGATGGCATTCCACATTGAGTTATCAGTGAGAAAGCCTGTAAATCTAAAAATGTTGTAGAGTTATATCAGTCAAATATATATTTTACAATCTATGTTTGCTGTAGCATTTTGATGGGAAATTATGATGGGATTTCATGTCACAGCATTCTGTTGTTAATGTAATTCCTGTTCAAATGAAATAATAAGAAGTTACACAACATTACAGTTCCTTTGTGAAAGACTATTGTGTATAGGAAATGTTAAGTTTCATTTTCTTTCCCTAACACAAAGTGGAGGACTAATGAAACAATTACCTGTTCTTCCTAAATAGCTTTACTGTATGTGGCCACATATAGCGCAGACACCAAGTGTTTGAGGTGTATAAATGATGAGAAAGATGTGTTTTCCTGTAAGTCTGGCAGATGAAACCAAGAAACTGAGTAGTAAGAGAAACATAATCCTAGAGGTGATGTTGGTTAGATTCTGGAATTGTCTTCTCATGAAGTACTGAATACTCTAGCCTTGAGGTATTTTAAAATATTACTGGGAAAACAGTAAAAAAATATATAGAAAGGAAAAAGCTTGCATGATCTAAGAGGTCTTGTGAGATAGACAAGATGTCTTTGCTTGTGTAAAGATTAGTCTAGGGTATTTCTACATGTACCTAGTTAAAATAATAAGAAACATCACTCTGTACAGCATGCTATCAGCTCTCGGGCTGTCTGGTGAAATGTCAGAATTCCAGCTCCTGAAGTCTGGTGAGTGATCTGTTGTGAAACTTGATCAGGCAGGATTTGATTGCACTCGTAGCTGGTGGGATTAAATTCATAGACAGGAAGTCAGTACTGGTTGCATATTTGTGGCCTGGAGAAATAATTGAATTTTTCTAGAAAAAATAGTCACAATGCTTTTCAAAAATTTTAAATATTGGACATGAACTGCTAGTAAAATGTGACTCATCAGTGACAGTAGACTTTGATGGGTACTGTTAATGTCAGAAAAACAAACACATCTTTTGCTTCTGGGTTAGAAAAAGGCTTTAGTTTACCATTAGTAATACTGTTGGAATTTTGTTTAAATTGAAACAATATAAATAAAATGTATTTATACATGAAGATAAAAGAATTTTTCCATGTTTTTTTGGTAGGGATGACCCGTGCTCATTTGGTACGCGATCACTTTTTCTGTATATGAAATAGAAATGTAGTATTCCCTGGTGCTGTGGAAAATAGGTCTTTTTCTAAATGTGGGAAGAAAGGATAAGATGAAAAGGATATATCTTAATCATATTTTCATTTTATTAACTCATCAAGGAAGACAATTTGACGGTCGTGAACTGGCATTGTGACGTTCACGGGATTTGGATACTCTTGTGTCAGTTCTGTCTCTTTGCCATTGTGGCAAGATGTCATGTAGACTGCACTGCATTTCTCGAAGGGTTAGTGTGCAGCAGGAGTGGTGATCAATGGCAGGCACCAGTTTCGGCCTGTCCGCTGGACAACAAGCAGAGGCAGCGAATCTCTTGTCCTCACTGCTGTTCCGTGCCAAGTCACAGAGTCTGCTTCTCCATCTTTCCTCCCTTTTCAACCAAGACGATGCTTGGCAGTCTGATCAAACATTCTTCCTTGCATCCCTCAACTCTTGCAGAACCTGAATGTGCAGGTTGTAATACAATGTTCTCACTTCCAGGGGATTTTTTTTTTCTTTTCAAAATTTTGTAATTAAAATTTTATCCTTCAATTGTGGATAATCATCCATGTTCCCATTTCTACCACGTCACATAGTAGATAGTAATGCACCTGGAAATTTTCGTTACATTCAGAAGTGACAGTTCTGATCGCCTGTGTTTGAATACAGGAAGTGGCATAATAAGAATATACTGTTCTGAAAGTAGAATTTGTTCTGTGTAGTAATCTTGAGTGAACATGTATATTTTATAGATGAGCATTTATTTAAATTGCAGAGCAGTATCATTTTTCAGAATCACAAGTATTTCATTTAGATTTCGGAGACATTTGTTGGTTTTAATGGTTTCCTGTACACTTGGAGAGCGCTGATCTGGTCTCAGCAAAAATAACCCAAATGCGCTGAACTGTCTCACAGATAGGATGTATTACATTAACCCTGACATTCATCATGTAGCATAACACTGTGAGCTGCATTGGAGACTGCCTCATAATTTTATGTGACCAAATTATGTAATTTTGGGGAGGATGGAGGGAAGGATTGAGTTGGTTTTTTTTTTTAAATTGCTCATAAACCACCAATTTTTGAATAATATTTCAGTTGGATAGTGATGCTGATTTTGTTCTAGAACTTTCAATGAAACAGAAAAACATTTTGCAGGCTAGTGCTAGATGAAATCCCTAGCTATTGTTTGGCTGTTCATCTGCATGTCTGCCCATTTACCATTAGTACTCCACACGCCTATGCCTTTCTCTATCGAGAAGGAAATAGAATTACATAAAATAGGAGGATTGCTTTACTCAGTATTTTTAAAAGATTACCAAAATTTGGTAAATCATTTTACTTAACACTTTTTAATATCGTACAGAACATTTATTCCAGTCATCTTAGGAATTATCCCAGTAGCATTTTCTAGATGAAAAATACATTAGTCCATGTTTATTTAAAGTGGGTTTTGTTTAAGTTTGTTTAGGGTTTTTTTTTAATAATCTTCAAGGTTAATACGAAATTGTGACTTAAGAAAAAAATTTTAAGTTAATAATAAAATGTGAATCTGGAAGTATTCCATGTTAAGACACCAATATAAATAATTGTTGGTGTTTTCCACAGTGAAATACATGTGTTCCTTTGCATAGCATAGTAATAAAATGAAATTAATTTGAGAGTATACTTTTTCTAGTTCAAATGAATTACCATATTTTCAGTAACAGTTATGACAGACGTCCAATGGAAGAAAGCCTTTACTCCTTGAAATGCCTAAATAAATGACCACTTTACTCCAGAGCCTGTTAGGTGTGGGAAGGATTCCCAGTTATAAGGATAAAGGCTTTCTCTGAAGATTAGAGAGGCAGTGCTAGAGAAATTCAGAGTAGTTTATCATATTTTGACTATTACCCTCAAATGCTTTTCCAAGAGAGACCCAATCCAAGGTTAGTTATGTAACAGAAGCATCATAATTTGGAATGTGCTCTCTGTTGTGTAGCATCAGCTACGAAGTCGCAGAGAAGCTTCCTAATGAAAGGCTGATGTGGAAATCTGTGATGATGGGAGAAGAATGGATTCCATTTTTATGTCTTTATCACGCAGATTTTACAGTTAGTACCAACTGGAATAGGTGGAATATTGATCCAACTGTACTGTGAAAAACAGTGGAAAATTATCTCTGTTAATTTATAACAAATAATAATATATTTTAGAGTGAGTGTAAATACCAAGGAATTGTGTAAAGTTAGTGGATGAAACAGTTGATTTTGAAGAGCAAAATTAGTGGGCTTTTTACATTTGAGTTTTCATTCTTAACTTGTATTTCTGCACAATTGCTATTGGCACAAGTAATTCTCATAAACATCAGCATGCTATTAATCTTCTATAAAGCTAGAAAGACTTCCTGTAATACATTAGCTTTCTGTACTGAAATATCTTCAGTCTATCTTGTTGCTGTTTTTCCTTCTAGACATTTCTGTCTCTTACTCTGATGTGCTTGGGATGAAATCACTTCTACTTCTAGTCCCATCCTGAAAGGCTTCCATTATTGTCTTGGCAAGAAGTTTTGTCTGCTTCCATTAATTTTCTTCTTGTATCTCTATTCTGCCAGTTCTGATACTATCTTAGTCTATGAAAATGTTTTTGTGACTGAAATTGTGTTAAATAACATTATTTTTAATACTATACTTATTTATGCATTCTCAGAATGGTAATCCCTCAAATGTAGAAATGCATGAAGTTGTATGCTTAAAAACCAGCAAGAACATGCCTGTATCATATAGCGGATACTATGGAAGAAGCTGAACCACAAAAGAAAATACGTGTAGGTGGACTTTAAGTGGTTCCTATTTTTTACATAACTCTTCTAAAACAAACAGCACTGTATTTAAGGACATTACACAGGAGAGAAGGCGGCTTTTTCTGCAGTTCTTCAAATGAAGTAATAAGTATCAAGAGAATATGTGTTAGCTTTCATCATTGGATGATGCTGTTCTTTCACTCTCAGAGCTGTAATGCTTCTTTTTATCAGCAGAGCTTGTAATGTTTCAACTTGGATACCAATCTGGCTTGTTAGGAATGAGTGAGTGGTAATGTTAGTGAAAAGTGTAAAAGGGCATGACATACATGCCCTTTTTGCAGGGATAGGGTTGGATGTTAATCCTTTCACATGAGTCATATTTTGTAAGGAAAAAAAAATTTATCCTTTACATTGAGATCGGTTCCTAGACTTCCGATGCTAGTGTAACTTAAAATACCACGCAGTATGTTTACGATATAAGCTAGATTTTTAAATCTTAATTTAATATATAAATTGCATTTCCATGTATTGTCTCGTTTAATAATTCTTCTTTCAGACATCTCACTCATTTTGTACATATCCAAGTTGACAGGCAAAAGATTGATTGAAGATATTTTACAGTATTATCAAGTGTGTATATTAGCATTATTTGCATTACTGGAGGATCCAGGAGCCATAATTATGGGCCAGAACTGCTGGTCTTGCTTTTGTACAAACGGACATGAAGCTCCTCAAGAGCTTACAATATGAATTTGAAATAAGTAATAATACTTGAAGCCAGACAGTTTGAGGCACTGCAAGGAAGCTGTGGTGCAGTATTAGTCATCAATATTGTTGGTGATTCTGTCCACCAGTATGTTAACTATGGCTAAAGCTCTTATAGACATGACATAAAAGCAGTATTTTCTTGAATTCTGAGAGAGGATAGTGTGGTTACTTGGCAGGTGCTTATGAATAGGAGTGGGGTCATGGAAGAGAATAGTAAGGTGATGGTCACAGTTCTGTCAATATTTCCAAACACTCTTCCAGACGAGGGTTTTTATTAAATCCACTATAAGTTCCTTTCACATAAATATTATAGTTCAGTAAATTATTTTTGTAAAAGCAAAAATACTTTTAAAGTTTCTTGTTGTTTTACCCAGCAGGCAGCTAAACACCACACACAACCGTTCATTCATATCCCCAGTGGGATGGAGGAGACAATCGGAAAAAAAAAGGAAAGCTCATGAATTAAGATAAAGACCATTTAATAGGACAGAAAGGGAAAATAGTAATAACAGTAATAATAACAACAACAACAAGCGATGCACAATGCAGTTGCTCACCACCTGGTGATCAACGCTTGCTCAGCCTGTCTCCAAGCAGTGGTTCCTCCAGCCACCTTCCCCCAAATTATATACTGAGCGTGACATCATATGGTATGGAATATCCCTTTGGCCAGTTTGGGTCAGCTGTCCTGGCTGTGCCCCCTCCCAGCTTCTTGTGTACCTGGCAGGATGACGTGAGAAGCTGAGAAGTCCTTGACTACGTAGCAACAACTAAAACATCAGTGTATTATCAACATTATTCATGTTCTAAACCCAAAACACAGCACTATACCAGTTACTAGGAAGAAAATTAATTCTATCCCAGACAAAACCAGGACAAAGTTAAAACAGGAATCTGGGGATTCTTGTTAGCTGTGGTTGAGTGGTTTTGCAGTATCACTTGCAAACACATGCCAAAATGTCATCTTTGATCCTTAAGATTTTCATTAGTGTAGTTTGGTTGTGAATAAATACATAATACATGCATGTAGAACAGATTTTATGTCTTTGCAGGTAGAGCAGATCTCACTTCCAAAACTATTTTTAGGTGAAAAGTAATCTGGATGAAATAAAACAGGAAAGTGTAATACGAGGGTTTAGCGCATTAGTGGGAGAGACTAACTACAGGATTTTTTTCACATGTGTTGTTACAAGGAATTTTGGAAATGAATTACTGTAGTAAATTTGCTCTGTTGAAGAAGCTTGCTTTCCCAGAATGATAACATCATGAGAAACATTTTAAAGAACTTTGCAATCTGCAATTCCTTTCCTTAGTGGTTTGTGGGAGGAAGTACTTGGTCAGGAAAAAAAAAAACACAACAACAACAAAAACCTGCCCACCCTTCCCTAATTAAAATAAGAAGTGAAGATAGAAGTTGTAGTAAATGTTTAGTTCTTTAAGTGAGGAACTGACTCCTAGAATAAACAGAAACCTTTCCATTGTATTCCCACAAGCATTGGATTACATGCTTTGTAACTATTCTTGATCCTACTTGAACTCATTTTCTAGCAATGATACAGAACTCTGGTTTGACTGCAGCAATTTTAATTTGGTTATAGCCCATCTCTCTACATTGTTGTTATTTCTAGGAGGGATTACAGTGTTACAGAAATACTGCTTCATTTAAAATCTTCACCGTGAAAGAATTTCTGCTGGTTTAATTAAAATTTCTGGTAAAACTCCTGACCTTAAAGTGAAGGAATGTAAATCTGAAGTAACTGAGTCCCATGCATTTTCCGTATCTGTACGTTCAGCTTTACCTCCTGATGAGTACCTCCTTATTCCAGCAGAATGGAACTTAATTTTCTGTGTCAAAATGCAATTTCTTTTATTTAACTCAGTTTCGTTGAGGCATTATCATCTGTCATAATTGGAGCGGCATTATTTTATGTTTTCAGAAGAGAGCAAATGCTTACAGATGGTAGGGGAGATAAGTTACTAATATATTTACGTATATTGCCTGCTTTTGTGGGAATTTCTGTATTGCCATTCCGAATATCTCATCAACAATTTAAACTGGGTTTGGCTAAAAATTTGTGGCGTCACAAATTCTTTCCTGTCTTACAGTTTCCCCCTTCACTCATACACATTATTATGCTCCCAGTGATTCAAGGCCATAACTGAAGTTAGTATCTGCTACTGTTGTTTTCGTCCACATCCCTGCATTTTATCCACTTGCTGCTTTATTCTTCGTAATAGTTCCTACAGTTAAAATTCTTGTTAGGATCCTCATCTTCACTGCTTCTGATTCGTCACTGGCTTTCTGAGCTTGTGGATACCACATCAGTTCTTTGTCCTTAGTTCAAAACACTCCTGCCAGTAAGAATTTATTTGGCAGATGTTGTATCTCTCCTGTTCCTCATGCTGTATCTGGATCCTGTGATTTGGCAGAAGAGTTACTTATGGTATCCTGGTAATGCACTTGCATCCAGCACCTCCATAATAATTTTCTTTGCCTGTTAGTCAGACTGGATCTTCATTTAATCTGTTAAATGACTTCCATCAGAGTGCAATAAATACAGGTTTCTCGTATGATATTCTTCATCATATTGCTCCTCCCATTTTTGCCGATCCTCTGAATGACGTAGAATATATAATTTGTATTGCCAAGATGAAATCTACTGCTATTATATATATATTTATTATTAATTTGCAATTTATATTCTGTATTGTATTCTTATATCTTTCTGACTATTTTGCTGATCTTGTTCTTGAGGACTACTTGAAGACTCTTGTTTAACAGTTTCTTCAGATAAGGAAATGCTGTATACTGAGATAATTTCAGAGAGATTTTTACCACTGAAGACGGAGAAGGCTGAAGAAGAAGGAAAACAGTAATTAAAGAAATACTAGAAGGAAGTGACAGAAGAACTTTAAAATAATTACTTTATTACCGTTTTGAGGATTACTTAGATGCTCTATTAACTGGGCTTTAAATTTCATATCAGGTCATCAATAAATCTAAGGACCACTGTCAGAATATAAATAAAAACATAAACTCCTGAGATTGACAGGGTTGGCTGGTTGGTTTCTCAGCTTAGAACCTGGAAAACAACTTTGTTGCTGGGAGGTGCTGTTTGTGGGTAGAGCCAACACCACCATTCCAATGCAGTCACCCAGGTGCACTCTCACTGCTGAGCCAACTGACACCAAAGGAATATGGTGACATTTTAGCAGATTTTCAAGATAGCTGTGTGACAATTTCAAAAACGATTCAGATGGATTCAACACGGCAACTGAGAATTCGTGAAATCTGTAGCTTAACTAATGGAATTAAATCTTGATTAATAGAGTCATGGTAATCTCTATAATGAAATTAGATTTTTAAAAAATACTTTAATATTCTGTAGACAGGGGAAAAGTGAACGTATTTCTTATCCACTGCTTGGAACTTAACCTTATTTAAAATTGTGAATTTCTGGTATGAAAATATCTTCTCACTTTCTTTTTTGCGGGTTCTGAACATTCTTCATTCAAGATGATTTTAGTTTCCTTAGTGTTTTCTGCATATAACAGAACTTTGTAAATCTTTTTGGAATCTCTTTGGAGAAAGGAGAAGTGTGATTTTGTGCATTATTTAATGTTATGTGTATCTGTGTATTAGCATATATCTGTCTTTCTTGACACGTCTATATAGAAATCACCGAGATATTCTGTATGGCTTTAAGTAATATATAGTAAATTATGTATGATCTTCAGGAATCTGGGATTAAAGATCATGAGTAGTTAGATGTTTAACTCACTTTTTCCAGATAATGTATACAATAAATAAAGCTCCATCCAGAATTACATCCCAATTTTGTAAAATTCTAGAATTCTATTGCCCTCTGCTGGTTTAGTGTACCCGTCTGTGATCTGGTAGCACTGAATTATAAGTAAGCAGGCCTTTCTTTTATTTTTCATGGTGAAATAACAGTAGATAAACAGTGTAATGAACTGCTTTGCTACTCACACTTTAAAAGTATTTTAAAATGTGCATCAGTCTTGAGTCCAATCTTGTCTGGTGGCTTTCAAAAGTTAGCAGAGGTGGCAGATTGTTTTCTTGTTTGTTGCCGAGGTTTTCAGGCTGAGAAGCAGCATGATTTAGTATTTTGGTGGGTTTTTTATTTGTCTGTGTGTTTTTCTAATACACTATCAAATTTTCAAACAAACAAACAAAACCAACAAACAACATAGACGCTTCACAGTTCTTACTTTATGGTTTTATGACCTTTCCCTGTATTTGTGTGTCCAGTACACGTGAGTATAATCTTATATTTTAGACCGAATGGGAAAACCATTTATTGAGTTGAATTTTTTGACTGGTGTTACCCCTGCAGTGCTCAGTCAAACTTGAAAACATATTCGCACACACTTATACTTGTTTGAGTGTGTGCCATGACAAATAATGAAATTCATGCATGGTGTGATGCAGTGTTGTATGCAAGTAATATATAGACAAATAGGTCAATTTATATAGGTTGATCCTGTGGGACTTCTTTGGAGGCTTTTTGAACGTTACCAGGTATCTATGTGGGCACAACATAGATCTGGATGGAGGACTGGCACATACAATATGTTCATCCCCTTGGGGAGGGGCGGTGTGTTGCCCGCAGTAAGTGGTACCTCGTCATGATATGCAATAGGTGGTAATTGACTGAATGTCTATATAAACAGCTCCTAGATGGGCAGTAACTCTAAAGTAGCAGTGTCACGATGTCCTGCTTACACTTGCAGGCTTCCAGGGCGAACCTTACCCAATACAAGAAGGGAAGTTCTATGTTCTCCTTTGGTATGCATAGAAGATCGGTGGGTAATTTCCAGGGTGTTGCAATAGCTTTCTCACAGAAATCAAGCCAATAACCCATAGCACAGGGATTCCTCGAAGAGCCGAGCGGGAAGCTGTTCTTTGCGTTCAGCTACAACCTCTTCCTCACCTCTCTCTTCCTTCCTCTTCTTACTAAAAATATCCAGAACAATAACCTAGGATGTAAGTTGGAGACAAAAATCCAGTTTACTTCTGAAGTAAACAGAATTTCTCTGAAAAATAGAGTACTATTGACATTGGCCCTGAATTTCCATAGCCAAGAGATGTGCAGCAAAATCCTGTGAGACGAGCAGTCTCAGGTATATTCACATTGTTTTTTACTCTTTTTGATTTGCGTCTCTTTTTTCAAACTTCAATAACTGGATCCTCTGATTTGCTAGAGAAACTTCCTTTCGTCTTTAAGCTTTTGTGGTGTAAAGGGTAATGACTGATGAGTGATCAGCACAAAGCCTGCTTTTCTTTTCCAGAAACAAGCAATCTAAGTAATACAATGTCAGAGAGGCTCTTAGGGGACATGCACCTCACAGTAAGTTTTACAGTCTTGGAGTCACTGCACATTTTTTACTGAGCCACCAAGTATCATTTTCAGAATCAGAAGTATTCAGTGTTAGGAAAATTCCAGGCGTGTATTATCCAGTGCCACTCAGTAAGGTGGAAATAATGGAAGGGTAATTCCTGAATTCGGGAAATTGCGTAGTCACACATAGTGTAATTTGGGAGAGGAGTGCTTGAGTTTTTTAAGTGCCGTTAGTCTACTGAGAGAACTTGCTGTCCTTTGCAGAAGTTAACTCATTTTCTGGTGGTTATTACTGCTTACAGCTGAATGTTCATTTAAGTTATCATACAGACAACTTTAGAATAAGGATTTCATATTTTCTTCTAAGGTGTTTTTTAAGCTGTCAGCCCTTAAATCCTCCCTTATAAGTAGGAAATTCTTCTGCTGCCTCCTACATTCATTCTGTCTGGCAGAAATGAATTATCAGGACAGGGAGAAGGAGCATAAATATCAGTATAGTTTAGCTGTTCTATGGAGAGATAGGTGAAGATTTGTTTTATATATGTAGGATTTCTTGATGAAAAACTCTGAACTACTGTTTTACTTAAATTGGAGAAATCCTGAGCAAATTCTTTTGAACGAACAGTAAATATTAGGACCCTTTTGATGTATTGGATTAGTTTTCATTCTAGTGAAATGGACTGACCAAGCATACCCAGGGTAGAGAATACAGAAAGTGCAAGCTTCATGGAATGCATGCATTTCTACCAAGAGTATTTTTAGGCCATGGGTTTTGACTGCACAGGAGCAGCAGTGCGCTTCTTGAGGCTGGTATTCATATTGGTTTTTTACAAACAAACTGACTGAAACAAGCTGAGAATCCAAAGTGATTTTTCCCAAAATAACTGGCAGAGCTGATCCTGGAACTACAAGTCCTGACTTTGATTCTGTGTTCTGGCCACTAGCAGGTTCTGCCGTTTATTTCAACACATGCAGGTGATGAGAAGGATACTGTTGATGGTCGCTTAGCTTTTTCATGGATTTTCTTTCATCCTTTTGTAAACAAACTATTTTTACTTTGCCTAGGAGTTACTGTCAGTGTTGACTTCTGTCCTTATATTTGAACGTAAATCTCCATCCCTTAAAAATTGTGCTTTGTACATGGCTGTTAATGGTTTTAAATTATGAGCACAGGAAGAGCATTTAAAAGCCCCTCAGCTTTCCTGTCCTGTCCTGTTTGTCCCCATGTGAAAATCATTTGTCTCGTTTTTATTTTTGTAACACTATTACTATGGACCCAGGGTTATGAGTTTAAACTTTTGTTGGGGGTTACACCAAAGATAACCTGCCGTTTACGTAGTTTACACAGTTATCTGATTTGGGCTGAGGCATCAAAGGCAGCTGAACAGGTTGATAGTCAAATCACTCCTTTGTGCAGCATTTACTACACAAATTGGCATGAGCTAGAGTTGAACAGACATTTACATGTTTTATTTGTTTTCTTGGCGGCTGTTTTTTGTTGTTGTTGGGGTTTTGTTTGTTTGTGGGTTTGGGTGTTTTTGAGGGGTGTTTGTTTGTTTTTAATGTGATTCCCTTTTTGCAGCTGTATTCTGACTGAGAATTACTGCCAGTGGAAAAAATAAAGAGTAAATCAAAGTAAAAGTCATGATATGGCTTTAGCAGTAACTGTTGCTTTCAAGAGGTGTTATCCATATTTATATTCTGTGATTTACCTGTCATCCTCATTCCTCTGTAACAAAGTTTTGTGCATCTGGATTTTTAGTTAAGTGAATGTTTGCACCAAATCCATTCTGTGGGCCCTGTGTTAATTACCACAGCTGAACAACCTAAGCTTTTTAAGCTAGCCGTGGGTACACCTACCAATGGTGAAAGACGTGAAATACGTACAGCTGTTAAAGGATAAAGATTACTGTAAAGGAGGTAGCTTTACAGGAGGATAAGGGTAGTCCTCCTGTATGTTTTTTGTTTCAACATTTCCTCATTTTTACAATTAAAAGACTAAATTTCATGTACAGTTAGTTGTCCTGCTAATTAACAGGCTTGATATAGTAATGAATTAGCATATATTTTATATGCCTGAGATTTTTTCACGGGATGCACAGCAGTGAATACAAAGGCCAGTAGGACACTGTTTGAGCTGTCCTGTTCTGAGATTTAACAGCTGGATCAAGCACGGGAGCCGCTCCTGTGCGATGCGTTCTCGTTTCCTGTGAGCCACCAGACACTGCATCCCAACTGAAACTTGGGAATCTGTTAACAAACCAGCTATCTTCTGTTTCAATCTGTACTGAATAAACAAAGTGACATTTGATGTAATTTGAATCTTCCATGCATTTAGATTTCTTACCAGGTTACCAAGAGATTTTGATTACATTCTTCATGATTAAATAAAAAACTATATTTCTCAGTTTTTGATGGTTAATCGCAAGAAGGTATTTCAGTTGGGTAAATTTTAGTAGCATGTCACATACCATTTCCTCAAATGTACCATTTCAAAGGACCTTCTCTTTGATAGGGAATGAATACATGGCACATGATCAGGACTTTTAGTTCATGATGTACTTGGAAGAGCATAGTGTGGAAAACACAGTTCGAAGAATTGCAAAACCAGAAATCTATAAAACAGACTTTAAAATTTTCAGTTGTAATTTCCCAGCCTTCCAATTGAATGCCTGGGTGGCTGCTGAGGAATTGTTGTATTTACTAGCTGTTGTGTACATTGGTCAGTTATAAATATTAAATAGAGTAATATTTATGCTCTACAGGAAAGGGGTTTACAACGTAATCATTAAAGTAAAATTTAAAGTCTGAATGTAGTGCATATTTCAGATATGGGTAGTAGTCTGAGTGAAAGTCATTAAATGAGGCACCCAGTAATGTACTTCATTATTCAGTTCTGCTGTAGAAATAATCATAAGCAGGTATTTAGATTACCTGCCTCTTCACTATATGCAGTATACAACACAGATTTTTTTCAAAAAGTAAGAATATATGATAATAAGATTTCATTGTTCATGGTTCAGGTCATTGAAATAAATTTCCTTTAATTGTATTTGGTTATCAAGAATATTAAACAACCCACTGGGATACCAGTGCTACCTAAATAAATAGACCTACTTGGAAAAAATGATGCATTCATGAGAAATGCTGTAACAGTTCTGGTTTTGTTTGAGGCCTTATAGGGATCCAGACCCTTGTGGCTTCAAAAGAACATACCCAATTTACTACTCTTTCAGGAGCTGGATTTGGATCATACAGTGCAGTAGATAACAATGAAGAGAACAATTTATCTAAGCTGCAACAAATGCAGCTTATTAGAAGGACTCAGTTGCCACTTAAAATTATTTTAAATTTCATTACCACAGTTCTGACTTTTAAATAAAACTAGAAATAATTTTCACCTGTTTGAACACTGATTTCTATGCTGTAGGACTAGGTAATTAAAATACTGTATTTTGTTGGCACGAAAAATATTTTATATTAGTAGTGTTTTCTGTACTATCATAACAGAATTCTTCCTCTCGAGTCTCATTTTTCTACTGAGAATCAAGAAAGCCGCGTCTTGCCCTGGCATTAGGATTCTATACAAGCTTCCTCTGTGTTAATTTTTTAAGGCACAAAACTGGAGATATATTTTCTTTCCCATATTGCAGTACAAAAGATGGTATATATTGCATATTTTAGTGTGTACAACTGATTTTTTTATATACGGATTTCAATACTCAAGCTGTGGCCTTTAAAGGAAATGAAATGACAGGACTGATTTGTCAATTTTTCATGGTTTTGCCTTCAGAAATTAGCACCTGGAGTTAGTCAGTTTGCTTACACCTGTGTACAAGACCATCCTATCTGGACTAACCAACAGTTTTGGGAAACAACCTTTTATAGCAACGTGCAAAATCAAGTTCGCTCCCTCTACCTTACAGCCAAAGATGACAACCATGCAGTACACTTCAGACAAAAGGTAGGAGAATATATTAAACATCAAAGTAGTATTTTTATTCACCCTTTAATTGTCTCCGAAGTTATAGAGAGCTAAGTTATATTTCTCGAGTTGTACATATTTTCCTTTTATTTTTGCCATATTAAACAGCATGCAATAATATGGAAAAATAACAAAAATGCACATTTATCTGCAAAGCAGATGTTGCTCTTACGATTTTTCAAGCAACCACTTCTTTGTGTAATTTTCCATACTTTAAGATGTATGTATTTCCTGAAAGTAGTAACTTACTGTATAGCAGTGTTATAAACTAGCGACAGTTCTATTACATGAACGACCTAAGCTAACAGCAGTTCCGGTGCCCACTGTTAGATTATTACCAAACCCTCAGGTGGTTTCTGTTGAATGGCACTCAATCTGCTTTATTAAAATTGGAGAGATCTTCCAGAATACAAATTGTCTGTCTCAGTAGGAGGAAAGTACATCTCTAATGCAGAAATGAAAGTATAATGGGAAGCCTTGCAGCATGCTACAATAGGATCTTCCTCTTAAGAAGGAGCACATACACATAGTGAAGAGCCATTTGTTATCGCTCTTCTTGTATGAAAATACAATTATCAACCAAGCGACTGAAAAGTCATACAGCAGAGTCATACAGCATTGTAAAGAGAGGAAGGAAAATAGACAGAGATATTTCAAGAAATGTAGACAGAATGAAGAAGTGAAAAGGCACATCAGACATATCAGGCATAAAGAGAAAAGCACTGTAGGATGGTGAATGGAGAGCCCCTTCCAATCTGACACTATGTAAAGAAAAATGTGAACAGTAGAACTTAGAAGGGAGCATCTAATTTAACCCTCACATATGTGGGTGCTGGCGGGATAATGGAGTCTAGTAGCTCTACCACCATTCATGGGAGCACATCATCCACTTGTGAAAGTGAAGATGACATAAGTTCTTTAGAGAAGGACCTTTAAGACCTGTACTTGAATGCATTGATCTTGTCAGTAGTGAGGATGAAGAACCTAGCAGCAGTTCTTATGTTCACAGAAATACTAAGCGTAAAGATCACATAGACTATTAGAAAAATGTTTATATGGAAAATTAGCTCAACTTTAACTTAGTATGGAAAAAACATTTACAAGATACCTCATCCTTTGATAATTTAACATCAGACTTCAGGTCACTAATATCAGCTGCCAGATTCCTTTATTCTAGTTTCCTCAGGCTATAATATAATTTACCCTGTGCCATCTACCTGGTTTCCTTCAAGCAAATGCTAGAACTGGACTCTGACATGTAAGAACATGAATGTTTCAGCTGGTCTGGAAACTATTTATATAAAACCTTGCCTCATCTCAACATCCTCGGAATTCGGAGGATATCACCTGCATCAAGCAATGAGCTACATGTCGTTTCTCAATCTGATTTATGCTTGTTCTTATGTGACCTACATGGATAAGCTAAGGAGAACGACTGTATTAAAATCAGTAAACCACTCTGAAGAAACGTGGAAGATCATACAGCATAAAAAAGATCTGGAAAGAAATTATATTATTTAAATCTGTCCACATTGTGCTACTTGCATATCTCAGTAAATTACCTTCAAAGCTCAGTTATTATAATCATAACTCTCCCTAAACCCTATTGAGTGTAGCTATTTGCTTTTTCTTTTTAAAATAATTTATAATTTAACTGAAGAAGTTTAATAAATATTTTAATAAAATTTTGACTAAACATTGCTTTTAAGTTACAGCTTTGTTATTTCTTCTAAGTCTTTATATTGCTTTCAATATGTCTTCTAGGAGAAAAATTCTGTAGGTCCAGACCAGGATAAGACGGCAATGGACCTGGCTGCTGAGCAGTTGCGATTGTGGCCAACTCTTAATAAACAAACACAGCAGGAGCTAGTCCAGAATGAGGAAAGTACAGTTTTCAGTCAGGCCATTCATTTTGCTAACCTCATGGTCTACCTGCTAGTACCACTGGATACCAGTAAGAACAAGTTATTGAGAACATCAGCTACTGGTGACTGGGAGAGTGGAAGCAACAGTATTGTCACAAACAGGTGGGTACACAAGTTCAGTGAT
This sequence comes from Caloenas nicobarica, assembly GCF_036013445.1. NCBI lineage: Eukaryota > Metazoa > Chordata > Aves > Columbiformes > Columbidae > Caloenas > Caloenas nicobarica. Next base: position 57,247,687 of record NC_088249.1, on the reverse strand, counting down.
GATCAGTCAGAATGGGCCACAATTTACAAAAGCTTCTCGGTTTTCAGGACTTGTTCTAAATACCAGATTATTTCAGTATCTTCTTTTCAAGTCCATTAATTAAGGAGAACAGAAGTCTAACATGATTCCTTTTAAATAACAAAACCTAATCTGGAGTCATTTTCCACCATTTAAAGGAACATATAAATTTTATTATTGCAGTAAGAATTTTTAATCCAGTAATGGAAATGTTCAAGACAAACATAGGGTATGACTAGAAAGGAAAGAGCAGCCTAAAAATGACTCAGTTTTTATATAACTTGAAAAAAAACAGTGTATGAACCTACAATCAAGAAAGCATTTGTATAGCATCCATAAAATCACCATTTCTGTGCAACAGCTGCAAGGAAGAAAGGCACCGAGGTCAGAAAAAGCAAGAGGGCTAAACCACTGTGGCAAAGGTTAAATTACTAAGGAGGAGGATAACGCCAGTTTACATTCCCTAGCATGCAAATCCAGGACATTTCATAACAAGCCTTCCTCCTTCTCTATTTGTTGTCTTCATTATCGGCTAGAATCTGTCAGAATTCCCACCTGATAAAATAGTAGAACACTACGTGAGAACACTGACATCAAGTAAAAGACAGGCAGGCTGTCAGTATCGGACTCCCCATGGCTACTCATTTCTGCTGACTAAACACCTCAAAACTGGGGCATTAGAACACGCTCAGTAGACAGGTTGCAGTGTATGTTGCCATATGTGAATCTGGTCCTTGATATTGTTATGGGAGGCATTTTTAGACATACGAAGTACATCTCCCACTGACTTGCCTGCATTTTTTATCTGATGCACAAAACCCGTATCTTATAGTCTTTTTAGCTTTTGTATGCTTCGCTCTGCCACCAAAATATTTGTTTAATATATCTTTCTCTATGTAACTGGATATTTGTTTACCTTGGGTTGCAAACAATGTACTTGATTCTATGAAGAGAAGACATAGAGCTCACTTCCAGGCAGCCTTTTTTTCTCTCGTGGACATGTCTGTGCTGGACTCATGGAGGGAAAGTTCTCCATGCAGTTCTGACAGTGTTAATCACAGTGAAAATATGGTGTAATTGTGGTACCTCCATATGCTTTTAGCAAGGTTTATGTACTATAACAAGAAAAGAAACCCACAGCTGGTCTATCTCTAGCCAGATATCACACATGCATCACCAGCTGAATTTTTCACGCTCAAAATTTCTTTTGTTTATGTACACAGTATTGCAGGCAGTGTTGCAGAGAGTTATGACACTGAAAGTGGATTTGAGGACTCTGAGAACAATGATGTCGCAAATGCAGTTGTACGCTTTATCACCAGATTTATTGACAAGGTTTGCACAGAGAGCGGAGTTACACAGGATCACATAAAGAGTCTTCATTGTATGATACCAGGTAAGAATTGTGACCAAAAAACGGTTTGTAGTCCTTCTTTTTAATTCTTTTCTTAGTGAGAGAAATGCACTTTTTAGTTTCATTAAGTTTCAGTGAAGTTAGAAGGTTAGATTTCTTTTCTAGACTGTAATTGCTGTTGAATTTCAAATAATTATTCCCTTGATGTTTAAATTTGAGAATTTCAAAATATCAGTGTTTTAATTAAAGGGTAACTTGCATATTATGTGAGACTTTGTTTATGGTATTACTGCTTTCCAGGCATTGTAGCAATGCACATAGAGACCTTGGAGGCTGTCCATCGTGAGAGTAGGCGGCTTCCACCAATACAGAAGGCAAGTATTATGAAACATATTTGTATTCTTTACAAGTATTAGAATCATGCAATTTAGTCATCTTTTTTCCCCCCTCATAATGTTAAGAGGCAACATCAAAACACTGAAAGAAAATTTCCACCAGTCATTAAAGCGTTGGCTTTGGTCTCACGAAATATGAACTTATGAAACTAGTAGAGCCAAACTTCTGATCATAAACAAGCTGTTGCATGCCCACTCTTTTTTGAGATCCCTTTCTCTTAGTTGAGTTCAAACTCCGTCTCCCTTCTTTGGGCTCAGTCTCATAACAATTTTGTTTTGAAGCTTTTTAAGTTAAATATTATAACTAGACTGAGGTATAACACTGGTATCACCATTACATTAACACTTTCCTTTATTTGCATCAGCCAAAAATTCTACGACCAGCATTACTGCCAGGAGAAGAATTTGTTTGTGAAGGTCTCCGTGTGCTACTGGATCCTGATGGCAGAGAGGAAGCTACAGGAGGACTGCTTGGAGGTCCTCACATCCTCCCTGCTGAAGGAGCTTTGTTCCTTACTACTTACCGAATTATATTTAAAGGCACTCCTCATGATCAACTGGGTAAGAAAAATTAAACAGTGATAACTGTATTCCTACAGATAAGCAGGACTTTGAGCTGGCCTATCTACCTATTCAAGCATCAATGTCAAAATGTATATACCTCACAGGATAATTTTTAATGTTGATCAGATAAGACTAATCTCTTAATATAGGTTTTTATCACTAGATAGGACAGTGATCGATTTTGATTTTACATTTAACTTAACTAGAACTTATTTCTTCAGATGAGGGATTAGGCGCAAAGTGTTTGTTTATTCCTGTATATTGGTAGATACTTAAGAGTGCTGTGATTTATGTAATATAAAATCATAATATGTACTTGTCTTAGAGGAAACTTCGGTAGACTGTCACTTGGTATTATGGGCTTTTACAGGCAACCTAGAGACAGAAAGGACATTGCTGACCACACTTGAGTAATTTCCATAGACTTTCTGTTTTGAATGGACAAAATGCTTAGTATCTTTATATCTCAGTTCCATCTGTAAAGTTAGTGTAGTAATGCTGCTTTACAGAACAATGTTTGTAAGCTTCTTCACCACTAAGAGAGAACATACATACTGTGTGAGAACTGCAGCTTCCATTACCCTTAGCTTTTCATTAAACAGTTTTTTTCAGCCACCAGAAGTATGTTAAATGACAAATATTGAGTTAGCGTTCTCCCTAAAATGAATATTAACAAATTCAGTATTCTATTTAATATGTAATAGAAATAACTCTTCTGAATGGCAAATTTTCATATTTTGCCATCTGCCATTTCTAAGCAGATTGTAATTCAGAAGTATAAATTTATTGTGGAAGGTTCATGGTCATATGTAGAGATATCAGTGTATATAATTTGTTGTTTATAAGTTTTATCATGCAGTCTGAAATTTGAATAAGCTTAAAAGTGTTTCTTCACCCCCTACCAACCTAGATTTTGGAGGTGCATTTCTATTGTATAGAAAGACTCAGAATGAAGGAGATTATTTTTCTAATAATCCCATCTGAAATTAATCTAAAATTCAGATTACAAGTAATACTTTAGGAATTAACCGATTGAAATTAATTTTGTACCATTATTTTCGTGTTGCTTTGTGCCTACTCATTTCTATCTATTCAAAGTACAATGTGACCAAACCAGATCTGATTCTCTGATCTAACAAGTATCTGTAAATACAATTTCATGCTCCTCAGTTGGAGAGCAGACGGTGATCCGGAGCTTTCCTATTGCATCTGTTACGAAGGAGAAGAAAATCACTATACAGAACCAACTGCAGCAGAGTATGCAGGAAGGACTGCAGATCACTTCAGCAACCTTTCAGGTAAAAGGAAGTTTTGTAAAAATTTATGTGACAACACAGGTCAAAATATTTATGAGCAGCACTTTGTCCTGCTGTTTGTGAAGAGTTCAGTTTTCTGCCCTGTGAAGTCAATACAAAATGCAGTTCTCTCATAGAAACACTGGCATTTCTTAGCCCACTTGATATTTACAGAGGGTTACCATTTTTATATTTCATTTCTTTTACTCCTTTCCCCCCCCTTTCTATTTTGTGTCCATTAATGGATTATTTGTGTTCCAAAATCTCTTAACGTGAGTAAGGAGAGGCCTGGGTAGGCCAGTGGAAAGATGCTTTCTCTCTCCTCCAGCTACATGTAAAGAATATGGAAAACCTATAAATATTGCTTTCTTCTCAATACTTGTCACTTTACCAGCTTCCTGTAAAAATCCATGGCAGAAAGTCATGGTGCATCTCACATGTAAGCTGTACTTTCAGGAATCTTTAGGGTAACCACTAAAGGCCAGAACGAAAGAGCCTCCATATATCCAGGTGGTTTCCTGTCTGTGGGATCCCCCTCGGTGTGTTCAGCAGGAGCATGTACTGCGGGGCCATCGACAGAGCTGCACTTTTAAGAATTAGCATTCATGAAGCCTTCCCTAACTGTTTCTTCTTGGTAGTGATCTTAACTGTGGTCAAACCCTAAGAGGTGGAAAGTTGAAGGCAAAGAATTTCATATCATGGACTGAAAGCACACTGCAGCACTTAAGACATTTAATATTTTGTTGGGTTGGCTGACTGCAGAAGTATATTTTCATTGTGAGCAGTAACTCTAATATTTGAAAACATAATAAAATAGATCATCAGCATTTTTCTAGTTCCTTACACTAAAGGACATTATTTAGCTAATCATCCTTCAATATCCTATTCAAAAGCACAACTGAGTAAAACGAGCAAAACAAAGTTCTTTTTGTGGACTTCTGAGAGGACTTCATGAGTACTTTTATTTTCCAGAACTGTTTTTACCAGAATAGTTAGCATGCTTCAATGATGTGCTAAATACAGACACAGCTCAGTGTTTTAGTGCTGGATTCTGGTCAAACATCATCTTTGCTTTTGTTTAGAATAGTTTTCTATTAGGTTATGAGAACAAAAACAATCAGCAAATGGTTTAGTTTCTGGTCCTTTTGTAACAGCTAGAATTCAATGCAGTGTGAAATAGCCCCTCCTCTTCGTTTATTAATAATGATTTTCAGAATGTTTTGGCTGCAGTTATGCTATTCAATGTCTTTAAAACTTCAGATCACTGTAACCCCAAAAAGATTCAAGGGTTCCTTTCAAGGAGGTCCTAGAACAACAGAGTTATTAGTCGTTCGGAAAATATTTACAAAACAAGTGGAATTAAAAAAGCAATTATGAAATCCACCTTCTAGGTGGCAAACAAAAGACACTCAAAAGGTGTATACATATGCACTCAGAAATAAAGCTCTAGGATATTTCTTTGTTTGCCTTTTGCAAATATTAAAGTTCTTTTGGGCCCTTTTACGGATTCCCTATTTTCTCTCTCTATTTTCTTCCCCTGCCTCATCACCCCAATTGCTGATGTCATTCTTTTGGCTGAGGATGATGGGATGGGATTTTTTTTTTTTTCTTTCTTTCCTCAAAACCTTTCAAAAAGCATTTTTAGTGGATTGGATGGATCAATGGTGAATAGTACAAGGTTAGTTCTTTATTAAGGATCAAATTTCACTATTACATTTCTATACTTTGCAAGATGAGGCAAAAATTGGAATGACTAAGTAATTAAAATATAATGGTTGTGATGTATGAATGCTGGAATTGTTGGTTTGGTGAGAGTCTTTGAAGTGCATTACCAACCTGAGTTCCCAGTATATGGGCTGAGCTGGCAGAATATTTCCAAGCTAAGCTGTCCCACATGACTAGTGTTTGAACTGTTGGGGATGTCTTAGTGCCAGCACTACTGCTTGGATTTACTAACGTATTTTGTGTTTGATATTATGAGAATTCTAGATGCTTTAGCATGAGGACATAAATGTAAAAAATAAATTAAAAAATAATAAACTGTGTAATATCCCTCAAAATCAGTAAGATATATGTACATGTATTTGTTTTTTCCAATGGGCATAGTAATGCATAAATATGGGGATTTTGCTGATCTGTTTTAGGATCTTTTAATTTCTTTAATTTTTTTTTTTTTTTTTGCCATTTCTAACATGTCATGTCTTTAATATGCAGTTAATTAAAGTAGCATTTGATGAAGAAGTAAGTCCTGAAGTGGTGGAAATATTTAAGAAACAATTAATGAAGTTCCGTTATCCTCAATCTATCTTCAGCACTTTTGCATTTGCAGCTGGGCAAACAGCACCACAGATAATTTTACCAAAACAAAAAGAAAAGAACACTTCATTCCGGTATAGTTATTATTATTTTATTACTGATGTTCTTGTTTAGTATTAGTCAAATACATTGAACAATCTGACAGCTTTGCAGAAATGCAGATTATTCAAGCAGTTTTCAGGAAAGTCAAAATAACTGTGTGCTATTCTGCATTTTTTTATATTTATTGAATAAAAGATAGATTAGTATGGTATACATGTCAGTTTTGTATAGGAATTTATTACTTATCCAAATTTCTGGCTGCAGTAAATTTGAACGAGTTTGTCATTACATTTTGAAACACATACAATGTAAGTAGCATCTTCAGCTATGCAAATTATGCCAAAATAAAACCCAGATTTCTTGTGTACTACTTCATAGGTTAATAACCTAATGTGAGTTGGAATTAATTTTACCCTTAGTACAGTCTGTACAGTTGTCTTAGTGGTTTTTAATCTAGAGTTTGAGCTTCCTGTCCTCTTTTGAAGTTTGTGTTATACGTTAATTTTTACTAGACTAGATTTTTATTAGATCATTATTCTGTTCGAGAGTGGTAGTTCCTGTGATTCTCTGTTGATTATTGCATTATTGACACAGGAAAGCAGAATCCCAAGCTAGTCAGGGAATCTTAAAACTTTAAGGTAGTTTCTCTTTCTTGCCTTTACTTTGTCAACTTTGTAGATTTATCATGTTGCTAGCAAAATATAAATACCTAAAGGAAGATGACAGCTGCTTATTCATTACCATTAGACATAATAGACACAAATTTATCTCGAAATAATATAATTGGCATTTAAAAATTAATATAGGAAGTCATTTTTCTGGAGGTTACAATTTTTGTTACTACATTAAATGAAAAATTATTAAATACATTTTATTTGCGTAAGTGGGTTTATCATAACAATCTGCACATGCTATTGGAGAGATGCATATGCATTTTTCTAAATATTTTTGTTGCTGTGAATTTACAGTACCTTCTCAAAAAGCATTGTGAAAGGAGCAAAGCGTGCTGGGAAGATGACAATTGGACGCCAATATTTATTAAAGAAGAAGACGGGCACAATAGTGGAAGAAAGAGGGAATCGCCCAGGCTGGAATGAAGATGATGATGTCTCTGGTAATGGTAACGCTTTTTTTTTTCCATGTTGGTTGATAATTGCATCCTGTTATGCTTCCATTCCAACATATTGAATAAGTAGTATCTTCAAGAAGAAATTGCAGAGTCTTCCTTGACCGGAAGGAGAAAAGTTACAAATATGTACATTAAGTGTTTCTTTTGTCATGATGAGGCAAAAGAGGAAGTTCATTCACTGGTAAAGCAAAATACTAGGTAATTATTTTTTAGTGATCTAACTATTTTAAGATAGTATCTTTTTATCATTTTTTAACATCATAATAATGTAGGTGGAACAGCATAAAAGTGTGCTGTAACTTCCATTTGTCTTTAGGCATCATGACTTCTGGAGTTAAGTCTGTGATAAGAAAGCAGTAACTGGTGAGATTCAAAAAAGAGCAGATACTGTGGGAGACTTTTGTGGATGCGGAAGTGACAAATGGTTTCTGAAAGCAGCAGAAGTCATTACTACTGAGAGTACCATTGTTCCAAATTTTGGTTGAAAGGATTTGGGGACAGAAGGTAGAAAGCGATTTGGGCACTTTGTATAGTTGGTGTAATGGTGTGGAGTTTGACTTTCTTCCAAATACTTCTTTTTCTACCATGTGCTGCTGTCAGTAAATCCTTATCTGGACCAGTGCTAATTTATAATAAACCACTAGAGGGAACCAGATTCTCCTGTACGTAAACAGGTATTGTTTTGTCATACCATTCTTTCTTTTTTTAAAAAAAAATTAAGCATTTCAGAGAATTAAGTGTTTATCAGACACTACTAATTTCTTCAAAACATCAAACAAGCCAAATTTTCCTTTGGATATTTGGTCAGTGAACAAGGCAACTTAGATGACTTATGAATAGATATATAAAAGTTGCCTGAAGCAGGACTGTGTTACTGCATTGTCTCCATAATGGAGGAAAGCCATTCCAGGAGAGCTAAAAAATATTGATTTTCTTCTTTCACTCCAGATGGTGGGAAAAAGGGCAAAAAGAAAGGATTACAAAACACAGAATGTCTTTACAGTGCTGAAAAATTATGTTCTAAATTGAATTTCCAGTATCTTCCTTAAGCGCTGAGTTAATATGCATTCCGATGTTGCAGATTCTTTGGGACAGAAGCAATTCTGCAGTCTGTACCTTTGTGATTGTTAGGTGATTTTGTGTCTTTCACCCAGAGACACCAAGCACAATCATATCTGGGTATTCGTTCTTCTCTTGACGATAAAGAAATTTTAAGAGTTTTTGCACTGCTGATGTACGAAACAACTATATTCTTTCATGAACACAGGTGTTATATAAACATTAGTTATAGTCACTTTTTTCCTCCCTCAACAAAAAACCAAAAATGTAAATTGTGAGGCTTCCTACCTGCTGCTTTCCAGATGTTGTGACTAGGAATGTAACAGTTTGTTTTTTCTCTCCATGCTGATCTGACAGCTCAGGTATAGTCAGCTGACAACAGTAGTGACTATTTCAGACACAGTACAAATAGCCATAGGAAATTTGCTATTTAATCCCTGCATTTTCTTCTGTATTGACTTCTGTGAATGACTTTTTGTTTGCAAGTCTCAGAAAACTGAAGTATAGGAAACTATGCAGCTATACCAGCAATGAAGCAAACGTGAACTATCAGCAGCAGGTGTCTTAAAAAAAGAAATGTTAAAGACAGGGTTGGAAGGAACTTTAAGAGATCATGTGCTCCATCTGTCTGCCCCAAGGCAAGATCAGCATACTTAATCTGTTCCTCAGAGATGTTTACCTAACCTTTTCTTAGATGCTTTCGAAGATGAAAGTTCCACAACTCTAGGCAATTTGTACATATGCTCTAATCATCCTTAATGCTGGAGAAAACCAAGCAACTTTCTGATATTCAGGACTAAACATTTCCTTGCCATAAATTAAAGCCTTCAGTTCTTATTCTGCCACCATAGACATATAGAAGAGATTATTCCCTTCATTTTGATTGCAGTACTTAATGTATTTGTGGCCTACTGTAATATTTCTCTGTTCTTTTCTAGTTATTGAATATCTGCAGTTCTTTCAGTTCTTTGTTTATTAGTCTCGGTAGATTGCCGCTCATCTTCATTGCTCTTTTCTCAGCCCTCTTTAGCTGGTTCACATGTAACTTGCAATGTGATTTCCAAAACTGGGCACAGAACTCTAGTTATTAGTTGTTGCTAATGAACACCTAATTTCCCTCTGATTCCTCCTCATCTTTTTGTGTTCAGAGTTTAGAATCTCATTACTGCTAAATTCTGTTTTCTATAGGTGATCATACTGTTGTGTTCCATAAAATAGGAGACTACAAAATCCACTTTTACAAACAGTCATATCCCAGGAACAGTAAAATAGAGGGATTTTTCCTCTTCTTTTCAAAATCAATTTTTAAAAAAAATCCAACTTGAGACAGCAAAGTATCTTCATTTCCCTTTTGAGGTTAAGGACACCAGTATGAGCTCTTATCTCTAGCTTTTTACACAGAGGAAATGTTTTTCAAATTCTGATCACCAATACACCTGCTTTCACGAGAGAAAAATGCATTTAGAAAAAAATATTTTAAAAAACGCACCCTCATCTTATCTGAGTCAGTAATAGCTTTCCATTCAAAATTGTTAAATACTTGTTAAATGTTTTGTAACTTCTTTCTTACCATGACAAATAGGAAAACACAGAAAAAAGAGGAGATATCCACAGCGTTAAACTCTTTATTATTTAGGTTAAATAGAGAACTGTTCGTTTTATTTGATGAGCTGCAGGGGCAATAGAATTATTCATTTAGCTCTTATGCTAAGATGCAAAAAAAAAAATATATGGATTCTACTCTTGTAAATTCTGAACATTTTCTATTGCCAGTAATATTTTAGTTGTATCGTGATTTTTATTTTTTAAAATAATTTTATTTTCCAGTTTTATAAAATTCTGTTTTAAATTTAAATCCTTATATACTTTTCAGTGCCTCATTCCTGAAGAAATACTTCCCCTCATATGCACATATTGCAATGTTTGAGGTGGTAGCAAGTAACTGATACATGCTGTGAACAGTAAATCTGCTTTTGGAAGTATTTTGAAATAGCTGGAAGTGTCAATAACAGGCAGGTGGCAGGTTTTGTACAGAGACCTTGCTTGACTTGAATTTCAGTGTAGTTTGAACTTGTGATGGTTTTTATCACTCATGGTTAAAGGTTTTTCTGCTTTGGAAAGTGCAGCTGATGTGCATGGCTGAAGGAAGCTGCGGTTTGACATTGAAACTGAGGCATTAAGAAATCAACACTCACCAGTTGTGAAATTATGACACAAAACCTTTTTTTTTTTTGTTTGAACCAAGCCTTAAAAAGATTGTTACATCTTTTGAAGATAGTTTAAAAGAATTGCGAGGTCCATTTTATCACGGATGCTTAATGGATTTATGTGCGCTTTTTCTTTCTTCTGTCTTGTGTACATCTCTGTATAGCAGTTATGAGTTTAAAAGGTTTTCATAAATTGTTGAAAGATTATTTGCCTTTGGTTCCGTTCAAATGAATAGATGAGATAACGTTATCCATAATTTTAGTGAGGGAGTTGTCAGCTATGCGAATCACAAGTGCAGTAGGTAACAGTGTGATACATTCAGATTTCCTGACTAAAATATTATTTTATTGCTTATAATTTCTGTAAACTGTGGTTTGTATGTATCGGTTCTTGTCATTCGTCACTGACTGTAAGACAAACTACTACTTTGTTCTGAAGAAAACAGCATTGTTTTCTGTGTAACTGCTGGCCTCCCCAATAGCAAACTCTTAAAGATGTTTAACTTCAGTTTCAGATGACAGCGAGCTGCACACAAGCGGTACCCTAAAAGCATCAGAAAAATCAACAATGGAGCAATTAGTCGAAAGAGCCTGTTTCAGAGACTACCAACGTTTGGGACTAGGGACCATCAGCAGTAACTCTTCTCGCTCAAAAACAGAATACTTAAGAATAACTGCACTGAACAGGATGTATTCCCTTTGCAGGAGGTGAGTTTACCAGTTCAGTCAAGTAGTTGAAAATAAAGATGGCGTAACACACATACCACATGGTGTATCCATTTAAGCAACTTATTCTGAGAAAATTTTTGTTTACAGTAGGAGTGTTCAACCAATGACCTGGAAGCTATTTGTATTCCCCTCAGAGATTTGTCTCCTGGTGGCTGTGTATGTGTTCGTTAGATTCAGAAAGAGTGCCAGCAATGGTAACCAGGAGTCGGCTTTCAGAGCTGCCCCAGAAGCTCTGTCAGACAACACAATTCTTCCTTCCTAGGTTCTTCCTATAGCCCATGGAAAGAGAGTGCCCCTGGGACTTTTGGAAGAAACTGACCTAGATACTCTGGATTGCTTTCTGAAGGAGTTTCTCTCTCTTGGCTTTCTACACTGATGTCTAAATCATTAGCCTATTTTTCAGCTTTCCGACTTGGCAAATAAAGTTAGCTGGTAGAACTCACTCCCTCAGTATGGTTTCTGGAACTTGTTGTGTGGGTACTGGAAATTATTTGTCATATATTTGCATATAAAATCTATTCTTTTCCTAAATAAAAAAAAGCAAGCCTCAGAAACAATTATACATAACTCTTTTCTTCAAATAAGAAACATGTTTTAAAATTGAATTAATGAAGGTGTCTACACTGCTTTAAAAGTTTGTATCAGGTGCTGAAAGCCACATGCTCTGTTTTAACACATGAATGTTACTAATTGCTTTTTTGTTCCGAAAGGTGGTGTAGTTAACTACCACTACCCACAAAAATTGTTTTTAATGTAAAAAGCATATCTGCATGACTTATATCAGAAGAGCATTTGCATTCTCTAAAGCCAGTTTTGGCCAGTCATTGCTTTTATTATGGATAATGAAATCACCATTTCTTCATGGAAGAAGGGCACATAAGAAAATACTAGATCCTTTCTTGTTTTCTGACTTACCTAGAGTAACAGACTGATAACTGCTTTTGTTCAACCACCATTGAGTACAACACAAATGGAGGCATTAAATCTGTGCATTTTTGTTATGCTTTGAACATTATGCAGACAACTCTTCCCTCCCCTAAAACCACCAGTTTTTAATATTCTATAGGATTTTTTTGAAAATATGATTAATATCTGAGTGGATTAAAAACCTCAGTATATAAATACTTATCTAATGCCATATTAGTTTTGTTACTGTGTTTTAAGAAGTAGATCATAAATATTATGTAGATGGATAACGTTTGAGGGCAGTTCAATAAATGTCAAATAACCGAACTTACAGGAACAGTGTATATTGTAGAGGAACAAAGTTGTTTAGTAAGTACTAACTTTTCCCTGCTTCTTGTCTTAGTTTGTTCTTAACACATGATATTGGCACTTGGATATTTTTTGCAGGAGATAGAAAATAATCTTTCGTATTGCTTGAAGCCTTCTTTCACTAATAGGAACATAACTACCATCTTGCTGGGTTTTCTATTTTTAAAGCTATTGTATCAGTGAATTTACTATTCTCTCAGTGTATTGTAGTGTTTTAAAAAGTACACAAAAATGCAGTTTGAAATAGTGTTCCAAGGAATCTGACTGTAAAATTTAAATGTATTTTGACATAAACCAAAACCTATTGTTTTAGTTGTGATACTCTAGGCAATCTAACATTCTTTCCTTTCAGTTCTCATATTTCATATACAAGTGTCAAAACAAAACTACTGCATCATTTGCATGCCTCAAAATTCTCTTTTCTGTCATGCTCAAAAATATGGCTTCATTATAGTGACAGAAAAGAGATGTACTAAGAAGAAAAATTTTACCAAATAAAATATAACCTTAAATGGAGACTAGTAATGATAGTCTTACAAATTTTTCATAATTAGGGTTGGTTTTAAAATGTAGTTTTCTTTACAAATTAATGTATTTTCTAGGGTTGGACAAAAAATGAGAGTTACTAATTAAAAAATAATTCTAACAGCTGAGCTGTATTTTCATTAAGATGTATATTCAGCTTGTAATTTTAGGAATGTTTTTCATTGATGAAAATTTTGAAAGTAATTTCAACTCTTATTCATTTGCCAATGCAGTTACCCTGGGCTCCTGGTAGTACCTCAGTCTGTCCAAGACAGCAGTCTGCAGAGAGTTGCTCGCTGTTACCGCCACAATCGCCTGCCAGTTGTCTGTTGGAAGAACACTAAAAACAGTACTCTTCTACTTAGATCTGGGGGCTTTCATGGAAAAGGTGTTGTTGGCCTCTTCAAATCCCAAAACACACATACTACAGGTGAGCTGATGCAGCTAGGCTTTCTGCATAAGAATTCTAGATAGAAATACTTATTTTTCTAGAGGAAATCGATGATACAGTTGAATCAGAAGTCTCAGGATATGAATGGTTTTCTGATATTTTATTAGTTCAGTTTAATTACTCTATGTCAAGAAGCAGATTCTGAATCATATGAAAGTGATTTAAAAATGTCAATAAATAATTTGAAAGATAATATACGTACCAAAAGTCTTTGTTAAAAGCTGGCATCTGCCAAATTCAACCCAAATTTCCCGTTTCCCTTTATCGTTTTCCTTTGCACCAGTTTATGTAAGGAGTGTATGTTTTCCCTCTTAATAGAGGTTTATATAAAATATTAGAGAGATTGTTATCCACTGGACTTTCTCATGTTTTCCATTGTAATATTACTTTAACTTTTCTCTTTCTTTTATAAAGCATAGACCTGAAAGATTCTAGTTGGGAGCTTTGCATTAAGTAAACTTCTTCATTTCTTCATCAAGATTGAACCAGCACAAGCTTTGTCAGAATAGTTAATTTTTCAAAAGAATATAACATATTAGGGCAACATTCATTTTGGAAGGAATATTAGTTGGCTTTCATGTGTCAAAGGCAGTGTTTAGGATACTTATTATGGCTGCCTGGATTTCCATCTTTTATGCTGATAATTTCTTCAGGTTTAATTTCATGCCAAGAGTGAATTTGGTATGTGGCTGAAGAAGTCAGTTTTCTCTTTAATCAAACTGATAGTTTTAGAAATTGTTCTGGAATTAGGCCATAATTTTTCTTCTTTTAGAAAATGTGAGGTAGAATTGGAATACCAGGAACTCATTAAGGTAGCAAAGCAATTCCTTAGTCCTGTTTATGTTTGCGTTTCACCCCCACAATGACTAAAACGCAACTAAAGGGTTTGACTCTACTGAATAGTTTGTTCTATAGAATTTTTCAAAACCTATAACTAGCATACTTTACAAATACGTGCTAGTCACATAAAAGTAGTTTTAAGATTACGATTTAAATATTTTCTACATCGTCCTTCACAGAGTATCTTTATGAAAACAACAATTTCATTACTTGTAAAGAGCGGTTTATATGAGAGAGAGTATTTAGCTATACGAGGTTTTATGTATATCAAATTCACCTTTAAAATCTCAACATATCAGAGACCTTATTAGAAAAACATTTTTTACATCAGACAGTGTCTGAACTGGCTGTTAACACTAATTTGTGAATCACTGATAATCTGCTGAATATTCACTGCCATAGCATTGATTCAGTGGGTCTCTTCAGTGTTTCATGGGGGCATTTTTTAGTTGGAGGGAGGAGCAAAATGATGAATTGAGTTTTATATAACGCATTTTTGTTGAAAAGATTCATAAAATGAATCAGTGAAGTACTACCAACAGTTAACATGGCAGCCATCAAAGCTATGAGGTACACCGGTTTTTCCACAGGTTTATCTTTTGAGTCCTAAACGTGGTAATTCAGACATTGGTCTTATAAACTGATATAATACTGATTGTCTAAGCTGAAATACTGGCCAGGCATCTTTAACCTGGTATAAATAGAACGAGTTGAAAAAATTCTGCAGGAATAGTCTGCAAATTATATGAAGACAAACACTTTCTTGTTTTCTGTAGTAGCTATAATTTTTATGTCCATGGGAGTATGAGGGCCTTCCAAAACAAGATCTTCAAAACCTGACCCATTAAAGCATGTTTCCAGTGTGTAGTCTCATTGCTTTTGTAGGTGGTTTCTTTTTTTAATTTTAGGTAGTCTTTTATATTGCCCTTGTCACTGCCATACTTCCTGCAGTATATTAGGCGATAGATAATCTGATTGACAGGAACTGTATCTGTCAGACATGGGCTTCTGGAGCTCCTGTTTCTTTTAAAATGTGAAGAAAATGAAGACCCTCCTCAGGAAGGTACTGCAAGGAAAAAGAAAAATATTTATAAGATATTTATTTTATTCATAATGAAATTAAAGCTTGGTGAAGCAAAATTTTTGAAGAAACTGATCAATAAAGTTGTGCACAGGTGCAGGTATTTGCCTCAGTAGGAATTGTGTACAATGAAGGAAAGTCGATGTTGAAAAACGCATTGGGATGCAAACTAAGAGGAGGAAGATAATCTTAAGTTACATTCAAGTTGACAGGTGCATACCTTCCTAAGCAGAGGTTTCATAGAAGTAGATTTTTATTAGGCAGTTCTGGATTGATACACAGAAACAAAATAGGACCTACTGGAACTTAATGAACATTATTGTGATTTCCTGTTAGATCGTGTGTTAAGCAAGTTTTCAAAGCATAGTTGAGATCAATATGTTATATAAGAAGCACAGAAGATATTTTTTAGAGAAATTATACACAGCACTGAATTGCTGTATGGAACCAAACTACATGTGCAACAGAATTGTATTTTTCTAATATATGTCCACAAAGGATTATTAACAGGTGTTTGAATATGACATGGAGAGTATGCAGGTCTTTTCAAAAGTTCCTTTGAAACATGAAGGTTGGTTTCTCAATTTCGCTTCAGCCTTTCTGGGAATTTTTTTGCCGAGCATCATAGTTCTAAGTATGACATTCTACACCGGAATTACCAAGTATTGGTCAACTCCCATTAAGGAAGACCATTATATTTCTTCTATGTAGTAACATATCCAAGAGAACAGTTATCTTGATACAGTCTGGATTCTTGATTATATTAGGACCTGTTGTAAGATAAAGATGGAGAGCCCTGCAAGCAGGCATACAGAGCTGAGGCAATCGTATTGCATTACTAAGCAATGCATTTCATTCCTGGGATTTAGGAAATTGCTACTGGGGTCTCCATCCCCATCTTTTGTTTAAATTCTTGCTGTTGTGGTGACCTTCATGTATGATACAGCACTTAAAAGATCAGTCATTTAATAGAAATACCTGTTCAGTTATGCAGGTAAGGAGTTCATGCTTTGAGTCACCAGTAGTCTTTCATCCCTTTATACTGTTGTTAGGCACTGTGTGATGGGATGATTGGTGGTAAGGATGAAGGGCACATTTTCTATCTATAATATTTCACAAGGACATTATTGCCTTCAGCCTTTAATTTAGATGTCTGCCCAGTTCAATAACAGACTTTCATGTAAGTCAAGCTTTTCATCTCCTGAGTCTCTTTCCTAAAACACACAAAATAGTCTTCAAAAAATAAAACTCTGTAGGTGCAAGTTGTAAGGACATTGTCCTTCCATGTAGACACTTCATTTCGTTTCATTTAACTAAAATTTTAAGACCTAAATTGACTTTTTGTGGCATTGCTTCAAGGACTTGGAGACACAGAGATCATTCAAGTGGATTTCAGGATGTGCAAGCCCTCTTTTAAGAGTTGGAGAGAAAATAATCTTTTTCTTCAGGCTCGTTCCGCTTTGTCAGACAGAAACAGCATGATGTTTCCTGCAAGTACATTTTGTAATCACTTACTAATTGTACTTCCAGTTCAGGTACTAATTTTTACAGGGCTATTTAGATACTAATTTTAACAGTGCTATCTTGAAATTTCTTTTGCCACCTCCAGCTAAGCAGGTTGCTGTCTATTAGTCTCCAGCATAGAATCTGATTGGATCATCACTGGAGAAAACTATTTATAAATTACCATTGTGCTTTGTCCAAATGTGCTCAAATTCTTTGATTCTCTATCTCTTATTTCAAATCTTGGCTCTTGTCGTCACGATACCAAATCCTGGTTTAAGCAGCTATGACATTTTTGTCCTATAGCAAGTCCAGAGGTGGCTGCAATAAACTAGAATTTTAAAATTTGGGCATTTGAAAAAAAATGTGACTCACTGAGGCTGGACACTTTTTTTGTCATCATAGTATGGCCCAGAACCTGACCTTCATCTCCTTCCCTTCCTTTAAGTCCTTGTACCTGGATACAAATGGGTGGTGTTTTTCTGTTGGTTTTTTTTTTTTTTCTTTGATTCTGTTTTGTTGTTATTGGTTTCTTAACTTTTTTAAGTCTTAAGATTGTCTTAAGTGGATTGTCTTGTTTAACTTCGGTAGTTTCTCAGAGCATCATAACTTCTCATCTTGCTGCTTTTTTTCTCCTCCCTGTTTTTAAATTATGTCGGTTTCCTCTCAGGCTTTGCTTTCATCCAGTCTTTTGCAGCCACTTCTCTCTTTCTTAAATGGTCCTTCTCCACGTCTCCAGCAACTTAAGCAACATCAGTAACAGTTAGAAAATGATTCTGAGATCTGTGGACTAGTCCTCTGAAACTACTTGCACATAAAGGATTATTCAGAGAAGGGATGTTGGTTCTCACAACCGTGCAGCCCCCGCTCCTACAAGTTACCCAAGCATGGGAGAAGACACTTCCTGACCTTACCTACTGGTGAAGAAGCCGGTGGTCTGTCACTAGGGAACAGGATCATTACTTCTCATAAGCGGAGATCCCTTGACCTGTGCTATTCACAGAATCACAGAATCTTAGGGATTGGAAGGGACCTCAAAAGATCATCTAGTCCAATCCCCCTGCTGGAGCAGGAACACCCAGACGAGGCTACACAGGAAGGTGTCCAGGCGGGTTTTGAATGTCTCCAGAGAAGGAGACTCCACAACCCCCCTGAGCAGCCTGTTCAGTGTTCTGTCACCCTCACTGAGAAGAAGTTTCTTCTCAAATTTAAATGGAACCTCCTGTGTTCCAGTTTGTACCCATTGCCCCTTGTCCTATCATTGGTTGTCACCGAGAAGAGCCTGGCTCCATCCTCATCACACTCACCCTTTATATATTTGTAAACATTAATGAGGTCTCCCCTCAGTCTCCTCCAAGCTAAAGAGCCCCAGCTCCCTCAGCCTTTCCTCATAAGGGAGATGCTCCACTCCCTTCATCATCTTTGTTGCCCTGCGCTGGACTCTCTCCAGCAGTTCCCTGTCCTTCTTGAACTGAGGGGCCCAGAACTGGACACAATAATGCAGATGCGGTCTCACCAGGGCAGAGGGGAAGCAGAACCTCTCTCGACCTGCTAACCACCCCGCTTCTAATAGGTGTGCATGTGTTTTCCGTCCTTGTTCCTCTCTTCTTTATTCCATTAGAAAGGTCAGATTCTGGGGGCAGGGCACCTGAAGGATGTGTCCATTGATGTCTCTTAATGCAGCAGAGTGCATGAACACTGGTGTATACTTTCAGTAAGTGGGCAATATATCTCAGGGAACCTCCACTTACAGGTGAGTAACCTTCCTTTACTGGAATGAGGAAGAATTGGTTGAGTGTAGTTTTAGCTTACTTTTGTTAAAGAAACAGTTTTATCTGTTCTATACACATTTTTTTTTAAGGCTGAAATTTGCTGAAAAGTAGCACAAACTTAGAAATGTTACTTTTTGTTGAAGGGAATGAAGGGAAATCTACATCATTATATTGTATTGATCACTGGCTAATAGTGAGTGTTTTAAGCAGTAACCACAGGGTAACCGACTCTTTCAGAAGTTTGGCTTTGTGGAGTGGAATGCAAGAGGACAAGGCTGGGTGCTGCTCTGCAGCCAGGTGATGAACATCTGAGCATTTTTTGTCATTAAAGGAATGGCTTTTTGAACCTTTGATAGACACAACATGACATTTTCAGTGCTCTGCTTTACACAAGAAGCTTTTTGTTTTGCTATTTTATGTATTTATAAATGTACTTGGATTTTAATGTATTCCGTTCTTCTTGTGACTCTAGCTCCTGCTTCTTTAGAATCTTCAAGCAGTATAGAACAGGAAAAATACCTACAGGCCTTACTCAATGTGATATCCGTCCACTGCAAAATGAATGGCAGTAACACTCTCACTGTTAGACCAACAATTGCTCTGTCTCCAGGTAAAAATGGTTTATATAGTGCTTTTCTATGGTTAAGTTGAAAAGTGAGTTTTCTCCAGTTTGGTGTTAGTTTAACTTGTCCCATATGAACTCTATTTTTTCTTTATTGTTGCACTTTCCAGACAGCTTATTCACTCTTAGTTTCAGTGAATGTGTTTTCTGTATGTAAAGGATGTTTATAATCTTTCCCAAAATATTTTTCAGTATTCTTAATCTGACAGTAAATGATCATTCACCTGTGGGGCATTAGTACTTTATTACAATTCTGGAACAAATAAAATTAATTTCTCCAGAATATCAAGCTTCCAAACCTTTCCAGGTTTTTTTCTTTTATATCAAATGCAATGATTACATTATATAACAGAATCAAAAGTAAAGATCCACTTTAAAGTCTTTTATAACAAATTAAGTATATTGAAAACTGTCTATTGAATAAGAGAGTGCCAAATTGAAGAGAATGTGAAATACTATTCTATTTCATATAATGAGAAAATACCATATTACAAGCTCAGATTCTATATGAACGGACGCACTATTTAGCTACAGCAGCAATGGAAGGCATGTAAGCATTTTCATGTATGTTGCATATTCATAATAGGCTTTTAATGTCAATTCCAAGTAGAGCCTTACTTGCAGTAAAAACTCTTTCAAAATACACTATTTGAGTTACGCATATGTGAAACCATGAAGAAATTAATCCATGCTTTATTTCAATTATTTTGTGATGAAACCTGGTAAGGTTTATGTGAAGGTAAGCCAAATATATTAGAAAGAGGAGTATGTTACTTGAAATTGTGTCTGTCTTGTCTTACTCGGTTGGTGGTAATTGGCCTAATATAGCCCAACAGAGGCTTTTCTTGTAAAATAACACCATTTCCAAAGTGTGCATGCTTTGCTTCATTTATTGTAAAACATCTTGATTGCTTAGCTCTATCTAACATCTCTGTACTGTTGCCAATGTATACATGTCTTAAAAAATATATCTGAAGCACAAAATTGGCAAGAATTAGCTGTATTGTGTGAAAAAGGGCATTTTTATCAGCTATGCTAAGTGTTAGTCTGAGTAACACTGTAGTTTTTTAATCTTCTTTCTCTTTTTGGCTGACTTTAGGCACTGAGACGAGGGCTTCAAGAATGTCTACTGTATTTAAGCAGGTAGTGCCAGGACATTTGGATGTAAATCTATCCAATAGCTTTGCTCAAGGAGGTTAGTAAGACTAGCTCAAAGTCTATTATTTGAAATAATAAATGATAACAAAATGTTAGTGAAACAAAAATAACTATACTGCTTACCAATTCATTACTCTGTGAAACATCAAAATAGGAATTACAGATTAGCCTCAGTCCATGACATTAAGTATCTAGTTTCTGTTAAAGTCCTTTACTTACCATTGAAATAAAGTTCATTTCATGTTGGAACTTAGTGAAAAATGAAACACTCAATTAGGAATTATGTTTCTAAATACTTAGTGATTCATGCATGTTTTAATTTGTCTAGAATGTATGGCCTGAAAATGCATATTTTATATCAGAATTAAATGTGCTTTAGAATCTCCAATTACAGATCATTCCAACATTTGGCTGAAGATTAGACGATGCTTCATAAAGTTACAAATAATCTATCTGAATAATTTTACTCTAGGTAAAGCATGGAATTACGTGGCCAGGCTGTAATAAGTGCATTCTTCAGAGATAGTTATTCTTGGGTACAAGGGCTCATCAGTGTCATTTCTACAGGAGGCTTTCATTCTGTGAAGTGGATTCCAACTACTTTTACTCTTCTAGTCTGATGAAATTGTTACCATTTTTATGTGCAATGCATGCATAAATTAGTGCATCAAATTCCTTCAGTGTATGTTTGTTAGGATAGGAATGAATCTGTTTTCCAAAAGGGAGAATTTTATATTTTGTTTGTTACCTTTTA
Organism: Caloenas nicobarica; assembly: GCF_036013445.1. Classification (NCBI taxonomy): domain Eukaryota; kingdom Metazoa; phylum Chordata; class Aves; order Columbiformes; family Columbidae; genus Caloenas; species Caloenas nicobarica. The sequence continues at coordinate 57,226,598 of NC_088249.1, read as the reverse complement.
ACTCTGAAAGCTGTTCGTATGATTACTTCTAAGCATCTAGAAGTTGCTTTTCTTCCTTTTTAACTCCTTCCAGCTTTGCGAGTAGTGCATTTACCATCTTACAGCAAATGCAGCTCAGATTTTCAGAGGTGGGAGTGAGAAAAGCCATAAGATACCTCATGTAAAATTAGTTAGACCTACTTTGGCCTGCTGACATCCATTCCAGCCTAAATTATTGTGTAATAAAAAAACTGTAGCTTCATATGGGGAGGAGTTAGACAATTTTGAAGAGAACAACTTTCAAAAGACAGGAGAGAGGAAAAAAGGAAAATACTCAGAGCTGTATAGAGAAGTTAAGTGAGAATAGCAGGAGGGAAGAGAGGAAGGGCAGTTGAATGATGATCACTAAAGAATGGAAAATTCTTTATTCATTAATAATAGTATATGCCTATTTCATATTTAAAAGTTCTGTTTATGCTTTCTGATCACTGTCTTGTTATTGTGGTACATGGAGATGAATAAACAGTGATTTTATTTGGACAGGCAAAATGGCTGGGGACCTAAGAGAACAGCAGTTAATAGTGTCTGGAATTGTTTGATAAATTGACGGCTGTGCCCAGTTTGACTTTGTACTGAAACAGTGAAAATGCTGGGTAGCTGACAGCAGACATTCGGTTGTGTTTCATTGTCTGTGTAGGGACAAAAGTGCCAACAGTGAAGTGGTGCTAAGGGGCAGTGAAGGTGCTTCTGATAAGTAAGGGAAAGCTTGCTGGTTGACTGTATGAAGTTCTCGTTTGAAGATAAAAGGATTACTGAAATAACTGTTGCTGGTTTCTGGGCTTAGAGTTTGTGGTAAGTGTGATAGGATGGGTTTGTTGCTACTCAGTGAAGAAAAAAGGAGTCTCAAGGCAGTATTAGGTCACAGACGTGTTGTTTTGTTGGACGTTGAAGTCTCTTGGCTAAATTTCAACAGTAATCGGGAAGAGGGCAGAGAAGTTATCTTGTGTCTTGCTGGACTGATGCCACACCTGCTCTATATATCTGAAAGGTGTAATTACAGCCCGGTGTCTGCAGTCGATTCACAGTTCAGCAGGACACATGAGGACTTTGCTGAAACATAAGAATGTTTGACGAGTACAAGGGGAGCCCTAGTGAAGGTGAGAAGTTGACAGTTTAAGAGAGAACAGGGGAAGGGAATATCTCCCTGTAGAGAAGTAAACGCTAGGGGGTTTAGATTAGCTAACTGAATTCTTTTAGAAGAAACTCTAAAATACACACAATATATAGAATCTCTAAAATTGTTATTCTCAAATAAATTGATTAATTTGATTTATTATCTCAAAGTTTTTTACTGCTTTTTCACAGCTACTTACACTCCTCGTGAAGTACTGTCACAAGACTGCATGCAGAATCAAAAATACAGAGTTTGGTCAGCTGAAAAAAAGACCTATTTTATGCAGGCACTCTAAAAATGATGATTTCTTTCTCCCTCATATTCCTAAGAATAACTCAAAAAGCAAAAAAAGGGGGGAAAAAAAGACAATAGAGTTAGCTAGTTACTTTATCATAGCAAGCAGCTATTGATTATGCGCAAAATACAACAGCAATATTTTTATGGTTTTGATTCTGGATCCCTCTTTCTTTCCTTGTTTTTATTCTCACACATACCAGCACTCAAAAACCAGGTTCATCTGTGATACACTGATTGAAAATGACATCTTCTATTTTATTGTGCCAGATAATGTATTTTTTAATACACGTCCATTTGAAATTTAGGTTAAAAGATACGTGCCAGTGCTCATTTTTAAAAATCATCATTGTTCTGAATACTCATCAATTGTCCTGAATATTTGTATCTGTGTCAGATATGGTTTTTAACTTTATCTGAATGTTGTAACAGAGTAGTTGCCTAAAGCACAGTTAAGTTGTTTCTGCACTGAAATACTTGGCCAAATACTTACATTTCATAATATATTTTCATTCTTGGACCTTTTTTTTGCAATACCTTGGTTGATATCTTTCATAAGAATTCTGAAGTTCACTAAAAATACATACCTTTTCCTCTTATTTTGCTTTATAAGTATAGTGTCGTTCTACAGAACAGCACTTCTTATGTGGCATTGTTGTGGAATTTAGTAAAATAAAATGTTTTCTCAGTGTGATTTGCTGCTATCAGAAAAATACTAGGTTGTTTATAATTAATAAATACAGACTAAGCTCAGACATAAAAGCAGGAGACACTAATACTTTGCGTATGTTTTAATAGAATATTTGTATTAAAAGAAATTGCTTGTGTTGATGTGGCTTTCGAGCCAAAAATACACCCAAAAATACAAGCATATAGGGCTCCCACTGAGTATGGTAGATATTATATGTGTTCTAAATGATATACTTTTAGACAGTCCTCTAAAAATGTTTGTTGGTGTATAGAACTACATCTTGCACTCTGGGTCGATTTTGAGGTCCATCAAATTATGTACTTAAAACAGACTAAAATAGTTTTCAAAATGCACTAAGGTTTGGGATTTTTAATCAAGCTAACTTTCAGCTGGATAGAAACTTTCAATAAAGTATTCAGCAGAGTGATTTAATAATTACATTTCCTTTGGTTGTAATTATGAAAAAACACATGATGGCTATGCTACGTTTGAAACCATTGCAATGACAATGAAAATTAATTCTTTTTGATAAATGGGTACTTCCTTCCCATTTTATATTGGTTTTCTGGCTTGATCGATGTTTTGTCTTGTGATGACTAAGATTTGTGCTGTCTGATAAATCATGTACTATAAAGAAATTCAATATATACTAGATCTTTGGAAACTAATAAGTAACCCTTTTCTTTTCTCCTGCAATGTGTCTCGCTGCAATGTGCATTCCATTCCTCCTCCTTCTGTCTTAACTGTTATCTCCTAGTGCTTGGGTACAGAGATAAATGTTTCACTCATTCAAATTCCAAATCAGCAACTAAGGGAAGAGTCCATCAAGGTACTGTATTCTGTGTCCTGAAGCACATTCTTTTCTACCATCTCCATAACTACTACAGTATCTTAATACACACTAAAGTGATACTGACAGATACAAGTCTTGATTCTGCATTAACAAAATTTTGGGGTTGGTTTTGCTTTAGTTCAGTGTTGTGGTTTTATTTTGTTTTGGAGTTTTTTAGCCACTGAATGTATGATGCAGTGACAGTGATTAGCCACACACTTCACCATGTTATTCTTTAGTAATGTTGGGATCTAATGTGAAGTGATATGTAGAAAATTTCTTTTGTGAAAATTTTAAACAGCAGAAAATCAATTCTGCTGAGGAGCATTTAGTACTCCTACTGCTTTAGTGAAATACCTAAGAAATACTGGTACCTAGTCAACTATATTTCCAAAATCATTGTTAATGTTAGTGAACAGGGAAAAATTGATTTCTCCTGAATCAGAAAGTCATAATAATACGATATATGCCAAATAATGAAAGCTAGATACTACTAACAAAAAATAAGGCAAAAAATACTAGGCAAAATTAGAATAGAAATATAATGGAAACATGATTGTGTCTTTTAATCACTGTTATCCGTCACTGGTAAACATGTTCATCTGCATGTATTTGCAACCAGCTTTGTTGCTTTTGATGTTCTACAGGCACTAATGATGGCATTCATTTGTAAAATGTTATGAAGTATGACTGTGTATTTTTGTGTGTATCATCTTAGGGGACAGTTGCCTGTGTTGGAGCTAGCATTTTTTCATACCAAATGAACAAGAAATTATTTCTCTTATTAAATACTTGCTGTGATTTTTGCTTGCTAAAGTCTTTATTACTTCATCTGTAGTAGTTCAGATGTGAAACAAAAGTTTATACTAAACATACTACTTGACATGAGAGATATTTTATAAAACTGGCTGACTTCGAAGTGGAAACTGTTTAGAACTGCTACCAATTCATAAATTCTGAGCCAACCACTCTCAGTTACTCCTGTTCATTTGCTCACACCTAAGACTAACAGCCAGACAGGCAGACAAGCCAAACTGTACGGATAAATCCCTGTTGAGGATTACTGTACAGAATTATTCTTTAATAGAAACATAATCCTACTTCTAAAAATCAAAATAAAATTGTTTTGCTGGTTGAGCTATCTCAGTGGAACTTTACTGTTATCTGCAGCTTTTTTCCACTCTGCAAGAAATGTTAACTTTGCATATTATTGTATTATACTGAAGGGGTCAGAGGGTTTTGTGGTACTGTATGTCTAAATTTCTACTACTATGAGGTATTTCTGGTACCTCTTTTAGATATCTTGCTCCACAGATTTATGGACAAGAGTCTCTTCTGATTTACTACATACTGGGTTAAAGAATTTCACACTTCCATTTGAATGCCCAATTTAGTATACTTTAAGGGATTTGATTTGCAAGTAGTGCTATTTATATTCTGAAAATGAAGTACCTTTCACATACCTCACATTAGACACACAATAACAGTCTCACAAAATCATTGTTATTAACTGAGGCACAAGAAACAGAAAAATATTTACTACTTGTCTTTTTTTTGCTGCTGCTAAACAGGCTGTGGCAATCTGGTTTATCACTACCTAATCTTATGTTGAAATCATGAAACTTACTTAAGCATGATCAGCATGGTCAGATCAGAGCAGTGCGGTGGGAATTGCCTCTGGAAATGACAATATAGCTGCATTCTGTATTTTAATCATGGCATTTCAAGAGTAGATATGGAATACTTTATCTTGAAATGTAATATTTGAATTGTTTGAATTGATCACCCTTAGATACATTTTCATTATAATACAATATGGTTGATACTACTAGATTGTGTAGGGCGAAACCAACACAAGAATTCTAGGTAACAGGGAATTTTAAGTGATACTATTTCCATTTCTGAAGAAAGTAATTATATAATATTCTTACTAGTTAGACTTCCAAAATAATATGCCTTTGCCAAGGAAATACATCAAATTTTTGTCCCTACTTCTGAAAAGAACAAAACTAGCAATTTCATTTGCATGAAGCCAAATGGAAGTTAATTGCTTGCAAGTTGTGATTCTTTTCATCTTTGTATCACTGATATCATAGCAACCATTTTCTCTACAGTAGAAAGTGCTGTGCTGAGTTTGATTAGTATCTTAGGTTAAATGACAATGCAGTAGGATACTTTTGACAATTTTTGCTATGAAAATATTTACTTCCAGTATGTGTTCTTAATTATGTCGTATGAGAGAGAAAAATGACATGTGTAAGCACTCTGCTTTCCAAATGATGTTTTAGCATATGCCTTAATAACTGTGATCTCCCGTGCCTTGCGCAAAGAGGTTTTAAAATATTTTTTGTCTTTATGAAGGTGTATGGGCGAGTCTTCGTTCAAGCAACCGATTTATCAACACACAAACTCCATTCATTGATGTTGGTGCAAGACTTGCAGGGAAAGATAACGCCACTTCCTACAGTAGCAGCACTTTTCTGCAAAGTCAGCTTTTGAGACGGCAAGCAGCCCTCTATATATTTGGAGAAAAATCTCAGTTACGGGTAATGGCAATTTTTTGTTTTATGCTAACATGGTTTTTATTTGGCTTGATTTTAATAACGCTAATGTTTTTACAAAAGAGTAAATAATATTTAAGATGAGGTAAATTGATAACTCTCCTAAAGATGTGAACTCTTACGAGCATTCAAACTGGGAAAGACATGGCTAGGAAGGGAATACGCTGCTGGGCAACAGAGCATCCAGTAAAGCCTTCAGGATTGGAAGCCACCGTGTCCCTGTGCTGGCGTTGCAGGGAGCAAGGGCCGCAGTCCGGTTCTGCTCAGTGGGGCGGCCAGGATAAAGATGGATGATGGAGCTGTAGGCAAATAAAGTGGGGTGGTGTAGCGGCAGTGGAGCTTGCTGCCCCATTCAGCTATTCCAACAGAAGTGTCAGAGTTCTGTATCTGTAAGCTCTTGCTTAATTATACCTAAGTACGTACTACTGTGCTCTGATTCTGCTGACTAGACATCTAACGTTCAGCCGAGTCATAACCTCGGTGTTTTCTATTTTAGGAAACATGAAACAGACTTATTTGGTAATTTTAAGTGCAATTTTATTTTTCCTGATGTGTTGAAATATGTTATGAAGCAAATGGAATGTTGTTAGTCACAAAGCCGATTACCAGAGAAGAAAACCTTCATTACTGTCGGCAGCACTTAAACTCACATGAAAGCAAATTGATGTGAATAAGGTCGTCCCAGAAGTCTGTCCATCCTGATTTGGTTGCATGAGGAGGACCGTGATGCCTACAGTTTCACACACCTTTTTGGATATATTTTAATACTTTAGATGCAGTTGTTTGAGAAACAGATGTCGTCCACATTAGTTCTTGGTAGTTTTACTTATTTTCAGAAAATGTTTGCAGGTCTTTTTTTTAAATCTCTGCATTCAAAAGTTGAAAAATCAACTGTTTTCTACTTTCTTATTCAAAATATGAGCATACATGAAATATTATGTATTCTTTGAAATATATAACTTCCAAAAGCAGTTACTGGTAGTAGGAAAATACACCAGTACTCATTTCTTTCTGAAATCATATTATTTCAGGAGATAGAAGAATCATGCTGTATCAGAATGATGAATCAAAATGATTTCCAAATTTTGTTTCTATGTTTACTTTTCTTTGTAATTTCAGATATTCTTTTATATCTTATTTGTATTTTCAGTTGTATTTTTAAATGGTGGTTATATAACAGGTAGTCATTCTTATTCCATTTTTACTTTGTCTTTTATAATTGGTTTGCAAATTAATTTTCCTTTTGTTTTTTTACCTTATACATTCGTACATGAAGTAGTAATTTATAATTAGTGAGATTTCATTTGGCATTCTATTGCTTTCTAATATAATTAGCATAACACTAACTTACAGAAATATTCTGTTAAGTCTACAATCACAGTGTTCTGATATAATAAAGCATAAGAATATATAACATAAAAGACTAAACGGAAGTTTCAAGGGTAAACATTATTTATCATTATTAGAACAAACCGTTCTCTTGAATGGTAAGAAAACTGTTTATTTTCCTGCAACTTTTTTCAGTTTTACTGAGTTGACATTTTCATTAACTCTTCTGGAGAACATTCTTCCCAAAGTTTTCAGACAGGTCTATTCATATAAATTTTTCGTCTTGTTAAGTCTTCTTTTGTAACCATAACCCCCAGAAGGCTCTGGCAAAGGAGACACTTTGATGACAAAGAATACAGGAAGAGTAATGCAAGAGAAACAATTACATAGAATTAAATTGCCATAATCCAATAGTAACAGTTATTCACGTTTCTCTTTGCTTGATTGCTTAATGAATGATAAGTGAAGAGTTTATCATGCATCTAAAGAGATGTAGTAGAAACATCTTCAGTCTGCTGTTTTGAAGTGACCCTTTATACCACTTGGGCAAAAAATGGAATTTGTTTAATGTATCAACACTTAACAAACTAGGTGGGGATAATATGCTAGGGCTTGGTATAGATTAAAGCATTTTTAATATATTACCATACAGGTGTGTAGTATTATGCAGAATATGAAAAGAGCTGGCTATTGGATGTACAAACAACAATCGTTGGAAAAATACACATGAAATAATCTGAAGTCCAGTAGGATGGATATAATTTGGAAATCATTTAAAAAGCAGTACTTTGAGGATCCTTACGTTATACTGGATGATTTCCTTCCTGGTTTAGAGCTCATTGATTTTTCACCTTTTTTTTTTTGTTTAATATTAGAATTTTGCAGGAGATCAGTCAGCACTGGACATTTCTAAGGAAAAGTTTATTGTGTTAGCAAATGTAAGATTAAAATCACATAGTGATTAGGTGATTGTTTTGAGCCTGCTCTCATTGATATCTATCTAGCCTATAAGATCAATTCAACTTTTTGTATAAAGAAATCTTGTTGATTTTCGGTTGTGAAGTATTTTCCTAGCTTTTGTTAGCATCCTGCTAGCTTGGCATTTGCAGGCTTTGTAAAAGGCTTGGCAGCGTATTCATTACTGACGTTAATTCCTATGAGGACCTACTTTATTCTGCTAAATATCATGTCACATAAATTGGTGATACAAACAAAAATATGTAACATTTTAAGGGAATTTTGCTACTTTTCTCAATAGCTTTTATCATACATTATTACAACTTAGCATTCTCAAAAAAAAAAGTTTGGTAGTTGAGCTATTAAATTTATTTTTGAACCATGCCAAAATATAAACAAAGCTAAATCTAGGCTTTTACTTGCCTATGTTTTCACTTGGCATCCTGTGAAGCAGCTTAATGAAGATTATTTGCAGGCCAAGTTTAATTCCATGAAAAAGCAATTTCTGAAGAAAACTGCTGTGAAGATCTTCAGGGCTGCTTCATACATGAGAATTGTTTTCCCTAATAATGTTTTCCATAGTATACTTTTCATCATAGTTCTTTTTTTTCAGTTAGCTAACATGATCTCTTAATTCAGTCTTCCTCTTTTACTGCTCGTTTTCTAAATGCAGTAAGTAAAACAGAACATGAAAAATTTTGCTAGGAAAACCTCACATAGCCCTTGGAAGTTATATCAGGTATTCCCTGCCTGCTGTTCTGTGTTGAACTGACTCAATGTGCAGTGACTGCTTAGGCCAGTCAGGTAGTTTGCAGTTTTGGGGGTTCTTTTTGGATTTGGAGTTTACTTCTTTCCTGCTTTTTTGAACCACTAGAATCTGTCCCGCGCTGTTGGTATGTCATCCATACAGTTATTTTAATTTTTATTTATTTATTGTTAATTTGCCCTTAAAATCCTAAATGAAGCACATTATATTGTATATAAAGAACTCAACACATTTACTAATCAACTTTGGTTTTTTACTGCTATTATTACTATTACAAACATAACTGCTCTGCAGTACATTCTGCTGTTAAGAGTAGTAGATGGGTACTTTATTATGGTACATTTTGCAAGTGGTGTAAGGATTTTTATTATACTAGGCAGATGTTTAACTAAACAATTTTTTAATTAGGAATTGAAGTATTTAGCAATAAAGCAGGCAAGACATTGAGATTTGATGAAACTGTTAGTGAAAAATGTGCTTGCCTTTTACATCTGCTGTTGTCCTTTTCACATAGGGATTCAAACTTGATTTTGCTTTGAATTGTGAATTTGTTCCTGTTGAATTCAGTGACATCCGACAGACCAAGGCAAGCTTTAAAAAGCTGATGAGAGCTTGTGTTCCCAGCACTATTCCTACAGATTCTGAGGCAACATTCCTCAAAGCACTTGGGGAGTCAGAGTGGTTCCCACAGGTAATTTATATGACAGGTACTTCTAATAATCTATATGCAGTACTACTTACACAAAATAAATTTCAGGCTCTTCTGACAGAGAGCTATTGTGTTCTAAGCAGCTGTTCTCAGTTCGTTGTATTTGTTTTGCATGCTATCAATTCTGTCATTACATAAGCATTATTTGAATACAATAATAACATTTACAAATGTCAGAGGCATTTTTTATAACATAATTTATGGTTTATAACATGAAACGTGTACACAAGTAGAGATGACTGGTTTTACTGCCTATATAAATTTATGGTCTTGGTTATAACTGTTTTTTTCTTATTTTATATACTTTAAAATTCAGGGGAAAAAAGTATAGAAGGATAAATGAGCCTTTGAATTTTAAAGCTGATATTCTACTCCTCATACGTGTCCCCAACCTGAATTTCTATACGCACAAGTATTTAACAGATAAGCTATAATCTGTCACCCATTGTGGGATATGGGAGAGTGTTTGCAGGGGAAAGGGGCTTGTGTGTGCGCTCAGCTGTTCTCTCTGAACCTGTTCCATTACTGCCCTGTCCCACATTCCCTTACATAAAGATTAACCAAACGAAGGCAAGACTGGAAGTAGCTTTGCAAGATTCAAATTAAGAAGGATGTGGGAAAGTCAGCTCTTTGTAAATCTAAAACCATTTTAATTATAGTGAATGTTTTTAAGTTGCATGTTATGTTTGGAATCCTCTGCTGAATAAATTCTTCTCAAATGCAATTAATCATAGAAAACAGAATAAACTCTTATGCTGATTTCTTAAGGAGGAAATACATGTGAGTAACATGGTCATTTCAGTAGTTACACATCAGAAAATGTACTCCTGGTTGAAATGTGCTGCAGCACAAGGGGTGGCTAAACTTCTTCCCTTGAGGTGTGATGGCTCCTCAGAGAGTACAGGAGCTGGTCCTTGCTGGGTCTGGCCACCACGTTGTTCAGGAAGGGGAGAAGTGGGAAGAGCGTGAAAACTTGACGCCCTCAACATGTGAACATGAGCAAGTAGATAAGTAGCTAAATGAGCTGAATGTCCGTTTGATGAAATAAACACCTCCCTATAGCAGCACAGAGATCAAGGGGAGACTATAACAGTGGAGTTACTCTCTTTTTGCATCTTTGAGAGGAAAAGTAATAGTCAGGAGTAGATCGTAATGTCACACACTAGCTGTGTGACATTTAAACCACGTTTCTGTGTTTAAATCATGTCGTATGTGACTTATGTGATAAAGTTGATTTATGACTGATTTAACACATTTTCTGTTATTCCTGTGAAAGGCCATAGATCTGTCATCTTGGAAATGTGTTTTGATTGAATTAAGCTTTCCTCTCCTGGGTAACTGAGGTTACTACATAGTATCGATTTTAACACTGCGTAGGCTAAATATTTCTAAGGATGTGAATACGTAAGGAGAAATTTTAAGTGCTGCCCTATTTTCTGAATACAAATGATAAAAATAGTATTTTGCATTTTTTTAATTGAATCTGTATAACCAGATTGCATATCAGGTTTCTTCAAAAAACAGATTTTCTTCTATTCTATTGCCTAAGAATGTATAGAAGAATAAACAAACTACTTGGTTTTAAAAGTTGTACTCTTTTAAATATTTTCCTAGTAAAAATTGCAGGAAAATTAGTTTATTTTATTTTCTAAGTAATGACTATAAGAATGTTCAGAGGAGTTTTCTGTCACAATTTCCATGGTAATATTCATAGGACGGGACTTTTTAAATAAGGAAAAAATCAGACTGCCCTAAACAAGGATGAATTTTCTAGGGTTTAACTGTTGTTTGGTTGATCTTTTTTCCTCTTATTTTTTACAATTTAGTTTTGTTCTTCCTGAGTCACTTTCCTGTGCTTTCTGTACTTTCTAAACTTAAGTTTTTTCCTTGCATACATGATCTTAGATCTCTCTTGCCATCTTTTGTTTATTTGCCTTCCTATATTGCTTTCTCCCTTCTTTCACGCCTTTATCTTTCCTACTGCTGCTATTGATTGGATTGTATTCAGTGCTCTGCAAAGAGCAGTTTCATTCTGCTGTGAGAAACTGAATTTCTTACATAGTGTCTATTATGTTGTTTAACAAGAATGCTGTCATAATATGACAAAAATGGTAGAAACATCATATAGATTTTTCTTTTTGTAATATTAATGTGGAGTCTCATAGATAAAATTTCTGAAATTCACCTAAATTTTTTAGCTTGCTTACACTTCTCATGATTGAATCAACCTTATTCAACTCAATAACCCTTCCCGGAGAAAATAACTAATGCACCTGCTCAAGAAATTTCAGTATCCCAGCATAATCAATATCAGGATGCAAATAATTAATGTGTCCTTTTTCCGTATGTTTTAGCCAGTCTGACCAAGAGCAAAGTATGAGAAACACTGTTTAATTTACCTAAACTATTTCCAGATTATAGAAAGAGAATTTTTCTGTGTTTGTTTTTGGGTTGCGGTTTTGTTTTTTTCATCATCATTATTAGTACTAGTAATATTAGTATTAAATTAATGAATTTCCAACTTCATGAAATTGAGCGTTAGAAATACTATCCTGTAAATGTCTTACATGAGTTCTCCCATCAAAGTACTTCGTGACTTTATGGAACCTTAACATTTCACAGGAAATTACTTGAATGTTAAGCACAGGATGGAATTTCTCTACAATAAATCTGTTAGCTATGTTGTTCCCATTCTCCTTTTTATGACAGCTATTTTATTACAGCAGACATTGGTTTTAATAGTTTAAGTTCTTGTCTTCATGTCTTTGCTTAGTTTTGTTGTAGTTAAGATGAAAATCACGAGTCTGTTATGTTTATACCTTTCTAATCTGTTGCATCAATGCATTTCTCTGTGCTATATGTAGATTTTTAGAATACATATTTAAATATTAAATATGAACAGATTCTATTTATTGACAATACCTAGACATTTATTTTATACTCGAGTATGATATTTATCTGTAATACTTTATAGCTTCACAGGATAATGCAATTGGGTGTGATCATCTCTGAGCTCCTGGAAAATGGTTCTTCTGTTATGGTTTGTTTGGAAGATGGCTGGGATATTACCACACAAGTAAGCTGCTACTAAAACCTTGAAATAGCCAAATATTAAGCCACACATTAAGAAAAAAACACCAGGTGACACTTTTTTAAACAAGTTACTGATAATTGGGTATAACATTAATAAATTTCTGTTACGGCAGCAGAGGAAACTAAAATGCATGAATCCTTGCATTCATTTGCAATTTAGATCATGAAAGAGTTCCATAAAATGAATTTGTTCCAAAGGTCTTGATGGACTTAGAATTCTAAGGCTTAGACATCAAATCTGCATTCCTGCACCTGACCATATGTAAGAATGAAAGCTGCAAGTTGCCACAACAGATCACTTCTCTTTGTAAACATAGTACACTTTAAACACAGGAGGGAAGGAGAGGAATTCTTTCTCTTGCCATTCACTTTCCATAAGTGAAGTTAGGAGACCACACACAGGGAGAAAACTAAATTTGTGCCAAAGTGACTGTAACACCTGCTGCAAGAGCAGATCACCAGAACAGATAACTCTGTGAAACAAACTATAAATTAGGTGAATGAAGACCTGCTGCCTCATTTGATGAATGCATTGTGTCCATGTAGTTGCTTCATAATGCAGAAGATAAACACAGTAATTCTAGTAAATAAAAACTTCATGTGCAGCCAGCATCTTGATACCAGGTAAACAAATCCACAAAAGAATGTTAACATAGTTACTGGAATAATTGTTAAACAATGAAGAATAGAGAAGAGGACACACACTGCTGCATTTTAAAGTCTCCTGAGATGCTGTCTATAAAAACAAGCTGAAGTTGGCTAGTGAGCACTATGACATGGCAACACTGCAGAAACTCTAAAGTCACCCTCAGGACCAATTCTTTGCTGAGGTAGCTGATGCTATTTTAGACATGTTTATTATCCTTATTTTATTAATAAAAGTGGTTTTATTTCCAATGTAATTTAAATGTAGTAAGGATTACAATGACTTCCAAAGTCTGTAGTTGCTCAGGTTTAACTTTCGCAAATATCAAAAGTCTCAGTTTAATTCAAACTTTTTCATGTGAGATGTTATTTGGTTTATTTCATAAAAATACTCAATGTATGTGGTACAATACTTGTAACTGAGTTTATATGAAGGCTTTTGTTTCCTCGAACTACAAACAGATAGATTATGGAATATTTATGTTCATTGACTAAAGTGTTCTTCTACCTTCTGTCACTCTTAATACAATATGTCTTGTCTTGTGATCTAGGTAGTATCTTTGGTGCAGTTACTCAGTGATCCCTTCTATAGGACACTTGAAGGCTTCCGAATGCTGGTGGAAAAAGAATGGCTCTCTTTTGGTCATAAATTCAGTCAACGTAGTAATCTGACTCTCAATTGTCAGGGTAGTGGATTTGCTCCTGTTTTCTTACAGTTCTTAGACTGCGTGCATCAGGTAAGTCAATATCGAATTCTAGTTTACAAGAAGAATTCATGCATAAGTGTGTAGATGCCACTATTTCTGATGTTACAGACAATGGTTTGGGGGAAGATGTAGTAACATCCTTCTCTTGGTTTTATTAAAGTGAATGGATTTCACCTCAAGAAGAGCTGGAATGGTTGCCTAGAGGAGACTGACCATACACACAAAACAGACAAAGAGGGATGGTTGGCATTATGGCTCTTTTAAGGTCACTTATGGAGAGATTTCAAATAGAAGTTCTTTAAGCTTAAGACTGGCTTTTGGAAGTCTGAAGTATCTTTGTTCAGGAGAAGAAACTGATTGATTGTTAGTACAGCTGGGGCTATTTAGACTGGAGAAGAGGAGGCTGAGGGGAGACCTTATCACTGTCTACAACTACCTGAAAGGAGGTTGTAGCATGGAGGGTGTTGGTCTCTTCTCCCAAGTAGCAAGTGATAGAACAAGAGGAAATGGCCTCAAGTTGCACCAGGAGAGATTTAGATTGGATATTAGAAAAAAAATTCTTGATGGAAAGGGTTGTCAGGCATTGGAACAGGCTGCCCAGGGAAGCGGTGGAGTCACCATCCCTGGAGGTGTTTAAAAGGCATATAGATGAGGTTTTTAGGGACATGTTTTAGTGCTAGAGTTAGATTAGGTCATGGTTATAGTTGTACTCAATGATCCTGAGGGTCTCTTCCAACTGAAATGATTCTATGATTCTGTGAAAAGAGGAGCTTGCATAGTTCCTGTTGTACATATGTATTTCTTTTCCCACTTCTGTCATTTTCCTCGCTGAAAAAGCTGAAAGTACTCCTGGACGTTACTAACCTATATTAAAATTTATGGATGACTGTGTCTCACAGAATATGACTCTTAAAGCACGAGCCTTCTTCCTGGGAACAGACATTCATAGTGAATACTTGCATGTAGACCCTGAAAGAGGGGTCAGCAGGTAGACTTACTTTCCTACCTGAAGTAAAGTCCACACATTAAATAACTTGCTAAACCAATGAAAAAGCATCTTTAGATATCTATGGAAGATTGATAATGAATCAGCTTACAAGATGAGTAAAGACTTACTGAAGAACATGTTGCACAAAAGAAAAACTTTGTATCCAAATGTTAAACACTGACAGCCATCATTATTACTGTCTTGCAAGTTAATAAATCCTACACTTGGAATTTGGTTCAATTCCTACAGCTTTTCCCATTAGAAAATTTTAGAAGTATTTGTCACATCTCCTGTTTCATCAATCTGTTTCCCAATGACTGTGGTACTCAGATTAGTTTCAATTTGAAATGGGGAGATTTCTCTAAAGAGAATCAGTATTGCATTTTTCATTCAAACAAGTTAATCTGCCCAATTGTCATCCTGACTATTCCTTACAACAGCTTAAGGTTATTGCTCCTTTTCTGAAGTAGAAAAAACAAATTCTTGGTTGCAATGGCTACAACAGGACAGAGCAGCCATGTCTTCTAATACTGAAACCCATCAGCTTGGTGGTTCATTCAGTTCTGTGTGTAAATCATTCGTCTGGAGCTGTATTCTCTCCGCTGTCAGGTGTGTTCTCCAAGCTTCAATGAGCTGACTGGATAACACTGTCTATTATTAGAATGGAATAAATGGAATAAACCTACATTTGATTTCTAGCAGTAAAGTAGTTTTGAAGTGAATCTCCTCTTTACCATTTGTTGATGCTGATTTGGTGCATGTTTACTAGATTTTTCCTGAAATAATTTAACCCAAAAGTCCTACTGGTATGTACCAAATGCTCACCAGCTCTTAAAAGGATCTGAACCTGTGACTCATCACTTAGTTTAAAACCATGGGGGCCATCAGTGTACAATGGGGTCATCAACTCAACTGGACTAAACCTAGCCCAAAGTAAAACAACAAATGTTGTTGTCCCCTGCCAGCTGCAGGGACCTCAGCACCAGCTGCTGCAGGCTGTTTGTCTGCTCCTTTTGCTCTGAATTACTTGCTGTTGTAGACGTAGCCTACATCCTGTTTCTGACCCTGAAACACTTTGTTTGCTCCAGTTTTACAGTAATAAATCTTAGAAAGCTGGTGTAAAGAAAAGCAAATAAATTATCCACGCATACCTGTACAGTATGTTTTTCTCGAGTGCAGAGGTCACAGAAACTGTAGAAATAAATGGGTTATCCAGAACAAAGGTAAAAATTAAATCCAAGGATTTGGGTTTATTGTGATAAAATAGAATGTACTGTGTTTTCTTCACTGCAAAATTCTTGATTTCTCTTTAAGTTACGTTTAACACAACCTGCAGTTCTAAGAACATGGAATGGTGGATTATAATCATTCTGGTTTTAAAAGTTGAAATGTAATGTAAAGTAGGATAAATCCCTGCTGTTAACGGCTGTCAGATATGATTTTGATTCAAGCTGCAAGGTGTGTAAAACATTCCTACTATACATATGAATGCGTCAAGGAAATAGAAGAACGTTGCCTTTGTCATTCATCTCAGATAACAGCTTTGACGCACGTCACTAGGTATCTGACCCTTCTCTATCTTTAAGAGGCAATATAGTGTATACAAGTTATTAACAGCTACATTTTACAGAAATATCTGTATTTTCTGGTTTTTGGTCTTAAGCTGTGTCCACGTGCCCTGGCTGCAGCTGTGTCAGCAGAGAGATGACCTCCTGCAGGCATCTGGAGCTATTCAGCACTTCTCTGGTGGAGATAACACCCTTCCAGTCTGTTAGCTGGACCTGCCTGACTTTTCCAATCAAAATGGTAGAAAAACTTGGTAGAAAGGACCATCTTATTTTGATGGGTGTAGATTTAGAAGCAGTTCAGCAGGTCAATCTGAAGGAGGCAGTAACTTCTCATGAGGAAAGATAGGGCTGTCTAGGGGTTATAGTATTTTCAGCCAGTGTTAACTTCAGCCAAGAAAAGACATGGGAACACAGCTTTGCTGCATAATCAGTGTAATATAGGTAATATAGATTTGTAGATTTATTAGAAAAAAAATCTTTCAATGACTTACAATCCTATTTAGAATGCAACTCTGAATTAAGTTTTCTAGAAACAGACTTACAAAGATTAGTCTTCTAACTCATGATAGCATAGTATTGACTTACCAAATTCTAACAGTATGGTTGTAAACTCTAGGGAGATTACTTTCGAAGTCAGACTGGTTGAAGTTTCATAGGAATTTTCTATGCAAAATAAATTTACATAACATTTATGTTTGAGCATTTCTGTTATGTTTCATTGATTTCTGTCAAACTCATTAGACAACTACAGAATCCAATTAGACTGCAACTTGACCTTGAAGTGTAATGTATTATGATCAGTTTTTAAAAATTGCCTATTCACTGGGAATAAACATTTGGTTCTTTCAAAATATTTTTAACCATTATGGTCTCAACATACTAGGTGCAGTAAATAGTCACCATAGAAACAGTATGTGCATTAAATGTCATGGGTTAAACTAAAGATACAGAGAAAACAAATGAAACAGGAATTCCTAAATTAGAACTGCATCATCTTGCAAAAAGTCATTGTTTATGCCAATATCTCCAGGTGTCAGCTGAATTATTAATGCAAAATCATTCCTTTACAATAGCAGCATCTGGCAGATACTGTCTCTGCTTCTAAGAAGACTGAGTTTATGAAAGTGATGTCAGTGCAGAAAGTTTTTCCTATTTTTCTTTTGTATCTATTTTGTAATCTATTAAATATAATTAAAACAGAATGATTTTCTGGAACTGACTTCTTTTAAGCTCAATAAGGAGCTCTGTAACAGCACCCTGTGGAAGAGGAGGTGAGTGCACTACTCCCATGGTAGATGTATTCAGTCATTCCATTGTTTGCAGGAGTAGCCTCTTAGTGATTACTAGCACAGGACTTTTAGAGTACCGTATTTCTTATTTAATCTAATTAAATATTGATATATAATGGGATTACAAAACCAAAATATATTGGAAAACTAAGGAAGGTTGATAGAAGTGTAAGATTATTAAATACATTTAGGAGATAGTTAATTGGGAACATGGTGATTTGAAAAAGAATTCTAAAATACTGAGTTTCTCTAGTCATAATATAAGAAACACTTTCAGTTTACTCAGGTTTTAAATGTTCATATATTGTGGAGATAAAGCATTTTAAAAGAGTTGCAGTTGTAATTTTCAAAGATAACCTGTCCTTGTAGATTTATCTTTCTAGGTGGTATGTGTTTAAATTGTAAAGTATACAACATCACTTCTAATTTACATGTAAATTTTTAGTATATCCCTTAAAATCAATTAATTAACTGGAATGGCACCAAAGAGTTATCAGAAAGAAACCAGTTGTATTTAACCTCACCCTAAGTGGTTACATTGCCTGTAGTAATAGAAATCTTTCTTTTATGTTTATTTGTAATTGCTTAAATGAATACAAGTATTTCCTTTGATGTTAAATTTCTAATTGAGCACTTCTGATGATGGAACTATATTTTATCAAGAGCTTTTTTACCTGCTAGCTCAGCTATGTTTTAAATTTTGCAGACTGCACTGCAGCTGAACAAATCATCAATAACTAGTCACTTCACCTGGCTGTGGCATCTTTCCCATCTCCAAGTGTGCTGAAATCAGCCGCAGCCATTAAAACACAGACAATAACAATAACTACAATATTCACCTTTATCAAATAAATGTTTTAGATGATAGTTGTTTTCAATTAAAAAGTGAGTTATATTATTATAACTTCTAGTTACTTGTAGTTCCAGAAATGGGATCACTCACAACACCGAGATCAATGACAGGATTTTAGTAGCAGCTTATTCGTCTAAGTCTTCAAATGTATTAAAATAGTTATTGGACCATAAGTAGAAATTAGGACCCTGTATAAGTCATGTCAAAGAGCAGAATGTAGCCTTTCCTTCTTGCAATATATTAAAGAAATTTTTTCCTGTCACAGAAGGTGGAAAATGTATACTGAACTACTTGTATATGTGTGCGTATGTGTCTAAATGCACACACATATGCAGAGTTTTTTGGATTTCAGATCAAAAGTATATTATGTCATTTTTGAACAAAATTAGTGTACTATGCTTACATTTTAATCTAATACATGCCAGAAAAAAATAATTTCTTTTTTATAAGGAGAACTAAAACCTTACTTTGTCTGTGAAGTTGAACTCTTGAATTTATTATAGAAAGAATTTTGCTGAGCTTTATTCTTACAAAACAGTGCAGGAATGTAGTAATTTGTAATGGGGGTAAATTAAGTGTGGGCATATTGAATGGAGATATTTTAAAGTATCTTAGGATCATTTTAAATGGAGATATTTTAAAGTATCTTAGGATCATTTAAAATGCCTACTCACGAGCTAATATCAAGATATGATAACAACAAATTCTCTGACTGAAATGCTGTCTGTGTGTTTATTAGGTCCTTTCAAGGGATTTTCCTGTCACTGTTGTACGTTCTGTAGATAACCTTTCCTTGCTAAATGCATATTTGTTTTCTTTATTTAGCTGGTCGATTGGTTGTTTTTTTCAACTGGCACATGTGGAACTCTAAACATCAAGGAGCTTCAAGTAGTCTAATACTAGTTTCCATAAGTACTAAAAAAAAAAAAGTGTTTCTCTCTTGAGGAACTGATAAGCAGAGATTAGAGAGAAGAGACGGAATGGGAGAATGAGAGTGATGGGAATGCAAAAGACAAGACTCGGGAAGACTGTAGAACTAAATGTATTTTACAAGTTTGATGGGAAGCCAGATAAAGCACAGTGGGACATATTGCAAATATGAAATTAAATCAGCAATTTATTTTTTTATTGCACACTGCACTTATTAATATTTTATTGTAATTGGAAATTTTCAGTTAATTACCATGCTTAATTCAGAAAATAAATGTCACAATTCATAAACTTATTTGGAGAGTAAATTTTAAATTTGAAATTTACACATGAAATTTCTGTGAGCAATATCTCATCAAGTTTAACTTTAGAGTCTTGAATTTTTATGGATATCAAGTATAAATATTATCAATAATTAATGCTAAAAACTTGTGCCATGAATATTAAACTTAATGCTTAAAATCTTACACCAGGCTCTTTCTGATGATGTTCAAGAGGAAGCAGTTGTGAAGAGCCAACTGTCTCACATTGCTGACATTCACTGGATTAGATAGATCCCAAGCCTAACTGAGGATAACAATATGCTACATTGTTTTTACTGTTTTAAAAGAATAATGACAAGACACCTCCTCAGTATGGTTTTCTTTTTTTTTCATATTGTAATATTTTGGTGCATATTTTTAAATGGACGAAATACATGTAGACTAGCAAGTACTTCAGAAATTATCTATTTCAGTAATGATAGAAGGAATATTGTTTGCAGCATTACCTGTATATGTGTCTGCTACATTGGGTTCTGAGCCAACAGCAAGATGTCTGCAGCAAAATCTTCCAATGAAAGTTTGATTTCCAGCTACACCCAGGAATAGCATCTTTGATTACTTGATTACTTTGAAGAATCTTGGATTTTGTACAGAGTATAATACTGCTTATTATACAGTACACCCTATCTACTCCAACACATTTTTTTCAGCATAGACAATACATGAATTTGATTAGCTTTAAAACACTTTTAGACAAAACGTAGAAGGTTTTGTGTGTACAGAGAAGACAGTTGCCTATGGACATATTTGTTGTCAGCATTCAAAGGGGAATTATTTTGCTGTCATGTTTCACACTGTTATTTATTACATATGTATTTGTATCATACATCAATACTCTCTTCTTTCCCTTTTTATTTTTTAGATTCATAACCAATACCCAACAGAGTTTGAGTTCAATCAATATTATCTGAAGTTTCTGGCTTTTCATCACATATCAAATCGATTCAAAACATTTCTTCTGGATTCAGACTATGAAAGACTAGAACATGGTATGTGTGATGTTTGTTTACTGCATATGGGTTTTGTAGTCGTTGGTATTTTTCTCGTCAATATGTGGTTTACAAAAATTTGCCTAGTTTCGGATGATCCAGTAATTGCACGGTGATGATGTAATGAATTCCATTTCAGGAGTATAAAGGAAAATAGAGGTGAAGAGCATGTAGAATTTTCTGAATGAAGAATTCCTGAGCCATGCCACTGATGAGACTAAGAGAAAGTGGAAGGAATTAGTGCCATGCTTCAGGGGTTTTTAACAATTTATCCATGTGATTCAGTTTCCCCTACTAAATACCTTATTTTAACAGAAAGAAAGTACTTGGGAATCTTTCAGTGAGTGCATGAGGTTTCAAGAAAGGAAAGCCTTTCCAGCTGTTATCTCTCCTTTCTCTCTCTTGAATTCTCTTCAGTGTGTCTCTTCCTTTATATATCGTTTTTATTCCATCTATTCTATCTATTGTGTGCAACCTTACTGGTTCCAAGGCCTTATCTACCCTCAGAACCCTCTTAATAAAACTTCACAACCACAATTGAGACTGTTCTTGGAACTTTTTCACTGAGCAAAACACTTAAGTGCTCTGAATTTCACTGCTTCGTGGGGTGTTTCTCATGGCATATAGTCAATTTTTATGCTTTTCTTGAAAACTGTTACAGTGCAACAGACTAAACTTGAGCAGCCTTTTATTTCAATATTTCTAATATTTACCTTCATTTGAGCAAAAGCAAGGAGTTGGAATCAGTGGCCTCCTGTGGTTCCTTCCAACCTGGATTGTCACATGGTTCTACAACTGCAGGAGAGAGGGATGCTTGTTTATTTAGGGTAGATTACTTTCAAATGCCATTTAATGCAGTATAAAATCCCATTTGGATAAACTATATGTCCTTGCAAAGTCATTTCAGATAGCACAAATCTATGGCTAACATATTCACACCAGCCTGATACGTTTTCCCTGAAAAGCTTTAGCAAGTGATTTCAGGTGCAGCTGGTGCAGCAGATTGGAAGGGCTGGTAACCTCAGGCAGCAGGGCCAGAGTCAGGAGGGCTCGGTGGTCTGCTGAGCCAGCATAGCTGCGCGCAGAAAGGGACAGTCTTTGATACACTCAAGTATTTCAGTGAATTTCAAAATAGGTTTATAAATATAATGCTACTGATTTTTTTTTTCATACAAGATTGATATTCTACCAATTTGTGGCACAGTGGCAGTTGCAAAGTATAGCAGTTGTTTCATCAAATACAATCTCTTGTTGCAATGACATTTGATAGTAGATTTTACTGTACATTTAGTCTGTGAAATTTCTTTTGGCTATGCTTTAGAGTTTGTTATGTATTATCGTAAAGCTGTCTTTTTGCTGCTGTTATTTTCCCTAGGGACATTGTTTGAAGATAAAGGAGATAAACATGCCAAAAAAGGAATTTGTATTTGGGAATGTATTGAAAAGATGCACAAAAGGAGCCCTATTTTCTTCAATTACCTCTATGCCCCTGCTGAAACAGAGGTATGATTTTGAAAAAAAACGGGTGTTTTGCTATTCTGAGTGATTCTTTGAGTACTTTTTGATACCCTGCTAATACTTGTTCTCAAATGAATTAAGCATTTGGCAGACAAGTTTGACCCACCTTGTCTCACAGGATTATATTCTCAGTCACCTTAGTTATGTAAATGTTACTTAGAGGGCTGAATTTTGGAACATGTATTTATGCATCCCACTGAGGTAAATGAGGATCTTTGTTTCATTTCATTTAATTATATGTACGATTATAAAAAGAGATCTTAAATTTTGGACAGATTATTAAAGACATTGTGTACTGAAAACCACAGTTATGGGGAAATTAGAATCGTAATGGGATACTATTTCATAACAATCTGATTGAAATACTTTATCTATATCACTGTCTCGTGATAATGCACGTCCACTAGATTGGACTTTGTCTTGAATAATTCTGTAGAATTTACAGTGTACTCACCATTATAGAATTCTGCAGTAGCCAGGGAAGAAGCAGTCAAGATATCTCAGGAACCGCAAGAAAAGGGTGCTGTTCTTGCTGGAGTTCTGGAGACAAGGCTGTTTTAAGATGTTCCTGCCATCCACTGCCCCACAGATGTTCATTGCTGTGCTGCTCTCTCCTGCTTTGGCAGTGAGCTTCGCCCTGATAAAACATTTGTTGGCATGACCATCCACTGCTGGTGACCAGAAAGTCTCCGCTGTCTCAGAGGCCGTGGCGCCACTGATATTTTGGTTGTGTTTCTTGGTTTACGTTTTTCCTTAAGCCGTTTTACCACATTGTATCTTAGCATACATAGTAATTGCACTCAAATCTGCTATATGAACTGACCTTATTTAAAAAAAAAAAATGCTTTAAGGTAATTTGATTCTGCATCAGATCACAGTGCGGCCCCTTTCAACCCCCATACACCCCCCACATGCACACAAACACTCACCTAATAAAGTGGTGGTGCAAGAGGGGGGAGGGAGAACACACGAGGGTGACATTCAGTGGATAGAAAGTGCTTCAGCTGTCTTTGTTTTAGAGAAAAGTCTGTTTTCTTTGTAGAACCATCACTGGTTAATTTGGAGCTTTACAGGCTGCTTGTTCACTGTATGTTCTATCCGCTTTGCTGGGATGTAATCAGGAGTAGCTTTCGATATTATGGCAGTGTTTTCTTTCTCTTGTTTAGAAGAAACCGTTTTTCCTGATATGAAATGGTATAATAGTAGCAGAATTAGTCATAATAGCAGAATTAGTCATTATGCATCACTCTTCAGACTTCAAAATTTCCTGTTCACCTGAGCCAGTAATTCCCTTCAAGTCAGGTGCCTGCAAACCGAAAGTCTTACCTTATTTTTTAAAAGAAAAAAAAAAAAACAACTACTCTGAAAGATCTATAGTTCCTGGCTGTCTACCTTACCTCTAACCTGTGGTTTTTCCAAGTGGAATGTCCACCTACATTGTACATCTTGTCTCCTTTCTCTGATGGTAAAGGGTCTTGGATTTTCTGCTGAGGAAAACTGAAGGGTGATCACTGTTGAGTGCCTTTTGAATGTTTAACAGGAGGCACAAAGACTGTGAGGGTATCAACTGTATATGCTGAATGAGAGTTCTTATTGGGTGCCTGGTTTAATAGAAGGATAAAAATGAGCAGTAAATTCCCAAAGCTAGCATTAGGTTTTGATCTGACTGAGCTAAGATCTTTCAGTGGAAATTATTGAATTGCTGCACTACCCGCCCAGTGCAATATACTGTTCAGTTTAGAATAATCTAGAAAAAATAAGTATTGTATAAGTATATGTAAGTCTGAAACTCAAAGAATTCATTTCTGTCATTATAATAAAACTTTGTTTCAAGTAGGCACTGAAACCAAATGTAAATATGTCCAGCCTCAAAAAGTGGGATTATTATGTAGAAGAGATTCTGGCTACAGGTCCTTCCTATGACTGGACCATGGTAACTGCAAAATGCAGCATCTCAGAGGAAACAGACCAAACGGATGGTTCTCTCTCTCAGACTAAGAGGAAAATAGTATGGCCGTGTTATGATGATGTTAAAAAAATACAACCCGATGCCATCAGCAGCCTTTTAAATGTAAGTACATGTGTTACACAGAACAATAAGTTTCCTTATGCTCATGAAATTCAAATTTATTTTTGAATTAAGTTATTGCGTTCTAGATATATTGTTATTAAAAGGGTCATGATAGATGTCAAAACAGGTATCTAGTAAAACTAACTGGTTGATCTTGAGAAGCAATGGTTGGCATGGGAATCAGTCAGGCTTCCTGCAAGGCTGACGTTGTTCTGAATGAACACTTTTCTGGGAGTATGCTTTAACCATAGATAATAACTATGGAAAGCCGGTCATGGATTCATTTTTTTCACTGTCTTTTTTAAATAATAAGGTAGGTAGCATAATACATTTTTAGGTTACCTTTTCTAAGAAATGCAGGAGCTGTTATTTTAGTTTGGGTGAATGTTGAATGTCATTTTCTCTTTCTGCTCAGTTTAAAGTAGGTGTGCGGTAAAATGGTGAAGACGCAGATTTCCAGACAGATCAGAAAACATAATCTGACACTTGTTGATTTTAACAAGGGGGAGACAGATACGCAAACGTGAACTGAACATCTTGGCCCAAATTTCTAAAAATGGCTTTCCATGTTTGCTCTTAGTTTGTGCATGTTTACTGGGACCCAACTTGTAAATTTAGATTCTTTAGAATATTTTGGTACTTGAAATAGATGCTTGATTTCTGGCTCTTTCTTGTTTGGGCTCATGTAGGCTGCCTAGGTTTTGTCCTTTGTTCATTAGAAGATGAAAAAGGATCTAATTATCATGATAATTGTTGTATTTATTTAAAAGGTATGACATCTGTATTTTCTTAAATGTTTGTTGTTTGATTATAATTAATTAACAGTCCTAATATTTAGATTATAATCTTAATTGATAGTGCAGGAAAATGACAAGGGCTGGAGCTATTGTTTCAAGCCACATGCATATTCAGATACACATCACTATGTACAGGTGTTTTATTTTGAAAACTATTTGCAGACTTTACGTGATATTAAAGCTGGGATTACGAAGCCTAATAATGCAGTGCTTGGAAAACTGGGATATGTTGTGGGTCCCTGAAGTCCTCCGAATCACAGATGATTTTTTGCAAAGTCATAAGGCAGGAAGTTTCTGAATGTATTTGAGTCCTTGAGGATAGACTTGCTCTTGCTAGATAGTTAGCTTTATTCTGGCACATTCCTTAGGTTTCTTTTGGTCCATTCCTTCCAATCATAATTGATCAAACATAGGAACAATACAAAATCACTTGTAAAACTCCCCTTGAATCCAAATAAGATAGCCAGAACTTCTTAGAGCTTATAATTTCACAAATGCAAGGGAAGAGCAGTCTCTCAGCAGGGGTCGTATCAGGGATTCTTTAGCAAAAAAATAGAGAGCTTTTGTATCAGGTAACTAGAGGCCAGAAGTTCATCAGGAATATAGAACAGTGTTGTTCTGCATTTCTTCCTGGGGTAGATGCCAAACTGTCCATATCCACAACTGTGAGAAACTGCCATATAACAGGGAAATTAGCCATATTATATTCCAAAGATATGTGGGTCAGGCTTTATAGAGTTTAAATGTTATTTGTGAATTAGATTATAGTAATAAAAGATAGCAATGGAGAGGAACATTTGGAAATCTTTGAAGAGGTTGTATAAAGGTTACAAAAATATCCTTCTAAGTTTAAAAAGCAAAGTGAACTTTCTTTTAAAACAAATTGTTAATTTAGGGCTATGGCTGATGTAGGAGAAAGACCTCTCTTTAATCATAAATCCGTTGAGAATGTGTTGGTATCCAAAAAATGTTTGAACTGAGACCATATTTAGCAATGGTAAATTATTAGGGATGATTGATTCTCCCTTAGTTTATAATGATAAGCCCAAATTTGTTTGTTCTAAAGATATTTTTCAATTGAAAACTAGATACTGCTCTTCAGGAGGTAAAGCTGAAACAGAAGTTATTGAGTATCTTAATTCAGAATTTTCCTTGGGTGAATGTGGTGCTCTTCTATTAAGAGCAAAAGGTGTAATTTTTTTAGCAGTAAGTGTTCTGACGTGTTTTGGGTACATAACAATCCACCTCTAACCAGATGTGTATGATGGCTCTATGGTTTCCATAAATCCTTATGTTTATGAGTTTTAGCAAGTTAACCAATCTTAGCAAGTTTAGCAAGTTAACCAATCAAACATTTAGTCCTAAATGAAGCCTTTTAAAGATTGCAGATGATAAAATGCATTTTAAAATACAGATTTCTGTTAAAAGTTTCTCAGTTCACTTCTACCACATCAGAGGCACCCAATAAATATGAGCTAGGCTGTTGAAATCTTAATTTCTCAAAAATGTGCTTTGGAGACATAAATGTTCAAAAGCAGATCTGAACAGAGGTGCTTCCCTTTAAGACCATTTTCTGGTGTCCTTTCCGCATAATAGAAATCAGAAACAAGGTACTGATCATAAGAGTGGCTACCCATCCATTTTTTTAAAGAAAATGAAAGGTAATTGTGAAACATTACAGTTATGCCTCTATTTTCTCTTTGAGAGATTAGTTGCAGATAGTTTTAAAATATTTCTCCATTTTAAAAATGTAGGTTTCTCCATAAAACTCAAAACCAACTAATTTGACAGGAACTTTGAAGTTCCTGTTATTTCTTTTTTTGTAAGTACTTGCTTTCCTTGCTTGTAAAATTCAATCAGATTCTACTACAGTGTAGCACATCCAAGAGCCATGTCTTCAGTTCTGGCTGAAGTTCTGGGCTAAATGTTTCCCATAAAGACTAGTTCTTCAAATGCTCCTTTGACCATGAGTATGTTGTAGTACATTATAAATGAGCTAATTTATCTGACTGGCGTTCAACAGAGATAAGGGCTGAGTCGTGCACTCGGGGAGGAATAACCCCATGCACCAGTGTATGCTGGGGGAACCCAGCTGGAAACAACCTTGCAGAAAAGGCCCTGGGAGTCCTGGGGAACAAGCAGCTGACTGTGATCCAGCAACGTGCACTTGCAGCAATGGCAGCTAGTGGTATCCTGGGTTGGATTAGGAGCATGGCCTGCCGGTTGAGGTCTCCTTTCCATCATTTAGCCCCACTAAGGTCAATCCTGGAGTGCTGTGCCCAGTTCTGGGCTCCCAGGTACATGAGAAAGATGAGGCTACTGGAGAGAGTCCAGCGAATGGCTACAAAGATGATGAAGGCACTTGAGCATCTCTCATATGAGGAAGGGCTGAGAGCTGAGACTGTTTAGCCTGCAGAAGAGAAGGCTCAGCTGGGGAATCTTATCAGTGTATAAAGATATCTGAAGAGAAAGTGTAAAAAAAATGGAGCTAAACTCTATTCAGTGGTGCTCTGTGACAGGACCAGAGGCCACGGGCACAAACTGAAACACAGGAGGTTTCATCTGAACATCAGGAAACACTTTTCCACTGTGAGGGTGACCAAGCACTGGCAAAGGTTTCCTAGAGAGGTTATGGAGTCTCCATCCTTGGAGAAATTCAGAAGCCATCTGGACACAGTCCTGGGTAATTGGCTGTAGGTGGCCCTGCTTCAGTGAGCAGGTGACCTCCAGAGGTCACTTCCAACCTCAACCATTCTGTGATAAATGCCTGGTTGATGGTCGTATTAGAGGTAGTAATGTACCAACATTTTAATGAAAATGCAAGTCAAATCCTGAGGGCAGACACATCTCCACTGTCCCCACTAATCTGCTAATGTTCCTAAAAAGAGATTCAGTCCCCATAGTTCATTGGGAGTGGCTCAGATTTGGTAGTTTTAGGAATTGAGAGAGATGAACCTGCGTGTCCTGTTCTTACAAGTAAGAAGTTACATCACTTAACATTAGATGATGATTGCTGAGAGAGAGGTTGGCAGACTCAGAGATGCCACTTCAGGATGCCAGTCACCCAAATGAATTCTGACATAAATTTATGCCATAAAGAACTAAAGCTATATAAGAGGATCAATGCATGACTAGCAGAATAATAAAAATAACACTTCTGATCGTGAGCTGGTTTATAACTTTTGGTTATGTGCCATAAAGACTGATCCATCAAAGTGGACCCTGAACCAAAAAATGTATTCCAAAAATTGAGTAAGTAGTCATGTATAACTTGTTGCACACACAAGTCTGAACACTTCACAGAGGCAGCAATTCGATCACTGGATACAAATTCAGCATCTTTCCTTTTGTATTCAAAGTCTCGGAAACCTTCTAGCCCAGAAGTTGAAGAGAAAATACTGTCGAGGGAGGATTTCCATAACAGGGTGATCTGTCACAGTCAAGACCGTTCACTGGCATAGGGCTTTGTCCAGATTGTTTTGCATGTGCCCAAACACATTTTGGATACAAAGCAGGTGATCAGTCTTTGCAGTTCTGGAGTGAATGCAGAGATAACTCCTGTCTGTACCATTCAAAAATTACAAAGCAGATTACGTAGCAGATGTGTCTTTTGAAAGGCAGAGCAGTGCTAATTGCTTGCAATTACTAATTTCAGGAAATGGATATTCATGTGATTTGTATTTGTTATAACCTTTCTTTTTATACGTATTGACTTCTGCTCCCATAAGTCTAGGCGACAGGAGACGAACCAGAAAGCTAAAGTTAAGGAATTTTTCTTTCAAGGAAATGCAGCTATTCCTAGTCCATTCCACACATGGAAGTAAAAAAAAAAATCTGACATTTTCAGCAAAATTTGAAACTGAAGGAGCAAGAGTAAATCTTAGGGATTTATTGCCATGTAAGTTTTTTTTTTACATGGGGTTTATTAAAGAAGAATTTATTCCTAACATTTCGAGTTATATATAGGAGGTTGTTGAAACTTTTTTCATTTTAAGTTCTGGAAGCACTACTCATCGTGAGGCCAAAAGAGAAGGAATGTGACCCAGTTGCTAAGTAACAAGTTTCAGTTACTTCCAGATTCTGCAGAGAAAGACTCCTACTCAGAAGTCAAGACTACAGCAAAAAGAGAATGATCAGATTAAAGCCTGTCTAACTTTTAGCACTAAAGAGCTTGTATCCTTTTGCAGCAATTTGGAAAACCTTTTGCATAAAAAGTCTGTGGTAAATTGATTCAGTCATATGTATCCCATTAGGAAGCATTTTACACTCAGCACTTTGAAAAAGGAACAAGTAATCTAGAGAAATCTTTAGTCTGGCTTGTGTTCACCATTCCATGTTTTTATCTCTACCTACGAAGATACTCCAAAACTATTCTGGTTTTATTTCTTGTCAGAAAGAGAGTCCCATAAAATTTAATGTATATGTGGCTTTCAACTACCTTCAGTATTTAAAACTTCTGGTTTGATTCTTGCGGTTGAGCCAGATTTCTTGTATTTAGTTTTACTTTAGAGTTTGCTAATTTACCTTCAACAAGGAAGAGTTTGTAGAAACATTGTGTTCCTGTTGCACTGTCAAATACTGGCTTTTTTGTTTTCATTTCGGAGTTCAAAATTTAGTTCAGGAGTTAATTTCCTGATCAAACTGTTTTCTTACCTTAAAAATACAATCATTTTCTGTAAGTATTTCAATCAATAACAATTTCCTGAAGAAATTGTCATTCTAAAAGACCAATAGGAGTTGGAGAATGTTATGAAATCTACTTTAATCATTTGGTCTAGTAGAAGTAAATAAAGTCAGAGACTTACTGTCTCTATTCAGAAAATAAATGTCTTGGGTTTTAGTTGGCTTTCATGTAACATGGGAGTTTTCTGTCCTATGGCAAGTTTTTGTTCCATCATCACTTCTTAACTGGATTTGGAAAATTGAGTTTTTAATTTGATTTCATTGAGAATCAGATTTTCATAACAATACAATTGCTGAAAGGAAAAAATATAGGAAGGGAGCATCGTAAGGAATATGGACCACACATCAAAGTAACGACAAATGTATCAATGAGTGTTCACAAGTAAACATTAAGTAATGAAATTGCCTCTTTTTGCTTTACTTTGTATATGCTGTTTTATTAACAGGAAATAACCCTAACTGGAGGTTATCAACAAAGGTCATATTCCCAAGTTCCACAACAAGAACATGTTGTTACAGTTTGGCATCCAAACTGAATAAATCTTTCTGTTTCATTTCCTTTTATTACAGCTTCGTATCACATTTTATAAACCAGAGTAAATGTTAATATTGGCAATGTACAGTGTTGGTGTCACAGCACAGAACTTGTTCTTTGTAAATATTGTTGTAAAATATAGCCTATCCTTATCATTGCCATGTTTCTATTATGGCAGTTGTGTTGAACTTTGTGTGTTCAGGAGAACTGGCAGAGAATTGAAAGCATAATGGCTCCTCCAGCCTCTGACATGCAAGAAGAAGGATGTGGCTGATGCTGTACTTGGTTGCCTTTGACTCCTGATTCTGGCTGATTGCAATCTATAGATGGCTTGACAGAGGTTTTTGTACTTCACTGGGCAACATAGCCTAAAAGTTCCCTGTGTAAAAATATTGACTAGAAA
The DNA here is from genome assembly GCF_036013445.1 of Caloenas nicobarica. Classification (NCBI taxonomy): domain Eukaryota; kingdom Metazoa; phylum Chordata; class Aves; order Columbiformes; family Columbidae; genus Caloenas; species Caloenas nicobarica. The sequence continues at coordinate 57,195,914 of NC_088249.1, read as the reverse complement.
ATAGTTGTATAAAAATGATTGCCAGCAAGTGATCAGTTGGAAATGTTTATCCTTAAGAAAACCTTTGTTGTTTGTTTCAGGAAATTGAAAGGTTGGAAAGTAAATTGAACCAGAGCCCAGAAAGGTGGCAGCTGTTGTGGGAAAGGGTCAAAATGAACCTAAAGGATGACACCAGACAAGACAATGTAAGTAGTAAAAGAGCTCTTCAATAGAACAATTCCATTTATTTTACATAGGCTACCTGGGGCACTGACAAAATCACTGCACTTCTTGGAGTAAAATACTGCTTTTGAAAAATTGAACGTGTTGTTCTAACCCATGAGACTGGCTCTGTATTTCTGCAAGTAGAAAAATATATTTAAACTTGTGCTATTTATCTAATTGCCTTTCCAGGGTAGATTAAGGCATACAGACAAAATGAGCATGAGCAGTTTACTGACACACAAATATATGTCTTTATATATTCAAAAGATTCTTGAAGTATTAAAAAACTCAGTTCCTGAAAGTAGCCAAACGGACATCACGGAGTTTCAGAGATGAGTAAAAGTATTTTCATGTCTAAATAGAATTTTGGAATTGTAGATTCTAGTAAAGGTAGGAAGTGTTCATGCTTGTGTTTCCAATTCTTGACCACAGTAAGAATTGCTGACAATATAGGTATTTTCTAAGTCAAAGGCTGCCTCTTTGCTATCTACATGCACTAGGAAGAATGTTAGATACAGCTTTTGTGAGCTTTCCCTGTAAACTTGGCACTCTGCGTTACCAGCTCAATTTGCCAGCCTCCATGCAATGGCTAGTCTGCAGCACTACTTTGGTATTTGCTCTCAGGAAAGCAATATGCTTTACATGTCGGAGTCATTGAAGTTTACTTTATACCCAAGATGAATTCAAGATGAAAAAAGTTTTATCCTAGCAAAGCAGAGGATTTTTTTATTGAATTGGAGGCAGAAAAGAAAATGCAAGTATCAGTATAACTGATATCAGTCTCCTGTCCTAGCTGTTATTTAAGGATTCTCAGATAAATGCAACAGCTAAGGCTCAAGCTGTCATTTAGATTAAAACCGAATTCAGGATCCTTCTTGTTCCAGGTTATTGAGATCCTACTAAAATGATTTGGATCTATAAAGTAGCTGTCGGAAACTAAACTCTTTTTCCGTTCTTCCCTCGATTCCTTTCCTTTCCTTCCCTATGAAATCAGGGACATTTATTGTGTCTGAATGTCTGACTGGTTCTAGATGCTTCTGAGAAAGCAAGGGAAAACATTGTTCAAGATCATGTCACTGAAATATGCAAGGCGCTTCTGAAATACTGATTTCTCACACCATGTGAACCCTTCTGCTTAAGAAATGCACTGAATTGCCATCCCTCTGACTTCTTTTCTGAAGCAGCACTGACTTGTATTGTGAAGATTATTTTGCCTCATAGTAATCCACAACTTACCTGTTGTACCATGTATTATCAGTATAATGCTAAGACAGTCTCACAATGCAAAACACATTGTGTTACCTTTTTTATTTTCTTTTGATCTTTTTTAGCTCCGGAAACACCCTTCTGGCTCCTCAGGGATGATGTCAGCTAATCTACATTCCTATCAAAAGAGGGCTTTGATGGAAATACCTGACCGTGGGCTGGGTGAGGAACAGAGTGCAAGCATCTCTCCCTCCAATGGAGTAGACAGAAGAACAACTACACTATACAATCATTTCACATCAAAGAATGATGAAAATAGGTAAAAAATGAAATTTTCATATGCACAGAATATCTTGTACCTACTTTATTCCTTCTTTGTGGTTTTGATTACATTAATTGTCTTGATGGGTGGGCCTCTATCTCCTAGCAGTATCTTTCAGTCTTCCCCTTTACGAGCAAATTGTAGCTGCACGTTTTACGCATCTGAAGTACTTAAACAGTGTTTATCGGTGTATTACATTTACCAATAACTAATCTATCGGTTTAAAACCAATTTGTTTTACTGCAGTAAAAGAAGTGTTTGAATATGTATGTAGTAATTTGGGGGCTTTTATGTGTCACCAGTATTCATATTATGGCATATTGTGGAATCATGCCGTTTGTATTTTCTGTACCTTTCAGATCTTTTGAAGGTACGCTATACAAAAGAGGAGCATTACTAAAAGGCTGGAAACCTCGCTGGTTTGTGCTGGATGTGACAAAACACCAGGTAAAAACTTTTCAGATAATGGATTTTTAATGGCTAGTTTGCTGCTTTTTTGTTTACTGAGTTTGTACAGATTGATTTTGCAAATAATACTGATTATTTTCAGATGTAATGTATTTGTTACATCATTATAGACTTGTTACATCATTATAGACCATACGTCTGTTTATCTTGTGTATCTTGTAGCTGCTACAGTGTTCTGAATGGATAGAGGTTTTTCAGTATTTGGGGTGTTTTTGTGGGGTTTTTCATTTGTTTGGGGTTTTTTGTGTCGTGTGGTTTTTTTTGGTTGGTTGGTTTTGGTTTTGTTGTTTCATGGTGGGGTTTTTTGGTTTTGTTTTGTTTTAAACAGTGATAACCGTTTAGCATATAATCATAAAAGACTTCTTGGGCTGGGAGTCATGCATAATTATTTGGGCCCAAACATCTTTGGCCTGCTTCATGCCTCAGGAAAAAAAAAGCCAGGTGGTGCCTGAGGACATTTTCTGGGCATTGTGGTATACAAGCAATTTTTTAAAGCACCGGTAACTCTAGAATGTCATTAAGCAATTAAGTGGTGAGCATAATTTCCCTTTTAATATGACTAATTTAGTTTCCAAAAGGGCCAAAAACTCTTTCTGACGCTAGAGAGTGCAAAACTTAAAAGGTATTTTCTAGAGTGCAACTGGGATTCTGAGCGCTAATATGGTAACTGATAGCAAGTTTAATTCAGGCATTCATGTGGAAACTGTGGTAGTTACTGAATGCTCAGTGTGTTTTACAGCCTCTTTGTTCCTCAAGCACTTTGCCATGAGCATTTCTCTTTGCAAATGAAAGGGCATTGTATACTCTAGAAAATCATAATCTGAATTGCCTCAGCAGAAAAAAGACCTTGTACCTCACTTGACTTTTTAGTGTTTTTCTGTAACCTGCATTTGAGAAAGCTGATCTGGAATCTCTCTTTGAAAGTCTTTTCAAATATGGAGAACGGGATCACAGATCACTCTGAAATGAGTATCATTTTTTAAATTACTTTAAATGAGTTAGAATTTCATCTCAAATCTGTATTTGTAAAAGTCCTGAAATGCAAAGTTCCTGATTGAACGATGACTTCAGGTGCCATATATAGAAGCATTTTACATCAGCAATAGTGATGTAAATTTAGTAGCAAAGTTACTCATAAATATTGACAAATCATCGTACAGCAAGGAGCACTAAAGCCAGAGATGCGTCACTCTCAACGTTTTACCCAATTTATAATGTATGCTCGTATTCTGCAGTGGAAATTCATGGTCTCGTGGACTTTAAATAATGTTGGGTCATCAGGTGGTAATCTTCATTGAGGCAAATATTCCACGCAGTGTGGGCTGTAACCTCTGGGACTCATGGGTGGTTTTCTTTAAAAATATTAATTTATAGTAATCAATACACTTTAAAATATGTCGTATAGATAGTCATTTAAAACGCTAATAGAGGATTTCTAGATTAACGTCGTAAAATACCAACAAATGTGCTGATTAGAGTTATTCTTCCTGATATAGAGAAGACTCAGTTTGCAGAAGAAAAAAATATTTTTACATCTTTTGTATAACCAAATATCCTCCTGAGTATCATAGATGTAGGAGTAATACAGGTCAATCTTAGTTGGAATTCTGTTGCTTGACCTTTGCTATGACAGTTTGCTTTACTATTTTGCATTGGTTTATGGGATTGTTTTTTTCTTTAAAGTAAGTGTTAGATTTTCTCTTCTGGAACTTGTTTGCATATTGAAACTCAGTTTATGGAGTGGTTAACATTCACATCAAAGTATGTTTGCAAGGGGAAAAAAGCAAGCGTCATTCAACCACTAAATGCAGTGTAGGAAAATGTGAGTTTTCTATGTAGTTTGTAATGATCTAAAATTAAAATGATGATCAAAAATTTAAGTATAAATTCTTGAAATATAGAGAATAAGTGTTGTTTTAACTCCTTGGTGAAGTAAAGCTTTTGTGTTAGTTTCAATGTAATGAACAGTGAAGAGGTGGTTTCTGTTAGAGAAATTGATAAGGAATGCAGCATCTCCTTTCATCCTTCACGTGGCCTCTGCCCAGAACCAATGCAGGACTATTTGAAACATCTCTGCTCTGAAACTCCGGTGACAAAATGCTCCTCCCCAACTCCATGTCTGCTCAGGAGCAGATGGTGGAGACTTCACTGTTACCCAGAGATGTCAAATAGAGGACTGGCCAGTTAAGGACTATTACCAGTCCCACCATTTTGTATATACCAAGGCTGTGGCTTCTGTCAGTTGTGTCCCATGTCAGTTGTCCTCGGGCCCTAGTAATGTTTGTGCCTCTCACCATTACCCCTCCATGCCCTCAGGTTGTGTCCAGGAAAAGGGAAGAAGACGTGAAAGGTCCATCTAAATAGCATATTTTGATTTTTTTTTTTTCTCTTGTGGTCTAGCTGCGATACTATGATTCTGGTGAGGATACAAGCTGTAAGGGACACATAGACCTTGCAGAAGTAGAAACTGTGATTCCAGCTTCTCCAACAATTGGAGCCCCAAAACATGCAAGTGAAAAAGCATTTTTTGATGTAAGTATGTCTGGTCTTTACTTGATCTTTACATGAAACTTCCTTTTATGCTCTGTTTAACCTTCTACTTTCAGTCCTGCTGGAAGGTGTGAGCTAGGAAAGAGTTGTCATGCCAACTCCAGACAAAAAGTTTTTACACATCTGGCTCTCACTCTCAACAGCATAAGTTAAAAAAATATTCCCTTCAGACCCAATTAGTACATTGAGTATTACAATTTAAAGTAAAATTTGCAAATTTCTTTTTCTGTTTTGTGTATTGACTTGTCTGTTTTCATGTTCTTATTTTCCCTTTGCAGTTGAAGACAAATAAACGTGTATATAATTTTTGTGCCCAAGATGCACAGAGTGCTCAACAATGGATGGATAGGATCCAGAGTTGCATTTCAGATGCTTAGAAAGGGAAAACATTCCATATTAAAGACACGTTTAAAGCACCTCTTCCTGTAAGAAGCTAAGTTCTGAAGTGTTACTGACAGACAACCAGTCTTCCTGACATTTCAGCCATAAAAGTTCATACTACGTTCCTTTTCTGTTTAACAATTATAACCACTGTAACTGCTATTTTTTTCTGCAGGGAGGACTGGAAAATAATAATCCATTTATCCCGAATTTCCACTTTCTTCAGTACAATTCGTAGCTATAAAAGTGGTCTGTATTTGCACTATCATCTAATCCTGGTTTTCTCATTTCAGAGCTATTCTGTTGGGAAACCTGTCCAAAGGAAATTGTAGAAATTTTCCCTCCAACAGGAAGTGTATTTTCACTTTATTTACATTTTTAAGCTAGTCATGAATGAGAGGGAACATGTCTACAATTCCCAAAAATAAGCAAATAAATGAAGCTTGTGAGTCCAGTGACATATATATCAGGTTGCCAACGTTTATAGACAGTCGATATTTTAAGACCAAAAAGTGAAATAGCCCGACTTTCAAGTGTCTTCTCAATGTGCAGGTCATTCTCTAACCTTGTACTCTGCTGAGTGCTTCTGCAATGTTGTTATGGAATTTCAAATTCTAGGGATTATCTGAAGATCACAGCACTTTTATTTTAGGTTCTGTTTGCAATTACAATGTGATAAATGAAAGAAAACTGGCCAACACTATCCAGGAGAAATGGAAAACAACAAACTAGAATTCAGTAGAAGAAAAATCTCTTATATGTGAGTTGTATATGTTAATTTATATGCTGTTCTGCTCACAGTAAATAAAAAATAACATGATAATGCACTAAACAATGAAGCAAGCATTTGCACTGAAATCTTTAAAATGCAGACATTTTGCAGGACATAGGTAAGTTATTTATAGCAGAACAATACTAGGTAGTTAACAACATTTACAAATATTAAATATGTACATAATCAGGTTTGATGTGTCGTGATTTGATACTTTTTAAACATTTTTTGCACATGAATTGGAAGACTGTTTATAGATTTTTACATTTGATAAAGTTGTGTTTGTTCAGCTTAAAATCCTGGTGAAACATTTTTAATAGCCCCAAATTAGTTGAAATTTTACAGTCTACAAATAGTGATGACATTGAGTAGAATACGTAGGTAATTAAGCCATTGTTTTTATTTTGAAATGTTAATATGTTAAATAGCACACTAATATTACAAAAGGTTTGTATATATGATTCACTATTTTCTCATTTTTCCAGACATCCTGCTTGTAATTTAATGTCGGTCTAACCAAACTGACTATACTTATAAGATTTTTCAGTTATTAAATTGTTTGTGGGTTTTTTATAGCTAATGTATTTTGTCAGAAAGGAACATAAATTTCTCACCACACACAATAGGAAATGCAGCTGTTTTTAATGCATTTGCAGTTTCAAAACAAAAGTATGAAGGATTTTTCTAGCATTTTTCAATTGACAAATTGCCACCTGTGACAATGGTGTTTGCACATTTGTATTTTTCTTTGTATATGAAGTACTTTTATATGTACTTTGTAAAATACTCATCCTGTTCTTAGGTTATATGAAAATATACATACCACTGCTTATTTTGTAACTAGTTAATTTTAACTCTTGTATGTTATGTGATATATGTATGCTAACCATCTTGTAATAAATATACTTCTTAAGGAAAAGTAAATCCTTTCCTTTTACTGTAAAAGAGAAAAAAGCAAGACCCACATGTTGAAATATTTCCACGGGCACAAGACAAATCCTTATTTACTCTGTATTAAGAATAGTGGGTGTATTAAAAGCTGTGTGGTCTTTTGTATACTTGTAAATATTCTTACATAAAAGTTGCACTTGAGCATCCTTAACTCAAACACTTGTCAACAGTAACACTAAAGACTAAAGAAATCAGAATTTAAAGCAAAATTATCATTCTAACAAGACTCAGTGTTTAGCCTTTACTAAAAGGCTAAATACATATAATGTTCATACTAAGTTGTTGAATAATTATGTTAATTTTTTTAAAAAAAAAATCCTGTGATATCACAACTTCATACTTTCACCCTGAAATGTATCTCACGCATTTGTATCACCTGATGCAAAAATGACCTAGGTCATAAGAAATAAAATATGAAAAATTACAAGGTCTTACTTGAGAACATGCATCTAAATGGAATTACTGAGTGTAGTGTGGGATAGCAGAGTTAAAATGGAAAGGGAATGTGTGACGGAGGTAGGGGACCTGTGACGATTCTTGGATGCTGTGGTGCTTAGATGATAAGGTTTGCATATTGAGCTTGGCATGGATGCTAATGTTGCCTTAAATGTTGATCTCAATTTTTAGTGTCTGTATTGTTGGAAAATGTACTTGAGCAACTTAACTTAAAAATACCCAAATAAAAGCTGAAATGAGATACATGGTATTTGTGGTGTTTATATAAGGAATGTACGCAGGAATAGTAGGCATAGGCTCATGGTTTGCAGTGTCCCTGAGGGCTTCTTCTATACAAAATGAAGATCGAAACGGAGACTTAGAGAAAATGTGAAGAAGTTGGCGTGACATAAGCTACAGGGTTTGTCAGTGTGTTTGAGTTGTGGCAGCAGGAGTAGAGAATTAGGAAGAGAGAATTTGCCTGGGAAAAATTCTGTGTACAAAGAAATAGGGCTTCCTCTTCTGTGAAAATTTTCCAGAAAAAGGAACCCATCCAGGAGTTGGGGATGAGGTAAACATGTGCTCCCTTTAGTGTGTCGTATCACTGTTCCCATACTGTGTATCACAACATGCCGACTGTAAAACAGTGGGACTATTATCAGGGGCTTTACATAAGGGAAGAAGATTGCTTGCTCTTCTCTGCGTTAAGTAACAAAAAGCCCGCCTAAGAGGTGATGGGATGAACCGAGTTTAAGTTTTGAAGAGCTGTTACTATATATATATGTGTGTGTGTGCGTGTTGTATAGTTGTTGTATATTAGTTGTATATTATATTAGTAATTTCTCTTTCCTGTCTAACATACAAATATTTTCTATAAAAGTCCTTCTGATGCAACTTTAGAATTAAATGCTAAATAATAAAATACTTAGCATGCCACATGTGTGGGTCACTGGTTATGTAATAATACACAAACAGCTAACAGACTCAGGAACAAATGTTCGACATTTTCTATCACATCCCACACACGTTATTTGTCTCTGATATTTTGTGAATTGCAGACATAACAAAAATGTGGTGATCTTGTCCAAATACTGACATTTTGCCTTTTCATCCTGTAATATTCTTGGAGTATGTCTTAAGTGGCTGCAGCACATTTCTCATTTTTCAGATTTGTGATCATCGGAATATTTTGTCTGTTCATGATTATCCTGTGGTTGCTTTGGGGAGTCAGAAAACTGAAATGAATTTGCCAGTTCCCCAGTTATGCTAAAGTTCATGCTGAGTATCACTGTCACACCTACTTTCCGGGGTTTTGTCTGTATTCCATCAGTTTCTTCCCAAATTTTGGCTACTGTGCAAGCCAAGGGTAGTATTAGCATCCACATTCTCATTTAGGAAATTTCCATCTTTGAGTTTTTTCACATACAACTTTTTCTTAATTGACTGTCAAATAAGGATGCTGCAAGTTCACTATTGTTTCCTCTCTTTACTTACCAGACCAGCTACCCTCCCAAAGGAATGGATTACTAATACAAATACTGCTGATAAGAATTGTTTGTTTTCCTGTTTCTTTTTGTGTAATACAAAATCTCAAAAAAATAATTTTACTTTTTTTTCCTGCTGTATGCCTTTGCAGTCTAAGCAGATATGACTTGTCACCCAAAAGGACTCTTCGGTTCTTTAACTTTAATTCACTACTTTTTAAGATTATTAGAGCAAATCAATTAAGTGTAATCAACTATGACTACCAGCTTTATCCACAACCACACTCCAGTAATTAAAAACCAGATACCAGCTTCCCTTCTTACCACTGACAGTTATGGAAGTTTCTTCTTTATCACAAGACTGTCTGTCAAGAGCTGAAGGACTGAACACTGTTGTCATTTCTGGTTTAGCAAGTGACTATGAATAAACCCAGCTTTTACTGAGCCGGGATTGTCATAATGCTCACTTGAGTCATTCCTGAGAAGACGAAGAGTTTCTTAACCTGAGATATTTAATTTCATATGTGGACTCCATATTTTACTCCTAGAAAGTTCTTAAAACTAAATCTTGGAATAAAAGGCAAAAGCTGTGGTTTTTAAAGGCTGACTCTCCAACATTATTTGTTCATACCTTGATGTCTATGCACACCCTACAAACCAGGAGATGTGCTAGTGGCAGCTGAATTATAATTCTTGGTTGCTAGTCATATCTAGCCAAAATGCTGTCTTATTTATCTTGTTCATAGTGGTCTAATCTAATGTCTGCTTCTCTAAAATAGTGCTTGTCAACATCCAATGGAAAAACTACATTGTGTCCAGTTTCAGGTTGCACCATGCAGTTAAAGGTTCTTCCCTTCTCATCAAATTTTGCTTTTATGTCAGAATTTGCACATTTATGAGGAGGAAATGTTGCTTGATTGTGGGAAGTTTACTGTTGCTGTCGCCTATTGTCTACTTGGTAGTAAAGATGTTTTGTTTATGTGTGTCTTCTATGAGATTCATAGAGAGCCTCTACTTTTATCTGTAAAGCAGGCAATAATAGAAGATGGAAATAGTTGGGCTAAAAGGACCACAATATTATCCTGGAAGGAGATATGAAGGTAGCAGTTGTTTGGTATTGAATGGTACTCTTTCCTGCCCCTCATACCACCTAGAAGAACCTGAGGCATAGTCATAGTGTATTTTAAGATTTATTTATCGATCACTTATTTATCAATCTGTATTGTCAAAAAATCAACGAATGCATTGTTAATTAATTTCTCTCACTGTTCAACTCAGTAAGGATTCTTGCATTTCAAACCCATTCAGCCTGTCACCAAACAGGACCTCCAAAACTTGTAGTGTCCCTTTGTGTTAGAAGTCTCCATTAATTGTTCAAAGTCTATACTAGGTACAACATCCCTGTTTAATGATGGACAAATTAAACTGTTTTGAATTTAACACCCAGGAAGAGTATTCTGTGCAAATGCTTTCTCAATAAGGAAAAATTATCAGGAAGCTCAAGAAAGAGGCATCACACTGACAGCACTGAGCGCTGTGCCAGGTTACATTGGCTGTGGACCATCTTCATTAGTGCCAGTGAGTTTATATTCACATCAAGACCTCCAGTAAGTCCAAAACAATAACTTCATAAAATTGTGTATCGCTATGAATTGAGCTCAATATAATAAGCTATAGTAGAGGTGAAAAGACTCATGTTTAAATACTTACATGTTCAGGTTTTGCATATGTTGCATTGGTTTTGTGCCATTGCAGTAGTTTAAAGTTTCATTTTAATTTCTGTTGTGCTCAGATTATCACTGGCAAATATTTTAATGCAATAGTTGAAGCAAATGCTTATGCTGAGATTTTAAAGTCAAAAACATTGTTTAGTATAAAGCATTCAAATATTTGTAGTTTTTTGTGCAGGCAAATTATTTAGGATTGGAATTAGAAAAAAAAAAAAGAGTTGGAGATGCAATTACTATTGAATTTTGATGAAGTTGGACAACCTGTTTCTCGGGGATGTGTATAGATATTCTTTTCATATTTTCAAAGACCTTTTATTTAAAATTCGGCTTGTCCTAGTGTCTCCTGAATTAGTGCCAGTAATTCATGTATTTGCATTAAAGTGAAATGAAATAAAGTTCAAGATCTCTTCTGCTTTTCTTACTTTACTCAAAGTAACTTGTTCATCTTTAGAGCTGTTTTCTGGAAAAAAAAAAAAAGTCTAAAGTTAACATTAACCTTACTTCTTCTACTTCAGGCTCCTGACTCAAAGGAAAGCTTGCAGTAAGTCTCATTTTCTGGTATGAGTATGTAGCAATGCCTAAAAACCTGGAAAACATCCCATCAAGTGATAATGCACCAGAGCCAGGAATAAATTGAGGAGTTAGTTATGGTATGTAGAATCGTGTTGTTGACCACTGTGTGTGTTTTGTACATTAGTGGTGTCAGGACAGGCTATAGGTCATATTACAATCTTGGAAAGCATCATACTGTTGCTACAGCAATCAGACGTGTTTTTTAACCCTAAAATATCTAAGCTTTGTATCCTGTTCTTCCTGCAGAAATAGTATTCTGAGACTTTGTCTCTTTAATGACACAAATTTCTGTAGAGAAAATAATTTTTAAGATAAACTCACTTTTATCAATTATTATTTCAGTTGTTAAAACCACACAGCTGACCACACAGTGACACATGTGACAAGTTCTCAGCCTAGGAATAAAAAACAATCATGTAGCTATTTCCTATGATACTGAATGTGTTTTAGTTCAAAGAATACTGCACACATTTTTGTCATGTGAACAGATTTTCCATTTTTGCTATCAAAAGTAAATATTGCTGTCAATAAGGTCATGTATACCCTAGCAACTTGCTATGGACTACCACAAACTTTTTTAGCTGTTGTCAGGCCTCAGTTTAAAAATATTTCTCTATATCATGCATGTTGCTTTATGATATTCAAATATTTCCTGAAAACACAGTTCTGTGCAACTTTTAAACTTTTTATATTCTCAGACCTGTTCCCCATTTCACAGCGAAACATGCATATATAAATTGTTTAAAATTTATATAATACTCGAGATAAGGACAGCTTTCCTTATTTGATGGTGGTATCTCAAGACAACTTGATAACTTTATTTGAAAAATAAGTATGTGCAACCAAAACAGACAGAAATCCTTCAGTTTATCTTGGGATTCCAGCCCACTGATTTTTATTAATTTTCATTATAAGTCTGAGTTACATGAAAGTGTAGTGAGGCTGTCAGTGACACTTGATATCACAAGTGACTGTATTACTGCTCTCATTGGTGTATATTAAAACTTGTTAGGATTTTAGATTAACCTTTGTATATATGTTCCCACCAAGCCAGGATGAACAGAGCTTATGAAGGCTGTGGACATCAAAAAGGAGAGAGATGCAGGGGAGCAGCAAGGCCTGGCTGGTGCTTGGTGCCCAATGAGTTGATGCCAGTGTAAAGCAGAGACCAGAACAACATGTGTCAGCAGCTCTAGTGCATATTCATCTATTGGACAGGTGATCAAAGAATTAGAAAGGAGAAAGACGGGTATCCATGACAGAGTGGAGTGTAGGAAAGCTCATACTGCAAATGGGAAGAACTCCAGGTAAGCAGGCCATGGAACTGGATCCCATACACCCCCACTCCCAGCAGCAAAGGAACACTTCCAATCTCCTTTGCTTTCCCCTGAGCAGTTGCATTATCTGTTCATCAAAATCTACTCCTGTACTTGTTTCACTCCCAGTTTTGTGGTTTTGACCTTTACTTGTCTGATCATCTCTAAATTTAGATGATAAATTTTTGAGAAGCAAAGATTATCAGTGTGAACTTGTTCCCTAGAGGTGCCTAGAATACTTGCAGGTGCTGTGATATATTTAAAGCCAAATAAGTCTTTGTTTTTCAAAGTGCTCTGAAACTAGTGGGTAATTCAGGGTGTACATCTTTATTTCAGAATTTTGGGGGGTAGGGGAACAGGATTTGTGATTGAATTTGTTGTGCTGTAAGGGATAAGGGGCCGGTTCGTAAAACTGCATCTCAGCTTGGATTTCAGACACTCTCGGCATTTGACATGTGAGTATCGCTCTTTGGAATTAGATTTAACAGCATTGAGGAAAGAGGTTAATGTGAAGCCAACATCAAGTATGCTGAACTCCGGTCACTGAAAATACCATTGCTAATATTACTATAAGTGTATTTCCAGTAGAACATCACAGCTTTGTTTATCAAATGCAGACTTAGCCAAGTTATTTTCAGCTGCTGGAGATGGGTACAAAGGATGTACTGTCAAGTCTCTAATTTCCAAATTTGGGCCATTTTTTCCATGATGTAACATACTTATCTGTAATATGGATATTATCTAATGTGGAATAATTAATAATATAGAATTTTATCCATGTAGTAGAATATGGATGTCTTTGCTTAATGTTTGTTGCGTTAACCAAAACGATTTGGTTATAAATTTTCTTGCGGACCAGTGGGCTAACAATGCTGTGTCCTATTACTAGGGTGATTATTCCTAATATTATTTTGAGCTATTATGTAATTAATATTGTTACTTCCTGTAAGAATGAGAGAATTCCTAGCAGTTTGAAACACAAAGAGCACACTTAAAACAAAGTTTCCTTTGATGCATATGCTGAATGTTTTTCAATCAGAAACCAAGCAGCAAACAGGCCTGTACCTTTTTATGTGCATAGGGAAGAAGCAAAACATAGAAGTGATATGGCAGTAAAGGTGAGCCCAAATATTATTCATTGGTGCTAATAAATACTTGAGGAAAGTAATGCTCCTAAGAACTATTACCTTTGCTCCTCTTAAAGGAACTTTGTAGGTAATATAACTGCTTCATTTTTGGTAGACTGCTAATATGTGGTTAAAACAAACCTGAGCTTTTACTGCATTAAGTAAAACTGTTCCTTTTAAAGACACAGGCATAGTGATACTGTGCACTTAGACACTAAGAAGAAATAGTCATACAGCCTTTGAAAAAGATAACAATTAAAACACTGTGCAAGATTTCTTGCAAAATCAGAAGTGATCATTATCAAACTCTGGTTTGCAAGGCTTGAAGAGAATGGGAGAGGAGAGGGAAATCTGAAGTCCTTTTTTGAGAACAAACATGGATAATAGTTATGAAGTGAGATGCGTACTTAGGAAACAAACCCTCATATTGGCCAACATCTGAATTATTCACTGATGGATTAAAAAAATAAATGCTAATATGGTATGAAATACTTTTTTATTAAATTAGGAGTGTTATCCTAAGTTTCTATGTAAAATACAAAATCCAGGCCGTTATGAGAGGGCATGTACAATTACAGTACATGCATAATAAGAAAAGTATAAAATATTATAGATCCCGAAACTGCTAGCCCTTGCCTTGCTACACAAGGTAGCATTAAATGAGGAGAGGGACAGAGAAGTGAGCTGATCTAGAGCTGGCAGGCCAGGGACAGCCAGGCAAATGGAGAAAATGGGAAATTATTGTTTATATACAAAACTTGAACAAGGCTGCCATGTTGCTTGGTATTGCACAGGCTAGCAGAGAGCTTAGAAGATTGAAAGACTAAAAATCTCAAGCCCAGGATGGACATAAATTGCAGACTGCATTTTTGTCTGCGGTTGATGTGTTTGAATTATGTTCCAGGAGCATGGCAACCCCTTCTTCTGAAGGAAAAGACTGAGTACAAACTCAGAGGTAGAAAAACGTGATTTACATTAATTTTACCATTTTAGTAGATGTTATTTAACTTAATACATTATTATTCTGAAAGAGAAAAGAGGATTGTCGCAAGGACAACAGATTATTAAAACCCTTGCCAGAAACATATTCTGGATGGATGAAATGACAGCTTGTATACCAGAGTAGTTGCCCAGGGGTGGTGGCCTGGAACAACTGAAAATGTGCAACACAACACAAATGTTTGGAAGTGGTTAATGAGTATGAAAGTGTCTGCAGCTGCCAAGGGCTGTGGCCAGCGATGGCAGCGCACCTGGGCCTGCCAGCTGTGGGGAGGAGGAGGCTGCTGGTCTCCACAAACACAGGTCTTAAATCCTTAAAAAAGGATGCGAACATGGTAGAAGAGAAACATGCCGAATGTTCATCCTGAAGCACACTGCCCATGCCAAGTGGGGTTTACTCTTGCTTGTGCTGGGTGCCCTCTCAGAGCAGAAAGGGCTCCGGGGCCCAGGTGTGCTGTGCACAGCCCAGCTGGGCAGCAGGCCCTGACGGGTGGCACCTGTGCCTGTCCCCAGGGCAGGGCTGTGCTGGGCACAGAGGAGCGGCAGCGATGGCTGCGCCCGTGATTCTGCCTTTGTTCCTACCTGGACAGATGAAAGGTGGTGGATTTACCTGCAGAAAAGGTGAGGCTGTAGGCCAGAGCTCGCTTGCCAGGAGAACACCTTTTTATTGGGGGGGCAAGCGGGGAAGAAACTCGTCCCCAGGCTCTCCTCAGCTGGGTGTGAGGCTGGAGACCTGCTTGGGAGGGTTGGGGACTGTGACCCTTAGGACAGGGACCAGTAACTGCACAGCCAGGTGGCACCGGATGGCGTTAGGAGCCGCTGAATGGGAATCAGCAGGGGTCCGTGTGGGTTAGGAGCTGAGGCTGGGGAGGACCTTCCCCATCACAGCAAGGGCTCTCGCTTGCAGGAGTTCCCCAGCTGCACCTGGGCTGAGAAGGGAGCAGAAGCTGCCATGTTGCTGGAGTGTGGGGGGTATAACCCAGTGCTCTAAATGCAATTTTGCCCAAGGAAGTTCCAAAAGGTAAGCAGGGAGCATACAGAGTTTGCAGGGAGGTGTTGGAAGTTTTGATATAATAGTGTAAATCCAGTAATTATTATTCTCTAGAAACTGTTAAAACATGAAGGGCATTTGAACAGTAATAGCAATGTTAGTATGCAGCAGTCTCTCAGCACGGTATTTGGTAATATGGTGTTACTGTGCTTGAGAGTATGTTCTGTACTGGATGGTTTGTCTGAAGCCTGTGTTGAGAAGATACTCACAGATGCTTTTTTGTGTTAAAGGACCTACTACCTGAAATGAAGGCGCTCACTTGTAGTCTTTTTGTATGCCATTCAGCATGGCCCCTTCAGCTTGCTGCATAGAGAGCTCTGAAGTATGAGGTGTAAGGCTCAACTGCTATGATCCAAGCAAGGAATTTGGCCCTGAGAAGGGAAGTTTCTACTTAGTATTCAAATAGTTGTTCAAAGACCAGCTGCTCGATTTGGTGGTTAGTGTTTGAGATGTGTTGCAATGCTCTCTCACAGGACATTTTATGCAGAGTTGTTAAAGAAGCTTGTGGATATTGCATCCTGCTTGACCTGATCTCAGTCAACTTTGAGGTAAATTCAAAGGTTTTTTCCCTTCCTTTAAATAATAACACCTAGAGCTTTGCAAAAACTGCTGATATACTATAGAAATAGAAGCAAGCCAAAAGGTGGCTGCAGCTGTTGTTTACTACGTTGTTACACATTTTGGTTCCATATGTGCCTCTGCGGAAAAAAAGTGCTTCAGAATAAGCAAATAAAAATTACACAAATTGGAGAAAATAAGTACAGTTAACCTACCTTCAGCATCTAATTTCTACATTACAACAGAGCTTTTCTGTATGCAGTCCCAACTCTCTAAAGGATTTATTGTAGATCAGAAATACCTCTGAGCCTAATCATGTCAGTGGAGTTCTTCCACAGAAAAATAAAATACCAGTTCTGCACATATGCTGAATGTGTTGAAGTTGTATAGAATAAAAGAAAGTTTGGACATTGTGTTAATGTGATGGAGAATATTTTGATGTTGTAATTTGCTGAAAAATCATGTGTAAGTAATTGCTGCATGAGGCACTGGAGTCAGACTGACTGTTCACAGATGCAAACATTTCCATCTCCCAACCAAGGATTCCTGATTCATTTTGCATTACAGTGAGTTGTAAAGCACTGATAGGTACTCTGCATTTTCCTGTTGTTAACCATGTCTTATGTCTTATCTGAAAAATGTTCATGCTTCTGTCATCTTAGAAAATATTTATTTTTAAAAATTCCCTTACCGTTATGAACAAAAAAATCTGCTGTGCTCAGAAGAAGGGATAGAATGTTCCTCTCTGTTCCGATCATGGGAGTAGTATACTTGCATGCTTTTCATTTTGTGCATTACGTATGTCATTGACACGTGTATGACGTGCCAGTTAAGGCAGAATCTTTTTCCATGTTGTTGCTCATCCAAACAGCTCATACTAGAAACAATTGTATGACTTAGTATGTGGCTAATTGAAGAAATTCCCTGTAGGTTGCAGGTGAATGCTGCAGGTGAATTCCATATAGGTGGCTGTTTGGGAGACATGGAGTAGGATGAAGCCTGCAGTTCTTCTTTCTCTCTGCAACAGGATGAGTACATCATGTTAAACCACTTTTTAAAGATCTCTCAGCTACTGTATTTTAATGGTTGTAGCAATAACTTCAGATAAGCCCACAATCTTAAATGAGGTGGATCTTTCTTTGCTTTATCACAGTACTTTTGGATGTAGCTGACTCTCAGAAGGGATCAATTTCTCTGCTCTTAAGTAATATTGTAGCCAACCAGTGCATTTTTTTGTGATTACATGAATACAAACAGCATATATTGGATATTATAGTACTTAGGTTGACTTACAACTAACTTCCTGAATGGTATTGTCAACAATAAAAATATTTGGAGTTCTCCGTTTTCTTGGCACGTCGCTTGACAGGTCTGTTTCTTTGCTGTCATAGGTAGCAAAATCCAGGAAAACGTGCAGCTGAACAGCTGTCATATATGTGAGACAAGGAAAAGGGCTATTTTTAGTTCCTTTGGTTTTTCACTCTTGTTCCTGAATTCTTGCAGAGGGAGTGAAATTATGGCCTGCTTAATTCTTTGGCAAAGCTCACCCTGAGATCAGCAAAGCAGAGATTTCATCCCTCATGAAGGTTATCATATCTGTTAAATTGAATTTGAGCTTGGGTCACATGGAAGCTAATACTTGCTGTTATTAAAGTTGCTTTCCTTTTAGGAGCATACTTTGGAACCAGGTTTCTGTCCTCTCTGGATTTACCATCATAATATCCAAAATACCGTGTTTTGGAAAAAGAACAAAAATAATACATGCTAATAACCATAGGTTGAAGAGATGCTTCAGCTGGGTTTGAAAGTGACACCATAAATTGCTTTTAATTCTGTGGATTTATGGTTTCACAAAAGAAATTTTGAGACAGCATTTGTTACAAGTCGTAATCAAGATGAATATATGATGGCAGGAACTCTTTTCTTGTAGAGTCAGCTAGTTTGATTGCAGCTCTTCACTAATGCAGCAACTATAGAAACTAGTTTGTGCTTCATATGTGGCGTGTTCTGGTTATCTGTAAAATACATACAAAGCCTTTATGTCAAAGTATTTAGCAATCTGAGTGCACAGCCAGAGGAGTGACCGCCAGATCTTGCTCAGGTGGGTTATGTTTACTGTGCTAAATGGACTCAATCCTTCAACCCTTATTTACAGAGACATAGCTCAAAATAAACCAGTGTAGAGTAATAATTTATAATGTAGGCTATAGAATTTTTCCCAGTTATCGCTGGAACTATTTGTAAGTGAAACATACATTCCTAGATGTCAGGTTAACATTTGATGGTATGAGGTATATAAAATTCATTACTGTGTATAATGAGCAATTGCCTCTGGATCAGCAGAGGCCTTGACTCAAGGCAAAGCTCCAAGGGGGAGGCTGCAGGTCTGTAGAGCTGGGGATGCGTGGGGCCTCTCTCTGAGGCTGGGCAGGCAGTGTCCTTGCCTGCCAGAGGTGGGTACACTCTTGCTCTTCTCTCATACAAAGGGCAACTCCCCCTCTTCACCCTCCTGGCCTGTATCCATCCATCACAGCACTCCAGTTCTGTGAGCTATCCCACCATCTCTCCCCGATGCCAATGAGATTGTGGCCCCTCAGCTGCCTGCAGACCTCTCATTCTTCCTTTGTGCTCCTCAAGCTGTGTGTGAGTGCACAGGCACTTCAAGGAGGCATCGAGTGTGTTGATTTCCCAGGAAAAGTACCACAGTATGTCAGCATTGCTCTCAGTGTCACTGAACATTTTAAGATGGACAGCTGTAGTAATAGAAAATGGAGGCTGGCCCAGCACAGAGGATCAGAACCTGTTCTTGAAGTGATATTCAGTACAGGGAAGCTCTCTGGTTCTAGTACAGACTCTTAGAGTAAGCACAATTATTTATAGCTAAAGAAGAACTTAAGCAGGGCTATGTTTGCTCTCCTGAAGTCCTGTGCTGTGAGGTGTCCACCTGGATAAGTAAAACAACTCAGAAACATTCCCTTGTGTCATGATTCAATGCAGAGCTGGACTTGATGGATCCCTCCCGTCAAGTTACAGACCAGCTGAGTAGTTTGGATCCAAGAAATTCTTTAAAAGCACAGATAAATTCAGGTCTGCTGTTCTGGTTCAAGCCAAACTCTAGTGAAGCCAGGTGATGTAACTTACACCATTTTATGGTGAAGAAATTCAGCATTCCAAATAGTTTATGAAGCTAGTTAGAATTTACGTAAGTTTGACAGACTATGAATGTGACGTGTGTCCTGTTCTAGTTTGGTTGCCAATGACATTTTTACTGTGGGAGCAAGACACGCAATACTTTCAAACTCAGTTTTGCCAGTATTTCTCTACCTCAAACCTTTCAGATGGAGATTTTTCATATGGTTTGCATTGAAAAATTATTTACGTTGCATTTCATATGGTTTGCAATGCATAACCTGCACTGCTCTGTATTTGGACATGGCTTTATATTCGTCAGTCCTAGGGTCCCACTTAAGACCTCTAGTCTCTCCTTACAAGGTGTCACAGATAAAATTGCTATGTCAAGACACCACAAAAATGCTTCTGCGTCTTTGACATCTGTGCTCTGCATGCCAGAAACATTTATTTAATTGACATTTTTTCCTTTTGAATGTCCATTATTTAGAAACAGCACATCTTCCTTTTAACTCTGGCTTTGGTAAAGTTAAAAACATTGCTTCTGGAGAGTCTGAGGCTCTGTTCATTGAAAAGAGTTTTGCATGTGTTGTGCACAAAGCAGCTAATTCTTATCCAGGAAAAAAGCTGTGTTTCTTATAAATACTGTAAGAGCCACAGTATATCAGCTGCTGTCATCTCTGTGAAGGGTGATACAGTAGCAAGGGTCCACAAGGTATATAAATGAGGTGGGGGCACGAGGGTGATGTTGTTTGGTTTGGGTTTTGTTGCATTTTGTTTGGTTGTTGTTTTGGTGGTTTTTTTTTTCCTCCCCCACCTATGCCGCCTCTGCTGACATGAAAAAGCAAAAGGGATATTCCTAGTGGATATGAGCCCTACTAGTTAACACCTGAATTGGTACTATAGTATGTGTTAAAGCACCAAGCTCTTAAGTGCATTTTATAGATGGCATGATAAAGTTCCATCATCTTCTGTCATAAACATCTATAAGACATCTTCTTTCATTTCTTCTCTGCCCCTAGAAAAACAAGGCAAAGGGAGGTGGCAGACATAACGTTCTGCAGGTAGCACTGGTGTCATCAGAGGGAAGGATCCTCTTTCATTTCTTGTGGTTTCAACAGCATAACAGTAAGTTACTGACATCCTTTTTTTTCCTGATCAGGGGACTCTGTTGCATAATGAAACCAGTATTCTGGTATATTTCTCAGATGCAGAAATGGCCTTGAATTTGTAGGACAGAAACTTATATAAGCTACCTACAAATTTCCTTTCAGAAAGTCCTGAATGGCTCACATGGTGATTTTCAAGAACATTCACTACTACAACCTGTAATGCAGCTGTAGTACAGAGTTTGCTTTTAGTTTAATTCTGATATCTTTCCTCAAGGGTAAACCTCAGATAGCATCCTGCAGTTTATTGAACAAAAATGCCTTGAGCATTATCAGCACAGGGAAGCATGTGTTCTTCTGCTCTGATTTATTAATGAATTTGGAATTGTTTTTAGCTCTCCACAGGGCCCTATTTTTAAGAATAGATAGAAATGCAAATGTTCTTGTTCAAAACAGCAGTAATTATGTTCTTTATTTGTTAACTCAAATGGAACTTCATTGGGGCAGACACGTATTTACTGCTGTCCTGAACTGAGGTCAGTAAGACCTGGCACTGTCAAGATAGCTTTTGATTTGGTTGCTACAAAATGATTTATATAGCTGAAATAAAAACTTGGTTTTGTTTTGAGTTCTAGGTCTCTGTATATCCTAAAGGACTTAGTTATAAATCTCTGTCCTTGTACACTTCTTCATAATAGTCTGATAAGTAAAAACTTATAATTTTTTGCTCTGTTCAAGAGACATAACAACTGCCTTTACCTGACTTCATTCAAATGAATGTTAGAAATGTGCCTCACTTGCATCCAATCTCTTTTTCAAAGTTCAGCACTACTCCTGAACATGTCTAGGGCTTTAAGGGGAAGGAGCTGTGAAGTTTGAATTCAGACCCAAATGTTCGCAAAGAGCAGACACAAGTTGTAAGCCCAATAATACTGTGGAAACAGGTGTCCAGTTGGAGCCTCTTGAAGTTCACTGTTACTGACTGTAGTTCTTCATCAGATTGGTGTTAATATGTGTGAATCTCACCTTGATTCCTGAAACAGACCATTTGCTTTCAAGAAAGGAAGCGTGTGGGGGAAAGCAGTCCTGGTTTTCTGTATATCCTTGACTACTCAGGGTATTCCAGCACATGCCTTGCAGCCTTTCTGCGATAACAGGCCCAAGTCACGGTGAGCAGAAAGTACAGTCTGGCTGTGCCCTTGATGAGGGAGCCGATCTCCTTGTTAAACTGTGGTGTGCTAGAGGAGCTCAAGCCTTGTACTCTGGGGGTGGCATTTTTCTTGTTTATTTGTTCTTTGTTTAGCCCTGCATTCTTACATGCTGGCTGCAGGTCAGTCATTGCTCAGCCAGCAGCTGTACTGGCCAATTCAAAGAGTCACTAAGCTGAACTAAAATGTTAGCTTGTGTGTTTGTCCCTAGGCTTCCCAGGATTTCCAGCAGTAAATCTGGAAAATACATCTAATCCCACTAAAGCATTCTCCAGCATTTTTGACATGAAGGATCGTGCGGTGGCTGTTGTGATTTGTGTGCAGCAATGGAGTCTCTGGGACACAAACCAGTCATTAGGAGCTGTGTGATTTGGGGGGAAAGGGGAGAGTTTCTTTGCTGTTTCTGCGTTAGGAAAGGAAGGTAGTTAAACTTTATATTAATGAACTGACTAGAGGAAACAGACCCAGAATCCAAAAATCCTGCCAAATATTAACTTTTTGATGGCAAAATTTGTTCAGTTTATACACCTGCTGTTGAAGTGCTTTTTATAGGAAGTTTGCTCATTTCCAGACATGAATATAAGCCTCTGGCCAATAATAGACAGAATAATAGAGAAACAAAAACAAAATCACAAGCATCTGTCCATAATGATTTATTCTTATTTTCATCCACATTGAAAGCAAATGTTTTGATTAATTTGCTGCAAGTTTACTTCTCTTGTTTTCCTTAACATTTTTCTTTATTATTGGATTTACATCTTAGTACAAATTGTCTGTTATCTATTTAGATATATTGTTTTGCTTATAACAATATAATGGGAAAGAAAGGTGAAATTGAAGATAGCTAATCAGATACAATAAATTAAAGTTTGTCAGATTTGTTTTCAGATCCATGCTGCCTCTTAACTATGAAAGGCAGAAAACTAAAATTTCATCATAATTTTGTTTTCCTTGTCATGGAGATGGTGGTGCCGACAAGAAGGTTGATGATAGCAGGGTAACCTTAATAAAATTAAATAAATAAATAAATAAATACTTGAAATTTCTTAAAATGGAATGAAAGGGGATCTCTCCTGGTGTTGTACTATACCTTTCTGTCCATAGATATGGTACGCAATGGAAGCATTTGGCTCCAGAATGATCTTGCCAAATAAACCAAAGGAGGATTTGAGAAGTTTGGTCTGATGCTTTAACTTGTGAACTTGGACTCTCTTGCAGAGCTGGGGCAGGAGAACTGGGAAGCCTCCATGCAGAAGCAAACAGGTAGATGTTCCTTGCTAGGCTTTTTTATTTATTTAAGTGTTCTGAACTGTTGGACCCAGTTTGGGGCAGAAACTGAGGAAAACCTAAAATGGTGGTGCTTGAGATCTTATGAGTTGTTTCCTCAAAATTTGTGCAGTTGCATGTTTCATATACTGGAATGGACATGTCGACTGCTGGGTCCCTTTGGAAAAATGCCCAACTCTTAACATCTCTTCTGATCCACTCACTTGGTGCTTTCACAGTTGCTGATGTGGAAACGAGCAGCTCTCTTCCAACCACCTGAAATGAGCAGGGCGATGCTTGCTTTTTCCTTCTGCCTCGCTGTGTGCTGGGAAAGGCTGGCTGGCTCTGGCTGTGCGTGCCAGCTCCTGCCTGCCGCTGTCAGCAGGGACAACCTTCTGCTTGGCTCCTGACGCGGAGCTCCAGCAGAGCCAGATTACGTCCAGGCTTACCTTTGCTCTCCAGGACAAGCCAAGCAATTCTCACCAACTATTTTGATCTACTGGGAGTAGCTCTAATTTATTTAAATGAATAGCACATCGGACTCTCCTGTTTGCTGTCTGAAAAGCTGGATCCTATTTTCCATGGCCTCACTCCTCCTTCCACCCCTGCTCTCTCCTCCTTCTCCCAGAGGACAGCACTGCCATACGGCATCGCAGTCGTCGGCGCTGGAAGTGGCCAGTTCAGGACAACTGGAAAGGAATTTGAGCCATTACTGGAATTCTAATCTCAGACTCTTCTAGAAAAGAGCTTAACAGCTTTTTGCTTGTCCTCTTGGGTCTGATGTTTGACAGGAAATGAGTTTGAAGGGTTCAGGAGCAGGTCACGGAACTCGCCTTGCTGCCAGCTGCTCTGCCGACCTTAACAGTGTGTTTGCAGAAATCTGATACACTTGCTTATTATTAAAGCCTTTTCTCTGAGAAAAGTTACTTCCAAAGCCAGGTCCTACCAGACGTGTTGCTAGCATATTGCATCCTCGCCTCTCTGAATTCTTCTCCACTGACACTTGTTATGACCTAAGACTCTAGCCATGTGAAAAATGCTGTTTTGTAATTCAAGGCAGAGTGAACAGTTGTGTTTGCAGGCATGTTTATGTTTGTCTTTTGCAGCACTTTTTTTGTTTGTCCTTTATATGCCCATCTGTGGGATCTCAAAGAAGCCCAGATACTTTCCTGTTCTTGCATAATTAATGTTAGACTTCATAAAATACCTCAAATCTGGTCTTGAGAAAGCAATTTTAATGGATGGGCCGACTGTTTCCTGTGTAGCAGCTGAGAAATATATTCCCAAGCAAATTTAAAAAATAAAGCAGCCTCCATACTTTCTGGGAATCCTATTGGCAAGTCAGTGTTGTTCAGACTAGTACGAAGTTCAAATAGGCCATGGAGACTGATGGCATGTCCCTCTTTCTTCACTGTGTTTCTGATTTAGAAATTGCTTTCCAAATTAAAAACATCAGAGCAGGGCAGACCAGATCAGGACAGTGTGGAAGCCCAATAATGAAGCTATGCTGGCAGGAATATTGCAACTAAAAAGCTATAGCAGAAGTACCCTTGATCACCTGCTTTGGGAGTGCTACATCTTCCCAAGGGGACAGTTTAGCAGCTTTCTGTGTTATCTTGCAGAGGGACATTTCTAGAGAATTAATCGTTGCACAGACCCTCTACTTTGAACCCAGGAGGCTTGCTCTTCGCCTCTTCCTCCTCCTGCCCAAGAAGTTCAAGTGTTCTTGCAAAAAATAATTAAGAAGATTAAATTAAAATAGCACAAAATATGTAAGACTAATTGGCTATGTCACTGCATTTTTTTAGCATCTTTGTTCTTTTATTTCTCTCTCAGGTCTTCGCTTCTGTAGGGAGTTGGCTCGTCTGCAGCTTCTGCTGCTTTAATAGATTGGTCAGTTTTGCAGAATCACTGTGTCCTGGAAAACTAAATGTGTGCAAATACACTGATAAAAAACAGACACGTGGAATACAGAAATGTACCGCTATTTTGACTACTTAGTTTAACTGGTGAAAAGTCTTCCAGAAACCTTGAACAACAACTGTAATGGGCTTGCAAGCTCGAAAGACCTATAATTTATGGATAACAACTACTTCAGCATTAATAATGTGTGGTTCCTGCCCCAGTTTAAATATTACTGTTTAGGTCGGTCTGCTGCTAATGCAGAACTGAATAGCAACCCTCTGGTATGACTACCATACTTGATGGCACTAAGCAAAAATAAGATGTACCTTTTGCTTCAGCACTACATATGTACAGCACTCTATAGAATGGAAAAGCCAGGAATTAATGACAAGTAAGATTCTGACTTGGAATGTTTCTGACAATGCCCTCAGATACACTGTGTGAACTGTGAAGTTGTCATATGCAGGGACAGGAGTTGGACTCGATGATCCTTGTGGGTCCCTTCCAACTTGGGACATTCTATGATTCTATCATTCTATGGTCTCCTTGTCTTCTGTAAGGGTTTTTAAAAGTCCTGTTGCCTGCCCTTAGCTGCAGTATTTGAGAGGAGCTACTTCTATCTTAACAGGAGCTCACATTTAAGTAAGAGTAGAAATGTGACAAAACTGTTCTATTACTTTCAAGTAATGACTGCTGTGAGTATAGGCAAGTAGAACAGACCATGAATGGCACGGATAATGCCAAAGCCAGCTGAAGAAGTTGAAGCTGACTGCCTGCTCAAGACCTCCGTGTAGGATACAGTCAGGATTTTATATGTAAGAGCTGGCAAGAGGTGCAGGGTAGAAACCCACCATGTAAAAGCAACAACAAAAAAGCCGTCAATGCTCCAACAACTTAGTCCTTTTGCAAGTGCATCCCTCTCCAAAACCCGAATCAGTTCCCTATAACAGGACTATAACAGACAGCATAGTTTCCCATGAGACTACCTGGGAGCTTTAAAACAGTGAACAAGCTCCTTGGGAGGAATGCTCTGTGCACAGTGCTCTAGGCAGCAGTCCTGTCTGCGTGACCCCACAGGTAAAACCTCCAGATTTCCAGCAATATCAAGTGGCAGCTCAGATTCATGTGGGATACAGGAACTCACTTTCATTCCATGAGCCTTCGGAGTAGAGGACATGTGGGCACTAAGAATGACTGACTTTGAGATATTTATGAGCTTCTATCATTTTATGTGGTGTAACAGTAGTTTTGGATGCTCTCTGTGCAACAGGACAGATGTGTTTAGCGTGTACAAGATGAGAAACTTTAGGGCGGTGTGGATAGAGTTTAGGCACACTGGTAGTGGAATAAGTATGCATGTGACATGCCTCAAGAAAACAGCTACATTAATTCTTTTTCTAGATGAGATGAAACATGGGACCAACTTTAGCAGCAGGAGTCAGTACTAGCTTTAGAATCAGAAGAGAACATGTTGTTTTTCTTTTTTTTTTTTAAATTACTGAAGGACGCCTTGTTGAGATAGGCCCAATTAAAGTATTTCCTTTCATGAGCATCACTATTTCTAAGACCTGTGTTGCGTATGGACTTGGGAGTTGATTTGTGTTCTTTATTTGTTATGAACAGTTTAGGTTATAAAGAAATGAACGTATACAGCAATAATGGAGTTGTGACATACCGCTATAGTGAGGCTGGATGTATCTGGAAGAGGATCTGTTCCAGCCATGAAATCATGAAAATTATCTAAATTAATAAAGCGCTTCTGCCTAATTCCTTAAGAATATCGTATCCTTCTCATTAAGGAAATGGAAAAATTGACTTGTATTCATCTGTAGGTAGACTCATATGTGAAGTAGGATGGAGAGAGACAACAATGAGACTGAAGCTTGGCTTGAGCACACTGAAGTGAGAATGAGGTAATTGGAGGACAACCAATTCAATGCTAGAGGAAGAGATGGCAAGAGAGACAAAACCTCATCTCAGTAATTTGATTTACAGCAGGCATATAGTGGCAAAAACCACAATAGCCTGATTCTTGGTTAATGGTGACCTGCTGAGAGAAGGATGCAATACACTGTTCCTTTAGACCATTGTAAATTGGCCACGGCTTTGCTGAGGGCTTTCATAAACTTGGGATTAAGGTGTGAGAATCCAAAGACTCTAAGTCCTTAGTGAAGGGGTGGTCAGCTTTCCTGACCACTTTACTGAAATATGTGTGTGGCAGAGGCCACAGGACATGTTTCACTTCTACATCTTTGTATCAAAAACCAGCCTCTGGATAACCTTCGAAAGTAGCTCACAGCAGGAGAGAGCAGTAGTTTCCAGAGGCCTTATCTCCCTGTTCCGGAGACTGTGATTCTGCTCACGGCTTTACCCTGATCATACCTCGGCACAGCGCTGGTGTGGTAGTGTTCTCCCATGGGCGCTGCCCTGGATGTGTGTCAGCCCCATGGGTTTCCCTCTGTGCCCGCATGAACATAATTAGCTAATTCTTTTGATCATTCAGTTGTTTTTCTGTATCATAAAGAGCTAAGAACTGCAGCTTTTAACTGCTCTGCTGGCTTTTTCTTCTAATTTTTAGGCTGATTAGCAAAGCACCCAGGAACAAACATCAAAATGGAAGTTCAGTCTTCGAGAGGTTAAAGACAGGAATGTTTGTAAAGGATCTTTTCTTAGAGTGCAGATAATTACTGACCAAGAGAAATCACCTGGATGGAACCACTGAACATTGCTTCACTGCATACAGTATGGCTTTGGGGGATTCTTTTGCTTATGTTTTTGTGGGTTTGTTCTTTTTGAAGAAGAGCATTCCATTTTACTCCAATGGAAACTGAGAAACTGGTACTGTTCTTAACTGGGCCTTTGTTCTAGAAAGTTCATATCTGAAGGAAAAAGAAAAAAGAAAAAAAAAAAGAAAGAAAAAGTGACCCAAAAGATAATAATGATTCCAAGAATCATTATTTTTCCTCTTCTGGACAGAGGCCTGAAAAAACTTGCTTGTAAGGGCAAAATTTCAGGGGAAACTCCAACTTAAAGAGTCATCCTTGACTCACAAGCCAAACAACTGTAAATGATGAATTAAGAGCAGTTTAAGTCAAATCTGCACGTGGATTCTCACGTTTTTGTCATATGCTATCAGCTTTTCAGATTAAAAGGTTCTTCTCACCGTCGTAAAAGAGCTACACAAAAATCTGGGGAAACAATGAGCTTGACAGTGCACAGTGTTATAAAATGTACAAGTTTGCTGGAGTGGAGAGAAGGAGCAGAACACCTCCGGTCATCCTGGGTATGCAAACAGTAAAGGGATGGAAAAAAATGTTGAAAACAAATGTTGTTTTCTTAACTTGATGCTATTCACAGCAACTCACCCTTGAGTGCTGAGGCTAGATGCACTGAGTTTTGACTGTCTCAAGGGATCTGTGATTACCTTGAAGGAAAACGCTGATTAAATATTTTTTTCTGAAACAAACTTGATTCTTCTTGCACTGACACTTTAGTAATCATCTCTTGTGGCCTGATCAAAAAAATCTAGTGGAGATGCAGTGGGATTCATTTAATTGACTTCAATAAGCTCTGGATCAGACCCATGGGGAATGAAGAATGACTTTCTTCTAATCTCTTAAATTTTTCTCCTTTCTCGTTCCAAAGCGATTACAAAACTGGTGAAATAGAATGAATAGTTTCTCTTGGTCTCGTGTTCTTCATCAGTCTTCGGGTTTATTTTAGGCTATAAATCGCCCTAATCATGGATACTTTCTTGTTTTTGTCTTACAATGTTTAGCTGCAGAAGGCCAAAATGCATGTTTACTGCCTTTCTGCAGCTGTTATTGTACTGAGATTGTTTATCTGCATAGTGCCTGTCTGCTGTGGCTTCTTAGGTATTTCACAATCTGAGAAGCTCAAAACTCTACTGAAGAGTTTTCAAATTGATAAGAGAACCAAACTGCAATGTTCTGGGAAGGAATCTATCAGACTGAAAAAGCTAGGGTTTTTCTCCTTTTGTGAAGGGATTGCTGAGGGGCAGCAGCATAACAGCAATTTTCTGTGGCTGCGCCGTCTTGCCGTGCCGCATGCCCCGCTTCATCGCTGCCAGAGCACAACTGTGTGCAGCAAATGGTTTGTGTAAGGGTTTGCATGAGGCGAGTAACAAGATACATACAGTGGTTTTATATAGTTGAATTGTATATCCATAAACACTGTGCAGTGAATACCGTCATTCTCCAGCCAAAGTAGTTTTAGCTGTGTATCATTACAACTGTCCAGTGTTGCAGTGTTTCCAAACAAGTGTTGGGCTCTTTATCCAGACTTCCCAAGATGCATTTCCACTGCTGTGTAAGATCTGGGACTTTGCATACTGTGCGTTGTGGCATTCAGCTGCAAGATGATGGAATTTTGAGGCTTGGAGTGAAATTTAAGTTCCCGTGATTCTTCTTCTCTCACATCCATCTTGTTCGTTGCAACCTGGCCAGCACCAGTTTAAAAACATTGGCAAGTACTGAAATGTTCATGGTGATGAATATAAACGGCTGTTGCAAACACATCTGAAAACATGCAGAGTTTTCAGGACCAGGGCAATAAGGGCAGCCAAGGAGGAGTCCGACACCTGGCACACAGTGTGCTGCCCCTGACTCTTTGGTGACAGCCTTGCTCGGTGGAGTGTGATCTGTCTTAGACAGCCAGAAACGGCTGGTAGCAGCTTAGTTTTTTAGATCTGGGATTACAAATTGGTAAAGCCCCCTGTGACCAAAGGCCTCATCAGAGCCTGTACAGAAGCCCTTTGGAGGGGCAGCAGGGGATTTCTTACGTAAAGGCAGCTCTCCCTTTGACTCATGCCTCTCCGTCCTTGAGCGTGCCCTGAGTTAGCTACTGACTGGCTGTGCCAGGTGACTGACTGTTGCACAGGGGCCGTGTGCTGTTGTCATGAAGATGTGTTAGGCTGAACGATCCACAATAGGTACTTGCAAATTTGCGCATTTGTGAGTCCCCAGGTTGTTTGATTTGGATGACTGTTGCTTACACTTGGAGCCCCTGGAATAATTCTGTAAAGAAGGGCCAACAAAGTCTGCAATTGCTGTGAGAGGTCCACCTGTATTAAGGCATAAGTCCCTTGTGCCAGGCTTCCCACAGCCATGCTTGCTATTCTTGACCTTGCGGCCTCCGGCTGTGTCCCTTGCTGCAACTGCAGAAGAGAGATGAGTTTGGTTGCCTGTTGTCTCTGTGTCAGGCACATCACCACCAAACTTTACAGTGACTGGGTGACTTGTTCTGCACAACTTTGCATGAAAGAAAAGGCTGCAGCCTTATGCTACAGATGAGGGAGGACTGGTAGACCCTGAAGGGAGACTTACCCTATAGCAATTGAAAAACTAAACAAATGCTGCCATGACTGGACTATAGTCACTCATGCTTGTGCTTTGGGGAATTAGGACTGCTCATGGAAAAATATGTGTTGTGCTTTGTTTGGAACTCATCCTGCATGCTAATGTTGTGATGTATAGCCTCCATCCTCCCCTTAAGTGTGTGGCTGAAGTGGTGAACATGCAGAAATGCTTTATATGGGGGAGGGCTCATGCTTTGTACACAAAGAAATTTCTAACAACAAACACATTTTGTGTGGGTGTGTGGTGAGTTGTTTGTTTGCTTGGATGTTTGTGTTTTTTCTAAAGAAATTATTTGTGAAAGATCACAAGTATGTGTCCTCAGTGCATGCTGGTCATTCAGTGCTACAGATAAACTATCCTACTAGTAGGAGTCAGCGTTAAGGGTTCTCCCAGTGCCCAGAATTCTCTTTGCCATCACTTTGTGCAGAAATGCATGACGGTGCAGGCCTGATGGCAGCGTGCAGTGTGCCCAGGAAGAGGATGGTTTGCAGAAGCAGGGGCTTGCAGAGGATGCCCAGGCTGGAGTCTGCAGTCTATGGTGGACTCTTAGACTCAGAGTCCCTGGCTGGCTGCAGCAGGCTGACTCTTCAACCTCTGCAGCAGCTGTGTCTGCTAGGCCACTTTTCTGTCCTTTGTTTTTCCTTCAGGAACCCTTTCCTCCACTGCTCTGTCTCTTTATTCGCCTCCTGGGATGCCCTTGCGAGCATTTTGAACATGTCGTCATCTCTGGAGCTCTTTTTTCCTACGTAGATTGGACAAGTATTTGCTTAATGACAATAGCAGCCCTGTCCTTAGTTGCCATGAGTTGTCAGCTGTTGGGGGGAAGGAGAAAATGAGCTATTGTAAGAATGATGCTTTCATGCCAACTGGAACAAAGGGCTTGGGTTGCTCCCCCTTCCCCTTTTGTTTTAGCTTTCTGGTTCTTCCCAGTCTTGGAAACAGCAAGACATTTTCAAAATATTTTGCCTCTGAAGAATAGGGGGCATCAGTCTACCTTGAGGAGAAGAGTTTAGGAAAATTCAGTGTAAATCAGACTAATGTCTGCATCTGTTCTTATAGAGCATGTTGTGGAAAGGAGAAAACAATGGTGCATGCAGAGGCAAGGTGCTGTTTGTTTGGACATTGGTTCTGGCTGTACTTACTTAAGCAGGTATCCCTTTTCCAAAAGACGTCAGACAAACAGATCTGTTGCAGTGGAGCGAAAGGACACCAGTGGCTCTGAATGGTACCATCCCTTATGAGTCACTTTGAGAGAACTGCACTGCTGAGCAATTCTCTTCACTAAATTAGATTTCCTTAAGTTTGCTCTTATTTTTTCCTTCTCTTACCTTTCCCAACAACCACAGTCGCAATGAATTGCACAACAGTTAAGTGACCCAACAGTCCAGAAAGAGGTACGCAAAACCCTAGTCATGCCTTGAATGATTTGTATTTTTGCAATCCCTGGGTGCTTTTTTAATCCTCAGCCGCTGCTTTGCCACTGCAGTTAGAGCTTGTATTTCTGTTCAGTTAGTTGGTGTGATGCTGCAATCTTCAGCTAGATGACCGTGTAGGGTGGAGGGGAAGAGAGAGTGTTAAAAGGATGATGGTGTAAGCAGCCATATGGCACATGGCAGGACTGAGCAAGTAAAGTGATTATTGTCATCATTAAGGGGAAACTACAAAAGCTGCTTTTTTTCCAGCATGGCATCTACTTGGAGTGAGTGAAAGATATACTGCCTTTTGTTAAAAAAGAAGGTAAAGATGGTGTAGATAAATACAGCACAGCAGCCCTTGTAGGCTGCCTGGAACCAGGCTGCCTTAATGATACAACTGTAAGGGCAAGAGGAGCTCTGACACAGTAGAAACATACCCACCTTCAGCTCGGTGGTGCATCTTGTTTCACTGATCATCGCCATGCTCTTCAGACCATCTCTTCTCTGGCTGAACATACTGAGGATTTCAGTGCTACGTTTGTTGTGTCTGGCTCCCTAATCACCTGCCACAGGGACAGATTTCTTCCATGATACCCACAGCGTGCTGTGATGGGTTTTATTGAAAGAATATTCCAGTTTAGAGGGCAGTAAGGTTTGGGTTTCTGGGAGCACTCGGGTCACCTGGGACTCTGCTCCATCCTGCTGGCCACTGTTGGCACTATTACCTAGATAACTGCTTATGTCCATTTGTTTCTTGCAGTGGCTGCAGCTCTGATGTGTCCTGCTGCCCACCTCTCCCCAGGGGAGGGAAACCAAGGGCCTGGACACTGTACCAGACAGGGGCATGAACAATGACTGCTTGCCCTGGCAGGGTGGAGAATGCAACACAGTGATCATGACTGCATCTGCAAAAGAAGGTCCCAACTGCCCATCACTGCTGTCCGTGAGGTGAGCTCTGGTTGGGATAACGGCAGCACTGTGCCATTGCTGGCAAAAATTGCAGAAGTTGCTGGGAAACCAGGGGCATGTGGGGCGGGACCAGCCTCTGGCTTCACTGGAACAAAACTGAACTCCCATCTCTCTCACGCACAACTGCTAGAAAACTCACAAGTAGCAGCAATAGAATTTGAATCCACGAAGTCTGGGACATTTGTTATCTTGCTGTTTAAGTGGAAATTTTTTCTGATTAATGCATGGTAAATCAGAGCTACAGATAAGACCTAAAAGATGATATAGTGTAGATAATAGAGTCTGCTGATAGAATCCAGGCATAGGCTTATATTTGAGGATTTGTCACAGGCTGATCTTAGTTTAGACTTTATCCACTACAGGTTTAAGTCTGATTCCTAAAACTGTAATTCGTGCATGTGATCCTTTCTCTCCCTGAAGCCTCATTAAATGTATATTTTAGTAAATTGCTTTATGTTTCTAATACAGTTGACTGACCCCTAGTGCTTAAAGGAATGTCTTCTAACGGGAGTGTTGGAGCTGCAATGGGATGATGGATAGCATCAAACTGTAGGACAGCTTGTGGGATGCATCAAGTCTGAAGTCAAAATATGTGCACGTATGAGGGACAAATAGCCTCCAGCAATAAAAATAGTTCCCTATTGCCATATGAGTTAGTATGTCAAAAGAGCATTAATCAATAGGTTTATTTCAGGAATTATTCTAGGGCTGAAGGGCAATCTGATCATCAGCAGAAGGATATTGGTGCTGCCAGAAACAAAGCTGCAAGCAGCATAGGATTTTGAGAAAATGTATTCAATGCTGTATTTGTAATGGATTTACATATTTGTAGAACTGCAGAATGAATTAATTATATTCCCACTGCTTACAATACAAGGAAATCTGAGAAGATAATATTTTCCACTGATGGTGATAATAAATGTGATCTGTATTAAGTAGTTAAAAATTATTTGGGCCAAAATTCCATTAAAAATTGGCAAATCATATATGGGCAGTTTTTCCTGAAAACTGGCAAGAAAGTGAACTCAAGGAGTGTTGCTGGAAATCTATATATTTAGCCATACTTGTAACATTGCTGGAAAAAGCCAGGAGGTTTTAAACTGGCCTATGCAAAAATATGTCAAATGATGGAACGCTACAGGAAACCGAAATTATTTCCCCACCACCTTCATGTTGCTCAATGCAGCTGCCGCGCCAGCTGCCTCATATTGGGGCCAGGAGGCACGGCTGCTACGGCTGCTTCGTCAGCGTGCCCGGGTCCCTTCGTGCCAGGGAAGGGCCAGGGGTGCTGCAGTCACCTCTGGTCTGCACCACCAGCCCCTGGTGCCTGGGAGATTCCTCCTCAGTGCCTGGGTAGGTGCTTTGGGTGGAGGAGGCTGAGATGTTTCTTTCAGACTCCCGTGGGAGTTTCTGGTATTTCCAAAACAAGGTGTTTTTTTCCTCATTGATCGAGAGGGGAAGCTTTCAAAATGAGAAACTTTCAAAACCTTGTGCGTATTTATGTGGATATATAAAATAAAGATCTGTCTTAATATATATGTTTAGAGCTATATGTATCTGTAAAAAAATAATCTCTAAACATACATATTTAGAGATGAGACTGAAGCCTCGGATTGCTGCTGTCCCCTTTCAGCCGGCAGACAGGCAGCAGAGCCAGCTGCAGAGATAAGAGTCAGTGTCCCTGCGGCAGAGCGATTAAAACCTCCTGATCTGAGCTCCCAGCACTTCTGATCCAGATCTGAGCTCGGTGGCACAAGCCTGTCTCTAGCACTAGCACAGATAGACGAACCACTACAGCAATCGCGGCTGAGCACTAGAAAATGGAAAAAGTGAGTCACATGAGGGAGATGAAAGCCAACGCTAAGTGGTGTGATTATTCTATCAAAATGACTGTTATAAACACGTCTTAAAAAAAAAAATCCTTAGCTAAACAATGCCATCAGGTGATGTTAACTGGTGACACTTTCTAATCTGGGATTGTGAACTAGCTGGTCTGTGTGCGCATTGCTTCGCAGCAAACCGTCAGGAGCAGCGGGGAGGCTGCCCTGCCAGGCTGGAGCCCCACCAGGGTACGGCATACCAGCGCTGCAGGGGGGCTGGCAGCCCCCTGACCAGTGTTCACACAGAACTCATTTGTGCCGCTACCACCCTGGAGATCGTTTTTCCAGTGCCCCAGTTCATGGATGATACAGGGGTGGCTGGTGCAAGGGGGTGTCCAGTTACCCCTCCCCAGGCCGGGGTGATCCCTGCCTGGCAGCAGCGGGGGAAAGCGGGGAACCAGGCGTGGAGTGCCGCTTGCTTGCTCCGTAAATGGGCTTTGCAGAGGGGGATTCAGATACAGCTATTTAAACCAGCAAATTATTTTCTGCCACAGCAGAAGACCTAACCTGTAATCCCTGGGGGGGACTGTAACGCCGCTTCCTGTACCTGTGCTAGCAGCAGCCAGAGGTTTGCTGCAGCCTGTAGAACCTGGCCAGAAATCAGAGTGATTTTTTTGGGACCTTGACTGGCATCGTTTTTGTATCGCTGCTTGAGACCGCAGTTTGAAACTTGTTTGCATTTCTCTATGCATACTGCATTTACGTTGTTCAAGCTGCCCTGTCTGTATAATGGGCAAAGGTATGCTTGGGCGAATTCAAAAGTCTGCCGTAGTTTGGTTCAACATCTGCGGCTAAGCCAGTTATGGCTGCTACAAACCCAAAAAGTCCAATTATTTTAGTCCTTTGGTGGGTGGATGACACCTGCTGTTTTGCTGTGGTGGTTGCACTGCTGTCAGCAGCTCTGCTCATGCACTTTGCCAGAAGGCTGTTTTCTGAAGCCCTCCTCGCAGAAGAAGCCGCCCTGTCTGTAATGACAGATATTATTGCCTGTCTCTTTCAAAGAATTAAAGAACAGGAGAGTAAAGAGATATTTTCCTTGTGTCACTGACTCTCTTCATGAGACCAGGAGAGTTAAACCCTCAAAAGTCTCTTTAAAATGTCAAGATGATGTAAGGTACCTGCGTCCCACCCTTCTTGGGTGTTCTTGGCTCCACTGTCCTTGACCTGAGTAATTTCAGTCCTATTTGTTTTGAGTAATTTTGGTTTTGCTGCTGCATGTCCCTGTGAATAAGCAACAGTGTTTCTATTGGCAGCAGTTAGTTCTCCATCCACCCATGTCTCCTAAGGTATGTAAGAAGCGCAGAATGAACTCTCAGTCTCTGACCTTTCCAGCGTGTGTGTGAGTTTTGTCACCCAAGTGGACCGAGAGCAACATTTCATCCTTTAAATGTTCATGTGTCCATGCCAAAGGCAAAGTTGTAAGATTTGGGCCTAGACTTTGAAGATACCTCAGTGTTTGGATTTGGAGGTTTGGTTGATGCCACTTGTAAATCCAGCTCCAACTTCTGTAACTTGAGAACTGACTGTGTGAAATCACTGGGAGCTCTGCCATGCCTATTTGGGCGTTACGATTTCATACGCAGAATTTCCAGGGTTTGAGATTCAGTATTTCAATCTGAACCAACTTTAAGTAGGGAGAAGCAGGTTATTAATAAGGTTAGGTCTCCAAGGACTTTTTCTTTTCTTTGCATGTTCACATTTCTGGGAACTCTGCACTGCAGAACTTTGGACCAAAGGTCTCCTCGGGTTTAAAAAAGCAAGAAGGGTTCTTACAAGTCTGTGGGAGGCATCTCTTTGGCATCTGTATGCTGTTGGCTGCAATCTTCAAGCCTACTGGGAAATTAATGAGAATCTAGTCTTCTGCAAACAGTGTCAGAATGCTTACTAGTTTTAGACTTGTATTTTTTTTAATTGTTAAAATACTTTCTGAAGTATGCATCTCCCAAGAAGTGTGTCTGCTGCAAATGAGAGGACTGCAGTTCCCATAAGCTTCTCCAAAGCTTGATGGAGGTTCCCCGCTAGACCTGTAAGCACACCCTGACAAGTTCTGAGTTATGGAAAGTATCTTCAAGTTCAGATTTCATGACCATTTGTTCCTTGCACAGACTATAATTTGTTTACTCTTCACCGAAATGTTGAATCACTAAACTAATAACATTTACAGATGTCAATGGCTGCAAAAGGTAGAAGCTGTCACTTACTAGGAGTGTTGATAGATGTGTTGGATGACTTTGTGGGATGCCTAGCTTATTTTTGTTCTGCACTGCTACAGAGCCATGGTTTTTATCTTGCTATATTCCTGGAATAAACAACAAGATCTGCTCTTGCATCTCCCCCACTCCTCCTCTATGGCCTAGAATCATGTAGAAAGGAAAGTGCAATGCTGCTGCTGTTCGTGGGGGTGCACAGCTCTGTGGTAACAGGGGTGCGTAGCGGTGGTGACTGAAGGTCCATCTGTGACAGCGTGTCTGCCCCATGACATCTTCAACTCCAAGCTCTGGTTTCCTTTTCCTCAATGTGATACTCCTGGTCTATGCTGGACTAGCTACTTTTTGATGCGTGACTGCAGCAAGATAATTATCTTCTAATGTGAGATTCTTGCTTGTGCTGTGCCCAGGACATAGGTTATAATTATTCCAGAACAGAAAAGTATGTATAAAATATATACCTATACAGTATATATAAAAAGTATATACCTGAACAGAAAAGTACTGATATTGTTTGCAAGTGAAGTGAAGCTGGAGTGATTGTTTTATTGTTGTATGCTCACCTGGGTCTCGTTTCCTTTTTTTCTTCCCCTTAAAAAGGCACCAATAGCCTATATTAGTGAAAAGGAGCCTCTGAACTCTTTGTCAGGGTCACATAGTGGTTACATGATAAAAAAGGAATGTGTATCCTTGAACAGACCGTGGCTTACTTGACCTGGTGAAATCTTAGGGCTTGTGATCCCATGAGAATTAGGCGAACTGTGGAGTTCAGACTTTTTTGTATGCATCCATGTTATTTTGGTCGGAGGCTCCCTTCATGGCTCTGCTGCTTCTATGTGACCCTGCAGAATCCCTAAACTTCTCAGTTCTTCAGTCTTCTGCTCAGTGAAATACAGAAAATCTTGATTTATCCCTACCTTGCAGGGTTAACATGTGGCTTGTCTGCGCTGTGCTGTGTGATCCCCTGATGAAAGCTATCATGTAAACTCTGATAATCCAGCATGGCCATACTGAAAAGCATGCAGTCTGAATAGTTAGACATGCTTTCTTCTCACTTTCAGAGAAGACAAGTCTTTCAACATGTTTTGTTTTCAGATTTTGATCTTTAACCTCGATACTTATGACGGTTGGAAAAGGGAGAGGGTTGGCAAGTGTTTTTCTGGTAGAGATTAACCAGACCAAGACCAGTGGAGCAGCTGGGGGGGATCCCAGCTCGTTCCTGTACAGCTCACCTAGCCCAAGAGTAAAGTCTGTGTCATGTCAACAAGGAAAGATCTGCCTCCACTTGGCAACAAGTCCATAACACTAAACTTGCTTCCTTGCTGTTCTTTCTCTCAGTGTCGCTGGTATTTTCTTCACCTTCCTATGTCAACTTTCTTCTCCAGGCACAAGGAGGGTCACTGCTGTGTTCTCTTAACAAACTTCAGATGAGGAAGTAATGCTAAGAGGTAGTCTTTTAACAGCATTGAAGAATCCTTATTTCCCCCCTTGAGAGAGGGGAGAAGATGATGTGGGGCAGTTTTAGGATTTTGGTTTGACTTTGATTTGCCAAGGCGTAGAAACTGCATGAAGCATCTTCTGATAAGACCAGTATAAAATTTGCTTGGTTATGTGATTGTTTTAAATCCCCATTGCCCGTAATATTCTTTCTGACTAAGTAATTCAAATGTATACATCCAAAGCAAGATGTTCTTGATCTCTCTTGTTGCCATAGTGGCTTCTACTATAGCAAAGACTGTAAGACTTGTCCCACTTTCTGCAGTGGTTGGGCTGCATTCCTGTAGCTTAAGTGCTAGTATAATCTTTTGAAAGAGGCTGGTAGCTTTGTAACACTGGGTGACGTGTTGCAGCAGTACTGCTCACCTTGTCTTAGGAGAGGGGTATGGTGGAGGGGCAGTGTCCATACCTACTGGACTAACTCCTGGACATGCAGAGAAATGCTCACTGGGCATATTGTGAATGATTCCCACCTACATCTCCAAAATGTTCTTTCTTGGGGAGGTTTTACACGTCTGAGGAATTTCCTGAACAAAGCCCTTCATTTTAAAATCTAATACGCATTTGCTATATACCAATAGCACTATGGTAGTAAACAAGTGACAATTCTCATAATTAATGCCAGCATGTGACTAGCCTCTTTCAGACTAAAATAAGTAATTCCACAGTCTTGTGAGTGCAACTGTGAGGAATGAGATTCTGAAATACTAACTACTTGAGTGGATGGGCAAAAAATGCAAACGTTTGTCTTTCAGGTTAGTAGCCTGTGTGGATGCTGTCATTCTGCCCTCAGGACCCTGTGGGTTGGCATCAAGGTTGTCTCTGAGCATGTTGAGAGAAGTTAAAGTATTATTAATATGGGCCACATTCCACTGACGTGCAGCTTCGAGGTGCTGAGGACGCCCTTGTTAAAATCTTGGCAGATCATCACAAGCATCTTCCATGCTTTTGGCCCAAGGGAGGTGTTCCTTCATGAGCTCCATTAGTCAGGAAAAAAGGGGAAGGTTTCAAAACAAAGCTAAAGTTCAAACTCAGAAAAGGAATTATTTTTCCTTTTTAAACTAGCGTGTGGTTCTGGGGCATGTAGTTGCAGGCATGTGCACAGCCACGGGAGTTGTGAGGAAGGTGTAAGGCTGGCTGAGAAAGGAGCTCTTGAGCTTTCTGCAGGGTCTGACAAGTACTGACTCCTCTGCTAAAGACTTGCACTTTGCCAGAAAGTTTTCCAGCTCAAGCAGAAATGTTCCTAGCAATGAGAAAAAACAGCTTACTGAACTTCAATGAACTTGCGGAAAATATCTGAAGTTTTACTGTAAAAACCTTTTCACCATTCAAGTAAATGGAATGTTTAGGGTTTATGACTAATGGTAAAATCTTCAGAGCAAAATGAGGGTGTCATAAAGTCAAAGTCTGTTTCTTAGCACCTGGCCTGCCCAGGAGGCTGCGCAGGGGGCATCCTCTTTAGTTGACCTCTTGCAGCTACACGAAGAACACGTTGAGAAGTGTCAATATAATAGAGACCAGTTCTGCTTGCTGTTCAATGGGGAATCTCTATGGCTGGGTGAACACATTAGGAGCAGTGTCCTCTGCAGTCTTACCCTACTAGTCCCTGTCCTTTAACCATAGGTTACATACAGATGAGTGTTAATTCTCTGGAAAGGGAACAGACAGGATAGCAATTTAAAAAGCACTGTAGAAAAAAAGATAGTTCCTGTTACACTAAAACTTTATATCTGTTGTGCATTTACTTTGAACAAGAGTGCTGGAAGCTGGTTTAAATAAGCAAGCGTGCTTTAAGTTCCTCTCAGCTTTGTACTGGGTGTTTTCAACCCCAGGTGTCACGTACAGACAGGTAAGTCCAAAGAAAATGTAATTATAGTATAGTCAGCTTTTCTCCCCACCTCAAAGCTGGGAATCTGGTCATTTTTGGTGAAGCAATATTAACTTGTGTGTAGCTGAGGACCTTCATTCCCCACAGGATTCTTCACATTTCCTGATCACTGTGAAGACTTGAGTGATCACTGGAGTGGTCACCAGTTCGGGCAGGGTTGTAGTTTGAATATTGCTGTGGGTTTTATGCTAAAACTTCTTGGTGAGTGGGACAGCAGATGAACCTGCTGGTCTGCTCTGGCATTGGTGATAGACCTGCTTGAAGCAGGAGGATGGGCTGAGTAACATCCAAGAGTCCCTGCTGACCCATGTTTTGTGGTGCTTTGTGGTAGTTCACAGAGGCAACACTGAGGTTCAGTAACGTGCAAAGCCAAGCAAGCAGACAAGCTGAATAATTACAATAGCACTAGGCCACGAAGGCTGGCGGTTGGGTTCACATGCCTGTGCGTATGCCAGGATTTGCCTGCTCCTACTGTATTAAGCTAGAAGTGAAAAGATGTAATTCTCCACCTTGAGATATCCAGCCTGCTTGAAATGTTTATAGCAGTTTCTCTGTTCGGAACAGGCCAAAAGGATTGGTGTGCTTTGGATGAGTGTGTCTCTGTCCATATTTCAAAAAATGGCTGCATCTTAAATTGCCTCTGCAGGCTGCGGTGAAGAGTGAAGTGTCAGGGAAGGGCCTTTATACATTTGTAAAATGATAAATCACGCTAATGTTGTATTTGTCATCTGATTTTGAAAAAATTAGCACAAACAGAGGAGAAAACATCTCCTATTTTAAATCTGCCCGATTACTCTATCTGTGAACAGTTTATGAATCCGTTTGGCCTGCTGTAAATCTGGGAGGGATTCTTTGGACAAAACATCTAGTGTATTTTGTACAGTTTAGCTGAAAACACGTGATCTTTTGAACTCTCCACTTTGAAAGGATGTTCATGTGCTAAATTCAACAAAATTTCAAGTGGACATGGGGGTGGGTGTTAAGAGAAGTCTGAAAACAACGCTATTTGCTGTTAAGAGAACTTTCATCAAGATGAAATTATTTGGGATTGATATTGAACTGCAAGTAAAATGGTTAAAAATCAGTTCTGCCCCATAGTTTTTATTGGTAAATAGGGGTTGTTCATGCTCAGCAGCTCACTGCACAGAGAAAAGAAACTAGAAAAATGACTCAGGACTCCCTTGTTCTTTCTGATGCATTTGCAGGGGGACTTGGTGGTTCAGCAAATGAAGCTTGAAAAGCTTGGTCATCACCCCCATTTTCTTCATTATGAGGCCTTCAGGTGATATGATGCTGTGCTCCCAACCATCGTCCTGCACCCCACTAATGACATCCTAGGCCAGGGCTTCCCATCCTGGGGGAGTTAAGAGCTCTCTTGCATGGAAAGCAACACCATATTTGCAGCTTTCCAGCCTGCCAGAGAGAGCACGTTGGTGGCAGCAGGAAGCGTGTCCCCAGCAGCCGTGCCGGCTGCAGCCCACCGCTTTGGCAGGGGAGGAGGCCACAGCCCAGCCAAGCCCATGGAAGGGAAGCATCCAGCCCACCGGGAGGGAGGGCGATGGTGTGCTGGGGTGGCGAGAAGGTCCGCTGCAAGGAGTTGTCAAACCAAGATGGTCTCCCACAAGAATTTAGGGCACATTTACAGTCAACTTGGTTCAGCATCTGCCAAAGGCAGACCGAGGAGCCTCGCTCTGTCCCCTGGGGCCTTGTTGAGACAGTCAAACGGATACTCAGGGGTATGCTGGAGCAGAGCTAAGCCCAACAGCACACAGCTGTTTTACCATCATAGAAAGTCTAACTTATGAAGAGAAATTTTTCCTTGTTGATTTGTATGATTTTCTTTGGAGAGGGATGGTCCTTTGGGCTCTCTGCTTTTTCACTCATCTGTTAAAAAGCCCCATTTTGGGACATCCCAATTCTTCCAGCCAAGAAGAGCTGGATTCTGCTCCTGGCTTGCTCAGAAGTGGTTGCTCAAGAGCAAAATGAAGCATTCCTGTCAGGAACTGGATGCACAACATCCAGTGCACTCCTGGGGTTGCAGAAATAGGTCTTAGGCTTGAAGAGAAATCCTCCGCATGGCAGTACATTACGTCAGTACAGAAACGGACCATCCAATTTTGCATTCCAATATGAAACACAGCAGCCAGGTGATATGTCCAGCAATACGCAAGTTTAATAAACTTCCTGTTCGACTTGCGGACAGAATAAATAGTTCCATGATGTCTGCTTAACCAAGCCAAATCGCGCACCTCTCTACATTGCAACTAGAACCACTACAGTTAAGGGACTGTCAACATTTCCCATCTGGATGGATGGTTTAGCTGCTTTGCCTCACATCGGGGCTAACTTGGCATTTGACTTACCCAGTGCTGCTACAAGACTTCTGGTTTTACTGAGTGTAATTTGCATCCTCTGGCTACGTCATTCTTGGGCTTGAAAAAGGAGTTTTAAGCAGCATTAGTGTAGAAGGAAAATTAATTTTTAAACACATAATTTTGCAAATCCCTGGATAATTACAAGAAATGTAGAGGCAGACACACACAGAGTCTGGAGACGACGAACATTCCCCCCTCTTTGCTTTTAGTTTTAAAAAGGTCCATGGAACTGAGCTATTACTCATTAGTGTCTGCCCCCGTCCCGCTCTCTGTTCCATACCGGACGCGCAGTGTTTGCATAGAAAACAAACTTATTGCACTATGTAATAAGATTTGAATGCAAACATTTAATTAACGTTATCTGTTCAGAGGCATTGTTTAAACAAAAGTTAACCTTTCTGTGCCAAAGCTGAATGAAACTTTGAAACCGAAGGTTAGTTTTTTTGTTCCTCTGACCAGTGCCATTGATTGATGTGCTGTTGATACAACCGCTTTCTCGGATTTCATGTATGGAAGTCTATGATGGAGTAACAACTACAGTAATTTGGCCCATACTGATTCAGTTGAATACTAATATTTTGACCTTATTCCCTAGGAAATATTATTTTTGCTGCAGAAACTTGGAAAGCGTGGCCATCCCTGCGGTGTGAGCCACATTTATGACAAGCTTTCAGAAAGTTAATATTTCACATGTAAATACATGCCTGTTGGTTCTTAACACTTTCTGTATTATCAGAAAGAGGTATGGGTCCTCATTGTCCTGTGATTCTTGAGTGTTCCCTTGTTTCCCCTTTTTTAGTACCCCGAGATTGATATTTCTGCATGCCCTGTAACCCAGGAGGGACAAGGATGTGAGTCCTATGTGCAGCTGACCTCACCTGGCCTGACACAAGAGTTTTGAACCTCGGGCCCCAGCACAGAGGATGAGGATGCATATCTACAAAGGTATTTAAGCAACCAACTTCTTTAATGCCTTTGTGCATCTGAAGCCCTGTAGTGGATGCACTGGCCTCCATTAAGTAGGTATGTGGAGAAGCTGGACATCGGTTAGGCATTGACCAACCCCCCCAGTCTAACTCAGTAATCACTGAGGTGGAATCTGCCTGATTATCTCAAGGAGGAGGAGGAAACTGGGCTAGGAATTATGTTTTGTGAAAATACAATACAAATTCCTAACCCAGTTTTCAGTCAGGAGAGTCATGTTATTGTTGAACAATTGGTATCACTTCATGGAAGCTTATTTTCTGTGCCTTAAGGGAAATTCAATTAACTGAGCTTCTATTTTAAAACACTGCTCTTTCCTGTCACTGATGAAGCAATAACAATTACAGAACATGGGATTTTCTGGGAGTGTTGGTTGTTTGTTCTCATTGATATTAATTTTGCTGCCTCTCTGAATCTTATTTATTATACACCCTGAGGCAGCCCACTAGAGACCTGACTGGTTTCACTGGCGTGTACTTGCTGCCCACTAAAGCAAGAGGAAAGGCATGTCCCACAGCTGCAGGACTT
The DNA here is from genome assembly GCF_036013445.1 of Caloenas nicobarica. Taxonomy (NCBI): domain Eukaryota; kingdom Metazoa; phylum Chordata; class Aves; order Columbiformes; family Columbidae; genus Caloenas; species Caloenas nicobarica. The sequence goes on along the minus strand of NC_088249.1, from coordinate 57,152,049 downwards.
AGTGCTGGAGGTGCTATGGCCCTGATGAGTAGGGCTGTACATGACAGTAGCTGAGATTTGTGAGATTTGAGATTTGTGGCAGACTCTACCCATGGGCTGTTGCTGACATCCAGATGAGCTCGTTTCTCTACGTAGAGATCTGCTTCTGTCACTAACCAGCCCAGAAACCAAAACGTTCACAAGTGGTGCAAGTCCATTGTCTAGTCCTCGCCTTTCCATGCTCATTACAGCTCAGCAAATGCAGAGATTTGAACCTAACATGACAAGAAGTGTCAGAATCAGGGATTAATTCTCTGTGGAATGATTTCCATGATGGGATACTGCCAGGAAGCTTGACTCTGCATTCCTTGGACACCCCAGATTTCCACAAACTGTGAGAGGACGACTGTGTGGGCAAGGAATGCGGCATGAGCTTGTAATCTTTTCAGCTAGATAGAGATATCTTAGCACATAAGTGGGATGCTCTCAAGAGCCTGCTGTGCCAAAAAGGCGACCCTTCTAGGACTGGGACCATTTATAGAGTGCTGATTTTTAGTGCAGAGCACGTTTTTATAACTGACTTCTATAAATGTTAAATACCAGGCCAATTAAGCTTGACAGTGCTGACAGAGTCTTAATTAAATCAGTGTGAACAATATCAGTCTTGCATAACTCTGTCTCCATCAAAAGCATCAGAAATTATGGTGGTGTTTTTTTTCTTTGTCCCTTCTAAGAGATGAAGTTCTGACAGCTTGTTCCCGTTTCCAGTACTGCTGGTTCATTAATTTGTGTCCATAATTCTGAGCTTTCTACTCCACACCCATCTATCTTTGATTCTCTGTTTTGCTTCCTTAGTGTTGACATTTTGGCTGATTCTGTACAATGCTATATACTGGCTACAGAGAATTCAAGCATGCCTTTCTTGTAACCCTTCTGTCCCTCCATTTAATGGCAGAGGGTACAAACCTTCAGTCTGTCAACAAGGATGAATCCTGCAAAACACTAACTACCAAGAGCTCATATTTGGTGTTCAGTGCTGCTTTTTTTTTTTTTTTTTTTTTGAGACCAAGTCCCTAGGCAAAACTGTCATTTAAGCACAGTGGAAATTCAGCGTGCAAGTAGATTGCTGAGCCAGGGCCTCTCCAGGATGCTGGCAATCCGTGTGACTTCTGTGAAATGGGTGCCAGTTAATTACTGGGTATGTAAGAGTTAAAGGTAATGTAATGTCTGCTCTTGCTGTTGGAGTCTCCTACCTGTCTGCACAAGGGGGACTGCTGGCAGGCCACCCTTTGAGTGATGCAGCAAGACAAGGGCACCACACGTGTGGAGGAGCACAAGCCAGGGCCAAGTCCTCTGGTTTCTGTGCAGATGAGGGCAAAAATCCTGGCAGGCCTCCTGGAAGTAGCTCACTTTCTCTGGTTTTGATACCTGCAATTAGATACCCACCAAAGCAGCTGTTAACTGAGGTGAGGGCAGGACATGCTCGTGTGATTTTTGCAACTTCAGCCCACTGGGCTCCTCCCTAGGGGACCACAACACTGAATGCTGGTTGTCCCCACCTGTTGCCAGATAACCAGGGAGCACCTGCTTTTTCAGTGGGGAGCGGACAGCAGGAATCTGGCTTCACCTGGCCTGATGCCACCTATGGGTGCCCTCCAGGAAAGGGAAATTCCCAGCTGCTCCCTCTCTTTTTCTGGAAATGGTGCAAGGGGAGCTTAACCTGGACATGATAGCGGGATCTGGCCTGAAGTCTCCTCTTCATCTCAATAAATACTCTGCCTGTCTCTCTCCAAACATTTTTGGCTGTCTCTGCTTAGAAGCTTTATATAATTTCACAAAACTACTCACAGGTCCAGTGCAGCAAAACAGATAAACAGGGAAGGGAGCTGAGTGTGTATAACAAGCTGGAATACAGGGAGGAAAAATAAAAGACAACAACGCAAACCAACCTTAAAGCCTGTGATCAGCTTGGTTGCGCACAGGGACCACTGGGGTGGTCACAAGGGTTGACCTGAGTTCTTCACTCTCTCTATTCTGCTTTCTTATCCCATCTGCATCCTTGATATCTGAGTTAACGATTGTGTGATGACTTAGGCTTGATCAAACCTTCAGCTCTTGTGAGTAAATGTTTCTAGCATCTTCAGGGAACATGCGGATCAATTTCTCAGGGTCTTGAAAGTGCCACAATGCCCTGAAATCTCATTTCTTAGCCTGCAGTTCATCTTCTTGTCTGTTCTCCGTTTGATTTGTGTTCGGAATCAGACCGCATGATGTAGAATGCAAATAAAGAGGTTTTATGGAAGACTACTGGAAGATTGTAATCTTCTGGTCTTATCTCTCATACCAGACGTATCCTGAAATGACTTGTTCTTTCTTCTCTTTTTATTTCACAATGTAAGCATTTCACAGAGGAGGTGACATCTTTCAGTGCTTTAGCATTTCATCTCCCTGTGTCTTCACATTTTTTTCCACTTTCTCATCTGCATGTTACCAACTTAATTAAACTGCACAATTACTTTAAAAATACAAACTCTAACAAAGACTAACGAGGATGTTTCTTGGCAGTTGGTCATTGTTTTGCCTTGGGCCCATAGCTTCGCTTGCTGCTCTCCACTGGGTGCTGAACCCATGCTTGTGTTTAAAGATAACCGCTCCGAGCATGATTATATCATAGTTTCTGTGTATGCTTTCAGGAGGGTTTAATGTTGTATAATCTGCCCATTATAACCACATTTCCAGACAATAGCAGCTGCAGAATACAGTGCAATAAAATGTTAGCAAATCTTGTTCCTGTTCATTCCTTGTCATTATATTTAGGTTCTGATGAGCTGGTTTAAGAGCACACAGAAAGGAGAAAGAGAAGGAAAAACAAAACAAAACAAAACACACACACACACAGCCAAAACAACAACATGAGCTCAAAGCAATGGCTGCAAATGTAACCAGTTTTATTAGTTCACAAAGATGACATGGCCTCTAACCAAGGTATGTGATATTTTTCCATCTGAATCTGTCTGCCAAAGCAGTATAAGTTAAAGTAAGACCTTTTTTTAATCTTATCATGCAGATTGACTAATCGTGTTGATTTGACTGGACCAGCTTTCAATCAAGGCATTGAAGAATAACTGCAGCAGCTGTTGTCTTTCTCTGTGGGATTTCAGGTAATTTCTGCAGCTCAGTGTGTCTTGCAAGTATGAGCAAGCAGAGTCTGCTGAGAGCAGAGGAAGCTTCCCATTCTTATTGTCTTCTTATGACCTGTTTTCCGCAAGCAATACCACATGCTAATTGCTTCTGTAGCAGAGCAATTTGTCGTGATTTACTTATTTCTTCCATAAGCATAGTTACTAGTTGAAGGAGTCAAATTCCATTCAAGATTGAGTATGTGACTTTGCCTCAGTTTCCTGTCTTGTTAAAGATATAGCTGATGTTTAAAGAGGTGGGAAGTCACGTTCCTTGAAAGACCTTTTCCTTTGAATTCCTGTAAACAAACTTCTTTAATTTCTGAGTGCCACGTGTCAGCAAAATCCTGAAACATGCTGAAGGCATGTTGTTGCCACATAGGTGCATGGGTCAGAACCATCTTTTGTAACACTAGAAAGGATCTGATCTTGTCTCAAATTGTACTCCTGGTTCCTAGAAATACTCTTGCTAACAGATAAGCAAAATGATGTAATCATGGATGTCCACTGGGTATTCTGCATTGAATGAAATCCTCCTTGTGTACCATGGGAATGGTCATAGAATAAAAATTCCAGATGGGCTAATCATAACACAAACATTTACTGAGGTTTCAACTTGGGACATCTGAGATAACAACTATGAAATGAAATGCTAAAAAGAAAAGGTGTGTTCATCCTGCCTGGGGAAAACTCTTACCTCAGAGTGGCCAGGGTCCCTTATTGAGGGGAGATGCCATCTTCATTTGGCCAGCATTAATTAATGACAGGATTTTCCAACCAGTCCACTCTTGGACTTGAAGGTGAGCTCTTGAGGCTACCTGTTGGGTGGGAGAAGGGGTCTGTTGGGGAGCCATGTCCCTGGGGAAAGCCATCATGGAAACCCCTGGTGCCTGAGCGAGGCTTTAGAGCAATGTTCCCTGTTCGTCTTCATTAATGTTTAAATTTATTGTGTGGAGAATAGAGCTGACTTTGAGTTTGCTCTATATGCCCTCTACAGGTATTGGGATGAGAGAGGCTTCTCCTCCTGCTGAAGCTGTCTTTATGTTCTGCATTTAATGTAAACAGTGTGTTTAGAAATGTATTGTCTGTGACAGATCTGACATCACAACCAAATTCTTTAAAATTAAATGTTTAGGGGGAATCATGTGTCATCTGCCTAGCACTGAAATGTATGGAATGGAATTCAGCAAACCTTTTCTTAATTAAAAAATGAAAATGGATTCTGAACTTTATCTAAGGGTCACTTTGGGATGATTTCTAGACAGAAAAAATCTTGGCTTTCTGGCAGGACAGCTGTGAGGGAGTGTTCTATTCATTAGAACACAATTTGTCCAAGAAAATATGTTCCAAGTCCTAATCAATTTAGATGAAAACTTGCTGGACAGGGTTCAAGCGAGCCAGTTACAGAGTCTTATAAAGCCAAACCCACATGTCTCAGTGGGCAAGAGGCAAGATAATCTTAGCTTACAATGGAATGTTTAAATTTATACAGCTAAGACACTGACATAGGCACAAGGGTTGGTTCTTTTGTGTGTTCTTTTTTAACCAGAAACATGTGAAGAATTAGAATTTTTGAAGAGAGGGAATGTCCCTTTAAGATATAATCTTTCATGGTGAATGGACTGTAGCCAGATTCATCCTTGCTTTAGCATCTATAGAAAGATTTTTGGAAAAGACCAGCTTCCAAAGCACTAGAAACATAGATGTGCCTCCAAATGAAGGTCCTTGGCATCACAGGCACTTGCAGAGTTTTATAATTCCCAGCTGTATAAGGATTTTTTTAATGAACTCCTCCAGCAGTGGAAATTCCGCAGTTTGGAGAAGCTGTTGCACAGTTAGCCCTTGGGAAGGTGACACCATGCACGGCATTGTTCAGCCGTTAAATGTATGCTCTTTATGATGACACATTGCTACTGAGCACAGAAAACCGCAGGAGAACACATCCCCAGCCTTCCTGGTGTTAATGGTAACTATTTCAGGGCTTGCTTTTCTGTCATTCAGTTAGTTTCTCCGTTATTGCAGCTAGTGTTCCAGGCTGTGAAAGGGTACTTAAATAACTTTCAAACAATGCATTTGCAGATCCACACTAAAAATTCCCATAGGAATGAGATATAACCCGAGCAATCTTTAACCTGGGGAATACTTCATTTCTTAACTTGAAATAGTTTTCTAACTTGCAGAGTCTTAGCCAAGGTCAGTCTCCACCACAAACATGAATCAAGTGTGTCTTTTGCAGTAAGTGTCGATGTTTGGTAGAAAGCCACGGCAACAAGTTGATCTCTGAAGTGCCAGCTTACATCCAGCTCCTTGCTTGTGGATCCTCTGCTCTCCTGCATCCATCACTGGGAAGTGACAAGCACACCATTTCTCCCATCTCATCATTCTCTTCTGCCACTTGAAGGCCTCCACTGGCTTCAGGGGGAAAAAAAAAAAATCTTTCTAGCTGCAACTGGTCCTATATATTAATACACCACAGGGCAGTCCCTCAGTCCCCACTTGTTACTCACCAGCCCTTTCCTGTCCAGGGATCGAGACCTGAGTCAGGAGCTGTATTTTCTCCTCCTGACTCGGGTGATTTCAAGTGGCAGTGACGCGCCTCCTCTGCTGGTCCTCTCCCCTCCAACAGCACCGTCGGCTGCACCAGCTGTGCACCTGCGTCCACCCTCTTGGCTCAGAGCGGGGCTTACCACATGACTGGGGCTGGATGGGGAAGAAAAGGAGCGTACAGTATTGTTAAGCAACTTGTGGTTAAAGTCACAGACTCTGGAGACTCCTCGACTACTGTAAACGCCAGCGGTGCGTTGTCCCACAGCCTCTTCCTTCCTTCGCGGCCTGCTCCGCCAAGTCGGCCACCTGAGACTCTGCTCATTGCTCTTATTTTCCCTGGCTCTTCTTGCTTGTTTACTTAAAAATCTCTTTCCCTCCCCTGCATTTCATTTGAATTTCTTGCAGGAGGGTCTTATAAGGACACCTACTTTAATCAGAATTTCCTGTGAGTTAATAGGCAGCCTTTTTTGGGATTTGCATGTTTTGAAATGAAAATGTAATCATTTCTTAAATGCCCCTTTCCCAAGCCTGCTTTGAAACAAACCCTTTTCTTACAGAAAGTAACGGTTTTAAAGCCCCAGTTTAAAAGACAAACTCTGTACAGAGGAGGAGGAGGGGGACTTTGGCAGGACAGCCTGTCACCCAAGGGAAAACAGCCTACATGCTGCTGAAGCTGACTGCATATTTTCATTTTCAAAAAGCACTTAAGACTAAAACCACCTGTGAGTGAGTCTAGCCTCTCTGGCTGATTTAGTAGGGCCTAGTGCAAAGTGTCCCGTCAAAAGGCACGCTTATTTTCACAAGGCAAATGAATCAGTTTTTATATGGCAGGGCTACAGCTCGTTGAGATGAACTCATTAAAACTTTGTGAAACAAACTGCAAGCGAGAGGTGCAATATTTCATTATCCAAACCCGAAGAATAGACAGGCGTCCTATGGAAAAGTGAGTCATATTCTCTGTGGTACATTCTGTTCATTCTCTTATAACAAACATGAGTGTTTGTTTGCTGAGACCATTAGCATCCAACTATAAACTCGATCAGGGGGACGAGTTCCTGGGCCCACAGCTGGGTTAGCGTGTGTGCTGCCGCCTGGTCGCTCGGTTGTATAACAGCACCAGTCATGACAGACTGCCGTTCCAAAAGGAAATAACAGCACTTTCCTCATTTCTTTCAAATCCATCCCAAATTTATATTAAAGACATCAAAGCAATGACTCTAATACTTTCCATGCTTTCCGAACAACTCATCTTTTAAGGAAATTGCTGGGAAATAAGGCACCACCAAGGTTCCTTAATTCTGGGGTCTGAGACTTCTAAGAATCTCATGGGAAAAAGATAAAACAAGAATCCACAAACCCACCTTCTCATAAAACTCCGTATTTTATATATTAGCATTAATTTCTGTGCTACTACTTTGAGTTAGTTTTACAAGCTACTATGCTAGAACATAAAACAGGTCATTAGTCTAGCTTTGTGATTGCAGAAGGTAAATTAGCTGATCAAATGTATTTATTGCTACCATTGTTGGAAGATGATGGCCAAGGGAATGACTTTTAAACAGGATGATGGTTGGCTGCATCTAGAACTAGTACTGAAACAAGGGATTGCTTGCCAGAGACAAAGGGATTGCTGGGAAGGATGTTTCTATGCAGCATAAATAGCAGTTTGTAAACCCGACTCTTGCCCAGTTGTAAGAATGGGCAAGGTCTCCAAATTTTTCAACACTTGCTGCGTTTCTAATAACTCTAGATGGGGTGGGAGGGATTGCTGCTGGCTCCAGCGGGAAGAGAGCTGGAGTTTAGTCATGGGTTAGAAACTTGTTGGGTTATAGCTTGAAGTGTTTAATCTGTTTCCATAGAATCACTTGCTGATTACAATTCTTTCTCAAGCACAGTGCTCCAGGAAGCAAGGTTGCTATCCTGCAATATCTGAAAAGAAGGACTGGGGACGATGAGTATCCACTGTCTGGCTCTGACAGGTAGGCATTCCCGGCTTCTGGGGTGCATGACAGTATCCTCAAGACTGCTCATTTTGCCAGCTTTTGTCTTCCACCTTCTATGCACATGTCAGAGGGGCAGTGGATGCAGTTGCAGACTCTCTCTGTAGCACAACATGGAGCGTGTCCTGAAAAGCTGTGGAGTAACAACGTGAGACTGTAGGTAAAATAACTACTTTACTCCTCAAACTGAATCTATCTTGGGACACTCAAGTAGGAATTAAGTAGTCTTTTGTCTTTTTACTATGACAAATATCTGGTGATAGTTTTTTGAGTGCTTTCTGTCCCTGATAATAATTTTCTAAAATAAATTCCCCTTCAAAGCATCCAATTGCTAAAGTCCATTCTTCCTCTTAAGTCCCATATTGCAGGTATTGGTAGCAGTCAAGGAAAACCTTGTGTTGTCCCTCCTCAAAGTCTCATGCCATTCTTTGTTGAAGTGGAGAAATGCTTCAGAGCTATGTCAGATGCTTTCAGCACGCAGCCAGCCCAGGAGCCCCTCCAGCTCCAGGTTCCCACCCAGCAGGACGCGTCCCATCGCAGGGCAAAGCAGCAGTCGAAGGTTCTCCTCACCCACTGCAGTGCCTCAGCTTACCTCCGTGAGTCGTGCATCGCAGGAGGGCATCTCTTAACTATAAAGGGGATGTTTAATAAACCTCAGGATTTTAATCTTTAGATGTTCACAGCTATACACACACATACCAAAAAAAATACACAGTCCAGCATGGTCAGCTACATGCTGGGAAAACATACCGATGAAGTGCTGTACTTGAGCAGGGCCAGGATCTCTCAGTGGGTTCTCTGGCAGGAATGAATGGTTGGCATCGTATTTTTCTAGGTAAAATACGGGAAGTTTATCTAGTAATAGAGCCTGTTGAATCCAGAGCAGCCTGAAGTCTTGTAACACCCCCTGCACACACATGCCTGTGTTGCAGATGGAAACACCACGTTTAAGAAACAGAGAATGACTTGATTTCTGCTATTTATCCCTTACTTTTCCCTACCAGCAATGATGTGCTTCCCATCATAGAAATTGTCACTTGTGGACCTGTGGTTGAAGTGTGTGGATTTTTTGTTTGTTTTGTTTTAAGTCTGGTCTCCCTGGAGAAAGGGATGCCGTATTTGTGTGGGTGCTTAGACCAAAGCAGGCAATGTTGGGAGCTGCAGGCCTAGGTCTTTGCTGTGCTGGCACTTGGTGAGGCACGGATACGTAAACCTGTTTGGTATGTGCTGCTGCAAGAAATACATGTGCAAGCATGACGTGGTATCTGTGGGTGCGGGAGCATCTGTTTGGGAACTCTGGTGTTTGGTTTGCCAACCGTATGGCTTCAGTGAAGAAGCATTTAGTTGCTTCCCATCTCAGTTTGTTTACATGTAAAATGGGAACAGGGAACTTCCTAGAGAACCCAGAGCTAAATTTTTAAGTATTCATAGCTTTTGCATACCCTTGAGAAGAGTATAAGCTGTAAACCTCTGAAGCTGCATACCAACCTTTCTGTGGTTTAAGCATCAAGGGAGCCCCTTTTCCAAAGACACTGATGTATTCCCCTACCTATATGTTTCGTGGCAAGCCTGTGGTCAGCCCTCGACGTGCAGAGTCTCAGCACCTAGACCCCACGACCATTTCTGAGTGCAGACCCAGTGTTTTTTCTCTATGGAGCTTGTCCTGCTCGGGTCTGCAGGTTCACTGTTGGAGCTAAGAAGGTGCCTGTTGTATGCGCAGAAAGCAGCATCTAGCACAGTCTGTCAGGGCACAGCCCTCCATGCACAGGCAGTAGCCCCCTTCCAGCACCAGCACTGCCCTCACCCAAGCCAAGGCCACACTCTGCACACAGGACTGTCCACCACAGGGGCTGTGGGCATGCACAGAGCCTCCCAAATGGGCTGGGAGGTCAGTCAGGTCACCCTGTGCCTCTTGGTAACAAGCCTTGATGCTTCACCATCGGTTCCTGGGAGGCCGTGACATTTGAGCTTACGCTGGCTGCCCCAGCACAGGGAGGTCAAACAAATTGAATTGCTCTTCAAATTAGCTGGATACAGCTTTGATCACTGTCCATTTGAGACCTTGTGTGTTTTAGCTGGAAGAATGCGTGCCATGTTCCAGCTGTCTCCTCCAGCCAGGGAGTGGTGATGCCACTGGCAGACACGTGCACTCGCTGAGCATTAGCTGGAAAGTTATCACTGAAACGTGTCCTCTATCGAGAACAATCCCGGCTTCACTGGGCCTATCTCTTACACATGTTAATTCCTTACTATTATTTTTACAAGTTCCAACAGAATAGTAAGCTGCAGTAAAGAGGGGATATGTTCAATTTTAGCAATAAGATTACTATGCTTTGAATAAAGCCACTTTTATTAATAATTACCTCTCTGCCGTGACTTTAAATTCCAACAGCTGGACAGCCTCTGCTCTTTATTAATTTCCTTGGATCCTTTGGCATGAAGCCCTCAATTCCTGTGATGTAATGGTATAAAAAGTTGGCTCCTGTCTGAGCTTCCACCCACAAGTTCTAAATTTGGAGCATGGCAAATTTCTGCAGATTCCAGAGGCAGGCTATGCTCAAGACGTGTTGATGCCTTCAGTCCCATCCTATTGCACCAAACAACAAGATTGTGTGCTTTTTATATCTAGGATCATAAATATGACTCAGATGCACATGTTGTCTATGTAAGCACTTGGGGTTGGCTATCACTTTATGGCACTGGGAAGAAGCCAAGCCAAATAAAAATTGTTTTGAGTAAATATTACATTTCTAGAGCATGAATAACTTTTCTCTGCAGCCAATGTGTCACTAATGGGAATAAGGAAGAAGATGGGGTGGGGGAGAAAGCAGTAACTAAATCATCCCACTAAACACAGGCAGTCTGCAGCAAGACCTGTTGTTTTGACTCCTCTGGGGTGTAATATCCCAGATAATTCGTAGCAGGTCTCAGCACGGCCACAAGTGATGGAAATAAAAATAGCCGCATAATTCAGCGCCATACTGCTGCACAGCTCTCTCTTGGGTGGGATCTCCACCAGTGGTATGTAAAACAGGCGACCAAAGAACCAAGTGTCCTTCTCTCCTCCACTCCCAAATGTGCAGAGTCTCGAGCATGTGGATTGCTCCATGGAGATCAGTGTTGCTACTCACATGCTCGGTGCTAAGCATGTGCATATGTCTATTCAGGATCCGGGCCAAAAGGAAGGATGAGTTTTTCATCCTGCGACTTTGGGACCCCAGGGGATGTCTGCATTGCGGAACACAGGGAAACAGAAAATGAGCCCACATGCAGCTTTGTGCTGCTGCACCAGAAGGCAAAGCGGCTTATCAGCAGCTCTGTGGGGCAGTGACATGCCATCCTGCCGTCAGCATGCAGGGCTGGTTCTCCGTGGCTCTGCTCCAGCTGTTCCAGCAAGTTGCTATGTCTCAGCCTTCCCCCACCCCCAAAAAACCCAATTACTCCTTCCCTTGAGCAGCGCTCAGTGAGCAGCTTAGGAAGTGCTTCATCTACCTGAAATGCAAAGGGATAAATGCAATAATCTTTCTGTAAGAAATTATCATGAAACTTTCGATGATAACATGGACCTTCAAGTCTCTCAAAAGTAACAGCCAGATAGAAATAATGGGTGAAAGTCTAGCTCTGAAAATCGTTAGTGGCTTTCCCATTTTCCAAATGGGCATGTAATCCTGAGCAGTGTGCATATCAGATAGTAATTTTCCTGAATTTTGCTGTCTTTTCCTTTCTTACAGGCTTCTTCGGCATAGCAGGAAGAAAACCTGGCTTTAAAAAAAAGAGTTCAGACAGGAAGCAGCAATGTTCCAGCAGGATTTCTGAGTCACACAGCAGAGCAACTGCCTTCTCAAAGCACGGATTCCAGAGATCCCTAAAACGCGCTGCGGCACAGTTGGAGCAGGTGAGTGGGGAAGCGTCAAGAGTACTCGACATTCTCACATCCCAGCCGTCCCTATCAGAAGTGTTTGAAGAGCTTTTCTGTGCAGTGGGCTGGACTAGGGCTTGCAGATAAAATGTCTCAAGGGCTGTGAGCCCTGCAATAATGACGACAGCCTTGACATCAGCAGACCTGCACCTCCAGGGACCAGTGCTGAGAAATCAGTGCCGATTTGCCCAGCTAAGGCGATATTTTACGCTGTTTCCAGGATCTGGGCAATAAGTCTTTTCCCCGTGCTTTGCAAGATGTCAGTGGTCTTTTTCTGACAGGAGAGCAGCCCAAGCGGCATTGAGGGACTGACACCCTCCCCTTTGTAATGCATTTTACAACTCAGAGAAACTTTGGTAACACAATAAAGTGTTTTTACATATTATAGCTTCAAAATTGTTAGAACAGTTGAAAAATCCTAATTGCCTTTACTAGACAAGAAAAAAACAGTGAAGAAAACATTTTGGATTGCAGAATTAATGGAACTGGGAGCTGAAGATCAATTTCCAAGGCCAACAACATATTCAGGGAGTCCCGTTGTATTTGCAAGTTTAACACAAATACTCAAGCCTTAAGCAAGTGATTTGCACCTACCTGCAAAACTTGTTGCTCTGAGTTGCAGAACTTAATCTCTGAAAACTGTCCAGTGATGCAATGTGCCCGTCAGTCCTGTTTACATTTACCCCAGGGTGTTTCTGGGGCTCCAAGTGCACAGTGGAGGGGAAAACCTACCTGGGTTTGATTCAGCAGCCTGGATTAGAGATGACAAAAGAGGGTTTGGCTGGAGCGCAGCGTGACTCCATGAGTACTGGCTTCATTTTCCTGATACTTTGTGAGGAGCTACATGGTGGTTTAGCTTCAGTTAATCAGAGAGCTAACGGCTGCTTCTATTTGTGGTTGTTACCCAAGAGGTCAGCAGAGGATTTCTGGCCAGCGGGGATCACGCGTGAAGGTGGAGGAGCTGGAGGTGCCCCGGCGAGGGGCTGGCGCCGGGGGATCTGGTCGTGCGGGGGTTGTCCTGGTACACGTGGCCCTTTCCGAGGCCTCACGTAGCAATCTCTGATTTGCACCTTGTAGACACAATTTCAGTTTGTCATGGTATCACTTAGAGAGCTCTCTTTTTAGGGACAGCTGGGTATTTTGCAAATGTTTATTAGTCTGTGTGCTTTTTCGTGGATAAATGTCACTCATGTTTCTTCAATGGGCAACTGAGGCATAAGGAGGTTAAGGGACCTGACGAAGGTGTTAGCAAGTCAAATCGTTTGGAATTTTGTAGCTCTGAAATATCAGCTTTCTAAAACAGGAAACCCTCTCAGGAGTAGTAGGTTTTCATTAAAACAACAGTTCAAACCTGTCTATCTTGATATATCAGGAAAAGGAGGAATGTAGAAAATGTGAGAGTTAGCTTAGTCTCTTAAACTAAACCACCAGGTTCACGTTCCTATGGAGAAACAAATACCCTGCAGGCATCATCGTGTCTTTGATTTATTTTTGGAAGTTGAAAACTCCCCTTTTGGTGTCTGAGCTAAGAAAAAAACAAGGATTTTGTGGGCCAACAAAAGGTTTCTGGAGGAAAAAAGCCTCCAGTCCCACTTCTCAAGAGCTTATGACATGAGCAGTTAAGTTAATGTAATCCAACTTAGCCTCCCCTACATTTCAAAATTGGATTAAAGTTCATAAGTTGTTGAGGGAAAATGTTACCCAACACATTAACTGTATGACTCTTAAATTAGCGTCAGGCCCTCGCAGCTGTGGGTGCAGACCCTGTTTTCAGTCACCTGAATAACTCAGGGTAACTGATGTGCCTGGAGCACACGAGGGGGTGATGTGCATCCGCTGCTGCTCAGCCACTGCAGGTCGGTGGAAGCCCACCAAGCTGTGATGACTGGGTATGCTGGCAACCTTGTCCATCATAGTCTGCCTGGTCCTCGCTCTTTTTACTTTTCTTTGGTGATATAGGTCATCCATAACTGTAAGAAAAGGTTTTGGTTTGGTGTTGCGTGTGCTTTTCTTGCAAAGGAAGAGTGGGTTTTTTCCTCCTGCAGTAGCAGTGTCTTGCTGCACGTACACAAGCTCCAAGCATGCTACCAGCTCAGCCGTAAAAAACTTGCGTAGTACCGCATCTGTGTGAATCTGCCTTTCAAAACAGGATCCGCAGATGTGATTAATTACAGGCCCGCCGAGGAGAGCTTTGCTCCCGTGAGTGGTTGCAGCGGGAGGGCGGCGCGGCGGGGTCCGGCTGCCATCTGGTGTCCGGGGGCCGCGGGGGCCGCAGCGGGACGGGCCCCCGGCGCATCCCCAAAGTCACCGCGGCCCGACGACAGGGCTGCTCAAGTGGCAACCTCTGGTCTACATCCAAGCTGTGAGCAAATCCTGCCCAGACTCACCAGGGCCCCCCGCCACGGTATCTCCCGCATTCCTGCGGCAGATCTGGTATTTCTTATTGTTCTCCCCGTCTCTAGGGGAGCAGCTGCAGCTGCCTGGCCGGCCTGCCGGGGCAGGAGCTGGCGGAGTCCTGGGCTGCGGGTCCCAGAACTAGCCGGGGGCTTTGGAAAAATCTTGTCAGTCTTCTCACCCTGCTTAGGCATGTAGGGAGCAGGGCTAATCAGGAGGGGTGAGATAAAAATGAGAAAAGAGTGGAAAACTGGAAGAACAGCGAGTGGTTGTGCAGCACGGCTCACCCGGAGGTGGTGGGGGCTCAGCGGGTGCTGCCCTGGGCCGGCACTCGCCTGGGCGCCTGCTGCTAAAATAGCTGCGCCGGTCTGCACCAGAGCACGTCTGCTGGCTGGGTGGTGAACGCTGCTGACCGGTACGCGGTCAGCTGGGCCACAGGGACACCAGTCAGGGTGACCGGTCAGAGCAGGGTGAGCAGGGGAGACAGAGCTGTCTTCAAAGCCGTGCAGGGCTTGTCCGTGCTCTGCAGAGATGGCAGAAAAGTCGGGGAGCAGCCCAGCCTGGTGAGGGCTTTTGGCACCTGGTGAGCTTTTCTTTTTTTGTTTTTCTTTGGTGAGCTGTTCTGCCAAGCTGGTTCTTGTACCATGCCCCGTGCCGGTGCCCAGCTCTTGGCTGCCCATGCCTTGGAAATACGATTTCAAGGAATATATGCGCTGGGTTTACCGGCAGGGAGGATTTGCTGGCTGGAGGTGGCCTGAGAGCAGTTGTGGGTTTGGCTCTTGCCATCTGTAATGGTGACAGTGAACAGAGCATGCGGGAGCACTGGCAGGCAAGTTTCTTCTGCAAACGAGGCCATGTACAGCTCTGCTGCAGGACCAGGCTTGGGGTGACGATTTTCTGTCTCCCCAGGATGGTCCATGGGCCAGCAGTGACCCCCTTGGGCACCATGCAGCCCTCATGGGCAGGCGATGGCCATGCTGAAGCAAAACAGAAGATGCAGAAGATGCCACTTCTGTCCCCACACACAGCAGCCCCACACCGAATGCCTGGGCCCCAGCATGCCACTCAGCTTTTTGGAGGGGACTTGTGTGTGAGTAGGCTGTGCCCCCCCATCATTTCCCACCTTCTTTCTGGGAAAAAGCAGCTCAGGGCCAACACAATCTCTCCAGCAGGGTAAAAAGCCAGTGGTGAACTGGGGCGTGCTCCTCCCTTGCAGGCAGAGGTGCTGGTTGACTTCAGGGCTTGGAAAAACCGAAACGGCCCAAGGCATCGCTGGCAAAGGAAATGGTTGGGAAAACACAACCTTAGGCTGCCTCAAATGCAAAATTTCAATCCCAGCTGTGCTGTGAGGGGGACTTTCTAAAGGTGTCTAAGCAGAGTCTGACCTTAAATAGGTTTTTAAGGTTTTTTTTTTTTTCTTTTTTTAGTCAGGACCACGGAACCAACAGCCCAGAGGACCTGGGCTTCCCCAGCACTTGTGCTGTGCCGGGGCCGAGCTGCACAAGCCTTTCGAAGTAGAAAGAGAAATCTCCGTGCTCTGGTAGGCATTGAAATGGCTAGTAAACGCCAACACTGAGGAAGCCTGGGCTGCTTTTGAAACTGCCTCATGTCAATGCTTGAGTTTTCAGTCCCGAGATACTTATGTGTTCAAATTAGACTTGTTGACCAACTTAAGTGAAAAGACACAGACACCTTGTGCAACTGTGGGCAAGATCAGCCGGCACAGGCCTGTACGAATTGCACTCAAACATCCTCACAAACACCCTGGGAGGTTCCCCGTGCTGAAATCTGTGTTGCCTGAGAAAATTGCTGTCCTGTGCTCAGAAAATAAGCGAAAACAGGAATAAGAGCAGGTGAGCATTTGCATGAAGACATTATCAGGCCCAGATCCTGTAAAAGATGTTTGTGTGCTGTAGCTATGGCAAGTACCTGTATTAATTAGCAATGATATTAATAACAGTGTATAAAGCTGGTGTTAGAGCAAACTCCTTTGATAGGCAGAAGAGAGATGTGAGCAATGAGCACACTGACTAAAGATAGAAAGGGTTATTATTTTATGTGCTTGTTTTCTATATTAAGGAATTTAAAATAATGGCCAATGGGGAAAGGTGAGTACAATTGTTCTGAGGTTTGTAATTTTTTTTTTTTTTTTTTTTTTTTTTTTTTGAATCAACATGCTGTTCAGTCTGTCATGGGCTTTCCTCCGGCCAGCTGCCCATATCCTTTTACATGACCTTTGTCAATTAGGCTAAAATATCAGAAATAAGTGGGGCAAGGGGCTCTTGTCAAGTGGTCTTTCCAGGATTGTGCTTGTAGGTGTTAAAAACTGCCTCATTAATTCTCCCTCTCAAGGGTTTTCAGGATGTTTTTATCTTTTGTTTTGCATCATACTGTACCAATTTTAATTTATTTTGGAGGTGAGAAGCAGCTTTTTTTCACCTTAAGTGTTGAAACAACCACTGGCCTTTTCATTTTTTGAAGGTTGTATACTCTTGACATACCCAGAAAGCCAGTTTCATGAAACGGTGCTTTTCTGCTTTAAGTAGTTGAAGTTCACAGTGAGACTCAATGCATGGAAGTTGTGATAGTCTCTAAATTCATGAAGTGTCACAAACTTTCTATTTCTGTTCTGCTTTGCTCCCATTAGGAAAGCTGTAAGGCAGCCCAAGCTCTGCGCTGCAGCTGACGGCTGGATGAGGTACCTGACTGTACACATTGTCCTTCCATGGTGCAGTGGGGGTATTTTTGGAAAATATGCTTGAATTAGCTTCAGGGCTCTGAGTATAAATTTATCCTAGGCCGGTGATAATCACTTGTGTTCTAAAATCCTTTTTTCTGGGCTCACAGGAGGTGTCTGGGATCAGATACTCTGAGCCGAGAGAAGAGAAGAACTGAAGTGACTCGTGAACTGAAGGACAAGAGCGAGCTATGCTGACAGCACTGAGGTGACGGCAATGCAGCAGGAGCCGCGGGGCGCTTAACGTTTTCCCCGCCTCGGTACGTCATTGCACTTCTCTGCGGTAAACGGCTGTTGAAGGGCAGTGGAGCTGCAGGGGGGGTCACAGTCTCGGGACACGTTCACGGGGTGACGAAGGCGAGTGGGGAGGCCCGGGGCCCGGAGGCTGAGCCACCAGCAGGTGGCAGCGGCCGCCCGGCGATGAGCGGCCGCCCGGCGATGAGCGGCCCCGGCGCTGGCTCGGGCCGCCGGCTGCACCGCCCGCTCCACCGGGCGGCCCGGCCGGGGGCTCCCCCGCCGCGCCAGAGCGTCGGATTTTTAAAAAATAAAGGAAAAAAGAGAGCCACGATTTTCATAGAACCAGCATAGTGCAGGCAGAGTTGGAAAGTCCCTAACTGATGAGTGGGGGAACTAAAATCTTACTGGCGTTGCAGGAGATTTTCGTTCTATTACAGATGACAACTTTATGGCACATTTTAATGCCTCTCTTTGGTGCCCTTTGCTTTATGAACAGCTAATTGCATCTGTCTCCCAAGCAGCTAAACGAGCTTATGGGTATCTCCTTTCCTGGCCATACTCTGGTTTGCTCGAAAATTGTTTACTTCACTGCTTCACATATTTGAGATAAAAATCAGAGCAGTTATTTTCAGTTCACATTTACTGACCTAGACAGTGCAGCTACTGTTCCAGCAGCTCTGTGGGACTGAACAGACACTTCTTTTGGGATGGGTGCCCACCCCCCAGCCACAGGGTACAGATATTGTCCTAACATGCTGTTGTTTTGCCATATAGGCTTTACTTTTGTGGCTGTTCGTGCAGGGAAGTTAACCAGAATATGAGTTGCTGGAAACCAGCCTGTCACAGTTTGGAAATGAGTGAACAAAGACGTTAAGTGTCTCATAATCAGCTCCATAAAATGATCACGGGGAGGGAAAAAAACCCAAAACAAATACTACACACACACACACACACACACACACACACACACACACACACACACACACACACACACACACACACACACACACACACACACACACACACAAAACCCCACCCCCCCAAAACAAAAAAAACACCCACACCTGTCTGTCTTAGGAGAAAAAAGCGTGGTACTGTGTTCTTGGTTTGCAGACTGTTCCACCATCAGCAGCAGGTAAACCTGAATCTGGCAGTCAACACAAGCAGACTGAGCCACCCAGTGCATCTCCTGAGGGTTCAAGGAGAGCAGACGCAGCCTTGCTGCTGGCCTCCCCGTAGCATCACGTTTCAGTGTGGATATCCTCACCATTACCAGCCCCGTTGGTTTCCTAGACTAGGAGTTCTGGAACCCTTGGGCTCACCAGAAATGATACTGCACGGGGGTGCACTTTTTCATGCTGTGCTGGTTCACGAGGGGTGGTGACTCTGACTCACAGCTCTACTCTCTCTTTGAATGCTGTGTTTAGTTTACTTTTAATGGACTTATTCTACTGTGGTATTTTTTTGCTTAAAGGGCAGATTGGTTAATTTTTAAACCAACCTCTTCCCCCACTTGTACTGTGCAACACTTCATACAAAGCTTTCTTAATTTGTCAGAGCAAGCAGGGCCAACAAAGCTAAAAGGAGACTTGTCTCATTTCCTCTTCTAATAGTGAATAAGAAATAAATAGCTCAAGATAGACGCATGCAGATGACATTTCAATGAAGGGCTGTTTTGCCCGCAGAGGCACATCGCTCCGCAGAGGTTTTCCCCCATTAGCTCACTGATGAGGTCACGTCTGCCCATGTCCCAGGCTCTCCCTCCAAGGGTTGATGTGTTACTGTAGATGCAACCCCTGTATCAATTCATTTCTCATCTGGCAGCTTTGTGTTTCAGAAAACAGCTAATTCTGTTATGGAGCAATGCTGGCTGTGGTAGCTGAGCATCACAATACCGTATCAAAGTGTACTGAATATGAACAGGTAAAAAAAAAGTGTTGCTGTTAAGACAAATTATATTGTATTGTCTGTGTGAACATGGCCTTTATTATAGCTTTAATTCAAATCCTGTTGATCAGTAAGAGTGTATTTCTTTCATCAAAGTGATAATTCCACACAACAATTACTGGCTTCTGAACTCCAGTAACCCAGAAGGACGCCATGTGAAAAGACATCAATTAATTCAGAAATGTAAATGACTTTGTATTACTTTATTAAATAGCCAATTCTAAAGAACAGTAAAAAACATGAAAACATGCATCATTTGGTATTCTTAAAAAACATTTGTCCAAAATAAAGACTGTTAGAAAAATTAAACCTTTAGCCCCAATATACCTTCTGCTCTCCACCTAAAAGACATTTATTTGGTAGTTATAAATACTGTTCCATCTCCTTTAGCAAAGTTTAACAATGTATACATTAGTATTTCTAGTACAGTTTTTTTCACATTTCTTCTGTAAACATAATCAATTTTTAAAATGCCTTGTTAGGAAGCTTAAGGAACTGCTGCTTTCCTGTACAGTAAATACAAAAACGAAGATCCTGGATTTTCCTGCCATTCTAATGAGCACTCAGTTTACTGAAACATTAAAGATTTCAATTAGTATAAAAATATAACCAAAGAAGAAATGTCTGAGAAGATTCAGTATTTGAGTCTTAGTTAATAGGCAAATAAAATGCTATTCACTTCCAAGTCTGAAGATCACTTTCGAACAGCTTCTGCTCTCTGAGATCAAAGTATCACCGTGCTGTACACAAACACACTGGTCATCTGCCTGAAAAATTCACTTCTTATTAAAAATAATTTAACATTTAGCTGAACTAAAAAGCAGGTGCTAAGAGATGGTTGTACATGTTCTATATACGTACACAGCTGACTGACACGCCACACCAACAGGCACCCGCTCTTCTGGAGGGGGCACATAGTCTCTTGCTAAATACACCAGTATTTTTCCTAATTGTACAGACATTTTGAGAACTGACTTCTTGGCTGCTGTGGCAGAGCTACAAAGCAAAATCACAGACTTCTTCCTTTTCCCCACTGGAACAGAAATAACTGGCTTTGTCCCTGGAGAGTTCAAGGCAGAGCAGTGGGCTATTTGAGAAGCCTTGTTACTAGAAATGCTGAAATTATTTTACTGACGGGAATTAATTTTCTCTAAAGTAGTATTGCTACACATTTATCATTTTAATCTAAAATTAAAAGGTCAATTTTTTTCTCTTGCATTTTTTTTAATCTGGCCTCCAATTAAGAATAGGTGTTGCATCTAAACTAGCAGTATATATAATCGGATTTCTTGCACAAACATGGCCTTGACGCAGATGATTGCTGGCCTGTATGTGCCATCATCTTTCACTTCTCTGCTCCACAAACCTTAAGTCAAAACTTTGCATCTTTTGAACTATGAAGAGCACTCAAGTTTTGGTGGTTTTTTTTTTTCATGTACATTTGTACATGAATCTTTCCAGTTCTTTTCCTTGGATTCCTGCAAACAGAGGAAAACAGGACACAAAATCCGACCAGGCAGCAGGTAGCCAGTGATCCAGCCTCCCTTGCTGAGGAAGAATCTATTTGAGCACTAAGCACTGTGCAAAGAGCAACAGAGAGAGCAAAAATAAAAGGAGACTCAGTGGAGGGAAAGGGAATGCTCCATCTCACAGCCGCTCAGAACCTCCAGGACAGATTTATCCTGGCTTTAGGTTATACGAACTGAACTAATGAAACAATTGCTTCCCTCACTTTTTGGAATGAAAGCGATGCTACGTGATCAGTTAGATGCTGTCAGATTGTTACAGGCTAGTATAGAAACAACTCTGTCACAAGCTACATTTAAATAAAAATCCTCAGTTGAGAAGCTTTGTATAAAAGAACAGAATTTCTGGAAACATGAGGGAAAACAGTAAGTACTGTCAGACACCACATACTGTAATTACTGGGCTCTGAGTAGACACTCCTATGTGGTAAACAGTATTTTCTCTGTCGAAAGACCCAACATGATGAGCAGACTGAGCTCTTTATAAGCAAGAAGCTGTTCTGCGCAAAGCAGAAGGACCACAGGTGGGCTTCTAGTCACATCAGCTGCTGCTGTTACTCAGAAGTGGCTTTTTTCCCTTTCCAGCTCTTTTGCCTTTGCTCGAGTTCAGCTTCAGTGAAGGCGGCCGGGCCCCAGTTCGTGATTAAGTGAGGATTCTTGGAGCCTGAAAGACAGGGTGCAACACTTGAGACAGGTGTTTCCAACAGGGACATCGCTCACCCACCGTCAGTGGGCCAGCCCCAGTGTTCGCACAGGACAATTTGGTAAGTGCTGTCTCTTCTGTTACTGGAAACCCTCTCTGGGTGACCTAAGGACCTGCCTAACTGAGGAATGAGAACACCTGGGACACCTTAGTGTGGGAAGCTGTCAACTGCTGCAATCTTCTGCATCCTTCTCTCCCAACTCCCCTCCTGCCCCCAAATAATTGTATCTTAGTAAACCCCTCTTCTTCTTGCCTTCGGAGATGTCCGTGCAGGAAAGCGATCTCTCCAGCACTGCATTACAAAGCCACTTTCCTCTGGGCTAGCATGCTGTTAAGTAAGCTAAGAAATTAAACTCCTCCCCAAAATCAAATATTTTCGCTATCATTACTTGATGGTTTTGGCAATTAGCGTTTGTGCTAACTGCATTAAACACCCAAACCACACAATGTTCAGGTTGATCCTTGCTTTGTTAAATAATAATATTATTATTATTAATTTTAAAACTATTATAGTAGGGCCAGTAGAGGTAAAGACTTGAAAGTTACCTTCAGCAGTTGTCACAAACATGATATTTATAGGCTGCCATGAAACCAATAAGCTACAGGAAAAGGCAGACTTCAGGAAATCACTAGGTGATCTAAGTATATGAGACAGAATGAATATACATTTTTTGTAACTTTTCTGTTGATAACTTACCTGGCTCTATTAGTCGAATCAATCCCTCATGATGAGCTACTTTATCTTTCCAACTCTTGGTGTTATTAGCTGCTGTTTCCAACTTCTTCTTAACCTCCTGAAATAAGATATAGCCCACTTGAAAACAAGAACGACTTTACTCTGTTTATATATTAAAAAAAAAAGTGGGGGGTTTATGTCTATTGTATTCAGCAATTCCTTTAGAGTAGTAAATGATGTTTCATATAGAAAAAGCCTGAGATGTCAGATAAAAAACAGTCAAGTACTAGCCAGAAGCAATCTAATAATGGTGTTAGATATAACACCAACACGGTAAGTTGTGAAGTGGCCCCCGCCCAGGCCCTTGCTTGCAGTCACTGCAGCATTTGTGTTGTGTGCCAGCTGAGACAGCTCACAAGCGTGTCCTTCACAGCGCCAACCCCAACGGCACAGCCAGCACAAACATGCTCCCTACACAGAAATCCAGCCGTGTTTGTTTCCCAACCTAAATACACGCAGGATCAACACCTCGCTAGCCCTAAAAAGTATGTGGCACTTCAGGCTCTGAACTCACTGGATTCTGACTCTCATTTTTTCCCTGAGCGCAGCTACTGGCCCTCACCAGAAACAGGGGAGCAGAGAGCAGAGCTGGCATGTGGGACGCAAGGCACTGCTGCACATGAGACTCTGGGCTAACTCCTCGCTATCCTGGACACCAGCTCAGTGCTTAAATACCTTTTTGAGGAGCAAGGACCTACAGTAGCCCATTGATTTTTTTATCTGTAGAAGACAATATTGCCCCGTGACATCAACAAAACAGTGCAACAATAACTACTTCAAAAGCGTAAGGCATTTTGTTACAACAGCAACGAGACCACATAAGAATAGTTAGTCTATGTAGAAGACAAACGTATACAGAGTATTTCAGGATATGACTTAGCTGGCTTGCCTGCAAATTGGGACAAAAGAATAAAGGTCTGAAACATGTCCTCTTCTTGAAATGTATCTACTGGTCTCAGCTAAAAATACCCAAAACTATCCTACCTGTTGTTATAATTTTTCTGTCATACTAATCCTTAAAGAATCCTTCAAATTCAGTTAAACTACTGAATACCTGGGTAAGTATGAGAGGTTGATGAACAGTACAGCTCACCTCGTATTGCTCAAGTGCCTCCTTCCTTTCCAGTTCAAGTTGTTCCAGTTGCTGCATAGCAACCTGAAGAGCCCGTTCCTTTATCATTCTCTGGTTTTCCAGCTCTTGCTTCTCTGCTTCTGTCATCTGAATGGTCTGTTGCTGCTGCAAGTGCCATTTTTCCAGTTCAGCTCTCTTTGCTGACTCCTCTTCCAGTAACCTGCAATGGGGATTGCAATGTTAACTGCACTTTAAAGTAAACTGTGTCCATTACGTAGCATACGTGTAGGGAAGCCAAGCTAATTATTTTCTTTCCCTTTTTTAAAAACAAAACAAACCCAAAACCCACAAACTTGGGAAGCAAGGAAGAAGTTATTGCTTGTTGGCTTGTCTTCAGTGTAAAGCTGAAAATGATGCCAGCAGTGCAAGCAGCCTGACTGACACAAAGGGCTATTCAGAAAATTTAGTCAATAAAGCAAATACACAACATTGACACTGAAAACCACAGAAGAAACAAGCATGCATCAGTTATCTTCATTGTCTTCGGAGGACTGAATATATGAAGAAACAAACCACACTAAACAAAGCCTGTATGAGGAGACTTAACCCTTTATCAAAAACAATTTAAACCTGTGATAAAATACTGCAGAAAGTCATATTTACAGTTAGTGCTTTCTAGACTACACAACTGAAAAGTCTGTACAGCATGATCTCAGTTTTTCAAGTGCTGACATGCACAACACCCAGTGAAAAATAAGCACGCCTGCTTTTCTGAAACTGCTGAGCACTGGCACTGCTAAGGGCTAATCAAACACATTAATATATCATAAATACCAGCTTTAGCCTTTGTAGTTTAAGGAAAAAAAAAAAAACAACTATACTGCGTTTGGACTTCAAGCTAGTTCCCCCTTTCCAGCAGTGTGTCTAAGACACAAACAATCTGTAACAGTATGGAACAGTTAGTTATTAGTGCAGAGGGGAGCAGGGAATTGAAATGAAACTGTAGCAGGCGAAAGCCATACCTAGCTTGAAGTTTCCTTACAGTCTCTTCATCCTGACGTGCCTGTTTCTCATCTTCCAAAGCTTCCTGTAGCTGCTTATACATTTCTTCCAGTTCACGTACTCTCTGTAAATACTGTTCCAGTTCAGAGGATTTCTGAGCAACCTGCTCTTCCATTTTTTGTCTTACCTAGCAGCATAAATTGAGGATGCACATGAGATACCATTCAAGTTTCCAGTTTTTAAAGGACTTGGCCAGGCTTGCCTCGCAAAATGTTTTCAGAGACAAACCTCTTCCTGCTGCCTGCAGAGCAAAACTGCTAAAATTGAGTCTAGACTTGTAGGTAACTAAGAGCATTAAAAATATATATATAATAATACAGATTACTTACATTGCTCTACTTCATGCAGGATGGATTTTTTTACAGGGGTTTAAACCTAACTTGAAGCAGTTTGATCTTGTCAGTTAATTTACAGATACACACAAAACTGAAGGAAGAGAAAGTGTGTAGAGTGCCCAGACGCAAATGTCAGGCTGGTTTAATTACACTGTTCCCACTCCTTTCCTCAGGCAAGTCCTGTGTTTTACACACTTAAACCAGGATGATGGCACCGCAACACCACAGGACTGATAAAGAGGTGGAAATCGGCTAACGAGGTTGGGTTTGCTAAGGGAAGACCAGCTCTAACGAAAAACAAAGGTAAGGGGTAGAGGAAGTGAGGAGATGCTGCAGACCCCTCGCTATGCTGGGACAGCAGCAGCCAGCTGGCTCTGAACCCGGCCGGGACCAAGCACCAGAAGCTCGGCTGGAGCCGTAGGTAACACACCCGCACGGGAGGTGGGCACAGCTCCTCCCGTCAGCGAGAAAGGGCTGTCACGGCTGGCAGGATGGCACGTCCCGCTCCCCGGGTCTGCAGCCTGCTTCCCCTCAGCTGACCTGGATCCCACCAACCCAAAAGATCACACCAGGCCTTTGCCCAGCCCACAAAGCAGTGCTGTGTGCATTTTTGTCCCAAGACGTTCCATCTCATCAACTTGACTATTTCTGCTGCTTTTCTCCAGCTAACAGAAAAGCCTATTAAGCCTGACAAAGCCCTTCAAGGTTGAAAATTAGTTATTTTGGAAATTCTCAGTGTGGATTATAGTAATAATGGTGTAAAACTACAATATTTCTTTAATTTTTTAATATTTGTGTGTGTGTATAAACTTAACACACGGTATAAAAAACCCAATAATTTTAGGAACATATTCAAGTCAGAAAATTCTTAAAATGCATTTTGATTATGCCTGTGTTCATTTTGCATATTCATATAGTCTGTACTGGCCTCAGGTTCTCCATCTTTGACAACTGCAAGGATAACTGCATTTATCTTTCAGTCAAATTCTTCCCAATTTTCCAATAATATTTAAGCTTTGAATGCTATCCAAATTGTAGGCAAGCTGTTCTAGTACTGAAATTCACCAGTAAAAATATTTTATTCCTATGTCTCTAATAAAAGCAACACAGGTTGCATTCCCCAGCCTCCTGCAAAATCTGCAGAATCCTTTCAGTGACTGCCTGTGAGGGAAGTCATTGCTGAACGTGGTGCTCGCTACGTGGAATCACAGCAAAAAACATGTGCGCTACTCACCATTTTTTCTCTCTCCAGCTCCAAACTGAAGCGATCTTGCAATTCGACTTGAGTCTGAAGTCTTTTCTTCTCTTCCTCAGCAGCACGAGCAGCTGCTGCTTCCAGTTGCTGGAAGAGAAGAGCAGGGGGAAGAAAAGAATGAAAAAAAGTTTGTCAAAATGAAAACATTTGGAGGGAATGGAATTTTATTTAACATTTTTTGGCTATTCTCAATCTCTACATATAGTTTTAAATATTTTTATCTGCAAGACAATTTTAAATTTACCAATGAAAAGTCAATTATCAGACTTTCTCCAAGTTTCTTTTGAGTCCTACTTTGCACGATGAATAGAAATCGCTATATTTTCTTCTCTATCTCATACAGGATAGAAAACTCTTACGGAAAACCACATTGCAGGCAGAACTGCACAGGAGTTCCAACCGTGAAACCATGCCAGCATGCACGGAGTTCATACAGAAACAGAAGTGAGAAGCACTAAAGTGCCATGGGAAAGCAGAAGTGCTGCAAACTTTGGCTATAATAAGTGATTGTGCTATTGTGAATCACATCCCTTTAACATCCCCTAAATTGCCATGTAAGGTAAATAAAATTCTAGTCAATAATCATCACTTGCAACTAGGGGAAAAATTAGCCTAGTCAGAGCTAAGACCTAGGAAACAGCTGCTGGTACCTTCGCACCTTTTTGCAACTTATTTAACATTTTGCATCTTGATTTCACATATAGTTGTCACAGTTTTTCCTTTCGTCAGAATTTTGATAGCATGTATTTTTAGAATGCACAGACTAAAATTGTACAAGTACCAGCCAAAACTTTACCAACACTGAAAACAAAATAATTGTTTCACAGAATTTTCCTAAGAAACTTATCTGATGCTTTAGAGGAAACAGAGCAAGCACCCTTCTTTTGTAATACACCAGGCTGGCGAAATTGTTTCCGCAGACCCTCAGCAAGAGCAGGACACCCATCTTCAGTATTTTTGGAAGGTACCACATTTAAACCATCTTCTCTCACACAACCTCGATGAACTAATGAGATGCCTAAACAATGAAAACTGCCAAGCTAAAATTTTCATTCCTTTAAGTGTGTGTGATATCACTCTAGTCGGAAATAGATGGAAAGAGGGGAAGAAGAAGGCTCCTAGTTTGTTTTTAACTGTAGAAGATAGCACAGAATTGCTCTCCTTTGAAAGGCTTGAATGATGTCAGTCTTTTAAAAGCAGCATTGCTCCTCTGCCAAAACATTTAAAAGCATGTAATTGTAGTCAAATCCAAGATGCCTATTTAAGTGAAATTTTCTTTTGATTTCCTTCCCCACTTTGAAATTACACAAACATTGCCAATGCCGAGCTGAGAGGGCGAACGTGCAGAGTCACAGGCAAGGGCGGGTGCCAGGCTTTTGCCAGGGAACTCAACAAGAAAATGCCCTGTTTGTCCACTCTTTCATCAGCAACTTCCCACTGAATTCGTGTCAGAGGCCACCAGCTCCTGGCAGGTAAGGTTACTGGCAGCGACCATGCAGTTTAGCGAAAAGCCCCAAATGGTGGAGGTGGGGAGGGAGGGGGAATCAGCAGGAACACACCGTTCCCACAGGGGTTAGTTGGCAGTCTCCAAATCCCATGAGAGACCCCAAACTGAAACAGAAAGGGTGCACAAGTCTTGCGCATGCTCTCTTGAAAAGAAAAACTTACCTTGCAGTCTGTTCTATGTGTGTATCTCAAACTTCCGTTAAAAATATGAAAAAATATATTTTAGACAAAGGCTCTTATTCTTCTGAAACTTTCTACTGCAGGAGCTATCAACACACAAACGTGTCTCAAAGCGCACTTGGGCAGATGCTGCGTCAGTGGTGGCTCACGACCATTAGGAGCAAATCTAACTCTAAGCTTTCCAGAACAATTCGGTTTCCTGAACCATTTACAAAGCATTTTCCTTGAAGAACATTTTTCTAACTAATCAAACACTTCAAATTCCTCCAACACTGTACCTCCTCACTGATTCCACTTTGACTAAGTGCAGTGGTTCATGTCAGTGACTAAACCACTCTCCTTGAGAAGTAATTTTCATCCAGACCACTTCGAAAGACACTTCTTACTGCAACTCTCTTTAGTTTACCCACTGCGATTTTTACAGAACTCCTTGGAGCCTGTTGACATCCTTCTGCTCCTTTGGGGTTGCTCTCATGTTATCCTCCCCCTAATTTTTTCTTAATAAAGTAAGCTCAACACCGAAATCCAGCCCTGTGATTTCTGTTACCAGGTATATTACTTACCAGTAACTTGCAGGTAACACAGGCTATCCTTTAAAGTATATTTTGCGTTCTGAATCTTAAACATATGGTAGAACTTTGGATGCTAAAATGAAATTAAAATACAGTTTTCCACTGTCAGACTCTATTTAAGGCAAACAGTATAAGACCTACATCAGCACTGTCTGTGCAATGTTATTAAAAAAAGATAAAACACTCCTCATCACAAATTGTGACTTAATGACAAGATTTTTTAAAAGATACATTTTCGATTATTTTATTTGCTTTCTAGACTGAGCACCTGGGCTGCTCTAGCAGCAGGGACTCAGCAGCCAAAATGTTGAGAAGGGAGGCATTTCACAGCGTTCTAAGTTACTTCCAAGGCACACTCCTCATTTAAAGGTATTGTGGCAATAAAAGCCATAGTAACTCTTCTTGCAAATCTTTAAAAAGAAAAGATAGGAAATATATCTGGATACTAATCAAGTCTCTGTGGTGAACTATTGCAGAGGTACCAGCTGTTCCAAAGTACAAAGATCCATCACCGTGTTCAACCTACTGTCAAGAGGTGCAGCCACAGCAAAAGCACCTTGGTATCTCCTGCTAGACGTTAGATTCAGACTAAAAAGCTGTCTACAAGGAAAACAATGGGAAAACAATGTATTCAGCAAGTCTTCTGCTAATACTCAGAAACTTCTAGTCCAATTCTCGGCTTTTAGAATTGAATCTAGCATTTACAAGGAACATGCATTTTTAAACAGTTTATAGACAGTTGCTATGTGTCTGTCTCACCTCTATAAATCTCTCCCAAACTACTCTAGTAAAATTATGCCTATGCATACTCACAAAATCACTTTGTATCTTTGTAAATTAAATTTATATCTCTGGAAACTACGTCTGTGTGAAGAGTTCCCCCATACGTACTATTCACATAACAGAACCTTGGAAGACTATATAGGAAAATCTTAATGGAAAGCCCCAAGTCTGACAGACATGCCTGACAGAAAAGAAAACCAAAAAACCCACAAGTAACTGATAATACTAGACTCTCCAGCCCCCAAACACCATCCACACAGCTGGGTTTTCTTTTACCCTCATTTCACAATACCCTCGTAAATACAGGGGACAGGGCTGGGCCAGGGGAGTTAGGCCCAGCCTGCTGACCATGCTCAGGAACCGCTGCAGCCCGCACTGACGCTTTACTGCAGGCTCAACCCGCCCATCCGGGGGGGCTGACGCCAACACAAGCTCAGCTCCTCTGGAGGAGTTCGCTCAATGTGTCTGAACACCTGAACACGAAATAAATGCCTAATTACTCTTCAAGAAGCTCAGCTCAAGCACAGAGATTGAGCTTAAAGCTTGAAGGTGTGTAGCTCCCACTCCCACCTTTCGCACGGTCTCCAGTTCCTTCTGCTTGTTCTCGTTGGCAGTTTGCAGCTCTTTCATCTGCCGCTCCAGCTCCTCGTGCTCAGCTAACAGTTTCTGGCGCAATTCTTTTCGTTTCTGGCGTGCTTCTTTGTGGGGTGGTGGGCTCCCCGCTCTCAGCAGGTTTACAGTGGTCTGTATGGCTGGAAGGGGCGTGCAAACAAAGGGAGAGGAAGAGAACACCTGTGAAGGGAAATGCTAAACTTTGGGGATAGCCGTAGTGAATGAATACTTGTCGTATTGTGGTGTTTGTTGGCGCGGCTTTTTTTTTTTCCCCCAATGTATTTTTAAAGCAGAAATAACTGCTATCAGTTCTAATTCTCATCAGGCTAGCTGTCAACACAAGCCAAAAGTGAAAGACACTTGGCTTTCAGTATTGGCTGTGTGCCAGAAGGATAAGGTTTAGCAATTCCAATGCATTATGGCAATTCCAATATCAATTTCTAACAAGCAGTGGACATACAAGTCACTTGTCTAGCTGAAAAAAAAAGCAGCACCACACCAACACTTCAGGTTTTTTTACTACCTAGATTCAGTTATTCTAATCAAGCAGTAATATGTTATTTAACATACACATCACTTACTTCCCTAGAATCAACCTAGACCCCTTTATTCTTACTGACACTCCAAGGGAAAACATTCTCCCAGCAAGAAAGCAGCTCTCACTCCCTCATATTCAGTGAGGAAATATTCAGAGAGCAAAGGTGAGGAGTGGCAGATGATTTTATTCACCTACTACAACCGTGAAAAAAGATTTCTTTTTGGAACTATGAAATCATTCAACATACAGCAGACTTTGGTGCAATTAAACACATGCTTTAGGTAAAGAGGGAAGCACAAATGTAAGCACACAGCTCCAAATATTTGAATGCTGAACATACTCCAACGGCGTTGGCAGCAGTGGGTTTGCAAGGGCTTCTACCTCGCTCTGCAAAGGCTGTACCTGTCACTGGGCACGTGTCTGCGAAGGTCACGCAGCAGCAGTCCCTTCATTGTGGGAATGGAAAAGGAAGCCCCAGTTCCCAGCCTTACCCTCAGCCCACCAAACCACGCTACCTCAAGCAAAACCAGTATTGATGATGCTGAAATGAACGAGCTTTACCTTTCTCCCCAAAAGCAGCAATTTACAGTGTATTCCCCTTCCCCTCCCCATTCCTAGAAGTACAGCCAATATAGAAAAAGCAAACAATAATATTTTTATTATGGCTACCTAAATTGAGGCACCTAAACGACAGAAACCAATTCCCCTTACGTGGATCCTTAGTTCTTCCTGAGTCTCAGGCTCCTTAAAGATCCTTTGCATGTGCTCAAAACAGAGAAACCAAAAATCACAAAATAAAGAATTTCAGATTTGAGTAAAGCACAGCTGTAAAACTTCAGCTTACCTTAACTTGCACATAACTAACGTTTTTGAAATCTCACCTTGAATCCACTCCTGCTTCTTCTTTTTATCAGAGGCACTGATCTCAAAGCTTTTATCAAGACATTTTATGAGGAAAAGGCATTTCTTTCCATCTTTGTCAGGCAAGGCCTAGAATAGGCAACAAAGGATTAGCCTTGCTAAGACTGAAACAAAGTTACATTGTTAACCCTATGTATGCAGTTATCTGTTACAGAGCTACAAATACCAGTACTAAGAATCTTTATAAAAAGAGTAATTATTAACTGGTTTTATATAAAGTAAAAAAAAAAAATCCCTTAATGAAAGATATCAGGAGTCCATCCCGTATACAAAAAAGGAATAATTCTAGTCTTTAGTGATAGTCATAGTTTTTGGCATTTGAGGGTTTTTTTGGTTGGTTGGTCTGTTGTTGTTCGTCTGTTTCATTTTTTTTACCTCTACACAACAGTTGCCATCCAGTATGATGTCTCCCTTCTTGTCCTTTAAATCTTCACTTACATAGTAGGAAATAATATTGGGTTTTAGCACAAACCATCGTTCCGTCCAGTTTTTCCTTTTATGACCTTTTTTCAACATATAGCCCTGTAAGAAGGAATGGATCAGCTGAAATGCCCAGTCTCTGTTGAACCAACCCATCTTTTGGTTATAAAGGCCCAACAGAGCACACAAAAAATCAGCTCAAGGCCCTAAATACTTTACCTACACACCCTCCATCCCTAACACCAACACACTGCTAATTGTTTAGCTCATGAGAAACTACTCACTGTTCTTCTGCCCAGTTTTTAAGTAATGGGGTTAACTGAAGAACTGAACAATTATTATTATGTCATTATCAAGTCATTATTATAACTCTTCAGTCCTCTTTGATGACCTTTACATAAGAAAAACACTTGCAAGCCTTAAAAAGCCTATTTCAAAAAAAGGAAGAGAAGCCCATACCTTGCCGCTGAGCTTTATACAAATAAAAGAATAAAAATTATGATCTTCTGTAATGACAATAAATAGGACTGGCATCATGATAGTTTGCCTCTATTAAATACTAACCTATATAAAAGATAAGCAGCAATAATAAGTGCAGTTATACATTATCCAGCGTGGCTACAGCCATTCAAAACCCACCTCATGGAAAAGAGGGTGCACAAGGAATTATATAATAATTGGTCCTTCTTTCAGGTGTTTGATTTTTAGTGGTCTTATCAGGGGCACAGCTCTGATCTGTCAGCTTTTAATCTAGAGTTTCAAAGGCTGCCAGTATTTCAGCTATACCTGCCATTTCTGAAACCATATTCTCCAATTACTTACATACTTTTGTCTAACTCCTAACTTCAGAAAAAAGTTAAATCACAGATGAAACTGAAACACCTAAATCAATATAGCTATGAACAAGCGATACAGAAAGCGCTGTACTCAAAGTATTCCATATTAAGAGGATTGAAAAGTCAGACAGGAGACCAAGGAACATTTTTCTGTAATGCCTTTCAGCTATAGCAGTTTTGGATTCAAGCAAATAAACGTGCTGTGGTATATTTATGTCAAAGGTGTCTTTCTGTATAGATCTGAGGGGAAAAAAATTCAGGACAGTTGGAGAAGCTCTTTTGTTTAAAAAACAAAACAAACAGGAAAGCAATGCGCGCCCCCCCCCGCCCCGGCTTATCTGCGGTCAGCTTTTCTAGCCAGTTGAAGGTGGCCGGAGCCAAGGCTGTGCCTATTCCCCCGTGCTGTCCCACCCCTTGCTCCACAACAGGAATGCGCAGAGAAACAGCTTTGTTTGCCGCCTCCGCACTCAGGTCCGAGGTCTGGGTGGTCGCAAGGGCGTGCGAAGGTCTCCTACAGCTTCACTCTTTCATGTCTTGAACAGTCTAAGTCATAACCAGGTGTTTTTCTCCTTCCTGACATACTAAATTTGCTGTCAAAGCCAAGTCAGACTGGTATCTTCCCCTCAAATTTCTGCAAAATCTTTATCTATTATTTCCGTGCATCAGCGGCTTCTTATCTTCCAAGAGCCCACAGACAGCTCCTGGGGATCTTTCCCCAGCAACTATCACACGAAGGACACATCTTTCAGAGAACTAAATATCACAAATGTTATCATCACTGCTACCCTCCATAGGCCTTGGAAAACCAGGAAAAATGTACAAGACGACTTGGCTACAATACAGCACATCATTAATTAATATCTTGAAGTTTTTATTTCTTTCAAACGAAGAATCATTTACTGCAATAAACAAGACAATTCCGTGAATCAACAAGGTATCACGGTACATGCTGTGACCAAACCAGATGTCTGTAAGTCACACGGGAAACTCCGTTCCCCATTAGGCCAGTGACTGTCCAGGAGGCTCTGGGCCAAATCTTGACACAAACTATTTTTAAGTGTCAAGAAACCATTCAAAGGCACTCAGACATCCTTGAGAAAGAGGCTCAGGCACCAAGAGAGGAAAGAAAAGAGACAGTAAAAAAAAAAGGGGGGGGGGGGGGAAGGGCAGGGAGAGAGAGACACAATGCAGTATTAAAACGGAAAAGAAATCAAATTTCCTCACAAGTTTCAAATGGAAGGACTGACCTGAAACTGATTATTTCATTTTCATGGTATTAAACAGCAGGATGATTTCATTTTGCCCTCAACTGACTGTGCGTGTGTATGTGTCCCCAGCCCTCACCTCCAACAGGCAACCAGCAGTTAACAAAAATAGACTTTTACATTGTTTTGTGGATATTCCGAAAGAATTTCCTGTGCCAAGACCTTGTGATGATTTCTTCAGAACAGCTTAGGAAAACCTGCCAAGAAAGCTTTTGTTTCTCTCCTCACCAAGAAATCAAAGATGAAAAAAATTCTTTATCAGGTAAAAGTCAATTTTAAATAGCTCTCTGGGTAGGCTCTGCTGTGACTCCTCAGGACCCTGTGATACTCCCCATGAAAGAAACGCAGTTTTTAAAGCCATTCCTAAACTGATAATCCAACCACTGGAAATCTAAAGAAACTGAAGATTGACAGGAGTTTGCTAAGAATATACAGGCCAGCATGACTTCTTGTGTTTGAGTGCAGGTAAGTAAGTTGTCAGTCACGTACCCTGCTAAGCAGAACAAGAAGGGGGAGAGCTCTGGAGCTCTTCGACACCTTTTTGCCCTGTTGAAGTGGGACAACTTAGAAACAGACCTTTCGGCTGGAGCAATACCTGTGTCCAGACCCCCTCGTTTAAATACAGAGAGGTTGTTATCAGCACAACTTCCATTTGCTGCAACGTAACTGAAACTAGAAAAACGCATTTTCAAAGATTGAAGAGTCATCACCAGTTTAAGAACTGACAGCGTTGCAACTCTTCTGTCAGCTAACAAGCAGTTGTTACTAGTGTAAAAAGGCTGTATTTCAAGTCAGAGCACAATTGTTTTGCTTTCTGAAAACAAACTCTCCCAACAAGCAACTCATTCGTGATACTGCAATAATTACAACAAACAGCAACATAATTTCTCTTTTATAAGAACAAGCTCATATTAAAGAACCATTGTAAGTAATTTACTTTATTTCCCCCTACTCATTATCCATCAGGTAAAGAAATTTCAGTAAAAAGTTGAACATTTTCTAATTATGCAACAAATTGTTCTACTTTAAAACATAAGTTCTACATGGTTCTTACCTGTTTGAGTACATCTAATATGAGCTCATTAAAGACTTCATTGATTGCCATGGACACTGTCTGTCGGTCCATCCCTTTACTGAACTGCCCACTGCCAATGAGATCAATCAGCTCCCACGCAGAAAGACCTTCTCGACTGGTGTTGAGAGCAACCTTATAATGGTCAAACTGCTCTTGCTGCCAGCCTGCTCCCATTGCTTCGGTGAGTTTTTTAAGTAAATACTCGATCTGTACAGAAATACAAACAGAAATTAATCATTTTCAGCAGACGTGAAAATCAAGTGTTTCAGAGCTGTAAACTAAGCTTCTCTGGAGACCATCATTACAGCGAGGTTCCTGTGCTCACACGTAGGCCCCTAGACGTAGGTGGTTTAATTAGCAAAGACTTTAGGCTCCTGTCTCAGCTGAACTTTTGACTGCCAAGCCCATCTTGCAGCTACCCTCCTCACAGTAAAGAAACAAAGAATTGAACCTGACAGCCTCTTTTCATGTTTTGGATTCCTACAGAACACATGGGACCTTCCCTGGAACAGCTTCCAAACCGTGATGACTGAAGTGTGAGAAAGCAAGAGGTTTCAAAAGGTACTCTCATAACATAAAAAGCAAACAAATTAGAAAAAAATAAGAACAGATGGCAGTTTGGACAAGAAATGACATTAAAAGCTACCAAGCTATGATCACGTATCTTAGTCTTCCCAACCCCTCTTCTCTGGCTCTCAAGTGCTCCATCACGGGACATAATCTTGGCAGATGTATCAAGAGAAGTAGAAGAAAAAAAATTTTCACATCCACTTTTATTGTTTGTAAAATAAACTCTCATTTTCCTTTAATCTTTCATCATTCTATAAGCATTACCATACACAGGGTAATAACACTAATAACGCCAGTCAAAATAAACACGAAATGAAAAAGAGGGAAAGAAAGCTGGGTTTCTTCTTTTGTCTTTTTTTTTTTCAATGTTGTTTTTAAACTTATCACTGTGCACTCAATGTAGTATTTTAAACTAAATGTAAACTACTCAATGTAGTATTTTAAACTAAACCCATCTACAGCTTTGAGCACATTTAAAATACTTTTAATGGCTCTTTAAACAAAATAGTTGGTGAGAGCCTTACTACAAAGGCCTCTACACAACAAAGTAAAAGCCAGGCTTCTAAGTTTTTATGGCTGACGTAACAGGATACCAATTACAGCATTTAACCCAGTTTTGGAGACAGACCAAGCTAATGTAGCCTTCTGCTATTTTGGGCGACGGCTCACTGCATTTCCTCGCCAGCTTTGTGGGGATACGCCTGCCTTCGGTGACCAGCCAAGACAGGGAGCAGAGCCGCCCGCGCCCCCCCTACCGAGGGAGCCTGGGAGTGGGTGCTCAGCGACCCCGCACCCCAAAACCGCCGGGACAGCCCAGCACCAGCCCCACAAGGGCTGCCCTGCTCTCCCACCAGCGCAAGGCCGGCACAGAACCGGGTCACAGGAGGTCAGTCCACAAAGCCACCGGCCAGGGCTCCTCCCGGCTTCTCTCCAGGGACACAACAGGGTGGCAACTGCCCGTGGAGGAGGGGAGGGAAAGCACCACCACCTTCTCAGGTTCTCCCTGTGCGCGTGGAATTAACGCGGTTTCATCCAGTGCTGCTTTTCTGAAGGTCAGTCCCTTCAGGACAGTCTGCTCCACTTTCAGTTTGCCTATTTCAGGTGTGGGTTTAGAAACAGTAAGTGACTCAGGAGTCTGAATCCCGCTATGAAAAATGACTAAGGTGTACAGCATGAACACGCCTCGCTGAAAAGCGGTGGAAACCAAATGCTTTCCAGGACTTCACTTTTCTAATGGCCAAGGCTGGTTCACCTCTGTTCCTCAGCACTGCTTGAAAACACAATGTAATTTCTCCTACAGGTAAGAAAAATCCCCAGCCCTGGGACGTTTCACCACAGAATAAATTAACTGTTCAGCTACAGCTCAGAGTCACTTTTCAGCTGGTCTAATAGGCTTTTGAGCACCCAGCAGTCTCTACATGGGAGCACAAAGAAATCAAGAAGCAGCTTTTGCCCACACATTTCACCACAAGGACTCCCAGGCCTCAAGGTTTTGATGCAGCATACATGCTGATCCTGCGGCTGCTGCTTCTCTCTCTTGCAAGTGGTACAGGCAAATCCTTTCTCTCTCACATCCACGATCAAAAAATGCACAAGCATGTACCAGAACACACTCATCTGGCAAAGCAGTAGATTGCCAAATTCACCCTACAGATGGGTGGGCTTTTCTTGCTGTTTCAGGTCAGTAACTTAGTCTCACAGCCACTACTCTAGTAGCACACGGACTAGCGCTGCAGCAAAATAGAGACGCTACTGAAAGCCACTGCGCAGTGTAGAGGAAAGCTCCTGCTCCACGGAACGAGCTGGAAACACGTACCCTGCCGACGCGAGGCTGCCGCAGCCTCCTCCTCAACACTGTCTTGAGAGAAGACAGGCTGGCCAGGCACAGAATGCACCTTCAGGGTGGGTACGGAAGTCACAGAGAGCATCGCTTTTCATTTCAGCTTCACTGAGAGTGTTTTCAGGAGGACCTGCAGCTCTGTGCTGGGCCCAGCTGCCATTTGCGGGAAGCCCCCCGGCAGGGCACGCCTGCGCACCCGCTTCGCGCGGGCTGGAGAGGGTGTCGGGGGCTCCTGCAGCTTTCACCACAACGGGTCATAAACCTGCTCGGCTGTGGGTCCTGCGCACCTCGGAACTGCTGGAGTTCAGACTGTCACACCACAGCAAGGGAACTTTAGCGTGCCCTCCCAAGCAACCAACATGTAACTTCTACTAGACTTCTGTAAAATTCAGTAACAAATTCCTTTAAAAATCTTTAAAATATGCTTTGCTGATTTTCACCCTCCAAAATCCTTAAGCTACAATATTAACCCAGGCTTTTGAGCACCAGCTACCATAAATCCTCAGCACCAGTTAAAGGCAGGAAGCAGCTCACTTCCTACTCCAGGCAAGTTTTATAGAGAAAAAAAAAAAAAAAAAAAAAAAAAAAAAAGCCCTTTACAGCATGCAAGAACAGTAGCGCTGCAAACTTGTTGCAAGACAAACCTCCTGAAACCTGGATTTGATGAGCTAGAATGGGCTCTGGCATCAAGGCAGGAGTAACTTTTTTCCTCCATTTTCAAAACCAGTTCTGCCACTCAGCACCTCTGAGCAGCACCAGTTCTGAACTATGATCCTGTATTTCAGCTGAAAGCTAAAATAACCGAGGCTTAATTAGGTAGATAATATACCTGGCAAAATGCTAGACAGTAATTAAAAAAAAATAACCATTAAAAATTAATGAACTTTAAATTTAAAACATATTGTTCCAAGATTTCACAACCTATTACACTGCTTGAGGCATGCAGCTCTCAAATTCCTTTGGTTACTTAATGTACTAGGACTCACTTCCAGACAAAGGGGCGCACACACGCAAAAAAAACATCATACCTGAATAGATTTTTTCACTTTTTTTGCTCAAGCCGTATGAACAGTATGTATATCAAACTAAGAGTCCAGAAAAAAAGCAATACAAAACTCTTGGCTAGTATACATTATCATGTAATGCACTAAAAATAAGTCAAGATATCCTTTCCTTCAGTATTATTTGTACACATTTTACCTAACTTTGATTTTTAGAAAAGATTCAAACGTTTAAGTCTGCTAAACCCCATCTGTAAGTTACTAACATGAGCACAAATCCTACTAAAGTACATAAAACATCTCATTATACATTAAGTCAACTGAAAAAGGACCTGTGCATATTACAATTTAATTTCTAAAATCAAAAACAAAACAAAATGACCAAGCTTTATCTCGCATTCAGATAAGTACATATCTAACCAAAATCCACAGAAAAAGTTTTTCTAGTGTATCGGCTCAATAGCAACAATGAGTGTTGGGGTGGGTATAAATACGGAACAGTGTAAGATAAATATCAAGAAGTAAGTTGGATCTGGTAAGTGTGGAAGCAAAGAAAAGACCGTTCATTATGTGCTCAAATGAGGAACCTCTGAGAGCAAATGACATTTCTCTTCCCCACAAACAGACATGTCCACTCAGCAAATGACAAAGTCAGTCTACGGGCTCAAACATATCCCACTCTTGGGGTTAAAAAGTAGAGGGTCAAAAAGCAAATGTGAAGTCAAGTTTGCTGCTGTTCAGACTGGACCTTCCTCACTTTCTGATACAGACGTAAAAACACAGGGGGTTTGCTAACGCTCTGAATGCCAGTATGGACAAACTGGCTCCACAGTATGAAAAACAGCTTCCATCTCAAATCAACAGACACTTTTCAGCCAGAATTTTGCCAAGAGAAAGCAAAAATAGCACAAGAAACAGTCTCTTTAACATGAGCTACGCAGCCTGTTTGGTACCTTCTTTCAGAGGGCACTTTCTTCTCTCGTGTTTCAATATTTATTTGCTTTGCTTTTCCGGGTATTCCTGGCACTACCCTCCTCCATGGGGAATGAAGTATCATAGATGTTTCACATACTTTTCTGAAATACAAGTGTGTGTCTTAGAACACAAAAAATGAAAAATAACCTGAAGGACGCCTTCATGCCCAGCAGAGCAGGGCAGACAAGGCTATTCTGGTTCATGCTATTCAAATAAGGTTTGTGATAACAGAGCAGATGTAAAAATCTGTTCACATTGTACAAAATTCTGTGGAAGCATATCACTGGGCAAGAGACCCATTATATCCCTTTCCATAGGCATCATCAATTCCTTTTTTAATTTCACCCCATCAGAATATCACTTTTAAGTTAAATATTTGTTTCTTCCCTTTCACCAACAAAAAAAATCCCCACACTAGAATTTATTAAACTTAATGGACAGTAACTACTCCGGATTAATAGACCTGGTGAAAACTGTGTTCATTACGCAGTGTCAGCCATTATCTTTTTTTTTTTTTTTTAAATTACCATTAAGTAATATAATAAAGGTCAACTCAAAAACCAGCGTAACACGTAAATCCTAAGGACAAGCTGCCACATAAGCTGAAAGCTGTCTTATTTTTTGCAGCAGCGAGGAAAAAAGTAGTGAAATGGGAAGAGCTGCTGCAAGTCAAGTGACTAAACATCCTTCTAGCCATCACCATCAACTTATAGAGGTCATGGGTCAATTAAAACCACACATGAGCAGCTTTCATTCTAGTTGAATCAGTTTCAATTTTATTCCTGAATGGCCAACATTCAATTCCTAGTATTTCATTCACTGTATCAGTTTCTGATACTAGAATGCAGAACAAGGAAGCAAATGCGGTCACAAGAAAACCCCCTTATTCTGCAAGAAATGCCTCCAGAAGAATCACCACTGGACAGCTTCAGACTCTCACCTCCTTGGTCTAAAAAGCACTACCTCATTTTCAAATGCACAGAAAGCCATACAAGGTTTGCACCCTCTTTGTTGTAACTAGGAGGATTAGAAATGCCACATGTTAATATAGTCGAAGGCTAGAGGACAACTGAAAAATGGCTGTACGAATCTTTCCTCAAGAAAGCAGGCTTAAAAAGCAAAGACACCAAATAGGTTGGGCTTATCTAACACATGTTATGTATACACTGTACTAAAACACACAAAGAGTGTGCAGCTTGCAGTGTACATATCTGCGGGTTTCACCATGAAGGATGGCCCAGAAACACTGCTAACCACACAGCACAGCTCTCAGGCGATAAAGCATTC
Source organism: Caloenas nicobarica (assembly GCF_036013445.1). NCBI lineage: Eukaryota > Metazoa > Chordata > Aves > Columbiformes > Columbidae > Caloenas > Caloenas nicobarica. The sequence goes on along the minus strand of NC_088249.1, from coordinate 57,112,040 downwards.
CCGAGGCTGCAGTCAGTCACATGTCCAGAAATAAGAAAGGGGAAGTGTTTGGAGATCTTTTTATACAACAGAAGATGTCTGGTTAAACAATACCAAGGCACACAAATGAGTCTGTGAGTTGAGAGGTGACTTGTAAGGGAAACTTGTGACGGACTAGAACTGTTTCTCCTCTTATGGCTACAGTTCTCTCCACCTTTATTTTACTTTCTCGTGGAAGAGAAGCCTGTGAGATCCGAAGGAAACACACGCTTTGATCTCTGTATCTCAGATGCACTGGTGGAAAAGACCAGCTGTGGGGAGGGGAAGGAGCTCCCACCCCAGCCCCGCTTTCCAGGCACATTAGTGACACAGCTGCTTGGTAAAGCTCAGCCACTGCACCAGGAGGCAATGCTGTTGTTAGTCAAGAATTGTATTAATTCTGCAGGCTGTCCATCAGGACCAATTTTAACTAGAGCAAAAAAAATACAGCAGTTTTTCTCCAGTCCATCTGTATCTCTATGAAATAGCACATTTCACTCAGTTCACAGAAGTGTTTTACTTTGTGCATAGCAAGGCTTCTCACTTGAAAGGGGAGGGAGTTTTCAGATTTGATACCATTTTGCATTTCCCTGAGACATGAGCACCTTTGCAAAATGGACATTCATGGATCTCTGTTCCTTTCCTCGCTGCTCTCAGTTGCCCACCAGATGCCAGCAGAACCTCCACTGGAGCCCAAGGCCATTACCAGCTGAGCCCAATGCCCTGCACAGCCACCGGCTCCTGTTCTTCTGTGACCTGACTTCTCCCCATAACATGGAGGGATCCTCTCAAGCTTGAAGTCACATCCCAAAATTGCACACCCCAGCCCAGGCCCTTGCCCATGCTGGATTTTACTAACCTTATTCCTCTCAAGCGCAGGGCTGCCATCCCTCCTTCCATAGCAGGTGAGGAGCACAAGCCAGATGCTACCACTGGCTTTCAGCCTGGCCTCTGCTAAATGAGCTCTTGTGTCACCTCTCCACTGCTTTCCAAGTCCCTCTTTGTAGCTGCTTTCCTCACTTTGCTCTTCCTAAAGCTTTCCTTAGCCTGCAAAGTAGCCTGTTTTCCTTTCTCTGGTTGAGCTGCAGCTGTTCCTAATTTGCTGCCCATTCAACACCTGGGCAGGGAATCGAGACTTAGCACTTTGCAGATGGGGGAAACAGTCCCACCACAATTAGTTGTCTAATATGAAAGGTCTAGCACAGCAGCACTAGTGCAAAGTAGACAGCATAGGCAACAAAGAAGGACAGCAGCCTCAGCCTTTAGTCAGCACGGTGCAAAAGTGAAACCGCACCCAAGTGGGAAAGTTTTCCAGATATGAAATTGTTCGAATGATTGTAGAAACCACTTATCTCACTTTAAAAAAAAAAAAAAAGGGGGGGAAAATCAGACTCCCAAGCAGGTCTCAAGGAGCAGCTCCTCCAAGGAGGACAAGAGAAGGCATCCTCATAGCCACATCAAGGTGTATTAGCACATTTACAGAGACCTAAGAATTTTCTCTGTTATAATCTTCCATCCGTAAGATGGGATGCAAAAATCTTCAAGGAGTTATCCTTCCAACCTGAAAGTATGAGGCAAATTTCCTAGTTACTTATAAAAGGGAAACAAAACCTCCGAAACCCAAAAGCCTCTGAGGTGGGAGGGAGGGAGGAAGGAAACTGCTGGATCCCACATAAAGGACTCCAAGCCAGAAACTGCAGTAAGTTGTGTTGCAATATTCTCAGCCAACGGTAAGAGCAACAGACAGCAAGGGAGGGAAAGCTCACTCCCTGGCTGGGAAGCTCTACTCACCCATGAGAGGTTTACTACAACGGCCTCACCAAAACACAAACATCACAGAGCAGCAACACTTCCATCACCACCTCCTCTGTTCTTCGCTTTGCAAAAATCCCCTCACTTTATACATGATGTGCAAGCCATTTTGTAATTAAGCAACAGGAAGCAATATAAAGTGAAGACTATATAATCAAGCTTTATTATGAACTCAAGAGGCATATAAAGTAAATGGGAAAAAAAATGTCTTCACGAGGTACCAGTATCATACTATTAAAAAGAGTTATTTTCAGGTAGAAATTCTCAGGACTAAGACAACAACTACAAGTTTGTACAAAAAATGCTTTGCAAATCTGGAGTTTAGATTTAACATTAAAAAAACCCCAAACATAACTTAAAAGGGAGATATGAAAGGTCACATAGAGAAGAGGCAAAACTAACAAAAACTGCGCCTTTGCATATTTATTTTAGGAATTTTGTGTAAAAGGGTAAATCAGTAAACATAGGATTTTCCAGAAGCACAGAGAACCCGAGGAGGACCAGTATAAGCCATTGTATATGATAAGAACAGATTCCTTTGTCAGCTTTCTTTAAACAGTATTGCGTAATTTAAATCTTGCCGTAACCACAGTGATGCAGACAGAGATACGCGCTAAGAATTTTAAAAATAATTCAAGTAGAAGAGCAATACAGGTTAACCCTGGACATTAAGGATAGGAAGGAAAGCAAACAACAGCAGCTACGAACTCTCAGAAACCTCTTTTGGGCTCTGCAGCCCGTCTCCCAACAAATGGACACACTGCCACTACCTGGCATCAGCTCCAGAAGGCAGCATGAATCTGGGGGCTTGCTTGGTGGAGGGGGAGCAAGTGAGCAACACTGACACCCCAGAGTTGGCAGGTCTGAAGCTTTTAACCATGCCAACAAATAAGGGGATGTGAAGCATCTACCCTCAGGTAAGCCAGGCTGTGCAGTGGGGAACACAACAACAAACCAGAGATGTGGATTTGAGTCTCAGTTTTGATACTTATTGGTGGCTCTGACCTTCTACCATAGCCAAATATAGCACCACTAAGAAAGGAGCTGCCTTAGCTTTTATAGCCGTGATCCCCATCTCCCAGAACTGACAGAAAACACAGGAAAGCAAGAAGACTGTCCCATTTCTCATGGGAATACAGCATGACAGGGAGGGCTCTGTCATCACCAGTCTGGCAGAAACAGAAACACCGTACAGAGTGAAAATCTCCTGCTAAAAAGTGAGTGATAAGGCAAAACCAAGCAGTTTATTTTGACAGAGGAGTTATCTGTACTTTTGGTTTGGCACAACAGCTTGGAGTCCAACAGTTATATTGTAGTGGCATGTAAATGAGACTGGTTCGATCGCTGACTGTTCAACAATTTGCAAATATTTATTAATCAGTACTGCAGTGCTGAATGGCAAACCCCTGGGACTTCTGTATACAGCTTTGCAAAGGGATTATTTATGCCTACAGTTCTGATCTTTCTGCTTTTTCCCTTGCCCCTCCCCAAGCAGAGAATTGTGGAGATATCAAAATCTTGCTTTAGGGTTAAAATACCTATTTGAGCATTGCCCATACTTGTTCATGAATTTAAGCGTATAAAGAGATCTCTCTGGTATTATTCCTTCAACCATTTCAAGCAAGAGTGTTCAGGTGGTGTCTGCTTTTGATCAGAAACAGACATAATCAGAAAAGTTTGTACTTCTCCTTTTCATCAGGAGGGTGACATGAGACTGAAAACTCATCTTGCAAGTCACAGTAACACAGAGCAGGGGGAGAATTTTTTTTTTTTCAGAATCACACTCATGTACTAGCTGTGCAAAATTTTAATCACATATAAGCAAGCACAGTGATTAAAGATCACGTACATGCACTACTCATGAGCAAAGCAAGAACCTCAACAGCTCCAAGTGCTGGTACTGGCGCTAGTCTCTCCAACATCAGTCCTCACAAAAGCAAAATAAGCTATTTACTGGGGGCAGGCACCATGTCCCATTTAGTCCAGCCTGTTTAAATGACAGACACACATAGCCATCAATATTTAAACTATTCTGTGGGAATCCCTGCATATGCACCCTGGAAGACAAAGAAAAGCACCCAAGGCCTTACGTTATTAAAAGAAGTGAATAAAAGTTTTACATTCAAACAATTATTTTAACTTAAATCTCTAAAGAGTAGCAACTATTGACATAGTTCAACTGGGACATTAAGCAAACTGATGTTAAAAAGCTTTTGTTTCTTACCTCCTCAGGTACAATGATTAAAGGGTATTTGTCCTCTGATAAGAAGTTAAAAATAACCCACACTTTAAATGCATCTTCGTCACTAATCAGCAAAGGACTTTTAGAGAGGTTCTTTTTAGCACAGAGAGTCCAGCACATCCTGTTGAATTCAACTTTGTCAAAGTTTCCTTGAACCTAAAATGAAGAAATTGAACAAAAAAAAATTAACATGCACAAAGGGCACAGAATAACAGACAGCAAAGTTTAACAGCCTAAGTCAGACAAAAAGCACCAAGAAAATTCTCGTTTGCAAGAGATGTCAAAGCCCAAAAAGAGGTAATAAATACCCTGACTTCATGTGAAGGAGGCTACACCGCATTCTGCATTTCCTCTAGCTTTAGCTTCCAAACCATCTTCTTTGCTGTCTTAGTTCCAACTGCCCTTCCATTGCACAGAGTTACTGAGATTTTATGTAGCAAATTTGGAAACCATTACAGCCAAAAAACTACATGTGGATATACTAAAAGTGATATTGGGACAATAGTTGGGAAACACCTTTAATATGTTTTTCCACATCATGTTACTCAAACATAACTCTTGTAGGATATTCACAAACATGTAATAATTTTTTCTCAAACACTAATCCACTAAAAATCTTTCCCTTTTCTCAGAATTGCAAATCTTCACCTTATTGATCAAAAAGTCCTCTTGTTTTTATTATCCTTTATCATACCTAGCAACTGTACATACCCATCTGTGAATTATTTACATCTGTGACAGCTTTCATTTCCTCTATATTATTTTTAAACTCTCACTTATGTTAGAGATGAAAACTATTTATCTCCTTACATCTTAGCAATGTTATTTCTTTGCCAATATGTAACTGATAAAGGCATGTTTTGCACTGTAATGTAACTCCCTTGAGATTTCGGCAAGCATGTCTAAGAAACAGGTTCTTGTATCTCTTGTGGTAATGACACCAGTAATGTTGAGTGACATTTTCTTATGATAGGGCAAACCATGCATCTTAAATGCCTCAATTCACCATTGCAAACTATGATTTCCTACCCAGTCTGGTAAGTGGTCAAATATAGCAGAGGATAAGCCACACTGGCTAAGTCAAAGATAGACTAAGAAAGTGGATGAAGTGATGTGGGTGAAGGAAAAAAGAATAAAAAACAAAAAACAAACCAGAAGTAAGCAGGAAACCAACCCTATGCCAAGAAGCACTTTACAGTACAGTTTACAGGACTAAAAGTGAGACTATAAAAGAAAGCCACAGCCTTTGCATGCTTGCAGAGCAGGCCACCAATGCAAGTGACGATGCAAGAGGCCAGCTACAGGCTACAGCTGTCCTTTGAAGAAGGTGGAAGCTGCAGGAGCTATAGCTGCTGTAGCCACAAGCTCAGCATCCTGGTTACACAAGAAACACGGGTCTTAAAACGAAACGCCAGCTGAGCTGATGAACACCCTCAGGAAGAATGGCTAGCAGCCAGGTTTCCTCCTTCCCGCAATTTGCCAGCGCCTCAACCCTTGGCTACTTTTGCGCGTGCTTTTTCCCGTCTGTCCTCCCCACGCTGCCCAATGAAGCCTGACTTCTTCTCTAAAACAGCGTCATCCACCCAAATGATGAGCAGTTCCACCTTGGAAATGTCCTACTGGTTATGCTACTCCTGAGGAAGATGCCGACACAGTGGGAAATCTCCATTCCTACAGCCACCACCTGGCAAGTGCTCTAAGCGCTACAAAGGCTAAGTGCGTGGTTTCTGCTCGCATAGCAAAGCTGGACCACGTGCGCCTCAGAAACTCGTGTCGAAACCCAAGTCGCCTCCAGCGTGTTATGGCCACCAGGATTAGGCAGCAGCCAAGCAGGTGGTTTCGGGACCATTTTGCCACAGGGGACTAGGTCGCGCTGTGCCAGGCATCCCACTCCAGACATTTAATTCCTTTTTTCAGAATCCGGACTTGATTCTGAAATGGACTTCACGGGACTCACACGGCATCTGGAGCAGAGGCAATGCTTAGGAATTATTCAGGAGCAATAACCAGGTCAGCACACAAGTCCCAGCTCTCCAAAGTAACTCTGATACGGATCTGTGGTTTTTTTCTAAATGATCAGGCTGTCTGAACTAAATAGTTCTCTTTAATAAAGAATAAAAATTTTACTCATCAATTTCATGTAGCAATGCCAACTATTTCTGGTACCTATGTTCTACACCAGGGGTGTCAAACTCTGTTTCACCAGTGTCTACATCAGCCTCACGGTCGCCTTCAAAGGGCCGAACGTAATTTTAGGACTGTATAGATGTAGCTATTCCTACATCTATACAGTCCTAAAATTACGTTCGGCCCTTTGAAGACGACCGCGAGGCTGATGTGGCCCTTGGTGAAAATGAGTTTGACACCCCTGTTCTACATCCACATTTGCAGGGTGGGGGGGTGGAAGGAAGGTGAAAATCCTGCGACTAAACCAAAATTGCTTTAGAGCTAACTCCATTCTACAAAATACTTGGCTGTGCTACTTTGGCTTCCTTAACTGGCAACACTCCACTGTAGGTGGCTAGATAATAATTATTCTGAATTAATAATCTCTCTGAATTTATGAGAGATCATTTATAAGCATAATTTCAAAAATTAAAAATATTTGAACAATTTCTAAAGTTATTTTTGAACTTATTTGCAAAAGTACTTCTAACTTAATTAAGAAATTGTAAAAGAAGAAACTTTTCAAACAGGATGTACTGATGTCTAAACACAAGTCCTAAATAAATTCACACATTGCTTTTTCATGACATGAACAAAATACATGTTTATAAACACAGACTGGGTCAAAGACTGTCCTGGAACTGAAATTTAAAGAGGATTCATGAACCACCTTTAATTACAGTGAGACTCTACTATGAATGCTACACTGAAATCATCTTGATGTGAAACTAAAATAAGAAATTTGTGACATTCTGCTGAGAAACCAGAATTTCAATTGTGTTTGGCCAGAATACTCATCTTGCTTGCAAACTGTGTGAATATCACACAATTCTGTCGCTTAATTAATGAACAACTCCTTGTCCAAAAGATTTTTCCTGTGTACTAGTATATGCTTTTAACTGTACTTCATAATTTGTCCAAATTATTTGCAGTCATTTCATTTGGAAACTTCTACAGTACTCCACACTATTAACTCTACAGCAACTATTACTTTTATTTGTGAATCTGTCCAAATGATGAAACATGCAAACAAACCAACCCCTCTAACCTTAAAACTGCTTAAACTCATAGAGATAAAAATATAATAGTCACCTACCTTCCCTTTCTAACAAGTTTCAGAAAATAACAAAAAGAAAAATGCAGCAAAACCCATACAGTTTTCTCGATCTTTAATTTCTACTGATATGCAAAATATAATTTACTCCTTGGTTCTATATAAAGAGGTTTTTATTGCAGGGTAACACAGGGTAAGCCAGCACTGACAAATATAAAAAGCTACAACCGCATTTAACAGTACAACAAAAGTTATTTCGAAAGTTACAAAGTCCTCTCGAAAGTCACAGTTACATATCTGTTTTAAAGAAATCTAAGGATTCATTCTTTAAATATTTTACTGTTTTAAAGCAAAATATCTTGAGGCCAAAAATATCTCTCCTGAGCAGGTTGCTCTTGCTCAAATCAATTAATTCACCAGAAGATACGTGACTGAAAATTGAGATAAACTCCTCTGAATTTGGGGATATAAAGCACCAGTTGTTCTCTAGTAGCTTTGCTAACTAGCATAAATTAATAACATTTGTTACAATCACCCCATCTAAAACAACAGACTACGCCTTGGAAGAATGAAAAAAGAAAGGGTTTCTTGTTTGCTTTGCTTGTTTGTTTTAAACAAAGGAGACATGCTATGAACCAGTGACTTCATCGCTCTCTGCATGTTGTCTTTTGGCACTCATGTAAAGTCATCTCTAAAACATGAGATGCCACAATCAAGATTTTTCCAGTCCACAAAGATAGCCTTCTGTCTAAAGAACTTCACTAATTTTTAATAGTACATATCTAAACTGCTTACAAGTATCTAGTCAGGATTAAATAACATGAAGTTACAGGTAATTTAACCCTTTTCCTTAACACTTTCAAGCTGACCTAATGCTATAGGTATATCAGGCAATTATCAGAAGCCAGATGAATAAAACACAAGAAATTACATGCAGTCATGGCCTTCCCTTTCATGAGAAGCAAAGTAGCTTGTCCTTTGTTTTTACTATGGGGTAAGACGGTGCCCCAATGTAGCTAAGCACTGGAAGTTCACACGAGCTTGCTTACATAGCTTTAATTTTCAAATTGAAGTGTTATTTAAATGCAACTGCTCCTCATTTCCATAACTATTCTTCCCTTTAACAATAAAGCATGTTTATATTTGAAAAACCCTTCCATCTCTTTTTTTTTTTTACTTAATGGCTTGCTACTGCCTACAGTTGGTATTAACAAAAAAACATCATGGTTCAGACTTAATTACTGTAAGCCTTCAGTCAAAATAAAGTAAGGCCTTTTCTTTTTCCCAAAAATTTGTATACAAACTGCTTGGTCTCCATTGAATCCTACAGGAGCTCAGACGGCCAACACGAAGTGGAAGTGAGATCACAAACTTCTTAGGGACAAAGCAAGATTCTCCAGTAGCAAACAGCCAAGACATTAAGTGGGTACCTTTATGTGTTTTAACAGCCACCAGCTCCCACACACAGAACAGGGCTCTGTTACTGAGTATGACAGAAACACAGACTAGAGAGGCAGAGAGAGGCTGGTAAGTCTTAGCTAAATATATGAAGCTTGTCCTGCTTCAAAGCTGCCAGATGACATTATATATCATCACATTTTCCACCAGTATTAAATGCAGATTAAAGAAGCAGCAAAAATCAGCAGATTGGGCTAAGGAGTGTGCATAATCTGCAATTGCCACATTGGACTTTTCAGCAGCAGGTCAGTTCAGGACTTCTTAACATTATAAAAGGAAGGAAACATCTATGTATCTCTGCAGCCACGACAGCAAAGTTTGAGGGTTTCTGGGGTCAGCCCCCAAGTGTACGAGAAATCAGTGGTATCGAAGCTGATACATTTGCACTATCACGTGGGCTGGTTTTTACCATCTAGACAAGTTTCTCAACAGAAGTTGCCAGAAAAAAAAAAGCAGGAAGATAGTTTATTTTCAAAAAATTCAACCTAAATCTCAAACACACAGCTCCCAGAGCCCAGCTCTGGCCCAGTGACTACCTATCTCAGAACAAGATGGAGAGAAATTAGGAGAACCCTGCTGGCTTTCCAGAGCTTCCCCAAAACAAGGCACAACAGAAGACTGAAGAGTGCTCAGACACAAAAGGAAAGAACTTGCAAGACCAAAGTTAACGACACTCCCTAATGTCACCCACCGTAACTATTTGTAGAGATCTACTTATCAAAATACCTTATGAATAGACATTTAAGACATTTTTGCCCTTCCTGCTTGCAAAAGAGTCTATGACAATATTCTGTCATAGCCGTAGTATAAAGTGAGACACTCTTTAGCTCCAAGACACTTTCAAATAAATTCAAGCTAAGATGCTTTATCAATATGAAGACAGCTTAGAAAATGACCAGATGCAACAGGAAATAGAAACCCAGGAGAGAAAAAAGAAGTAGAGAACAGTGCACCTTTCCATTTTAAAGCACATACTCTCCGGAGTGCCTGCCTCACCACAAGCCCACACAGGCACACTCACAGCAGCGCCTTCACGCCAGCACGCTGCCGGCAGGCAGAAGCTTACTGCAAAGGCACTCTAAGACCTGATAAAGACAAAACAGAACACAAAAATTCAAAACTTACTTACCTTTTCCAAGATGAATTTGTTTAGATAAGGCATGTAGCCCTGATTGGACACTGGTCCTTCATCATCGTCCCTGAAGTGCTCTTCCAAGGCCACTGGATCGTGGGGAACATTTAGCACTGTACACAAGTTGTGAGAAAGGACCTAAGGACAGAAGAGAAATCAATGACACTGCTGCATTCCCTCCGGAGCAGACCTCCAATTTGCAAAACCATGTGCAAAGTGACACTTTCATATCAGCACAAGTTCTGCCCTGCAAATTTTTGTGAAAAAACAAAGCATAACTAAAAAAGTTGACTCCAAGGGTTCAACTGCTTCCGACAGTCGCACGGTTACAGAAACGACGTGATCAGACATAAGTCCATTCCTACAGAATTGCAAACATAGCTACAGAAGCTACCCTTTGTACACATACACAAGCATTTGAAAACTAGGAGAGCCATGCAGAAACACCAAAGTAATATTTAGAGAGTGAAATTAGGTAGCTACAGATACCAACCACAAACACCTAGCCTCTGAAATGATAAGTATTTACTATCTAGTGAAAATGAGTTACAAAGAAAACAACTCAATATGTACCTTTACTTTAAAGAAACGACCACTCAAATTAAAGCATTAAGTATGGATTTCTCGTATCTGCTTGCTTTTGGGTTGCTTCTCAGCATTGACCCCATGTTTCAGTTAGCAAAGAAAAAGTCACATTACAGAAAGGGGAAGGGGTTAGGCATGCTTCTCAAATTTTTATTTTAAAAAGTTATTTGCATGAATTATGTCAAGAGCTTAACACCCACCAGCACTCCTCTGTTCTTGAGAAATGACCTTCAAGAAGCAGCTACATGCTTGATTAGTTTTAAGGAAGTGCTGCATTATTGAAAACTAACTGGTAGCCAATGCATCTCAACTTCTTCAACTTAGGCTGAATTTTGCAGGCACAAACGAACGCCTTGGTACCAACACGAGGAAGGCAGAGCCTGGGCAGCAGTCGCTCCTGAGCCACCAGCACTTTCCTAAGCAAGGCAAAGCACCATCTCTTTCGCTATTCACACTGTCCCGAGTCAGGTCAGTCCTGTAACGCGCTGCCCACCGGGTGTTAAACGCTGTTACATGCAGAGCTCAGCCTCTGAAGACCACGTACTGGCTGTAGGAATTGCGTTAAGGATTTAACTTCACATGCCCAGGAATGGTCTGTATTGAAAAAAATAACTAAGAACCAAAGGCAAAAAATACAGCTAAAAGAAAATTAGGCAGAAGCAAAGCAGACTGCATCTTTTGGAAAGGCAGGCTGTTTGTGGTATTTTCTTTTTTTAAAATCAACAACTAGACAGGACAGACTGAAATTGAATTTTGGCATATGTTTTACTTTTTCACTGTGCAGCATAAAATTGAAAAAAAATATGCAAAGAGAAGGCAATAAAAAAATATGCTGTACATTTATAAGTGGGTCTATATATGCAAGTAGACATAAAGTGGTCGAGATAGGGTAGCTGCAAAACAAGAAGTGAAAGTCTGAAGTCATCAAAGCCTAGGAAATCAAACCTATGCCACACACTTAAAATGTCTGGACTTCCCCCCCCCGCCCCAAAACCCACCAACGTACATTTACTTTTCTTACGTATGATAAGGAGACATGCAGAATCTAAGCGCTAGTTAGCATCAAATCCTGCAAAGGCAGCCCAGGATGCAAGTTCAGTTCAGAGGAGAATTCCTCTCTACATACGTCCAAAGTTACTCTTTCTTTTAGAAAAGCACATATTTCCACAAGAAATACATATTTTCATCGTCGTATGCTAACATTAAGCCACTGAAGGTGGTTTAACCACACGCAAAGTTTAAAACCAGAATAACAATAGCATCAGCCATGTTACCACAAAATCTGTATTTCCTAAAGTAGCAAAGTAGTATTTAGAAGTTATTACATTTCTTACTACCCTCCATCAACAGCATACTCCCCTTCATCAATCCTTATTTTTAACCACCACATCAAGTCAAGTATTTGAGTCCATGTGATTTACATACAGAGGAAAAAAAGTACTATCATGCGTGTTTCCCCTTCTATTTAAGGCTTCTGTTATTTATAGAAGACTGAGGGATTCTTGAATTTCTGAGAGAGAAAGATGACCTCAGTTTTCCAACCAGACTGTAGTTGTTAATACTATAACTAAAAAAAATACCCAGCTAATAAAAATATTCTAAAAGTCTAACTGATTTAAGCTTACTACCAAAATAACTTTAAAAGTCTCAATAAAACACTATCTCATCCTGCCCCTTCTACGTGTTTCTCTTCGCCCTTTTTCGGCCTTCTTGCTGTGCTTGGGCTGTCAGAAATCTAGGTGCTTTCCACATCGAGCACCAACCTACCAGGAAAAAAAATCTACTTTCAAGCATTTTCTAAGATCTGCCTTATCTGCGATCTCTCCTGTGCCCAGGGCTCTCTTTTCATAACTCAGGAAATTCCTCAGCGCCTGCCAAAGCCTGCCATTCTCTAACACAGCCGAGCGCCAGCTGAATTCTTCAGTTGCAGGGTAAGCCTGAAAAATTCTGCACTGAGGTCTCATTTTGTTCTCTCAAACCACATTATCTGGACCGTGATATACTCTATTTTAATGATCAATTAGGAAAAAAAAAATCCCACTGATTATTAGGTTAATTGGGGTATGAAAAATAGCCTTGCCTTGCAGAAGCTCCATCAACCATGAGGAAGTTTTGCACGAGTAAGAATTATTCCCCCCTGCCCACAGGGTTGCTAGGCAGCTTTTTCTTTCTGCACTTATTATGCTCTGGATGCCACAATTAACAATCCACCTTCATGTCAGAGCTAACTCCTACCCCACACTAGAGACTCGTGTCCATGCTGCAGCAAAGGGGTACAGTGGTGGTCCCCAAACTGCAGTCCATGAGACACTACAAGCAGTGCACAAAGGGCTCACAAAACCAGCGCACTCTGGGTGCAATTCTTCCATTTTCAATAAAGAGTTTCGTAAGAAAGATGCCTAGTGGTTCCCAGGGAATACTGAAGGTGTTCTGCTCTAAATACGAATACCCAGATGAAACATGCAAGCTGAACACCAAAGGTCATTATGGACTTGGGGTTTACTTTATTTACGGCCAGTCTCACGCTGCTTTACCTGGAGTGCAGACCCTCAGCCCAGCTGGACTCCACCACAGCTGCTCCCCTCTGAGCTCCCATTTTCCAAAACATTGATCTTCCCAAACCTTAAGCATGTGTCGAACTCTTACCATCTGAGTAGTTCCATTTAACCCTGCCCATAAAAGTGATCTGCGTTTCTAAAGGGAAAAGGAAGATCTGCTAGACTACTTATTGCTCAGCAACAAAAATTTGGCCCAGATGACAGTAGGAGCATTAACAGGGCAGACTAATCCTACAGTGGCTATTGCCAGTTTCTTCAGTACTTTTTTTCTTTTCCATCTTTCAGGAGGGTCTTCTCCCTCCCCCGTCTTTTTTTAAGATGTTAAAACGTTGGCATCGTAGATCCCGACAGTTCCATTCAGTGATTCTGTGTGAATTCATTCCAAGACATTCTTGGCTCATCTCTCCCTGACATCCATGTCAGCAGCTAGCCAGCCAAAATAAGGCTACTCACAACCGCTTTCCCTTTTCCTTTTTTGACCAGTGTGAAAACCAGCATCGCATATGCCCCTTGTCACAGGCACAAGGTCTTTTCAACCCAAGTACATCTTAAGCATACAGTTTCTTGCATCACAACATCGCCAAGGTCCAGTTTCCTTACCCACTCAGGTAGCAAGTGCTCCATTCGGAGTCTCATTATTTAACACCAGTGTTAGCGAGCAACCTCCTTCCCAGCTGGAGAAGCGTATTCAGGCCCGGCCTCCACCAGCTCAGGTTCCTAACACTACTGCCCTTCGCCCACATCACCTCTCCGTTCTTTCACTCGTTCCCTTCTCCCTTGGGCACTCACAAAACCCTTACGACCATTTTCGACAACCTCACCCTTCCTCCTGCCTTCATTACCAGCAGGTCCCCAATCACTGGTGCCCGCACCTGTCTACTTGCCCTTCTGCCATGAGGCTCCCAGACCTTGGGAAATGCTCGCAGTCATCATCCTCCATCTACTGCACCTTTCGTCTACATCCTCTTTGAAACCAGTTGACAAAACCTCAAGGACAAAGGTTAAACAGGCTGTTGATCCACTGACAGCTGCTCCTCTCAAACATCGTCGCATGGCCCTGTCATTTCAGTCTAGAAGCTACTTTGGTTTGCCAGCTCGTCTGGAAGAGGGGTCTCCCTCCCCTCGCACCTTACAGACGCGATTCTTCATAGCTACCCGAATACAAACGCTTCTGAGCCCCGTTAATCACGTCAGAGTACAACTCTCTCAAAGTGAGTCACAGTGACTAATTTCCTACCATCCCTCAATGTTGTACAAAGCCAATTGTCCGGCCGGGGTCCTGCCCACTCGTCACAGGCTCTCAACCTTTCCAGTGCCCTGCTACATTGTTCAAGGTCTTCCTCTCTGTTCCGACCATCCCTCTTGCCCCTGATTACACCATTCTTCCTCTTCCCACCGGCCACTGACTTCCCATTTAGTAAAAGGGCAAAACAAAGATAAGAGGTATAATAACCCTATAACATCCCAGATACGATTAAAGACTGGTTTAAATTTTCTAAGCCTGACTGGTAACTTGGGTCACTCACATATTACAGGCCAAGATGAGGCCGTATTTTCACGAGGTGCTCACCAGCCACATTCTGCAGATACCATGCCAGGAATCCATGACTTTGAAAATCCACCACGATGTATTAATAGCAGGCAAAACGAAACAAGAACAGCCACATAACCCCGTTGCCTAAGCAGAGACAAGTCACAAAGCAATGTAAGGAAGAGCTTCCAGAGAGAGAATAAAAACTAATTTGTATGTATTCTTTCCAAGATCAAATTATACACACATGCTACAAGGAGTTTTGCTGGCTGTTACGTATAACTACATTTAAAAAATGACAGTGTTTCAAGATCCAGACAAAAAGCAGATTGCATGTTGGCACATTATAGAAACTTTTAAAATAAGTCAATTTAAAAATCGCAGACTGCAAGAAAGATGAAATTGGATTTAAATATAGGAAAGCAAGTATTTGCATGTAGCTTGTGCTCAAACCACAACAGCAGCTGTAACTGCATACACAGAACTCACACTTCAGCCTTGCTACATCAGTGTTTGAAAGTGCTGAAACACACAGACAAAATAATGATTGGGTCCATATTCAAAAGTGTAATTTAAGAGCAGAATACACAAATGTTTCTCCTGATGTAGTGAAAAAAAAAAATCTGCAACCAGCTTAACAGTAGAACTTCTGAAAAATACTGATTAGACCAAAAAAAAAAAAAAAAATCAGTGCATATTGAAAGAAGATAATATTCAAAATTACACAGAGGACTGATTTGACTGTCTCTTCTCTCAGCAGCTCAGACCATATACAAAACATACAAATGGATAAAAGACATCCCATAAAATCCTTACTATTTCAAGCAAGTCCTAGTTTTTCCTCCAAGCATTTGCTGTTTCTCCAGCCTACAAAACAGACCAAATTCACTCACTTCCATCACTTTGCTCTAGATATATTAAAAACAAATGTGTGATGCAAATCCCTCACGGTAGGGGCTCAGCTACATAACACACATTTATTCTTCTCATAGTATTTAATGACAACTATTTATTTTTATGGAAGGCTCAAAGGTCACTTCTATGTAGAGAAAACAGAAATCACTCTCTCTAACAACCAACATGTTATGCTTAAGACCCTTCTGTGCAACATGATGGCAATACCTTATACTGGATTATACAACTCAAAGATCCATTGTCAGTAACTTTCCTTATTGAGGAGGGAAGAGTTCAGCAGGTTACACCACTGCATGTTGTTCTCAGAAAACAAACAGGTTTTTACTTTTTTTTTTTTTTTTACAGCAGAAGTTTCACTAAATTATTAAACACATTTTTCTAACGTCATAGACCTCTACTAACACGTTTATCTCCAAGCCTCATCTCTCCATTTTATAGGGATGCTGTATCTTCCTCACTGCAACATGGATGAGAAATACTTTATTGTGAAATACCTTCTTAGTACAACACAGCCCTACATCAATCAGCCAGGAACGTCTAGTTTGCTGTCCTGCCTACCCGTCTGCTGCAGGGATGTGGGGCTGCTGCCATAACGTGCACCTTTTCTCCCCAGAAGGACTATCAGTTTGACACCACACTCATCATTTGCCACAAAAAGCCTACCGAAGAACACTCCTTACCCCCTCCTGTGTTTCCTGACGACCAGCTCTTGGTGGCCACAGGAGAAGGCAGCAGCCTCATTTCAGACTTGTTTCTGCGTGCCCAGATCCCGCGCACTTGACAGTTCCCTCAGGAGCCTTTGTATCACAGACAGAACTGCACAGAGCCACAAAGACCCACTTTTTTTCATCCCTTCTCTGTCACAGAGATAATGAAACATCAAAACTGCTTAGGGAGATGTTTGATAGGTAATGAGGAGATAGGTTTAACTTCCCATCTTATTTTTTTAGCTTTTTAAGCACAAGCATTTGCAGGCATGGGGCTCTAATAAGACAGCAGAGCACAACGAGACAGGTAACTGTGCTTCAGTTTGGAGACACAACTGCTGCCTTAATCCACCCAGGTCAATGATCTCAGAGGAGTGACGGCACCTCCGTCAGAGTAAGCCGTACAAGCCCACCAGCACCTTGCCTGCTGCTTTAGCCATTTAATTCAGCCCAGCCTCTGTGCGACCACGACAGGTTCTCCACCCACTGGCACGACGACAGGTGCTGCAGACACACCTCCCCGGTGAGTGCACTGAGCACACAAATCGTGGCAGTGCACGCAAGGCGTGGTAGCGTGACAGGAAAACAGGGTTCCTTTAAAAAGCAGGACAATCAAAAACCGCCTCTCTGCAACCTCCTTCAGTTAGTCCTGCCACACGGCAACACAAACACTTCCAGGTCGCCACCTGTAAAAGCGCCTCCTGCCTGACTCCTGTCGTGCAGTCACTTCTGGACAAGCTGGACTGCACCTCAAGAGCCCGATGGCCCCGCACAAAGAAAAGGAGAAGAGGAACAGGCTGCTTGCAGCACATTGCGTGTGGCGGACACTTATTACATAATGCCCAAAACAAAGCCCACTATCTGCCGACCGCGCCTGCAGATCCTGCCCACAGCACGGCCGCCCTGGCTCTCCGAGTCAACCCCACAAAGGGCACAAACTTCAGGTAATTGTTGCGGCCACAACTCCAGCACCAAGTACAAGGACCCACAGTCTCCAATGTCAACAGGTGTTGCGTTCTTATTCAAAGTATTTATTTAGCCAGATTTCCACATTATTCCCAGGCCAAGATGGCCCCATAAAGCAAGGCCAAGATGGGATCGGATTCAGTGAGCTGCCTGAGAGCTCTTTTAAAAGCACAAACATTGCTTCAGCATATAAGCTAAGGAAAGAATGGCACAGTTGGAGTCTCTTGACTAATTCTCCTGTTTATACCCAAATAAGAGAGCACTGTGAAACCTCGCTCTCCCCTTGGCAAGCTATGAATTTCACTTGGACGCAGCCAACCCCTATAGATGGGACCTTGTGGCTACCCCACAAAAGGTTTTGGCCAGAAAGGGTACCAAGGACACGGGTTTGAAAGCGGACCAGGAGCACAACAAGGGTTTGTGCCCTGACATATTGGGGAGGACAATGCGCTTGCTTGGGCAGAATGGGAATCAGCCCGCTCGAGCACAAGGAACGGCCCGCACAAGCCTCCCATGGGCCGGAGGTGACCAGGAGCCGCAGCGATCGAGAACGCCACGTGCCCAAGAGCCTCAACGCAGAAAATGCGATTTATGGCCCCCAAATGGGCTTTGGAAACAAGCGCTCACGTCCGCTCACGCAGCCCCGAGCGTGCCCACCTCGGACAGGCCCCAGGCCAGCGCGCCCGTGTCCCCCGGAGGCGGCGGGCGGGACGGGCAGGGCCCGCGGCCCGCAGCCCTGCCCAGGCCGGCTGACCCTCGCTCCCACACGGCGCCCCGGCCCCGCACCGCGTCCCTGGGCCCGCCGCCGGGCCGGGCCGCCCCGCTTGCCTTGAGCTGCGACTTGGAGACCTTTCCGCTGCGGTCGAGGTCGAGGGCGGTGAAGGCGTGCCAGATGGACTTGAGCAGCTCCTCCTTGAGGCCCACCATGGCCGGCCCGCCGCCGCCTGCCGCCGCCGCTCCCGCGGCCGCTCTGCCTGCGCCTCGCCCGGCCCCGCCACCGCCGCCGTGCCCGCCCCGCACCGCCCCGGGGGCGGGTGCCCGGCCCTGCCCGGCTCCGCAGGCGCCGCCCCGGGAGCCGCGCGGGTCCCGCCTCAGCGGCGAGGGCCGAGGGGCCAGCGGGGCCGGGGCGGCCCCGGGCGCTGAGGGGAGCGGGGCCCCGCGGGCCGCCCGAGCTCCAGCGGGCAGCGGCGGCCCCGCCGGACCCCGGCCCCGCCAGACCCCGGCCCGCGGCCGGTCACACGGGACACACCGTGGGGTTCGCACAGGAGGATGCGCTCACAGAGAGCAAAGTGACTCTCCTCGGAGGCTGCGTAAGCCCCAAGGATTTAAAGAAAGCAGCTCGCAACGCAGGCTGCGCACAGCTGGAGTGAGGGAAGTCCAATCACAAATAGCGGGGGAAGGGCTAAAATAAAAACTTCGCCACTACTCCCAGAGCAGGGGTGGTACAAAGTCTCATCACAAGAAAGAAGTTTGGGGTTTTGTTTTGGGTTAGTTGCTTTTTTTTTTTCGTGTCAAGTCCTCTTAAGTGCTGTGGGTCCGGACTAAGCGGCAGGAGCAGCAGCTCTGCCAGGACTTGTCTCCAGACTCTGGGGCTTTGTAGCAGCCCCCTCAGTGCTATTTCTCTGCTCACACGGGGGGTTGCACCTGGGCCAGAAGCGGCAGCAAGATGCCTCAGCGTGCATTGCTTTGGATACCGCACGTGAGATCCCTCACGGTGCGCAGCTCACGGGCAAGTTAAGGAGGTTTCCTTTTCACAAGTTTTAAGCAGATCCATTAAGACACATAAAGGGTGGGGGGGAAGTTTTTAACTTTTGTCCAATTTTAGTCTTCGGTCAACTGTGTAATCAGGACAAAAATAGCACTCTGCAATTTAGATAGTTCTGGCAGGTGCGGCAAGACTGTAGCAGGTGTTGCTGGTTCATTGTATGATCCCAGTAAAAAAAGGCACATTCAGACTCTATAGTATCACTTAAAATACCATTTATTGGAGCTAACACTATAATGGAGAGGGCAGTATAGATAATCTTACATTCATTTAGGTGCCGGGAACTCCGAGCTGTGCAGCATCAACCAGGTCTGATCGAGGTATAGCATGTCATGCAGGTCCTGCGCATGAAAAAGTGACACTATTTTGGTCATTCAAGCTATTGCAGGATTTTCTCACAATAAAACAACTATGTACATTGTTTCTACAGCCAAAAAGATAGGACGTTCACCCAAGAGCCCCTCGCTGCACTCACAGATAAAGGGCAGGCCATGCAGGGAGCATTATCGCCGGTGCCAAGCCGGAGCTGCCCGCAGGCTCCTCTGCTACAATCAACCAGGTAAATTCATCCCACGGCCACCAAACACGCAGTCCCATGCGGCCAGGGTGGATGGGCAGTGTGGGGCAGCATAGGCTGAGCAGGCACAGGCGTAACTTAGATGGATCACTAATCCTTAGTGGATCACTGAATCTCAAATGTACAATAGTCTTCTGGTCAGGAAGGATCACTACAGGTGAGCAGATACTGAAGTTCACTGTAGGAAGTACTTATATGTGATAATTCATAACATGGGTTTTCTATATATAAGAAATTGGAGACTAGAATCATCCACAGATTTCTGGTAATTTTTATTATATATTGTATTTATATCTCTACCTTACAGCAAGCAACAAAAATATTCTAGAAATGCAGGGATGTCCTAGTCTCTCAGTAGTACAGTGAAGAGTCAAACACAACTTGCCTTATTCGCCAGGCGTATCCTAGTAGCCTTTTTACCCTTTCATTTTTGTTAACCTTTTTCTTCATAGATTATTCAGGACTTTGGAATCCACAATTATTTTGCTCTTTCCTCAAGATGGATGGTGTGAACTATACAATTAACATCAACAATTAATTGGATTAAATCCTAATGAACCTGATTAGCTAACATTATAGCTGTTAATATTACCAAAACCATTTGTCATCTTGAAATGCATTAGCATTTTTCCAATTTGACCACAGCTACTCCACTTAAGGAGGAAGGAGACAACTTTTGTATATGCAGATAACCTGACAAACTTATTTGATAGCTAAGCAACCACAAGGTCACCGGTAAGTACAGAATATCCCTATTAAAGCACATTAAAATACAGTTAAGTTCTGTGAAATGTCACTGAGGAAAAACAATTAATATAGTTCACACATGAATTTTCTCATGCCAGGGACTTAATTTCTGCTTTGAACAGAGTTCAGTGATTTTTAGCAGCTCATTTTTATAAAAACAATGTAGTAGAAAAATTAACTTAAAATTCCCTACAAAGTAATAGTAGAAAAACCTGTGTGCTTCTCTTCATTTTCTCTTCATTCTTTTTGCTGGCTTCTGTTATTCCTGGTTTAAATGACATGGTAAAATCCTTTGCCAGAACAGAACTTGTTTTCCACTAAAAATATAAATCATTCCAATTCAGGTTAACAGTCCATGCTTAAATGTTTCGTTACGATAAGTAGTTTATATAAGCCTCAGCTACTCCAGCTTTTGGCAGGTTAATCAAAAGGATAGTTGTAAGTTATGCATAAAACTAGTATATTATTTTATATAGGCATACGTTTAAAATAGTTTTTATATGATTGAACTAATTGAGCAAAAGAAGTTAAACCGAAGTTCATATGCAGACGTAAACTTGCTGGTGAACAAAACCTTTGTTTGTGTTTTTTTTTTTTATACTTACCCAAAATAGCTTTAACAAAGTTACAGGACTAACTGCATCCACACCCAAAGTGTGAGCTATTTTAAGCAACTCTTCTGTTTTCGTGAACTAGTCTCGATCTTTGCTTATCAAAGACTTCACATTCTAAACCTTTGAAGATAAGATTGACATATAATCCATATAACATTTATTAACAGTGATCACACTTAACCTTGATCACGCTACATAAACTCTAAATTGCTGGCATGGTACAAAAGCAAGTTCTGATGCAACTTTATATACTTCTGCTTTTCTTGAAAGTTGCCTGAGATCTCAGCAACTTTATTTTAAATCTGTGCTTATTCTAATCTTGTCTGCTCACCACAGTTAAAAACATGACTGAAGGGTGGTGAGGAGATCAGGGAGGGAAAACTGGCTCACAGTCTGGTAGTGACTCACACTTTCGGGAAGAACCTTTAGACCCTGCTGAGCCTCAGCCTTAAGAGGTTAATCACTTTTCTCTTCCTCCTCCCTGCAGAAGCTTAATTACTCCCTGTTAGCCAAATAACAACTATTTGTCATGGAGGTCCTAACCAGGGGAAAGATTACGCATTTGAACTGTTACTAATTTTGTTTTATGCCACTAAATCAGTTAAACTGCCGTCAAGGAAATAATTCAGACATATCAGGGACTCACAGTTTTCTGTTCATTGTTAGCCCAGAGAAAATCTCCCTGAACATTGGCTAGACCGCTCATTTCCATTCTCCACAGGATAACTACATGGAAGCAAACAGAAATTGAAGACCATTAAGCCAACTTTGTAGCAAACTGTGTTTCCAGTATCTGCCATTTCATAGTGATGTTTCAGTAGAGGATAAAACTAAAGCAAATGCCGGTGTTCGTGATCAATGTGTTAAAGTTCCTGAACAGGCTAGTCCCACCATAGAACATCTCAAGGAAGCACTGGGGACAGCATAAAAACCCAGTAAGTCTATTTGACATATACCGTAATCCAGTCCAAGCCATTTGAGAATATGTTTTTTCTGTTATTTTTAAATACTTTAAAAAAGTTTTATCTCTGGCTTATACACATGCCTCAAACATTCTCACTGAAACTATGTAGAAATTAAGCATGAAAATTATTTTAGGTTAAATAGGAAGCAGCATTAAATGCTGAAGCAGAACGGCAGCTCAGACTTTCCTAAAAAAAAAAAAAAGTCAATTTTCCATTCTATTTCCATTTTCCATTCCATTTCTAAGTCTTCTAAAGCAATCTTTAAAACTATTCCAGCAAAGCACCCCTACTTTATTATAGTTTTCTGCTATTTGTACACATATGCCCAACACATGCATTTCTATTGAAACTTGACAAAGAAACATAAGGAATAGGTAAAACAGAGCATTAAGTTACCTTTCAGTTCCTCCCTGGTAACACACATCTTTTTCTACACTTGTAGCTGATATGGCATTTCTCACCAAGTTACAGAACTCACCGTAGAACAGAATACCACAGATACCGTGCTTGCAGAAAGGAAGAGGAAACTAAATCCCCAGCGTGTACTGCAGCAACCATTTCATACCATGTTTTGAGATGGAAACTGGAGAGAGAAATGGTCAATGGAAAAAGCCATTTAAGGAGGGTTAGTGTAGAAGACTGACAATATTGACTCTGTATCTACAAGACCAAAAAGAGATTAAAATCCCATTTGCTAAGACATGGAACACATAAACATCTTAACAACTAAGTAGCTGAGAGTGAAAAGGGCAAACTACTGCAGATATCACCCAAGGTCAGTGAGACTACTAAAGGTTGGGAATAGGAGGTATTTCTCCTGTCCAGCCCCATCTCTATGCTGGAGAACACCTTGCCTAAAATACTTTCTTTAGTGGTACATTCTGTTGTCTGTAGATCAATAGATGAACAAGATTGTTTCCATCGGGATGCAGACAACAGAATCTTTTCCTGTACATAAATGGTAGTTCAGTAATAGCTGTGGTTTTATGTCCATCAGCCCACCTAATTGGCAGGCAGTAACCCTAGGGATATATAGCTCATTAATTAGAATTAGGCCAGTCATTCTGCTTTCACCTTAGAGTCAAACAGAGAAGTCAGTTTAGACCAGCATGATTATTCAGATGTCATGCTAAATATTGATGCTAAGTATTAGAAGGGAGTCAAGTGACTGGCAAAAGGAAGATCTTTGAAACCAATTCTTCAGATTTTTCAAGACTGTCCAGAATCTCAGATAATTTTTAAGCCTGTACAGTCTCAGACCTCTGAGCAACATGTTAAACAGTAGTAAATTTCTTCCTATTCTCATGGTTTCATTCCAGCCAGCAACTAAGCCCCACACAGCTGCTTACTCACTCACTCCCTGCTGGTGGGATGGGGGAGAGAATCAGAGGGTAAAAGTGAGAAAACTCATGGGTTGAGATAAAGACAGTTTAATAGGTAAAGCAAAAGCTGCACACTCAAACAAAGCAAAGCAAGGGATTCATTCACCAGTTCCCATCGTCAGGCAGGTGTTCAGCCATCCCCAGGAAAGTCAGGCTCCATCATGTGCAACGGTGACTTGGGAAGACAAACACCACTCGGAACATCTCCCCGTCCTTTTTCTTCCCCCAGCCTTATATGCTGAGCATGACATCATATGGTATATATTATAATATCCCTTTGGTCAGCTGGGGTCAGCTGTCCTGGCTCTGTCCCCTCCCAAATTCTTGAGCACCCCCAGCCCACTCGCTGGTGGAGAGGTGTGAGAAGCAGAAAAGACCTTGACTCTGTGTAAACACTGCTCAGTGGTAACCAAAACATCCCTGTGATATCAACACTTCTCAACCCAAATTCAAAACATAGCCTCATATGAGCTACTGTGAAGAAAATTACCCCAGCCAGAACCAGCACATCTGTATAATTAGGCACAGCAACATTCTCTCCTTGGAGCACCTTCCTTTCCCCTACCCCAATCCCATTACTACTTTGGGAAGACAGCACCTTCACCCAGCTCCAACTGTTCAAACAGAAGCGGGACCTTAATTTCCTGTGCGCTGTCCTTCCCAGTCACTGTTTCTCTCTGGAGCATTTCTCAAGACAAGAATCTACATCAGCTCAGCAGCCTCACGCTGCAGAGCTGGCTCACAGCTCGGTCTCAGACAGCTTCCACAGTTTGCTGAAGGAAGGGAAGGTTCAGGCAGGGAACAGCCCTGCTTTTGCCTCTTGCTGGGCATTGCTTTAGACCCCAGTCCTCAAGCACGGCGATAGCATATGTAGCACACACACACACAGATTTATTAAGTGTGCGTACATGTTATATACCAAATCACATTTATGGTGAAATCATGAGGATGCCTTTTCCAAGCCTACAGAACTAAGGGAGTGGGTGTGGAGGAAAAAATTAAAGTCAACACTTACCTGAACTACTGCTGGCAAGAATGCTCAGTCACTACTGCAGAACAAGATAATGCTTTCTAACATTCAGGGTCGAGTGTCATACTAGCACAGGAACACTTTAAAGACAAAAATTTTGTGTACAGTTGACTACTTTGTCCAGCAGGTGCTGCTGGAGACCACAAAACACATTAAAGATAAGGTCAAACTCATCAGCTTTGGCAGAGGGTCGAACAATGCATGGCAATTATTTTTTTCCCCAGTTCAACAAGAATAAGGTGACTAAGTATACTTTTATTCATGAGACTTTTAAATGTTATCATCTGAAGTAATGCAATGTATGAAACAGAAACCCTATTTTCAAATATACAAACAGCGCCCACCTCCATTTCTAGGTGGAGGTAAAGCTTCTCGATAACTTCATGAAAAAAACAAGTTGTCAGTAAGTTTTTCAGGTTCTACGTCTTAACTAGTTCGCATTCATCCCAGCTAAAATAAAACGTGTTACTAGGTCTGTGGTAATCGACAGCTCATATCTGGGAGGTAGGGAGAAAGCAGGAAATCAGTGAGCTGATGGGACAAGGTCAGGTTGGATGGGGCTCTGAGCAACCCGATCTAGTGCAAGATGTCTCTGCTCATGGCAGGTGGGTTGGACTAGATGACTTTTAAAGGTCCCTTCCAATGCAAACCATTCTGATTCTGTAACACTTGGAACTGGGAAAAAAAAAAAAAAAGACAACTAAATTTATTTTAGTAATTCTTGCTGGTCAACCCTGTGTGAATTCATGGCAAAAATTGCTGGGAGTGTGATATGCAATCTGTGAAAGTAGAACAACAATTTATGGTTATGCTACAGTTTCCAGCTGGAAGGTGCTAACTTCTCTTTACAGACATACCCCTCGTCCATCTGTTTGCCTTCAAGGCCAAATGTTTTTGCAATAAATTAGTAAGCTACCAAAATTACTGTAAGATTGTTTCTATTAAAAAAGAAAAACCCTTCAATGTCAGTAAAAACATACCGCTTCTCACTCAGTAAGCATCTGAACCACGGAATCACTGAATTTGGGAGTATTCATTGGAAACATTAGCATGCACTGCCAAATTCTCTGCCTCTTCTCATTGGCCACCATTGGGCCGGGATTCTCAGCCTCATCACTGGCCTCAGGAAAGCTTACGAAACTTTGAGATAAAATTTCATCATACTTACTGCTCCCATAAACTACTTAAAACCCCTGAGGCTCCTTTTTAAACATTCTCCTTGGCGCACAGGAGAGTTAAAGCATCCAAAGCCACTTCAGTTGCATGGTTTAGGATGGGCATCCCTTCCAATGGCAGGTATGAAACCAGTGACCAGCAACACAATAGAATCATAGAACCAGTTATGTTGGAAAAGACCTTTAAGATCATTGAGTCCAACCATTAACCTAACACTGCCAAGTCCACCACCTAACCATGTCCCTAAGCACCACGTCTACACATCTTTTAACACCTCCAGGGATGGTGACTCTACCACTTCCCTAGGCAGCCTGTTCCAACGCCTGACAACCCTTTCAGTGAATAAATTTTTCCTAATATTCAATTTAAACCTCCCCTGGCGCAACCTAAGCCCATTTCCTCTCGTCCTATCGCTTGTTACTTCGGAGAAGAGACCAACACCCTCCATGCTACAACCTCCTTTCAGGTAGTTGCAGACAGCGATGTCATCTCCCCTCAGCCTCCTTTTCTCCAGGCTGAACAGCCCCAGTTTCCTCAGCCGCAAAATTCCTCAGTCTGCAAATGTACAGATTACTCAATCTCCTCATCCAGATCATTGACAAAGAGATTAAACAGATCTGGCCCCAATACTGAGCCCTGGGGAACACCACTCGTGACCGGCCACCAACTGGATTTGGCTCCATGCACCTCAACTCTTTGGGCCCGGCCCTCCAGCCAGACTTTCACCCAGCAAAGAGCACACTTCTATGAGGCTGTGTAGCTACTGTGTACAGCTTATTTGCACAGCAATTCCTGTATTGATCTAACAAGCCTCTGAAAATTATCATAGGTAGATCAAATTTATTTACACTACACAGAAAGGTGTATTAAGTTTGTTGATCCACCATCAACTGATATTTACAGCTGTTTGGAAGTATGCTTTAAGAGAGGTCTCCTTTAGTGTAGATGAACATTAAAATGCTGCAACAAAACCATCAAAGATATTCTGAGTTCTCTCACAAACAAGACAGGACTATCATACAAAGTAAAAATTTAAAGGTATTCCAATCTATCTGTTTTTACTGATGAGAACTGCATATTCAGATAATAAAGTTACTTAAACCAAGCCTCTGAATTTCACTGCCATTTATGATGAGCACCGAAATCTCTTACAAATAAAAATTCTCAGCACTTTTCATTTGCTAACTGCAAAATTAGTTTATGTTAGTCCATTCAATTCACATACATCTTCTCCAAGTCACCTGCAACTCTTTAATATAGCAATGTAAAAGCTTCTCCAATAGACTAATCTATTAAGCATTTATAGATTTTACTGTGTCTTTCTTCTTTATGTGAGGTAGAATGCAAATGCATAAATATTCTGCATCCATGCCACAGAACATGCTGTTATTGTGTACCCTGGACTATCCTGATTCCTCCCACTGTTCTTCCAAACCAGCAGTTCTCTTCCCATTTTCAGCAATTCATGAGTTTTCCCCTCCTTACCTCAGACCCAGGTCTTTCTTCACATAGTTTCATCTAGTCCTCCATCTTCACAGTTATGGGTTCCACTTCAAATCTTCCAGGGGCTTCATCTTTCCATCATGCAGTACCATTCATTTCTGAAGCTGTAGAGACAGACTGCTATAGATACTAATGCACACACTGTGGTGTTTCTCTCCTAACATAACTACCAGCGAGTATGTTACCTCTGTCCCGCTCTCATGAGAGGGAATCACAAGCATTATGCAGGAGCAGGATGCAGATCTGATCAGGACTTGCCATAGTATATTCCTGACTCAATATTTTATTTCCACAGCTACAGTTAAATAAGTGTTAGACAATATTAAACAAAACTTTTAACTTTAATATTCAAATTCAACACTATTAAGAACAAATAGAGCAAAAATGGGAAACATTGTTCCAACTAAAATTAATGAAGCCAAGCCAGTAATTAGAACAGTTCTATTTTTTAGCAACATCTGTCAGCCTAGGTCCAACATCAGTACAGGTTCTGACAGCCACATTCTGTTCATTTTGGAACTTAAAACTGAATAGTCAAGCTTTGACTGCTGGCATCTCAAACTGCAGTTTCAGTATAGTATACTATAAGCACGATCAAACTTATGTACATAAACAATGAAGAACAACCTGAACACTTAAACTAAACAATTATTTACAAGTATTCCAACATTAAAAAAAAATGTACAATAGCCTCAAGAATGGGCAACTGAAGAGAATATCAACATTTAGAGAACCTTATTAGAAAGAATTACAAAACATCAATAGCCAAGACATTAACAATTGCACTACACTAATACAGAATCCAAATATTAAATTGGTGCATTATTTCACAATGCACTAGCTTCGAGAGAAAGATGCTGCCTTCACTAAAATGCAGCTTAGATTTGTTTCACGTAATTGTTTTAACAAGAAGCCTATTAACACAATAATGATTGTTTTAATGCTACAGTTTACAGCGAGGACAACAAACTAAAAATAGCAGCAGTTCCACATGGCACTTATTTCCACAGGTTTCTAAGCTGTGGTTTATGCAATGCCTACAAAGTGCTCCCAGTTGAATATACAAATAAAATTCACAATAAAAGTCTACCTGACATCAGGTACATTGAGTGTAGGTGGCCTTAAAAGCCCGTCTTTCAAAATTTATTCCCCTCTACTCCAAAAAAAAAAATCAGTTAACTACCAAAGCAAGGCCCCTTCCCTCCCTCTTAAATATCATTAAGGGATATTACTTGTTATTACAATGCTGTAACACTACAAAGCAGCACACCACTATAGTGGTTAACCCTGGGAAAATGTAACATCTAACAGTGTAACTGAAAGTCTTAGGGATTAACATCCAGGATCCTCTATAGACAAGATAGTAACTGAGTCCATTAACTCAAAAGGTTAATATAGCTAATCAGCCATATTGTACAAGTAAAAACCAGAAGCAACTCCTGTAAAACTAGAGACACTAATTAAAGACGGGACAAGAAACCAGGAATTGAAAGCTTCCTTCAATTCCTTAGGCTTCAGTCCAGCAGAGATGCTATAGCCATCCTCAGTAGTTCTTTTAGACTTCATAGTTAGTATATAGTAAGACTAACTGAGCGGTTCATTTTCTTTCCAATGAGTCGCGATGGTCTATTCTGTGTTGTAGATCTAGTTGTCATTCTGTCAGTGAACAATGCTCGCTCCTCAGCTGCAGCCTTTGCCATCTGCGCCTTCTTCAGCTCTCTGCAAGGCATAGAGAGAGTCACACTTAAGCAACAGTATCGGTAAGGACTCCCAGGCGTATCACAGCGAGAGTGTTTCAAATGAATCACAGCAGTTCAGAACTCATGTCTTTCCATCAGTTTAGGTTATACTAAGACCATTATCATTCACATCCATCTGTTTACAACCCAGAGGACAGAAGTGGGATGTTTGTTACTTGTCTAGATATTCATTCTTTCGAACAAGGGAAGGAAATGACAGATTCACACAACTCAGATTTTAAAATCCAGCCTTTTATAAGCAGCTCAACACTTCAGTTACCTTCTACATGCTATACGATAAATCACTGAAGAGCTAATTACTTAGGTTTATCCAAAAGAAGCATTCAGCCACAACTGAACTTCTGCAGGAGATTCAGACAGAGCTTAGATGAATGTAATTGGCAACAGTCGACTCAGGAAGCACCCTTTTCCTTTTGCATACCCACATCAAAAGCTTATCACAACCTAAATCTTTATTGCCTAACAGAAAAACTTCATCCCAAAACCGCAAGGCTGAGTCACTGAAGGTAGCACAGGCCATTGTCCCCGTGCAATACTCCGTCAACTATTCAGTTTCAGGGAATTACCAATACTCAGTCTGAGGATGAAGTTAAATAAAACTCTGAAATAGTCTGACTAAAGAGCAAAGTTATCTTTATGAAGGGTTTCCCCACACACCCCTTTGGTCCTTGCCTTAAATGTTGACAATGGCTAAGTGTCAGGATTCCCCCCATAATCTTTTCCTTGTCCTATCCCAAACTACCCCTCAAATAATTTTCTCTTCTGTAAGAGCTATTACTTGTAATCTCACTTCACATCTGGAGCCCAAGATCAAATTTTATAAGCTTGCTGCATATTGGTGTAGGTGTACTTAGTTCTAAGTTGCATGTTTTAGTATAATAAGCTACTACCATTCTTAGAAGCCAAAGTATTATTGATTAACACCCACGTCCCAACTAATCCTTCCCACATTATCACTATATCAGTTCACTGCAGGAGAATGCAATCAATTTTCAGTCACCTTCCCTAAAGACTGGATGCCAGTCACAAATGGACAGCCACCCACCACACCATTACCAAGTAATTAAGTTTTACAATATACTCCCATTCTTCCCTAGAAGTCTAATCTTGAATTCTTCCTTCCTCTGAAGAAGATGACACAGTAGAAAAGCTGAGTTTCCTAACAAGAATTCCTTTCACTGATGATACCTTGCATACACAAGTATGGTATGTATCTTAAATGGGTCGAGTGCAGGAGTGTTAAAAAACCAAAATAAAACATAAACCAAAAGTACCTACACCTGAACTATTTTATGGAACACTATCCTACACAATGTTAAAAATTACTGCGGCCAAGTGTTCCTTTTAAAACACTCTTGTTGCCAAGCCAGAAGCAGTCTTCACAAAACATTAGCTTTGCCAACTTATCCTTTGACATGATACAAAAATATGTTGCCTTTGTACAAAACAAGCAAGTTACCTCAACAAATCTGTCCTTGAATAACCTGCACAAACTGTCAAATTACTCCTTATGCAGTCAGTGTAATTCATAGGAGGATTATAAAGATAACCATCTAAAAAGGCAAGTCTGGCTACATTCAGACTGTAGCATGGCAAGATAAGCAGATAGCAACAGAGACAATCCAAACATGAAGTTAACATCTTCATTCAACACAAGCCAGTCAGAAAGTAACCAGTGTTCTATATTCCCTCTTAAAAGCCTGCCTATTACACATATGTGCAAAGTTAACAACAGTGAAAGATTCAAATGATAACTTCTTAACTTACTAACTCTTTCTCTGAAACTTAAGCAGAAATCAGACTTTCCTAAAGGGAATATCTTCTTCAAAGCTTTAATTCAGCGTTGAGTGTTTGAGCGAGGGGTAGGACAAGATGACCTCCCAATACAAAAGATTCTCTGGTAACCTAATAATACTGCTGTGTACAAGTCGAATTAGTCCAAAAACATTCCTGATGTGCTCTTTCATTTAAGTTCAAACTAGCTCATATAAGTCATGTTTTCCAACATGTTTCAGCGTAAAGATGACCTGGGAAAAATATAGACTCAAATAGTATAGATTTAAGTTACACTCTACAAGTCACAAAAGTATGCATTATGCTTGAAACATTTTTTAAAAACTGTAATGTTTTGCATGCCTTGAATACTAATAGTGTAGTTGAGATTCCCTTAGGGCATTCAAGAAGTTCCTTCTGTGGAAAAAGCTCCTTTTGAAGTTATGTAACCCACTTTGTACTCTCAGGTATGGACCTGCATACAGATTTGTGGACCTGATGCAGAAACAAGGACGGTCCTGTTTTATCATCACTCTACTCTTATATGAAAACCCATTAGAAATTAAGTTATATTTAAGGACCTCAAGGAACTACTTACTTCTGCAGGAGCGAGTTTTTGAACTTTTCAGCATTCAGTTCTATCCGGAGCTGCTCTGCACTCTTTTTTGCTGCAGAGAGAAGCACTGAATGCTTGACTAGTCCCACAGCCGAAGGCCTTTTCTCGGGATCAGGATTAATCATAACCTTGGAAGAAAAGAAAATAAGGCGTTCTATTTAATGCCAGTAATACAGTAAATCACACTAATCAGCGAGCCACTAGGTACAAGAGTTCTTACTTTTAGTAAGTCTAGTAATTCTTGGGAAAGCACTTGTGGTATTCTAGGTAGTTTTCCTTGTCGAATTTCATGCCATTGGTCCCCATTGCTTGGAAGTGGTTCAGCCCCAGCAGCACAGACAACAGTCAGAGCAAGAGCAAAAATATCCGCTTTTGGCAAATGCATGTAGTTCTTGAAAAATAAAGAAAAATAAATTTACTACATGTACCACCCAGTGTAAGAAGAAATCTAACACACAGCTAAATTATTCAGCACTGAGCATATCTACAACAATACATTCCCCTTTAAAGAACTTTGAGTGTTTCAAGGTGATACTATTCAGGAAGTTCCTCCTCCAGCAAGGAGGTGGCAGACAGCAACTCAATTACTGCAAACAAAACAGCATGCAGACCCAACATCACTCTTTTCCACAAACAGAATGGTTACCTCTTGCAGGACTTCATTTGCAAGAAAGCGGCTATCACCTTCCTCCACTTGTGGGCTAGATACTCGAGTTACATGACCAAGGTCACCTGAAAAAAAGAAAAGAAAGTTATTTTTCAGAATCACAGAAGGTTAGGGATTGGAAGGGACCTCAAAAGATCATCTAGTCCAATCCCCCTGCCAGAGCAGGAACACTTAGGTGAGGTTACACAGGAAGGCGTCCAGGCGGGTTTTCAATGTCTCCAGAGAAGGAGACTCCACAACCTCCCTGGGCAGCCTGTTCCAGTGTTCGTCACCCTCACTGAGAAGAAGTTTCTTCTCAAATTTAAGGGGAACCTCTTGTGTTCCAGCTTGAACCCATTACCCCTTGTCTTACTGTTGGGTTGTCACCGAGAAGAGCCTGGCTGCATCCTCGTGACACCCACCCTTTATATATTTATAAACATTGATGAGGTCACCCCTCAGTCTCCTCTTTTCCAAGCTAAAGAGACCCAGCTCCCTCAGCCTTTCCTCATAAGGGAGATGCTCCACTCCCTTAATCATCTTTGTGGCCCTGCGCTGGACTCTCTCCAGCAGTTCCCTATCCTTCTTGAACTGAGGGGCCCAGAACTGGACACAATATTCCAGATGAGGTCTCACCAGGGCAGAGTAGAGGGGAAGCAGAACCTCTCTGGACCTACTAACCGCCCCCCTTCTAATACACCCCAGGATGCCATTGGCCTTCTTGGCCACAAGGGCACAGTGCTGGCTCATGGTCATCCTGCTGTCCACCAGGACCCCCAGGTCCCTTTCCCCTACACTGCTCTCTAATAGGTCATTCCCCAACCTATACTGGAACCTGGGGTTGTTCCTGCCCAGATGTAAGACTCTACATTTTCCCTTGTTGTATTTCATTAAATTTTTCCCCGCCCAACTCTCTAGCCTGTCCAGATCTCGCTGGATGGCAGCACGGCCTTCTGCCATGTCAGCCACTCCTCCCAGTTTGGTGTCATCAGCAAACTTGCTGATAGTACACTCAATTCCCTCATCCAAGTTGTTGATGAATATATTGAATAATACTGGTCCCAGAACTGACCCTTGAGGCACTCCACTAGATACAGGCCTCCAATTAGACTCTGCTCCATTGACCACGACTCTCTGGCTTCTTTCCTTCAGCCAGTTTGCGGTCCACCTCACTACCCGATTGTCCCGTCCACACTTCCTCAGTTTAGCCGTGAGGATGCTGTGGGAGACTGTGTCAAATGCTTTACTGAAGTCAAGGTAGACCACATCCACCGCTCTGCCATCATCAATCCACCTTGTTATGTCTTCATAAAAGGCTATGAGGTTGGTCAAGCACGACTTCCCCTTGGTGAAGCCATGTTGACTGTCCCTGATGACCCTCTTATCCTTGATATGTCTTAAGATGGCACCAAGGATAAGGTGTTCCATCACTTTCCCAGAGATGGAGGTGAGGCTGACCGGTCTATAGTCGCCCGAGTCCTCCTTCTTGCCCTTTTTGAAGACCAGAGTGACATTTGCTTTCCTCCAGTCCTCAGGCACCTTCCCCGTTTCCCAAGACTTGGCAAAGATGATAGAGAGTGGTCCAGCAATGACTTCAGCCAGCTCCCTCAGCACCCGCGGGTGCATCCCATCTGGACCCATGGATTTATGGATGTCCAGATTGCTTAATTGCTCCCCAACCCAGTCCTCACCAACTGAGGCAAACTCCTCCATTGCCCTGCCTTCCTCTGGGGCCTCAGGGGTACGGGGCTCCTCAGGACAGCCTCCGGCAATGCAGACAGAGACAAAGAAGGCATTCAGTAATTCTGCCTTCTCTGTATCTTCTGTCACCAGGGCACCCATCCCATTCATCAGTGGGCCTACATTGCCTCTGGTGTTAGTTTTATCTGCCATGTATTTGAAAAAGCTCTTTCTGTTGTCCTTGACCCCTCTTGCCAGGTTTAACTCTAAGGAGGCCTTTGCTTTCCTAGTTGCCTCCCTACATTCTTTAACAACAGCCTTATATTCTTCCCAAGTGGCCAGCCCCTCCTTCCATGATTTGTAAACTCTCCTCTTCCACTTGAGTCTGCCCAGCAGTTCCCTGTTTAACCATGCAGGTCTCCTGGCTCCCCTCCTTGACCTCCTACGTGTCGGGATGCACTGATCTTGAGCTTGGTAGAAGCAGTCCCTGAATGTTAACCAACTATCTTGGGCCCCTTTACCTTCAAGCAGCCTTGCCCAGGGGATTTCCCCCAGCAATTGTTTGAAAAGGCCAAAGTTGGCCCTGCTGAAGTCCAGGGTTGCAATTCTGCTTGGTATTCTGCTCCCAGAAGACAAATAGACAATGCAATTCTTTTAAGCATAACTGTGCTGCTTCTCACCTATTTTAAATATTACTCTATCAGATGACCAGTCATCATCATCACCTTCTTCTGAAGTTGTACTTGGGACTGATGTCCTAGATATAAAAATATTACCTGAAAAAGAGAAGAATTGTTTTTAAAAAAAAAAAAAGTCCAATTTCTACTTTATCTAGTTTCACTACAGTGTGCTTTAGCCACACAGAAATTTTAGTTGTATACATACCAAGTTAGTAGAGCAAGAAAGAAACTGTAACACTCGCTCTGGCCCCTCTGCTGGGAAGGGAGCCAAGCGTTATGCAAGTAGAGCCAATTACACAAAAAGAACCCAAGATAAACTCAACAACAGTTTGCTAGCCAATTTTATAACCGATATCTTTGTACTGCTGTTTAGAACTTCGGTGAAGAATCTACAGTTAGAAAGGTGTGGCTAACTGCTCATTTTTCTACAACAGATTAAATTAACTGAGGAAGTTGTCAATACAGAGTAAAGCAGTTAACAAACTTACTAGGTTTGATATCCATGTGTACCAGTGACATTGAATGAATATACTTCAAGCCTCGAGCCACCTGAAGTAGCAGGTCCTTCAGTTCTGGTTCAGTAAAATAACGCATATTCCTGTAATTTTCACTTATGGCATCTGCTAAGCTGCCACCTAAGACAACATTAAAGAAAACAACTCATTATTTTATACCAAACAGTTGACAAAGTAATGATAACTTTCTTCCAAAAGTACAACTGGCTTCCAAAATTAACAGTGAATATATGAAGAACTTGCTGATGATACATAGGAAGTGTAAAATCTAGTGCTGTATCCCCTCTTTACAGCCACGTAATATATCAAAATTATTTTTTTGCTGTAGTTGCCATGCAAATTACAGGATACCAATACAAGGAAAAAGACCTCTCTCCCTCTTCCAGATCTCTGGCAGGCTATCAACAATGGCAAAAAGCTTCAGAGATCAGGTCCACTTCGCTTTTTAAAGGGCACTCTCTGGTAATTTTCTCTATTCCATCTTGTACTACTGTACAGAAGAAAGAACAGTTTTGCTGCTCGCAAATGTCTCACTGTACTTCCAATATGCTCAAACACTTAAGACTTTTTCTGCAATTTTTTATAGTTTTTGCTTCATATATCTGATATGCCTTCTCCAACAGAAAGGAACATCAGCCACATTTGAGACAATGATGGTATAAGCAATGTGTAGGGCAATCAATTCCTAACTAGTGCTAGGGATTTGTAGAGATACCTGTAGATCTTCAAAAATTAGATTTTTGGAAGCAAGTTCAGAACAAGCGATAAAACTTTACTTACCATTGCAATATTCATTTTGTATAAGCATATGATCATCTTCTGCCCATGCAGAGTAGTATCTTACTACATGTGAATGCTGTCCCAGAACTGCATGTGCATAGACCTCTCTTAAAGCATTTTGCCTGTTAGTCACAAAAAATAACAGCACACAGTATTACGAAGGGAAATAAGTTCAATTTCAGCTTCATAGGAACGCTTATTATCATACACCTCTGCCAGCTCAGGTTTGTAATTAAAATCTCCATATTCAGTTCTGTGGCATGGTAAGGTAGATTCGCATTTATATCCCAACAGCTAATATAATTTAGATTGTATTTACAGGCTAAGTATATGAACATCAAAACCCAGATTTTGTTGCAGATAATTCTTGAGGGAGTTGCCACTTCCATTACGTACTTTCCAAGCAGCAGTAGCAGCAAGCTTTGAGAAGCATCACTGAAGTTTTAGGAAAAAACTAATTATGATCATAAGCCAGAAGTATGACTGAACTCAACATTCCTGACTTCTTGTGTATAAGTCTGGTATGTAATTTCAAGCAATTTAAACTTGTGGAGTTTTATATTATAACTATTACAACAGTAGGGGAAAAAGCCATGAATCACAGACTCATTCACAAATGCCAAAAAATACTCCAAAACTGACTTAACTAATCTGCATGTCACTCAAGTGGACATGATGAGGACCCACTTGAAAATATTGCTTTCCTTTCATATCTCAAAGGCTCATCACTGCAGTTTACTCATACAGTCCCCTCCTGCCATTAATGCAAGTAAGCATTATTCTAATTTTCCAGATGAGAAAAATCTGTTTCCACACAGAACATTGGGACAACGTCTGCTAGGAGAAAGGCCCAGTAGCCTTTCCTCTGCAGTACTGCACAGTGCCCAGGAGAAAAAAAAAAAAAAAAAGTAAAGTGACTTCAAAATTGTACGTTTTACATTTAGTTCGTGTATATTTATAGTTTTCTCTTAAATGCCTTGCCTAGAAACCAATACAAAGAGACATGGGAGGAAAAAGCACCAAGAGGTGATTTAACTTTTAATAGCAGGAAATACTTACTCATCCACTGAGCCAGCTAAGGGCTTCTTGGATCGCTTTATTGCATAGATGCAGCCATCAAGCCTCTTCACACATTTAAACACAGAACCGAATTCACCAGATCCGATCTTCTCCAGCTCATGAAATTCAGTTGCATATCGTGACTTCATATTACTTTCTGTTATTGTTATCCTCTGCAAAATTTAGAAAGGAAAATACTTAGATCTGCAGATACACAAACTGCCAAACTTAGTATCAAGTTCTACAGATTAATTACCTTAGCAGGTCTGATTGTTTCATCTTCAGGCTCTCCATCACTTGCTTCCATGTCCTCTCCACAAGAGCTGAAATTCACACTAGTTACTTTTGCAGAAGTAATATGGCTTAAGTAAACTTAAAACTGAAGTCTAGCAGCTGTTGATTTTTCTGAGATCTAATTCTCCCATTCTAGCTACGCTTAACTAATTGAATTCTATTTATTTGTAAATGCAAACTCATAGAATAAAGGTACCATGCTAATATCTTTGTAATTTATTTCTTCATGTTTCATAGTAGTATTTAATGTGATTTTCCCTCCTCAAATAAAGACTATTTACATAGCTCATTCAGTCAGGTAAAGACTGCAGGACACGGCCTAGTCTATCCTCGCTGCATAATCAAAAGATCTAATGCTAAATAGTTATTTCATAATATCTTGTATCTCAAAGCAGATACTTTGAGAGCTATATTATGCATGACTAACGGATTTTCAAGGAAAAGTACTTTCATAGGAGCAACTCGTAACAAAACTTTTACAGCTAAAAGTAGTTCTAAAGATAAGCTTAACAAAAGAAGATACAAGTTACTCACTCATTCCAGTGTGTTCTCTTCCTCCTACGACATTTTCCTTCAGAGTTGTGAAGGAACATGGAATCAGGAGTGAAGGGATTGATGTTCACATGAGGTGTTTGTCTAATATCTTCTTCTTGCCTCTCTGATCTCCCAACATTCATAAATAGAGAACCCCCTCGAAGTTTGACTGAGCTGGAGCCTATTCCTTGTGCTTTAGAAAGCAAACTCTGTATTTAAAAAAGAAAAAAAAAAAAAAAAAAAAAAGACCAAAAAAGACATTTATAGCCTCCATATTGCTTTAGACGTAAACAGCAGGTCATGTTTGAAAGGCATCATTACAATATTGTCTAATCAAAGTTAGCATGAGTTATTTAAATACCTGCATCTCCATCAAAAAGAATTCCAAATAAACTATCAGGCTTTACACTCCACACAAAAACAATTAAAGGAAACACTGAATGTTAAAATAATTTTTAAAAGACAGGAAAGACTATGAGAGCAGTGTTTTTCTGTCCTTAATCATATAATCACCTAAACTTGTTGGACAATTCTTTGTCCATGAAACGAACACAGATAAAACTCATGGACCATCCTGTCCTCTGTCACTGTGATTTTCACATATGGAGTTCAGATGAGACACATAAATTATCTTTGGTAACTACAAATTTAGCTGGCAAACTAAAAAAAAAAAAAAAGAAAAAAAAGGTAATAAAAGATTTAATATTGATGCGCAGATGCCTCTTCACGAACCTACAAAAAGTTACTCAAGAATTGACAGCACTGTTGCGCTGTCAGTTCAATACCCGAAACAGATCTTTTGAGTGGTTGGGCATTTTCCAGGCACAGGATGAAACCTCTCTCAGGTAGGCAGGGCAGTTTGCACCTGAGACTCCTACATGCTGGTGAGGATGCCAACCACTGATCTCTTCAGATCACGAGCCGGATTATTGCCTTATCCTAGCAACACCTTACAAAATACTGAATTGACATAACTAAAGCCCCAAACCACCATCTGGAAGAAGGCTCAATACTTGGGAATCTCAACTGCACTCCCCAAATCTGGGCTAGATTAAGACTTTTAGGTCACTGTGTGTCTCAACACACATTTCACTACTTCCACAGGCCACCTTAACCAAATGATTCTTCCAGATTCCAAAGATAATGTCTCCAAGATAGCTCATGTACAACTGGGGCACCTAACTTGAGAATCCCACTGAATCGCAGCGTTAAGACCTTGATTTTAGTATCACAATCCACAAGGCTCTTGCATCGCTCAAGTGTCTGCTCCTGATTTAGTAAAATACCATCACCAATTTACGATTTCCAAACATGTACCACTGATTTCTACCAGTGAAATGTCATTTGAGATGGGAGCTGTAGAAAACCAATTAACAAGGTTGCCTTCCTCGCACCTTAAATCAGTTGTTTTCAATCTATAGTCTATAGACCCCTGGGAGATTATCCCCAAGGATTATCCCTGGATTACTTTTAAAGGGCTATACAAAAAGTAATGAAGAAAGGAAGCCCATTAACACTAGATTTAAATTCACCATACGGTGTTAATTTACATGAGTGTCGAGTTCAAAAGTTGAAACGCCTTCCAAAAGTCTGCTATTGACGGAGTTACCTATCCCTTTCAGCTTTCTAACCCATCAGTTTAACAGCACCGGCTACTCAAATAGCCTTTTACATTTGGTGCGAAATAGCTAACGCACACCCTGCACTGGCTTACAGTACAAGAGCAGAACTCAAGAGCCCAATTCGGGCTTTAACTTTCTGGTTATAAAGGTACAAATGCCCACACGACGCTAAAATATTTAGTTTTAAGAGTTTCATGTTCTAGTTCAATCTTTTAAAAAAACCCTTTTCCACAAAATATAGTAAAAGCAGGGTAAAGATATTTATAGATGAATTATACATAAAACCGCGTTTATAAATATTTTGTATGTACAAGGGGGGACCGTGCCACGCCCCCAGTCACCCTACGGGACAAACCGCACGACTGGGGGGCGCGGCGCTGCTGTCCCTCCCCCGTTCGCCCAGGCCGTGGCCGGTGGGCGGGCAGCGCGGAGCGCACCGGGCAGCGCACCGAGCGGCGCCGGGCCGGGCCCGCGGAGCCACGCGGCGGGGCGGTGCCCGCGGCCGCCCGCCCCTCGCCCCCCCGGCCCCCCCTACTGGGCCCACCGGCGCGCGGGGCCGAGCGGCGCGTCGCCCCCCGCGGTTACATAACCGTAACGGACGGGCTGTGGGCAGGTCCCGGGGCAGCCGCCAAGTTGCCGTTACGGGCCGGCGGGTGGTGCAAGCGGCTCGCGGGGCGACCCCGCCCGCACTCGGGTCCCCACCGCCCCCTGCCCACCCCCCTCCCGCATCAACCGCCGGGCACGGCCCGGCCCCCGAGCCCTGCCCGGCCCAGCGCCCCCTCCGCCCTCACCCCGGGCAGGCCGGCCAGGGGATCCCGCGGCGCGGCGGGGCCGGCCGGGGCCTCACCTTGGGGGTGTGCGGCGTGTCGAAGAGGCGCAGCTTGCGGAACGTCTTGTGAGGCGGCGTGCCGGGGTACTCGGGCAGCGGCGAGCTGGGCTCCTCGCTCCTCAGCCGGTAACCGCCGGCCGCCGGGTGCGGCGGGGAGCGCCCGCAGTAGCGGCGGCCCTTGTGGGGGGGCGGCGATGAGGGCGAGCCGGCCATGAAATAGGCTCCGGGCGACTTCACGGGAGAGGAGCCGAACCCCTCCTCCTCCCACGAGTCCCCCTCGTCAGGCAGCGCCGCCGCCGCCGGCTCCATCTCCTCCTCCTCCTCCTCCTCCAGCAGGGGCGGGTCGCCCCGCGCCGGAGTGCGAGCCGCCGAGAGCGGCGAGTCCGCCTCCTGGAAAGCCGAGTCCTCCCCGGTGCTGTTGCCGCTGCTGCCGCCTTCCTCCTCCTCGTCCTCGTCCTCCTCCTCGCAGTCGCTGTGGCCGCTCAGGAACAGCAGTTTCTGCCGGATCGGGGCAGCCGCCCGCCGGGCCGAGACCCGCCGCGGCGGCGCCGCCTGCTGCAAGCTGAGAAAGCTCATGGCGCTTCGCTGCGAGCCCCGCTCACGGCCGAACCCGACCGCGCCGCGCCCGCTGTCGCTGCTCCGCTCCGGATTTCCGCGGGCTCCCCGCGCTGCGCCCCTGGGTGCGGTGGCGGCTCCGCACGGCGCTGCCCCCGGGCACCGCTCGCCTCGCGCTGTTCGGACTCCGCGGCTTTCCCGCGACCGTTAATCACGTGGCACGCACGCCAGCCAATCACGCCCGCCCACCCAGTTTGAAAACACGGAGGGCGGGGGCGGACCTACACACGGCCGCGTCACGAGGCGCTTTGGCGCGAACGGCGGGGGCGGGGCGGGGGCGGGGTTCGCCACCCGAAACCAGCCCCGGGGCGGCCGCACGTACGTGGGCGCCCGGTGAGGCGCGGGCGCGGCGCCATCTTAGCCCGGGGGCGCGGCCGCACCCAGCGGCGGCGGAGCCCGGGGAGCGGGCGTTGAACGGGTGCTGCCCGGAGCCGCGCGGCCCTCTGAGGGTGCGGCTGCTGCCGCACAGCGAGTGTTCGGTTTCTGGAAGAGTGTGCAAAAATCTTCCTTCCGTGTGCCCGAGAACAATAACTTCTTTCAGGGCAGTTAAAGAGAGCCTTTTTTAGCTGAAGAAAAAAATACGTTCCGAATAACTCTATTCACATGATCTGAAATGCAGTCAGAAACACAGGAGCCTCACACACAACACCCCATGCTCTTAACAATAACTCCTGCAAGACACTTTCAATCGAACCCAAAGTCTCAGCACAGCAAATGTGATACACAGTGGATGTTTATCAGGCTGTCCCTCTACAGATGCCACAACTTTGCCTCTTGGCTTCATTTTCCATCTAGTACCACCCTGATGAAATGTAACCCAACAAATAAACCCACCAGTTCTCTCTCCTGTACCAAATCACCTTAAAATGAACCCCTTGGGTAACGAAGGTCCTGAAAAAAATCATTTTTTTGCAGCCACAGGAGCCTCAAACAACCCGCAGGCAGCCAGGTGTGTGTCCCTGTTGTTTTTCTCTCAGCTTCCCCAGGCTCTCTGGGCAGGAACTCCAGCCCTAGAGCGGGGGTCCCGGGGATGCTGGGACCTGCACACAGCCCCTCTTCAGCCTCCTCCCCACAGCCCACCCCTGCTGCCTGCAGGACAAACACCTCATCTGCTGCAAGGGGGACACCGCATGGCCTGACTGCGAGCCTGAAAGCTTCAGAGAGAACAAACTAAAACTCCCAAAGCCCAGTCAGAAGAAGTTTGTACTTCACCATGTTTCCGTTGTTTGCCCATCTCCTGTAGCTGGGCCGCTGGTCCCTGATGTCCATGGCCAGAAGCCTCAGCAGCACCTTTGGACACAGCTGCAGCTCCCACAGCCGGGGCGAGGAGGTTCCCGCTGCCGAAAGGCAGGCTGTGGTCAACAGAAGGTCAACAGGACACCTGTATCTCCAACACGTAATTTATTTTTAGGCAGATTTTCTCTTGAGGCCCAAACCAAAAATACTGGGATACTTTTTCCTCCTCTTTTCACACTCGTGCTGTTCACACAACTGCCACTCTCCAAGTCCACCTGCTTTTGCGACATAAGAAACATCACGGGGATGCTAGTGTCCCATGCTCCACTTCTGCTAGCAATTCCTCCTTTTATAACCTCTTCTGACTGAAAATACCTGTTTCTCTGCATAGAGCTGCCCCTGCCACCAGCATTGCATGAACACAAGCACGTTTTAAATTAATTTGGCTAATATAACTCTGTACTCACACACACCCCCTGTGCCTGCACAGTGAAATGGTTTTGCTTGGAGCTCCATTCCCTCGAGATGCATGGGTCACTACCCATTTCTTTTGTAAGGCCTACATAGAAACATTTCCGCTTAAATATGACATCCTTACATACTTCTCACAGTTTCAATGGCCTGAAAGCTTAAGGTGGTTTTTGTTTTCAGGACAGGCAGTGGCAAGCTACAAGACCACAATTTTTGAGATTATGGAAACCTCCTGAAAACTAGTTCCAGAAAACCGAAAGCAGCCAACATAACCTATGAAAATGGGGTTATTTTGCTGCAGTTTGACAACAAGATGATTTTGACCCAGGCTGAGTGTGGCAACTCTGCTATCCTGTCCACCATGACAACCACTAGAACAAGCACTAGGAGGTCTATCCACAGCCTAACTAAAAAGCACCGCATAGCCAGTTCCTGTAGTTGGAAAGCACGTTAGCAATGGACATCATCACAGGAGGAAGAGAGGTGAGCGAGGAAGAGCTCTGCAGGCTGCCACTGCACCATACTTTACAAGCCAAATTCGTCCCAAATTCTCTGAAGCACTTTTTGAGTCTCTGTAGATCTTGCAAACTAAAGCCCT
Organism: Caloenas nicobarica; assembly: GCF_036013445.1. Lineage (NCBI taxonomy): Eukaryota > Metazoa > Chordata > Aves > Columbiformes > Columbidae > Caloenas > Caloenas nicobarica. The sequence continues at coordinate 57,069,429 of NC_088249.1, read as the reverse complement.
GACCCTCCAAATAGATGTAACAGCACATAACCTGACATCCAGGCAGTGCCTGACTTATAGTCCTATAAATTCGAGTGGCTTAAGGGCTTTCAAGATATATTTGCAAAATTAGTTTCTGGTTTTCTTTAATACTTGCTTTTAAATTAAAAAAATAAATATATCAGTCTGGTGCACTGAAGGTTTTGCTGTCAGAAATACTTATCTGGAGCAGCACACAGTCACTGACAAACTGCTGTTTTTAACTAGGGGTTTTCAAGCTCAAGGGAAACCGTTGTTCCCTCCTTTGTGGGTAGCAGGGGAACACAAATAATGATGAATGGGAAATAAATGGAACAATGGCCAACTTGTCTAGCTGTCAGAGACTGCTACAGAAGCGGGTACACTGCCATCTTGTCAGGATTTCCTGCACTTACAAGTTCCTCCGCAGTCCCCCCCAAAACCACTTTGATCAAATTGGAAGCATTCTGCCAAATAAACTAGATGAAACTCATTCAACATCAGTCAGCATCGTTGTGAAACTATGATGAGTTCATCTTATTATGAGAAGGATAAATGGGAGTGAAAAAGCAGAAGAGGAAGAAGGTCAAGTTGCTTATACGAAAAATAGAAACAGCCACCTGTGCCCAGGCTGTTGCTGGAGAACCGAGAGCAGGGACACATCTGTGCTATTCCCAGCTTTTCTCTTGGGTTCCAGCAGGTACCCAGGGGCCAGCGTGCTTGTCACCGGTGGCAGTGGTGGCGTTCCAGTGTTCATGTGAGACTTGGCGTGTATAGGGCTAGCAGGTCTCAGTGGTGGTGTGCCAACTGGGAGATGATGTCTCTGGGCCACTGACAAGCTTAAAGGTAAGCAGTTTAAAGATTATTTTATCTGGGGTTGTGCTGCTAACAGCTGCTGTTAGCCAGCAACCTCTTTTTCTTAACTGCAAGGTCCAGAGTTGAACGGGTTCTCCATCAAAGGTGGACTCGTGTCCAAAGACATGCCTGTAAGTTGATGCTGCCAGTCCTTGTACTGTTTTTAGCCTCTAGTCTGCATGCAGATAGAGCATTTCTCAAGGATGTTTTCACTCAGGAAGTGTAAAGAATAAGAGCAAGAGAATAAGGTAGACAATAGAGTGAGGAATTTGACGGCAAGTAGGATGCCTCCCAAAGTAAAGAGCGGCTTCTGGGCCCAGAATCTGGGAACTTAAGGGAAGATCTGAAGATACTCAGAAAAGAAGTTATAATGTACAATGTACATTACAAAAAGCACAGGTTTTGCAAAGCAGCCACGTACAATTCAGTATTTCTCTGTGGCTACGAGAGCACACACTGTTAACAGTTTTTAGTGGCCCCCTTTTTGCCTATATGTCTGTCTCTTAAAACTTGAAATTTCTGCTTACAAAGAAAATGGCAAAAATATCTGTTCCTAAGAGTTGTATTCAGATCAGAAATTTCCTCCAAAACATCCTAAAAGTTGAAGAGACAGAACGATTGCCATGGCTGAAAAAAGGTACAATTAGAATGCCCCATTCCAGTGCTGAAGTGAAAATGATCAAAATAGAACAGAAGTCAGGATGGTGTATATACATTTTAAAAACGCAAAATGTCTAATGCACAGAAACTAAATAGTCACTACTCATTTATCAGTATCACTAACCTTTCTTTTTCTTCTTCAGGAACATGCAAAGCCATACAAGAGGTACTTAGCCTTTTTTTTCCAATTTACTACTATTCATTTTAATAATCTGTTATGCATATCATTTGAGACATTTTGGAAGCAGTTTTTAGAGATGCAGGTAAAAAGATAAAAGCCTACTAAGAGTTTCAAGAAGCTCAGCCACCTTCTCCCCACTAACGTTATCCTCAGGAACCTACATACATTGAAATATCTGCCCTGAATACATGTTTAAAAACAAAAAGCAGCTAATCCTGTCTGTCCCACAAACCATTCTTGTACTTTCCAATTTTTCAGTCATTATGACCTGTACTCAAATCTGCAATAGCTCTACACCAAAGCAAAAAGCCCACTGGAGATGTAGCTTTGGAACACTCTTGTTTCTCCAGGAGCTTTCTGCAGCCATGTGGTAATTTCTGTTATGCCAGCAGACCCACCAGATGTTAGGAAGTCTGCCTCTTGTCCTTGCCTTGCTAAGATGCCTGCTCAGAAGCCTTTCAGCCAAATACTACAGAATCAAGCAGTGACATTATAAAGAGTCTAAAACTCTCCAGAAAAACAAGGAAAATGCAGCAGCCAGTCAACATAAAGGCTGGTGAGGGATTTGAACAGAGGGTAAAATATTTGGGTTTTGACAGTAACAGAGGACACTTTTTTGTTAGAGCAAAAATTCTGCACAATCACTTGTGCCCTGAAAGTGTAAATGTTTTGCCATTCCTTTGAGTAAAATGCTTCAAATAATCTAAACAGAACAAAAATAATCCAAATAAAATCTCTTATTGCTTCAGAACCTGAGTTCGATGGGATCTAAGGGGGTCACATTTCCATTAGAGATAAATATAAAGACTCTGTAGGACAAAATGCTTGCTTGTTGATATGAGCTTGTATGTTTATTGGGATAATTAAAGTCTGCTTTGAACACAACCTTCAGTTGAAAGAGTCTAGTATCACACTCCTGATAGGGTTAGGTGTCAACCACTTACTGCTAATGGTGATGGTCTAATTACATTTTCCTTTGGCCAGGTGAACTTCACTAGCAAAATGAAAAATAGCATCAAAGGAATGTCAAACTGCTGGCAACACCTAGACTACATTTTAAAATACACATAAGACAACAAGGAAAAATGCTTGTTTCTATGTATTATTTGGAGTATAAGTTACTATTTATCACCCAAGAACGGAAAATGGCTCTTCATTTTTTGATCTTTTGTCACAGGGGTCCAAGCTTTGGAAGGTTTTTAATCAATGGAGCAAAAAATACTTTTGGGTGATCTGGTGTTCAAATATTTACAGCTTTCAAAAAAAAAAAAAAAAACAAACCAGGAGTACTTTACTATCAACAACCAGCAGGAGTTTGAATTTATGCATCTGCAAAGACAAGGCATGTGTTAATTTCTATCTTTTTCAAGACAAAAATTATGCAGGCTGAATAAATATATTCCAAACAACCATAAAGTAATAGCTGAACAGGACACAAGCTACCCTTCCTTTCCAGTCACTTAATGCCTTAAGAAAAATCAGTTTGCTTCCAACCCAACTATTAGTGAAATTTCATCTGTGCTATATTTGAAAATTATACATTGGATTTTACAGAACATTTGTTTTCATTCAATGACATTTTACATAACATTTTATTGTTTTAATTCAATGACAAACTAAGAGTGACTGGGATAGTTTTGTTGTACGGCATTTCTGCATCTTTGTTAAGTGGAAGCTATGGCCAGCCTAAGGTGTGCCATCTGAGTAACCTCAACAGTTGTAGTGCTGGAGTTGCCAGATTGAGAAACATTCTTGATCACATCCTTACTCAATACCACCTTTTCCTGGTGGCTTAGTACCACTTAAATAGCTACCTCACTCTACACGCTCAAAAGTACACAGCATTTTTCCATATTCTAGTACAGCATGATCATCACAGAAACCAGAGCATCCAGTCAAACAAATTACTCCTGGTAGTATCTGAGGGGTTACAAGGGTTAGGAACTAGTGTAAAGTTTAGGAAGAACTGCCTTCCAAGCTCAGACATTTTGTTTATCTGAACCATCAGCTCTGTCCTCTTGTGTGCTAAGCAGACAGCACATGCCTTTTCTCCCACACTGTGCCTGAATATCTCTGGTATCGGTCAGATGATCGGGTTGCTGACATTAATTATCCCATCAGGGATTATGGCTGTTTACAACTTTGTTGTCAGGCTTCAGGATTTACTCTTATAAAAACACTCTCTTCCAGTGTCAGCCTATTCATGTGTGCTTTGGCATTAGCTCTTAAGGGCAAAACCGGTCCTATTGTTATGCGAAGTGTGCCTGGCACAATAGGTCATCAGCCTGGAGCACCAAAAATAATTACCTCTCTTTTCACTATCAGAAGCAGCACTGAACTACAGTAAAGAAAAGCCTGAAGAAGTGAAAAACTGTAGAAACATTTAGAAGGAAAGAGTCGACTCCAAAGTCTAGAGAGGTTTTGGGTTTATTCCTTTAAAGGAGGAGTTGGTATAGGTCCAGAATTCAACTCTGAAAGAAAAATTGTGACCAGGAATGCTGGAAATGTGGGAGCCAATTTGTAAGAAGCAGCGATATACTGACTTGCTTTACTTTATAGGATTCCTCTTTGATACATTATTTCCTTCTAGTGTGCCAAAGCATTCCCTTTGAGACATAACTTTCAAGAAGAGGAGTAAAATCTATGGGGAAAGGATAGAGATTTCGACTGCCAAACGCCCAGTACTTTTCATCATATTATTTTCTCCTCCTCCTGAAATGCTTTTCACCAATATTCTTGTCTAACCTGACTTTGTCCTGTCTAATCTCCACTATAGGTCCTCCCGACAGCAACACACAGCATCAGCTTACCAACACGGCTCCTTCCACTCCGGCCTGAAGGGAAGCAGGGCACAAAAATCATGCAGGTCTCTCCACTCTGAAAACAAGTCCATTATGAATACAGGCCTCACCGCTAAGATGCGTATAATCACCTCAGCTTCTCTTTAAACACTAAGCAGACTTAAATCAATCTGCCTTATTTATTCAGTAAGTTTGTTTTCCTTTATAGGGCTAGCTAGCACAACATGGAAGCACAACCTTTGACTTAGGAGTTTTGCAAGAAAAACTGGTAAGATACCAGTAGGAGAAAATTTTAAAACTACTGCAGCTTTTCTGCAGCTAGTTCTGAATGGCTTGCAGCAAACCAATAGTATGAAAGTGGAAAGAATACTCACATTGTACGGTGGTCAGAAAATGTCCTGGGAAACGACAAGTGAGAACTGAGGTTATTTCTTTGCTAAGTCAAAGCCACCGTTCCAGCCACTGTTTCCAGGAACTATTAGCAATGAAATTAAGAAAAAAACCCTTGAACATTCATGTCAAATGATACATCTTTAATTTCTAAAAGGTGATTAAGTACTAAGAAACTGATCTAGTTGACAGGCAGTTAATCCTTCTTGCATAGTACATTTATCTCCATGGGATATCAAGAATTACAACACTTCAGAAAAACTGGCACCTAAGTGATCAAGCAGCCTCAATCCTGTACAGAAGTTACAGACAACCTCAACGTTTGCAAGTTTTACTTTGTCATGGATCCAGAGAATAGTTTTTGCTTTGTCCACATCTATCCCACCATACTAAATTATTTCACTGCACTTCTCAGTTGGTCATCTGTATGAAAAACATAAAAAGGCTGCAACCCACACTGATATAGTAATTCACAGTAAATTAGCTTTATTCTATTCAAACATGGCCTTTTTTGAGGTCAAATACCTCAAGGTACTTAGTTATGGACTTGATTTTTTATGCAAAATGTGTACCTCACAATGCTTATAAAATTATTTCTTGATTAACACTTCATCCAGAAGATGTTTAATCCTTCCCTCAAGAAGGTAAAAGCTGAGCCTTCAGTTTCAGAAGTGCTCTTGACACTCATCTAAAATAAGCACTGAATCTTACTTGAAGCCAAAAAATTTTAACTTGCTTAACAAGCTTACTAACAAGACAATAGTAAAGACACTTTTTCATATAAAAAAAAAATAAAGTTACGTTTTACTGTATGCGTTAGGCATACCTACAACAGATATTTTTTCCTTTACAGAATGATAGGTGGAGAGGAGCATTGTACTTACATGATCACTAATTAATCCCTTTTTTCTAGTAACTTGTGTCCTGATTTTCAAAAGCACTGAATATCAGCATTTCCTAGGGATTGAATGGTAGCAGCAGGCACTCAGAAATGTTGAAAATAGACTATGAGTACTTGTATTTATGCCGCAAATGCACCATTTGAAAATATTCCTCTTGAAAACAGGTAGTTTACCTTTTTAGTCAAAAATCAGTTGACTAATTACTATTTTAATCAGTCTTATAGTGTTTTAGAATGTTTAAGATAATTTTTAACACTAATTACTTAATACACTACTGTGGATTATGATTAAAATTAATATGTCAGAAATTTAGGTTTATGATAAATAAACTTTGGGAAAATTTATACAAGGCCGTAAATAAATAATTTGAACTTCAGTCTCATTAAAAAGTAAAACAGTATGTCACACAACAATAGCATCCTATCTAGACAATACAATCTTGCTCTATTTTATTGCATAATAATTTGAGAGCAACATCTTAGGTAAAACATGTAAAGAAACAAAATCATTAGATTTACTTCCTTTAATATTGAACAACCAAATTTTCTCCTTTGTACATAATCCAATTTAAAGATAATATAATTAGCACTTCCAGCATTAACAGTCTGTATTTACAATGAATGAGAGGGGGTGGGTAATCTAAATAGTATTCAAATCTGTATGAAACAAATCAAAACCCAAAGATTTACAGTAGGCTCAAAATTCAAGACTTTTCCATTTATGGAATGCAATTTTAAAGGCTTTGTCATCTTTATTACTTGTAAGGGTTCTTGAAAAGATGATTTTTAATAGTATTTTAAACATTTGAAATCTTCAGTAATGCCTTCATTATTTGTACAGGACATTAAAAAATAATTCCAATACTTCTATTTAATTTTTTGCTTGCTTGTAGACCAGTCTGAAATCTGATGAAAGGATAACAAGGAAATTTACTATATAATCCTAATTCCATATTCCTGAATATACAACGGTTGGAAGTAGATGATGTCAGTCCATTCCAAGGGTTATGTACACAAAACTTACAAAATGTTCTTTGCTCTTGCATAAAATGTGTACGCAGTATCCATGAGCAGGGAACTTCAAAGTTTTTACAGGTTGCTGCCGGCATGGACCTTTGTTGATTTAAATAAAATACCTTTCACTCTATTGTTCTAGTTGCAGTTTTAGAAGTTAATCATCAATCCCTGGTGTTTCACCCTGTTGTATTCTGGAGGCTATTCTAATGGCTTCTTCCAGAGACTGTTGTTCTCCAAGCTGAAACAAATGCATTTAAACATAAATAAACCAAAAATGTTACACATGGATATAAATGTGTAAAAAAAATTAAAGATGAAACCAGAGATCTAGATATGGATCAATACTTTAGCACAAATAAGTGTGATCAATATTGTTAACACCTCTAGTGGGTAATATATACCAGCAGCTATCTAATCAGCATGACAATTCAAATAGCTTGAGAGCAGATTAAACTGAGTTTCTATGTATCTACTTAATAAATTTTCTTCAAAGAACTGCTGCAAGGTAAACACATTTCATGATGATATTTCAACTTGGCAGATACAACAAACTAAGATAAGGCTTTCAAAAGCATGGTGGCTGTTGAATTACATTTTATTAATATTTTAACCTCTAGAAGTGCATTTTCTGCGTTTTTTTTCCTGTTTGAAGCTATTTCCAAGCACACATATTAACTTACACTGCTTAATACTGATTTGTTTAGAAACTCTTTTGAGCATCTCCTCCCTGCGTGTTCTTTTATATTAGTATTTGTCAGAGCTAAGGCCCATCATGCAAACCATATTCAAGTCAGTTGCATACACTCAACTCCCTTTGAAATTCATAGGGTGTTATCACATCCATGAAAATTATCCTCCTATTTAAGGACGTATGGTTCCTGTGATTTTCCATGTTCTCTAGAACAAAACGTGTGTCTGTGGTGATACTCAGGCAATAGTAGGATCAAACCCACAAAGTGTTGAGTCCCAGTGCCACAGTAAATTTGAACACAAAAGTAGCTTCATTACATTCCCGTGGGACTTCTTAGTTATGCTCATATTTAAGCACAAGATCAAGAGGACTGTGAGGTGGTCCAAAAGTATTAGGCACTTTGCAGGATTGACACTACTATACAAGCCAAAATTTAAACTAATTCAACTCCTTTTATTTTACTTGGAGTTTAAAATTTGCTTCTGTCATTGGAGTGGCAATCTCCCCAAGATCTTTCAGTCATTTGACCCTTGCCTGCAATGTCATTTTAAGAGATGAATTTTTAAAGTACTAAATTTTCCAGATTTAGAATTTCCAAAAGCTTCTGTTAACCTACCATCATATCATATGTAACAAAAATAAAATGTACACAGTTAATTTAATGTTTGAGTAAGGTAGCACACTGGCCATTGTTTGTGCTAGAAGTTTCTTTCAACCTCCCAGTCAAGCCAGGCTTCCCTCTCAATAAACTATTCACAAAAATACTTGTCTAGGTTTTGTTTCCAGTTACTTTCTAGGTAAAAGCTTAATTTGTGCTTGGTTTCCACCTTCTTTTAAATCAGCCCAATTTAAATTAAATTCTTTCATACCTAGAAATTACTCTTTCATTACAGTGTTTGGACAATGTGAGGAGCTATTTACAGAGACTGCTGCTTGTACTGTGCTGGTTTGACACATAAACAGAAGGTTACTATTTCCAGAGACTTCCGATTATGAATCTTTCTATATAACTGTTTATACTTTTTTGCTATTAGCATTTCAAGGTTCAAATAACAAATCCAGTAATTTTATCTATATAAATTCACAGCAATTTACCCTTGAGAGTTTGACTTTATTATATATATCAGCTCTATAGGTAATGCTGAAGGATGAACGGAAGTGCTTTTCCACTGAAAACCTGTGACTCCATGAATGATTCAGTTGACCTGAAGTCTGGCCCTCCCCTAACCTCCTCCTTTGGAAGTTCTACAAGTAGATCTGGAAAATCGGGTGCTTATTATTCTTCTTCCTAACCCTATATATTATTTAAAATAGGAGATCATATGGTTATGCACTATTTTTTGGGAGGAGTCAAGCTTATTCGAATCATTTTGTTACATGACTAGGAGCTTCTAGCTCCAGAAGAAACACTCCAAAACACATTTATCACCATCTTACCTGTACTGCAATTTGTGTTCCATTGGATGTAGCCAACAACGTAACAGGTCTAGTTTCCGTAGTCACTAAATGGTGCCCGTGTTGCTGATGTCCCATTTCTGAGGAGGCACTGTGAAATGCTGCCAAGTCCTGAGCCACAATAGCAACCTTCAAGCCCAAAGGAAGAGAATCAACCGGATGACAGATCTGTTACCGTGACTGACCTCATACAATGGTTATCTTCAAACTTAAATTCAAAGCTGTGATTATTCATGAGCATAATTTCATTGTTGAAAAGATACATTTTTTTAAGAAAGGTTGCCATCACTGTGTTCTCAAAGTTATCTTTTAGCTCGCAAAACAAAAATATCTTCAGAACCGCACAGAAGTTCACTAAATGTGCCTAAAAGCCTGTGATTATTTATATATACAGAGCGTAGTGAGAAGTATCTTCATTTTCATGTGTGCATTTTTAGAACAGCAAAATGTATTCTAACTTAAAGATTAAAAATTATATCACTATATTTGTCCTAAAAATGTTAGCTATTGCATTTGTATATTAAAGACAAAACCACATATACTTACACAAATGTTTTCTATCTACCAAATAAATTACAGTCCCATAATATTAAGTGATAAAATTACAGCTCATGCTGGATTCTACTCTTAGCTCTGCCACTCATTTACTTTGTGGCTTTGGGGAAAACGCTTAGCATTTCTAGATCTTATTTTACATACACCTAAAATAAATACCTGACTGGTACCTCAGAATTTGTTCTCATTGTCCAACTGTTTTTAAACCATTCTGCCATGTGTTGGTGCACAGCACTGGAGTAAAACACATCATACTCTTATGAGGGGAATGCTATGGCCACGTGTTGAAAACTGCTTTACTTACATAAATCTATGTGAACAACAGAACTGCGATGACTTAGGTGCCTATTTTATATCATCTCATAAAGGAACATTACACATGTACGCAGGATATCATCTTACCTGCTGTCCTTCGGTGCCTTCTGCAGTAACCATCGCTACGGAATGCGTTCCTGCAGAAGAGATGACGGCGTCGTGGGCAGGGACTGTGATGGTGGTGCCATCTTGTGTTACCATAGTGATAGTATTGCCAATGGCCTGCATATCTGCCTGGGATATGTTGACCTGAAACACAAAATAATTCCTGAAGTAAAAAAAGAAGGTTTGATTGTTGCTCAAGTCATACCTGAGTCTTAGCTTTTAGCAACTTGTGTTTTTCAGTAAGGTTTGGGGGAAAAAAAAAACCACACCAAACCCTATGATATGCATCTGCAGTGTAACAGCATTTATGAAACAAATTCCTGCTAATTGGTTCAGCACAAATACTCCTGCTAGTTCGGTTTCTTCGTTTGAAACAAAATGTGTATCGATGTGTATCAAAAAGGTAACTTGATCATAATAGTGGGGAAAAAGTATTTTAAGCCATGATCACAAGTAACATACTGGCCATAAGATCTAGTAGCCATTATTCTACTTCCCAAGCAGCACACTCATGTGTTCCCTGAGAATCACCACCACTCTTTGGCCAAGTCCCTGTCTTGGACAAAGAGCCTTCACTGCATTCATCTTACTGATTAGGACCTAATATTCCGTGACCTTTCAGACACACTTATCTGTTTACAGAAATAAAATTATGGTGCCCAGTAACAGGAGTGTATGACTCCATGTTAATCATATCATATCCCAAATAACTGCATGATAGATTATCTATGCATGTGTCTTACACAATAGGCAATGTGATTTAAGGTAGTACCACCTGATGTACTTTTATCTTAATGGAAATACTAGAGAGGTCTATGAGGGCTTAGAATTTAAACCACAAATAAACAATTCATTAAAAATTAATTATATAAATTACTGATGTCTCCAGTATAAATGCATTAGGGCATCAGATACGTGATTTGATGTCTAATTTACAAGGTAATAAAATGTCTCGGAATTGAAGTCAAGCTAAAGGGTAATTTCAATAAATGGGACAATTCCATGTCAAGGCTTCTGCAGGTCTTCATTTTAGAGGGTAAAAATGCTAATGACTTAGTATTGCTGCAAAGTTCAGGGCTGGCAATCTAACAGCCCCCTTTAATATTTCACATCCAATTCGAATTTAGAAGATATCTTTCATATGTTACTGGCACTTCAGCTGCCTTTCCAGCTGAGACAAACTTTTCCCCATATACCTTTGATATATTGCCATATATAAACAAAAGAGTTGTGTCGAAATCCCCTCCCAATGACATTTCATATGAAAGCCTTAAAAAATATATCCATGGGAATTTTCAAGTGGAGGTAGTATCAAAGTATTCCTTATCTGCATTTATGTTAGAAATGGTAAGAACCGCACACTACCAAGCAGCTTGTAAAGTGGGCACCTGGACTAGAAAGCTTTCCCACCCCTGCAAAGTGTGTACAGACAAGACAACAGTGCAGATGACCATCAGCTTTTAATAGACTGATCAGGGAATTCTGAGAAACTGCAGAAACTAGGTTGTATATATAACAATTGTTAAAAGAGCCCATGCCTACTTTAAGAGGAACAAAGATAGCTAAAAAAATCTAGCTTTGTATTAATGCTGTTTCAGATGTCAGAAAATGTGCTTTAATTTAGGAATTCCACAGAAGGCCCAACCCTAAACATATCCTGACCCAGCTCCAAAGTAGCTTCTTTCTTTAAGAAACCCATGTATGTATTTATCAAGAATTTGAACTGATTGTAGAAAGCACATGGAGTATCTACAAACACCTCAATTCTCAGCATAGTTTTGTCAGCTTTTCAATGCTGTGGTTACTTACATGTTGGGTACCATCCTGGGATATTAGTGCTACTTGTTGACCTAACCCTGACTGAGTAACTGTAGCAACCTGTGCAGAAATTACATCTTCTCCCTCCACACCTGTCACATAGGTTATCTGGGAGCCTTTGAGAACATCTTCACCTTGACCTATTTGATACAAAGAAGGCAAGAAGATAGTTTACATACTCTAAATGCTACCAGGAAAGCAAATGACAAGGATTAAGTGCAGCCTGGTTTGAAGGTTTTGAACATTTCAAGAGAAAAATTTTAGTGGGAAGATGAGAAAACTAAAAGAAAGATACCAAAAGCAAGTCAGAAAGTCTGTTGTTTTGGGGATATGGGGTATAATCTCTTACCAATGAGTTTTAACACACACAAATACTAGACAAAGAAAATACACATTTAGCTTATAAGCAAACATCTCTAATTCACTCATTAAATGTTAACCTCTCATACAAGAGGCTCCATGCAAACACAACTTGCAGCTTTTAAAGAGTTATTAATTAACAAACACACAGAAGAACACAGTGATGCCTTTGTGTGAAGGTTTAAGTAAGTTCATTATCTTGATAAATGTTTAACCTCAGCAAAGGAATCTTATAATTCCCTTATTATATATATTCTTGCTGTCCTTTGTTATACATACTCTTAGAAAAATCTCTAAGAAAAATCCAGTAGGTTGCAAACATAAACGTTTTAGATTCTCTCAGGTCCCTTCCCACACTGATGTTTATAGCAGGTTTGCTGGGACTACAACTCAAATTTTTCTCATACCCAGGACTGCTATAAATGAGTTTATGATCTGGTCAATTACTCTCTCGGTTTCTGTTTACAAGTTGCCTACTACACTAAAAAGTCCTACAAAGAAGCTGAATAACTTTAAGTACTTCAAATTTTTATCTATGCTTTCATTTCCTTGGTTACAAAAACCAGCAAAACATTATCCAGCCCATTTTTTTACAACAAGAGATTCAAAGACTGAAACTCTAACCTGGAGGTGGCTCAAAAAAAGCCTCTTGTTCTTCTTCAATGGGCTCTGTGTCATTGTGTGCCGTCCGCTTGTGCATAGCAAGCGTAGAAATCTGCTTGTATGTTTTCCCACAGTGATTACAGTTATATGGTTTGGAATGAGTATGTACAACATGATGTTTGTATAAACTGGAATACTCTGTAAAACGTTTATCACAACCAGGAACTGTACAGACGTAGGGCTTCTCCCCTATGTGGAAAAACAAAAGGGATAAAGAGAAGTTTGTCCAGGATGCAGAGAAAAAAATTGTCAACAAATTATATTTAGTGACACACCTTCACTACCATACTTCAATTTCAAAGGCAACAGTGAAGCTTAAGCTCACAAAGTTTATCAATGCAGCCTCTCACTGTCTTTTTTTTTTAAACTACTGCCAGTAAAATTTGTGCCCTTTTTTCTCCTTATGATTCCATCTAAAACATCCTTCAGATAAAGACAGAAGGATACAGGCTGAAAGCTGCAATGTCAATTTGGCATCATATTGAGAATTTTGTTCTTTTATTACTGGAAGCCCCATACTTTTCCTCAATGATCTGGTATGTTGATACACTAGTTCAATTACTTCTGAGTCTTTAAGCTCTGACAAAAATCTATAGGAAGCATATGTTTAAACAATTACGTTTCATACAAAAACACCTCTCATTTTAAAATGAATGAAACAATGTCCAAATTATAAACTAAAAAGATAATCTGATACAAAACGTACCTCTAAGAAAGTTGTCTGTGCTACTATAAAATATATAAGGCTACCAAGATGATGTGGTTATCCCTGGCTTTTACATTTTAGAACCTTCAAATCTGTGTTGATTATTTCTGCTCACTCTGACAATCAAGTTGGATAAGTATTTTCACCTCCAGTCTATAAAAAGGTTTTAACCACTGCTCCAGCACCAAGGAAAATACAGCTGGGATGAAAAGGTGACTCATAGCAGTAAGCCAAAGTCAAGCGCTGACTGGTGCTTTACTGTTTTTTAATTTAAGAAACAGCTCATAATGGAGGCAAGCCCCAGAACTATATTAAGGATTTAGCCCAATGTCCACTGAAGACAAGGTTTTGCATTGGTTTTAAAGAATGTGGTATCCAAACCAAAGTTATTCTGCCTTGATAGCAAGGTGGGAAACCCAACTGCTTGACTCTCCTCAGCTGAGGGGAGACCAGGCCCAAAGAAAAATCTCAAGCCAGGTCATATAAACATGACTATACCCAATTATAATGCACCAAAACAATGTTCACAAGAATGACACAGCCTCTCCCAACCAGATTCCACTTCAAAATACAAAACATCACTCATTTACCTGTGTGTATTCTCACATGATTCTTATAATTAGTTGCACTGGCAAAAGCTCTCCCACATCCTGGTTCTGTACAGTAATAAGGCCTTTCGCCTGTATGTGTCCTGATGTGAACCTTTCTAATATTAGATGTTGTGAATGACCTGCCACATCCTTCAAATGGACACTTAAAGGGCCTTTCACCTGGAAAAAAAAAAAAAGGTATACATGCAAAAGTTATAAAAGAACAAAACCCCTAAGTTACACTTAGAGTGAATATAGGAATCCAAAGCTACCTAATTCTCTCTTTGAGACCTTCATTCAGAAATACCATGAACATGCCACTGTGAAGTGTTCTACTGTTTAGCCAAAACTGGCAAAATTCAGGAAAATCATACAATCCGTAAGCTAAATTATGAAGCATTTGGATTACTACTTTATGATGTATAAAACAGACTCAGTCTCTTGGATTAGCTTCCACATTGTCCGTATTCTAACATGTATTTAACATCCCCCCCGCAAGTCATACACATATTATCCAAAACAAGTGCATCATACCATTGGTACATTTGTCAACTGTAATTCATAAAATGAAAAAAATACCTTCATGATTCAGCATATAACCAATATATGAATAGATTAGTAAAACTCATTCTAGAAATCACTTAACCTTGAAACTCCAGATTCAAACCCCAAAACCAAAGCTATCAGAAACACAGGTTTTTAAAATAAGTCTAGTTGTGTAACGTAATGTTAAGCACAATAACTTGCATCATTGTACCAAAGCATTTCACCATGAGCACTAGATAAGGCCAACCCCTCTCCAATACCCCTGACCTTTTGGATCTATCAAAGTACACGCAGGAGAATGTGAAGAGGGTTAACTTAGGTGAAGTGCGAGCCACCTGACATGCTGCACTGTTGTAATTTCACACTTCCTAGAGCTAAGTACATTCCACCCACTGTACTGCTTACCAAAGAGAAGAGTCTGAGAGCAAGAGAGGGCAGATC
Source organism: Caloenas nicobarica (assembly GCF_036013445.1). Classification (NCBI taxonomy): domain Eukaryota; kingdom Metazoa; phylum Chordata; class Aves; order Columbiformes; family Columbidae; genus Caloenas; species Caloenas nicobarica. Next base: position 57,054,382 of record NC_088249.1, on the reverse strand, counting down.
ACCACTACACATACAACATCAAGTACTTAGAGACAGAAACAAAAAACAAAGTCCCGATAGGGACGTTAATACCGCAAAACTCCAAAGCAGTTGGCTCCTTGGCAGAGGAAACTATAATTCACTCCTTAGGGCAGCTGTTTTGGGAAGGTTTTTCAGTTTTCTGCCAAAGCAGTGTGTGTGTACTCAGTGTACATGCCTCAGTGTTGTGTTACCATGGCTCCCCTAATCCTTGCTTCGGCACAGGACCTCGAATCCTGCCTGAAAGGAGCAGGGTTGCAGAGTCAACCCCGCCCAACAACAGGCCCTGCACTAGAACCCAAACAGACTGCTTTTAAAGAATGCCTGCAAGAATGTCATCCAACCGGTTGGGGAAGCCAGCCTTCAAAGTTTCTAATGTGCTTGGTAGAAAGGTAACCTGTTTCCAGGTGACAGATTTCTAGCCATAGAAATGCAAAGCCAGTCAGAAGCCTCCCAGCTCTACCCCACAGCAATGAAGAACCATCCGCCAGCTTTTCTGGTACTGGACCAGTATTTCTAGGGAAGTCCTGGAGGGACCCGAGGCAAGCGTTTGATGGCAACTGCAAGTTAGACTGGACAGCCGCTGAAACAGACGGAAAAATCACTTTTGGCTAAAACAGGCAGAAAATGAAGAAAGCGCTAACCCTGCTATGTGATAAAGGAACAAAAAGGTTTCAGAGCCATGGGAGAGAGTGGGCAGAGCCCAAACTTGCCTCCATCGGGCGCATTGTTCCAGCTTGCACAGGGTATGAGTGTATGCTACTCCATCCATCTGCATAAAGGACTTGGTGCAATTTTCTTCTCATTCTTTGGCTTCCTGCGACTACTCATAAATCTGAAATAAGACACCCCTGGACTGCTGGGAGTCTATGATTGTATTATTAATATTGTTCAAATGGGTAAATGGTTACATAGGGCTGGCTCAAATCCTTTGTCTCAACTGCTAAATTAGATTAAAGCAATTAAATTACCATACAACTTCTGTGGCCATGAAGAAGAAAACAGTCAATCAAGCTAATCAAGTTGTTGTCCATACTACAGAAATCCTTCAGTTCACAGTCTGTACTTGATGTACTACATAACATTAAACAGTTATCTTCTAGAACTGAAAGCAGATGACACTTTTATGCCTTCATCCTGATGACCAGTTTAGCTTCAAGACAGCACTAATCCCAACAGACTGTCTTTGAATACAGAAATCCAGGAAAACAGAATTATCTCAATGTAATCTTGAGTTTTTATAATTTCTACTGCCTGGTCTTATCCCCTCCTCCTCCACCGGCCCGTTCTTTTTAATGTGAGAAGAACCTATATATTTTGTTCTTTTTTTTTTTTTTCTTTTTTACTTTTAAGATTCAGAAAGTTCAGTGGAAAAAATTGGGTGTTCTAGCAGGCAAGTAAATATACTGAATGGAATAAGTCAGTGATAAGATTATTCTTCCTACATTTAAGGGTTTTTGGTTTTGGTTTTTTTGAGATCTCAGGAAAAAAGGAGACATTGTGCAAACTTGTTTGCACGTGTGTGCGCCCATAGAGTTTTGTGGAGTGTAGCATAAGTTGTCTAGAATTTGTGTTTTGGCTTTCAAATTAATATTTTCTTTTAGAAAAAAAAGATATTATTTTATGCATTTGAAAGTTTTAATAACAGTTGGTTTTCTATGATATTTTTGTTCATTATTTTGCTGCAAGAAGAGAAGGGAAATGAGGATAACAACAAGCTCAGAACTATCAACCTTCATGAAGCTAGTACGCAAGTTATCTTAAAACACCAAAACTTAAGAACACTGATGCCATTTCTAAAAGCAAGACACATTATTGAGGAAAAGTTCCTTGTTCTGTTACAGCTGCAAATGAAACCAAGGCACCAAGTCACTCAGTGACAATATAAGTGATACATTGCTAAAAGGGCATTTGCAAGAGCAATGTGAATGCTTAAACACTTTTTCCAAGAAAAGCATGCTGGCTTTGCTGAAATGCTCTTGAGCTCACCAGGCTTCAGCAAGAGAATATACATAGGCTGATTTCATAAGTATAAAGTCACAGAATGATCAAAGGGGAAAAAAAATCCACCTAAGTGAATTAACAACAACATAAAGGGGTGATAATAGTACCTGTGTGGGTTCGGATATGTTTCTGTAGGTCTCCTGAAGTCTTGAATGACTTGGTGCAATTTTCTTCTGTGCACCGATAAGGCTTTTCACCAGTGTGTGTTCGGACATGACTTTTTAACCCATACCCTGAAGATCAAAAGGGATGTTATAATAGTATAAACACAAAATTAGGATACTCATGAACCATCACCATCAAAAGCTGTGCTTGCAGTTCCTATCAGGAAGCTCCCTGATAAGTAAAATTTGCTCTTTTACTCTTCACAAGCTCTTCACTCTACTATACAGAGCAGCAGAACTCTAGATACAGTTTAGAAATTCTTTCATTCTTCATTTAGGAAGAAAGTACACTTCCATAATGTCTCTCCTTTCTTTTAAAGGTATAAACGGTAATGATATTTGTTCTGTCTTCTGAGGAAGCTGTATGCTCTGTATTCCATCCACTTTTTATCTCTTACCACTACTGTCATCAAAAAGACATTTAATTATTCACTTATACAAAACCCAGTGTCATTAATGAAGCCAGCAGTAAAAACTCTACTGCCAGCCAGGCTCCAAACTCTTAATTATTCTAAACCATATTATTAACATCACCACATACATGGGTGCCAACTAGCAGCAGTCATGGACACTCATTCCCTTTAAGATTACTTTTAGGAACTCATTGTCATCAAAAACTCTCCACCAGTCTAAAGTCAACTTTGGATTGGGCCCTCTTTAAATTATTTTGTAAAGAGCATTTTACTAAGATTTTCCTTTCTGCACTGCCCTGAAAAGATCATGACCAAAGAACCCTGAAACAGCCATTTTGGAAAGTGAATCTGAATTTTACTTCCATCCACAAGTGATGTATATATTTCTAAAGAACAAAGAAACAGTCTGTAAGAAGATGACACCTGCCGCAGTTTCACAGTGTGCTCTCCCTAAAACAGCTGAAATTCCTATTATTGATGTTTTTAAAAACACAAAGCATTTCTATTGAGCTGAGAATTAATTCATTCTTACACTTGAAACAAACTCAGTTTCATGATTCGATGCAGGAGAGTTCTTAATCTTTAAACAGGGAGCATTCAGTACTTAAACTGAACTTTATCAAAGACAAGAATCGCTGAACTACAGTGGTACCATGTCTCTGACCAAAAATATGGTATTAACAGACAAAACAGCTGTTTATAGCCATACATCACTCTGTTGCAAGGGAAAAGAATATTATGTTATGCAGTTTTGAATTCCCTTTACAAACACTATGCAATTAAACTTAGGTGCAGCACTTTAAGTGTGGTTTTTTCCCTTTTGACATTTCTCATCAGCATTTCTTTTGCTTGTTTCTGTTCAAAGAAACAGTATTAAATCTATTACATCAGATGAAGTTATTTAAAAAACACCTTAGTTGTTCGAGGTTTTGTGTGTTTGGTTTTTTGTTTTTTGTTTGTTTTCGTTTTAAATAGAGCCTAACTTTTCTAAGCGTCATACGAATTTACATTCAAAGAATAAAATTTAAAGTTTTACTCTTTCCCTTCCATGTTTAATTCTTCATAATTGCATTTTGCATGATCAAATTCAATCTCAGGGAGAGCGGTAGTAGAACAAAGTAGTCTGTACGAAACAGAGTTCACTTCATGAGAAATGTTACTCTGATACAAATTCAATAAAGAGCACTTCATACAGCATCTTTCATCAAAGTTCCTCTGCAGTTTGGAACAGAAGATCAGGTATTTACATTTAATGAAAAGCTGAACCTGTTGGCTATCACCTCATTTAACTTACAGGATTAGTTTCATGTTAAGAAAGGCCTATTTTTTAAATATGAAATCTGACTGTAACGTAATACATGAAAAGTAAGGGAAAGTGTCAAGTGTTTCACCTTACTCCTCCTTCAGTAAATAAAAGTTAAATTCTCTGTCCTTTCTATATGCTATACTAGCTGAAGTGATGACTTTTTTTTTTTTCAGTACTCCCAACCAAATTCTTTACTTAGCAGTTTAAAAAAGACTATATTAAAAACTTACTTTATACAGAGACAAACACTAACAAACAGGAGGAGCTAGTCCACAAAAGATTACCTGTTGCAAACGCTTTGCCACATCCAGGATGTTCACACTGGTAGGGTCTGTCTCCTGTGTGTGACCTTTCATGCACCTGTCAAGACACCCAATACACTGACTTAATGACATGTTGTACCTGATTACTGCAACACAGAAACAGTTCATTCTCAAAGACAACATCTTTTATTTCTCTTCTCTTCCTAAGATTCATATTCAAGTGTCTTCTTTCTAAATTGGTGATTTAAAAAAAAAAAAAAATACAGTAATGATGTTTCCCTAAGACTAAAGATGCCTCTTTCCAAGGTCTAACCTGACCCTTTCAGTCAGTTTTGCAAAAAACCCCACATTTCTGTAAATACACAAAGTTGTCATCATGCAAATACATTAAAGACAGTATCCAAACACGCCTCAGAGCTCACTCTCTGATTTTTGACTCCACTGAGTGCATCTAATGATCCTCCTCTATTGCATGAAATCTCTACAGCAAAGACACCATTTTAACACACAGTCCAGAGTCAATTACTCTCTGGCCCCAGAGTGCTTTGTCAGAGACAAGACAGCACTGCAAGGAGTCTACTCCATCTCAGCCTGTGCTGGCACATGAACAGCTCTACATCCTCACTGTTTCAGTAATTCCTTAATTTAAAAAAGGAAGAGAATTAAGGAGTTGCCACCTGTAAAGAAAAATCTTTCAGCTTTTCACTTTGAACGTTCGATTGTTTTGAAGAGTTAGACTTTGTATTATGATCTTCCAAAAATAGGAATTTTTGCATGGTCATGCATACACATAAAGTAGATAAAGTGAATACTGGATTTCAGAAAGTCTGTGACACTACTGGTAGAAACTATCTCAACACGAGATTTCTTACATGCTAGCAATATAGGAGCCTAATTTGATCCCACACCTGCCCCTACCCAGAACAGCAAGCAAAATCAGCCAAGCACTTGGGACAGCCATTTATTGTAAAATCAATCCAATAAACATTTAACAAAACAGCACCATTACGACTAGCTCTTTGTTAATTTCTGTTACTTTTAACCACATAATCGGGTCAAAAAAAATCATGCCTGCAAAGTAACAACACGCATTTTACATCTCATCACCTTAAGATGGTGAGCTGTTGTGTACAGTTTTCCACAGCCGTCATAATCACAACGAAAGGCTTTCTCTCCACTCTGCTGAGATTTTGCAGTCACTCTTGTTCCGTGTCCTTGCAAGACAATCTTAAGTTGGAAAAAACCCAAATAAACAACAAACCATTAAAAAAAAAGCACAAAACCCCAAACAAACAAAGAAAACAAAGCACAAGGATCACAAAATTCACACACGTTAATTTTGCTATCAAGTCAGAGCTGATTCTGACAGGTTTCTTTTGTTTCTTTGCTATATTGTGTATTTCTTAGTCCTCAATAAATAAACTAAACTAACTAAAAAGCATAATTCTGATGAAAGGACAGAAATTGTAAAAAATAGTTCCTTCTAGCTAGCAAATCTAAATTCATGCAGTAAGTAGCCAAATAACAACAAAGAAAAATAATCTGAAATATAAGGCCAGTGGTAAAACGACCAAATTAGTAGACAGAAGAGGCTAAGATTACATCTAAGGCACTGGATCCATTCCTAAGGGAGATGAGCCATAAATCAAATCACTTTTAAATACAGGTTCATGCAAAGGCCAAACAATAATTACATGCACTTATGAGAACTTCTTGAAAAGTCAGGAAAGCATTTGGTACTTTGTCAGTGATGCATGTGTTCTGATCAAGCTAATTGAAGCAATTTGAGCTAGGTTCTACCTTCCTTTCTGGCATGACACAACAGGAAAATATACAGAATAGCTTTGCAATGCAACTTAAACTCCTTTTAAAGGCTTCTTCATACACTAATATGCAAGAAACATTCACACAGACTGAAGAAAGAGGCAGGAGCCCAAAGGTAAATATCTTGATACAACTGTATGCCAAGTAATCGAGACTATTTTAAAAGGTCTTTCCTTCTTCTAAACCACCTCCCTCTTCTTATGGATCCCATTCCATTCTGAATTGCCAAAAGAACATTTCGCACAATGGATGAGGTTGGCAGGCACCTCTGGAGATCTCCTAGTCCAACACCTCCTGCTCAAAGCAGGGTCAGCTGCAGCAGGTTTCTCACAGCAGTATCCAGCTTGGCTCTGAGCCTTTAAGGATGGAGGCTCTCCTGAAGGCTGCCACCAGCCTTCACATTCCCAACTAATTCTTCTTTGTAAATACAAGGTCCAGCAAAGCGTCTCACCTCACCAGCTGCTCAATAACCTGCCTTAGGTTGCCAATTGCCAGCCCTGATCTCCAGAAACCTCTTGGATTTCATGTGCCCTGTTGTGATGCTCTTCCAGCAGATACCAGGGTGGTGGTTAAAACTCCCCATGCGGACGTGGGCCTGTGAACATAAGGCTTCTTCCAGTTGAATGAAGAAGGCCTCATCTATTTGTTCCTCATCAGCCACCACAGTGCCACCCACACTCTCTGCCAGCTAATTCTGACCCATTGGCTCTGGAGTGGCTCATCCCACAGCAGAGCCAGGGCAGTCCTGCTGTTCTGTCACGTGAAGGGCAGCTGCTCTCCTTGCCTTATGAACGAGCCTGTATCCATCCATCACAGCACTCTGGTCATCTCAACCATCCCACCACAGCTCCCTCCGCCCAGTGACACTGACACTGTAGCCCTGCAACTGCACACAGACCTCCAATATCTCATTCAGACAGATCGGAAATTTGATTGAGAACAACTTCCCTATGGATTCTACAGGGAGGATGCCCCTGGTACCTTCGCACTGCTCTGAAGACTACAGATGCAAAGTTGAATAAGAAATTTTCAACCAACTGAAACATATACCATCACCCCTTCAGAAACGCTTCTCTGGAACCACAGGGAAAAACAACCTCATGAATCCAGAAGCCCATTACTAATACTGGTGTTTAACCTATGATGTAATGAATCACAGAAGTCACTGTAATACATTAAGAATTATGAAGAAGACGCTTGGTTGAGCACCTGCACTTAAGCTTTTTTTTTCCTATCAGTATATTCAGTATTTCTTTGTTTTTTCAGCATATAAAAAAATAAGTATATAGTTGCTAAGATCTACTATAAAGCTGACGTATGCCAAAGTTCAAAAGCAAATTAAAACATTTACAAAATCAGTGTCTGCCCTAGTATCTGTAAGGAAATAACCAGACAAAATTTTACCAATATTGATACCAAGGTGGGGGGAGGATAAAACAAACATTCAGAAAAAAAACAGTTGAACATCACAAGCATTTGTTTGTTCAAATAACTGTTTGCTGACATATGTGTTTCTTCACAATACATTAGTTGGTATGACTCGAGGATATTAAGAAATCAGTAGTATTATTCAACAAGGATAGATAAAGTATTACTGTTATTAGAAAATAACGCACTCTGAAGAAACTGAAAAATTCAGGTGTTAGGAGACACAAAATCAGAAGAACATAGCAAATAAAGCACCTTTATAATAATGTGAAATTTCTTGATAGGAATTGTGTCCTTCAAAATAGTTTTAATTAGATAAAATAAAAACCCCTCTCATTTTAAAAGAAATCACCAATGCATCCTGAGTTTAGACAGGTAGCAGAGGAGAACAAAGATCTTGGATAAGATTTTTATGTTGTACACATACAAACTTCAGTCCTATGGTTCTGCTTTTATTATGAACAGATGGGTACGACAGGTTTGAAAGGAAATAGTGTGTGATAGCCATTTGGTCAAACGGTCTTTTGTTTTCACATGTAGAAATCACGAAGAGGTTTTATGCCTTTTTCTTTGGTGAAAAACCTAACCACATGTGAGTCTGAATGACTGCTTAGCAGCATGACATCTGTTCTGTTCTTGTGTTACCTGTGAACTTAAAAAGTTTATAAAAATTCACTTATTTAATACTATATGCAAATATGAGATTATTTTATCTCTAGTAATATATTACTTCAGAATGAGTTACATGAGGTACCTATATCTACTTACATCAAGATATAATAATGATTAAGATTCTCATAGGTCACTGATAGCTTTGAGACCTTCAGTTGGCCAACTGAAGTTACCTTCAGAATTTGAGACAGGGGTCAGAATTTGAGACTAAACCTCAACACCTTTTGAAATACTAGATCTTTTATTGTTTGGAACATATAATGCTCTGTAAGACTGGCACATTTCCATATGGCATATAAGTTGCCATACATGTAAAAGATAAAGCAACCTCCAGATTCACTTTAATTTGTTTTGGGGCTGAGGCTGAAATCAACATGTAAGTGGATACTGGTTACAGGTCATTTTGCTGGATAGCCTTTTCTAGGTAAAACCAACCAAGAAGATCTTATCCTACTCTTCCTTGAATTTTGCATTTTTGTTGGAGTTGTATCCCTATTCCACTCCACCAGTGTGCAAAGCCTCTACTTTCCTGATTGCATTTTATGGGATATATTCCAATACCGTAACTAATGCATGCATTAGCTATTCTCTCCTTTCACACTCATGCCACAAAGGCAACAGTGGAGTGTCTGCAGCTTTAAACATTGTGAGAACTGGCTTTTTAAAAAAAATAAGAATAGAGAATTTTGAGGTCACTGTCAGAGGTGAGGTGAGCCTCTAAGTCTTCCTTTCACAGGTGTTGTGCTATACCTTGGAAGATATTTTTTCCTCCTTGTTTAATTGATTACCTCTTAAATTAAACAAAAAGGGAAAAGCAGGGCTTCTCTGACCAAACCTTTCTCAACACAATGACTTCTGGTTTTGATTTTTGTTGTTTGAACATGTGACAGTATAGCGGTTTTCCTACTATTTTTGTTGGTGGTCATAATTATTTGAAGGCCAAAATATGTTTTGCTTTGTCTTTTCCTTAAATAAAATGTGTTATGATGACAAATACCACTGTCCTTACATAATTTTATGGATCCCAGGTAAAAAAAAAGCTTAAAGTTTGGTAACTTGCCCCTGTATTTTCCATTGCCCTTTGAACTTACTATTTTCATATTGAAAAGGTTTTTATATGTCTAAGTAATAACAACATGAATACAGAAAAAGAAATGGAAGTATTTTTCTGCTTGTTTAAGTATTCACTAAGAGCAACACTCTTATCTAGTGATTACTTGCAAAACCCACAATAAAAGTCAGGGACTCTAACAGGCCAAGTGGAATCAAGCCAAAGAGAGAACAGTTCCAGGCATAAGAGAAGCAAATAATTCATTGAGTCAGCATTCCTTCTGCTGTCAGTTGATTCTCTGGAAAAGAACTTCTGAAATAGTTACAACTTTACTGATGAAATACTCAGGTCAGCTTGAGAAAATCTTAGAAAACCAACATAATTTTAATTATCTTTTAACAGAAAACCCCCAGGAGTAAGTATTAAAAGATCTTTTAAAAATCCTGTTAAAGGGTCTTGTACAAAGTGAGAAATATGAACTATCTATATAGCTTTGAGACCTAAAATTCCTGAAGGGTAGCAGCAGACTCTAGTTCTTGACTACACAGGACTACCTAGCATCCATGTTGCTGGGCAGAAAAGACAAAAGAAATAGATATATTTAATTATTTTATATTGGGCTACATACCTGCATTTTTTTATCTTGTTCATTTTCAGCTATCATTCCTGTGCCACTAACACTGTCATTTCCATCAATAGACACCTGAAAAGTGAAGTTGAAATTGGAAGAACACTTAAAGGTTATTTTTATTCATCTGAAAAACAGAGAGTTTCAGACAGTTCCTGAAGGCCTATTTCACAGCTCTCTAGCTCCCTCTTGAAACATGGTTATCCTATAGTACATTAGCTTTCATGAAAATCATCACTTGTAGCAGCTGCATTATAGAATAGGTAGAGTGAGCATCTCAAAGTTGACTTAAAACAAGGTAGGAAAGTCTGCAAGAACCAAGTACGTTAAATTAATAGACTGACAAAAGTATTAAAATTAATAAATTTAACAATATTGAGTTCTGCCAAAAAACCAAACACCACAACCACAAGCCAACGTTTACTTATTTTATAATACAGATTTATCTCTCACTCCCTGCTAAGCAGAATTTACTCATTTCGAATAGCATAACTCATTTGGAATCAAAATAGCCAAGACAATGTGATGTATCTCAAATCGAAATAGTCAAAATTACAACAGTTAAGCAAAGACACATGTATTGCTCCATACGCTTATTTTTTTAAAACGGTCTACAGGAAGAGAAAGGCATTGCTGCTTTCCCAGGAGCTTATAAAAGTATTCGAAAGAGTATTAGACATTAATTTGAATTTTTAAAAAATAAAGATAATATTGCCCATTTTAAAAAACAAAACACGACAAACTCACATACATCAACTCAAAAGAACAGTGTCTTATTGGTCACTGTAGAAAAAAAAATAAAGTATACTTCACATAGTTTCTCCATTCCTTAATTGCCCCTGTTTTGTCCACAGGCATTCACAATTATCTCTGCATTCATTACACTCAAGGCTGAGACTGACGCACCAAATCTAGTCTAAGTGATTTTGTTCTTTTCTAAAATGGTTTGGCAGGAACCCTACCTCAGCTGGTAGGCTGGTAGGCCCTTTCACTAAGGAGGTCATAGCAGGCTCCTGAGAACATTAATGGTTGTGTGAAGCATCCTTCTCAAAGCATCAGCTACCAACCTTTTGCTCGGAGACTGATGATCAACTTGTCCCATAAGAGGTTTTCAGACTGTACTATCTTTCTAAATTAGATGATTATGAGCAATATACTTTTGGCAACTCTAAGCTAAAACAGTGAAGAGGGAAGTTCCCAAGCAGAGGCAAGTTTACATTAGAGAGACTGCACATAGAGCCTGCAAGCAGGTGATTCTCGAGTGGTTTTTGGTTTTGTTTTTTTTTTAAAGGAAGCAATAGCCATTTTGGGACCTTCTCCTGCAGAACATTTGAAGAAAGGAGAGAGAACCTGAACAGAAAGGAGACTTGAATCACTTCATCCTGAACTTCCTGCTGTTGGTTGAGAAAGGAACTGCTGACATGAAATTAAAAGTTCATCAACGCCACAGCAAACCAATCATCCAAATGGAACGTGCACACGTGTGTAGACATACACAAGTCCCAGGAACTCTACTGTTCCAGCAGCTGTGATGTTGCAGGAAAACATCTTATGGAAAAAAAGCGTGTGTCATAACCTCTTCACAATTCCATTCCTCTTGGATCTCTTTGTATGAACTCTCTTACAGAGTTTCTACACTGATCTCGAACAGCCTTCTGATCTTTGCTATTTCCACCTGTTATGTAGGACATGGGAACAGAGAAGAACAACCATTCTCCAAATCCGCCTTCAAAATTTTCTTCACCCTTTTAAGTTTTGAAGATAAAACCTTCAACGTCAATGAAAGCAGCAAGAAACCCAATTTTAAAACACTTTATTGCAGTATTGGAGAATTCTAGAAGGATTCCAAGGAAGATCTTTGAGTTCCTCCTAAAAGGCTGTCTTAAATTCTAAAGAAAGATGTAGTCTGCCTTCAACCAAGAACATATGAATACCTATACTGAGTCAAACTAAAGGCTGATCTAGTGCACCATTTTGTTTCCAACAGCAGCCAGCAGCAGATGCTAGACAAGACGAAAGGAACAGGCCAAGCATTTAGTGATACATTCCCAGAAATATTCTTCCAACCTCCAAGCAATTTGTGGCTTAGGAACTCCCTGAACTAGAAGTCACATGTTTCTACCTAATAGCCCTGGATACATTTTTCTTCTATGAATTTATCTAACTACCCTTTGAATCCAGGGACATATTCGCATCCACACTATCCTACAAGCAGTGCCATGGCTGTTTGAAAAAAATATTCTTCCCTTGTTTTTCCTGAGCCTGTCACCTGAGAATTCATCTGCTGTCTTCCAGTTCTTACTCTAGTAAAGACAATGACAAGTCACTACTCTTCTCTGTGCCACTTAAAATTGTATAAAATTCTATCATGTACTTACCTCATGTATTTCATATGTTTTGTCATCATTGTTGCCCCTTCCTGTACCTTTTTCAATGTTCCTATACCAGCTGCTATGAAAAGTATACATTGCCTCACTACAAAGCATACATGGACATGGAGCGGAATCACGAACCCACATTTCTCCTTTTAAGAGAAAGACAGGGTTGTGATGATCGAGCTGTTATTTGCTTTTGTATGTAAACCAGGTGCAATATTTGGAAACTCACTTCCACTGACTTTCCCTGAGAGGCTCTATCGGTACCTTTCAGAATAAGGTTTCGAGATGCAAGCTTAAAGAAAATAAACAGAATTTTTCCTAGACACACACAAGTACACTACAGAAACCAAATTCACAATACAGAATTTAAAAACACATGTTGAGATAAATAAGGACAAAAACGCAAATTTGTTTGCATTTCTTCTGTTTCTTCTTCACCTCAAAACAGAAACTTATAACCAATTATGATTAATATAGCTCTTTGTTAAGAAGCCCACAGTTATGACTGATTTAAACCTAAATTAAATAGTAGCTAGGGAATGTGTAAAAGCTTGTCACTACAGCTCAACTAACCTTGAATTACCTTTTATTTTATGACATGTTAAGGCATAGCCAAACACAACACAATGTGACTGGCCCTCTTAGGATCTCCTCAGTTACAACAGACAGAAGCATAATAGAATGAATAGTGTATAAGCCATTTAATTATTCTAACTGGCCTTCTCCCCAAATTTGACAACTCTCAGTGACACTAGAGGACAGATTTGGAAATTTATTCTACTCTTTTTCCAGAGCAACATAGGCACTGATGGTAACTATACAGCAACTGGGACACTGCTGATTATAAAGTCATGGTAGTTGCACCACCCATTATATGTACATCATGCTTTACAGAAGTCCAGCAAAGTGGACAACATGAATTTTGAGTATCATTTTACTGTTGACAGTATGGATCAAAGCAGTTTTTTCCAAAGTCAGTAACTGATTGCCTATTTTACACTTCATGTGTTGTCCTCACCTGGTATACTGGGCACAACTCCTCCCAATACAAGCAAAAAAAAAAATCTGGCAATAGAGCCTAAACAAGAATAATTTAACTTTGTCCTTCTTTCCAAACAGCGTCCTCTCAAGAGGTTCCTTTCCAATGCTATATTTGAGAGAAAATTACTATTTAGTTATCTAAATCACTTTACAAATCAGTCTGACTCCACATCATTTCAGTGTGCAATCTCTTCTTTTTATGCGCTACACACTGGAGTCACTCATCATAGTGAAGCACTATCATGACAATTTGGTGTTCTCTCTTCTACAAGTCTGAAGACTCTCTTAACTATCATTTTAATTCTTAGATCACAATTGGCTTTTGCTGCCAAATATCTTGCAATGCTACCTTAAAGCATTACGGAAAGAGACGATGTACTTTGATATACCTTGGCAGCGTATTGCTCCAAAGCGCTGATGGTATCTGCGTCAATGGCAGCATCTCCTGTGTGCAGACCTGCCACCGTGCCATCAGCTTGAATGGCCAAAATGGTGTCTGACTGGGGCATCTGCACCGTGTGGTGAATGTAAGCAGTCGTTCCATCCTCCAGCTGGACTGCTTGCAATGCACTCTGGTCATAACTGTCTGAGAAATAATATTACAAAATGTTATGAAAGAAAAAGAAATGTCTGCATGTGACATGTGAAACTACTGCTGTTTAGGAAATGTCTCCTGAAGGCATATATATGTATAAAATACACAAGAACTGTAATCACTAGTATACAAGAAATAGAAACACTTAAATTATTACCATGAATAGCACTGACCAATTTTTTTTTCAAGACAGCATCTCCCACAGTTTTGTTTCTGCACGCTTATAAAGGTGCAAAACCAATTTTATATTGGTCTAGCTTTATCTGCAAAGGAAACCAGAAACACGAATGTGCTTTCCATCTTATATCCACTCATAATAAAATGGAAATAATATAACACATGTACTGAGGTAAATACTTCAGATTTTTCAATTCATAGATCTGAGAATTTTAAGAACAGAATCATTTTCTACCCTACTACCTAATGACATCAATAGCATGATCTTTGAAATTCAAGTCAATCTCTACATTCTTTAGTTCAAGAGGGATCGACTGATGCTTACCTGCTTTCTCTTCTCATTTTCACATGCAATTATTGCTGCAATCTGTATAAGGGCTTACATTGTCTCCTAACATGACATACACTGACTATAATGTGATCCTAGGCTAAAAAAAGTGAAATACGCTGGTTTTGATTCTGTTTATAACTGTTACATGAGGTCCAAACATGGAAGTGAACCAGTCTCATTTCAACGATTTCCAGATGTCACAAAGTAAAAGCAACAAGTAATCTGCATTGGGAATCACACTAAATGTCATCAATCTAAAAAGAGTACCAGATTTAATACTGCTGAAGTTCTGTTGAACCCTAACGTAATAAATCACACTTAAAAAAATTACCTTTTGAGGTGTGATGAATAAATGCTGTAGTTCCATCTTCCAGCTGAACTGCTTGTCCGTCTTCCAGACGCAAGCTGTCCCCTGTTCAGAAGGATTACAATGCTTCAACAATAGTTTGAAAAGTCCATTAGTCGAAAAGATTTAACACTAAATACCTAGGATTACAAAATACCTAGGACCTCTTCATGACTGTTTTCATTAAAATAAGAAATCAAGCTATTATAATGACCATTAATGACTTAATATCAATATTTAGCAGTAATACATTGTTTTAGAATACATTTGTCGTATTATTACACTCACTGCTTTTAGACATGGGTACATGTTGAACATAAGCAGCAGAACCATCTTCTAACTGAATCACTTGGCCATCCATTAATTTACCATCTGAAATACACAATTAGAATTCTTAAAAAATATTCTGCATGACACAACACAGTTTAAACACACAGCTGATACCTTCAGGATTGAAATATCAATAAAATATCACAGAGAAATAATGTTCAGTAAAGAGTAAGTACACTATGACTACAGAGAGGTTTTAAAATTCTGGGATAAAAACGAGAAAAGGCCTGATGTCCTATGCAGTAGGAGACTGTTGATATTTCAGTGTGAAGTGTTAACGAGCATCTTACTTTTGTTTGGCTAACGTTCTGCATTTGATATCTGCATCTTATTAGTAGCAGAAATAAATATTTATTTTATAGTATTACTGTAACACCTGTAATTCCCAGTTGGAACTGGAGCTTCATAAACATTGCACAGATTTTGCCTGACTTCACAATCGAAAGGAGTTTACAATCCAAAAACAGGGTTACAAAGGGGAATCCTATCTCAATACCAATCAACTTCTAGTCATTCACCTACCTTTAGAATTGTGCTGTATGTAAGCAGTGGAGCCGTCAGCAAGGGTCACTGCTTGCAAACTTACACCT
The DNA here is from genome assembly GCF_036013445.1 of Caloenas nicobarica. Lineage (NCBI taxonomy): Eukaryota > Metazoa > Chordata > Aves > Columbiformes > Columbidae > Caloenas > Caloenas nicobarica. The sequence continues at coordinate 57,038,823 of NC_088249.1, read as the reverse complement.
TCCATGTTTTCTAAGTTGTCACCATCTAGCAAGGAAAAAAGTTCACATTCACTATTACCAGCATCAAACCGTAAAAATCACAACTTAACCACCTCTATAAATGATTACATTGCCCTAAAGCATGACGATTTCAGAAATTATAATAGGAAACAGTTCTTAGTCGCTTTCTAGTTTTTGAACCTTGAACAAATACTAGAGTCATATGTTCCAGATTTTGCTCTGTAAACATGATAGTTAGAATGATATTTTCCTTAAATAAAAAAGTTACAATGTCACTGAATAACTAACTACAAAGCAGACGTTTTAGGAGAAATATTATTTAGGCCATGAGTGTCAACAGTGAAACAATGATATACATACTTGTATTGGTAATTTTGTTTTGTACACTACTACCTGTCATTCATCTACACAAATCTATTTAGAATAAAACACAGGTTTAGGAAAAAGTTTTTAATCATGTAATATCATAATGATGCTGTCAGAAAACATCAAGTTTAAACCAAACCTAGATCAATCTATTTTAAAACTCAGCTTCTTTACACATGCTTAGACATAAACTGAAGCTTCAAAGTATAAACAAGTAAAGTTATAATGAGAATAAAGTCAGATTTTATATTTCCTATTCTGCCACATTTACACTCCGATTACCTTAAGAGATCAGTTCCTTTCAGAATTAAATTAGTGAACTTAATCTCAGTTAATTAAGAACGATTCGAGTTACGTTTTTTCATTCAGGGTACACCAGGTTAGTTTTAGAGTTTTATCTGAATTTCAAACAGAAAAGACACAATAATGTAGAGATACTTTAACCTGAAGGTTCACCTTGCACGGCTACAGCTTCTGTTAGACACAGAGTCACATGCTGGGCCTCCATTCCTCCTCCAGAAAATTCAGTCATTCCCTGAGAGTCTCGATTTATCTGAGCTAATAACATTGTCTACCTAGAAAGAAAATATTCACAAAATATAGATACAAAATTTAAATACAGAACTAGTTAACGACAATCCAAGTTTAATTAGATTTTTATAGAGCTGCTACAAATATTTTATGTTATCTTCTGCATAAAGATGCAATGAATGATTGACTTGCCTGGAAAGTACTTTAGAGGAAAAAAAAGTTATTTGAAGTAAATGTTACTACTTCAATTAACCAAGCTATTAAGAACTTCAGATAGCTGTTACTAAATTGAAGTGCATCAACCACATTTAGATTCCAGTTAAATAATAATTATTTAATCAATGTATAAAGAGTGGTGGTAATGATGGTAACTACGGATATCTTTTTGTCCTCAGAATTAAAATAAAGCTGAGAATTCACCCACTGCCACCCATGACAACAGCAGGGTTTTAACTATATAAATTAAACATCTCCCCAGTGTCTGTAGGAGACTGAGAATCTATCATACACTGGTGAAATACACACTTTATTAGTAAGCCTGACTGAATGATACAACTATTTCCCTAAACTTTCCAGGGAGGTTTCTACTTAACAAAAAAAAAAAAATCCTCCCTTGAAAATAATAAAGTATCTAATGACAAAAAGTTTTATTAAAACAACAGGATAGTGACTGGTGAGTGAGAGTCACAACTCTGCATGTATTCTCAAAGAACCAGATAGAGCCATCCCTTTGGATACTCATTTTTTTTACCCAGGCATGTTTCGATATGGGAGATTAAGAAGTCTACTGAATCTGAAAGGCTATTACTAATTTTCAGTATTACTAGATTAGGAAGCCATAAAGGAGATCTATAACATTGCATTCTACTAACTCAGATGTTGGCTTTCATCACAGGGGGAAAAGGAAAAAAAAAAAAGATAAAAAAGTCACTGAGTTCTGCAAGCCCTTTAGTTAGTATAAACTTAGATGTGGACGAAAGTGGCGGGGGGGGTGGAAATCACATGAAATGGCAATCTAGACCACATAGGATTAAAGCAATTTTCCCCCACCCCAGTCTTTTGATAGTCAAGAGTTTTTTTGTAACAATAAGCAGCAGTTAGATAATCTCACTAAAAGGTTACAGATAAGCAACCAAGGCTTTTAATCTTAGTGTGGTCCTATGACTGACTGTTTTGTAATTCAAGGCCGAGAGGAATAATGTAGTCTTTAATTTACTTATGATTACATGTCTAAATAACTAAACTATTTTTATCTCTACAAACCAGAAATCTGCCCTTAAATGAGCAACTAATCAATTGCCTCAAAAAACATTCAGGAACTCATACTTATGTCAAAACTAAACACTAATGAAAGCAAAATTGGACCAGTTAGGTACTCCAGCATGCCTGCAGTGTTTAAAGTTTTGGTACACTAATTTAGTAGTTGGAAATTATACCCAAGTAATATTTTCCAAATACATCCAAGTGACTTGAACCATTTGCCAGAGCAGCAGCAGCTACAGAAGTGTCTCAGTCTCAGCAAACGCTGTCCCACAGCCCGCGGCTCTGCTGCTGCTGGCTCTGACGCGCTTCAACCCGGGAGCTCTGCATGGAGCGAACACGTTGCTGCAGTCCAAACCCCACTCGCTTTTAATGGGATGTTACACCAAGTACCCACATCACCTCCTGAAATTAGACCTGGAGCCTAAATCACCTTGGCATGTATGAGAACGTTATCGACAGTTTGATTAAGAGCTCAGTTAATGGAACAGATACAGTTTAACAACAAAAGAGGAAGGGGTAGCCTTAGCAAGGTTTTAATCCTCCTGTAAAAAAAGCAATTTTTTTCACGCACTATGTTGAAAATCATAGAAGAAAACAGTACTAATGGTAAGTTCGCAATTCAGCCAGAAATATGCCTTCCAAGATTAAAATCCTACATAATATCTACCTAGAACATTAAGGAAATTAAAATATAGGCTTGTAAGAGATAATTTGAACCTTGAACAATTCTGAGCATCAAAAAAAAAGATACAGTTAAGACAGAAACCAAAATATAACTCAAAAGAGGTGACTTTTTAACATCCAAGGGAAGATAGAAATTTTTGTTCCCAGCACCCTTTTCAAGTAAAGAAGCTTTTACCAAAAAAAAAAAAAAAAAAAAAAAAAAGAGGTCTCTAAAAAGAGATGTAATACAACAGAAGAGCCAGTGTGGAGAAGCCATCCAGACTAAAATCGCATTTATACTAGATGTTTCTGAAGAAAATGAAATAGCCAAGTTTTTTTTGGATACCACCTAAGGGACAAGGAATTGTATGAGGACATAAGAGACCCTGAGTTCAACTCCTCCTTCTGCCATCTCCACATTAGTGACTTTGGACTAGTAACTTCTTTTCCCATTACTCATTTATCCCCCTATCTCTAACTAGGGACGAAACACTTACTTTGAAAGCACCTTGCTCGTAAACCAAAAATGGGACAACATGCTGTAGCTACAGGATCAGCTTAAACAAGCACTGAAGTGCCCCTACCCTCAGCGTTCAGCAAATAAGATCGGAAAACTAATGCTGCTTAAAGAAACTAGCGCCAAAAAAAGTTTTACTCCAGACTGCTTTGCCAGGACTGCTTCTCTGGAGGTACTGCCAAACTGTTGCAAGTTAAATTAATTATAGTATTAGACACTAGTGGTGCACAGAGGTTGTTTTGTCTTCGTAACTGCTAACAGTGTTCTGTACTGTCAGTGTTTTCCATTCACTCAATTTTCAGGATGCCTCATGAGGGCAGGTTCCAAAGAAGCCACATCATTTCACACATTGGAGAAGAAAGGCTACACAACCACTGTTTTTGACTATTCCAAAAACATCCTAGTAGGGACTGCATCTCAAAGGCCTTTCAGCTCAGGTCTACTTTAGAGCATTCCCTCTCTTAGAAAAAGTACCTTTTAGCAAGCTCTCAGCATATTTAATAGAGTCTCTGCCTTTAAAATAGAGTAACGCCCTTCCTCCAGAGCCTTTGCCTCTTCTCTCAGCTTTGGGAAAGCAGAGAGGAATTCAGTCAATGCAGACAGCTGCCACGTCCTCAAAGAGCCCGAGCAGAACCAATTGCTTAAAGTGTCAATTGCTATTTTGGAAGAAGAAATCTAATGCAAGATAAATTCAAGGGCCAAAAGAGCAAAAGTATTTGTTTAAATTATTTTACAGTGTTTGTTACGGTAGTGTAGCTGATTAAGAGTTCTCACACCCTGGAAAAAAATCAGAGTGACTGCTGCACACAGCAGAACAACATTCACTACTTTCCTCTGTTCCAGATGAACTAGACAATTGTGTGCTGTCACATACAAAGGCTGTGTTGCCGTTTTCTCCCAATTCCAACTCCTTTAAAATTATCCCTTCCAATATATCCTCCTCCCAATCCTCTGTCCTTCCACTAGCTTCTTATCCCCAGCTCCATACTTTCTCCTTGAAGTAAGTTTCCTTCTTCAGCCAGCCCTGTCATGGTACCAAATTTTCAGTGTGTCCCTCTTCCCAAATATAATCACACCCTTCTTGTCAAAATAACCTAAAATACTCCCATGTCCACATCAACTCCTCCTGCAACTAGTTCCCAAGTCTCCTCTTACTGCTGGCCTGCTCTGTATGTTCACCATCCTGCCTCTTTGTCTGAAGACGGTTCATGTTCAGACCCATCTTAGAAGCACATGCCCTGTAATGGAGGTGGAACACTGGGACCCTCCCGAACATCAAAACCCCGGCTTTCACTCACTCTTTGGGGCTGCAGCAGTTTTGCTCTGTTACTCTGCTGTGCAGGGAGTTCCCTCCACCAGAAGTGGATGTGCTGCTCACTGTCAGACTCTCTGATTCATTCCCAGTGGAGAAGACAGGCTAACCAGACAGGGCTACAAGCTCTGAGGAGAAGGATGGGGAAAGAACTAAAGACAAAGTTGACCTATGTTGTAGGGAAATGGGTCAGGTCATCACATTGATATCTCTGCTACTGTGTTACTTACTTTTTTTTCTTTTTTTCCCCGGTAGGAGTGGTGAAACACAGGAACAGACTACTAAGGTAGGTTATGGACTCTCCATCTGTGTAGGCATTCAAGACTCAACTTGACACAGCCCTGGGCAACTGGGGCTCATCAGACCTGCCTCGGTCAGGGCTGGACTAGATAACCTCTGGAGGTTCCTTCCAACTTAAACTGTTCTATGACATCTAACCATTTTGATATCACATGCACTTAAAACATTATCACCATGCTGTCAGTACATCATCCATCCTGCAAATCTAGTCTCCTATTTTATTTTTATTCATTTGCCTTGTTTTTTTGAAATCAGTCTGTTTTGATCAAACTCAAATCTCTTCCCCCCCTCTTCTGCTAACTGGCTTATATGCTGCTTTCTCCTCAGCTTCCAGAAGATTTGTCTTCACCCTTCTTCCAATCTGAATCTCACCAGCTTCTTCCCCTAATGCACCTCACTGCTTTTATTTTGGGGCATTTGCATCACTCGGCCTTTTCTTGGAACCTCCTGTCTGCCAGGAATGTTGTCAGCAAGAACCTGGGAGAGAAAGATTTCCTTTACCCACTTCGAATATTGCAGCTCATTAGTTAAAATGCAGCCAAAACATCCGTTTTTAGGAAAACACATGAACCCTGGCTGGGGCCTGCATGTCTGCTCTACAAGGTTGATGCATGTGTATTCTGCTTCATCTCAAGAGCTGTCCTACAGAAAAGACACAAGTACAGGCTTAGTCATGAGGTACTCACTGAAGTGAAAAGTTGAAACTTGACTTTGTGAACTCTTGCAAATCTTCACAGGTCAATTACAAGTTGCAATTTTCAAAGGCATGTTAATGATGATATTTAGGAAGACTTTCACAAGAAGAGTAATGTATGTTGCATTCCTGAAATGATTAGTCACTGAAATGCTCCTGTGGTAGTCATGCAGAGAAAATATCATTCTTTAAGATGGTTAAAATACTTCCCATTAAAAAAAAAAAACAACACAGCCTGCAACAGAAAATTATTAAAGACTGAAAAATGTCTGAACTGAAACCAGTGTCTGATAGAGATAAGCAATATCCAGCTGCAAGAAGCGATTCTGAAACAAGTCTCACACTGTTAGTTACCAAACAAAAGCAGTGAGGTAGTGATACGTGTTGCTGACTTTATTACGCTTTTGGACAAAAGCTGCACCAGCAATGTAAACCACCAGTATAACTTTGATAGATAAAATATGCCATCCCGCAGGGTACATGGATGCAATTTTTTAATTAAAAAACACCAAGACATCCCCCCAAAATCTCTGAACAGAAAAAACTGTGAACCCAAGTACGCTTTAAGTTCTCAACACTTCAAAAACAGAGGGATGTAGGGGTCAGGTGAGAGAGTTCGGTTAAAAAGAAAGGATTTTTCATGAAGACTTCATATGAAGTTGCCTGTCTGGAGAGGGCCTCCTATATTTTGTCCTCCACTAACAAACAAATACAGTGGTGCTGTCACTTATTTTGGAGAAAAGATGCGATGTTAAAAGCAATGTAAACTCAACCTAGCAGCTGGAAATGGGAGTTTCTGCTGAGAACTAGGAATTGAACAACTAAGAAACAGCAGGTGTGACTTAGGCAGCCGAAAAGCAAAGCCAGAGCTGGCGGAGGAGTCACTGCCATGGAGTCGAACGTGGGTTTGGGGCACTCGGCACCTGGCAGCTCCGAGGACAGCATGAGGAGACCCCATGTTGTGGAGAATGTGGCAAATAACAGCTGGAAAACAGCAGGAATTTGCCATTTAAAGAATCACTACACCACTGCATTGCTGGACAAAAGAAAAAACCTGCTGTGACAGCAGCGGAAACTCCTTAGAGGAAAAAAAAGATGATGCTTAGAGGATGATTAACAGAAAATGGAATAAAGTTTGTAACAGCAGTCATGGAAGAAAACTCACACTTATAAAACGCAATCTAAAAAGTCTGAGAACTGAGAAGGAAAGACAGGAAAAAAGCTACTCCAGACATTCAGCAACCTTGGGATCGTTCACCCTCCTTGCACAGACAGCACTGAGAAGTTTGAAATAATATCCATTTATTTCATTTGAATTTATTTTAATACATTTCTAAACAATGTACAAAACCATTGAAATTTTATAAAACTTATAAAAACCAATCCAGAAAAGTAAAATGGCAAATGATACACAACTCCACAATACTGAAACTCTCATTAAGGAATTTTAGAAAATTGCATTCCCACATTTGACAAAGCTGGATCACAAAACCAGTTCAAGTATGTCAGCACAGTAACATAATTAAGGTTTTTCAGAATTAAATACTGGCTGCATTACAGTCCTTAAACAACTGATATGATTGCATATATCAATTTCCCAAAACTAGTCTGATTAACAAACGTTTGTGAAAAAAATCAAAATTAGTACCTACAATCAACATTCTGATTAAATACATTTCAACTGATGATTAATATGCATTATATAGCCTTCCAGGTCTCAGTGCAAAATAATGACTGACACAGACTGAAAAACTGACTTGTCCGAAGTTTTTTTAGATTACTCAAGTATATAACTTACTAATTACATAAAGGTAAGCTGTAAGCTCAAAAATAAGAATACAGCAGAACTAAGGCTCTCTAAAATCTGTTCTCCTATGTATCTGCATGGCAATCTTTTCCAGTATTACACTGGAAATCTGCAGCAGGGTCAGAAATGAAATCTAGAACCTGTGGATGCTTTGATCAAGTGCTTCAACAGACGAGACATGGATTTCTTTCTTCATCAACAGCCCTTACCATTTCAGTATTTTACCACTTCACTGCAACATTGATTTCATGCTATAATACATCAGATTGACTTTTGGTTAATAAACTTAACAAAGTAATTAACGTCAGGCATTTCTAAATTTCTATGCACCTTCCTATAATCTTAACTTCTTTTACTGTATTTTTTCCAGTCTCTTCTAAAGGCAAGCAAAACATAATTAAACAGTGATTTCCACCACATAAATCATCCACTGTATAAAATGGAAACAAGGCTGAAATACAGAACAAAACCCCTCTGCTTAAGAATCAGGTAACAATAGTTGGGTTCAGACAGAGGGTTAAAATGTGCAATTTAATAGCAAATTGCACGATTATTTTCTAGATAGCAAAGAAGTGTTGAGAATTATGAACTCTGGCCCTGGAGAAGAACCTAATCAAGACTGACAGCCCTGTCAACTGCATCAGCACGATGTGTACACTCCCAGAGGCAGCACAGCCAACTTCAAGAGACTCATGGTGCCCAAAGCAGAGGTTTGCAGTCAAACTCAAGGCTCCTTTTAACTCTTTTTGCAGTATTCCAACCCTTCCGTTCCAGCAGAGATACATCCTGATTATAATGCAGTTCAAGACTAATTCACTGCCACAGCCTTTGATTTTTCTTCCCAAAAAAATAAATAAATGCAATACCAAATTTATCACTTCCATAACCAAGCAGAACTCTTCTGACTTCAGTGCGAGCAGTGAGAACCACATTTAACCTCACATAATTACTTTACGTTCCAGCAGTCTTTTCCCCCCTTTTTCTGTTTGTACTTGAAAAATTTAGACATGATTAACAAAGCTGAAAAAAATTCCCAACCTTTAAATAATTTTTCAGCACGTGAGATAAAGCACTAGATTTCATTACAAGTAGATTTTCCCCCTGAAAATCACAAAGTGAGAAACAGACTTAAAGCACTTAAACAATGAACCCATGTGTTTTTAAAACTACTGGCTTTTGGGGTTTGTTTTTTACATCGAGTACCTATACACAAAATACTGGCTATATTAAGAAGGCAACCAGAGGACATATGTAAAAAATGTACTCAAACTACTCCTAGAAATGAGCAGTAATGCCTATCTGCAGGAAAAACATACAAACAAACAAACCCCAAACCAACACCCACCAAAAAAAAAACCCAAAAGAAACAAGCAACAGTTAACTCCTGAAGCACTTCATGGGGCTGCTTAATCCTCAAGTCATAAAACCTCTCTGGTTCTATCAGTGAGTGCTTTAAACAAAACAAAGAAACATTTAGTGAATAGGTGAATACTTAATGGTCAAAAATCTCAAAGAAATTGAGACCAACTGTTTCCATGGATGTTTTACTTTTGTGTCAAACAGCCTTCTCTCTTAATTGTCAAGATATAACAGGTGTCTAATTTACATCACCAAAACAATTAATCCTGGCTGTGCCCCTCCAAATCCTGCAAATCTCTTGAGATTGCCAACAAAACAGGGAATTTTGAGTGAGTTGTTTTGTGCGGTTATGAGTTAATTAGTAATCTGACAACTACATTACAGATGTATCAATATTAGCCATGACAGCTAAGAGCAGTGTTTTAGTCTATGCTTGTATTTCAGGAACTAAAAAAAACAGCCAACCTTTACCCTGAATTGCAACCCCCGCCCCCCGCTCCGAACAAACAAACAAAAACCAGATTACAAATGCACACAAATGTACAAATGTACAAAACCAGTACATCTAAATACATCTAAAAAAACCCGTGTAATACCACGTTAGCTGAATATGAATATACTTAAGATACAGGCAATGCCAACTAACTTGCAACTGCAGACCCAATTCTAGAGAAGTCTCCCATCAGAAATGGAGTCCTAGAGCACAAAGCAGGTGACCCAAATTTCCCCTCAAGAAGCTTATAGAGGAAAACATTCAGCTGACAATAAAATACAGACTGAAGGAAGCACTTAGCAGTTTTAAGTGTAACTCTGTTGTCAAGTTTGAATATTGCAGAACTTGCTGGAATTGTAAATTCCCTTCAAAATGAGAACTTAATTTATTTAACAAGTGTTATCTTGGTAGAGCAAAGTACAATCCCACTATACAATTTAAAAAAGCAGTGTAATCCAGAAAATTTTAGCGGAGTAAGTCGTTGGAAGCATTCACTAATTTAATCCAATTCCATTTTTTAGTAAATGATCAACAATTCTTGGTGTGCAGAGCACAGAGAGGACCAAAACCATATTCCCTTAAGTACAACTAAGAGCAGATTAAGTTACAGACATAAGGTACAAGCAGAACCTCAGAAACCTCGTTGCCTCATGGTGCCACGATGGGTCATAAGACTCCTTCTCCTCCTCCCCCAGAAATGTGATGTCCATGGACAGGCACCTCCCTCAAATTCTTCACTCCATCCTCAGAACAACGCCTATGCACACCTCTATTTACAGAAACTTGCATTTCAGAGCTGAATTCTTCAATTCCAGAAGAGGATACATCTGTTAGGATCATGATCCATCTTAGGGATCCATAAGCTAGGCAGATATCTTCCATCTTTTGGGATCTTTTGTAACACAAGGTACAGGAATATACCACCCAACTCATGCTCTCCTTACCAGATGCACCAATTTCTTTGCAGCACAGAAGAGATGAAAAAACAAACTGCCCATCTATTAACACAGGAAGAGCAGAAAGCATGCTGCTGAGCTGCAGAAGTGTGCAAGAGATGTGACAATACAGGAAAAAAGCCAGTGGCAAGGAAAGGCAAAGGCTGGCCTGGGATGCTATGGTATGTAACATACACATGTGAGAGACAGCAGGAGCTACAAAAACCAGTGTGGGAAGCAGAAATCATGGGATGACCAAGGAAGAGGGTACAAAGCAAAATGTAGGCAGAAGCGTAACGGAGGAATCTGACTACAGGAGCACTGAGACAAGTTGCATCTTCCTCACATTTGCTTTATTTCCATTTTAATGCTTGAAACCGGAAGAATTGCCCCGATTATCAAGAACACACACTTTGTGTGTGGAAATGCATCCAAATTCAGCTGAGTCCTACGCTTTCGAAAACAAATAGTTTCACACATGCCAGAAAAGAATCCTCAGAATTTAATAAGTGTTTCTCAAAGACTCCACCTATGCTGAGCATGTTTTAACCCAAAACTCTTAAGACCAAGCCTTACATGTGACAGCAAGGAGAGATAAACATCCCACACTCTAAATGAAGCCAAACTGTGCTGTAAGAGAATGAACCCAGTTCAAAACTATCATCTTTAATTTATAACAAACCCCGTACATTTTGGTAAGGCCACTATGTAAGTCTGCAAGAAGACACATATATGATGTGTTAAGGAACACTCAGACAAGATGTTGTCCAGGTAGAGACCATTATCACCACCAAACTTCAGCTGAGGAACCCCCTGCACATCCAAAAAGAGCAGCAGGTGAGTGGGCAGCCCAGCTGCGAGCAGGCACAGCAGCAACAGCCTGGTCCTCTGACCTGCTGGCTGCTCCAGCTCCTGCCAATTCCCTTCTCCAGGACAGCAAAACATGGGCCAGCACTGCTGAGCTGAAGCTGTACGTAATTTAAGATATTCTACAGAATCATAGAAATAAAACAAGACAAAAACAATTTACAGCCTAATTTGGGCACCCACTACCAGGGAATGTTCATCACTCTATTATCGCTGTGCCTGTCCCTTTTGAGAAAAGGGACTGCAAGCTCATGACAGAAGTATTTTGATGTTGAAGCATCAAAAGCTACACAGACAAAAATGGAGTGAGGTCCACGTGTCTTTCTAGCTAAAGACATTTTTACACTTGCTTAAGCATTTGCTTTATTTAAGCCTCTAATGTAAGACAAAATAACCCCTCAAACAGGATACTAGAAATTAAACATTATTTCATTATAATAATGAGAAAAGTTTATGTAAATTAGGTAATCAATTTGGAATACATTTCTCGAAACTGTTTAAAATGTTCATTTTTACATCTCATTTAAGCTGCAATCTATTACCACAACAATCATATACTATTTGACTACATACTGCTGAGTTTAATTTTCTGCAGTGATTCAAATGAATAGCTTCTGACATATACACAGTTTGAAAGCTCAAGACTTTTAACGCATGAAATACAAAGAAACTAGCCATAAAAACACAGTTATGTTGTACCCTGCCATTGCAAAGCTGTATGGTAAACACCCAAAAACCTCAAAATATACTATGCACATACTACTTCTATAAAAAGCTACTCGTTGACAACAGATTTAACTTTTCAGGTACAATCGCCTTGAAGCTACAGCATAAATATCTGGCATATCGTCCTCTAAGGCGTAACAGATTTACAACACCTGAAGCAGAATCTTCAGAAAACAGTATGCCAAGAGAAAATGTTTTCTTTGAAAGACTGGAAGGTTGAAGATTCTGTATCCCTGTAAACAGGAATAATGTCCCTTCAAAAGCACAGGTATCACTCTGCGCGTAACCTCAAATTTAATTCTTTGGTAGTTCAAAACAAACCCTTAAGAGATTTTAGAAAACTCAACTTGCACGAAAGGCACATCACTTTTTTTTCTTGATGAATGAGCACCACAAGTAAGACCTTATCAGAAAATAAAATCTTTGTGTTATCTCAAGTAATTTTTCTAGAGGAGTAGCTTCTTGTTATCCTGTTATATTAAAAGTTCTAGACAAGAAAAGCTCAAGGAGACAAGAGAGAACAGGCTGTAAAGCGCTTAAAACGATTTTGCATGGTATTTTGGTGAGTTGAAAGAGCTAAAGATGAAATAAAGAGATGCTTCCACAAGCTCCGCGCAAGGCCCTTCTGCGCTGGCGCGGAACGGCCGCGCTCAGGGCACCGCAACGCAGCAACCCGAAAAACGAGCAACTCCGTGCACCAACACCGGGTTTTTCTTTCCCAGAGGACGGGGAACGAGCCGCACGCTCGGCCGAAATTGCTCCGAGGGCAATTGTTTTGATGTCGCTTTGCGAGCTCGCCCTCCGTCAAAATGGAAATAACGTTTAAAAAAAAAAAACAAAACCACACAAAAAAAGGAAAATGTAAAAATAAATTAAACCCCAAATTTACGCTGGCAAGCGCCGGCCGCCCCGGGGCGGGAGCGGAGCTCGGAGCGCCCCGGCCCCCCCGCCCCCTCCCCCCCGCGCGGGGAGCGCGCCCGCCGCCGGCAGCCCCCGCCCGTGACGCAGCGGCTAACGGGCGCCCCCGCGCCCGGGCGCGCGAGGGGGCGGTTGGCGGGGGCCCGGCCGGGGTCCCCCGAGGGCCGGGGCGGGGAGGGGGCGGCGGGGGCCGCGGCCGGCCCGGCGCCCCGCGGTGCGGGATGCCGGCGGGCAGGCGCGGGCAGGCCCGGCGGGAGGGGGAGGGGCCGGGCCGCGCGGAGCGGGCGGGCGGCGGAGCCGCGGCTTTATCCGTGTCGGTCGGTGCCGGCGCTGCCCGGCTGCCCCCGCTCGCTGCCCCTCGCCGCCTCTCTGCGCGCGGCGCGGAGGGCGAGGCCCGGCGCGGCGGCCCGGGCGGCGGCCCCAGCCGGAGATGGCGGTGGTTAGAATAAGGCACACTGGGTAAAAACACATTTATATACGAACCTCGCCGAGAAATTTTCCAACAATTCCTCCGTCCGACCACCATGCACCAGGACAGGAAACGGCCGCCTCAGCGCCCGCCCGCCTCAGCACCGCCCCGAGCCGTGCGGGCGGGCCTCGCGCCCCGCGCTACGGCCGCTCCCATTGGGCCCCCAGCGCCGTGCGTCACCGCCTTCGCTCGCCATTGGCCGCCTCCAGGCCCCGCGCCGATGCCCATTGGCTAGACGCTCGGGGCCCCGCCCCGCGGCTTCATGGCGTCTCGGTTATGCTGGGTTCGGGGCCGCCGCGGCCGCCATTTTGTACCGTGGGGAGCGAGGCGCCTGTGCGTCAGCGGGGGAGCGGAGCAGCCGGGCGCCATTTCCTTCCCCGGGGAGGGCGCCCGGAGGCGGTTGCGCTCGGGGAGCCCGCGGGGCGAGAGGAAGCGAGGGGGGGAAGCGCGAAGCACCGGGCGCGCCCTGCCCCTGGCAGCGCGGCCGGTCTCCCGCGGCGGGGACGGAGCGGCGCGGCCCGAGGCGGCGGGCGGCTGCAGCCGGGCCTGCGAGCGGCAGCGCGGGGGGCGAACCGCTGGCTCGGCAGCGCGGGCCGGCCCCGCCGTCCGGCCCTCACAGGCAGCGCCGGCGCGCTCTGCCGCGCGCGGGGCAGCGCGGTCCCCGCGGGGCCGGGCGGGGCCTCGTCCCTCGGCGCTGCCGGAGCCGGAGCGGCCGCGGGCGCTGGCGGGGCCGGGGCGCGGTGCCCCTGGCGGGGGGAGCGAGGTCTGCCCCGCTGTCTGCCCCGCTCCCTGCCCCGCTCCGGCCGCCTTATGTGCTGCGGCCACTGCAGCCCGGGCCGGGCGGATGAGGGCTCTGTCCGCAAAGCTGTACCTGAGAGTGTTCGTCCTTACGTGATTTCTAGCCGTGGAAATGGGCAGTAGTCCAACGACAGCTCCACAGGTAATTAAAGGGTAGTACGATTATTTTGGTAGAGGATTTTTCAAGAAAACCCAACTGCAATTAATATGAGCTGTCAGCAGTGACAATATGCCCAGCTCTATAGGGCTTACAAAACCTTTCTAAACGTGACAGATAAAAAAACATTTAAGAGTTTTTTGCCTGAATCTCCAGAATAATAGTTCTAAAGTCTTGCAGTCATAGGTATAACAGCCCAAAACAGCTTATTCCCGAACAGGCCTAATACTGAGCAATTTTATTTTCTTGGTTTCAAGTTTTCCTTCCCATTTCTTAATTGGAAACTTTCACCCAAAATACAAATTACAGCTATCACTTTCATTGGAGGTACAGTAACAGTGAAATACCCAAGGTAAAATTCTGAGTTTATCAAATCCTTTCATAAAATTAGTTGGTTACGTCTGTCAAATCCTCCAATTAATTATTTCGCATTCTGAAGTGTTTTCTGAGAATGGTCATAAAAAGCAGAAATGTGCAATGATGCTATTTAAGTTACATAGGCTACATACTGATGGCAAAGTAGCTGATAACTGGTGCCACAACAAGAGACCAAGTGAAGCTTTTTCATATTCCTGGTTCTGGGTACGTGGAGTGTTCCACAGAGCACACGGAGGAGAAAAATCCAGTGTGAAGAACTCAACTGTTGCTTTTATAGTCCATAACAGTATAATAGAGCCTTGGGCCTTCCAGGCTTTTCTCAAATTTTGATTAAAATCTTCATCCAAAGTCATGGAAGACTGCTAAAGCTTCAACCAGCATACTTGTTTTGGACTAGCATTACCTGAACTTGGCCACATCTGTTAAATCACATACCTTGAGGAAGGACTGAAAGGGAACCTGACAAATGTGCACAGATAACATGCTGAGGTGATTCATGATGTTTTCTGTTCTTTGAGAACTGATAGTCAAAAAGAGGAGGAAATTTCCTTTAGAAAAAAATCAACGCATAAAACTTCGCAGGTGTCACTAGGCACAACTGAAACCATCTGCATGTTTATTGTCAGGTATTCCTGTGATCAGTCCACTGCAGACTTCTTGAATCTTGCAATAGTAGTTCTAGGCTACGAGAGGTTTGAGCAGAGCTTTGCTGAACTATGCTGACACATAATGTTTTTAAAATAGTGATTTAGGAAAAAAGGGTATTAAATTTACCCAATATGTCAACATTTTTTAAAATGTATGAAATAAGCCTTTTGTATTTAACACAGAGAACTATATTTGTGCTTAACATCTGCTTAAAGAAGTATTTCAGAGAGAAAAATACAAACCTTAGAGCTGCGTAACTAGAACAGGACTCCCAAGCACTGTAAGAATACTGCTACATTCAAAACACCACACTGAAATAAGTGAAGATAAGGATTTGCTTTAGATGTTTATTAATCCAAGGAGATCTTCCATAATAGAAAAAACAGAGGCTTAAAATTTCCCAGCTCTTCCTTTAGAGTTGCATTGTCCTTGAAAATAGAATGGATAAGTGCAAGCTCTAGGAAGATCAATTTTAAATTTGACAGAAGTGTATCACTGAAATTGATATATTGCATCACAAAATGCACTATCAACACCACCAACAATGCAAAATTGTTTTGCAATTTATATAAATACATTTCTTGGAGCAAAGGAAAGCAAAGTTCTAGATCCATTATTAAAAAAGATGCTCCTTGCTAACCAGTCTAGCAACACATAAAAGCACCCTTGAAGTAAGACTATTCCTCACACCAAGATAAAATTCTTCCCTTGACTTGTGACTTGAAAAATAACTGTTCCAGAAATGACAATGGCACTAAATTCGTTATTTCCTCCTAATTTTTTTCATCTGCTTTGTATACAGAGAGCCTTCTCACTGCTGCTCTGTCCTATCTTCTGCCTTGAGGCAAAAGCGTCCTGAAAGGTTCTCTTATGTTTTTTGGGACATGTAATAAGACAAGCAGAGACCTGACAAGCAGATGCTTAGAAATGATCTGTGTTAAACTGGATATTTTTCAAGGTCAAGGAACGCACAGGAAAAGGCATGCTGTAATTAAGTCTGTCACCTTTTTCTACAAAAATAAAACCTTGTCTAGAGATTATCTTTGAGGCTGGAGTACACGTGTACGTGCTCATGAGTTACACATTTACAAAAAAAACAGTTTTGCTATATGTACTTGGCCAGTCAGCTAAAGATTCAGAAGTACTACTGTGGTTCACACACCACTACAATAATGGATACTCTGATTCAAGGCTTATTTTTTTAGGCTTTTTCACATCAGGCACAATATCTATCCTTTTAAGCCCACAATTTGCTTTTAAAGTATCCCTTTGGTATTCGGCTAGGGCAATGTGGCATGATAGTCCTGGCTCAGTCTCTCACATTAGATTCTGCATGCAGGGAACTGTATTCACTGAGGAAAGGGGGACCAGAGTGGAGCGACTGGAAAACCCGTTCCCTGGGCCCGGGGAAGCGCCAGCAGTTGTGCAAAGGGAAGGCAGAACATGGTCCTGTCAACTCCTGCACGAAACCCCAAACAGCCAATTCCTGCTACTCTGCCGATGCAAAAAAAACCACACCACACAAACCAATTTTCTGAAGACTGCATTTTGAGTATCATAATATATATATGTGCATTTCATTTTTACAGATATAAACTCAGTTTATTTTTAACCTGTATTTAAATTTTGGAGGCTTACATTAAATTAAGGTAGCTTGTTTAATATCAATTGTAACAGCAGGTGACATTTTTATATAAAAACAGCCAAAAGAAAAAAAACGAAACATTTGATTTAAAAGACCTGACACCAATGATCTCAAGGCAAGATCAAAAACCTATGGATTTTTGCTTTTAGAAAAGAAAAGGGGGGCATTTAAGCCAACCTATTCACAGCATCTCCCTGCTGGCTTCTTCATACAGTGGTTTTGATAGTGGTCCCAGAGGGAACTGTATTTTGCCTCTCTAGCTAAAATACTAGTTACTCTAGCAACTTTGAAGGAAGAAAATTGTGGCTTCAAAAATGAAAGATTGGCAAAACTTCAAATACACTGTCTGGATCAGGCAGACAACAGCGCACACTAATGCTGGGAGTGCAAAAAGAGGGGGACTGAAATGCAAGAGTAGTGCACCTGCACTACCACGTACTGGATCAAGAATATTTTGCATTCATAGATCATAGTCCAGATTAGCCAAATTGTTGTGTTTTTAATAGATTGCATATATAGATGTTTCATCCACACACTTCAATCAACTCTTAAAAGCAGAATTTCACATTTCATTTACCTGCTTTAGAGAAGATAACTTTTTCTTCAATGCTTACAGTACACATTTGTATCCAAATTTCACCTTGTACAGCAAGATCCTTAAGAAAAACAAAGGACACGGAGGGAGTTGCTATTTTTTTTTTAGCAGCAATGAAATATCACTAACCTTTTTTTACATAACCGAATTCAAGTCACAACCAGAGGTGACTGCACCACAAAGTCACCAGGTACAAAACTGCTAGTTCATTTTAAATTAATAACTTGAAATTATTTTCCCCAATACATCCCTTATTTTTTATTTTTATTTTTTATAAACAGCAAACATTTTGCTAATTTTGTACACAGGCTAGCAGGCTTGTTTCAATATGAAAGTGCTAATTCATTTACAGATTTATCAGTTATGTAGTGCTACATTAAGTGTCCAATATTCTACATATGAACAATCTTGATAAATGGAAATGATGAAGATTAAGTAAGGCTATCTGATTACCTTATCTTATTTACATTAAAATAAACACCCAATAGGAAGGGAGAAAAGGGAAATAAATTGGGCAAATACTCATACTACACCAGGTGTAAAAATTAAGTCTGCCTTCTAGCTTGTACTGTAAATGAGACATTTTAAATAGTCCTGCAGCCCATGCCTAGTTTTTTTCTTCAGAAAAAGAAAAGCTGCCTTCACGACATCCCCTCTTGATTTCTGATTTCCAAAGCGTGTCATTTGAAGCTTTTAATTCCGATTCTTCCTGTCTTCAAAATAACCTCTGGTTTGCTTTCCAGTATTAGGTTGCATGATCAGCTCCCACGTCTGGGGCTTCTGTCCAATCTATTTATCAATTAGTTTAGAGTGGGTTGTAGATAACATGAACCAGTTCTGGAACCACTATTGGGAGGAACACAAGCTCTTCACTACAATCACACAGTAGCAGGAAAAGTGATAACTCAATTCATTCCTGGGGCAGGGCCTCCAAAATTAAATGAAGTTGGCACAACTGGAGCATTGAATTTGTATCCTCCATGCTTTTCAATCATTTTGGATTCTAAAAACAAAAAAAAACAGAAGGAAAATATTTTAGTGACTGTGTAGGGGAAAAGACAGATTAAGATATTGTGACTGACCATTTTGAATCTCTCAGAGATACAAGTTTAACCCAAGGTTACCCAAGAAAGTAACCAGCACCCACAAAGCAGAAACGTGCCACACCCCAAACAAGATAGACTGATTATTTTTTTAAATTTTCATTTCTAAATATTGTTATAGCTATGTTTAAATTAATTTCTATTTTTAAATTTTTAATGTAATTTTTGCATTTCAGAAACAGGACCAGAATGAACTTGTAACAGACACCCAGTTATTTCTGATTAATATTAATAGGTTTTTCAGTCAAATCAATAACAGAACACCTGTACAAAACAGCAGTACAGAAACAAATATTAACTACACTTTCAGTGTTCCTATCTTGATTCAACAATATAAGGAGAAATAACCACAGAAACACCAGAAACAGAATTCTTAGTGTACATGCATTTCCCCTCCATACCCAAGCGGATAATTTGGAGTTTAAGGTTACTAGACTATACAATATAATTCTGAGAGAAAACTACTAAGTTTATCACACCTTAAGACCTTTAGGCATCTGTGGCCCACATATCCATCGCTGTAACTAAGAACAATAGTTAAGCTGTCTGGTTTTACTAGTTGCATATTCCATCCTTTGAAGGCCAGGAAAATGTTACCATGGCTGATGAAGGACAGAGGGAAAACAGGAGCTGGGGAGCATCACTTTGTCCCCTCCTGGCTCCATAGTGCACGGAAGACACATCTCTTAGCTTATGGAAATTTGTCTTAGCTACATTAATGAGAGATAATAATATTCCAAATCCTTCTAGCAGGATGTCCCCATGTGTGATAGGTAGCCTAAATGGAGTATCAGCATGCGCTGATAGTACGCAAGAATTTCCTGTAAGGATCTAGTTGCTGAAGTTAACTTGATCTGAACCTAACTAGCTCTATGAATAAACAACTGGAAAAAAAGAGAACATTCTTTTTCATAAAATGCACAAGTAGTATATAATCTCATCAGTGTGATGTCTAGTGCTTGACGGGGGTCACAGTGAAACTGTATTTTATAACCATTAAAAAGTGGATCATTCTGGACACTTCAAGTCTTTGGGAGGTAATTTAGGCTGTTTTCGGACAAAAGCTACTTATCAGATGTGCGTTCTTACTACCAATCTTTTTACTGAAAGATTATGAACTTCTGCTTTGAAACATCATCTAGTAATTGCTCAATTAGATGCAGGATATGAGACTGGACTGATCACTCAAAATTCAGCCTTGACTTTAGAGAGTGATCTATATTTGGCTTACTCTCAAACACCTGGGAAGACTTAAAAAAAACAAACCACAAACAACCCAAACCTGAAGATCTGCCGACTTCCTATATTTTAAAATCTGTATTACTTGAAGAATAACAATTTAAAATATTTAATAGGCTTACTGATGTAGCTTTACAGATGGATACCACTTCCATAATTTGGTATTTTCCCACCCATAGAATCACTCTATCCCAGCTGGACTAGGTCACACTAGGAAATAATTTATCAGCCACTTAATGTGTTTGTTACCATACCTACAGTTCATCCACATTCAAGTAATCAAATAATTTGTTTTAAAATCCAAGCAATTACAACAAATATGCTTATATTTACTTGGCCACTTCATTAAGATATTTCTACCATTCCGTACACCTGTGGTATGCCCTACAGTTCGTGCATTGAGGCTTTGTGACCTGACAAGAGATTTCAAACATCTCTGGAGTATAAACCAACCCTGCTTTGATGAAGACATTATCAGCCTTGAATTATAGGTGTTGTCTGTATTGTGCTTCTTGAGCACATAAACAGCATTCAAAAACACCAAAAGATGCAATTAATGGTATAAAGCAGGAAAAATACCATGTGCTGCCCGTCTCTGATCTGCCAGAGTTGCTATGTCCTGCAATTGTTTCCTTTGTTCTTCATTAAGACCCTGTGTCAAAGCTTGGTACCATGCAGGGTTACGATTCTGAATTGCTGCAAGAGAAAGAACACATAAGCAAATGGAAAGTGTTCATTAAAATGTTCTGTAACTCAAAGCTTACTAACCCACTACCATTTTCATCAGAATAATATTTGGTTAGGGTTACATAATTCAAGACATTAAAAAAAAAAAAAAAAATTAACAACCTCTAACCTCTTCCCTCCCACCATAAATTCATTCAAGCGTCTCTCCCTGCTCTGAAAGTTTAATGTTGGCTTCCCCTTGCCAGAGAAAGAACTTGTTCAAAGCACATACTGGAAAGCCTGTTCGGAAGCTTTCAACAGGTTCTAGTTTACAATGGTTCACACTAAAATTAAGTTAAAATATAACTTGTTGGCCAGGAAAGGAAATAAAGGTACTTACTCTGAAAAATGGTTTTAAATATCTGATATTCATCAATAGGGTTGTCTTCATCATCAATAATTGTGGAATAGCCTTCCAAAGCAGTCTCTTCAGCATCATCTTCTTCCCAGTCTTCATCATCTCCATCTTCACCTGCCTGTTTTGCTAGAATTTCTAGATATTCTTGACCATCTTCATCAATGTCATCTTCATCGCTCCCCAATTCCTCTGAGTTAAATATCACACACACAAGAAGTTCATCTCAATAATAGTAAAAACAACTCTTTAAGAAAATGGCTGATAATGCAAAACAGGCAATAAAACTGATAACAGTACAGTGCAGAGTAGAAAGGGGGAAGCTCATTTTACTCCTCTCCTAGTGCCATGGTATTCCCCCAGACTCTCTGCCCTCATACCAACTGCGTAAGTAGGGAAGGAAAATTTTAATGTCACAAAAATGTATATGGAAAAATGTATATGCAGATATTTTAGAACAGCACTTGATAAAATTTTAAGCAAAGTAATATTCATGCTCCAAAGAAAGTTTGAAATAATTTGATGAAAACACTTTTACAGGCATATTCAGAAGAGCTGTTGAAAAGAATGCTTGAGAAATACAAAATGCAACAGTGTGAAAGGTGTATAATGACAATAGTCTGGGGAGCCCAGAATTCAACAGCAGAGATCAAAAAGAAACTGGGCTTTAAGTAGACAGATGAAAACCAATAGATATTCCTTTGAGTGTTGAAAACTGTTCCAAGCAATCACTCTCAAAGACATCAGGCTGATGATGGAAAGGTAAAATAGGGAACAAGAACTAAAAGCTTAAGCAGAGAACAGGGAAAGGTGGAAGACAGAAGTACAGGGAAGTTGTAGGTAATTTTGAACTTCACGTAAATAAGATGGCAAGAGATGTGAAAGTTTGTGAAATGACTGTATGAAGAAGGAAGTCTCTAAAGGCTGATCAAGTTGAGATTACGCTAGTCTAGAAAAAAGAAGAAAAAAATATCACAAGAACTGTCATTTTCAATACTCAGCTAAAACAGCAACAGCTTATGGGACAGTTTATAATATATAGTCCAAACTGTACAATGGATTAGAAGGATTCTTGGAAACTCCTACTGACTCTTTCCTCTCACTCAAATGGGAAACATGCCCAGTAATACCTCCTTTCAGCCATGACTGCATCCACACACACCAGCTAGCGTGGTGTGACTGATGAGACTGAGCCTAGGAAGTCAGTTTTTAAGAGGGACTGGAAAGTAAGTCAGATATACTTCAAAAATTAAAACCACAAAGTAACAGCGATGTTTCAGTTTCCATACCTGTTTCCTCATCTTCTTCAGCTTCATCATCATCATCACTGTCATTTTCATGCTCTGCGTGACAGGCATATGCTCTTTTCAATCCATTAAATAACAGGATAAAAGCTGGCAGGATCTGGCCAGCAACTTGATTTAAAACCTGTGGTATTTGCTCCAGGTCAATAAGAGCACACAAGCCAAGCACACACATCTTTCTATCATGAAGTCTACAAAACAGTAGAGTAAAAAAGTTACAAATTTTGTTAGGACATTGCAAGCAGGTAACATAGAGGTGTATCACAGAGCATAATCTTCAGAATTAGAAACACTTACCCCAGGAAACAGTCCACGTCATTAAGCCACTGTGTTATGAAGTGATTAGTGACAGGTTCCACATTATTGGGAAAACGAAGATTTTCCAAGGTATTTAATAGTAAATGAGGATTGTAATACAAAGCAGCTATGGCAACCTGGAGGCACATTGTTCGCAGTTCACTTGTTTTCACTTCTCTGGTCAATCTCTCTAATGCAGCTTCCACAAATAAGGGTATGCACTGAAGAGTGAGAACCATTATAAATTTAGTGATCAAAACTAAATTTTCTAGTTCTGTATTTCATGCTCAAATTGAGAAATGGCATAAAACCAGCCTCGCACATAAATACGGAGGGCATAAAATGGGAATAATTTTTAATTGCCAGCAGAAGTCCATATATGAAGATGAAACGAAAAGGTGAAAAGATTTCATCTACTCCGAGCGCATGGATTTTGTGACATCGTGCATAGTAGATGTAATTCCTGGTTCTATACTCTTATGTTTTAAAAATTAAAAATAGAGTAAGCATGTATACTAGGAAGTCTAGAAAAATCAACTTGGTCTTTTTTAGTATCCACAAAGTCAAGAGAAATTATTAACACTCCAAGAAAACAGCTATTCAAAGGAGTAGTCTCTTCAGAGATACCATACTGAAAAAAAAACTGCTATTGCAGATTTGCTTTCAAATAAATTAAAAATTAAAGTTTCCAGGAACCATATCCACAAGTTTTAAAAAGCATGCAAAAATGTTTAAATAGCTCTTATACAGCACTTGTCACATACACAGCAGAAGCGCAGAAATTCATCTCTCAAACTCCAACTTCCCTATGTGCATAATGAAGTCCTTGGTTTCTCTGCAACATTAATCTGGATTCTAGGAACTTCATTTCCATTCTTATTTATTTCAAGGCTATTAACTTGACAGATTGAATAATTTTCATGAAATATTCACTAGAAAGAATTTAGAATATAATTCATTGACTTTTAGAATGAAGGTACTCCTAAAACAGTACTCTTCCAGATTCACAAAAAACACTTTACATTGAGTTCTGCAGGGTCCTAAATTCTGCAGACAAAGTGTGCAATAAATATCTCTGCAGTGTTAACTGAGCAGTAGGATTTGTGACACTGGAGTAGAAGACAGGATTATTAGACACAGAATCATCGAATCATTTCAGTTGGAAGAGACCCTCAGGATCATGGAGTCCAGCCATAACCTAACCTAACTCTAGCACTAAACCGTGTCCCTAAGAACCTCATCTAAACACCTTTTAAACACCTCCAGGGATGGTGACTCCACCACTTCCCTGGGCAGCCGGTTCCAATGCCTGACAACCCTTTCCGCGAAGAGTTTTTTCTTAATATCCAATCTAAACCTCCCCTGGTACAACTTGAAGCCAGTTCCTCTTGTCCTATTGCTTGTTACTTGGGAGAAGAGACCAACACTCCCCATGCTACATACATGTCACACTGCACAAACTTCTCAGAATGGAACTCATGTTAATATATAATCAATTCACATTTAGGAAGAAAATATTTTTAAAATATTAGTTATAGCAGCCAAAGTTGTTACCAACCTGATCAATGCCACGCCCTTTACACTGAAGAATAATTACTTCTAACAGCTTTGCTGCGTGACATTCTGCATCTTCTCCAGCAACTCCTGTAAGGACCTGAAAAATAAGCATTACTGTTGATGATATCCCCTTCAAGAAGTATTTTCCATATACTGCTTTGCTTGGAAAAGCTGATATAAATGTACCCAACCTAGTACAATGCCAGCATCACCATCCATCAGTGAAACAGCCTAACCTACAGCAATGGCTCAGTACCACAACTAGAGACCAAAACATTGCTGAGTGTGGGGAAAACTAATCTACACGTATATTCAATAAATCTGTGGAGGCAGAGCTTACAACAGTAACTGTATGAGCATCAGCTGCCATTTCAAAGGTTTCTTTCCATACACAAAACACATTTTTCTTACACATTCATGTACTGAATTTTGTAAAAAATATATTTATATATTTGGGATATCCAGTGGAAGACCACGTGATATCTAAAATTTCTGTGTTAAAGAGGCACTGTGCTCAGCTAATAAAACACTAATCACTAATAGGTTATAACGAGCTAATTTTCTTTTATAAATATATATATAAAATGTTCCAAGTATTTACATGTTTTCAAATGAAGGCTGGCAAGAGTTATTCACTATAATATTTAACATCTTCAAAATAATTACTCAGGAAATACCATGGGCAAGGCAGCTGACAGTTCACCACAGTTCTTACACAGACACAACATATAATATCTAGAAGTGGAAAACTGAAATCCCCACTGATTACTATTAGAGATTATAAAGTATTAACGCCATCTTATAAAGAAGTATTCATTTCCTCACATAGCCCGAGCATTCTGGAATGCTGTGTATTCTGTTTTGATTAGATAAAGAAAGCCCAGTTGGCAGCTACCTATAGTACACAGGAGTTGAACAGCTGAGTTAAATACAGAAATACTGCCCAAAAGTGACTGGACTGAGACAGAACAGCTGCATCCTGTCCCCAGTTTTCATCATAGACTTGGCATCAACTTGGGAAAATAACTTCCTATTCCTGTGCTTCTACTTTCCATCCCTACTCCACTTGGTTTAGCTAACAGATTTCACATATACATAGTATGTGCTGTCCTAGCCATAGCGAGGCTACAAACCTCAGATAAAAGAAACCATCTACCTTTTGCAATATGCACACGCATGTTTTGCATGCCCATTGCACAAAATGTGTTACACAAAACACACATGCACAAAAACCTGGGTTGTTTAATCTGCTTTTGTTGTGCATGATTTATTTTTCCTCTTTTAGCAAAAGGATATATCTGAAATTTGATGCAAACTCTTCAAATCTCTCTGCGATAACTTAATCTGTGGAATCACAGACGATGTTAAACAGCAAAATGCTTTAAGAGCAGATGTCAAAATTATTCAGTTTCACAGTCCGCTGTCGCAGAAAAGAGTATCCAGTTTAACCATGTATTACTGTAGAGATCGCAGGTTTTGTTATCAGAAAGGAATCTGGTTTTCTTATCAGAAAGGAATCTGGTTTTCTTATCAGAAAGGAATCTACTTACCTTCTTGCACATACTGTAGATCATTTCAAGATATTTTGTGTCTGACAGAAGTGTATCTGTATCAACAGTAACATAATTATGCAAGAGAGGCATCATGTCTGTATTGAAAGAAGAATTATCACATTTAGATAGTTTCCACATTTCATTAGATGAGCTGTTAAAATCAGGTTGAAAACTATGCATTAATAAGCTAATTACAGTTCTTGCTTCATGTTTGTCAAGATAAGCATGCATCTAGTCATAGATGCCTCAGCAAAACAAATCTGATCGCAGCAACAGCAGAATAAAATACTTCAAGCATAACCTCACTTCAGTGTTCTCCTAACATTTCAATCAAGATGCAATTAATTGTACGGTTTAAAATCACATGTATGAAACCATTTGGCTTTCTGATTTATCTGTATTACTTACCAGTGAAATAATCAAAGCCATCCTGCTGAAAGACTTCAAAAACAAGAGGAAGAAGCTGCCACATTTGTGCAGAAACTTGTTGACAGGTCAGACTATGAGCCAAGGAAAAGATTTCCTCATAAAACTCTAAAACAAACAGAATCTAGGTAAATTTAATGCCAATCCCATACACTTAAAAATACAAGCCAACAAAAGTACAGATACCTAATACATGCTGCTGCAAAACTGTTCCAATCACTTGCAAACAGATCCCTTCCAGCTGCTGGGTAATCTGAAAAAAAGATTTATGACTGTTTTCAATACTTCAGAGTTGAAATTAAACACATTTAAAATAAAATCACTCAAAGCAGTTTCTGTTTAGACAATATATTCTTCTAAAACAACTCAAAATTTCTCACATTTTAGAGCACTAAATGTATAAGAGCAGCACTCTTAGCTAAGGATTTGTTAGATAGCTTTCAATACGAGGTGGTTTTGGAATATTCTTTGAATATTGGAAGAATCTCATTATAGGGTAACCCTTAAAAAGAAAAGCCTGACAGTAACCCTATGCAACAGTTTGGTCCTGTTAAAACACAGTGAGTAAATAAATATATCAAATAGGTAAGCAATGGAAGTTGCAGGAAGTATGTGCTCTTCCGGAAAAGTGAAATTGCAAAAACCAAAACCAAATACCAACCCCCTTGCCAAACCTAGCTTAGGATGTTTGTATGGTACATAGACAACCAACCTAAATGCTGCTCTATAGACTCAGACACTCTTTGCAATCGGTATTTATTAGTCCATGGAACAGCCAACAAAAGAGTCATTAACCTGTTTCAGGCATTACCTTGCACAGGGACTAAAAGGCTGAGTTCCTGGCCTTAGCTATGCAGAACGGGATTTTAAACTAACCAGCTGAATATCTTATCTCTCGGAATACTGGTCAGCCATCCTGAGATGTCTCTAAATATAAATGTTTACTGATCAACGTTTTACAGTTGAATTCCTCAGGACTACCACATTGTTACACGAACTTTTCATTTAGATGGCAAGAATTTGCCGACAAAAACAAGCACATGAGGAGCTGTCTGAGCAGCTTTAGCAACAAATAAATATGCTGAACTGGTCCTGGGTTTATTGCATGGCAGCACTGGATTCCGACCTTGGGCACGCAGGATTCATCTTGTGCTGCTTCCTTAGTCCTCAGAGCCCTGAGAGCACCATTTATTACTGAACTGTTTAGTCACTAAAAACCAGTGCCTGACTTTGTCAAGAAGTATTTTAATCAGCAGCAGCATCTTTTGAACAAGCTGTACTCTGGACAGAAGTTAGTCCATTCAGTAAAGCAAAACTAAATAACAAAAGGTTTCATCACACTGGAGAATGCCACAGTGCAGATTAGACAGGTAAACAAAACTATTAATTTAGCATAGCCACAACAGCTGTATGTAGACACCAGTTCTGTTGCAGAGAGCGAACTAAGTCAGCAGAGTCAAGGTTCAAAACTAACTGAAGTTTTATCTGCTTTCTCTGAAGGGCAGATCTCATCACACCAGAGGGGCTCTCCCAGCTGAGCTGACAGAGCTCACCTGCTGCCACCTATTTGAACGAGAACTTGGATTCTCACGGGAAATACTGCGGCAATATTTACACTCTATTACTACATGTATCACGTTAGAAATTTGACCCACGCTGTTACAACTTTGTTGCATGATACATACTTCACTGTTTTCTGTTTTAAGGTATTTTGGGCTGAAATGACAGTTTTTCAGATAACAACGTCAGGAACACTGGAACTACAGAAGGCTTTCAGTGTTTCAGACAATACATATTAGCTCTAAAGTAACTTCTACTTACTTCCTTGTGATCTTCAACTACACTGAGAAGTGTATCAATAGTATTCAAAATTCCCATTGCTGTCACTGCTTTGTCATCGCTGCCCTCTTCATCTGGTCCAGTCTGGATCACCTGGTTAAACGTCATTGCCTGCATGCAAGAGCAAAACAATGCAAAAATATGTCATTTAAGGAAGGCACGCTTGGAGATTAAGAACAATTGTGCAAGTCTGGTATTACACACAATTTGAGGAAGACTTCTGCTAAAAAACCATGTATGAATATTATAAGGTGACAGCTCCCTTCCAGAGGTTCAAGATTGATAAAATTTGAATGTTAAACCATTTGAGCTGCCATCCTTTATCCATTAATGAATAAACACATACAAATGACATCAGTTTCCATGCAAAAGAATACATTTTCTACCAGTAAGTTTTTCTGACAGTGTTTAATTGGCAGCTGAACTAGACTGGGTCACTTTGCAGGCATTCCCAGACAGGACATGCGAACAATTTAGTTCCAGCTCCAAGGCAAGGGCCTTTAACAGCGAAGCACTGAGCTGACCTCTGCCTTTGAAACCATTAGTACAACTTGCTAGACACAGCAATTCAAGCTCTGAATTTCTCCTGCAGATTCATTTTCACATTGCATACCACATAACATTTTCACACCAAATTTTTTATTAAAAATCAGCTCTTTAAATTTCCTATTTTAAAACAGAAAACCTAAGTCACATTAAAAAGACAACGTAGAATGTGCTACCAAAATTCACTATTAACACTATCAGGAGAAAATATGTATAAAGATTTCTCAAATGCTTCTGCAATCATTCTTAGAAATTTCCATTTAGTTCACATTATGAAGACACTTCTGAGAAAAAACAGCCTAAATGCAGAAGATTACTTGTATTAATGCACTTAAACAGATTGGAGTAACAACAGCTATTGACTGACGAACAACTATCTTAATTTTACATACCAATCTTTCACATATTAAACATTTTCCTAAGTCATCAGAAAGTCTTACCAAATGCTGTGTCATTTCTACTGCAATTGGGGTAACTTCTTCACTATATTCACAGATCATCTTCTGAATCACATTAGTAAGATCATCATTTTCAGTCTCTCTTATAATATGAAGTAAAGCTTGCATTACAGGTCTAATGAACGGAGTAATATATTCTTTAGCTGTAAAACAAATGGAAATATCTGAACTGACATTCTTACAAAACTACAGTATCAGTGTAAGAAATCAATATATACTTTATTAATATTTAGTACTTCGGCATTAATATGCCAAAACTGTGGGTAGTATAAGCCATTATAACAATACTAACATTCAGAACAATTTTTTCAAAAATGTATATCAAGATCACAACTGAAGCATGAAAACCAGAGTTCTACAGTCTTTATGGAATGCAAGATTACTAATCAATGCAAATTTTAATTGAACAGGAATGGGTACATATGCATTTTTGTCAAATTAGCCAAATCATTTGATATAGAATTTACGTTTGCTTTGCAGCTTTTATGCCAGCATCAGGAATACAA
The DNA here is from genome assembly GCF_036013445.1 of Caloenas nicobarica. NCBI lineage: Eukaryota > Metazoa > Chordata > Aves > Columbiformes > Columbidae > Caloenas > Caloenas nicobarica. The sequence goes on along the minus strand of NC_088249.1, from coordinate 57,009,473 downwards.
AGCAATGTAAAGCTTGCCAGGACAAAGACAACTTTAAACAAAAAAACCTGAACATGAATGAATGTATGCTAAGACAGATATGCTTATATTGCCACTGCATTTCTGATTCAATGATTGGGTGTTGTGAAACTGGATTTATTGTACCATGAACTTGGATGTTACTTATAAAAAATATAAAATTTTCCAGCTCGAAAATTACAGTAAGCGATTACAAATTACAACTGCAAGAAATAAATGAACATCAGGAAAGAAGAGAACAAGTTTCCTTGAACATGGCAATATTAATGTCTATTCCAGTAAAGCTTGCTGTAGGTTTGAAGTAAAAAGTGCTACCTTTCTCCTGGTTACTGATCAGAACTTGAAGTGCTATTGCAGCTTCCACTTTTACAGGCATTTCCCTGTCATCTATCAGACACCGTCTTGTAAGTTCTAAGGCTGTCTGGAGATTCTGGTCACTCTTAAATTTGACTTCACAAAAATAATGAAGAACCCAGCAAGCCTGAAAAAGACACATTGAACAAATTCAGAGTTACAAAACTTACAAGCAGGATTATCGACTACTCGTATACTCATAACATACAGAAATAATTAAATCTAAAGTACAACTACTGTTGAATAAAGATGCTGTAAAACTTTTTAACAGGTGAAGATGTTTGAGAGTGTGGAGGCTGGCCAGTGGGAGGCTTGTCTTTCAGACATCACTAGACCAGTACTATGATCTCAAGTTCATCTGTGGCCACAGGTTTTGTGTGAGCAGTACAGTCTAAATGCAAAACACAAATAGACCATACCACCAGACACAGATGGAAAACTATGCACACAATTCTGCAGCCAGTTTAAACCTACACAGTAGTTATTACAATCGCACATCAAGACAGATACTAATCTGAAATAAGCATACAATTTATTACACAACAAGTGCAGAGAGGAGTGCATTTGTTAGAGGGAAAAATATAAAGAATATTCCTGAATTCTTCAGTTGGAAGAGACAGTGGATCTTAATAGTACATTTCAGACATTCTTACCCGTGCTCTCATGTAACCCAGCTCACTGCTGAAGAGAGGGAACACATGATTCTGCAACATATATTCCATCTGATCTTTATATATCTTTTTCTGTCAGAATATGAATAGAAACACAACAGTTTAAAACTTTATGCATGTCTAATCCAGTAAAAAAAATGTCACATATAAAAGTGTGAAAAGCATAAAATCCTCAGACTTTTAACTTCCTCCTTTATTAAATTCTGTTAAGCAACAATTAGTAATTACAATGGACTTTTACAATTTTCAGTCAAAATAGTAATTTTTTGACTCCTAGAGACACCTTTTGCTTCGCAGTACATACTCTGGTATCAAAAGCAAAAGAAGTCAGGGAAACTTCTCAGAGCTGTACAGGTCCATGCCCTGCATCTTTGTTGCTACCATTCTAATTGAGCAAGGTTTCTAATTTCACTTTATTTTGCTTCTTCTATAAACAGAAAAGATCTCATTAAATCAACAGCCTCTCACTGGATGGAAATTTTTTTCCTTCCTTCCTTTCACAAAAAAACCCCAAGGAATGTAATTAAGTGTAGTGCAGGAAATGGTGTAGCAACTCTTACTAGAAGCAAAGAACTCAAAGGAACCTAAAAGAATCATCTGAACTTGAACATGACCTAATAAAACTTGTGTTAATTAAGCTGAAAACGAAACCAAACCAATTAGGTTCAACAGCTTTAAAAAAACTGGCAGTGATTCCAAAACTTGTAAACTCAAAGAGCTATTCTCATTTCTTTTAAGACACAATATATGAAAGAAAAGAAAAGAAAGGAGGAAAAAAGAAAAAGAACCAAAGGAACCACCAGATTTGTTATGCTTACTTTTAGGAGAATTTCAGCCAAAGAACCAATCATATGTAAAGCACCATCTTTCTTACGAGGGTCAGCATTCGGCTCCGTAAGGATTTGATAACAAAAGCCCATTGTCTTCTGCAAGACCTAGATTACATGTAAGGTTAGTCGGAGTATTTCAGTCAATCTTCTCAGATACCTCAGTGCTCTGAAATGCTTAAACCTCTAATAATCTGCTCCAAGTCTAGAATTTGGATAATGTTTTATGTCTTTCTTATTAACATACAACACTCCTCATAGACAGGTCCTAGGGGAACAGGCAAATACAAAAATCACAAATAGACCAGTACAAAATAAATTTGAGAGGAATGATAAATTTTAGTGTAGTATGATATGACAAAGAGCAGAAAAGTAAAACTTCTATTAGTAGTTCTTTCGGCAAATGGAGACTATAAGCTAAACCTAGCTAATGTATTTAAGTAAAATCATGAATAGCTTACCTCTTTCCGTTTACTACATGATGTAAACAATAACGTCTGAGCAGCAGTTGTTGGAGAAATGAAGTCTTCAAATACATCTATTAAGTAAACATGTAACAGCTATAAATGTTGTTCCTTTACTACAGTTCATGACCTTAATGTAACCTAATGATTTAATATGAAACAAAAGAGCAACAATTTTCCTTTCTTTTCAGGTGGTTCATCTTGCTTTCTTACTACAGGTATTCCAAGACCAAACAGTAACAAATGGTCGGGGATTCCTAACGCATGTTTCACCTTTTCATGATCACTGGCTCTATATGTCTAATTCGAAATTCTACGTCTTCCTTATTCTTAAGATAAATTTTTCACAACAGTAGAAGCAGACACAGCAGTCAATTTTTGGCATACATGTTATTTGCTGTACAGGGAGGCACATAATTGAGTTTAAAATATTTGGTTTTTTATTTATCTGCAGAAGATTATCAGAGTCTTGTATAATACCTGTACAGTTTACAGGTCTGAGAGATACAAAACTCCCAAAACCATCGAGATCCCCTGTTTTAGCCACATAAAAGTCCTAGTGGAAGGATTTGTTCAGGAAGCCTAAGTATCTTCTTTCTTTCCCGGCCTGAAAGGACTGCACAGACTCATAATAAACCCCAACAACACAGCAGCAAGCCATAGGAGGTGAAATTAGACAAGTCTGGAATGTCAGGCTTACTTCATAATGTTTCATTTACCATTACGGTAAATCTGTTCTGAATTACGCCATGTTTGAAATCCCTTAAGATCATAAAAAGTTCAGGACCTGAAATATAAGCTGTTGTAAAGCATAAACTTTTAATAACATTAAACTTATGTAATTATTGGTTGCAAGACCTGGATTGCCTGACTTCTCTAACAAAAACTTTGTAACTCAAAATTGACTACTTTTTCAAGTGGAGAAACACCTGTATCTGTTGACTGTCACGTTATCTGTCATTTCCACCACTATATCCAAATGTTAACTATATGAAGTTACGTTATTTGGATAATACAAAGTGATTCATCTTTTAAAAGCCATATCTATTTTCACAAAAAAACACCCTAAAAAAGTTCCATCTTTGTGTGAATTCATATTTTAACATGAGTAGACTTCAAATTCTCACCAAATTTCATGCGAATATATTCATATGGATCTTCTTGCCAAAGCTCTTCATCAGCATCTGTATAGCACATCAATGGAAAAATAACATCTTGGATAATTCCCTGCAATTAAAGAAAAAAAGTTGAAAACAGGCTAGCACTACTAAATCTCTATATTCTGTTCTAGATTTCACAGATTTTCCCCATCTTGCCACTTCTCATACAAAATGGTAATATTCTAAAACTACTTGGACACAGAGGATTTTATGTGCTACCTTACAAAAAAAGAGAAATTTTAATTTAAGGTAGAGCTACAATACAGTGCAAGCTATTAGATTTGCTTTGGATAATGGTATGTGGAGGTAATTCAATGTCATAAACCCAGTAGTCAACACCATCTCCACATTTGTTGTGTTGCTCTGTTACACTGTAATCCTTAATATACAAAAGTACAAAGGACCGACAGCAAAAAAAGCAATTAGATAGCTTTGTTCACATATCAAGGTAACCTTCACCAAATACGCTTAAACTCTTTTCACCAGCAATTTATAATAGAGGTCCCTAAGTCTAGCAAGGCTAGAAACACTGTACAGACTGACTAATGTACTACCGACTCATCTAAGTATTAAACCTTGAAAATGTTTTACCTGAATATGAGGTTTCAGGTTCTTCCAGGTGACTGCATGTGACACTCCTTGATTGATGTAATTCAGTGTTTGCTGCAGAACTCGAGGAGCCATGTACTGCTTTTCCTTGTATTGATACAACACCTTCAGCAACACCTAGAAAAATCAGATCTCATCAATAGCTTATACTGAGCACAGACCATTTTAATCAGAAGAATTCTGCCCTCCCTCACAATCCTACATACAAATCCCTTTAAATCCAACAAAAAACCCTACTGTTTATTCATTAGACTAAAATGAGTACTGACTAATCCTTCTACTAAATGTCACTGTTAATTTTATAAGGCAATTTGCAGTTCATATCAGGTGCTGCACATCGTTTAAAAATACAGTCCTTTAATAAGAGAAAACATCCATGCTAATTCATCACTAACACAGCACACAGGACCTTTCCATCCAAGGTTTATTATTCCATCTTGCTACTCTTTGGGGCAGAAATTCACATCCAAATACTGGATTGGTGAAATACTCTACACTCACACAGCCTACTGATTCTTGCCTATGAGCAGCCTTACAGCAGTGATGCTGTAGGAGATGATCTTTCGAAGTCCCTTCCAATCCCTAACATTCTGTGATACTGTGAATGTATGTGTGTCAAGAATGATGACAACCAGCCTCTGCCCTTGGCTTTCCAGCCTCAATTCTTCTTCTGAGGTGGCATTTACAACTATTCACAGGGATTGGGGTTTGTTAAAGCCCACGGCTCTCCACCAACAAGGACATGAAACGGACATGGGACTCTAACTAGTAATTAAATTCCACCTCACTGGGAAATTTGTTATTGGTAATGCAAGAGAGTTTCCTTGTAGCCCAGTCCAGGTCAGTGGCAACACTGCACCTTCAAGGGCAGCAGCACCAACTGCAGAGAAATGACAAACCCCATTTCCTGGGTTTCATTTAATTCTTTACATAAAATGACAATGTTTAAAACATCCAAAATGGAAGGAACTGAAAAGATATCTACCAATCTGCAATATCACCAATAAAACATTTTGAAAAGTAATTACATTGATAACACTTACTACACAAACATTGAAGCCTTTCTCCCAAAGGAGATGTCTGGGACTTCAGTTTAAAGGGGATGCATGCATCCATTCACTATGAAATTCATCACTTTACAGACAGTTTTATGCTCTAGATGCATTATCCGTCCTCAAAGTTTAACTGCTCATGTTTAAAAGCCTCCCGGACTTAAGAACGAACTGGTTGGTACCCCCACCTGAGTGCAAGGCTTTGGTGGCAGTACATATTGACTTAGGATAGAAAAGAGTGCAAATGCTCAGACGTGCAGCTGTTTCAAGCACTATCAAAGAATACACATGTCAAAATTCCTTTTTAGTCTCTTGTGAACTAACTAAAAGATAATATTATTCTCTGCAAAAATAATGCCTTAAGTGACAGATGTTTGTCACTTCCAAAAAAATCAGTAAAACGTGAGAACATGGTTAAAACAATTAAGGAGAACGTTAATCATTATTAACAGTCTAACAAACTGGTATCAAAATTGAATAAGCATGTAAACAGCTCTACAACATATTTTACTTCCTTGATGGTATGCCTTAAATACAGTCTTTCCAAAAGTAATCAGGAAACTAATGAAGGCTGAGATTTCTTGCAGTTTTACACAGAGTACATGACATTCTAAAGATTTGCTTCCTTCATAAATTTCAACATAAGCAAAGAAATGACCATCACTGTATGAACATCATTTTCTAATGCACGGCTCTGAGACAGGCTCCATGGCCTAAGTCACACCATGGTGGCAACTCAGGCGAGATTTAAAAAAATATAAATTAGGGGTTCTTTGTCCTTTGGCAAAAGTAGTAATCCTGGCTCTTCAGCAAACTGGAACTTAACATATAGTAATACAATCTTCTCAGTGGAAAAGCTTAGACAAGAAGGTCCAGTTTGCTGGTGTTTCTGAATTTTAGATAGACCTGAAGTTTCATGATTCAGATGCAATAAGGAAAGAAATTAAAAATATTAAGGAAAGGTTTAAGAACCGCAGTGAGGAAAAGTAGGATGTGGGATGGAGGCTCCAGGGCAGTAGTGTTTGACCACGGCTTAGTTCTGGCACATCGGGTCTTTAAATTGAGAAATGTCTTGAGCGAAACAGCTGCTAACACAACGGCTAAGAATGGCGCTATTCCAACTGGGCAGCTCAGCCTGTTTTGGCCAAGCTTAAGAAAGTTCAACTAGAACTAATGCTGAATGTATTGCATTTTTTTTTTGGTTGGTGACATGCACATGACAAAAACATACAGAGTGGATAAAAAGAATAATTAATGAGAAGTAATAATAATATTAGCAGTATATTTCAAGTTTATACTTGAACCACCTATAATCCCATACCATGTATTTATCTATTACTCCTTTAATAAAATGGTGTATATGCTTTGGAGAGTAAGGAGTCAGGCATATTATTAGAATTCGTATTCTTCAGTATTTCACATATTTCTAGTTTTTGTAAAGAAATACACCCTGTTCAAAAATCATCTAAGAAATTTATTTGAAGGATTAATTACTTGAGCATAGCATACATCCAAGATTTTTCTTCTAAACAGAAATAGAAGACAGCACCTCAAAATAATTTGTATTTCTAAACAAGTTACAGTATTGTATAGGAAGAAACTGTAAGCATTTTAAAGTCTTGCTTTTTAGCAATTTTCTTTAAATACTAATACTTAAACTCTTGATGTTTCCTAGATGCAATAAAAGGAAGGACTCTGATTCAAAGAAAATACAAATAAAAACCACCAGGTATTTTGTTGAACTGTTTAAATTTATCTTTTCAAATACTTCTTTTTGCCCAGTCTTTTGTCAGAACTTAATTCTATCTTGGAAGTGCAAAGTAACCAGTGAGGTCTTAAAGAAAATGTAATAATTATCTGATGTCATCTACAGGTATAAACACCTCAGAAGGCAACACTGACTCCACTTTTCTGAGTAGAATGTTGGGATAATATTTCCTAGCGCTCAATGTGACAAATGTTCTTTCCCCTTCAATGCTTTGGATGACCTTCAAAAACCATGTACTTAGGAGATACTTTCCTTACTTTTTCTCTTTTAAAGTCCTGTAATTATCATTTCATCAGGAATGAAAAATAAGAAAACTGAAACTGAACTAAGAGTTGTTCTTCTCATTAAAGGCTTTGAAGAAAACATTCTGCTACCAGAGATTCTCAAAAATTGATAGTCTATTTACGTTTACAACCTAGTCACCTGAACATAAACGGATTTATGAGCCAATACAAAGAAATTTTACAAAAACTACTTGAAGTTATTTTTATAAATGAACTTGTTTCAAAAGAACAGAAGTCAACAGTACAGCTAGGAGATAAGAGTCAGATCCAAAAATTTCCCAATATTCATATGAATTTTCTTGCTTGTTCGAGAAGTTCAAATTACTAACTTCAAACACATGCACTATAAGAGAGGCAGATGACAATTCCCACCCCATCAATCCATTCTCTCCCTTTGGGAAAACCTGTAGGTTGCTGCCACATGGTAGGACTATCTGAATTATGAATTTACTCCAATAAAGGTAAATCAAGGATAGTTTGGCACAAGTGCACCACGTTAGAAACCACTGTAGTCCAGAAAATTATTTGTGTGTAACAGACCCTGTAGAAGTGGCAACTCCCAGACAGGCAGGTGCATGGGAAGTGACCATAAAACTCACATGTTTGTAATCAAGCCTCTGCTTGATCAGGCTTTTGCAGAAGGCTACAAAGCTTAGAGTTTACTGACTTGGAGTCAAAAAACAACTGTATCATCACAGTTAAAGAATAGGTGAGAAGGTCAACTATACCACACAAATACTTAACTCCTCCAGAAAGAGAAAAATTGACAGCATTTATCTGAAGTTCATCTGACAGCTTGTGATATGACAGCATTTACTCTATTCACAGACTATCAATGCTGCATAGGCTACTTTCAGTGAATTGTCCTACATGGAAAATTAATACTTTTTTTAATCATTATTTTCTTTTAAGCCATAGATGTCAGTGTTTTCCATACAGATGTGCTTAAAAAAAGTTGCGAAGAACAAGAAGCCTTTTCAGAAAATCATGAAGTAAGAAATCACTACTAACTCTAAACTTATCCTAATACCCCCCACATTGATCAGTTCTTACTTGCTGAACACCAACAGCAAATGCCTTCAGGAACACTTCAGCGAACTCATTATACTCCTTGGAAACATTACCAGGGCTTCCATACCTGGAATTAGAAGCAAGTATGCAAATTCAGGGGTGCAGCAATGTTACTGAATTGAATATTTGTTTGTTTTTTAAAAAATAATAATAAAAGAGACAATACCTCTCAAAAAGTCTAGCTAAGATATGCAAAGCCCACTTCTTGCATTTCCACCAAGGCAACTCAGGTCTATCATCTTCATCAACTTGAAGGGTTTCCTTTAGGAAAAAAAAAAAAAAAAAAATTAAAAAAAATATATAATTTACTTAACTGTTCATGAAGAGTTCAGATTACCTGTATTTTGAACAACCATACAGCATATTTTGCCTTTAACCTGCCATTTGCACTTCTAGCTTAATAGAAGTATAAAGTACAGCATATCTAAAAATAAATCCCATGATATATGCTGCATAAATGGTCAACACATTCTTGAAACAAGAAACCAAAATAAGTGGTGTTATAATTTAAAAACAACAGAACTCTCGTACAAGCTACAAATTTTCAAAATTTGTCTAAGCTGTTTAAAACACCCTATTTGGCTTAAAAATTTAATTTTTGGCATCTATTGAGAAAAAAGAATGCAGAATTAAAAGGCTTATTTTTTTAACAGTCTAATGAATGAAAAATATTTAAGCTTAAAGACATCAATAGCAAAAAAGCCACTTACAGCTGGTACATCCCTATCGACAACAGTCTTCAGGATTTCTATCCATTCAGTCAGGTTTTGCTGATTTATCAACTCCAAAGGTAATGTGTACTTATAAAAAATGCAAAATAAATTTATTATAAAGCAGTTTGAAAACAATGTTACTTTCACAGTTTGAATTCTAGCTTTTTCAAATCTTTGTCTACACTTAGCTACTATGAAAGATTAGCAAAAGACTCAGAAAACCAGGCTAAAGAATTTACCACAACTTAATCTATACCCTCTATATCCTGAAAGGTGCTAGAGGTCTTTACTCCAATTCATTCCACTCATACAATGCTAAGACACTACTTAAACGGATGTTACACGAAACTCTGAAGCAATTAGAAGCACATTAACAGTTTCATTCCAAGTTACTGCATTTACAGGGGTAATTCTACATAGGCTGGCCTCTACAATCTCTCATTAGAATTTTCTGATCAGTTTTCCTGCAAACACTCTACCTTAGAGGGTGGTGTGCATTAGTTCTGCCTAATGCCAACCAGGAATAGCACCGTACAAAAGTAAAAGTACAGCACAATCAAGCATACCAAAACCCTGTGATTCATACCACAGTTGAGTAGTAGGGGAAATTATTCAGATGTAATCTAATATTATTAATATTTCTGTCATTTACTATTTTAAGGAAAAGCATAATGCTTTATATTAAATTACTGATCAAGTATACACAAAGTTTATTTTTTACCTGGACAAGGGCATAAAATATTTTGAAGATCTGTTTCTGGATGAGGACAGACTGATCAGATGGATCATTCAAGAGCTGAATGAAGCTGTCTTTCAGAACTGGTAGAAAATGTTGCATTGCAGCTATTAAAGGACTCCGCTCCTCTGGTTTTTTGTACCTTAAGATAAGAACAAACTAGTTTTGTAGACCTTTCAGGTAGCTTTTTAATTTTAAAAGTCCACCTTTCCCTGGTGTAGACACAAGTAGGTTGTATTACCATCCATAACAACATATGATTTTAAAAAAAACTTCTTGTCACAGAATGCGAAATAAAGCTATAGTCACACACCATTACACTTAAAAGGCAAGTTAGAAAACGGCTGAGCATCCATTACTCCACTATATATCCACATTAGTTTCCTGCTGGTAATGCATTCCTGCCAACTTACTCACTTTGAACACTACATCATGTACAGCCACATCATTCCTATAGTGAAAAGCAATCAGAGCGCTACAAAAACCGCAAGCGAAAGGTACGCAATTATTGCCAAGGGTGGCAGACACTGGGCTGGTCAGTAAAACTCCAGAAAGATGTTTATCAGAGTTCACAATTTATCAAAACGTTTCCAGAAGCTAGATTACTTCACTGACATCAAAGAAAGCAAACTGTGAGGTTGCTCAGTTTACCAGTGATGTCTCTCACATCTTACTATTTAATTTGCCCAAATCTAACAATCTGATAGAGAATGTAGGCTTCAGGGCCACGTGGTGGACCCTGAGCAGGCTCCAATTGCACAGCTTTATTTTTTTGTTTAAGCAATTAATATTGCAATACTCTTGGGGAGATTTAAAAAACAAACATTTTTGGGAGACTTTTCGCCAATATTAAGTATCGATGTTCAGCCTCTTAAGCAGTGACAATGTGCAGAAATAAAAGATAAAGTCAACTCAGTCTGCTGCCAGATGTTCCATAAAAACTACGACAAAACAGTGAGCTCAAAAATCCTGTTCAATAATATAGCTTCCATGTATTTTCTGAAATAGAAATCTAAATAGAAGGATTAAATGTTGCTCAGGAAAACTCAGCTTCTAATTTCCATAAAAGACACAATTTAAACAGATCAGAAAAAAGTGACTGTGCAAAGAGCAGCCATTTGATCTTGGTGTCAGCTGCTGGTCTCAGACAAAGCGTTTGATCAACTAAGACACGAACACAGCCGTTACCTGAGCTCATCACGCAATGACTGTGCTCCTTCCAAAACTCTTCCCTAAACAAGGATTGCTATAACCATAATATACTACCAGTGAACACTTCATGTTTTGTATCTCACAGATCTCTGCTGTATATTTGGTTAAAGATGTTTAATTTGAAAATCAAGTGAGAAATTTGTTAATTCTCTTTTCCTAGCAAGACTTGCAATTTTCAGCCACAGAAAAAAAAACCTCCAACATGGGATTACAAAGGTCTTTATAGCCTTCCTGTAAAAAAGGATTTTTGAGTAACCAATATTCACCTGTTTTACACTAATTTACATAAAATTCATGGAATTAGTGAAAATTTTCAGTGCAGCATTTAATTCAAGTATCTGAAACAAAAATGTTATGCATGACAGTGCTTTGCAGAAGTTGTGGATTCCATCAGTTCCGCTACAATTCCCCGGCTCCAGGATTGCACTTTTCTCTGACCCAGCTCAAATGAGCTTCCTACACCAGCAGCAGCAAAGCCCCACAGTACTTCTCAAAGAGCAACCTCCACTTCAAAGCTCTGAGCATAACAGCAAACACAGAGCAAAGAACATTCACCTGTATCCTGGGCCAGTGCCTTGCATACAGGAGAAGAGTGGCCTTTGATAAAGATTTCCGACGATGGGCTGGATGACGCTATCAAAATTTTCAAAGGGTTCATACCAAAGCCAGTCAAGTAATTCTGAACTTCCTAACATTAAAGATTTTACCCTTTGAAACCTTTATATGTTTACTGTCACCAATACCTAGAGTGAAAATTGTCTAAACCTGGTTCAAATAAATGATTTCTGCAAAAGTCATGATTTTGAGCAGACTTATCGCTATAAATCCGTAAAAAATACTATCAAATTAAGGCTTTATAACACCCTCTTTTTTTCTGATCTCAAGCCTTTAAAGAAGGCAGTTCTTCTGAAATTATGTAGTGGAGAAGATACATGAGCCAACATCTGCATATTGATTATTCAGGAATATTTTCTAAAATTAGATTTTTATCACTTTTGTACAATCTCACACACAAGTCCACACGGTCACAACATAAATATAGAATACAAAAAAAATACACATAAATATATTAATTCTGCTGGTTTATATGGTAGAAAAAACTTACTCATAGTTTTTCACAAGCTGATAAAGACAAAGAAGAATTCCAAGCCAACAAGCACTGTTGTCAGACTGAAGATAAAATCCAATTTTCTCTACAACTGCAGTCCAGCGACTGGGATAATCATGCTTGATAATATGGTGAATGCAAGTAGTAAGCTGTACTCTGGAAATCAAATGTAAAATGAGTAAATAAGTTACTACTATTATTTTTACAATATTCTTGTGGTGTTGAAACAGTCAATATTGTCCAAACTTACACTCATTTCAAGTTTCGTTTAGAAGGTTTAGTTCTGTACTTTCTACCTAATATTCTCCACTTGAGGAATTTCCAATTTGTATGTGCTGCACAAACTGAAAACTGTTTTTCCGTCTACATTAATTCTATGCTCAGGTTACACAGTGTATGACAACAATGCTTAGCACGCAGGTGATCTTGGTTGTGCAAAAAACCCCACAAAAACAAAACCAAACAAAACCCCAACAGTCAGAAACCACAGCCAATTCATAACCAGGTTAAAACTGCATACCTGATCAGCTCAGGAGAGTGAATAATGGCTTCTACAATATTTTCACGAATACAGTGTCTGTCCTCTTCTGGGATGGAGTAAGGTGGGATCTCTCCTGGCGCAGTTTCACGATCTGGCCAATACTGGGTTATCATATTTTTCAAGTAGATAACCCCTGTGAGACAAAAGTGGCAAATCAGCTGATAGCCATTCAAGGTACAAAACGAACATACATTTTGCAAAAAAGGATCGAAATTACTAATTCATTGACCATTTCTGACTAGGGGAATCAAAATACATACACCATGCAAATTATTTAACCTAATAATTTAATAGATTGATACTATTTTACCCATTTATTGTTATGTTTATATTTTTTGTTATATGAAGAACGTATTTTTGTATAAAAATACTAAACCTATTGCTTTTACTTGTGCTACAGATAAATACTTGTTGAATACTTTAGCAACACACTTCTAAAAAAATCATTTATAATTGTTTCATCAGTATTTTAATTAAAACAAAGCCAGTCAATGCTAATGACTATATAAAACATCTAAGCATCTGAAGTTTGTGATACAAAAGTGAAGGCTAAAGAGAAACAGAGCTCCTTTATACCAAGGTTATGGGCCACAGCACTTTGTAGCAATCAGGCTGCTGGCGCAAATGTCTGCATTTACCATTTGACAACAAATCCAAACTGCTTAGGTGGCAGAACATAGATTACAGCACTTGGAAAGAAAAGGACTTACAAAATGCATCAAGAAATCTCAAACTACAAACTAAGAACAAAGTTGCTATTAATTTAATTCTATGTACAAATCCATAAAGAAATTTCTCTTCCCAAATTTCATATGCACCTTCTGAAGATTCAGAAACCAAAGCGTTTCTGAAAGGGTCTGCAAAGGTAAGAAACACTCAGCAGATATGTGCTATTACAAGACTGAAGTGATACAGATTCCAACTTGTCCCCAGTGGGATTTATCATGCCACTAGTTGCCTCACAAAACCTGCCCTGTTTGTAAGCTATGCATTGTATGAGTTGTCTCCACTCTCTACAGACTGCTTTGGTGTTTAATTGGCTTACACCAAGGGTGAATTTTCAGAGATTGTTTTCGGACCCTCCCCTCCCCCCCTTTTTTTTTTTTGCATGTTATACATGCTAAGCAGTAACTTCTTTGAGTCATCATCTGAATGTTACTCCAAACTGATAAGATAAAAATGCAAGTTAGGCTTCTGCTACAACTGAGAATGGTCTACTATGTGGAAGATCCAAATAAGTGATCAAGACCACAATTACTGAACTGTCAGAAAAACCACTGAAGTACCATATCAGAAACCTCTACCAAGCAATCATAGCAGCACTAAGGTGATGTTTGGAGTTGCTAATATTCAATATCCAATTTTACTGATGGCTTCTGTGCAAATGAACAGGGTTCCAAAAGACATAATTTGTTTTCTTCCACTTCAAGTGTTTAGAAACATTAGCATTACCAGGACATGGTTAAATCACCTCCTTGGACCAGGTGTTCTAGCATCCTAAACCATTCTGTTTCCCTAAAGACCACTATTCACCAGAGATAAAGCAGAGCAATCACTGAAGACCCAGCCGCCTTTTCTTTCTGTCTTCCCTATTCAGTGTACAGTGCCAGATATAGTTCGAGATGACTGTAACTTGAGAGACTTCCACCTTTTGAGTGGTTAAGATTAAAATAATTGGAATTCTTTAACAGTATCTGCATATGTACTTGTGTGTATGCACCATTAAAGTAGATACAATGAAAAAAGATTTGAAAACTTGCCTGCCTGTCTCACTGGTAAATCCAGTTGCTCAGACATAGTGATCTGCAGCAGAGTTGAAACAAAGTTCACTGACTTATGAGCCTGTAGAGGGTCAAAAAAAAAAAAAAAAGATTTAGGTATAGTATGTTAAATTTTGGAATACTCCCATTAGGTTTTACAATATCTTTATAATGATGTAATGCAATCAATAGAATACCAGCAATTCAGACACTTTCACAGTAGTCAGCTAATCAACCAAAGCATTCCAAAGTTTCATGCTCACTGTATTCTGAAGACAGCATGGGGGAGGAAAAACCTGACCGTTTAAGGTAGTAGAGTTGAAGAAATCATTAAATCATTTTACAGCCACCAAACACGTTCTTCATTCAGAACAAATACTTAGTTGAAAGAAGAATGTCCAAATAGCCAGAAAAACCCAGGCGCAGCAAGTTTACAGTGACCTTTAACAAGGTATGAATTTGTCATATAACAATCTAAGAAACAGACAGCAACTGTGTTTTAAAACTAAGCCCAGCCTTAAGCAAACCTGTCCAATTCAGCTCATCTTTCTAAAGAAACAGCTTCAAGTGACCATTTATGTGTCACTGCAGCAACTGTCCGCATATCTATACAACAGCAAACAGTATGGAGACCTAAACAAAGCCACATCCGCAGAGTAACAATTTTGCAAGGATTTGCAAGAGTTCACTGACAAAGAAAATGTGTTTTTTCTTACAGGAATGAGAAATGTTGTTGGTATACTAAATGCTACATTGTATTTTCAATACAAGGAAACTAACTTTGATATTATTATAGCATCCTTTATCCACCTTTCCTAAGCATCAAAAACTCTGAGACATTAAATTAATTTTGCTGGGAAAAATAAATTGTAATCCTTAAAAATTAATTCCACTTTTTATAAATGGAAAACAACACAATTTTCCTCACAGTTAAGCAGTAACTTTTTGAGTCATCATCTGAACAGTATCTCCAAGCAATAAGAGTCAATGGACATGAGCTGCGCTGTGGGAAATTCCTATTTTTCAAAAGGAAAAAAAAAAAAAAAAAATGACGAGGGAAGATAAGGTCTTGAACAGTCCATCCATAGAGGCTGTGGGACCTCATCCTTTGAGATATTCAGAACTCAGCTGGACAGGTCCACATCTACCTGATCTAACTTCAAAAGAGCTTTGCTTTAGGGGTGATGATCTGCAAGGGTCCCTGCTAACCTAATGACTCCAAGATTCAAATCGCCAAGGTACTTCTGCTTTATCTTCACTGATATGTCAATATTGTTTCATACACTCTTTGCAACATTTCTGTCAAAGACAATTGCATAGATCTATACAACCTAACCCGTTAAACTCTTGGGAAAACACCTCTTACCTGCTTGTTACTTAGTTTGTTACTCCCTACATAAAGAAAATACATTAATACTTTGAAAACCACCAAAATTACACTACCAATTTATCAAAAACAATCGTCTTTGTTACTGCAGAGGAAATCAGTATCATTAAAAAAAAAAAAAAAAATCAGGAATTTCCTATTCTTTTAGTAGGACGAAAACATGAAATGTCAACATTCCTCCTAAGTGTTTAACACCGCCCAGCTCACTCCTAACAGCACCAGGTTCTTCTCTCCAACTTTAACTTTCCCAAGCAAATATCTCCTGTACGTTCCAGTACAAGCAAGTGTAAAAGGAACAGCCTGGGACACGATATTTGTTCATGCATTTGTACTAAGAGTTGACTAGTGTAGCTTGTTTTCTATGTCCTGTTATTTAAAATGGATTTTAAATGATGACCTTAACTTAAGAATTTCCCCAAAATGTTAAAATGTTACTGTACATACTCATCCTGCGCACTACAAACCTACAGGCTCAGAAAACCCACAGAAGCAACACTCGCGTCTGGTCCAACTGAACCATTTCTTTGTAGAGCGAGTTGTGATGAATTGGGAGTAACTGACACCGCAACACGACCTCGCATCTTCCTGACCACGGCCCTCTGATATCCCCGAAGTCCTCAAGAAGCAAATACACTTTCAAATAAAAACAAGTATTTGTTTTCAACTATCCTGTAATGGTTGAATAAATAATTTAAAATAAAATTCACTTGTTTATTAATTTCTACTACGGCTCCAGGCCCGTTAAGTTCCTTATTTCTTAAGTGACACTAATAGGCACACTTACTTCTCCTGCAACAAATACCAAATGACAGTAGGCCCTAATTCAACACAGTATTCAATTATATGCCTCACATTAATGTCACTGGAAGTCCTCCTGTACTTAAAGGTGTTATTATGAACTTGCTGAAGAAAGCTTTCTGTTTCAATAACCTTTAACTCACCTACAAATAAGGTCAAATTACAGTGGGCATAAAATGGACTTAAAAGTGCGAACTGATGTCTTTCCACAACGGCTATGATAAACTTAACAGCTACCTTTTCAATAGTGAAAATCTGCAATATATTTCATGTTTGGAAATTGACAAGTATTTAATCCTAGAATTTTTTAAATGAAGGATTACTTTCCCTTTTTCATGACAAATGAAAACTATCCTTTTAATAAAAACTATCAATTTCAATTTAAAAATATGGAAATTGCTTAAGAACTATCAAGGAACTAATGGGAATAACAAAATAAACTGGACAGAAAAATAGTGTCTTAAAAGCAAAAACCAACAAAAAATAGACAGCAGTGTACAGAACTGCCACACTGAAATTTAATAACATACCAAAGAATAATGTTTTCTTCATTAAAAAAAAAAACAGGACTGAGCTTACGCCTGTATCAAGCTACAGAAGATCCCTAGAAATGTCAATTATATTAGTATGTGGGATTAATATATTTTCACCAGATTCTTTGAACTGTCACAAGTTTTAAAGCATAGGACCAAACACCTATACCATTATTTTTTTAAAAAAACCCTTAAAAGTATTATCCTTATTAACATCTCAAGTATCAGACACCAAACAACCACGAGGATGAGCTACTTTATCACCATTAGTGGTTCAAAGCAGAGATTCAGACTAGAAATAACACAAGGTGGCATAAGTAAAATCCCTTGTACTTTCCAAACAAAGCCTCCTCTTAATCCATTCACTTTGTAACTAAATCCACACAGAGCTACATTAACATTTCTATGCATTCTATATGGAATATAAAGGACTTCCAAACTCTTTACAATGTCCCCCTTCCTGAGCCATGGAAAGGAAGGTGATTCCAGAGAAACTGAAATATGGGGAAGAGTGAGGACAGCTACATGAAGGCATGTGTGTACTGAAGGGTCAAATAAAAACCCAGCACTACAATAACCTGTCACTTGCTCCCTCCTTTTGCTTTACTATTAGAAAGAACATCCAATGTTTTATCAGCACCCAGAAAAAACAACTGAACTTCAAGTAAGACACCATATAGGTGCCAATTTTGTATATACAGCATTAAAAAGTACGCAACACACATCCATTTCAGTTATTTTAATCTTTAGTATTTTTATTCTCCAAAGACAGTTGCCTCTCAGGACATCATGTTCCTCTTCACTGACAGCATTGCTAAAAAAACTAACCAAACTAAAAAACACACCTATTTTAGGTACATATTCTATACAAATACCAGCTTTTGATTTTAGTGCATGCTATTAGCCAGAATACATCAAAGGTCTCTCAGAGAACTATGTGAATGTAGAAGATTCTGCTGGCCCACATGTGCCTCGGGCTCCAGAAGAATCGGGTGCACTGACGCCACTTCAGCAAAAGTCATGGTCAGGTCGTATCATTCTACACAGAAGTCCCACAGCTCCAGGATGCCAGAATTAAAATCAGGATTTCACAATGGCTGCTACCACATATTCTAAGCTGTGTGGAGAATCGAAACAATTTCTAAGACTTCATAAAGTTCTGACATCAGTAAAACTTTGTATTTTATTATCTTGCTCCTTGTTTATAAATATTCTTTTATAATAAATATTAACTTAGAAAACTATAATGATAACTGAAAAAAATGGTTCTGTCACAAAGGCTGCTTCCCAACATGTAACTCAATATTTCAAAAAAAAATTTTAAAAAATTTAAAAAAAAAAAAAATTTTAAAAAAGCATCTTGAGTCCTTCCCCCTTACAAATCCTCCAACATGCCGTGTCACTGGTATGACTTTGTTGTCCAAGAGCCAAAGAATTCAGGGACTTTTCCCAAGAGCAATCTTTGCTATGCAGCCTCGCTAGCTGAGGAATGTATTCTATCAGACCACAAACGTTGTACCACTGTCTGTTAATATCAATCACTGCTCCAGAACATACAATCTTTTCGCAAATTTCATTGCAGTTTTTCCTAGCAGAGCTGGTTTGTTAGCCACGCGCTGAAACACATTTTTGAGAAAAGTGTCACACAAGCTACGTAATCTGAAAGATAAATGAAGTTTGAAGTGAACATTAAAGAAACCAGTTCATGGCGTATGAACTATCAACAGTTAATTATGATGTGGAAAAGCATTTTTTCCCCCAGTAATCATAGCCACTAAAGTCAGTTACATTCATCTTTAATACTAGCATTATTAATATCTTATGCAAAACCTGCATGCCACTAAATGATAAAAAAAGAAGCTTAATCTCAGGTAAAATGACCTCTGTGCATTCTTCTTGGACATTAAGAATTTAAGATACTGTAACAGACATGCTACTATAGGTACCTCTTTTATCATTACCAAAAATGCAAATTGCATGGCTAATATTTACCATATATTGCTGAACTAGAACCGTTGGTTACTTATATAGTTATACAAAGTAGCACACATTTAAATAAAGGCTACAATTTATTTTTAAAGGAGCTGAAAAACCCCACAAATTCAACGCATCTCTGCCATTCCAATTTTGAAAAAAATCTACGTGCAATTTTTCATCTAGACCATAACAAGACTAGGTGAACACAACTATAAGACTGAGATGAATCAGTTTGGGTTTTGTTTTAATAGAAAGATAAGGTCAGGAACTGTAAGGCCATGCTGAATCAGCAAACGGCCCTGTAGAACTCTTTCAATTCTTTTTTAAGAACTCAGCAGGTGTGGAAGTCATTCTGACCTCCGGTTTTTGCAAGCTAGTTCTGCCACTTCTCATGCAGCTACAATGTATATGTAAATCCATCTTAAGCTCCACAAAAAATACATGCGTGTTTATCAGATCTCGCAAACATCCTTGATGCTCATTTCATCAGAATGCCATCTGCAAATTCTGAAGCCTGTTTGCTCCTCTGTTCACAGAGGAAAAGAGGAATGTGCTCTTAGCAAAGGCTAGCTAAGCACACACAGTAACTATTTGCTAAGTCATGAGAAAGTGGCAAGTTGCCCTGTCTGCCAGGATTTTACCTTGTACTGGTCAACATGCAACAAGAATGTAACAACTTCTCAATGAAGACAAAGCTCCATTGGTCCCTTACTGCCCCCAGGGGGATTTCTGCTGTTGGACCAGCCTTGATACATACAGTGTATAAACCATCCTTTCCCCAAAGCATCTCCTGTCTAGCACACATCCAAATGTATAGACGGAAGATAAGGGAAGCGATGAAAATTGAAAATAAACAAGTGCTTTTGGTAAAATGTCACATTAACCACCTTGAAAGAGAATCCATGGTCTGATAATCAGAGCCAGGAAACTCAGGCTCTGTTCTTGTTCTTACTCAACACTACAATATATAGCTGTAGGTGTTACACATGAAGACCACATTGGAAAAAGTTAAAAAAAAATTAAAGATGGGGGTAACACTATAAATACCTACTCCACAGTATCCAAAACAGCATTTCAGCATTTGAAAATTCCTAGATGAAAGGCACCATGTAATAACCAGCTTGCTTTTTCCCCTTTGACAACCTTTCACTCCAGGTCCCTCAGTAGTCAAGAGTCCAATAATTTAATTTAATCATTCCATCGTTCTGACATTTGTATCTATTAAGCAGGCAATGAAAGACACCGAACTAGGCCCTACTGCATTCTGTTGAATTGATGGTGTGCTTTGGTGACCAGTCAACAAGCTAAAGCGTTTCTCCTTTTCCTGTTGCTTATATTAGAACATGAAAAAGCTTAAGCATAACATACTTCTGAAAGGCACCTTTTCAGCAGAGCAACAGAATAAGATTTTCCTAAACAAACTTTGTTAAGCTTTGACTCAAAAAAAAATTATCAGTTATTGGGGATTGCTCTCAAGATGTCTTAATAGCTCAGATGCACTGGGGTTAATCTCAGATACTTACAAGACATACATAACAAGTTATAAATTCTCTGGAATCGCAAAGAAGAAACCTCCAAGGAAAGTACTATCTAGCAACTGTGCCTTTATAAATATGTTGATACTAAAAGATGAAACAACACTGTGTATTATTTTCAGAGTGCCATTCCACAGCTGCATAGTTAAAAATACCTGTTTTCATCACCATTTCTGGGAAACACTTTATATACATAGTACAAAGACTGTTTCAAAAGGCAACATCATCTTGCTGCTTTCCAGTACCTTACTTGAAGAGCCTGGTTCTAAGTCCCTGGAAAACACAGCTTTCCCCTGGAGGACCGGGACAGAGACCTCAGGGTACATCACCAGCTGGAAATTACATGAGAAGCTGTAGAACACAAGAACTACCGGTATCATTGCCTATAACTTATTTTCACAGTGAGCAAAGTAAAGCCAAACAGACTAAGATACCTGCAATTTTTTTAGCATATCTCAACTCTAAAATTTCTCACAGCATTTTATATGCAGGTTATATAACCTGATAAAACTTAGTGAAAGAAGAAATATAGCAAAGAACAATTAATGACTTAGCCAAGGTCAAAGGAAAAATAACAAAGCCTGGATAAACCAAGAATCATACACTCGGTTCCCTCCTCCAGTCAGTGGAAACTTCGTTAATAGATAGAGTATGATGAAGACAGATCTAGATAGTTAACTCTTCCATTAATTAGGAATATCAATTACTGACTGAAGCACATTCTTTTCTGATAAGGTAAAAGGACCATTCCACTGAAAACCAGACTCATTAGCTCAAAAGACGCACTTCAGACAAATTAAAGGTAAACTAAAAGGTCAAACAAGGACAATTAATCAACTTAAATTATAAAAACACTTGTGTGTGCCTGGCCATGTGCAAGAATACTGCTCACTGCCGAATAACTTCATCTTCAGAGAGAAGGAGACCCTCATACCTGAAATAAAATATTAACGGGTAACACAATTTCCCTAATAGTTAACAAATTCAGACCAGTATCCTGCAAGCAGAGGCAGAACTGACTTCAATAAACCTATGCAAAACAAAGACCATCATGTGACTAAAACTACAGATACGTACAAGTGCTTGCACATTTAGGGTTTAACCAATATTTTTATCACAAAAGGTCTGTGCAAGATCAGTGAGACTACATTTCCAATAATAAAGAATTCTTACACACGTCTGTTTTTAAAGGGGCACAGATATTTGGATTTTATGCCAATTTAATACTTATGTAGTACATAATAGACCATGATGTTTCAATTCAAAAGTCTGAATAAAACACTGTTGCTGGTGAGCACGATCCTTCATGCAACAGAGTTAGCCATTTGCTGAAGATCCCGACTGGCAGAGAATGTAATTTCCTGCACATTCAGCAACTTAATACCTGCAGAAAATAGCTAAAATAGATTTCAAGCAAGTTACTATATATAGATATTGACATGCATAGAACACAAAAAATTGCATTTTGGAGTCAGCTTAAGATTTAATATATATTACTGTCTTTATAGACAATTACATTATTTGCACTTTTGGTTTAAGTAAGAAACACTAAAACACTTTTTACTAAAGTATATGGAAAAGATAGTCAATTACTTTATACAAACTTCAATTAAACATTGAATAATTTTACAGCTATTTATTTGAAATGTGCCAAGTATTTATTTGTCATTCACTTATTAAATAACATGCAGGAATTTGGCTTAATTACAATTTTTTATAATACGAGAAACTATACCTTTAGTTTTTGAATGTTTCTCTTCTGACAGCAGAACATTTGGCTCACCTTTATCTATGCTCTGCTGAACATCTGTTGCAGTAAACGTATTTTATCAGCCCTAAAGTCTGCTTAAGAGCAACAAAGAAAAACATTTGTGGAAAGGGCCAACTGAAGGCACCACAAGAGCTGCCACACAGGCTTATCCTTTACCTCCTCCATCAAGCTATCACCTTTTCTCCAAATCAAACACTAGAACACCTTTTTTACAAAGTACCTAGAAGTCCCATGGCTGTGCCTTGTCAATAAGAAAAGTTTTCACTTACCAGGTGGAGTTAAGCAGAACAAAAATACAAAATTGAAACCTGTGGAACCAGGACCTGCTGGTTTCGTTATATCCGAATATGAGACATTACCGTAGTCTAAGCGGGTGACATATCTGGGTTAGGAACTCTTGTCTTCCCCCGTCTCTTGGGCACATGTCGATACTACACCCAGAACACACACCTACCTCAGCAGCGCTGCCCAGCCCCAGTCCAAAGGATTTGCACCAACTCCAAACAGCGCCAGGCTACCAGATGTTTCTGAACTCACTCCAGGCCACTCTTAGGCTGCACTACGTATGAAGCAACGGGGGTCCTTGACAAATCACTGCCCTCCACACCCAAAGGCTGTCCTTAGGCAGTCCCAGGCAGGACTGGGTCCGGCCTCTGAGCCAGCGGGGCCCTGCGCCACCGACGGTTTTAAACACCCCTCTGTGGACTCCCCTTTCCCCAGCTGAGCAGGAAGACAATGGAGATAATTTGCTACCGACGGGAAAGGCACCGGGGGCCTCCCCACCCCACGCCTTCTGCCGCCAACCCCCCGCCCGGAGCAGCCGCGCCCGGCACGGCCTGGCCTGGCCGGAGGCCTCGCTGCCATGTGCCGGGGACAATGCGCGGCGGGCGGCCGGGCCCGGCCCGCAGCCGCCGTGACACCAGGCGGGGCCCGGCGGCGGGAAGGGGCCGAGGGCGCGGGGAGACGGGGCTGAGGAGGGGTGGAACCTCCCCCCGCTCTCTCTCAGCCCCGTCGCCCCGCGCCCTCGGCCCCTTCCCGCCGCCCCCGCCGGGCCGGCCCCGCTTCCCCCTCACGCAGGCCCGTCCCGACCCCGCCGCCCGCGCCGCCGTCCCTCCCGCTCTCCAGTATCGCGGCGGCCGCGGCCCCGGCCCAGGCCCCGTGAGCACCCTCACCTCGTTAAGCTGCCTCTCGGCGGCTTCCCGCAGCGCCGGATCCATGGTACCCCGCAGGGCCTCGATGATGGTGTTGGGGTCCATGGCGGCGGGGGGAAGAGGAGCGGGCGTGGGGCAGGGGCCGGGGCCGCGCCGCGCCGTGCGCACATGGACCCGCCGCCTCGCAGCGGCCGCCGGCGCGAAAGGAAGGGAGAGCGCCAAAGGCCCGGATAGAGCTGCCCCCGCCGCCGCCAGGGAGCGGCGCCCCTTCCGCCGCCCGCCCCGCCCGCCGCCGCGGGGCGCCACGGGACCTGTAGTCCAACGGCCGCCCCGCGCCGCGCGCTGCGGGAGGGGCGGGCAGAGCGGGGCCCGCCGCTCGGTTCCCCCGTGCGAGGGCTCGGGGCCCGGCTCGGGGCCCGGCTCGGGGCGGCCCGGGGAGCGGCGCTGGCCGGGGAGGGCCCGCAGGCGACCCCGGCCTTGCGGAAGGCGCCGCTGCCGCGCTGCGCCGGGCTGGGCTGCCCGGCGTGGCGGAGGGGCCGGGGAGGCCGGCACACGCTGTGCCCCGAACTCGTCGGCCGCGTTAACATTTCAGTGGAACGCGTTGTTCTGTGGAGATTCCCTCCTTTTACCACGAAGGCTTCCCGTTTGCGGGGTGACCTGGGTGGCTGGTGGGGGCGGAGGGATGCGCGGAGCCACGGGTGTCCTTAGCGCACTTGCCTTATCATGGGCACAGGGTGCAAACAGTTCTTAAGCATCTGGTGAAATCCGGTGGTTTGTTCTGCTAGTTTTAGCAAAAAAAAAAAAAAAAAAAAGGCCCGAAGAGGTGTCAGAAATTTGTCAGAAAATCAATATGAACAGAGCTGTCATTTCCAGAGGGGTCGGCTCCATCACAAAATCACTTATATGAGTAGTCACAATAAAATAAGCAACACTATTTATAAGTTAGGTGCATAGTGATCTGTAAAATTTAATCTGTAGTATATAGAGTCATTCACCGTCATGTCTTAATTTGGGGGATGACATGCAGTGATATACTTGAAATTTTGAGAGTTATTTCTGTGAGAGCAGCTTATTGAACAGTCAGATAATACAATCAAGAAAAAAAAAGTCTCTCAAACAGCCCAGCCTGGAACAACTCTGAAATGAGCATTAACAGAAACTGCATATTAAATAGAAAAGCAGAAATGCAGATGCCTATAGAAAATAACACAAATTAGAAGTGATACATTTTAGGAAATTGATAAAGGACACTTTGTTTGTTTACTCAAACAGTTTCAGGAAAGGCCACATTAAAACTTGATTCCCTTTGCCACCCTGCTGCGCTAGTGGTCTTGCAAACGTTTCCCATGCGCAGAGTTAGCGTGGGCCACAGGCCATTCCTGGCACGTCGCCTGGATGGAGCCAGCTTGGCTTTGAAGGCCGTTCTCTCTCTGTTGGCCAGCGTCCCAGAGAATGGCCCAAGGCAGGCTAGCCAGTTCCGTCTCAGCTGGCAAAATCTGCACTGGTCAGGTTTATCTAGGCTGTCTTTTCACATATCAAACAGCTTAACAGACTTGCTTTTGTACAGAAATTTTCCAAATGAATAACTCTTCCATTATTGTTGCTGGACTGAAAACCGGATTTCTCAGTTTCTCTTACTACTGGTTTTTTGGTGTTTGGTGTTGGCTTTTTGTTTGTTTGTTTGTTTGTTGTATGTGTTTTTTTGGTTTTGTGTGTTTGTTTTGGTTTTTTTACATAATGCTAAAAACTGATTTACACTACATAGGTGTTGAGTTTTTTATTGCAAATATGAAAATGAGTGCCTTGTTTATGAAACTAAACAGTGAAGAAACTATGAATGCCCAGGTTTCTAAATAAGTCCAGGAGACATACAGACCCAGAAGATGCAAGTGGCAATGTAGCATAATTTCAGGGCATGATGTCAAGGGATGTTCTTCTATATATAAATTGCCCAGGTCTGCAGTCACGCTCCAATTCTAGATGTTGCCCACAATGTAGAAAAACAGTAAATACTGCAGGTTCAATACCATTAAAAAACACTACAACGAAGTATTTTCCATACTTTTGTGTCACAGCAGAGATAAGATCAAATCTCAATGCTCTTTGTACTGGAGGAGCAAAGCAGTAACGCCTCTAACCAGAGAGGATGTAGATGCTAAGCTGATCCAACAACTAATGAAACAGAATATATCTTCTCTAAAAAGAAAAAATAAGTACTTCAAAGACAAAGGGCTCATGATGTGCTGGTTGTACATAATACTCTTTGTCAGATATAAAAAGATATGCAAAGAAAAGCACAATGGCACACGAGCCATTGTCAGCAGAGGTGCTGTGGCTAGCGAAGCCTATTGCCAGATCTGTTACCGTTTGTATACAAAAGTGAGGAGGACAAAAAAAAAAGTCATACAGAAGAATGTGTAAGCAATTGTCCAGAGTCTTGAGTACTCTGAAAAAGAAAACATTGTATGTCAAGGAATGTTTGCGTTCTTAAGGATGTTTTGCATTCGAATCTTTGCTTGCCCAGTAATAATAACAACTAACCTCACAGCAGGATTAATTGCATAAATGATTCACATAAATTAATAAATGCAAGATTCAGTCAAGATGAACATTTCACACAGATGTGCCACCAGCTTTAAGAAGAAATATCCACAATGTTAAAAAAGGATTTTATTACAAACCTAAACAATTTGTTGATGGATTACATTTGCCACGGGTAGTTTCATGTTAAGGAGGAAGATGGAATAGGGAAGATCAAAGAAAACAGACATACTAGTAGTTTGAATGGAGCAATCGAACAGGTGACAACTGATAACAGTATAAGGGGATGGTGAGCTGTGGCATCCTGAACAATGAAATTTTATTTGTATTAAATAAATACACCCACTTCTGTCAGATACTTTCTTTGTATAGTATTAGCAGAACAAAAGAGACTTAAGCCTAGACATCACAGCACAGCAATTAGTGAGGACCTTGGCCAAAACTGTTTAGCAAATAAAGGAGGCAAAAAATATCCCACCAGAGCAAAAATAAATATCTTGCAAGATGCAACAGACGAGTTGATATAAGACTTAATTTTAAAATAGGATTTCGGTTCGCTAGAGTTAACGTTGGAGAGAAATGTGTCCCGTAGCCAGACAAGCCTTATCGAATTCTTGGTCTCAGAACAGCAAAAATTGTATCCATGCTGCAGAGATTAGCTCCCCGATAAACGTTCTCTGTTGTGTGTGAACACTTTTAGACAACCTCAGGCCACTGTGGGAGAACTGAGCTTCTCGAATTATCTCATAAAAGGCAGATGTGGTATTGCACAGGCCTCAAACATTGGATACAAATCAGTTGCAATTACTCCTGAAGATAAACTCTCAGAGACTGTCTTGTGTTTAGCAGTCATTCGTATTTTCCCTGGAAAGTTGGAACAATAACAAAGACAGTATTTGTCAGCTTTAATAAAGTGGTATATTCCTTTGGAGCTGACTGCAAAGCACTGCTTAGCACGTATGCCTTTCTGGGGTACCATTCTCTTTATGGTAAATGAAAAGCTAGAAGTCAAAAATTGTGTATAAAGGGAGTGCAGCTATCAAAGATCTTTCATGAGCGTTGTGAAGTTTGGGTGCTTTCGCTAGATCTTTCTAAAAATTTTGCACAAATTTTCATGCCATCTACATGTTCCAAAAAAGGCTGATAAATGCTGCTGTCAGCTGTTCTCTGCCGGAACAGATTTGACAGCAGCCAAATTGACTCCAGCTATGCAAAGACCGTGTTTTCCTGCATCAACAGCATTCAAAATATCAACCCAGAATTTGGAAAAAAATACTTGCATGTGAAAGTACCTACTAAGCCTATAAATTCAAGAGAGTTTGGACATGGATTGAGCAGATGAATTACCAACTCCCAAAGCTATCGCGGAGCCACTCCCGCTAAATCAAAGGTGGCAATAGGAAGGAAAAGGTATGCACAGAAATATTGTGCCAATATGCAAAGTTTGCAAATAACTATTTATAATAGTCTTAAAAGCTCAGGATACAGATATGAAGCTGTAAAACAAAACTGATGATACTCAGCATGATTTAGTGTAAAGTTGTCTAATAAAGGCAATTAATTGTTTGAGGGGTTCTCTAGTCTGGCTGGGAAAATGTTGCAGAATAAACAGACTTCTTTGCTTTAAAATATTGTAGTAGGCTGTAACACTGAGCATACATTGAAAGGATTGAGAACTGGCTGAATTACAGTTCTCAGTTAAAAGGTGATAAGACTGATTATTTAAGGGACCGGTTTCTGTTGGATTTCTACTGATACCACTGGCTGACTCTTTGCTATTTGGTAGTTAAAGCAGTTTTGAAATAAATATGAAGTCACTGCAGATCATTTGCGAGGATGATTTAAGATTAGCAAAACAACCCTATGTGGATGGGACAAGCTGGTAACCTGAAGAACAAACAGAAATGCACTTTAATGCAGCCAAATGTAAAGTTTTACATTTAAGAACAGAAAATGCAGGCAGGTTTCTGTAGGCTGAGAGGATTGTCAGGGACACTGTGGGCACACAGGCTGACATGAGCTCCCAGCAGGACATTGGGGCGAAAGACTTGGCACAATCTTCGAGCTGAAAGTGGGGATCTGAAAAGGGTGAGTGGGGAAGTGATTTGTCCCTTCCTCTGGTGCTGGAGAGACAGGTGCTGCATTGCCAGAGCACAGCTCTAGCATTTACGTTTTTTAAGTGTGTACAAACTGGCATGTATAAACTAGCCACAAAAATTATTTGAGCTGAAGAGATACATTTGTAATGTCCAAGTTAGGTTTAAGACAAAATTAGTGAGGAGTCTTGATTACTGTATGTCACTACTATGATGATGAGATAAAGCAGTGATGCAGTGGGCAGTGTAAGGGACGTTCCTTGCAGAGTCCGTGCTCGGAGGCTGCGCCGGCCAGGGGAGCAGATGCCATCGCCTGCCCATCCTGTGCTTGCACAGCTCCCTTGAATCCCCCCTAGTCAGCTGGGTCTTGGCTTCACCTCTGAGGTAAACTTTGCTGAAATTTTTTTGGGGATGGTTGTAAATAAGCCACTAAACTCCTTTCTGTAGCCATGAGCTTAATAGTTGCTCCATCCCACCAGAAAAACCTACAAGCTGCCCCCACCCCCTCCAGCCAGACAGCAAGGCTTGAGCAGATGCTAAACCCCGTATTGAAACAGCTTTCCCAGAGGACAGAGGCTGAAAACAAGATGCGGTCTTCAGCTGGTGGAAATGTATGCAAATGGGACAGCAAGAGTATAAATGCTGAGATGAAGCAGCAAAGAAACAGTCACTGTAGCAGAGCCAATGATATTAAGGTCCTGAGTAAGCGCCAAGGAGATAGAGCTTTTATAGAGCTTTTAGACCAATGGTGTATTAAAAAAAAAAAAAAAAGCAAAACAAAACAAACCAACCAACCAACCAAAAACAAAACGTAAAACTCTGATATATTATTCTTCTGAGTTCGGAAAAATGAGACTTCGAACTTTTTTTATAAACATCTCTTCAAAGGTGCAGGACTCCCCCATCAATTCTTACTTCTGACGGTTAACTCTGGGCAGCAAACTGGGAAAAAAGAATGACAGTATCTTGTCAAGAAGAAAATACTGGGAACTGAACAGCTCTTTGTGAAGAAAGATGTAACAGGATCAAATGTCTAACAGATGAAACTAGAGCATCACTGAAACAAATTCCCAGTGGAGTAATCAGTACTCTGTCCCTCAACATCATCTGACTGAGACTGGATGCTGTTCTGGAAGATATTTTAGTAAAAACACAAGCTGTGCTTCAGTCAAAACAGCAAGATTAGGGCTTTAATAACAAATACATGCATAAAAGTTGAATTACCAGTAATATACAGGATGTTGGACTAGATGTGATCATAAACTGCATGATGGTTTGATTTTTGCTGTTTTCTTTCAAGTTAGATGTATCTGCTCTGGAAGGCTCAGTTTCCACAATGTGGAAGTCCAGCTAACCCAGCTGCACAGTTTTCCAGCCTGTACATTTACATTTGTATAAGCATCTATGCTTTTAGCTTTCCCTGATCACAATTTGGAGTCCTCTCCAGCTCTGGAACTCTACTCCTTGCCAAACTGTGCAAAAAATGTACTTCCCTTCATGCAGGGAGAATGAAGCAGAAAGAGGCAGATTAAGATAAGCCACAGTGGCACATAGACACAGATAATGAATGTCGGATACTAGAAAATGGTGAATTCTGTGAACAAAAATGTTGAATTTCATGGCCCTTGGGGAAATTACTGAACTTACAAAGCTGCAGAATGGTGCATCTGTGACACTCTGGTGCGATAAGCAGGAGAGAGTAACTGGTACTTGTGGCGCTAAGATGGCACTAACAGTTTGTGCTGTTTTCGTGTTTTTAGTTCAGTTGCAGAAGCACAGAAGTTAACAAATGTATTGAATGGAATGTGTTGCATTACTGTGAAATGAAAATTCATGCTGAAGATCACAGAACTGCTGCGAGTACAACATGTCCTCAGAATAGTGACTCTGATCACTGTGTTCTCCAGGAATGCTCGCTCTTTATGTGCATTATGGGCACGGTTTTATATTTGCAAGAAAACATGTCCTTTCCTTACCTTTCCTTAAGTAGGACCCCAAGCTCATCTTATTTTTTATGATTGTTCCTAAAATGGACACTTATGGATCAAATGTAATGTAGACTTGAAATTTTGAGGAAGCAAATTACAGAAATCTAAGTACAAGGGATGTGAATCCATGATTTATTAGTGTTCAAGCGGATGCTGATTTTTAAAACACAAGCTTTCTAATGCAGTTTTTACAGCCAAGACACAGCAGTAAACTGAGATTGTTTAGAAATAGCTGTGAAAATGTTCAAGCTGGGGAACAGGCAAAAATTTCTGAAACTTCACAGAAGTACATTTTAGCTATAACTTCAGCTGTATTATTAAATATGTGTTCAAGTGAGGCTTATGCAAGCTATTTATCAAAGTATAATTTTTCTTTCTATTTAATAAGACAGAGAGTTCAGGTTAGTCCAGTTTAGAATAATTTTAGTCTTTATAATCATATCCTGTTTCCATTTAAATTGATTAAATAACGAGTACAGTAGAACAGGACTAGGATTTTATTATATTAAAAATTCACTCAGAATAAATTCTCAGCACTTGGAAAAGCTTTTCATTTGCAAGGAACTACATGCGCACATTAAGAATTTTAGTAATCTCATAACATAGCATCCAGTTTATTAACTCGTTGCAGTCTGTGCAGTTCTAGGCAATCCACTGGAGTCCTGGCAGCCCGGGAGGCCATGGGGCAGCCGCGGGTCAAGGCCGTGGTGAGAAGCCTCTGGTGTGCCCAGCGCTACCCACACCCTTGGCCATCAGTTCCCAATGCTGCTGTGAGGTGACACCACAAGCCAGTGTGTTGGGAAGCTCTGTTTCCTTCAAGCACCTTAACTGCCAGTAAGTATTTAGGGTGTGCAGTTTTCCACAGATGCTGAGCAGCGCAGATGTCATCAGTAGCAGTGAGGAAGTACATGAGAGAGGAGAGAAGAATGTGGAGGCAGCAAAGGAGAAAAGAGAGGAAAAGAAGGAGGTGATATAGGAAAAGAAGGTATAAGAAAAGCAGTAGAGGTGAAAGGGATGAAGTTGATCAAGAAGTCTGTTACGCAATATGAATGACATCAAATGGCTGTGGTAACATTCAACCAAGGGTAAGAAATCAGCAAATATGATTGACCTGTAGTGATGACCACAGACTTAATTGCACATTTGGGTTTTATTATATATTTATTATGGAAAAGAAGACATTTTATATTTGCTGGCATGGTACAATATTCCTTTTCCTACTTTTCAATCTTTTCAGATCTACCGTTCCCTCTGTCCTTTCTAAACTTGAGAAGACAGCTGTATATGTCAATATAATGAATAATTGCTTATCTTTAAATAAAAAGATTAAATTGAATGTTTTAAAACTTTCCTTTTTAATTTTCATAAATAGCAAGTTCAAGATGACAGTTGTCCAATGCCAAACAGATATCCTTAAAATCCATTCTATGCCAAAATTTTAAGATTTAGGCCAGGCAATTAGGTATATTCTCTACTCCCTTCGCCATTTAGTATGTAAACATTTTTTTCTTTTAGAAAAGTAATGTAAATGGAGAATACAGTTCCCAAGTTTCTGCATAATAGAGGAGAAGCAGGTAGATAGAAGCCTTTCATGCGCGAAAAATGTCAAACCAGTTCTGTTCTTTTATGGAATATATAGCTGAAATAATCAGAACTGTGTTAAAAGCACAGACCCCACACAGGGCTGGTGAAGAATCGGAGCTACATGGCCAAGTGCATTTCTTTGGGCCTGACTACAAATAAAGGAGACTGAGTGTTGCGTGGTGAATTCTCTGTCTGTTTGAGAGGAAGCATAATAAAGGCATCAAAGAAATACCCAGAGGCAGACAGGGAAGTGCTCACAGCTGACTGGGAAAAAAACTAAGATTAGATACAGAGTCCGTGAGCAGCAAATAATCTGGAAAGTTTACTTACAAGTACTAAAAGAAACGTATTACCCCTTTCTGTTTGATTCCTGCTACACTAAGCGAAGGACAACTTTTGATATGTATTTTTAAAATAAAGAGGATTTCATGAAAGTACCTTACTCCTTCACCAAATTACTTTTCTATTAGAAACAACTCTCTAGATCATAAGCCTTAGATAGCCGCTTGTAAGAGTCAAAAATAATAAAATTAGGGTTGAAAAGTGTGATATGTATTTCCTAGATAGAAGAAAGATAAATATCAGAATCTGAGTGTATTAAAAGTATATTTTTGTTATAAAACCAAATTCTTCTAATTTCCTTCATTTACTTGCATTTTAGATGTTATCTGATTAGTACTTTTATTAGGTGACTCATACTGCTTATTCTTTGCAAGTCTTTACAATTCACTATTTCTGTCCAAATAGGAAGAATATGTTTTCTATTGGGTTATATTGCTTTAAATATTAGCATTTTCTTATTTAACAAAGCAGTTATAATGCCCAGGAATTGTAAACATAGGACATCTTCCGACCTATATGTAAATTGCTAAAGAAATACGGATATTAAAACAAGCAATGAAATTGATATTATACAACTTCATACTGTACCTGTGGTCACAGGTATGTGTTTTTTGAGGGCTGCTGGTGCACCAGTAGCTGTTTATGTGGAATAATAGGTGGGTGAGATGCAGGGGGTGTGTGCTACTGCCGGATATCTGCCCCCATGTGACATACAAACATATAGGGGACACAGCTTTATCCTCGGTAGCTGCTGCACGAGCAGCAGCCCAAATGTATCAGCATTATCTTTGACTGAGGCTGAGTTAGTACAGAGCTGGCCCAGAAATTCACACTCCTGTGGCTTCCAGGCTCTAGGTAGCCAACAGCTAGATTAAAATTAGCTCAGTTAGGCTGGCCTGCAGGACGAGCGCACCTCATGACTGCTGCATGCCAACTCCCGTAGCTGCAACAGCAAGGCAGGGGCTGCGTGTGGAAACAGAAGAACTGTAGTGCCAGTGCCCATGTCTTTGGATGAACAAGACCCCGTGTCTTTTCCACATGTTTTGATGAAGTAATGAAGTGGAAAACACTTGCATCTCATTTCACCTTTGGAAGGCATGTGAATGATGCAGGCAGGGCAACACTGTGTTCTCAGGATAACAAAGAGCTGTGTCAGCTTCCTCCCTGGGCACTCCTCGTTTCTCCTTGGCTCCTGCTTGCCAGCATTCTGCTCTTCTACTCCTGGGCTTTCCTGAGCAGGGTTCGTCACTTCAGAATGTGAAATGAATTTTCATGCATGTTTTGCTGGGTTGGCAAGATAAAATAATGAAAGTACTTCCAGCTAAATCAAGCTGAAAGTTTATTAAAGTATTTGCATGAAATTGCATCACCAGTACAGCAAGTAATTCCACATAAAAAAGCAAATATGTTGCTTCAGCTACAACAAGGATTTCTGCAGAATAATGGCACAACAGCATTTTTAGTTCTCATAAAACCACTTATCAGCCTTCTTTTGCATTCTTTTTATTTTCTCTGTAGTAGCCTTGCTTATTCAGAAATTATTGCATCATATTAATTAATGTCTTACACAAGCACCTGACATTTCTTTCCTGCAGTCATTGGCTTTAACCTATTTTGTTGCAGAAAGTGGGCCAAAAATCTGATCCTGTAGTCTGTCCACACTCAAAAAAGTACTAGTATGGTGTGCAGTAGCAAAAGTGTGCAAATGTCCTTATCACAGATGTTTGTAGATCTTGATTTCTGCATTCAGCCAAGTTATTCAACAGGAAGCTTGTCTAGGACTGGGTGCATAATGTTCAAGATTGAATTGAAGGTTTCCTTCACAGAACTGCCATAAATGAAAACAGTCTATACTTATCAGACCGTCCCATTTAATCCCTAATCCTGATTAACAACTGACTCTGGGATGCTCATTTACTACAATAGTAAGTGCTATCAGTCATATTATAGCTTTTTCAATTAGTTGAATAATTTCCCATGGGAATACATGTACAGCAATTCATTTCTCAGAATATGGGCAGCTTTTCTAAAATGTTTCAATTAAACACATTCTGAACCCTTTCATGTTGCTCTGAATTTTAATTATTTTCCATTGCAGAATACTAGTTTAATGATGACCTGAATATATTTCTTAAAAACTGTGTAATTGCATGTAGCAAGGGTGAAAAGTTTGTTCCTTGTGGACTGGTTATCGGCCCACTCATTATGAACGGTTAGTTTCTGGAAGCACTTAGACCTTAGAGGCCTGATTAGGAGAAATTCTGGGCACTCTCGCTGCAGACAGTTCGAATCTCACAGAAGAAAGCAAACCAGAAGAAAATATGGCGTGACATTTGTACATATTCTGATTTGATGATTCATTCTTAAATTGTGAAACACATCGTAACAGCAAAAAAAGTCATCCTGTTAACTTTTCCTCCCCTAATCTCAAATGCAACTCATGCAATTTATCTGAAGGTTGCACGGAATCCTTACAATATAGGAAATATTTAGAAGTTCTAAACTTTTTCACCAAAGTTTTGCATTTTTTTTGGAAAAAGTAATACCAGGTTTTCCTACTTTTCCTTTTTCTTTTCTTATCCTTCTTTCTTCTACAATCTGTTTTACACTCTCACATTACCTAAACACACTTCTCCATCTTCCTTTCTCCATCGGAATTGTTGTTCCACATTTTCTTCCTGAATTATGTGTCTAACCATTATGTCATTTTTTTCAAATTTTTGTCTGTCTGGTCTCCACTTTCAAAGATCCCAGAATTTTCCTCTCTTCCTCCTCTAAAACAGAAGAGATTTTCAATCAAAGTAGAAACTCTGACCTCTCTCTTCGGGTATTGTGAGACCCTTGATCAACACCTGGAAATAAGGCAAAGGATCAACCAACCTGCATTCTTTTGCCTGCTGGCCACCAGCCAGCAGTTCATTGACAACTGGAAATAACTGCTGGTCAGGCTATTTAAATCTGAAAATTATTAATTCTGAAAAGTAAGGTGCATTTGATTTTGAAAATCTTCATTCAAGTTTCCAGTGCAAATTGGTAAAAACTGCAGAAATGAACCTTCAGCAATGTGACCATACCGTTCTCCTGCAGTATTTCCATACAGCAGGTGCTTTCTGACAGACTCTGAGGTCACCCGCTGTCTCTCCTGCCTCCAGTTTCAGCCAGTTTGATCACTCTGTATGTTGTTCATCAGTGCTGGGAGAAGTGGCCCATTGTGAGCAGGAGAAAGAGCTGCTGCATTGATATGACTGTGTAATGAACTACCTATTCTTCCCTTCTTATCGCACACATGTGCACACTTACTTTCCAAGTTAATGTCTCTGCAATGATCCTTTTCAGCAACGAAAACAACTTTTAGAGTATGAACAGTGAATGGCTTTGGTCGTCCAACCTGCTATGATTTGTAGGTACATTGGTGATGAGAATAGATTCAGAAGTAACACTAAAAGCAGCAGAACTTCAAGCTGATGATTTCATGAGGGTTGCAAGAAGGATGAGTAAACTAGTGCCCCTGTCACTTACAGCACCATGTCACTCATGACCCAGCATGGTGTGCAAGGCCTTGTGTCACGTAAAAGAGGCTGCTTCTGCCATTAGACCAGAACCGTGTTGCCTCTGTGTGATGTAACATTGTTTACCAAGTAAGAGAGAAACGTATTCCCAGAACATAAACCCCTAGGAACACAGTATCATATGACACAGTGCTACATTGAGACATTCTGAGCCTGAATTTCAGAGAAGCTGAGGTCAGAAGTCAGATACTCAGCATTTCTGAAAAGCTCTGTCTTTATAATTTCTCCTTTGCCAGGCATGCTTGCCATAATCTGGGTCACACTGCCTAAGGTCATTCTGTTATTTAGGTAATTAATGGGAAGACACGCAAATCCTTCCTAACACGGAAGCAAGTGTTAATTTTATGCTTTATTGGCCTATTTTTCAAAATCGTGTGCCAGTCCTGCTGATTTGCTCCTCCTTTTCCAAGCCAAGTGCATTTACCACTTAACATGAAAGGATGATTAAAACTGCACTCAGAGTGCGACATGGAAGGTGATCGCTGATAATTTAACCATTTGACGGTGCAATACCATGAGGCAATTGGCTGTTGACATACCCTTTCTGCTGGCAACCCAGCTCAGGTAGCCAAGTGGCATGTTGTGTAAAGACCACATTCCAAGAGAGCTGTAGAATAAATGAGGAAGCTGAACTGGTTTCTGTTCAGCTCTCAACAAGTTCACATTTTTTATCTTTCACAGTGTTTACTCTCTGTATCTTGTTAGTTTAAATTATTTTTTTAAAACACATTTTCTCCTCTAGCTTCTTTCTTAGCATTAGGGGACAGACCTAGGACCTCAATTAAGGGCAAATTTGAGTAAAAGGAAGCTTTCTTTATGACAGTATAACCTGTTTAGCCTACTTACCATGAGAAAGCAAAATGCAGAAAGGAAATGTCAATAGACAGTTAAAATGATCTGACCTCTTGTCAGATTTTTGAGAACCTGTCAGCAAATGGAGATCAGTCAGGTCTTGGTGAGCTCCAGTGGGTGGTTCCACTTGGGCATTTGTGAGCATAATGGGAAAAGCAGCTTAAAAACACCTGATTGCACTCTGCAGCATTAATTTCTGTCATTACTCCAGCAGATTATACACTGTCAAAGCTACATACCCCAGTATGTGTTCAATATTGGGAGGTGGCCTGAAGCAGGCCAACGATCTTTGCGATCTACTTTCACATGAAGCCCAGGCTTTCCAGGTAAGGCATGTTATGGGCCCATACGGCTGGACAGTAACACCGGTCTAATAGATAAGGTGCTGGGCTCTTAAAGCAGGTAATTGTGGGTTCTAGTCCCCGCTACGGTGATTCACCACCCTCCCTAGCAGGTCAGGAATGGAGTGACTTGAGGTAATAGGGGACAATGGCAGCATGTGCTGCCCCAGACTGTGCAACATTGAGGGAGGTGGTGACAGAGTCACCCCGAATTCTCAAAAACAAGTCCCGCAAAGCAAAAAAGGCAAGAAGTTCTCACAGAAAACTCTATCTAAAGGGAGCAAGAGTTTCAGTATGCAGGCCTGCAACTTCTGAGGGAAGGGTAAAAAAAACCAAAAAGGGTAAAACCTCAAAAAAAAAAAGTTTAAAACCTCAAACCATTTAGGAACCTTTGGAAAAAAAAGGTTAAAAAGGTTATGGTTGGACACAAGAATCAAAAGACAGAAGCTTCTGCTATCACCCCAATATATATCCTAAGCTCATTTTAACTGAGCTGAAACTCTAATTCCACATTTGTAGAGGCAGAATCTGTAAAATCGGTCTGAAAAATATGTAATGGCATCTACATAGAAATTAAAATGGGTCTTTAATCAGATTAAAGACAGTGTTTTTATCAGCATGGAATAACTTAGATTTTAGAACTTTTGCCATGCAGACAGGTATGTCCAGCTACTTTACTGCTACAAATTAGAAGGAATCCCTGAAGGAATGTATTCCTCCTTTGAAGGAATACTTGAATTTTCAGCTATGTTAGTATAAACTCAGCTGCAGACAAGGTCTAAATTTAATAGTTACATTTAATCCTAACCTAGTATTAAGTATGAATCATGACTACTGGCTGTATCCCAGAATAAGGACATACACATTCTCTACACAGAAATTTGCAACTGTGATAGTTATCACAAGTAATAAACGCCAGACTATAAATACCTCACCTGTGGACAAGCACTACATGGCTGAAATCTCATGCAGCTGTTTTTGAGCCAAGCAAGGCCCCCCTTGCAGCTCCATGTGCCTGCTCTCCTCTTGCGCTGCCTCCCTTTTATCTGTTGGCGATTTGGACAGCAGCTCGTGCGGCCTCCCCCTACAGCACTGAGCTCCGTAACGTGTGGGTTGTGCTGGTTGCAGGGTTGTGCAGGGTTGTGCCTGCAGAGAGCTTTGAAGGAGACACTGAGCAAGAATAAGGTGCCAGGAAGATTTTCTTGGTTTGGAAATATTTTTACTTCCCTCGCTACCTATCTTAAAGAGCTGACGTTGGCTGAACTCTGTAACGTATTTTCTGCCTGAGCCCATTGCCAGAACTCAGATGCTGTAGGCTAGACTAAGAGTTGGGATGAGGGAATTGACAGAGTGAGGTGGAGTCATTCACCCCTCTTCCTGGTACAAACAGTAACTTAGTTATTTCTGTCAGGAGGACACTTGAGATTCCATGTACTGTGATGAGAACTCCCTCTTTTCCTGGTATAATATTTTTAGTAAGAACGTTGACTTTTTAGAAAAAGTGCTTTCTGAGTCCGGGAGGGAAAAAAATAAAATCAAAAGTAAGGCCTCTGAAGGTTGGTACAACATTTAAGGAACCTGATGGAGTTTTCAGGGCCCTTAGTTGAGGATGGCATAAGCTTATTACAGAGTATGTTTCACTCTTAATTTGGTGCAAGACAAAATAACCTTTAATTCCCGTCTTCTTGCATTCAAATATAGGATATGAGCAGACTAACCAGAAAAGTTTCTTTCCCCATTTCATGCACACCATTGGACATGCAACATGTAGAATCATAGAATAAAATCATAGAATCCTTTTGGTTGGAAGACACCCTCAAGATCATCAAGTGCAGCCACTAACCTAACACTGGCATTAGCCCATGTCCCTAAGAACCTCATCTACGCATCTTTTAAACACCTCCAGGGATGGTGACTCAACCACTTCCCTGGGCAGCCTGTTCCAATGCCTGACAACCCTTTCCATGAAGAGATTTTTCCTAATGTCTAATCTAAACCTCCCCTGGCGCAACTTGAGGCCATTTCCTCTTGTTCTCTCACTTACTACTCGGGAGAAGAGACCAACACCCTCCATGCTACAACCTCCATTCAGGTAGTTGCAGACAGTGATAAGGTCTCCCCTCAGCCTCCTTTTCTCCAGGCTGAACAGGCCCAGTTCCCTCAGCTGCTCCTCATCACACTTGTGCTCCAGGCCCTTCATCAGCTTTGTTCCCTTCTCTGAACTCTCTCCAGCACCTCAAGGTCTTTCCTGTAGTGAGGGGCCCAAAACTGAACACAGGATTCACTGATGTGGCCTCACCAGTGCTGAGTACAGGGGGATGATCACTGCCCTGGACCTGCTAGCCATACTATTCTTGATACAAGCAATTTATATATATATATACACACACTGTATATGAATATATAAATATATATTTTAAAATGTGGCTGGCTATTTAAGGTGATCTATGAACTATTAATTAGGAACAAGAGCTGCATCAGAACTGAGAATCTGGCTTTTATTTTTACTTTTTGGGATAAAAACATCATAGCTATCTCTTTTACTATTTTTCTAATTAATTAAGCATTATGAGAGTATGTACACGCTATGAAAAACATGCATTTTGTACATTTGTACATAAATCTGGGTACAGTGTATTTTATGGACATACATACAGTATGGACATACAATGTACAATTGTAGATAAAATGAACAATAGGACATAAGAAACATACTTTCTGTAAAAAAAAAAAAAAACCACAAAAAACCCTAAACCCCCTCCCCACCCCTCCCCAAAAAAAGGAGAAAAATGAGTCTGAACATTTATGATTCCTGAGTTCAGATTAAACTCATTTTAATGCTTACAAGTTTCATTCCATTTTCAGCTTCTGTCCTTGAGCACTGACTACTATAAATAAAAGCTTTCCTTACCTCTCCTTCTGGCTTTGAGATATTTCTAATTCTTCATTCACACAAACACATCTATCCAGCTACAAGTATGTGCTTATTTCTATTTATCTCACTTGTTGGTGACATTTTTCTATTCATTTTAATCATCACATTCCATCCTAGCTTGACTTCTGTGCAGATGTTTATTCACCAGTTACATCCTCAAACTCTTTATCATAATGAAAGTATGAGCTCATCAAAACATACAAACTCAATTTCTTGCAAAGGGCATAGGTTTACTTGGTTTAAATTAGAATTTGGATAGAATGACAATAAAATAAATGTTAGAGGTTTAATTTCTGACAGATACAGTTTACACAGTACTCAAGCATTTTTAATTGTACTGTAGCAAAACCATAATAAGGAGAACTGAAGATAAGTAGACTCTCTCAAAAATCCCTAACTCAGTTAAAGCTAGTTTATATATGAACATTGCATCCATCTAGCTAAATGAATTTAGATGTGCTTTAATTACATTAACGCCAACTTCTTGGAACAATATCCATATACCATACTGATATATACCATATATACCATACCATCTTTAAACAAATTCGTTGAAGTTGGTAAAAAAAACCCCCAAAATAAAAAACCCACTAAGGCCATGTGTACGTTGGATTAGTTTACCAGTTACATCAGTGTAGTTGAATATTTGATTTTGTTGTCTTGATTATCTTCCCAAGTGATATAAATGAAGCTGGGGAAAATCTTTCTCCAATATAACAAGAGCATCTACATGACTTGGAGAATTACAATGGTGTGACTCCATTGGTTAACACCTACACCCCAGATACAGGTTTCATTGGACTGTAAATAATTCTTTAATGCAAAGTTGGAATAAAAAAATGCATCTGCCACAGAATACAAATTCCTTTGTTGATTAAAAATGGATCTGCTAGAATAATTTTGTTCAAAACTTTTGAAAACTCCATCAGACTCCTGGGTATTCCATCTATGTACTGCTATACTACAGACCTGTTGTAGTTACCTCAGAATGACTGGATTGGCCTCTTCTTCGCCACCTTCTTTCCACGTCTGTGCTCCAAGCGCAAGGCCTCTGGCTATCCTCCTTTCTGAACTGGTTCAGGCAATGTACTTCCTCTTTCCTTGGGATTACTGTTGTATTTGGGGAAGTCACAGTCACCTCCACATGCCACACCCAGCACCCATGCTGAGAGACAACTTGGCACCACCACTGAGCCGTGACAGCCTCAAAACCAACCAGAGACAATACGCTGAGTACTCATAGATTTCAGACATTGTCCATTCTGATCCTAACCAGGCCAGTGAAGAAGAATCAGGAAAAAAGCACCCACGCAAAGTCTTTTTCAAGACACGTAAGGAATGATGTGACCAATCATGCCATCTCTGCACACATTTCTGCTGGAACAGCGTTCAGCCTCTGCGAAGGCAACAGCAGGTGCTCTGAACATGGTAAGCTGTCCAGCTAAATGTTACAGCTGGGCTGCCCTCCCTCACTGTCCTGGGAATGGTCTCGGGCAGGGAGATGAGCTCTGGTGTAATCTGCCTTTGAGGTTGTTACAACTTCTTTTTGCAAGCTACTGCCTGAGATGCCAGCAAAGTAGCTCCCTGTTCTGTGTAAAGCAAAATCAACTGCTTTATTCTAAAGTTTAAACTCTTAGTTGAAGAGAGTAATTTCTTGCCATATTTATACATAACAAAAATGTTAAAACAACGCAGTTTTCTTTGTGGTGGTCAGAAAGACAACAATAATAGGGGAAAGCAGGAGAAAGGGGTTCTAAATCTGCACTTCTCAAATTATATATATGATTTACTTATTGAGTAATGCTCCCATTTTTGATAATTTTCAGTTGGAAGGATCACTCTCAGTTTCTCTTCCTCCTTCCTCTTGCTGACAATTAGCATGAGTCAGTCTACAAAACATCGGCAGTGTCAGTGACTCAGCCACGTGACATGTGACACATACTCCATCAGTCCATCTAGGCATGATTGTAAAAAAGAAGGAAACACAAGTTTTTGTGCTGTGGGAAGACAGCTCTTTCATTTTGATAAAAATAAAACATTCCATCCAACCACCCACAGAAGAAAGTTACTTCATAGAGCTGACCACTTAGTTGCCGCCCTAGTGATTGTCAATGTATTTTGTTTCTCTCCAGAAGGTCAAAAAAGCATTTTTCCGTTTGGTTTACGTACAATTCGAAATAAGTCATATTCTGAGTTCACGGTAAATTTTCCAAAACCTGGTTCATATAAAGCTTGTGGGTACTTGCCTCATTCAGTCTATAGCCTTCGAGTACAGAGTGCTGCTCCCACTGCTAAAGCCACTGAGCGAACCCCAACTGGAGACCAGAGCACTTCCATCATTCTTTCTCTGCTAAATAATTATCGTGCAGCATATGTTCTGTATCAGGAAGGGCTTAGAAAGAAGCTCCAAAGACAGAGGAGCTTTTATGTTGTTTATGAAGTTATACATTATGTATAGGGGATACTTTATACTTGAAGAGAGTAAATCTATTTTCAGTCCACAGCTATTGTTCTCAGTACGCTGTGAAATGAGTGTGTTTCTGGCAGTGTTGATCTCAACCACGTGTCAAAGTTTCCTTGATCGCTCACGGAGTTCCACTTGCCAAAATTCTTTCTCCTCTAAACGTATAAGGGATGTGGCTCATGGTGGTATTTTTCATTCTTTGCTTTCTTTCCAGTAAATGAACCTAATTCAATTCAACAGAGGTTCTGAGATATTTTATTTACAGAGTGAGTCCTAAGGAACGTTCCACAGACACAGCCCTCTTTTTTTCCCTGAGTGAACGCAGAGGTTCTGCTGATATTTGTTAGGTGTGGATGTCTTTGGAGAGGACTATTTAAATTGTCAGCAGATACTAAACACCACTGGCAGCTTCAAAGTTTAGTAAAATAGCCAACACATTCACAACAGCAGTATTCCCCCTAGGGGAACCAAGAACAGCATAAAACAGACAGTCTAAGAGTCTTCTGAAAATCTAGTCTAACAAATATCACTTATGCGGTATATTTCAACTTCAAAGTGATCTAGTTAATGAATCCTTAAATTTCACCCTGGCAGCAATTCAGAAAGCTGGAGCTCCATAACACTGAGTTGATTAGAGTTATCTTCTCTATTTTTAATGAGACACATACTAACACAGGGAGCTTACTGCACAGTCAGCATCCTGAGAACCATCTGCAGGCCATGTGCTTGTACTAAATAGAAGTGGAAACATGGAGAAAATTTCTATTTCTGTAACTGTTTGTTGTATGTCTTACAGTGATGTCTTGGACAATGGGAACCACATAAAATTCAGCAAGACTCAGATGTTAGCTTAACCTGTGTCAGGTTACCTGCAATTTTACTTCCAACATTCTTCAGTTTAGTAGCTATTTGATATTTGTCAGAAGTTATCCAGACAAGAAAGAAGTCCCAGTGTTTGAATCATTTTACCTGGAGTACCAGAAGCAATGGGGTAATCAAAGAGAGATGACAAACATAACGTGCATTTACAAGAGGGAAAAAATGCAATCTGCTCTGGTGTCAGCAATTCTTATCTTGCTAGTAAAGGCTTGAAAAGGGTTTGAATAAACAAAGGAATCTGTCATCTGGCACCGATGCCCAGAGCAACAAGTTCATAGACCTGACTGGCTCCTCAGGGCACTAGCATTTTTGAAATATCAATTAAAAATATTAAAAGAGTGAACTACATGATTTAATGAAATAATTTTAAATAATTTGATTCTAAATGTAAGAAACCGAGTAAATTAAAGCTTTATGTGAAATCTACTAATGAGTGGAAGCTTTATTTGGAGTCTGATCACAATTTATAGATTGGATTATTTCCTCCCACTGGATTTGGCAGGGGCTGTACTTGGTAATAGCATATTAGACTATTTAAATCTTAAATGAATCATCAACTTCCTGTATACACTTACACTGTAACACAAGTGGGTTTTGTACAGTGTAGCAATAAAGCAATGCTTTTAAGAGGTCTGCTGTGTGCTGAACTGCATTTTCCTCACTGCTTTACAAAAAAATCTATGATCTCAGGAAATACAATCTGTGAAATTCTACTGCTTAGTTGTTGTACCCTGTAAAAGCAATTTTTAAATATATGTTTAGTCATGGTATAAAGTTAGCAGCAGCCAGAGTAATCAGATAAATGAGGCTGAAGTTAATCTCAGAACCATGTCCAGCTCTCTCAGAGTCTCCTTTCTAGAAAAAGACCCTGAAGAAGGGCCAGGGATTTATAAGTAGATACAACTGGAAAAGGAGAGAGGGAGTGACACACTATCTCCCTCAGCCAACAATCTGCCCAGAAGCTTATGCAATGGGTGTTGGCTGCACAGTTTCAGAGTGTTCTCTCTGGAGAACATTCACTGTAATGCTTCTCGCTGGTGGGGAGAGTTGAAAGGTTAAGAGATGTCCTGTTGCCAAAAGACTGCATGAGGAAATAGGTGCTTCGAGGTGAGACACGGCTCAAATGCCAAGGAATCTGTGAACACTGGGAAACGATGCTCTGGCTTTTCCGGGGGATTTCAAACCTTCTGACTGACAGGAAGAGACATCAAGAAAATCCCGAGACAGCTTGAGTTGTTTTCTTTCTTCGCGGGAAAGAGCAATCCGGCTCATCCAAAACAGAGCACTGAAGCTTTCTTCTCGAAAGTGAGCAACGAACCGGCTCGAAAAACCTAAAAACCTAAATGTAAAAAGCAAATAAGGTCTCCTCAAAGCCCACCGCTGTTCCGGCGCCCCGGTGAGCGCTGCCCCGCCCCAGAGC
The DNA here is from genome assembly GCF_036013445.1 of Caloenas nicobarica. Taxonomy (NCBI): domain Eukaryota; kingdom Metazoa; phylum Chordata; class Aves; order Columbiformes; family Columbidae; genus Caloenas; species Caloenas nicobarica. Next base: position 56,964,962 of record NC_088249.1, on the reverse strand, counting down.
CGCCACGGCGGGGCGCGAGCGCGGCCCAACCGCCCCAACGGCCGGCCGAGGGGCGCGAGCGCGGCCCAACCCCCGCAACGGCCGGCCGAGGGGCGCGAGCGCGGCCCAACCCCCGCAACGGCCGGCCGAGGGGCGCGAGCGGGGCGCGAGCGGGGCCCAACCGCCCCAAGGGCCGGCCGAGGGGCGCGAGCGGGGCGCGAGCGGGGCCCAACCGCCCCAACGGCCGGCCGAGGGGCGCGAGCGGGGCGCGAGCGGGGCCCAACCGCCCCAAGGGCCGGCCGAGGGGCGCGAGCGGGGCGCGAGCGGGGCCCAACCGCCCCAACGGCCGGCCGAGGGGCGCGAGCGGGGCCCAACCGCCCCAACGGCCGAGCGGCTCTCGCCGCCCTCTCTGTGAGGGAAGCTCCCAGCCCCATCCACAGCTGTAAAGCCGCTCCCAGGCCTCACGCCATTACCGAGGTAAACCAAGCCCGCAGAGAGGTTTTATCCTGCTGCCCCGCAGGCACGATCAGCCTTTCTTTCCAACCGGGCTGAGGCGCCCCCACCCCGCCGCCCTCAGGGGGCGCCCCGCGCCATATTCACCCCCATTGAGCGCACCGCTTATTACCGTATATATCCATATGGACCTTCCCCGAAAGGAGGCGTTACCGTATGTACCGTCACTAACCCACCGCCGCATTTCACGACGTGAAGCCCAACACGTGCTCCCGTATATGACAGCAGAGAAGCGCAAGCCCGTAATGCCCCTCATACAAGCGGCGCGCCGGAGCAGCGCATGCGCCGTGCGGCGACGAGGGCGGTAGCGCGACCCGTGTGGGGTGAGGAGGAGCGGCCGGTCCCGCCTCCTTCCCGCGGCTCTCGGTGCCGGCGAGGCCTGCCCTGGGCCGGATTCGCCGGCCGGCGAGCCCCGGGGGTAGCGCGGAACCATGGCGCAGCGGACGGCGGCGGAGAGCGCCAGGCAGCAGCGGCAGCTTCTAGAAGGTGCCGGGGGCTTGGGGCGGCGGGGACGCGCGACCTCATCCTGTCAACGGGCAACCAACCGCCCGCCCGGGCCGGGCGAGCGGCAGCGAGGCCGCCTCAGCGCGGTTGGTGTGGGGGGGGGTGAGGCGGGTTCCCGCCGCGGGGCCTGTCAGCCGCTGCCCTCCGAAATGGAGCAGCGGCCCGCCCCGCACATGATGAGGAAACACGCGTGGGTTCGTGTGTGTGTTATTCCCCGCCATGGTAGTACAAAAAGTGGCAGTGTCAGGAAGTGCAGTTTGCTGTATTTTGCATTTTCGTCCTCTAAGTTGTTGTTGTTATTATTATTATTGTTTGCTTTTTTTTCCTTCTCTGGAGAAGATGTTATTAAAATAACCACTGCTGAGTTAGTCACGCTTGTAGCTGCTACGTGGATGCTGCCTTCTCCTCCTTTGGCCTTAGCAGAGCCGGTGCACACCTGTGGGATCACGCTGACCTCAATGCAAAAAAAAGTGTTGAAGCCAATAAAATTGCCAGCTTGTCCAGCTGGCTCTGTTTTGTCCGTGGGTTTCATCATCCTTTCGCTGCGTTTCACAACAGTCAGGTGGCAGAGCGACCCGACCCACTCGAATGTTGGCATTGTAGTCATGCCACTGGCACCCACGAATGTAAATACAGCCTTGGTAATTTTTGTGTTCTTCAGGTGACCAAGACTGATGCTCCCTGCAAAGCTGTGCTAGCTTAGCAGTGTCTGAGGAGAATGTTTTAATACATGCACATCCTAGTGTGGATGCAGAGAATTCTTACTGTTTATTTCTCTCTTTAAAATTCTTCTGAGCATATAGCTCCATTTGTGCTAATCAGTGTCTTACATATATATGGTCATATTGCTAAAATCTAAAGTATAGAAGAGGCCTAAAATGTTATTTTGTCACTTATTGTACTCTTAATTATTTCCTTTACACAAGAATTTAAAGGCTAATAAAAACTTATATAGACATATTCAAGATTTTTTTAATATGAGTGTAAAATGAGTGTAGTTCCCAGGTCTGAGAACTGTAATCTTTATATGCCAGGCTGGTGTGTGTGTTTACATATGTTTTCTCCTGATGAGTGTGTCTCACCCAGCTGGCTAGTGGCTGTGCCAGGTGTTCTTTCTTAGGAGAAAAAAAAAACCCAAATCTGTTAATGAGCTTGTTTCAAAGTTGCATTGTACATACTGAAGATTTAACTTCAAGTTAAATCTTAGTTAACTAGACTGGCAGAAGATTTCTGGCAAAAAGGAAAAATATGTATGGCTTCTTTGGTTTTGCTCTGTTTTTTTCTCTTTACAAATGTATTTACTAATTGAGGCTTAAATTATTATTGATCATAGAAGTTGACTTCTATGGGATGTTTGCCAGAACTTCAAATTTGTTTGAAAGCTTTCAGGGAATGTGAGCAGTGTGTTGCATATGTTATTGAAAGCATTGGTGGGAAGATAATGTCCACAGAGAGCTTACCTTAACATTTCCTTAAAGTATAAGTTTGAAATCTGTTGTGAGATGTGAGGGTTTTCTTTTTGTAGTTGTTGATTTGTTTTTAACTTTGTTTTTGTTTAATTTCAGGGAAAGCTCAGGCAGAAGGTGGATCAGCTCGGACATCACTTCTTATTTTAGTGTCCATCTTCTTATCAGCTGCTTTCCTTATGTTCCTGGTATATAAAAATTTCCCACAACTTAGTGAGTAAGTATGTCAGGAGAGATTAATTTATTGGCTTTTTATTCAGTATCAAATTGTAGAGGAGCCTTCATGGGGTTACGTTATTTTTAAACTGACATGAGTTAATTATAGACATAGCCTTATTTTTTTAAAAAAGGGAATTTGAGTTTATAACTTAGAATGTCAGGATACAAAGCTCAAATTGAAATGCTAACCAGTAGGATCTGTGTAAACAGAGTTGTACTTGGCCTAGGGTTTCTGCTGCACAGCTGAAATACCAGGTTTTGAAAAGATACCCCCTGTCACATTAGCAATGGTAGTCAACGATGTTCTTAACCTTCTTCAGTTGAGAGCCAAAACATGCTTGGTTAGGGCTAGGTCTGTTTTAAAATTCCTTGTGCACTGGTATAACTAGAGGCTGTCATCAGGAGACATCCTTCTTCCTTCATATCTAAGCTTCACGTTCTCTTTTTCTCCTTTTTGTTGCATCTAGTACTTGTGTTGGGGAGGTAGATAGTTTGACGAGATGGAAGCCTGCTTGCTGACAACTTTCTTTTTTTCTTTTAGTAGTTAATTTTCTGTCTGATTAACTTGCTCAACAAGTTCAGTTTGCAACAGTCCAATCACTAAGTCTGATACAGAGGAAGAGAGGACACTCAACTGTGCTGCCCAGGGTTGCACCAGATTAAGGTGTGACATGAGATTTTGCTCTTAAAGCTTTGTTTGTTTGCGAGATAAAGCTCTGCTGCTCTTGCTGCACTTCAAATGTTATGCCCCTCGTGTTGAGGCAGTTACAGTTGGTTTTGGCTGAAACGTTGACTGCTGTTCAGTTGCCAGTGTTTGGTTTGAGTAATTATTTCTATTTGATCACTACTTGGTAAGAAAAAAAGAGTCCTAGAAATAAAACAGATTATTGTAATGAATTTAAAAAATGGTTTGCAAATACCTAAAATTGATTATTTTCTAATATAAAACACACTGTAAATATTAAGTATTCATCTGAGAACATTATCACAACAATAATCATGCGGTCTGTTTGCTGAGGTTGTAGTTTAGTGATGTAGTGTATCTAATTGTCTCTATATTCAGTAAGTAAGTTTACTATACTGTTTGATTTTATTTACCACCATTCCTGCTTGCCTTTTTTTTTTTTTTTCCCCTGCCAGAGAAGAAAGAGAATGTATAAAGGTTCCAAGAGATATGGATGATGCAAAGGCTTTGGGAAAAGTCCTGTCCAAATATAAGGACACATTTTATGTTCAAGTGTTAGTGGCTTATTTTGCCACATATATTTTGTATCCTTTTTCTGATATTAAAGACAGTTTTCATGTAGTCATATTTCTTTGAAAAATAAATGAAAAATACAAACTGATAAATTCTTGATCATGGGTGAAGAAGGCTAACGCACCTAGATGTGTTTATAAATAGACACAAATATTCTAACATCTTTGAACTTAAAACCATTTCTTATGTGTTTCAGCATGCTTTTTGTACTGTAAGGCTTGAGTAGAAGGAAATCGATGCATGCAGGTATAGTAGTAAATGCTGTTGGGGATTTGCGTGCAGCTTCACCTTGACTGTCTGTTATGGACAATATTTTTTAGCTTTGATATTAGGCCTGGTCTCATTTTAGTCTCATGCTAACTTTTTAAAATGCAAACTGAATTGCCAGTTAGAAATTACTGTTGATTCCCAAGGAAAACTGACGAGTGCAGTGCTTCTCCTTGAGATGTTCAAAAGTGCTATATAGGGGTAATTTACAGCGTATTTTATAGCATTTCTGAAGGAAAGTGTTTTGAGCTTTCTTTGATCCCTGCAGTGCCCACATTCGAAAACCAGATCTCTATTTCTTTTTAGAGAGAGCTAAATTTCTGAAGTGCTTTCTGCCTAGGGAGGCACAAAGGCTACCTGTGTTCTGTGTTAACTTCTTTTTCTTGAGTGCTGAATATATTAATTAATCATTAAACACACTCTTAACTGCAACACTTAACTAAAGGTTAATAACTTTGAAAAGAGGTCTGTTTCATAGTTTAATGCAGGAGGCTTTTGTAACTGAGCAAAATCAGTGCTGAATGTGCCTTTAGTAATTATCCTCTAGCTCATTCTTTTTAAGTGTAGTTCACAAATAATAGATTTATGAAGAAAAGTAAAATGTTAGTTTATACCTTAACAAGAAGTAGAACAGAACTGGCTGTTCGTTGAACTACTCTTAACAGCTGATGTGATGACATTTACTATCTCAGCACTAGACTGTGATCAGTTGAGAATCATGTTACAGTTATCTCAGAACTTTGTCACTTTCTTAGAAAAAGCTGTACTCGTTGTAAAGAATTTAAGGGAGATTATTTGGCTTTTTGATATTTCAGTCAATTCAACTCAGAGAAAATAGTGTGAAGCTTCATAAGATTTCTATCTGGGGGCAATACGTCATAGTTTCAAGTATGTCTAGCGAGCCTTAAGCTCAGCGGCCTGTTCACGTATGCTGCAGAAACTTCATTTTTGCCGTTTTGAAAAATTCTGGCTGAAATTAATGATCATGTATCCTAGTTATCTAGTGATCGCACCATGCCTGTTTGTAAGGAAGCAGTAGTTGCCTTCATAAATGTCAGTCTTCCATGAAACTCCCAGTAGTTATGGGCTCAGACAGTTCTGTGAACTTTTAAGAGAGAATAACTGACGTCTGCATCTTTCTAGTCAAAAATTTAAAATCAGAAATATGTGTTTTCTGTAATGTCACAATAAATCCCAGTGTCAATTGTGGCACAGATAAACAAAAAAAAGTAGTACAGCTTTTATTATTTAGTGACTGATTTTTGTATGTGTAATGATAAATCTACTTCTTGTTTCTCTGTGCTCGGGCTTCTTGTGCTACTATACAAATGGTATTTTGAGGTAAAGATCTTTAGAGGCTATGCCTATTATGTTTTTTCAAATTGTAATATGTATCTTGTCTGCTTATAAAATTAAGAATTGGGTAGCTTTTTCATTTTGTTTTTCCTTAACTAAGATGCATCCAGCTTACAAACATTTGCTATTCCTGGGTCTATATTTCTCAGCATCCTGTCAGGGTTTCTTTATCCTTTTCCGCTGGCCTTATTTCTTGTTTGTCTGGTAAGTATGGAAAACAGTTTGTGAGGGTGTGTATTTCTATCTATTTGGAATACAACCAAGCATCTGAATTGTGTTTGAAATGGTCAGAATCTGAGTGAAATGGGGTATGCTTTAGTTTGAGGAATTAATGAGTTCTCATTCATCTCTGTTGTGAGAATGTTGTTACCCACAAAATTCACTGTAGCATTGGGTGGTGATCAAAAAACTAAATGGTTTACCCACGTTTTCTTAATAATTTCCTTAATAATTTTCTGGGTGTAAATCAGCCAGAGTTTACTTTAAAATTGTCTGGTATCCACCAGAACCCAAATGTAATTTCAGAACAAGATTACTCCATTTTTATTATCACGCTACAGAACACATCTGTTTAAAAATGGCTTAAATATCCACGAAGCTTAATTTAAGATACGAAATGTGTTATCGACAAGCTTCACAAAATATCATGTACAAAAGATGCAGTCATAATGAGCCTTAGTTTTTAAGAATGAGAAAATTGAGTGTGTATGGAGGACCAAGGTGACGAATTTCCAAGTTTGAATCTATTTAATGCCATTGTGCCCCTTATTTGCAAAGCTTTCACTGTTCAAAAATCTTAAAACTGCAGAAGCACTCGATATTAACTGATACGAAATCAACATTGTCTACTTTGAATGTTAAGATTGATCTAAATGCCTTGGAAATAAGGGAACTGTCCTGTGTCATCTTGGGTCAATAACATTAATAGGGGGTGTGTGCCTGCTGCAGAAGGAGAGCCCTTCAGCCTCAAAGAAGGGCTACATAGAAGCAGGCTCTGTGGTTTAGTTAGTAGGGATATAAGGTAAATAGACTTTCTGCTCATTCGTTTGTGGTTGTGTTTTGTTTTTTTTTTTTTCCCCAGTGCTCAGGACTTGGAGCTTCATTCTGCTATATGCTTTCATACCTAGTGGGACGTCCTGTTGTGTACAGATATTTAACAGAAAAAGCAGTAAAATGGTCAGAACAGGTAACGTTTCTAGAGATGCTGAAATTTGATAGAAAATGTATAGTGGAATAGCATGGAAAACTAGGAGGTCTCGTGCTCATATGTCTAGTTACAAAGAGGATTCTTACTCCTTTCTGACACTGTGTAGTTACTTTCTCTGAGTGTTTTTAAACAGTGGAGAGTATTCCTGATTTTATGGTATTTCCTGCGAGGAAGTTGTTTTTACCTAGGAAGAGTTTGCAACTGATAACCCTCCCTTGGTTTAGCTAATGTCAATAGGAAACCTTTCCAGTTTCAATTTAAAGTAATAGCTCTCTAACCATCAGAACTAATGAAAGCTGAGTTTGTGTTTTTTATAGGGGAAGAAAACCTGTAGCTGTATGTCTAATTGCAAAACCTTTGTTTGAAGATGTTATTGTGGTTGGAGCATTTAGAAGCTTTCTCTTACAGTATCTGGTAATAGTTTCAGCAAGTGTTAATTGTCAGGTGAAGTTAAAGATTTTTGCAGTACAAAATCCTAGCGTGATTAGTATTTGTCCCCATCTCTCTTGCTTTGATACTCTCAAACATGTTCAAACAGATTTTTTTTTCTTTGCAAGTATGAAGCACAACTTATTACTGTAATCTGGTCAAGATTTTTGAATTGCATAAAAATATTTTACACTTGTTCCTCACTAGATAAGATATTGAGCTGTGCCTGGCACAATTGACCTTATTAAATAATATAGTAGTATTTTGACCCTTGACCCAGGTAAAGCTTAATATTGCAGTATAATCTTGAGGCTGTTCGCTGAGTAGCAAATGGTTACTAATTCCATTAGTAGAACTACGTATGTAATTATATGTGCAGCTCATATCTCACTGTTGCCAGGTTAATTGGACTATGTCATGCTTGCATTTCAAGTGCTAAGATATTTTATATGTGGGATTAATTAATGTTTAAATATTTGTCCTTTACTAAGATTAAAAAAAACCATAGTGGTATTACTGAACAATAGCAGGGCTACTGACTTTAGTGTTGTGGCTAAAGCTAAAGTTGGAGGAAAAATAGGGTTGTGACTGGGGTGAATTGCTACACAAGATTTCAGATGGAATTGCAGTCAGACCAGATTTGATTTCAACTGTTTGGGGCCTTATGATCATGCCATGTTTAGGCTTAGGTTTAATGAAGGTCTGCCAGGAGAGGCCAGAAGTGGTGGGTGCTTTGCTATCCGTATAACTTGGTTTGAGGTGACAGTTATTGTTTGAAAGGGCTGATGTGCCCAAGCCAGGCTGGAAGGAGAAAAGGCTTTCTGTAGTACTAGTGTAAGGAGCTGGGCTAGACTTGAGAATATAATGAAGACTGTAAATAAAGTTGGGGCTATTGTGGTTGCTCCTGGGTAAATGTTAATGCTGGGCATTCTCATGTATGAGTAGATAGGTTTTGCAACTCTGCAGGCAGCAGCCACCTGATAAACTTCAGAGCCATGACCTGGGTAAGTGTTTCAAGTTTGATTATGAGTTAGGACGGAATGGGTTGAGGACAAACTTCATTGATAGTTCCTGCAGAAGCTTTAGAAATATGATGGCAAGCTGGCTGTGTTGACTGGGCTACAGTTAAGACGGGCAGAGGTTGCTCCACTAAAGTTAGGGTTAGGCCTGCTGCTGTGCCAAATTATTTGCTGTTTAAGGTGGCTGATTCAGACACATCATCACCACGCTCTACCACAGACTTGTATTTCCAAACTAACTTCAGTTCTATTTAACAAGTGATTCACTGATGACTCTTCCTTGAGTCACTCGTTTAACTGATTTTTATGTTTGCAACTTGTAAATGTCTACAAAAGATACACAAAAAATCCCCTAACAAACCTCTTCTAGTAAAATCATTGTGTATTTTCAAGGCAGGGATAATTTTACTGATTTTGTTTCATTGGTTTTGTTTTGGCAGGTTGAACGACACAGAGAACACCTCATTAACTACATAATATTTTTGAGAATAACACCTTTTCTCCCCAACTGGTTTATCAATATAACATCTCCTGTAATTAATGTGCCATTGAAAGTATTTTTCATTGGCACTTTTCTAGGTAAGAATTCTGGCTAGTGAACTGCAGTGTTGGGGTAGCTAGAAAAAGGGATATTCTTTGCATCACACAGTATGTGCTGTTCAGCAGAGATCACCACCTACTGGGTGGTGGGAAGTTTACACAAAAATATTGCTTTTGTACTTTCTGATGTGTGTAGCTTATAGCATCAAAAGATTTTAATAGTCAGGACTATTCTGATGTACTGGATGAGAGGTAATGAGCCCAGGCTTAATTACTTGCTTAAGGAAACATACATTATATGAACACTTTATTAGTAACTTTTTGGTCCAGTGCATGACTATAATACTTCTATAAACTCCTATTTTGAGCTCAGCATAATTGTGTGAGGATGTATGTGATTTCGATCTGAAGGATTGTTTCTCTGCTTCCCACTCCATTTTGTTCATCATAACATACCTTCCTAGGAGTGAATTAATAATTTAACTAATGTAGTGCTAAAACTTTAGTTTTGTAATTGGCATATTTTTGGAAATACTTTGTAATCTGTTAGGACACAATCTGTATTTTTCCTTTATGAACTTAAATCAGTTTGTAGAGAGAAGACTTGAAATCCGCAGAGTCTAAAGAGCAGAGATTATCATCTTTTCCTAGTCCTCTGTTTTTGAGTTGGTGTTAAAAGTATAAAAAATGGCATAAAGAAAGGTCTTTTGAGAAATGTTTTTTGTCTTTGAATTTTGTTTTACACCCCTCTTTTTTACTTTTTTACAAGTTTATTGTAAGATCATTTAGCTTCAGCAGTTGTTTTATTATTTAGAATTTACTCTAGAAGTAAGAAAAAAAAAAACCACAAGTACACGGCAACAAAGTCTGCAGTGTTTGGTGTTAAAAGTTAGATGACTAATTTATGTTGTTGGGTTTTTTTTCCATTTTTTCACCCTAACAAGCTGTTGTTTAATTCTCACTTCAGGTGTGGCACCGCCGTCTTTTGTAGCCATTAAGGCAGGAACAACGCTGTACCAACTTACGACAGCAGGGGAAGCTGTTTCCTGGAACTCTGTGTTTGTTCTGATGATTCTAGCCATCCTCTCCATCCTACCAGCTGTCTTTCAGAAGAAACTGAAACAGAAGTTTGAATAAGGATCAAACTGGACCAGAATTTCCCATACTTCATCTCAGGATCAGCACTTCTGATATTTGTACATTTGCTTTTCTATTGGATCTTAAGCAATTAAAGGGGAGGCTTGTAATTGATAAGAATGTCTTTAAATGAACACCTAAAATGGAAGGAACTGTGTTCAGAAGTGTACTGCATATAGTTTTGTAACCAAACCGTAAGTGGTTTACTTTGGGAGGGTGTGTGTGGGGCCCTCAGGATGAGGGAAGTGAAAACACAGATATAACATTTTGCTCTGATTATCTGCAGAGCAAAAATTGTAATGTAGACATAAACCACAGATAATGCTTTCTAAAACTTGCAAGAAAAAAACCTTAATTATTCAGTGCAGTTTTGTAACATTCTCTGTAGGCTTGCATGTGATCTGGTCTGATTACATTTCTCATCAACAATTTTTTTTTAGTTCCAAAATAATAGCATAATAACGGTGCTCACTCAGAAACAAAGGTTTTTTGCAGTACTTTAAGTACAATGATATTCATTCTCATCCTGATTGTTTACTTCTATTTATTAGTGCTCTGTGGATTTAAATACTTGAACCTACTAACTGCTTTATTAACTGGATTAACAAAGGCAAAGTGTCACATCATTCCCTCTTGTCCTCTGTAAAATTTAATTCTGGAAGAGGATATAAGAAGGGAGAGAGCAGGCTAGATTTTTTTATTGTGGCTGGCTTATGACTTCAAGTTCTAATTTTAATTTTTTTAGTGTTGATTATTTCGTCAATATTTCACTTGCATAGATTTATCCTGCCAATTTAAGAAAATGATTGTATGATTATATAAAACTCTCAGTTCTCAAGTGATACAAAAGTATGACTTTAAGCAGTGTAATATTACCATTTCTCAAGCAATATGTAAAGAGTATAAAATTTTCCATTGCAGCTCAATTAGCTAGAAATGTCACATACACAAATTGGTGCAGTTCTTATTAAAGAGCTGATTCCAAATAACGTTCAGAGCATCACATTACAGAAGGCTCATGTGTCAATGTATATAAAATTGAAAGGATGATTCCATTGTCTGGTTAGTCAGTAACTGGCAATAGGCAACCAGCTATTATTCACCTTTAAGTAAAAGTATATATATTCACTGAATAAGTTATATGATACCTCTCCTTGTATGCTTATACCTGTTGTGGTTCGTTGTGTTGTCCTTGGAATCCCATCAAATGAGGCCCTGATCAGCAAGGACCTGGGGTGTGCATTTAAGTTTTATCCTACTGAAACCAGTGCTGCTTATAAGCTTTAAGTTGTGCCCCTGGAGTATCTTGCTGAAATGGGAGTTGACACATTACTATATGCTCCAATTCAGGGGTTTATTTGTCTGTATCCTCATGTCAACTCATCATATGATAGATCATTGAGATGTAAGAGAACAGTTCCATAAATGTGATAATGTGAAAGGTACTGGTACCTTTGAAGAGTTTTGTTCTTTTTGTAACATAATGTTAATTGACTCCTTCGTTTCATCACAGTATTACATGTAAATATATAGTAAATATTATTGATACACTATTTGTCTTTATTTAAATCTGAGCTGCATAGTAAATGGTATTTTTTACATAGGTAAAGGAATTAATATCACTTCTGTTTGCAAGTTTATTGTAAGATCATTTAGCTTCAGCAGTTGTTTTATTATTTAGAATTTACTCTAGAAGTGTACTTTATTGGCATTTAAAACCAAACAGTGATTATTTTTATTACTGCAGTTATAGTCTGAGGACATCTACCCAAGGGATTTATTCCATAGTAAACTTGAGTGTGAATTTAGCTGTTGTGAGCAAGTATCCCCTGGACTACTGAGTGTGAAATCGCTGTCGATTTACAGCCTACTTTTCTGCATAGTTAATTTTTTCATGCAGATAAGCTCTCAGAATAAATTACCTACTACTTATTGTCCAGTGGCTTTTCTCAAAATTTCTCTCAGTTTCTGGTCAATAACAGATGCTGTTGTAAAATCCCTTCTATTCTGTATAAAGCCAATGTTTTGGTGGAACTTTGACACTAAAGAAGGAACGGAACTAGGTTTTAGTTTAATGTGAATCATGCCATCACCTGACATTTTCACTGAGCTACATTTCACTCTAAGTGGGATCAGCCTATGTTACTGAAAAACCTGCTGTGTTTCAGGCATAGCCTGGGTTCGCATCATAGTGGCTAAAAGCCTTAAGACCTTAAAAAGGTTGAAAATAACAGTTCTTTCCCTTTGCAAAATCTTAGCCTTTTTTTAACCTGTCCCTTCTGTGTTTATCTTCAGCTGCCAAGAGCCTCAGGCAGTTTCCTGCCCTATGAGGACTACTGAGGGGTGTGAAGATAAGGAAGGCCTTGTGGAAAACCACTGTGCTGTGGAATACTGTACTAGCCTGCTCTTTTCTTTAGGGAATCCAGCAAGTGATCCAAGACATAGCCATAACATTTTGACAGGAAAGTGTTTACCATGAAATAAAATGGAAAATCAGGAAGGTGTAGCTTTGGGGGTTTTTTTTAATTGCAAGGAATTTTGAGCTGTTAGGTGACCTGTTTATCTTTTGGAATTTTTTGTGGTATGCGCATGACATCATTACTAAATGTCTCTTGCCATTTGATAATAAAGGTATGATATAAAACAAGAAACATTGTATTTTTGAGTACAATGAAGCATGCTGAACTTCCCACTAAGCTTATTTTTTTATTAACCTGTTTAAAAGGGATGAGTTCTTAGTAAATGGTATTTTTAATGACTGATTAAAAATTAAACTGAGCTGATTATATCTGTAAATGAGATTTGTTCTGTTTCTGCCTTAATTTCAGAATACCTAGGTAAACTTCCCTTTCCATCTGAAATCAATTTCTTGCATACAACAGTAATTTCAAAAAGTTTTTATATTTTGCACTGGAAGGCAATTGGGTCTAAATTCTTTTATCTCCTTAAATAGAACCATTTGCATACTTTGCCTTTTTTTTCCCCCATGAATTCCAGATATAAGGTTAAGACAAGAGAAGCAAAAGTTAAAAAATGACAAGACTTTCTTTAAAGTATTAGTGAGCTATACTGTTTTGCAAAGTCAAAATGTTTTTGTCAAGTAACTTTGAAGATTTTTTTGTGTTGTTCCTGAGAATATTCCTCATGTATAGTTTCTGTGATAAGCTAGCTTTATTATAGTAACTAAAATGCAGTGTGGATTGCTCTGCTTTGCATTAGAACTGAAGTATGCTGCCTGCCTCATACCATGCAGTTTACTCTGGATTAAGCTGAACAACCAGCAGAATTGACTCAGCCAGGTAGCTGATCAAGGACTCAAACACCCAGCAGCTACTGCAGGTACATTTTTACAAATGTAAGGACTAACAGACTTCGTGAGAGCTGTTGCTACAGGAATGAAATTCATACCTCTAGTGTTTTGCACTAGAAAGATTAAAAAGTAACAAAAGGGGAAATGCATTTCTTTCTGTTCCTTAGTCACATTTTTTTCTTTCATTCTTGTAAGCTATGACAGTGCAGTGATAACTCTGGGAATTGTGGGAGCTAAAGCACCAAGAATCCTGCCTTCTAGTAGAATTCCTCCATTCAAAATTAAGTTCAGCACAGTAAACAAATCCTGTCCCAGGAGTGCCGTGAGTGCCTATCCATTCCTTTGCACCCACTATGGAGCCAGTGCCAGAAAGGGGAAGTCTAAGCATCTCTCAAATATATAATTAACATTTTTTCATAATGTGGGACAATCTCTGTTGCAAGATTACAAAATAGGATTTTTTTTTTCCCCAGGAGGCTGAAAAGAATACAGGTCAAATCATAGAAAGCTTTTCTTCTGTCACGAAGAGTGTGAGGTTTGTGAACCATGTATTTTAGTGTGACAGTGTTAAGAGGGAAATGAAAGAAGTTTTGACAGGAGAGCAGGATCCAGGGTAAGTTTTTCAAATTTCCCTCAAATATAATTTTGTTATTCTGATGATTTTTATGACCAATTGATGTCTTGCAATGAGAAACATTTCCATCTAACTCTCAGCTGGTGGCCTTACAGCTCCAGGTCATCCAAACTGAAAGAAGTTATGGCCTTTAAAAAATTGCGATTAATATAAATAAAAGCATAATATGCTTACTAGCATACCATTGCTCCCTTTCCTCTTCTTAAACATATTCCACCTACTGTAATATTTCATGTTCCATTGTTTTATAGTACACAAGGAAGAATCTGGGTCTGGATTATGAGAGCTAAGATCAATGACGGGTGTTGAACTATGTGAGAGGCCTCATAAAAGCTCCTTTCTGTAGATGATCTTCAAGACAGAAAGTTCTGCGCATCTCTAGGACTTTACTAACCTTTAAGGCTATGAAGGTATCATTATACGCAAGCTTCTTAGGCTCTGGAGAGGAGAATGTGCCATAGTGGCAAACAGCTTTTAAAATTCTACATCAGAATTAAGATCTAAATTTATGGTCATAACTTTTGACTTGTTTCACAACCTAGCTCTTGAGCAGTTGTATCCAATAATCTGGAGTTTGCAGTGTTTACTGTACCTGGAAGAGTTTCATGCCGTGAAAAAGTGTTTTGAGCAGATCACTAAATCATTCTTTTATTTTACTATTTGTTCTGTGTTAAAATTATTTCTCACAGGAACATCCCCAGGGCAGGAGTTGGAAGGGCAGAGCCCGGCTGGTCTGTCCACTGCCTCCAGCGAGGGAGCAGGTCAGGTCTAGCTCATTGAGCGAGTCCGTGGTGATGAGACAGCTCTGAGGTGATGCCAGAAATGCAAATGAGCAACACAAAGTCAGGACTGGGCCTGGTAAGGGTAACGAGGGTTTGGAGCCCAACTTAAACAGACCCATGGTTGATGGGGTTGAGACCCAAGCTGAGGCTGGTCAGGGACACTGAGGTGTATTAGTGCCCTCAGGGCCCTCTTATAGGCAGTTTCTATCTTGATATGCTGACTTTGATGGGACATATCATGAGCTATATCCTCTTAATATCCTGATTCACCTCCAGTTAAGGGAGATCCTAAATGCTCAGTCTGCATACTAAAAAAATTATTAAGTAGATACAGTAAATCAGACATTTCTATACTCAAGCCCCCTTTGTGGATCTAGCTCAGTGTCTCAGCTAGAACAATAGGCCAAACAGCCACAAGCCTTCAAACCAGACTTCAGACTTCAATGTGTGACCTTGACTGTGTCAATACTGTGCAGTTTCCTCAAAGCCTCTTGATCCTTTTTGCCTTGGTCTTGACACCAATGATGAAATTCAGGGTGTTATCATTTTTTTCATGGTTGATTTTGCAGTCAAAGGGAACTCCATGATACAAACTCAAGCTCGTTCTGCTGTGGGGTGCTCCTTCAGGGGTTCCTGACCTGCCTTTGAAGCCACTGGATTGAGTCTCGGGCTTCCCACAAGTGGGAAATGTGCAGACTTTCTTCAAACTGTGAATATCTTCAAGAGCCTTCTTGGCTGTCAATGCTTAGGCCTTTGCCTCTGTCTTGGAGAACTTGGTCTCCTGAGGCTGGGATGGCATGATGAAGTAGACATGATAGGAGTGGAAACAAACCAGACTCTCACATAATTGCCCTCTGCCCTCATCTCAGCTATTGGCAAACTCTTGGACCTTATGGACAAGTGGCCTGGTGCCACGGCCCATCTGAGGCTCTGGGAGCCTTTGTGGTAGATACACCTGCAGAGCAGATCTTTGACCTGTTCACAGGATGCACTACCAGGTGTGGGCTCCTGGAGCTGGGAAGAAGAGAGACAACGTTGCACAGGAGCTTCAGAAATGTTCAGCACCTTGATATCAGAGTCCTGCTCCGATTTGTGCCCTGGTGTGGGAGGACGTGTGTCAGGCGATCTGGTGTGCAGGCCATACTCCAGACACCTGCTGCATGGATATCGCTTACACCAAGCGCGTTGTCGTCAAGCAATCGCAGCCAGTTTCAAGTGTCCAGTTTTGCACACTGGAGAGGATTGTTTTAATGTTAAGTGTCACTTTTTTTTTTTTTTAAAGAATCCAGGTAAATCTCATAATCAAAGTAGTTAAAAGACATCATATCCAATCAGCAGCCTGACAACTGTAGTGATCTGTTGCTGCTTTGAGCTCTGTTACCTTTCTGAACTTACTTCATTTTGGGAAACAGCTGCACAGAAAACGAGCAGATACCCTATCTCAGACTTTCTCACTTCTCTGAGCAGTGTTGAATGAAACTGTAGCTTGTTGTTTGGGTTTCTTACTGCTTATTAAATAAACTCTTCCAATAATAATGACTCTGATTGTCAGCAAAATAAGTTTGAATAACAAGTATTAGGAATAATCAAGATATGTTCACATTAAGTTCTGTCTTCACTACTTTAAAAATACTTTATTCTCTTTGATTGAAGGCTTGAGCTTGAAAATCCCAGTCTTTGCCATGGAAAATAGCAGCTGAATCAACAGTGGTAATCTTGCCAAGACAATGAATCTTTTAAGTCACTTCCTATTTACTAATATAGCTTTATGATTCTCTGGCTAAACAGTCATCATTTCCACAGTTTTCACGATTTCACAGATTTTCCTCAACATCATAAAGAATACTTTCAAGAATTTGTGATGCAGTGTGTCATTGTCTCACTCAGGGACACATAAGCAATTTGCAAAATTTTCTGAAAAAACGGCCATATTTTTGGTGTTTCCTGTGATGGAAACATTGCTCAAGAAGACTGACAGATTAAAGCTACTGGCCTTTGAATTAGATGTCACAGGTCTTGCTTGTGGTCACTGGGCAAGAGTATTCAGAAATGAAATAATCAAGGCAGGGAGAAGATAAAATGGAAAAGAGACAAAATGGAGAATGTTCCAGCTGCCTGGGTACACCTACTGGATCCTTGGATTTAAGAGAGACCAGGCTGTAAGCTGGCTAGAAAAGCTGAATATTTATCTGACAAAGTATGAATGAGCTTTCCACAGCAAAAATTGTTCTCTTCTCTTTCTTGATTAATTAATCTTCTGTTGTTTCTGGTTCATGCAGTTCCTCCCCTCTTGTTCCTTTCTTGAGGCAATTCAAAACAAGTCTGAATTTTCTAGTCTGAGACTCTCCTTTTAATAAAATATTTCTTGTCCCTTAACCCATTGCATAGCAAGGCATGTGTGCATTTAGATGTGCTGCTCAGCAGTATTTTTGGTAATTCCCTGCTTACTTACTTGCCCATGTAACTTTATTTGTTAAATCTTCTAAGTACATGGTTGTTGCTGGAACAGTCGAAGTGCAAGTAAGAACAATTTTTTATTTCCCCATTTTACTCTTTGTTTGAAGAAAAAACAAAGAACCCCAACCAAACCAAACAACAAAACCAAACCGCTAATATCTGTGCAATATCTTTCTTGCAAGTCCTTCCGCGATGCTCAGGCTATGATTTCTGTTTATAAGCGTTAAACTACACTTCAGGCTTATTCAAAAGAAGTTCACCACATGCTGAATATGTTGTCCTTTGCCACACTGAAAGCTGACTGAGAAGCAAAATGTGCAAAAAAGGGCTAGAGAACACAGCAGAAAAAGAGCAACCAGATTTAGGTAGTTCTGTTCTCAGTTGCTGACTTCCACAAACCACCAGGCAGACGCAACCTAAATGTATATGCTTACTGTTGAGACTTTATCTCCTAATTATCCTGCTATCTTTATTGAAATATCTCCCTCGGGTTCACTAGTGGTTTAAAATTGAACTGTCAATCAAATCTAAGCAATACTTTCACTCATTGATATCCATTCTGTGACCAATACCATCTTAATCAAGTGAATACTAATAGCACCTGTGCTTCTTACAGTTTTTCGTATTTCCCAGAAGGGTGGAAAAGCTCTCCACAATTCACTGGGCAAAATGGCGTGAGAACTCAATTATTGTACTGAAAAAGGCTGTAGACCATTGACGATGAAGTGCTGTTCTAGTGCCTGCGAAGAACTCTGTATGTCTTGGCAATGTAAACTCAAATATGCGGAATTTCATACGTGTCATGGTTTAACCTGAGCTAGCAAGATAACCATGAGAGCTGCTCACTCACTCCCTGCCTCCCACCCCCAAATAGGGGAGAGAATCAAAACGGAAGGGAGAAACTTCTGGATTGAGATAAACACAGTTTAATAAAATAACAAAGTAACGCTAATATACTACTACCAATATATATAAAATGAAAATAGCATAAAAAGATATTAAATATAATTCCCCACAAACTCCGTCCGCACCGTGCAGTCAGTCCCGAACAGCTGATCCCAGAGAGAGAAGAGAGGAAAAAGGCAGAAAGGCCCAGAGGCCTCTACAAATGGCAGGATGACAAAATGCCGAACTAAAGAAGGTCCCAAACAGAACTGCACCGAACAGGTCCCTGTCCCAGCTCCGAAAAAGAGCTAACCAAAAGATCCGGACTCTCCTTAAAGATGAAGCATGACGCTAATGGGATGGAATCCTCTTACTGATCAGTCTGGATGTCAGTCAAGCTCTGCCCCATCCCTGCCCCCCTTCCCAGCTGCCTCACACCTGTGGGCAGAGCGCTCAGAAAAAGCCCTTGGCAGACAACAACAATTAAAAACGTTAACTCTGTCTGGGGTGTTATCTTCTTGTTCTCAAACTAAGTCTAAGTAATGACCGTGCTAGCTATGAAAAAGGAAGATTTCTAACTGCATGAAGAAAATTAACTCACTTTCAGTCAAACCAGCACAATATGCTCGATAGCGTGTTAAGTTAGATTGGTGCCCAATTAATTCAGCATTATGGATGCAACCTTAATTACTTGGGCAGTCCTGGATAATAATCTTAAAGACTAAAAAGTTTTAATTTCTCCTTTTATAAGCCCTGCAAGATTGGGAAGAATTCTGATGTGAAAGCTACAAGTGGAGAACTAAGTGAAGAGAGAAAGGGGAACTACTTACAGGCCTAACTTCAGTCTCGCAAGGTCCCTGGTCCCTCTATGGTCAGTGGAAAGACACGCTCTCGGCCCAGAGCATAGGTACATGTTACTGGTCACTCAGGAGCTTGGTTGGAGGCATTCTTCTTTACCTGTTCACCAGGGGTTGTTTTCCTTTCCATGCTGGGGTGGAGGGGGGGATTTCACTCAGCTGTGCAAGCCCAACTGTTCAGAGTTATGTCTGTGATGTTAATTCAAATAGAAGATAAACAAAAAGACCCACAAAAACCCAACAATCCCAAAAGAACTTCCCCTGCATGCACCCTCCCTCGCCCAAGGCCCCGGGCCTGTTTCAGGGAATGGCTGCTCCATGAAGCTGTGGGGTCACAGCAACCATCGGAGCTGCAGCCTTCAGGGAGTGGGGATCAGAAGCTGCCAAGTGACAGGGCAAGACCTAAATCCAGATGTGCTTGCAAAGCATCACCACCACCAACGTGCTTTGGTGAGGAGCCCCCGGGAGAGCCTCCTCATCCCCCCTGACAGCAGCGGGGGGCAGAGCCTCTCCCTGGCTGCGGAGCGTCTCCAAGGGGAGCCCCTCAGCCACCGCGGACCCCGGCCCGGCAGCTCAGAGCGGAGCTGCTGCCTCTCCCGCGCGGCCGCCACCGCGCCCCCTCACGGCCGCCACCGCGCCCCCTCACGGCCGCCGCCGCGCCCCCTCACGGCCCCCGCCGGCCCAGCGGCATCACGTCATCCCCAGCGCAGCGCGCAGGCGCAGCATTGCGGTTCCCGGCCCGGGCCGCCCCCCCGCGGGAGCAGCTGGGGGCTGTACCCACAATGCCGCGCGGCGCTGCCCGCTCCGCTCCATCATGGAGGCGGCCGCCGCAGCTGGCGCAGCTGGCGCAGCCCCGCCGCCCGCCGCCGCCCGGCCCCGCACCCCCTGAGCCCCGCGCACCCCTCGGGCTCCAGCATGAGCGGCGGCAGCGGGGGCGGCTCCTCGGCACCCGGCCGCTTCGCCGATTACTTCGTGATCTGCGGGCTGGACACCGAGACCGGGCTGGAGCCGGACGAGCTCTCCGGTGAGTGGCCGGGGGGCGGCGGCCGTTAACGGTCGGCTGGGTGGCGGCGGCGGGATGGCAGCTCCGGAGGTGGGGGATGGCCTGGCCGCCTCCCCGCTCCGCGGACCCCGGGCGCCGGCTCGGGCGGCCCCGGGCACTGCGGGGGGAGCTGTCGGGAGCTGCCGGCGCCTCCGCCGCCCCCCGCCCCGGGCAGCGCCGCTTGTGCTCCCGCCGGCGGCCCCGGCGGCCCGGGGTCTGAGCAGCTGCCCGAGCGCTTGGCACGCAGGAACGCCCGGCTGTGCACAAGCGGGTGTCTGCAGGAGTGCACCAACTTCTTAAAAACCCAGCGAAGTGTCGCTTTTAAATGGCCTGTTCGAAGCGAGGGTTGTGGTGGCCGTGGTGGTGTTTTAGATCATCTCGGTCTTGACGGCGATCTGCTGCGCTCCTTTTGGAGCTTGGTTGCGTTCGTCAACTTTGGGTCAGGCTCCTGAACATTTGAAACACGCAGGTAATCTTACTGAATCCCATTTTGGAGAGAAAGCAAAGACTTTTGGCTTATTCTGTATTCAGTTTTATAGTAGCAGAGGATAAGAATTCTCTTCCAGCAGTATCCAAAAAGAAATCGGATTAGGAAGCAATGACTCTGTTAGGTGAGAATGTTGACACCAAATACACAGCTAAGTCATATCAGTCTATCCCACAACACTGCTTCAAATCTGTGTTTCTAAGGTTAAAAATCTGGTTTTTGTTTTAGCAGCACCTTGTTTCAGCTTTAGTTTCACTGTACTGGTTTCAGTTAAATTGGATTGTAGCTTAGTATCTTTAACTGTTCTGAAAGATGTAGGAATGCAGTGGTAAAAACCTGACTTAACATCAATAGTTATTTAATGTATTTGAACTCAGAGCTTGACCAATGATATGTTTTTTCTTATTTCCCGCTCCCCCTCCCCGCCATCATTGTATTTACTCCTCCCCCAACACTTGTTTCTTGCAGAGTGAAATTTCTGTTATTAGAAATGGCTTCTTACATTGAAGTCTCCTAAACTTTGACTGCCATGGAAACTTTTAAAATTTTCTTTTAATTACTTCAAACAAAATTTCTCTTTTGTCCCTAATGCTGAGCAGTACCTTTCTCTAAAGTAGTCTATTTTTGTCTATTGTTAAAATAACTGTAAACTACAACTGGAGGCATGAAGCGTGAATACAGCATAATGGTCTGCTCTGTAATAGCACTTGAGATTACAGCATCAGTTTAATTTAAGAAATCCAAGAGAATAAAATGCGATACAGTTTAATTGAAGGATATGTGAGGTCCCACAGATTTTTCTTGATTAAATCACAAGTGAACAAAGTTTCTAGATTGAAAACAGTTTCTGGTGTTAATTTGGTTATTCATTTACTCTGTATTTGTGTAACATAGTACAGGGCTACAGGGCACACTCAATAATACTCCATGATCTTGATAGGAACATGAATAACTCTTCTCACATAATTTAATTTAAAACCAGCAGTGTATTACTTTGAGCTGGCTATCTAATAGGAAACTGGAAGACATCAATGCCTTTTTAAAAAATATTCTGCCTGAGTGTGCAGGTCTGGAAGCTGGAGCGTGATGTTCTTTCTGCATTTGCTTTCCCAGTCAAGGACTACATCTACAGTATGCAAAACTATAACGTGCAATATATCTCGGACTCTGCTATTCTACCATGATGCCATAATGTGGTGCTTCTCACAAGGTGTAGGTTTTGGGGGGAGGGAATATGTTTTAGTATTTACGGGGGAGACTGATTTTTGTGTGATTTGAGGAAAGGGTTTAAAAAAAGAGGAGGGGAGACAAGGGGGAGGAGGATAAAATTATGGTAACATCACAGCGTATGAGCTTGCTGGAATTCCAGTGCTTTTTCTTGGGTTCGTTGTGTTATTAAAAATGCATTATTATGTGACTGATGATGCCTTCAAATTGTGTCTTAGGTTATAGCCTTCTCCAGTGTGCACTGATATAAATGGAAAAGGCCTCTGATTTCGGTGGCTTTTGGATAAAGCTTTGAACCACGTTGTACTTCCTGGATGGCTTTCTTGTTTGAATGAAAGGGTTATTGTGCGCTGTTTTTCTTCCCCCTCCTTCTTATTTCTGTGCTGAAAAATAGATGCTGAATCCTTGTACTGTTGAAACAATTTGCTTCAGAAGTGTCCATTGTTGGAAGAGAGGGGCTGGCACTTCAGCCGGTGGGTGCAGGGCTGGGGAGCGGGATGCCTCCCCGCACGGTGCGGCCGGGCACGGCGGGTCTCTCCAGGGCTTTCCTGCGTCAGGGCTGCCGGAGCCCGGCCTGGCATGATGTCATCGCTACCCCACCGCCGCAGGGAGCCGGCGGGCGCTGCCAGGGCCCCCGGGGATGCTGCCGGCAGACTTTGTTCTCGCCAAGCTGATGAAATCATGTGTTTTAGGTATTCAGCCGTCATATCGATGATACGGTGTTTTCTGCAGACTTGTAAATGAAGCATAAGATCATGAATTGATGCTCAGTCTAGTTACTTTGCTTGAAGAGACACCTCTGATAGTGTTTTTCCTTTGTATGTTGGAAGCTTACTAAATAGCATAGCTGTAACGCTTTTTCCTGAAAACATTGACTGACTGATGGAAAATGCACACTATAACATATATGTTTGTTTTCTTTTAATATAGTAAGCAACACTGTATTTTTGTAGTTAGCATGGGTTAAAGATAGCATGTTCTCTATTGATAGGGCTTTTTAATGCCCAAATTCAAGTGACCAGGTTATCTGGGCATCCTTTCTTATTTTGATAATTGTGTTCCCACTGGGTGACCTGTTAAAGCAGATAGGAAAAAAAATTACTAGATGGTAGTAGAACAAAACAAACAACAAAAAACCCAACACTGGATGGAGCTTAGGCTTCATCCACTGTAAGTTGCTGAACTGGACAAGAGAGGAGCTGAGGCTCATTTCCACATTTCCTGGTGGTGTTGATGTACCAGAAATGACGACAGAAATCTCTTAAGTACTCTGCAATGGTCTGTTACAGATACCTGTCCTTCATAGAGGAAATCACAGGACGGCTGAGGTTGGAAGGAACCTCTGGAGGCTGTCAGGTCCAACCTTCGCGCTGAAGCAGGACCACCTAAGGGCAGTTACCCAGGACAGTGTTCAGATGATTTTTCAATATCTCCAAGGGTGGAGAGACCATAACCTCTCTGGGCAACCTGTGCCAGTGCTCAGCCACCCTCACAGTGCGAAAGCGTTTCCTGATGTTCAGATGGAACTCCTGTGTTTCAGGTTGTGCCCATGACCTCTGGTCCTGCCACTGGGTATGACTGAAAAGAGTCTGACTCTGTCCTCTTTGCACCTTCCCTTCAGGTATTCATATACATTGATAAGACTCCTCTGAGCCTTCTCTTCTGCAGGCTAAACAGTCCCAGCTCTCTCAGCCTTTCCTCATATGAGAGATGCTCAAGTCCCTTAATTGTTTTCGTGGCCATTTGCTGGACTCTCTCTACTATGTCCATGTCTGTCTTGTACTAAGGGGCGCAGAAGTGAGCACAGCGCTCCAGGAGTGGCCTCACCAATGCTGAGCAGAGGGGAAGGATCGTCTCCCTCGACCTGCTGGCAATGTTCTGACTAGTGCAGCCCAAGGTACCATTTGCCTTCTTTGGGGCAAGGACACACTGCTGGCTCACGGTCAACTTGGTGTCCACCAGGGAATTATGAAATACATCAACTACCAAAAATCAGTTCTGTGTGTAATATAACTTATCATAATGCTGCAATGTTATGATAGGATTTCTTAATTTAAGTTGTATGACTGTGCCCCGGAAAGGTAATGCGAATGAAGTCATGCCTCATCTCATCTTCGAATGGGAGTCCCTTGTCTGTTGAGTTAGTTAGATGTGGTCTGAATGACAGTGGAAATACTTGCATTATATGGAACTATTGGAGTTTTCGTTCTACATTCTTTTTCACTTAAGATTTGGGTTTCTTTTCCTCCTCCGTGGTGTGTTAGTTTTTAACAATCACTTGTCAATAGAGTTTATTATGGAGTCGTAAAACAAAGGATCTACTTGCCATTGTATCACACTTATGTGTAGTTGTAGTCTGGGAGTTGCTGTTACAAAATATAGAACTCAGACCCAAATATCTGGGCACCATTTTCTAAACTAAGGTTTTCTGTTGCACACACCTTAGTAGTCTTGAATGTCTTATCATAAACATGATAATAGTTATTTCAGAAATAACAGTGTTACAAAGGAGAAATAGTGTAAAAAATAAAAAATAAAAAGGAAATGCTTATAATCTTTGAAGAAAAGATTGATGATTTAATAATAGAATTATTTTAAAAAAAATTTTACTCTGGAAGGCTCAGGCCAGTGACTAGTCCGTCACCTGTATTTCTTTCTGCCTTTCTTCCCAGTTTGAGCCTGGACTTTTAAGGTTTGGTCCAAAAATTAATTTATTCAGTAGATGGACTTGTGTTTCTTTTGCCAAGGTCCTTGTCATGGTGCTTTGAGCTGTCTGTCTGATCATGACCTTCGTCCTTACAGGAAGATGAAAATGGGTGTTAGGTGAAGCCCATGTGCCCAGGAAATGTCCTTCTTGTAGACACCTTTCTTGGGCCTTTTCCGAGTCCAGATTAGATCTCCTTTCACTCTAGTATATGACGATACAATTTAAATCACTCTTGGTGTCTCAGACCTTTTTTTTGTATTTTGTTTTTGATGGTGTTGAGGCAAGATCTGTGTGTGTATAGATTACATAGCATAACAGGACTGGTTATGAGTCAGGCATCTATATACTGGCACAGTAGCCACTCTATTAGCACTGGTGTGTGAAATTCTAAAGGAAGATGATACCTGGTGTATAGTATTCACCTGGCTCCTCTCAAAATTAATCTGACAAACTGGTATTAGAGAAAGTGTTTCTTCTCACCAGTTGATTTGCCTCATCCCTCTGTCTGTAATTGAAGTGTCATTATTTCTCTGTTTTCTTGGCTTCAGATTTAGCTGTTTATCTTCATATGTTTCCTGTTGGTAGGGTTTCCTTTAACAGCCTTATGTATCAATATAAACTTTTAAAAAATATGAGTGTGATGAAATGGTTGAAGGCATTTGTCACATATATAAAACAATAAATTGCTTTGTATTTTAGAATTAGGGTTGTAGTTTCCTGTGTTGTATAGTCCATGTAGTAATGCTGTTATCAGCACCTCTGTTAGTTCTCAGGTTCAACAGACTGAAATAGTTGTAGGCTTTTATTTTGCCTCAAAGGTATTTGTAAGGGGTAGCTAAAGGGAAGGAGGAGGAAGAATAGCAAACTTAATTTAAATTAGCAGATACAATTTTCAGACTGGCATTTGGCCTGTTTTGTATTTTCCTCTTTTGAGCATTTCTATCTTGAAATTAAGACATCACATTTGGGGTTAGAGGCAGCTGTGATTCTTGCAGTTAGACTCTTCTGCAATACTGTTTATTCCTCGTGTAAATAGTGCCTAAACTTCTATATCTTTGCTATGGTGGTAGAACCAACACTGCCTGCAGAAGTGAATTTCCTTGGTGGGAGCCTTTGCTTGATTTTTTCCAAAGGCTGAAATGTTCTGTGGTTTTGGGGCTTTTTTATTTTATTTTTTTTTCCTTCCCCTCTGCTTCCTTTCTTTGTCCATAACATGGATGTTATTGGTACAAGCTTCCTACAGTTCCCTCATGGTGTGCCTCTTCCCTTGGGGATTCGTTCTGGGACTGAAAGGGAGGTTTTTCAGTTCCTTTGCTTCTCTGAGATTGTGAACCAAGGTGTTTACCCTGTGGGGGCCTCTCCAGTAGCACCAGAGCTGCGACCACACACTGTTTTCACACAGGTCACAGAGGATGAGCAGCAGATAGCAACAACTTTTGGCTGAACTTACGCTGGCGCATGTGAAACATTTTAGTCCGGATAATAGTTTATTCCACTCCTCCCTTCCCCCTCTATCTTCTCCCAAGACGCTGGAACTGTTTGCCATGTTTGAGTGCCAAAAAGATCTTTTGTCTCTTTGGGAACTGAGGCAGACGTGCTAGGGTAGCTGATCTGTAGAATAAAGAGTGGGAGAGCTGATGTAAGGGGGAAGCAGCTGTACTTTACTGAACTACATTTGAAGTCACAGTTTATTAGGTTATGTTTCCATAATGCCATTTTTGTGATTATCATATTTGTATTTTAGGTAAAACTGAGCTGTATGCTTTACAGAATCATGCCCTTGAAAACCCCTCAAACTCTTAATTCTTTTACCTTTCAGTATTCAGTTACAAATTTGACTTATTTGGAAGGCTCTTAGGTAAGGTGTGGAGGAGCATAGAAGTTACATGTTCTTGATTTGAGAATAGACTCAAGTTGCAAAAGCAGTGTCTAAAGAATTAAAGTTTACAAGTCTGACTTTTGAAGCCTTTTTAAAAAGCTATAGGAATTTTACCTTATTAAAGCAAGGCATATGAAGATGGGTTGATTTGGCTTTTTGTTCCTTTGGGGTTTTTTGCACTGTGTTCTTTGCAGTTTCTTTTGCAAGAAAGAAACACTACTTAAATGGATTGTATGGGAAATACTGCCATATGCAAATAACAAAACAATTTTGTTTTTCCTAAATCTTCCAATGATTGATCCTGTAGTTATTATACAAATAATACAAACCACTACAACTGTTTTTATCTGCCTTTTGACTTCGTGGTGTCCTACTTGAGTGTTCTTGGTAATGACTTTTCATACTGATCTTTTGAATTCCCTCTAACCTGCAGGGCTCATGTAGCAGAAATGGTACGCATGAAGTGACAATGTCAGAAGCAATTACTTACTGATGTATGTTGTGCAGTGATTATTCTCTCTGAGTTTCTTGACAACCCTTTCTGATTTGTGGTTTTCAGTCAAGTTTGCAGCCCTGAGAGGCTTAAAATATTATTGCACAGAGATATTATCAAGCATTCCAGCACAAACTGATGAATGATGAAGAATTTACTTGGAGTGCTGCTTTATGCTCAAGGCTTGTTTCTTAGTCTTTCCAGGAAAATGCTGCTTTGCTTATGGTTTGATGGGCAAGAGACCTTTAGTTTCAGACTTTCCTGTATAAGTGTAGAGTATTGCCTTTTTATTTTTATTTTTTTATTTTTTATTTTTTTTTACTGGTTGTATGATCAACCGCTGTTGGGTACAATGTATGCCTCTGTACTGAGTCATTTACATAATGATACTGAAGCATCTTGAGAAAGAAACTTCATTGCATTTCACAGATACCTGATCTGCAGACAAATAACATGGCAGTCTTAAGGAGCCTTTTCATTTTCAAATATAGCAACATTTCAGTATTTGAGTGATGAAAAAAGGTTGATTTTACAGAAAGAGATATTCTTTCAGTGTGACTTCAGGTGAGTTTGGAAAAGTTTTTTTGCAATTGCAGTTACTGCTGCTTGTATCTACAGTTGAACTCAGTGTTGCAGAACTGGGTGCTCAGAGATCTTGAGATTGCTGCAGTGTGCTGCTCTGTACATTGCTTCCGTCTTCTACAGGCATGAACTTTTATGAGCTACGCTGCTATTTGCGTGTATTACTTACTCCTCCTTAACTTGCTACTTTCAGAAAGCTCCCTTACTAGCTGTTGTTTCCCAATTTTGTGTCCCAAGCCCAGCACTGTCCTACTGAGCTGTCATGAGAATTGTATTGGGGAGGGCTAAGTCCCTTAAGTTAACAAGGTCAGTGCCAGCTCTAACCAGCATAAGACTGTCATGTCCCTTTCTGGCTCTTTAATGTGTGTGGTCTGGGAGACCGGAATATGAAATAAGTATTTCACAAGTTTTGCTGGTAAAATTTCTATTTGTCAGTAGCTTGGTCATTTCTGAGAGTGAAACTGGCAGAGATTTATATGGCAGTCCAGGCCAATCTAATTGTCGTGATCTCCCTTTCCCTGTCGTTAACTGTTGCCTCCTTCCTTGAGTGAGGACTAGCTGGTCCCATTGAATGTGGTTCAGTGCAGCAGGTTCCAGGGAGCACCAGGCCTTGGTGTGAGGAAAGAGGTTGGTAATGCGCTGCTGTTGATCAAGTTGGCATAGATGCCTTTAAGCATAGCTCCATTGGAGACCATATTAAAAATAATTTTTAGACTAAAATCCATGTGAATGGTGTGCAGAACACTGACCTGATCTCTGTGGGGTTTGTAATCCAGAGGGCACAAGTTACTTATGCTCTGGGAGGTCACTTCAATGCTGCAAGGTCATTGCAGGCAATGAGCATTGAGTAGATGTCCTAGGGTTCACGTCTCCCCTTTAACTGTGCTCAGGATCCATGAATTGACCTTCCCTACACAAAGGTCTACCCTGCCATGTGTTAGCAGCCTTGAGAATGGCTGCCGTGTCAGAGGTGAGGCCTTAGAAACAGGGCCTAATCTTAGCTTGGAAAATGAAGGAATCTGGATGTACCCAGTGGATGAGGTGAACTGAGTGTTCTTTTGATAGTTCATTCCACAAAATAGTCCTGAATCTATTATGTGTGGGTGACAAAGTGTGCCCTGGGGGTGTATGTGTGTATGTATTTGCTTTTTTTTTTTTTATTATTTGGATGTCTTTTTTCCCCCTGCTTTTTCATATAAGGTCTTTTACAGTTAAAACGATATATAACAATATTTTGTTTTCCTCAAGTTTGACCAGGAAAGGGATTTAACTCATAATCTTGGTTCTGTGGAACTGTGAGCCATCATCTTTGTTTATGACTTTGTTCAAAGGGGTGATACACAGTTATAAGTGGTTAACTTGGACTTGTGACTTGTGTTTTCAGGCCTGAATAAAAGTACTAGAGTTAGCTGCTCTTGTTCTAATCAGATTTTCATATTGAAAACTTTTTTTTTTTTTTTTTTTTACCAAATATGAACCATGCCTTGTGAAGAAAGGTAAGCTTGATATGGTACATGTAAAAGAAACAAAGCTCGAGAATAGTGGTTGGTGAGATGATAAGGAGGGATATAGTCAGAGCTAAGATAAACTTCAGAGTTTGTCATATCTGTTGACCAAACTGTCAGCACATCTGATGAGTTTTCTAGTTTTGAAAAAGAGAATAAAAACCTGTCAAGCGACTTGATGACTTTCATACAGGACATTTTTTGGGGGGTGAGCAGTACTTCTTAATGCAGATTACTGCAAACCACTGTTTTCAAAGGTTGGGTGACAAAGTGAAACATACTGCCCAGTACTCATATACTGAGATGGTTGTATTGCTGAACTTTTTGTATTTTACTGATCTCTGGATGTCAATGGAACCTGCTTGAAAAGCTTCATGTGTATTTTAAAATATGGCTTTCCTTTTCAATGCAAAACCTCAGTAGTATCCCAGAAGAATAGAAGTACTTGGTTAAAGGACTGGACAGGTGCTTCAGTAACATTTGGTCCTTATGCTGATGTTTCCATCAGTCCTCAGAGCTGGAGCTGGAAGGCGATGGGAGTGCAAAAAAAAGGAACATTTAGCTGGATGGGACATGTCACTGTAAAAGGAGATCCACGGTGGCTCAGGAGGGTGGCCCGAGGTTGTCTGTGCTTCTGTATGCCCAGGCTTTCCTGAAGCTGTCTCACTGGGTCTGCCAATATTAGATGGGCACCAGGAAGACAGCTGATTTCTATATTAAATAGACTTAAAATACACTTGTCTTCACTTCTGTTTTGTTTCTAGTACATATAAAAGAATTGTGATCTATTCTGATGTTAAGCCACCCTTTTCCTTTCTTAGTGTCTTCTGTTGCATGTATTTCAGATCTATTGTGTAATGGAAATGTTGCCCCCCCACCCCAAAATTACTGCCATTGTAATTTTGAGTGCTGCTTCTGGTGTTTACTTGGAAACAGACCTAAATATTTGTGGGGTTTTTGTTTGCTGTTGTTGTTGGGGTTTTTGGTGGTGTGTTTCTGTTTGTTTGTTTGTTTGTTTGGGGCTTTTTTTTTTTCCTGTGATGAAACAGAAAATAGTTTAGTAAAACAATTCTGTTTTTAGGAACATTTCCTTGAAAATTTCTGGTAGGCAGTCTTGGTTGAAATACATTGTGTCCATCTGCCTTCCTGTGTTACATGAAAAGTGGTAAAAAAAAAAAGAGTTTAGGATGATTTTAAAGATGCAAGCTGAGGACTTTTTGGGAGGTTTTCTTGTTTGTTTTTTAAAAAGCTGTCTTAGATTCTTGATGGTTTCTTCTGCCAATTCCCTGCCCCGCCTCTTCCCGCCTCCCTTGAAATGGTACCAGAAAAATGAAAACAAAAGCTTTTGGTTTCCTAACCTTACAATCGCAGAATGCAGATGTCCTCAGCTGTTTTTCTATGGTGCTCTAAATTCATTGTTGCGGCAATTTGAAACTATTCCAGAGTGTGTGTGGCAGTATATTCTGTAATCAGCTAGACGAATGCTGAAACTTAAATGATGAGTGGAAATCTAGTAATGCCTAAATTTTAATTTGCCGTAAAGGGCTTGGAAGAATTTATGTTATTGAAGCAATGGATGATCAAGAGATTATTAGTTTACACTAAATATCCAGGTAGTGAAATAAACTCTTGTTTTTTTTATTTTGGTTCACAATGAGGTTCTTCATATTACAATTCTTGAATTCTGGAAAACAAAAGAAAACAGGAAGACAACAGGATCTTTTACAGTTGACAGATTAGGGTTAACTTGCCTCTTTGTCGTTTTCACCTTTTTAGTGGCTGCAGTAGGAAGAATTGTATTGTCTGTGGAACATTCAAATGTATGTTGTATGCTGAAAGGAAGGTGTTCTCATGGGACTGGGATAAGGGATTGTTATAAGCAAGTTTGGATTCCCTAGATGACAAATAAGCCAAATAAAAATCAGTGCCTTTCATCACTCCGGTTATTTTCTTCCTCTAAAGAAAGTCCTTCAACTGTTAAAGATGAAGGATGGCACCTCACC
Source organism: Caloenas nicobarica (assembly GCF_036013445.1). Classification (NCBI taxonomy): domain Eukaryota; kingdom Metazoa; phylum Chordata; class Aves; order Columbiformes; family Columbidae; genus Caloenas; species Caloenas nicobarica. Next base: position 56,934,218 of record NC_088249.1, on the reverse strand, counting down.
CAACGCACTGTTCACCTGCACTAAGATAGACACCTGAGTGGAGGGCAGTGTGTCCATAACACATATTTGCACCTTTGTTTTAGAAAGGCAGACGTTTGACTTCCTTTGCCTTTGAGCTCTTTTGTCGGGGAAAGTGGAACAGAAACTTGCATAGAGAAGTTTTTAGAGAAAGTCCCAGATGTGAAAATCGTAAGTTGTAGATGTGCTGCAAATCCAATGGAATGGCAGCTGCTGGAGACAGTGAATGAAATCCCTGATTCCAGTTGGTTGAATGGCAATGCTGCAGTAAAATAAAAGTTATCCTGAAGATTTTCTCATATGGATAACCTTATCCACTTAAAAAAAACCCTGTTAAATTCATCATTCCAGTAACAAATTATCTGATCTAATCACCACTTCAGCTTGCACTGTGCTAGGTGGTCTTGCCAACAGGGGGAAGAAGGGTTAGTAGTGCAAGACGGAGGGTTTACGTGTTTCAGGATAAAAGGGAAGAATTCTTTTTTGTGTATATCCGAGGCAGAGGTTTGCTGGGGAAGAGAGTCCCCTCTAATGAGAAATACGTGCAGTTCTTCTTAAGGAGGAGGAACCGGAAGGAAGGAAACAAGTCATAATCTGAAGGCATTTGTCCATTGATGGCGTGGCTGCTTGCTTACAGATTTGGCAGCTGCAGCTTTTCTTGAATCATGGTTTTTATTCCAAGAATTCTTGTTTAGTGAATTTCTTTCCTTAATCTGCCCAACTTCACATATTTCTTTTCTAATTGTAATTTTTTTTTTCCAGTGATATATGGTGTAATATTTGTTAAAGCAGGAATTGGAGAAATTTACTGTTTTGTTTTTAAAATAAAGTTTGGCTAATTGTTAGTATATTAATAGCTTTCGAGGTATATATTCAAAGGACTTTTCCGTAATATTCAAAAATTGGGTTCTGAAAAATCAGAATGATATTGCTCTCCAGAAGGCTAGGTCTGGGGATATTGCTTTTTGTTTCTTGTCTATTTTTTAAGGGCTAGAATGAATCAAAAGGTTGCCATCTCACTTCACATCGAGTATGGTACAGGCCATATAATTTAATTACTTGTTCGATTATCCCAGTTTGGCTCTTAAGACTTGGAAACAGGATATTTGACTGTTTCCATTGGCAAGTGGAAATATGGCAAGTCTTATTTTTAACAGAACTCTTTTGCCTTTGATTTTAAGATATTGAATTCTTGTCTTGACTGTCTTTCCGTGCATCTTAAGCACCTATATTTGCTTTTACTATATAACCAAGTAAACTGTTGGTCGTCTGCCAGTTTGACTCATCAAGTCCTCAAATCTCAGTGTGCATACCACCTCTTCCCCACAGTACCCCCTCTACCCAAATTGCTCTCATTTGCTTCATACTTTCATTCTTTCTACATGTGGATTCCAGAAGTATGCACACTATCTGCTTTGCCAGCCAACTATTTTCATTTTGACTTGGGCCATGAATTTTAGAACTGGAGTAATTTTATGTTTGGTAAACATAAATATTTACCTTAGTACCTATAGCTTTATTGTGTGTACTGAGGAGGATTGCTAGCTGAACTGGGAATCCTGCTGCTATTTATAACATTAGCTGATGGTTTTAGATTAACTTAATTCTAAATGAGTTGTGGACTGCTGTAATTCTTTTATCTTTGGAAACAATTCAGACTTGTTTTCCTACGTGTTAGGCCCTTTGACAGGCACGTTATTGCAGTTACTCTGTTTTTACCCAGAATCCAAGAACGAGAGAGATTGTTTTCACAAGGCCCTACAGTGTCCATTTTCACCTAAGTATGGCTTTGTGCTTTATTATATATTTAATTGAAAGCAGGATAGAATTAGGCTGTTCTCTGGACAGTGTTTATAATTCATGCACTGTTCATATCCCCTTGTTGACTGGCTTCTGACTTGGAACCCACACTTGGGAAAACCTCTGCTCTTTGGCTCTCATGGTCAGCTCGGGCTCAAGCTCCCAGGACTCCCATCCATTGCAAGATTCTTTGAACTGTGATGTAGAAAGTGTGGAGGTAAAGGGTATGGCTATAGGGTTCTATAGTGTCTTCTGAATCCTAAGTTCAGTTTCTCCAGCGTGCTGCATAGTACAGGAAAGCTGCCATGAGTGTATGGCTCATAGTTTCTGTTGCTGGTACAGACTCTCATTGTTCTCATTCATTTGTTTAATTATAGCAATATGTCTTATGTTGAAGCTGTTTTATATTTACTTCATTAAGACATTCATTTTAGTGGCAGCAGGAATTGCATATACAGCCTCTGTATGTTAAAAGGTTCCCGTAATAGTGTCCTTATGTGTAAAAATATAATGTTTTGCTTGCATGTTATCTAATATTTTTTTATTTGAAGATGTAGTGTATACAATAAATGTACACAAAGACCAAATGAATAACAGGCTGTATTACAAGAATTTAAAGAAAGAAGCCACTTGGCGCAGTGAAAGCAAGAAACAACTTAATCAGAATCAGTAGAGCTTTCTGGATGTCTTTGTTCTGTAATTATTTTGAGCAGATCAGTGCACTCAATGAACAAACAAAAATGGCAGTATTAATGATTCTTCAAAATCAGTGTTGTGCAACCATTTAGTTTTTTCACCGGGCACTTTTTCTGGTAACTAGGATAGCCTCTTCTGGCTTGCTGAAACAGCTACTTAAAAACTTTTTTTCTGTCTGGTATGCAGGGAGAAGTTCCTGTGCAGTTCTTAGTCTTGCATGATTTTTAGAATTGCAGCACTCTAGTCACTTTGTACAAACTAAAACCAAAGAGTGAATTGACAGTATATCCTAAAGGCTGTGATTCGGTTTTAAAAAGTTTTGTCTGCGAAGTATCCCTAGCATTTTTTTAAATCGAATTATCCCTTTCTAATTAAGGACAACTTAAGCCACACACTACTGTTGTGTACTAGATATAACTTTATTACATGAATAGAAACTTTTCATGGCAGAGTGTGGGTTACAAAGAAGAATGATTGATGTATCGAAGAGAAAAAAAATCTAGGGTTAGAAGCGTACTTACAAAGAAACTAACTACTCAGCAGGGAAAATTGAATTGTTACCATCATGTAAAAGTTTTATTGGGAATTTGCATTAGAAATTAGCAATCAGTCCATCTGGATATGTGTTGCTTCTGTTGCTATGAGCTACCTGAGAGGACATGTATGCTTGGCAGGCATAGCTTGAATTTACAGTGTATGTGTCAAGAGGTTTCAGTTCAGGTCTAGCTTATTTCATGAATACATATGAAGGTTTGACAGGAAATATGTTACTACTTAGCATGGTTACATGCAGCTAATAATAGTGATAGCAATGATAAATTGCACTACCTTGTGGTTCAGGTTGTAAACAGAACTTTGCAAATGCTATAGTCAAAAAAGGGAAGAGAATGGAGTGAAGGTGTGTGTCTGTGGAGGTAGGATATTAAGTCTGATTTTCCAGCCCTTTAAAAAGGTCTCGTCTTCCTCTTTTGTTGAGATTTCAAATTTTCACCTTTTTCACAGTAAATCCACTTTTCAGTTGAAACTTGTAATTGTTTATATATTAGGGAGGAGATCATAAGTAATCAAAACTGCACATTGTCCAACCTAGCCATTTTTCTTATTATTGTGTCGAAAATACTTTTTTTTTTTTTTTTTCCTGAAGAGGAATACAGAAGTCAGTGAATCAGATTTTTCTCTGGGTAAATCAGGAAAGAGCTAAAATTAGACCTTCAGAATTAATTTTTTAAATTCCCCTTCAAAGCCAAGGAAAGCCTGGTAGATAGTGTTTTGCAGGTTACTGAATTGAGGAATGCTTTAGTTCATTCTAGTTTCTGTTTTTTTTTTTTTTCTCTCTGTATAATCTTATAGAAAAGTGGTACCCCTTGGTATGGATAGTTCCATGCAGATAGTTCCAAAGGAATGCTGCCCTGCACAGATTGGAAATTCCATGTAGTATCTCTGAGTTTGTAAATCCTAATTCTCATCAGACCAAGACACAGACACAGCTGTCTTCAGCTCACAGGTTGGGCAGCAAGAAAAGTAATACAGGTGAGAGCAGGGAGGAGCATAAAAATGAGAGCCAGAGAGGTTGCCAGCGTGCACTACAAATCTACATTGTGATATGGCTTATGTTCAGTACTAGGTGACTCGGTAAGGTATCACTCAATAAAACGAGGTGTAGTTGTTAGTTCAAATGTAGGATACTTGGAGTATATGCATTAGCTGTTCTAACGTGCTTGTAATTAGGAAGTCCAAATTACAGACATGTAGGCCAGCATAATTTAAGGTGGTATAAATAGTGTTAGAACTGGAAGTCTGTCAGGCCTTATGATTCCATATACTGCAAATTGTATTAGATGGCTGGCAGAGGAATGGTGTGAGCTTCAACACAGCTGTGAAAAGGGGCTGGTTTTAATTACATGTTCCAACTAAACGTAATGCGTTTTAACTCTGGTCATGTTGAGCAGGTTTGTTGTTTACTTTATATGTGCAATACAGTCCATCTGGCTCAGTTTACTGAGGAGCTGTGGGAGGGAGGGATTGGAGAATCACCTGCATCTCCTGTGAGATTTAATGTGGTCAGTACCGAGCGTACCCCACTCCAGTCTGAGACTGGTGTGAGCTTGGCTCTGCCTCACATGGGAGGAGCTGGGTTGGGCCGCGGGTCTTGATGGCTTCAGGAGGTACTCAGTTACCCCTGTAGGTTATTGAAACTCTGCCATAGTCCCATGTTTCCTTCTGTGCACCAGTTTAGAACCTCTATGTCTGTGGTTTACTCTTCGCTTTCGTTCTGTTTTGGAGGATTCCTAATTAAACTGTGGACATGGGTTAAACCGGATTAGTGAAACATGAATCTTTGTTAACCCCTTCTTCATTATCTATTTTTAATCCAAATCATTTCATTGATTGTCTTTTGGGTGGGGTATCACAGATACTGTTTTTTCCAATGACAAAGAAATTCTGAGATTCTCTGCTTCACTGCCATTCCTCTGCTGGTTGAAGCACCAGTTCTCATTGTAAACTGGTGTTTGGATTTGTACAGTGCCTAGTGAAATGGTGTTTCGTTATGCTTTTATAATATTATTTACATTACAAACTACAATGGGATTCTTATTATTTTGAAGGTTTGATATTGAGAATCATGTTGGCCTGAAACATGATGAAGTATTCCTGGTTGTTTGTGGGTGGTTTGTTTGTTTGTTGTGTGTTATGTGTTGGTTTTTTTTTTTCCCCCCCCCTGGAATTTTGTATGTTTATGGATTTCATATGTTGTATGACAGTTCTTGACAAATAATCTTACAGTTGTAGCTATTTAGTTACTGTTTCTGCTTTAAATCCAAATCAATTGAAAGCTGGTAGTCTGTGGGGTGGTTTGTATCTTCATTTTTATAGAGCTTTTCCTATGCTGTGACAAAGAGTGATAATGTTAGAATCATCAAACATGTTTGAAAGGCCTGCTTAGTTTTCAGCAGGCAATACTGTGTTCTATTAAAAAAAATCCCTTTTACATGGAACTTGCACAAAAGAAAGAAATTATTTACAGAGAAATCTTGTTTAAAGACTTCTTTATTGTGGCTCAGATCAATAAGGAAAATACTTTTTAGCCATCACTTCTGCTAGAGGAGAGGAGCCTTATGAAGAGCACAATCTGATGATAGCAGTTCTTTGATAGTCATTAACTGTGAGAACTTGTACTCACTCTGAAACTGATGGGATACATCATATTTTTATCAGTTTATCTTCTCTTACGTCTTCATTTTCTTAGTTCTGCAATAAAACTTCATCCATTTTTGCTGATGGATTTGTCTCCTGCATTTGTTCAACCTGCTGTTCTCTTCAGTGTTTTTATTAAAACCACTTCAATTAGTACCAAATTAGTCAGGTGTCTAATTTGCACAGAGACAGGTCTTGAAACCATGAGTTATTTTTGCCTACTTGCTGGTTCTCAGGTTCTCTTTAGTCGTAATGGCAAGAAAAGAGGGTGGCCAGTGTCCGGGAGTTGCACAAATCACCTTTCTGTTCCTGGGTTGAGCTTTCCAGATGTTGTTGGTGAGCTCTCACTTGAGATTCCCTGCCCTGTTTGTATCTTTGGAAGTAGCACTGCCCAATCTGAAGGTCCAGTGGTTTGCTGTATTACAAGCCTGAAGGTTCTTAAAAAAAGAGATAGCAAAAGATGGAAGACTGTGCTGCTGTGAAAGAGAAAATGAGCATCACACTCGTGCGAGTCAACAAGAGAAATATGGAATTGGAGCTGGGTGGCTCTAGAAAAGAAGTGTAATATGGAGGCACTTTGGCAAGAGCAATGTCTGTGCAACAGCTGAGTTGTTTGATTTACAGGAAGGCATGTAAGTGTTGCCTTCTGTTTCTGTCTGGATCAGGACTCACTGGGTTTCCAGAAATCAATTTAAGTATTTTTATTAAATTATAGACTGACTTTAGGTCTAAAAGTTAAGTGTGTGTTGGACAATTGTCTCTTTGGAGGAGATGAGGCAAGGCTTCTTAAGATATATAAGCATCCATTTGGTGTGTTATGTGATGTGTGTGGTTTGTTTTTTGGTGGTGTGTTGTTTTTTGTTGTTGGGGTTTTGTTTTTTGTTTTTTTTTTTTAAATCAGAAGGGAAGAGCAGCATAATGTATTCTGCAGTGTTAATCATCTTAATGAAAATGTCTTTGAATCACTAATTTCTTCATATTTCCAAACTATGCATGACCTTGGACATAGGTGAACCCAGTGATGGTGGTGTGCAGTTTCCAAGTTCGCGAGAAAATTTAGCTTTCAGGTATTTTCTCCCTTATATGTGTGTGGAAGAAAAAATAACAGGAACAAACCAGCTTAGTAAATGTCTGAGGTTTTTCCTCAATTACCTAAAAGTTGACATTACATCATCTGCACAGATGTAAATATAGAAAATAGTAGGTGTGTTAAATCTCCTGACTTATTTTTAAAACCTCTTTTACAGAGGACTCTCTTGAGTGTACGTTTGTGTCAGTAGCTGGAGATGTGGCATTATGTCCATTTTTCTTTCTGGGAGATTGGAAGTTTCTTCAAATGCTTATTTTAATCTTTTAAGGTTGTTTTTAGCTCTTGCAGAAGTACTTTTTTTATGTTTTATGTCATTGACACTGCTTTTTCCCAATAAGGTTATAGTTCTTTCTTTTTTTCCTATTCCTCTCTCTCTATGTATTTCAGATTTTCCCAAATATGATTTTTTTCTCTCTGAACAATTGTATTATTGAACAAAGTAATAAATAATGTAGCTGAGTGCTTTTGTATGAAAATCAGTGCTAAAAACCAGAGGATTAGCAAACTAGATGTGAATATTTTAGGGATTGTGAGACCTGTCCTAGGTCCTGATTCAGGATTAGTTCCCTGTTCGAGGTAATATTTAAGACTTAGTTTAAACAATATCCAGAGTTACACAACTTCTCAACTGTCAAGGGATTTCTTAAGCATTTCATGGAAATGAAGTTTTGTTTGGTATAATGTGTTTCTTAGGTTCTTTATAGACATTGTTATAACTCTCTGTGTATGGCTACTTTGTGGAAATTAAGTGTACAAAATAAAGATCTTAAGCTGGCTTAGTAATTGAACTTGAAATATTACTGTAAAAGTACAGAACAAACCCAACCAATTCTGAAACTGATTTGGATTGCTGTGTAATTGCTGCATGTAAGAAAACAAATGAGGAGTTGAAGTGTGTTTTCTCTTTTGCAGGTGTTGCTGAAATAGTTTGATTTATTTAAAGCATATGATTTCATGCAATTGTGTCTGATTGTTAGTGCAGCTGTCAACAGCTGCATGCTCATTTAGCTAATTGCATTCTAGTAATATAGCTAAGCTTATTTTAGGATACGCAGTTGTGCCCGTTTGTGGTGGTTTTGTTTTTTTAAGCAACTACACATATTCAGAAGATTTACTGCAGGAAGTTCTGTGCTATTACCATGAACAATCATTGCTCTAGAGGAAATTTGAGAGCCTATAAACAAGACTATATCAGCCAGTGTACTGTGTGGATAGCATCTGTGAAAAGCTGGATCACACCTCTTAAACTCATGTGGTTCTAAAGCCCTTGAAATGGTCTTGGCGTTGGAGTTAGCTTCATCATGTGCTCTTTGGGGGTATTTTATAGTTTAATGTGTAAAACTTTCATTTAACAAGCAGCTAATTCCTGTTACTGCATCAGCATTCTATTTGTGTACACAGGAGCTATGAGCTATATTATGTTAGGTACCGGTCATCTCCTTCAAGAAATATGTACCTGAAATGAGGAATTTGTATAAAGTTGTATATGTGTAAAAAGCATATTAGGAGAGTAGACTATCTCTTTTGCATGCTAATTCTGTATAGAATACTTGCATATGTTTTACTGGTGTGTGTTAGCGACATAATTACAGTCGACAGTATGAAATTTATAATGCAGTGTTGTTTTTATTTGTTATATAGCTTTATGCCAGTATATACAGGCCTCTAAAACCCGAGATGGTGCCAGCCGTTTCATTTCCAGTGCAACAGAAGGTAAAGGAAAAAGTGGGGATAAAAAAGCACATGGTTTTTTGTTCATCTGATAGCCTGTCTTCATGAGCATTCATGTGGTTCTTGATCTTTTAACCTTCTAGACTCTCTCTTCACAGCTAACTTCTTGTAGATGGTGGATACCCTTTTTTTCTAAGTCTTGAAGAAGAAATTAGTGATGCCATTTGTATGGCTGTCTTAAAATTACATCATCTTTGCATCTTGTCTATTTGTGCTTTTCTTCAGTAACAAAATTCCACTGAAACAGAAGCTTTAGCTACGCTTTAACAAGAATCTGAAATACCTGAAGAGCAGCTTAGAGAATTGCTCTCATGACCACAATCTCAAGATAGTCACACTTAAGGAAAAGCACAGATACTTAATGACGTAGAAACATTACAATGCTAATTCTTACTAATATCTACAGTCTGATTATATGCTGACTAACTGTCTTGCGTTTTCTGTTTCTCTTAAAAGGAGTGTGTGCTTAATTCACTTATCCTCGCATCTGCCTGCTGATGTCCTGCTTTTTGTCCTTGTTTGAGCTTAAAAAGAGAACGAAACATTTACTTCTGTATTTTTCTTTCACCTGCAGGGGAAAATTTTGAACAGACTCCCTTAAGACGCACATTTAAATCCAAAGTTCTTGCTCGCTATCCTGAGAATGTTGAATGGAACCCTTTTGACCAGGATGCAGTGGGAATGGTCAGTATCACTTGATGGCTTTTGTTTTTAAGGCAAAAACTACCTTAACAATTGAAGGCATTCATCTGTGCTTTCTTTGGCAAGAAAGTGTGACGTCTGTTGTAGACTGGAAATAATAATGAATTTCTCTAAATTGTGCAGGCTCAAAAGGCCTTTTTATTTAATTGGGATTTTTTTTAAAGGAAATTAAGCTAAAACACATAAGTGATAGGTCCCTATGAGAGTTTTTTGTTCTTTTACAACTTTTTTATGTTCTAAATAATGGATAGAGAAATAAATTAGTTTGCAATTAATGAATGTTTTGTGCATGATTTTTCTGTTTAACAGAATGTGAGGTATGGTTTCTCAATTTAGATAAAATATTGTACTTTTCTCTGTCAGATTTCTGGTCTTAGTCACCAAAATACTTTCCTTTTTCTGAGTTTGAATTCTATTGTTTTATACCCATTGAGGCTGGCAACAAAATGGTTTTCAATTAAAACCTGCATGCAGCCTTTTTAATATGTTCCTTTAGTTTTTTCTGATTTAGATGCATATTACTGTATTGTACAGAGGTGTAACACTTAATAGAATTTAAACTGAATGGCAGTCTCTGGATTCTAATCCTATTTTCACCAATGCTTCTGGGGGCAGGGGGAGAGAAAAGTGTGTTTTAATTGATATTATTTCCCCTCCCCACTTTTTTATAGCTGTGTATGCCTAAAGGGCTTGCTTTCAAGACACAAGCAGATTCCAGAGAACCTCAGTTCCACTCTTTTATTATTACTCGTGAAGATGGCTCACGGACATTTGGATTTTCTCTCACATTTTTTGAGGAGGTTACTAGCAAACAGATCTGCAGTGCAATGCAGACGTTGTATCACATGCACAATGCTGAGTATGACATTCTTCATACTCCTCCCACAAATGACAAAGGTAGCTGCAGCAGCACTGGAGACTGCAATGGCACTTCTGTTTCAAAGCTACAGCGTTTTAACTCCTATGACATCAGCAGAGACACACTCTACGTCTCGAAGTGCATTTGTCTGATTACTCCAATGTCTTTCATGAAAGCTTGTAAGAAAGTGCTGGAACAACTTCACCAAGCAGTGACTTCACCTCAGCCGCCACCTCTACCTTTAGAAAGCTACATCTACAATATTCTCTACGAGGTTCCTCTTCCTCCAGCAGGAAGGTCGTTAAAATTTTCAGGTGTTTATGGACCAATTATCTGCCAGAGGCCAAGCACCAGTGAACTACCATTATTTGATTTTCCGGTTAAAGAAGTTTTTGAATTGCTTGGAGTAGAAAATGTGGTTCAACTCTTCACCTGTGCCCTCTTGGAATTTCAGATACTGCTTTATTCACAGCGTGAGTATTGGTTTTTGTTTTCTTGTCTTGTAGTTGTACCGGCACAAGGTCTTTTTGTTTCTTGAATTTTTAAAAAACACAAACAACAGAATAGCCGCATTAAAGTGGCGACAGCATGCTAATGCAGTCAGGCTGATCTGTGTGCAGGTTTTAATGTAAAGAAAAGAACAGGAGTTGCAAAGAGAGCATTGCATTGGCTCCTGGTTTTGGACACCTAAACATATAACTTTGCAATTTCACATGATCTCCTGTATTCATGGGCTGACTGTCCTCTTTATTGTTGTCTGGGAATGTTGTTGTGCTGTTAGCTAGAGTAGTATGCCTTCTCCCATGTTCCTCTCCAGCTGTCCAGCTGAATTCCCTCCTATCTCTGCTGACCTATCCATGAGTTTTGAGAAGACACATAGTTAATTATATATGGTTCTGAAGAAGAATTAACAATGAAAATATAACTTTCTCTTTGAGTACCCAAAGTGACATTTCAGTTGATATTTTGAAATAAAATTGCCTGGAAAAGTTTTGACTGAATTTAAATCCTAAATCTCTGTTAAGGCCTTGAAACAGTTATTGCTGAAGTCACATACATAAAACTTGCTTTGAAGAGGATAGACAGCAACTAAACTAAAGTAGCATCTGTTTATCAATTGATAAGTAATGTGTCAGTGGTATCCATTTTCTGTGTTGAAATTTGGGGATTCTGGGCTTCTTACTCTGCATACTATTACTCTAACACAGAGTATGTGGAGTTATGCCAAAAGCTATTTTTTCTACTTTTCTTTTTTTTTTTTTTGTCCCAAGCTGGCTAATGTTAGTCCAGACCCACCCATCCATAATGGTGTGGTTTCAGGTGGACAGACTGCATTTTGAACACTGTTTTATAGCAATGGTAAAGAAGCCTGGAACATCCCAAGACAAATCCAGGGATGGTCCGTGGTGTTACTGAAATCTGGTTTTGGTATTTTCTTCCATTGAGCTGTCACTGAAATACATAGTATAAAAATGGTAGCTATTTATAAAACATAATCTGCAGTTATTAGGAATATTCTTTTATTAGCATGAAATACAGATGTTTGTGTGTTGACATCTGTGCATAGACTAAAGCCAAAGGTGGATTTTGTGTGTATAGTCAAGATGATTAAAAGTGTAAAATGGCAGCAGGGTGATATGTCACAGTTCTTGCATTATATTATATAAACACTATTAACTACCAGAGAGAAACCGTACAATAATTCAAATACAGAAAAAAACCACCTTATTGTGCTTCATAATCTCTTGGATTTAAAAAATAAATTACTTCGCTTGTTGTTCATAGAAAAATCTTGTCTAGAAGACAAACTTTCATGGTTTCTTCAGAAATGGATTAGACCTTCATATGTTTGAGATTTAGGGTGAGTTTTTCTGTGTGGATCTCCGTGTCCCATCAGTGGAAGCTTCAAGCATCAGCTCTTCCACCCGAAGGAGAACGCAGTGCAGTTGTGCTTGCTGTGGCTGTGCCTGAGACCCTGCTGTGGTGGGAGCACGTGCGCCTGGCTGGTTGGAAGCACCACAAGAAGAGCAACGTGTGCATCGCCGTGTTGGAACAGTGTTCCCTGATCTCTTTTCAGGCCATCACATTATAAGTGCTCTTTTCTCCTGGGCTGGAACTCAGCTCTCTTCTGGACAAGCCTTCTGTATTCTGCATTCTCTTTCCCAGTCATTTTCATAGGTTCAAGTTTTTTTTCTTGGATACTTTTCAAGTGATCAGTAGCTAATTAAAGAAGCTTAAAATAGCTTTGGAACACTTGAGTTCCGTGTTTGCAGGCCCAGACATATGGAATTCAAAGGGATCCGCGCAGCTGAAGGCCTGTGGGCCTGGCTCTTCGTGACGGTTTCTGTCCACTGTTCCCCCGCCTCACCCCAAGCCTTGGCTGAGTTGACCTGTGTTGCACCTGATGGATGTGTCTTGTCTCTCTGTCAAGTTCTCGCCTATAGTTTCTTCCTGAAAAGTCTTCTTTCACTAGAAAAATAATTTTAGTTATTTGTTTACAGACTTTTGGCCCTCAGTTTTGTCCAACCAGCTGTGACAGTGCCTTCTCAGTCGCCATAGGTTTCTTGAAATGTAGATTCTCTTAAGTACTTTCTGAGGGATCTAACCTCTGACACTTACTCAGAATACTTTCAAAGCTCCCAGTGAGTTGATAACAGAATTTACTACCTCCTGCTGGTATTGCCAATAGCCAAGTTGAAGACTCTTTTTCTGAAATGCTTTTGATACACATGTACTTTATTTTTGTATTACTTCAAGTGGGAGTGTGAAGTATTTTGAAGTTCTAGACAGTCAATTTCTTCCTGTAATTTCTGTTTTTTGTCTTCTCTAACCATGATATTCTATTTTTTTCTGTATGGCAATGATTCAAAAATTGTTTTAGTAAAGCAATTGCTTGCTTCACTTAAAAGGATGATATCAGTAAGAAAATAAAGCTGCTGAGTGAGATTCTGGTTGTCTATACCTTTACCTACCAGTTTCTTTTACTTTATTTTGGTTTGTTTAGATTTTTGTGGGTTTTTTGAGTGCTTTTTCTCTCTTTTTTTTTTTCCCTGTAACTGGAATATGCTCCTGATACGTTCTACTCGCTCTTCTGTATAGTTGACTAACATTTGTTTTTTGCTGTTTGTAAAACAGGGAATGTTCAGTGCAGATACAGGTGATGGTGCACTCAGTTCTACGTGGAATCAGAAATTGCTTGAACTTTTGTAAGGGCTTGCTCATGTTCTTGCACATGCAATAATGTGAGGCCTAGGTTGTCCTTGAGAATATAAATATATATTTTTTAATGTCCTTTGTTTATTAAATCTCCTAGTGCTCGAACCTGTGACAGTTGAGGTGGTTAAGATAATTTCTTGTTCTCCTAGGTCAAATGAGATTGCGATACTTATTGGGTGGATTTAGATTTAGAATAGTACATGTCGGAATCGGAGGGTTTGCTTGTGAGATTGACTTTTTTTTTAAAAAACCAAGCAAATAAACAAAAACCCTACTATCCCCCCTAACCAAAACAAAACAACCACAAAACTCTGCTGCCAGATGCAATCCATTTTGAAACAAATTGCTTAGCATATTAAGTTGCAGTCAGTCCTTGGAATAGGAGTAACTTTACTTGGCAGTGAATGTGTTTTGCTTTAAGATTCCTTTGACATATTTCTGACTTCATGCATCTGGAAATTCTTCTTTTGTCCCACTATATTGGCACAGCCTGTATGTTTTGGATCAGTGTAAGCCAAATGTATGAATATCTCGATTTGATTGACCTCGAGGGAGTTGTCTCTCATTTGGAAAAGGGTTAGAGGAATGCAGGTGCCTGCAAGACAGTGAAGAATCTGAAGCTGCTCCTAGTGCTGAGCCAGTGCCCAGGAACTGGCAGAGACGGTGGTGCTGGAGCCCTTCAGCACTGCCTTCACCACACTGTTCTGAGGGAGCTGGTTTGCATTCCTGCAATTTATATTGCTCGTGTATCTGTGAAACAGACCTATTCCTTATCTCTGTAGAGCACCTAGAGCTCTTCTAAAAAGTGTGCACTGGTTTGGGACAACTGTGACATCTACTTGGAGCTAAAAACAATAAAAGGAGAAATGCGGTGCACCACTGCCACAGACTACGATCTTGAACAGTTTTTATTTTCTGGGTATTTGCTATCTGCTGCCATTTCGAAGTACAAATAAAGGATTTTTTTCTGCTTTGCTTTTGAATCACTCCTCCCCATTTTTGTTTTGCTTGCTTAAAATTATGTTCACTCTGGAGATTTAAAGTATTAGTTTTATTTCTTTGCAGCATTAGTCCTGTGTTGCTCAACTCTAATCTCTCATGTAGGACATTTTCTTGTGCTTCCAATGATTTAGGAAACTTGCTGCTTGGTGCAGGCATCTTTAATCAGCCTGTTGGACACAAAAGTGAACGTGAGTAGGAAGTACTTGGACCCACTGCTTTTACTAACTGCAGTTCTTTCTTACTGTAGTTACAGGTTTTTTGAAGTAAAAGGCCAAATTAAAGTGACCTGTGTTTTCTCTAAGGAGTCTGACATACTGAAAGCCCATGCTGAGAAAAAATTGTTGAAAAATGTTTCTTTTACACCATGCTTTCAGCTATGAATAGGCACGCCTCGGGCAAACTCTCCAGGCAAGCCTTTATTCTGGTGCTCAACTGCATTGCATGCTACCTGTCTATAGGGACTGTGTACATAATTTTTTCCCCTTCAGGTTAAAGAGAAGCCTAATCCTGGCAAGCAGCCCATCTTTCTGGTTTATCCATATAGTTTCTGAAGATACGGAAGTCATCTGTGGTCTAGCACTGTAGGGGCACCTCTCTGCCTTAAAGCAGCAGTGTGGGAGTTGCATGTGGAATGGAAACTACTTGACAAATATAAAACTATTTAATTGTAATCCATAAAGTAGGAAGATTAGAAGGAAAAATATTCTGGAATGTGATCATGTAATGGTTTTAAATTTGGCCAAGTCAGAGAATTTCTGTAGGCACTTGATAGACTTCTAGTAGGATGTGAGAATGGAGAGGTAGAATCGTGGTTCTTGGAGTTGACACCTTCTTCCCATCCTGCTCCTCTCTCTGCAGACCCAAGATCCCTCAATTCTTCTTTTACCTGGACTTACTTGCTTTTTACAGATCAACAAAAATGTCTAAATACACTAGATATAAATGAATCCTAGCGCAAGTAACTTCTCATACACACTATAAAGCAGGGGTGTCAAACTCATTTTCACCAGGGGCCACATCAGCCTCATGGTTGCCTTCAAAGGACTGAATGTAATTTTAGGACTGTATAAACGAGCTTTTAGGATTTTAGGACTGTGAAAATGAGTTTGACACCCCCTGCTTTAAAGGATATTTTACCTACAGTAATTGGTTAGAAGAACAAGTAAGCCTTTTTCTGTGTTCTTAAGTGGTCGTGTTAAAAAGTAGTGGATTTTCTTTTCCTTGCACAGTGATTAATTAAGTACTTTCCAAACTAATAGCACATTAGTGGTATGTAATTTTTTTCCCCAGTAGTGACTCTGTGTCATTTGCACCAGAATAAGCATATTCTGGTTTCAAAAACAA
The DNA here is from genome assembly GCF_036013445.1 of Caloenas nicobarica. NCBI lineage: Eukaryota > Metazoa > Chordata > Aves > Columbiformes > Columbidae > Caloenas > Caloenas nicobarica. The sequence continues at coordinate 56,918,565 of NC_088249.1, read as the reverse complement.
GAGCAAGACCACTACTGAAGCACTTCTTCTCCTTTTAATGTTTTTATTATTGTTACTCTAAAATCTTACGTAATGCTTTGGTACTAGCAGTGTGCTGCTTTCTTCTTTCTTAAAACCAAAAAAATTCCATACCCTCTCAGGGTAGGTGTAACTTAAGAAAACACTTAAATATTTTGGTTTATGTTTGCAGGCTTCTTGCCTTTGTTGTTGCCTTTTGCCGACAGCTCCTGACATGCACAAAGCCTGCAGAATGTAGTCAGTGCTACTTGGAGAGTACGACCATGCAGGCCAAATAGTTGGGAATGGCTTAAGCCATGTGGATATCCAGGGTCAGAGAGCTGCATTTGCAGATAACTCGGCTGCAGGAGGTAGCTGCAAAGTGGATAGAAATTCTGAATTATTGATGTTACTTTGTAATTAATTTGAAAGGCGAATAATAAAGTTAGCTTAATGACAGAGTGAGAAGTTGTATTTAAATTAGCCAGCAGGCTTAGACAGGGGATGTTGTGTAGTAGGAAAACACTGTTTCTATTCTGAGACTTGTTCTTTCAAATAAACAGCTGAATAGGAACCAGCTGGAATGTTTGTATATCTGTGGCTACATTTAAAGTTCCTTCTAAAGCTGAAGAAAATAGGGTATGGAATAGATTCTTCTTCTTCCTGAAGCGTACCATTAATTCATCACTTCTTTGCAGTCAGGCTGTGATTAAAGCTGCAAACCAGTAAGTGATTGTGTAGGCAGAAACTGGTGTCCTGGCAGAATGGGGGAGCGCTGCTGGTGATGTTCATTGATTGTTCCCTAAATGCTTCAATCCAAGCAAGCTTTTGTCAAAAACTTTAAATCGTTTAAGCTATTCTTGCTTGTTTTGTTTGAAGGGTCCCTCAGTCACAGTAGATCTACTGTGAGGCAATGACAAGTAGCTCTGTGCAGTAACCTTTTCCATTAGCAGAGCTTGATCTGAAAAGAAAAATCAAAAGCCTAGATTTTGGAATTATGACTGATGTTTGCAAAACCTGTGCTGAGTTTCTCCTGGGTTATGGGACTCCTTGCAGACCTCAAACTCTGTAACTTTGTCTTCAAACAAAATTAATCATGAACGCTAGGAACTGAATTTCTTGGCCCTTTGTCTTCTGCTATCTGAAGTCTGAGTGGAAGATGGCTAAAGGACAGAATTAAAGCAATAGCCTTAAAAAGTGCATGGCTAAGCTTGATTTTTCTCCAGAGTGTTTGTTTAGAACAGATGTTATTTTTTCAGGTTTCATCTGCACTCTGCTACGGCGCGCAACAGCTTCAGAAACCTCAACACCTGAACCTGTGCATTCAAGAGTGTCTGCCAATTTGATAGTGTCTGTAGTTTTACGAACATATTAGGACATGTGTACCCCACACCTCAACACACATATGAAGGGTACTTTTTTCCCATTCCTCCTATTGTCCCGGCTTTCCTGGCTGGAACTGGATATTGCTGCAGTATCATGAAAAAAAGCATCCTATGTTTCCAGTTTGTACTATTAATATATTTATAACTTGACTGAAGGCAGGAATTGTCTTAGTTGTGAGCTTGTTTTACACTCTTTCCACCCTGGCAGCTCAGAAGCAGTCTGAATGTTTCAGTAGTTGTATTAGCCCACACACTCTGAGTTCATCTGGTGTTGCCTCTTCCTTTACAGTGCATAGGTATCAAAAACCATTAAAGATGATTCTGTAGTAAAAGAGAGGAGGGCGAGGTGTTGGCCCTGTGTACTACAGTGTTAACAGCTCTAGTCACCAGCTGCTGAATAAAAAGATCCTTTGGTATGCGTGATGCACAGGGGCATTTAGCACTGCTGGTAAATTCTAGGAGATGAATTGTTTTTACATTGAACTGAGACTTGGGTCATACATGGCAAAAGATAAATGAAGCTGATCCTTTTATTTTCTACACAGTTATTTCAGTCGCACTGTTGGGTTGGCTGCCATACAGCATACTTTGTAGACATTTAATCACTCTTTAAAAAATGTTTATTTGGAGATACCAGATGCCCTGGGTTTTGTCCAAGACTTCCATAGAAAACAGAGAAATTATTTCCGATGTGTTTCTTAGCTGATTACAATACTGCTTCCATACTCAAACTGGTGTTCCTGGTAATCCTGGTATAGGTAGCAGAGGGTGACTTAATGGATGCTAAGACTCAATTTGCTCATTTCCCTATGACTTGTAGAATGACCTACTTTGCATTGAGCTCTCTTTGTTGTTGCAGCAAAATGTGCTTAGGTGTACATGTCTGGGTTTTCATTAAGATGCCACTCAGCTAGTACTGGGTTTTGTGGTTTCTGTTTTAAAGCAAGCTCTCATTTCTTGAACTTAAATTCATTTACTGAAAAATGTTTGTGAAAGAAATATTTTTTTTCTTGATGTTTTTCAGATTATCAGAGACTGATGACTGTGGCAGAGACCATCACAGCACTAATGTTTCCATTTCAGTGGCAGCATGTGTATGTTCCTATTCTTCCAGCATCCCTCCTCCATTTTCTAGATGCCCCTGTCCCTTACCTCATGGGCTTGCACTCTAATGGGCTGGATGACAGGTCTAAGCTGGAACTTCCTCAAGAGGTGAGAGGAGCTTGTCTCGATTGATTAAATGTTGTACATGACTATGAGGGAAGAGAGAAATGAGCCAAAACACTAGTGCTAACTGTAACAGCTGTTGTGAAGTTCTTGCTGGCCCTGGTTTGGGATAGCTCTTTCTTTATTTTGGAGATGCTGAAGAAAATCTGGTGAAATAGATAAATAAACCCCTGTTTTGGAAATTTTAAACTGTGATTTTACAGGTACTGATGCAGTGAGGTTACAGAAAGAACATTTTTGTGCTGCAAAACTTAGACCTGTAATGCTAGGGAAAGCAAGAAAGTGCAGTGTGAATTCCGTGACTGTGGCTGCTGCGGTGGCGTGCTGAGCGAGCAAAGCTTGAGTGGCTTCAGCGCTGCGCTGGCTCCTGCCTGCACAGGGCTAGGTTGGGTTTCCCTGCACTGCAGTTCTGAGTTGGGGTTGGCTTACGTGGACTCAGCCTGTCAGGTGTATGCACTAAAACTATTTCCAATTTTCTTCTAGAATGCATACTTCAGTCTGCAGCAAAATGTCAGCATATACTTGACCAAACTGGTGCTATTGGAATAGTGCTCAGGACGTTCTCCCATGTAGTGAGACTCTGTTAACACCAGCCACTGTATGAAGAAGCAAACAGTCTGTAAAGGTTCTGCAACTCGTACACAGGGCTTGGACTATGCTCAAACTGCTTAGAAGTTGTTTTTATTTACTTTATACCACTGTTCACTGCACAAATATTCATTTTAGGGACATGCCAAGAGCAAGTTTAAGAGCTGGTGGTGAGGATCGGGGACCGAGAGTGGTTCTGTTCCCTGAGGTAGCAAAGGAGATGTCTGCAGGAGCCAGGGACCACCTGGCAGACACGTGTCAGGAGCTCGGCATCTGCCTGGCTCGGGAGGCAGCTCCGTCCGTCAGCCGTGTGACTTCTCTCATTGAGCGCCGTTGAACGGTTTATTTGCTCTTGTATGTAGAAAGTGCTGAGTGTTGACAGGATGGTCTGGCTGGCCGATGTCAAGAAGCAGGACACCTCTATCAGGTGGCCCTGTGGGAAGCAAGTACTTGCAGAGCCATGGAACAACAGTGTTGGCCCCTGCTAGAGGCTGTTTACTCGTAGGTGTAACTTTGTGCGGGAAGGACTGGGTAAACCATGGCAAACACCTACTTACTGGCACTGGTAGGATTCTCTGATCTCTGCCATTTTCTCTGGTTGTCTGTTTTCTTCTGTTATCATCTGCTTTCCCAGTAATGTAAAAGTGTGGCAGGCAGTTTTGTGGTGGTGTTTTTTAATTTTGTTATCAGGCAGTGCTGCAACACAGCTTGACACAAAAAAAAAACTTATTTAAAAAGCTGCATGAAATTAAAGACAAGATATTTTTGTGAACCTCCAGTCTGGTCACCATGCCAACATTGCTCTTTTTCTCAAATCCATATGCTGGTAGTTTTCATTTGTTTTTCCTGGCAAGTTCAAAGGAAAATTTCTCTTCAAACTGTGTTATCTTTTCTGTGGAAACTAAGTTATTCAATCTTTCAGTTTCTTTCTTTTCTCCCTTTTTTTTTTTTTTTGCACTGCCATAATTAATAACAGAGTAGTGTATGTTCTTGCCATGAAAACAGACTATTGCTTTGGTTTACCACATTTTTACAGAATTTTGGATGTACTGACAGGCCTAATTAATATGATTAGTATACTTTTTAGACAGAATAGCTGGTAAAGTAAAATGCTTGTGTGGATATGCATGTTAATACGCACCATGGGTGTTATCACTATTGTAACAAGCTTCTAAAAGACTGTCCTGCTTTTGTAAAGAATTTTCTCATTTTAAAATCACTGTAATACTTCCAACTAAATAAACATAATTTCAAATAGATATTTCAATTATTTAAAAGGTAAATTATTTTGAAGAATCTTATCAGCTTACTTTGGAGGTTTAAAGTAAGGTGGGTGGTCTTTTTTCGGATGTTAAAAATGAAATCAAAGTAGTATTAAACAGTAATCTGGCATGTCAATTTACCTTTTGTTTTACAAATAGCCTTTCATGAATGTGGAAGATTAGATTTTTTGATTGTATCTTACAGAGGTCAGAACTGTCTGGGAGGGCAGGAAGGGGAGGACACACAGGACTGAGATATGGGCAGCAACGTGCCCATGTGATGGAATTTGCTGAAGGACTTAAACTTGGCCTTCTGAAGCTTCAGCTTTTCTCTTTCATATTCTAAGAGTGAGCTCTTAAAGCTTTGTACATGCTGAGTATGACTTAGTCTGAGAAATCCCCTTGGTAGTTACTGCTGAGTAAGGTTTCTTGTGAACTGTTGAAGTCCCTGGCACTGCTGGCTGGGAATGTAGCTGTGCCATAGGAATGGTCTTGAACATGTGCTGGAGTCTTAAAAGATGAGTAAGAAGTTATCCTATACCAATAGATTTGCTTATATGAGAGGCAAAGTAGACTAGGAAGAGCAGCAGCTCTCTATTGTTGAGATTTTCATTGTAGAGGGTTTATTTTAAAAAAGTAACCAAACAGAAATACTCCAAACCCCGCTGCTGTTGCAACAAGAAGTGAATGTACTATTTTAAAATGTAAAGCAGAATTCAAAGTGTGTACTGGTCTTGCTAAGTGAAACTAATGGTCAGGATCTGTATTTCTGGTATGAATAATTTGAATAATCAGTCACCTTTAGTATATTTAGAACTGGAGATTACAGGTTCATCTCAAAATTAGTTTGCTTTATGCTGAGGCTTTCAGATACCCTTCACTTAAAGAGCCAAAGAAGCTGTACACTGAATTCCTGACATAGCAACTGACAAGGAACATGCAGAACATGTTGTGCTGTACAACAGTAGAGGACATATGGATTCTATTATTTGTACTTCAATAAAGACAAATTTTTCCTAAGTAACAAAAGGGATATTAATATTTAACATTGCTTATCTCTGAAGTTTGGAATGTATATGATCTTTTGTAAAATCATCTGGGCTATATGAGGAACTTAATTTCCAAGTCCTGCTTCTAGGCTCCTGATTCATCGATATAGTAAGTATCAGAATTTTCCTCACTTACCACATAGAGTATATAAAGAGCTGTTCTATGTTCTAATTTATTTTGAGTTCTGCCAAAAAAAAAAAAATTTCTTTGTCTTGAAACCGCATAAACTGCATTTCTGTTGCTGATCTATTTGCATGGATGCATGGGACAGCTGCTGTTAAAGAAAGCAATATCTAATTTAGACAAGGGCCAAAGAAGTGAGCTTTGATAGAAAATCTCATTAGTGCTTCTCAATTGAAGGGCATTGTGGAAGAATATAATATTTTTATCTAGTGTAGTATGGATGCCTCAGCGTCACTATAGACTTCGTGATTGTGGTTTTATAATGAAGTTTTTAAAAGACTGATTTATCTTGCTTGAAGTGTTCTAGGCTAGTGTATGTGAGAATACTATCTGTCCCAACTTGGTCAGATTTTCTTTAAGTCTTGCACACGTGCCATATGGCTTGTTTTGGTTTGCTTGCAGTGGCAGTCTCCCAGGTTTTGGTCACAGCTGGTGCTTTAAAGGAATGCTTTACCCTGGAAGCATGGAAACCCAGCTGTATCCTAGTTGTTGCTTTGTCAGATGATCATTAATCTTCAGCAAATTAACTGCATTTGTACAAAATTCAAGTTTAGACTATCCCTTGGGTACATCAGAAAACAGCACCTGATGGAGAATTCATTGGAGTTCACCAGTGACATATGAAGACCTGACTCTCTGTGGCCCAGTGAAATTGTAGAAAAGGCTGGCGGCTTACTATGGAGTTGAGTTGCTTGTATGTGTCAGTGGTACGGTGCATGTAAAGTTAGGCTTGTTCTTATATGTATTGCTGCTTTGTTGAGGGCTCTTTCTGTATGTGTGAACATCCTTGTGGTTTCACTGTGTGCTGCATCAGAGGCTTGTGAGGAACTCAGAAGAAAAAGGGGGGTGCATGGGAGATGTGGTGCTAGAATAAGGTGCTGCAGAAACCAAAGGGGAAGGGAAGAGCATGTAGCCGTTTCAAATGTTGCTGGGGAAAGTGTGGTTTGTTTATCAGTAAAACTGATCAAAAAAAGTGGTTAAACTAGCTTTCTTGCAGATCATAAACTGAGCAAGTACTAAAGTAAGTTGGTTTTTTTTGATGTGTCTTTGAATTTCCTTTTAAAGAAACTTTTGCAGTGCTATAGCAATACATTTTTAACAAGCAAATTAATCTGGGCCATTTCATGCTACAGGATTTGCATGTACATGTATGTCCGTACCCTCTAATGCAGGAGAAAGGTAGAAATTGAAATTCTTTTGAGTGAAAATAATGCTAGTTTTGTGGCACTGTTTGTTATAATAAATCAAACAAAAGTAGTATCTCGTTAAAAAAACCTTGTTTTTAATGAAGTGATCCCAGGGGTCTTGGGCAATAGCTTTCTCTTTTAGAAAAGTTGAAAGATTTGGAAAGCCAAAATCCTGTTCTCTGCTAATATAAGACAGAGATATATTCTCAGTATTTTTATTTTGACCATTAAAAAGATGCTAAATCTTAACAAATTCTGTGGGGTTTTATTTTTGTATGTTGTTTCAGAAGATAAGAAAGATCACTTGAAAAGCCTTGCTTCCTTTTGATGCTGATACATTTAGACCAGACTGACCAAGATAATTATTTTGAAAGATAATCACTGCTTTGTATGTGTTCTCAGGCTATCTGCTGGTGTGATAGATCCTTGATAATACTGCAAATTTATTGACAGACTTCAGTTCTATGTTTTCCTGTATTTCAGTGTTAAACAGCCACTTGAGGAGTTAAATTTGTGTTTCTGAAAGCTGCAGCTGTAAGTTGTTTTCAGTCACAAAAGGCCACAGTTTGCTTACAGGAATGGCCCAGGAGCATCCTTCAGAGTTTAGGAGCACCGTGAACGCACATATGTGTATAAATTTGCATATCCGTGTTTTTCTGTGTGTTACGTGGGTGGTTATTTGCAAGGTTGGGACCTAATGCATGAAGGTGATACATGCTGTAAATGAATGGTTTTTAGTTTTTCAATGCTGTATTCAAATAGGAGCCTTAACTCAGAACCATGTTTCACGCTGACTGTCTAGGAGGGGATGTGAAAACCTGTATGTGACCTACACTTCGAGCACCTAGGCTGCGCAGAGAATCCAAGTAGTGGTGATTGTGCTGTCAGAACTGACTGTTCTGAATTGATGTAGGCATCTATTTGCATACCATGTAATTATGTATTAATGTTTAAAATAATATTTTTTTCTTTAGGATGTCAGTGGGCTAGGGAGCTTACTCATTATTAGTGAATGTTAATTCCTCCTTTAGACACCCTTTTGACAGAACCTAAATAATTTCCTTCTATATTTTTGAACAGAGCTGAAAGGAAGGATATGGGCTTGATGCAGGCCTTGCTAGTTCTGTGGTGGGGTTTGTCCCTGATTGTGCTTGAGGTCAAACTAAAGAATTGCAATTGTGCTCTGGCTTTGGAATTGGTGGGTGTAGTCCAGACCCCACTGAGCCAGGGGGAATTTGTGCTGTTGACCTCAGGGGACCAGGCTTTGGCATCAGATACATGAACGCTGACTTACTTGCATCCACGTTTCTAAGGTTTGTAGGACTTTCATCTGGACACCCTGTTATTTGTGATGATAAAAGTTTATGGGACAGACAAGGTTTTAAACTAGGATGTGACACCCTTGTTGCTTAGTGTACTGTCTCAGGAGAACATTTTATTGTATCCTGATGTTATGTGTGCTCTCTTGTAACAACCTGCTATTTAAGTGGTGTGTAACTATTTGAGGTTTTATTTTGGCCAGAAAACAGATACCTCCGCAACAAATAAAAGAATATTTAATTGTTCTAGAGACCCGACATACCAAGTGACTAATTTAAGGATGCTCTTTAAATTGTATCTCTACTTACACATGTTGCTAAGTATCTTGTCTTTGTATTATTTTCCTTTTGTATGTGCAAAATGATGGTCACTGTATCCATAGAGGCTGACATACAGAGCTGTCAGCTGGTCACAGCTCACTCAGCTGTGCTGCCTCCAGAAACAAAACAAGTAAAACTTTGTGATCAAAGGCCCCTTTTGTTTTTCTACTTTGTGTACTCGCCCACCATGCAAAATGCTTTGAATGGCCATGATTTCATTAAAAATAAGTTCCATTTAATTTCTCTTGCTTTTTAAGGGAGGGAACCCCTCTATCCTTACTGGTATTCCTTTTTGTTGGATCTGTAGTGTAGCAGCATTGTGAGATTTGCTGTTACGGTGTCTGTTACTGGTGGTTTATTTACTTGGGATTTCAGTTTTACAGAAAAACGTTGGTTTGGTACCTCTTGACAGGCGTGTGAAGTGAGGTGTCTTTGCTATTTCTGTTCCCTGGGTAATGTGGCCTTTTCAGATAAGTACTTAGGCGGTTCTTGAGGATGAACTCAGTCTCCCTAAGTTAAGGGAGGCTAAAGCCATCTACTGAATCTCCTTTGTTTATGCTGCTCTAGGTAGTCCTTGATGTTACGGCTTATTAGCCAGGCACTGAGTAAGTGTAGACTGTCACCAGAAATATTCTTTACACTCTTGAGAGTGTTGCTGCACACTGACTTTTTTTTAAATGCTTCTATATAGGGCAAATTCTGGGAAATGTTGTAGTAAATTGCATGATAAGCAATCATCATTAGTGGCTTAGAGTGTTTAAATTACGTGTATTACTTGCAATTTTAGCAAGTATTAAATTTGGCGTTTTCTTCATTGGCAAGGAGTTTATTTTCAGTGTGAAGCCTAGAATCTCTACATTATAAGGTTAACATTTGGTTGCTTTTTGGCCAAGCACTTTTTAGGTACAACCAAACTTAACCAAGAGTGATGTTTTCTGCAGAATCTGTAATAAGGTAAAATAATCCAAAAAAGGAGGAAAGTTGAATGACATCGATTAAAGAGAGATTTAAAAGGAAGTAATACAATTGAACTGCCTGAAGAGTTTCTTAATGAGTCTGTCCTGCTATTTAGCAGACAGCTTGTGGGCAAATTCAATGTGTTTTGTTTTTCCCTAAGCACTGATTGGGAGGCATTGTGCCTAGTTTCAAGGCTTTATTTCTCTCATGTCTTGAGGTGCTTACAGTGTTCCTGATAAATAAGAGCTTAGCTTGACTTCTAATCATCACACAACCCTGTGTATAGTGGAAGTCTTGAAGTTCCTAAATTCAGGTGCTAACTTGAAACATGAGAGTTCTTGCGTCCATGCTGTGTCTTTGTGCCGCATACTGCTCTGAAGGAGAAGCAGGTGCATCTGTGTGCATCCCCAGCTGGAGCTGCTTTGCTGGGCAGGCACACACGCCACCACCTGCGCTTGAGCAGTGTTGATACAGGGGGAGTCTAAACAATGACAACCACCCTATTTAAAATATAAAAACTTTTTCTAGGGTGCACCAGAGGCTGTTTCAGAATCAAGGTGTCTTACTACTTCTTATTGACCTTGGATTCTTTTGCAATACCTAATTCAGTTTGTGATTTTAATTTACAGTGAAGGATCTATACAAGAGCTACTAAACTGTTTTATATGCATTCCTTTGAGCATAAGAAATCAATCCAAGTATTTAAATGCTAAACCGTCACGAAATGGAGAACTGGAATTCTTCTACTTTACTTTTGTAACTATGGGTAATATTGTGGCAGAGCAAAACTGGACTTTTTTTGTGCAAAGTTCTGTGCAAATCTAGTCTAATATGTCCAGTGGAGTTCTGCTCTAAGAACTACAATTTTCTTTTTTTTAATTTTAATGTTGAAGTTCAAGAAATAAAACACAACAGATGCTTGTGTTTTAAGGAGTTGACATCCTAACTCTGTACTGTAGAAATGCCAAGAGAGCTAAATCTGTCACAAGTATTAAATTTCTGTTTTCACAACACTTCAAATGAAGAGAGCTCATCAGGCACAGATTTTCCTGGTCTACCTATGATCAGTCCCACAGCAAAATCCTACTGCAAATACTTTGTCCTTACTGATGCGTCCCTGCTTGTGTACATTGCTCTGGTTTCTGGAGTCATCTGTCATTCATTCATTCAGTGTGAGGTTAATCTCCTTGTTCCCCCCACTTTGCTTTCCCCTTTGCTCCCCCCTTGTGCCCCCCTTTTTTTTTCTCTTTCTTTCTTCCATCCTTCTGCACTTAATCATAAGAAATAACTGGAAGATCTGTTAGCTCTTGTGACCTGATATGGTTTTTTTGCTGCAAAGCTGTAGTGAGAGCTGAGTTCAAGTGTGCCTCCTAGAATAATGCAATGAAGCCAGGTTGGAAGAACCCCATAATCTGGGTGAAGGGATTTTGTGTCGGGAAGACTAAACAGAAAAGTCACGGTCTGTGTTAATTCTGCAGTGAAGAAAAACTGAAATGCTTCTGCAGAAAAGCGATGTTTCTTCTGTATACTTAACTTTTCAAGCAGATTTCACACATGAATGGGGTTCTGGCTTTGATGTATGTAATTATATAATGTTGTGAAACCATTTGATACAGAGTTTGCAATGCAGAAGCCGAAAGGGGAAACCCGCCTCACCACATATAGGGTGAGGTAAATCCTTGAAAGATGTGTAGCTTCTTTTGATGTTGCTATGGAAGCCGCGTGGGTGGTCCTTTTTCCTTTCCTTTTCCTTTTTCCTTTCTTTTCCTTTCCAGTTGGTCTTTTTTGATGTTGAGATATAAATTGGAACAGGAAAACAGAATTGAAAGTAGTTCAATTCATTTTTCCCCTTGGAAACAAGCTTCTAAACTCATTCAAGGCATTACATTAGTTCTCAAGTTGCTTACAAAATGAGATGATAACTTTATTGTAGCTTCTGCAATATCAGTACACCTTTTAGAATGGACTTTGCCCAATCTCCTAGAGGAGTAGGCTGATAATCAGAGCGACAAGCAATCACCTGCTTACACATGCATATGTATAAAATAGCATTGCAAATATCTTGTAATTAAAATCTAGCTGTATGTGTATGAAAAATTTCATGCATCTGTACCTAATACATGCTACAATCACTTTCCTACCTAGTAAACGACTTTAAAATGCATCTTCTTTCTTATTTACCTCCTTGAAAGACCTGGAAATGTGGCCTGGTGCTGCTTTCTTCAAAGCCAACCAACCAGTTCCATTATGGTTGGGGCAAATATGTTTTACGAAATAACCAAACAAACGCAAATGTATTTGAATCTTATAACAAGCACAAAACCCAAAGATTAATAAGATGCGAACCTTGCGTTTAGTGATATTGTAATGGTATCCTGTTGTAAATTAAATCCCAGGCTAACCTGTGCTTTGTGGATGTAGACAACCATTTCATCGAGCTGCCAGAAGACTTACCCCAGTTCCCAAATAAACTTGAGTTCATTCAGGAAGTTTCAGAGATACTAACGGCTTTTGGAATTCCACCTGAGGGAAACCTTCACTGCAGTGAAAGTGCCTCCAAGATGAAGAGCCTCAGAGCATGTGACCTGGTTTCTGATAAAAGAAATGGGAACATAGCAGGATCGCCTTTGAATTCCTATGAACTGCTAAAGGAAAATGAGACTATTGCAAGACTCCAAGCACTTGTTAAAAGAACAGGCGTGAGTCTAGAAAAGGTGAGCTATGAAATTATCTACACTCTCGCTGGACCTGCTGTAGCAGGTAGTCTAAAGTCATAGTCCAAAGACTCAGTTTGTCTGTCTTCACTAGAAATAGCTCTATGTTAACATGTTTGCAAACCTCGTGAACATCTGTAGAGAGAAGGGCAAGCTTAGGGGAGAGAGGGAGTGGGGTTAAACCCCACAGTATGTAGGGAAACCTTTGGCTGTCCTCCAGGTGTTTCTTTGCCAAGATAATGTATTCAAAAATATACCCTGCTTTGTTTATTCTTGGTTTTAAGATTTATTCTAAATGTACACCACTTTCTGATGATTTATATGGCTAAAACTGACATCCAGATAATCCTGAAGATGGAATCCGATTTTGGTTTCTGTAGGTATCTTTATTTCTCATTGTGTGCAGAATATATGTAATTTTGCTTGTATATCATATTCTTGCCATAGGGATACTGTGACACTTTTTTCTGGTTGATGTTGTAAAGTGCATTAGTGATTCCCAGCAAGTCAATGTGCACAGCTCATGGTCTGGTTGGATTTTTGGGGCAACCTGAATTGAGGAAAAAAAGTGGTGGCACTTTGGCATAAAATGTTTTACCTGAAAGACCACTGTGGCTTTTTTGAGCTTTTGTGGATGAAGATTTTCTCAGGAAAGGTTTTATTTCTTGCCATGTTTAAATTATCTTGACCAGTTCTTCATTGTTGAGTCTGGTTCCAACCCGTGTGACTGTAACTCGGGCTACAGGTGGGGGCAAAGAGAGAGAAGTTGTGTGACCTGCAGTAGGGTGGGGAGGAGAGCTGCTTCGTGGGGAGGGGGCTGCAGGGGGATTACAAGAAGCAGCATTTGGTTACTAGACAGGATTAGATGCTCAAATCAGCTGTGTTCCTCTTAGGTTTTTCTTTTGCATTATTTTCTTGTTCAGGGGAAAATTGGTAAGAAGCTTTTGTTCTTTTGCTGAATGGATTGGGAATTGATGGGAAAAGTACAGGTCTTTTTATTTATTGTGAGTTTCTGCACACACCTTATCTACTGTGTACTCTCTTCCATAGTAAAGTCCCATTTTACTAACCTTTTTTTGTGATGATAGGAGTGTATAGATTATGACTGTCAATTTTCTTAAATATGTAAATAAAAAGCTGCTTAATGCCAAATACCCAGTTAATGAGGAACGTATAGATGCCAAGGACTAGTGAAGAGATGCAGTGAGAAGAACTGGCCGAATAGCAGAGCGTGTGGCTGCAGAGTGGCATTTAAAGCCACCCTCGGGCTGCTGCAACCGAGGTGCTTTAAGAAGCATGGGACAGCTGCAGGGACTGAATCGTTGTGCAGGTGTTGTAAGCTCTAGGTATTATGCCTAGTTACGTATCGTGCTACCTCTTAAAATAACTAATAAAGGCAAGGGGGTAGCAAATGTGTGATCAAACTAGTGCATAAATGCTTGTGGCTTTGATTTTTTTTCTAGATATTCAATTCCTATCAAAACTAATTATGAATTGAGTATCTGAATCTCTTATTGCTGTTTTCATAAACCCTAGCCCATGTGTTAACTGAAAATGCATTTTATTTCATTAAAGATCACTCTGGGCTGTGTAGTGATGAATTGTACGTTATGCAGTTAGGTTACCTAAGGACTTAGGTTGCAGGAAATTGGCTACTAGACATGCACAGCTGCTTTTTATTGCACATTTCTGGCTTCCTTAGAAAGCTGGTATGTGTTGAACTGTAAAAATATTAAACCTGGACTTGTGTTAGACCAGACAGAAAAATTTATTTGTCTAATATGCAGGAGTGGTGAAACCTGCTAAAAAGCCTATGCAAGTGATTAAAGGATAAAAGAAAGTAAATTAAGTATGTGGCATGTGTAGGCACGTGTATGGTTATTACCTATCCTTTTTTAATCTAAAGCATATCCAGTGCAACCAGTACTAGTTTTTGGCTTATTATTGAAATTAGAACTTTTATAGATGAAGGTTTCTTTCTAGATATTTTTATGTTGCTGTTTCATTACAGTGTTTGAAACTTAAAATTTTTTATTGGAATGTTGACTTGAGTAGCAGCTGATTGGCAAATTAAGGTCTTGTATACCTAGAATAACTGAAAAAGCAACAATACAAATTTTTTGTGTGTTCCCTTACTTTCTCAGTTGGAGGTGCGAGAGGAGACCGGTAGCAAAAAGGATCTTAAAATTCAGTGTGATGAAGAAGAATTCAAGATTTACCAATTGAACATTCAAATCCGTGAAGTTTTTGCCAACCGCTTTACACAAATGTTTGCAGATTATGAAGTATTTGTCATTCAACCCAGTCAGGACAAGGAATCTTGGTTTACGAACAGGGAACAGATGCAAAACTTTGATAAAGTAAGTTTTAATAAGAAGATATGTCAATGTAAAAAGTAAACCAGTATTCAAACCTAAGACTTTGTTTATTGGGCCATAAAATGGAAAACAGTATTGTCAAAATAATAATTTCTTTATCAATTTTCAGTGTTCCCAAAAAAAGTCACGTCTTGTATAATATATGGAAAAATATATACAGATACACACTCAGATAAAGATACTTCTTTAAGGATACTGTAGAAAAAAAATTGACTTGCTGTAGAAAAATAGCTTAGAAAACCTCATTTCATGCATAACCTCTACATTAAGGTTAAGTATTACTAGTGAAAGTGATTTTTTTTTTTCTGTTTTTAACCAGAGGAATTGCTGAGTATGTTAATGAATAAAGCCACGACCCCATGTAACACTTACATACATGTGTGCCAAATGTATTCATAGCTTTTTTCTAGGGAAACACAAGACCCAGTTATTTACATTGTACTACTGTCCTCTTTACTGGAGATCAGATATTTGTCAGCAGGATAGCTCACGTGGATGAAGATTATGTTGCAGCACTGCGTGCTAAAATGCTAATCTGATTCCCATCAAATCATATGAAAAGATTCTCATCAACTTCATAAGCTTTGAGCCCAGCCAGAAGTACATAATATCCACACCTGCAGTACTGTTGTAGTTTGCTGGTATTCTGTTGAAATTTTTAGAAAATTAAGGAAATGCTAAAATCACAGTTTAATTATTGTACTATATATTATAGATTGTCATGAAACTGAAGATTTCGTATACACTGCTTGTTTCAGAGATACAGTTGGTGCATATAATAAAACTAGGCGTTAAGTGGCACCAAAATGCTCTTTAATACATCTGTGATTAGAAAAATTGATACTTTTGGTGGATGCATCTCTTTCTGCAGACTCCCCAAAATGCTCTTATTTCTTCTTGTCTGTTAGGCGTCTTTCTTGTCAGACCAGCCTGAACCTTACTTGCCTTTCCTCTCAAGATTCCTGGAGACCCAAATGTTTGCATCTTTTATTGACAATAAGATAATGTGCCATGATGAAGATGATAAAGACCCTGTTTTGAGAGTATTTGATTCCAGAGTGGATAAAATTAGGCTGCTAAACGTTAGGACACCGACTCTACGCACATCTATGTATCAAAAGTGCACAACCATTGATGAGGCTGGTAAGAGTAATAAACCATTTTCTTGACACTGAAGAAAATACAGCTAGACAGTGCTGTTTGTTGTAGACATTAGGTTAAAGTTAAGTAGCAATTCATACTTTGAAGCCCCCCAAAAACAGACCAAAAAAGCTGAAGTTTAAAGCTTAAGTGGGGAACTAAATGTTATATAGGAAGCTGAGAAGTGAGATTAAATTCATGTAAAGTATAATTGAACTCAGTTGGATTCCTGCTTGGTTTGTGTGAGAAATGTTTGAGCTTAAGAAGATAAACACTTTTCACATTTGACAGCAGTTCTTTGATGTTTAATACACTCTTGTGGTAGTGTACCCGTTGGGGTCAGTTAGAAACTTCCGCCTCCTCTCTTAAATTTGAGATCCGCTTTTAGTGGAGGATGTGTGATTATAGATACATGCCCGATTAAGACATCTTTTAAAAACATTAATTTTCTTACTATTTCAGAGAAATCTATTGAATTAAGGCTGGCAAAAATAGATCACACTGCAGTCCACCCACACTTGCTGGACATGAAAATTGGACAAGGGAAATATGAGCTTGGATTTTTTCCCAAGCTTCAGTCTGATGTTTTATCTACTGGACCAGCAAGCAACAAGTGAGTAAGCTGGGACAACAGGTGCTGGATGTTGGCAAGATCTGTAGAATAGTACTAGAGCAGAGATACTAGAAGGCAATTAATTATCTTTTTTTTAAAGTGAGAACGAATCAGATTATGTGGGTGAGTTGTGCGTGGTGGGTTTTTTTGTTATGTATCTTGCTTTTTGCTTTTTTTCTTTTTTTCCCCCCCTCTTTTAAATCTGGACTTCCAAAAGCAAGTTATGTTTGAGGTTATAGCTGATGTACTCTGAGTTACTTATAATTACTGTCGATATAAAAGCAGATCTTCTTACTGGATCTCAGTTAAGAGGTAGCAAATATTATAGAATATCTTCTTATAAAAACTTTGAAGGAAGAAGAAAAAGGTGTAAATTGTAACTGGATATCATAAAAGAACGGAAAAATACAAATCAAGTGTATGTGATCTAATTTTCTGAAATCCCTTGGTTACCCAATGTTGGATTCTTCTACAGAGATTCTTTGTGTGTATTTGCAGCTGCACTTTGTCTGATGTAATTGATGTCAACATGTTCAGTATACAATAAGTATTTCCCTCATTGTCACCGCTCTTAACCTAACTCTTGACATTTGCTTAATAATACTCCTCCATCTGTAGGTGGACAAAGAGAAATGCTCCTGCACAGTGGAGGCGGAAGGACAGACAGAAGCAGCACACAGAGCACCTGCGTCTTGACAATGATCAGAGAGAGGTGAAAATTGTTCAACTATAGAGATTTGATTTTTTTTTTTTCCCTGATTGCCCAAATGCTGCTTTGTAACATTTATGAAATGTCTAGAGAGTTACTTGCAGTTCATCTCTGCTCTCCCTTATGCGTATTTAATAGAAATTAAGTTCCTGGTCCTTAGCAGACCGAAAATACTTAGTTTGCTTGTTCTAAAAGTTATACCATTTTTACCCCCTCTCAGGACAGAATTATTTCACCCCATGTATAGGAAAGTTCCCTGAAAATGTCATGAAATGCTTTAAAGTGTGTTTTGTTTTTTAAAAAGGGGGTGAGGGGAAGGTGGGAATTAATCTTAACAGTTTTTAGCCATCTCTTTCCTGTCTCTAAGTAACTTTATCATCCTGAGCTTCTTTTGTGTATTGATGGAGGAAAGATAACCACCTCCAGAGAGTGATTAATTTAATCCTAAAATCAGAAGCATTGCCTTTTGGAGATGCCCGTTTCTCCTCTGTAGACCATAAAAGAAGTCTTAAGGTGGCAAATTGACACACACCCGCATGCTAAGGTGGGAATGTGACCCCCACCCGTACTTGTCAGGTTTGGGTCTGTCTGTTTTTACACAGCACAGACTGATGCTGATTTATCCCCCTTCTGAACTGATAACTTTTCTCACCAGTGCTTCTACAGCTGACACAGTTATTCTTTGTGGTGGAGGGATTTTGAAAGATCTGGGTGATGTGTACTAATTACAGTACAACTTCTGATTCATATGATACAGGCTGGAAACTGTTATGCCAAGTGTGATTTACGGGTAATTCCAAAAATAATCTGCTTTAAAATATCAGAACTCATTTATTTTGTTTATTAACTGCAAAGCTTTACTTTTGTTTAAATGTATGTTGTTCATTGAGGACAATATTCTCTTACCTTGTGAAATGTCTTCAGAAAAGCTTCATTTGGAATTTTGAAGTAGTCTTGTGTCTGTTATGATAGTGTTGTCAAAATCGAGTGTCTTTTGTCTGTCTAGTTCATTCTTTTATGGTAGCAGTGAGTTTAGTTGTATTTCTATTGTACTCATTTCCAGAATTTTCTCATTGGTTTGTTAAAATTTCTTGAAGTATAGTGTGATCTGTGTCATCCATAACCATGTAGTAGAAGATTGTCTGCATAATAAAAAAAGCTATGAGTAGTTTCTGGCTTTGTCATGTTCCATATACTCAGATCACTCTAAAGTACTTTTTACTTAGAAGTAACAGAAGTGAAGAATAGTCGATTTGTATCCTCATTATCGCTTTTAACAATTATGATGTTTAGTACATGTAAACTTCTGATATTTCCATTAGGTAACTACAAAGGCAAAAATCTACCTCTAGTCTCTGGGGTTTTTTGTTTGTTTGGTAGCTGACTTTTCATAAGTTGATTGTCATATAGATTATCCTATAGAGATTATCCTATTTGCCACGAGGCAAATAATTTCTGAGGAATAAAAATCACCAATACATGCTCAGGTGAGGGTGCCAACTGCCAGGATAATCTGTGCTGGAGTTTTATGCTGTACCTTGTTGAGTACCTAACACTGATTGGACGTTGACCCCTCTCCCAGGTGAACCAGAGACTTTCCTGTTAAGTCTGAAAGAACGGGAGGGGAGCCCTTCTGAGATGAACACTGAGCATCAGGCTGAGCAGGAGGCAGTGATTTCAAAGTACAGTGTTGTGAGTTTTAGACAAATTGAAGGTTTGGGGCAGCTAACAAAAATCTCTGGCATTGAGACTTAGTGGCTTTTAAATTTGCAAATATTTGTGCCCAGTGGAGGGCAGAGTTTACACCAGTCCAATGACTGAACACTTCATTACTTACTTATTTTTATGTTGAATGCTTGGAAGTTCTGCATTGTATTATGTCTTCACTTTCTTCCTTTTCTGTTTTGCATGCTTGCTTTTATTACTTCATATGTGCTTACCGCTTTCACTTTACATGATCTGCTTGGCTTTTTGCTGCCAACTTGTCCTGCCAGCACCTGGACTTTTCCATGTCAGAGCTTCAGTTGCAGTTATGTTTAGACTGGGACCAGCATGATTGGCCCTTCATGCCCTCTATAAAATCTGTGTCAGAGCGTTATCTGGTATGTCCAATGCGCAATATGACTCTAATCATAGTTCTGGATAAAGATGCATAATTAAATGTATATGTCATTGCTCTTTACTGCAAGGCTGATGGAGGTGTGGTTTTCCCTCTCTGCAAAGATCATATGTTTCATAAATCTGTCTCTTCACTAACTTTTCAGTTGGTCATTATTCAGTGTAAGCCAGAGAAGCTACCTATTAAGTAATCTAAAATATGTACTAATCCTGAGTATTCTGTCAGTGCCTGTACAGGACTTTATCACTTATTTATAGCTAGCTGTGCCCCGATCAGTTTTTGATCACCTGACTTTCAAAACATTTGTCATATTATTCTTGTCTCTGAAGTGAAAACACTGGCAACTCCTTGATGGCAGTAACAGGAACAGAAAAGCTCTTTCAAGTATAGTGAGTTCAAGACATGATTTTGCTCAAAAATGCAGATAGTTCACAGTTGAGAGCTGTTAGCAGCATTTTGCAGCAGCTTCCTGAAAGACTGAGAGGGTGGGTAAGAAACAGGAGATCTGTGGGAATGCAGGGCATATCGTAGAGCTCAGCTGTTGTGAAGCTTCAGGCAGTTTTCTTGCAGTCCCCATGTAGACCAGTCTGCCCTTTCAATAGTCTCAGTCTGGGTAACTATTAGAAACTTAGATTTTATATGAAAAAATAACAGGACTGTTCAGGGTAGTGGAGGGAGTAATCAAATCTCTATGTATCTAAATATCCTTGGCCGTTTGTATTGTGTTTCTGTTATTGAGCAATGTGTGGTGTAACACTAGATAGACAACATGAATGGGGATTTGACCTCCAGTGAAATAGTACCTTAAGTGTCTCAGCCCAAGGTAACGCTGGATAAAAAAGGGGCCTTTCCTGAAAGAGGATGCAATCCTTTCCTCTTTGTCGCACAGGGGTGGGTTACAAAGATAAATTTACCATTTTTCTCTTGGCAAAGTAGTCTCACTTGCACTTTTGTCTGTATTTGTCGATTTTTCTACCCGAATACAGAAGTATATCCAAGAAGCCAGGAATCTGGGCAGCACTATTCGGCAGCCCAAACTGTCTAACCTCTCCCCATCGGTAATTGCACAAACTAACTGGAAGTTTGTAGAAGGCTTGTTGAAGGAATGCCGAAATAAGGTAATACAGAGAATAACTCTGTTCTCTTGCACCTCATATCCATCCTTTATGGACCATTTTGTGGCCAATACGTTTGAACCACCCTCTTCTGCCATCTGTTTCTGCTTTATCCACATAGCAATGTTTGCATGGTATCCGTATAAAGACTTTTGCGTGGCAGTGAGAAATTAATGAAGAGATAATGTATTTAGAAATTCTGTAAGGAGTGGGAACTTTATCAAGCAGATTTATGATAGAGAATGTGAAATGATAAAAAAGCTTTAATATTCTGATGGATCTTTATAATCCCGCTGCCCATGTCTATTATAGCGTATTTCAGTTATCACTAATGAGACTATACTATTTCAACAAGAGTGACTATTCCAAAAGAGGAGGTTGTGGTGAAAATGCAGGAACTTTTTTCATAACTCAAGGAAGTGAGTTAAACTTCTGAAACCTAAGTTTTCAAGCACTTAACAAAGAAATTTGGCATTAGTTTGTACACGTGCTTCACCAGTATATATTTGACAATATGTTCATCTGAATTAAATGTTAATGTTCATACTAACACAGTAAAGAGAATAATTATCAAGTAGACACGCATTCTTGCCTTAAGTCAGTGGAGATAATATAGCAATTGTATACAACTTTTTGTAGAACCACGTTTAGTACATGCATCTACTGCTGATTTCAGTTTAGTTTTCTGTATGTATGAAACTGTTAAAGTAATCCCCTTCTCTTAATAGAGGCAAATGACAGTGAAAGTCCTTGAAACTTGGCTCTTTCGCTGTGGGAAGGCAACTCTAGGGAATGTGGTGAGCCTGCTGTTAGCAGAGAGAGAAATTACCAGGGGAGGTGAGGAGGAGAAGCAGCTAGAAACTAACTGGGAGTTCTTAATCTCAAGACTGTACATAGGTGCCTAAGGGTGTATTACTCATTCGAGAGCTACTCTAGAATAGCAGCAAAGATGCAAAAATGTGTAAGAGATGAGCAGAACTGATTCCCTGGTCATTTTTCCCTCAGGGTAGCTATATGATGAATATATTGTGACTGGGAGACTGTGTTGTAAGAGTTGGTGAGAGCTTTGTTGACCAGTACAAGATTGTGCACGATTTAGGAGAATGTGGCTCATCAGGAAACTCCAGAGATGCACTCCAGAATGGGTTTGATTTAAATGCAAATACCCTTCTGACAGAACGGGGCCTCACAGGAATGACATGTCTCCCTGCTACCTGGAAGCACTTGTGCCTGTTCACTTCCCCTGGGAGGAGGTGGACATAGTGTCCCAGTCCAGCACTCCCCAGGCTTCAAAAACACCCAAGACCTGTGTTGCAGGGCCTCACTGCCAGGCCTCCAGCTTGTCGATGTGTGGCCTCCTGTTCCCTTTATTGGGGTAACTCTGTGGAGGCTTATGTGCCCATTTGCAAGCCCCTTGTTAGAGAGACGGGAGAGGCTATAAAGTGATCAACACCGGTGCTGCCATGGCCTGAAAAACAGGGATAAAAGAAATGCAGTCCTGCACTGACTTCAGAAATATTGCGTACATCCAGTTATTCTGCCACATCTTTGCTATTGTGTCCTCCTTTCTTGGTCATTTAAAAAGTGTAAGTGATCTTGGAAGTTCTGTGGAAAGAATTAACTCTTGTTTGCCTTGTCCTTTTTGAGACCAAGAGGATGTTGGTTGAAAAAATGGGTCGAGAAGCTGTGGAGCTAGGTCACGGTGAAGTGAATATCACAGGTGTAGAAGAGAATACCCTGATAGCCAGTCTGTGTGACCTCTTAGAAAGGATATGGAGCCACGGTCTGCAAGTCAAACAGGTGAGGAACAAACATTCCTGTATGTTGCAGAGTGCACTTTCCTACAGTCACGTTAAGTTCTTCTCTCTTCGCTCTCAGAGGATACCTGTTTTGTGTATATAGATGTGTTAAATACTTGTGTGTCTGTCCTCGCCGCCTTCGTTATGTCAGATACTGGCCCCTTGTTGTCTGCTGTTTTGCTCTGGTGTATGTGCAAGTGCACATGTAGATGTGTTCCACAGATGGCTTCTTGGAAGACGAGTGTTTTTTTTCTTTGTTTGTTTGGTTTTTTACAGGATGGTAAATAAAACTATTTACTCTTGTTGTTGAAGTTGCATAGACTATAAGGCAGCACATGCTAAAGATGCTGTAAATGGGATACGGGGCATTTGTTTTCGCAAAGGCTAATTTAGTTTTTAAGAGTAAAACCCTTGCTATTTCAGTTCTTCCTGAATAATGTACGGATAGTTAAGTGATGTTACAAGATCACTAGTTAGAGGTGTTGTTTTTCATATGAAATTAATAATTGTTTGTTGTGCTCTTCTGTTTGGAGTCACTTGTGGGATTAGGTGGAGTTTGGAAGGCATTTGCCTTCTCCTTTGTACAGAGGAATAGCAAGAACAGTGATGGTTATAACTTTTTTTTAAAAAGAATGTGCAGAATAAATGTATGTAATCCAGAAAACTGTAATTCAGTATCTCTGTTCCCAGCAGCCAAGCGCCAGTGTTTAAATCTGCTGTCCTTCAAACTATATAGCAGTTCTCTATGTGAAGATTTATCATGTGATTCTCTCCCTTCCCTCTTGTATATCACTTAGGATAGAAGCTGTACTGCTTTCGTCTTAGAAGACAGAGCATCACTATACTCTGCTTCAACTCAGATTTGGGCCTTTCAGACCACCAGACGGCCAACCCTCCATAAGGTTAATGCTTTGATTGATTGCAGATGTTGGCAAACAGTGCTGAATGGTGGAATAAATACAGTGGTGGAATATAATAGAGGCCTGATGGAGGAAGTACGGTGTATCTCATATTATGATCCACAGTTAAAAAAAAAAAAAAAAAAAGCACGACCAATTATCTGTGTGCTTTGGCCTTTATTAAATATGCAAAAGTCTGCTGTTTTATACATTGATTTTATTTTTCAATAATGAGCCAAGGAAGACTCTTTTTTCTCAATTAACCATAGTAATGAGGATGACTTTCCTTCCACCAATCCCTGCTTTTACCTTTTCCCTGCTGATGAGCCCTGATAGTCCTACATTAGCTGCCTACTGATTCTTTGGTGTGGACAGTAAATCCACACCTTCCTTTGCCCAGAACGATGCAAGGAATGTTGTTGGATGTAGAGTCTAATGACTGAAGTAGCCTGAACTTTCAGAAGGCCTTAGTTATTCCCTTGCCCATTCGCTGTCCCGCTGCTTTCCTTAAGCTGTGTTCCTTTCCCTTATAGATACAGCTTGCATCATCATTGCTATTTGGTGAAGTTAAAGGAGAGTAACATGATGGTAAAGGAAGCGGGCAGATAGATACTGCATGACTTCTTACATTCATCATGATTGTTGACATCTGTGTGCTGCAGGATCCTTTGTTTGCTGCTTAATGTGATCTGTTGCGGTTCTCCTTGCCATGGCAGCTAGTCGCTGAACACTAGACTGTGTGTGCATGTGTGTATTTATTGAGAGAAATCCCACTTTGGATGTGACTGTTCCCTGGTTGACATTTTTCATGCTCTCTTTTTATGTTTTTATAAGACTTACTGTTTTGGCTTTTGGTGTTATATCTGTCACGTACACACATGAGGCGTTGAGCTTCTCTGGATTTTTTTATATCTTCACCGCTGAATATTTTTAATAAATTTCTTTCAACACAGTTGTTACAGACACCTCCTCTTCTGGAGGCATACAACTTCGGGAATAATCCCTCATGGTCTTTGGTTCTTTATGTCAACTGTAGTGAGCTTCAGGATTGAAGTGTTTAGAAATTTTTAAATATAGTTTAAAAAAATTCAGAGTTGAATCATAATTACTGCACCTCCAGGCAGGCACTGACATGGTTTTAGATGGCACTGATGGTGCTGAATTGACAGCTGTTACTTTATAGTCATGATTTCTTTCTGCACAAAGTTGTAAATAAAAATATGGCTTTTATGACATGACTGCTTTTCTGAAATGCAGAATTGCTAAATCTTTACTGCGATTTCAAGTTAATATATTAATTTAGGAAGATGATAAGTAATACTATACTAATTAATTTCCTCTGTAAGTATTTCCAGTTAATGTGCTGGAGAGCCCCTGTTCAATTACTGCTGCCTTTCTGTGGCTTTACAAGCTTTTCCTTTATCATGCAGAATATTTTAGGATGAATACAAAAATCTTTTTAGTTTCCCAGTGAAAGATTTCCTCACTCTCTGCTTTAAGCCACCAGAGGTTTAAGCAAGCAACATAATGAGCAAGGTGCACCTTATAACATCATTTGATGGATTTATCTACATCCCAAATTTTAACTTTTGAGTTGGTTTTATAATGTGTAGTGTTGGAGCATTCTTGCTGAAAAGCTTTTGTTTTCCTGCTTGTGTTTTGAGTTGTCTTTTCTTCCTGTGTGTGTGATTAGCCAAGTCCTTTGCCTGATGAAACTGAGGGGGATTTTTTTTGGTTGTGAAAACCGACAGTGTGCATCTACAGCCCTGAATTACCCTGAAGGGGACAGATGCACAAGACTTGCTCTGGGTGTAAGATGGTTTCCTCAGGCTGGCTGAGTATCCCTGTCTTTTCACTGCTGGAGAGGCAGGGAGGGAAAGACACGCTGTACAGGTTACGGCCTCAGACTTAGAACTCTACTTGTACATAGTGTTTTACAAGCCTTTAATTGTTTTCTTGTCATGTTAATGAACTATGAGAAGTGAAGTTCAATTGACTTTATCCTGTTACCAGAATCATTAAATCCCAGTAGTCTGACTCATGCTTTTCTTTCTTAACCTTTTTACAGCTCCTGAGCACCACCAACTTATCTAATTTTTGGTTTTTTACCAATGACTTTGTAGGATGAAACACATTTAAAGCAAGTTTTTGTAATGGCTGATACTTTCAATGATGATTTAAATTTTTTTTTTTAAATTCAGCTGATAGCAATTTCTTTAACTATTTTTTTTTCTTAATTTTAGGGAAAGTCTGCTTTGTGGTCTCATCTGCTACACTACCTAGAAAACAGACAGAGAAAAGCTACATCAGGCAGCTTCAGTACCTCAGGTAAGACTGGCTTCTGCTGGCAGAAGATGATAAAAACCTGCCTGCAAATTTGCATGATGCACAGATTGTTTCCTTGGAAATACCCTTCACTCAGTGTAACTGAATCAAGTATTCTATCCGCTACAGAATTAATATGGACCTGGTGTATTGTCTCAATATACTTCGTGAAAAATAAGCTTGTTTGGATTCAACCCACTTGCTTTGGTCTGGTATCTGACAACTGCAGTAAACAGATACCAGAATTGTCTGATGTTTTGAAGATAGGCTTTAAAATAGATTGCTCCAGTATACCATTCTCCACATGGCACATAGTCACTTAAGGACTGGCAAAGCATATTATGTTATGGATGGGGGTAGTAAAGAAGTACAAGCCTATAAAATTGTGCTGTACATCCTGAAGTTTTGCATCCTCTCTTGAAAAACAACTGAACAGTAGGCTTATTGTTTAAAAGACATTTAAAAAAATATAAAAAACTCTGAAGAAACATATTTTAATTTTTGTTATATCAAGTGTTGCAGAAAAAATAATTGCACATAAGATCCACTGATAACCTGTTTCTAAGGTTATTAATGTAATTTTTAAACACTACATCTTGTGTCTGATGGGGGCATATGGGATAACTTTGGAGACAACAATGGCTTTGGGGAGGTGGTGGGTGCCTTTTTCTTTTTTTTTTTTTTTTTAAAGTTGCTGTAGGCAAGGAGCTGAGCATTACTAACATGCACACAGTCCTGTAAGCATAAAAAAAAAATGTTTGGAAAGTGTTAAGGTCTCCTGAATGTTACTTGGTCCGTAGCGTTTTTGCACATCAGACTGAAGTTGCCATCATTTTTATGCTTTCTAACTTAGGATTGATGACAGGGACTGTATTTAATATACAACTTGATTCTAGAGTGGATTTGAAATATGAGAGTAATACTATTGCTTAAACAACTCCAAAATATGCTATTTTAAAAAGTAGTGGTGTTACAAGAATGTGCAAAGTGATAGATTAGTTAAACATATGACGTATGGTGTACTGAGTAAAACATGTCGAACACTGTTCTGGTGCCAACAGTGCCAGTTTTACTACGTCTTTAGAAAATAATACTTGATTAGTATATGTCTTAAGCCATTTGATGTCATACCAATTTCAGCTGAATCTAAGCTCATTGATCTGTTAATGCTCAGTGAATGCTGAGCTGCATAACCGTCTGTGTAGCATATTGGATTTTCATGTCATTTGAAGTGGAAGTATGCCA
Source organism: Caloenas nicobarica (assembly GCF_036013445.1). Classification (NCBI taxonomy): domain Eukaryota; kingdom Metazoa; phylum Chordata; class Aves; order Columbiformes; family Columbidae; genus Caloenas; species Caloenas nicobarica. Next base: position 56,892,033 of record NC_088249.1, on the reverse strand, counting down.
CAATATCTTCACAAAGCAGTGAGTGGTCAATAATGCAAGAGTGCAAGTTGGTGTTAATTCATCTTCTTTTTTTAATATTGATTTAAAACCCTCTAGATGGATTTCTACTGACAAGAAATTCTGTTCTTCTGAATCTAGGAATACTTCTTGATTCAGAAAGGAGAAAATCTGATACCAGTCCAGCCATGTCACCTCTTAGAATCTCTCTTGTCCAGGATATGAGGTGAGTTTAAACAATTATAACCAACACAGAAAACCTGTGAGATTTGCATACTTGTTGCTGTGTGTAGTGTGTACCATGCGGAAAAGTCTGTTTCATATGTCAGGAGGGGTATGTGGGAAAGAACCTGCTGCACTCTCTTAAAGCACATACTGCAACCTTTTCATTGACCTTTACAAAAACATGTTTCATACTGAGGAGATTTTATGTTGTCACAGCTACTAGCTTATAGAAATACCCTGACACAGTTTTCATTTTTTTGTAAGTGTTCTGTATTGTTTTGTTTCCACAGAGATGTAGCTGTAGCATATGTATTTTTTCAGTCATTGCCAAGTTGGTTGCATAGCTCTGAGCTCATTCTTGCTTCTCAGCGAAGAAAGCAGCTTAAATAACTTGTTTGATCTAAAGAATGGGTTTATCTAGCATGGAGTACTGTAGTGTGAATAAAACTATAACTTCTCAATGCCCTCTTTTCAGTACATCCAAGAACAATATGCAGAATTTGTACATTAACTTTGAAAGGATTTTTCTTTCCTCCATTTTCCTTACCAACATCTAATTTCTTCAGTGGGGAGGAATGAGCTGAGGATTTTCAAGGGACATGCTTGTCCTTTCAAAATATATCATTTGTGTCTTGTATGCGAGAAAAGCTACTACTGAGCATGCAAAGACAGTATTTAATTTTCCAGAGCACTCAGCCATAAATATTGTAGTGATAAGGTTCAGAACGATTCTTACATCATGTGATGCAATGGGCCTGGTTTGGAATTTTGTAAATAGGGCACTGCATTGCAGATTTTTCCTTTTCAGGCTCTTATTCTTTTTCAGCTAGATACGCAAGGAATTTAGATACTGCTGAATATTAAGGTGATAATGCCCCTTTTTCCAGTAGTTTGCCTGATATTTTGCATTCTTGGGAAAATTCCTTCTTTAGCCTATGTTGGTTCAACAGAACTGTCACACTTTGAAAATACTGAGCGTTGTCTTTATTTTTGTTTCTTTTCAGGCATATCCAGAACATTAGTGAGATCAAAACAGATGTTGGCAAGGCCAGAGCCTGGGTTCGTCTCTCCATGGAAAAGAAGTTGCTTTCTAGGCATTTAAAACAGCTGCTTTCAGATCATGAACTCACAAAGTAAGATGGTTTATCTTGGGCAAAGCTTTTAAAAATTAAGCCTGTTTAGTTGTTTGACTTCAAAAACCAAGAAGTGCCTATTCTTCCATCCGCTCAGCAGTGTGCAAAAGGCATAGAACAAACCAGCCTTCCGTGCATGTCTCACCTGTGTATGAGCTATTTGGGAGTTGTGGTTCAGTGCTGGGGTTTTTCAGATACAGAATCAGTTTTGTCAGTGTAGACAATGTGCGACTTTGAGGTGAAATCTTCAAAATTTACTAGGGATTAAATAGGGTGTAAGTCCAAACACCACTACTTTGCTGAGTCAAGTTTTTATCTTGGCCCCCTTTCTATAACTGTGGGATACTTTATTTTCCTTTGATTGTTTGTCATGCATTACGAAAACACACGAAGTCAAGCTTAAGTCCTTGTATGCAGTTCTGTCACAATATGAAGAGTGTGAAGGCACAACCAGATGTGCTTCTGTGGTTCTTGTTAGTGTGCCTCAAAGTGACTGTTCCTTAGCTTCTCACTTCTCTCTCCAGATCTGAAACTTTCTTGTAACTCCTTCCAATGCCAAGTAAAATAATGCAGTTAAAAGAAACTTCTGGTGTGGTTTAAGAGAGTGGATGAATGGTGTACATGCAGTACTCTGAGGGTGACTAGGAAGGCTGTAATGATCAGTTCTTGCATTTCATTTTGGGGCAGAAAGCTCAAAATGAGATCTGGTGATCTTTTGAAGTCTTCCATCTAAATCTCTCTGAGCATGATCGTATACATGTCTAGATCAAAATGACAGTGTCTCAGCTTTGTTTCTCCTTTCTACACAGTAAAGTTTTTGCATTTATAGCCTGCTTAAGAACAAAAGGTGAATTGCGTTCGTAATAGTAAAATGTTTGCTATAATGATAAATTTTTTGTTTTTATTACTTCTCCTAAACATTTCAAAATATGTGACTTTCAATTCCTTGTATAGGAAGTCATAAATAAATTATGAAAAAACCCAACCATTGAGACCCAAAACACTATTTGAAGAGTAAATGTACTATAGGAAGAAAATGGGAGAAGTATATGAAGTGGGTGGGGAGGGGCATGTGAGTGAAAACTGTGGACTTAAACCTGGAGGGAGTTCCAAATATTGCTGGCTTAAACTCTGTCAAAAGTGTTAGTGCTTCTTGTAAGTACACATCTTGAAATACAGAAGGAGAAATGGTCAGCGCAAAGACTTAGTGATGCCCACAGCACATATGCATTTTATTATCTTTGTAAACATAAATAATTATTTTGTAAATAGTTACACAAATCAGAGTACAGGCCATATTTAATACTGATTGTATTAGGAGTAACAATTTGAGGTTTATTTAGCATAACCTGTGCAGAAAAAAAAAATGTATTGCTGATAAGGTTGGATATACAGTTAGCTCTGTGGAAATTAAAGGTTCTTTTGTATGGACCCTAGTAATTGTCATCAGCTTTAATTGAAGACTTCTTTCTGGAGAAAGCTTAACCTCTGCTGTCTATTCTTCTTTTCCTCTCCTCCCACTCACACCACCTTATAAAAAAATTACATCCCTCCCCCAGTTCCCCAAACCCCAACTGTGAATTATTTGAGATTTGCCTCGTATTGAATTGTGTTGGACTTTCTGGTGAAGCTGCGGCCTTCCAAGAACGAGCAAGAAAAAGCTGAAGGACAGAGTGAGAACAGCTAATAAATCTACCTGTGTCTCTAAATTAAGGTTAGGCCTCTCCAGTGAAGTCAACAGTCCAGATCAGGTTAAATTTAGCAGTGCTTGTGCCTTGCAGAACAAGTGCTGTGAGAGGACTCACCACACACCACCACACTCTACACCCCCACCCACCAAAAAAAAAAAAAAAAAAAGATAAAACCCCTAACTTTCTTACCATTGGCCAATGCACTGTTCATCTGTCACACATTCTGATTCTCTAGGACAGAGTGAGACAGCAGCAAAAATATGTTTAAAATAAAGGTGACAAGCAAAGGAGCGACTTGCACAGGAATGACGTCAATTCTTTGTAATCCTATGTGCTTTGTGTTGCATATTTACATATCCTACTTGAAGAAAGGTGTTCTAGGCAGCAGGGATTTAAAGTATTCTTCATTTGTTTTTAGAGGAAGCAGTGCCACATTCAGTGAGGTACTGAAAGTAATTGTGCAACTTCTGCCATTGTACAATTAACATGATTGTGCATTGTTCTTTTCTGAAGAAACTGATAGATATTTTGGTTAAACTCTTCATTTGGTATTTGCTAAAAAAAATAAGAAAACTGAAACGTTTGGTTTCTTTCTAGTCTGCGAAGGGACTAGAGTTAGGAAACAGAAGGAAATCACATAGCTTCACTCCCCTGAGACCTGTACGTGCACAAGTAAACTGAGAAATCTTACATTTTGAAAAGGCAGGACGGCACATACCCTTGTGGACAGGCTGTCTAAATATGTGGTTCAGGCTGTTCGAATGAAGCATGGACAGGGTCACTCATGAGACCTTTGTGGGTTTGCTGCTCTCGTGGCTACAGGCAGGTTATGTTGATTTGAGGCTCATCAGTATCTTTATTTCCATTGAACATTTCCTGTCAATCCCTAGTGTTATGTTTGTTATGTAAGTGAGAATGTGTGTGTGTGAATCATCATTGATTTGTTTTGCAAATTTCTGGCTTGTGAGTCACTTGCTGACTTTTTTGGTAACTGATATCTGAAACTGAGGGGAGTTGTCAGGACGCCCTCCTGGCAGGAACAACCTATCCATGGCCGTGTCAGCATTTCTAACACCTAATTCATGCATTCGTGATGTTTGGAATATTCCTCTAGTGTCAGTTGGATTTTGATGTGTCTTGGCATGCTCTTCTTTTATGTTTATTCACCAACACTAGCATTATTTATTTTTTGCATAATTAACAAAAATAGTGCAGATTGCTATGTACAAGTGAGTAAGTTTAGGAGTATTTTTCCCGTCAAAAGTTGCACTTGAAAAGGTTGAGATTGTAAATTCTTTTCAAGGTTTCTCAATTCCAAGTCTTGCAGTGTTAAATTCTCTAATGTGTTTGAGTCATTGCAATAAGTGTATAAGATTGTTTCCATTTACAGTGTGTTCTTGTGCAGAGGTGTTAGTGTCTCCACTAGTGAGAGACAGCTACTGAGAGACATCTTTTGATATTCCCACTTAAAAGAAGTCACAGTTCTGTGTGGCGTTGCAGTCCTAGCAAAGAGTTTGCAACCTGGTAGAAGGGAACAGTAGGACTTTAGGCCACCTTTGCATATTTCTGATTTTGCTTATGTCAGGAGCTGTGTACAGTGAAGCTGTTCCCTAGGAACAGGAGGTAGGAGAAGACCCTAAGACCACCCTAAACTTTGCTTTTGGGGAGTAGAAAGTAGTGTGAAGTACTGGACTGATGCACTTGGGAGACTTCAGACTTGCAGTCTCTCGACATATCTTGGCACATTAAATACTGTTGGCTCTACCAGTATCGCTTGTCATTTGTAATCACTTGCACAGTCTTCATAGTTTACCTGATAAATATGCACAATAGAAAACATTTCACTGAATGGATCTTGTTACTATGACAGATTATTTGTTTTGCTTTGTCAGAAAACTCTACAAGCGTTATGCATTCCTGCGCTGTGATGATGAGAAAGAACAATTCTTATATCATCTCCTGTCATTCAACGCTGTTGATTACTTTTGCTTTACCAATGTTTTCACAACAATCTGTGAGTATTTGCTTTCCCTGGAACTCTGATTTCCAGATTTGGTTGGGTCCTTATCCAAAATTCTAAGCAGCTCTGACCAACATGCCTTAATGTAAGATGTAATTACAGAATCACAGAATTGCAGAATGTTAGGGATTGGAAGGGACCTCGAAAGATCATCTAGTCCAATCCGCCTGCCAGGGCAGGAACACCTAGGTGGGGTTACACAGGAAGGCGTCCAGGCGGGTTTTCAATGTCTCCAGAGAAGAAGACTTCCACAACCTCCCTGGGCAGCCTGTTCCAGTGTTCCGTCACCCTCACTGAGAAGAAGTTTCTTCTCAAATTTAAGGGGAACCTCTTGTGTTCCAGCTTGAACCCATTACCCCTTGTCTTACTGTTGGTTGTCACCGAGAAGAGCCTGGCTCCATCCTCGTGACACCCACCCTTTATATATTTATAAACATTGATGAGGTCACCTCTCAGTCTCCTCTTCTCCAAGAAGATTGTTCTGCTTTCTTCCTAGTGTCCATCTGTGTATGTTGTATCACTATTTCTGCAGTCCTCCCTGCTGGGCAGTGGTGTGTCTGTGCATCACTAAAGGCTTTTGTTTCTAATTTGGTAAAACATGCAGCTTGAATCCTTTTAATTGGGCAAGAGTTCTCAACTGAAAATTTTGTGGTGGGCTTGTTTGCATCGTACTAAACAAAACAGTATGTATTATTCATTATCAAGGTAAAAATATTAACTTAGCACATGCTAGGAATTCAAAATAAAACAAAAAAACTTGCCCTTTTCCATGCTTAGCCTACTTTCCCATATGCTTGTGTCTGAGTTTGGGATAACAATGAAATTCCCATTGAGGGCTGCGTCAGAACTCTGCACCCATTGAAGAACTTTTTTTTTTTAATTAAAAAAAAAAAGATGCCCTAGAGAAACTTTTAACCTGTTGTTGCTGATGCTTAAGTGTGTTACAGAGTTCTCATGTAAAACTGGGGGTGGGGTTATGTGAAAGGACCTCTCTGGCCCCAGGGTAAGAATCACCCTTGATGGTACGTTATGATCCATATTTGTGTATACGAAAGACAAAGCGGGCAGATGTCTGAGCAAAATTGTTTTTGATCTTGTGGGCAAGTTCTGGACAATGCTAAAATCCAGTCTGCTGGATGCAGTTAAATTGTCACTTTAAGACTATCATCACAGAAAATAAAAAGGGAAACACTTTAATTCATTCTTAAATGCTACGAGCATCCAGCTTTTAAGAAAATCCAACCACCGAATGCTTTCTTGAGGGCACTGACAGCTGAGGAGACATTGAGGGAAAAATGTATTAAACACCTCAGCGGAAAAGCCCTAACTGTAATCTGTTTATGCACTATAAAAGAAGGGCAGATTGCCAAGAAACCCAATGACCATCCAGATAGTTGGATTTTGTTATCAAGGTTTGGTTAATAGAGGGTTGTGCCTGAGACACTAGGTGATGGAAGAGCACACGCACTTCCTCAGGAGCACGTGCCTCCCGAGTCAGGGGAGGGACTGTAACTCCGGTGATACCGTGTTGGACTAGTCCCTGGAAAACCAGGGGACCAGAAGGTGTTTGAGCATGTGTGGTGCCAGTTGAGGGGGGAAAGTTTTTTATTCTTTTTAAAATCAAGAAATCTTGGCGTATAACTAAGAGCAACGTGTTACAGAGAAGCTCGCAGCATTATAATGTATTTTCACTGGATTTGTTCGGCCACAGTAGCGAATGCTGCTGCAAGCAAACCCTGCTAACAAAGGCTTTGGTTAGTAATTGAGCAGGAATCGGTGTTAGTTGTGTAGTGTGCACGCCTGCACACGCAAACGCAGGCAGTTTGGAGTTGAGCATTGAGTTGCATGCCGAGTTACAGTGTAGTCCTGGACACCTGAATATTCTGTCGTTTTTGTCTTGCAGCTGGGGACAAGTAACCATCTTCATTACATGTTTTGAAGCTGGTGAATGAAAAATTTTTATACCCGTATGAAGACATTATTCCATCCATATTTCTTTTTTCACTTGACAGTGTTTCTCTATCAGCTCTGATTATTAATAACTGGTTATGTGTACACTTCCTGATTGTCAATCAGTGCTTAGTGTGCAAGTGTTAGCATGATTAAAATAGCAGTGCTGATGTTGTTTTAACATTTCATGGTACTGCGGAATTATTTTATGACATATCTTTCCCCGCCTCTCTTCATTAAAGAGGTTACATAATTACCCTTCTTCATTTTTGAAGTGTTATTTCTTGTGTTTGCAGTGATACCATACCATATATTGATTGTTCCTAGCAAGAAACTTGGTGGCTCAATGTTTACAGCCAATCCTTGGATCTGTATCTCGGGAGAACTGGGTGAAACAGGAGTCCTGCAGATTCCCAGGAATATATTAGAAATGACTTTTGAGGTTTGTATTGCTTGATACAAAAAAGTGCTTTGGATGTTCTGTTTGTTCAGTTTTAAATTCTCCTCTAGCTGTACCATCTTGCCATACATTTCATATCTTTAGTCTATGTGGTGAATTGCAAATTCTTCCTCTGCCTGTACATGGCAAATTTGATCTATATTTAATAACATACAGAGCAAAATGACTGACAAATCCTTAGTGCAAGGATGGACAAGGCTTTCTTTATAGTATAACTTTGTGTTGTGATGGCTGGAGGTGTCATATCCTCTTCTGTTGGAAGCAAATAAGTCACTCTCCTCTGATTTTTGTGTGTGTGCACATTGGGTAAAATTTAATGGGAAAAATCTAGTTCAACTGATATTATCTCTGCTCATCAGAATAGTATTTAGCAAAACAAAGCAACCTACCACTAAAAAGCCCAGAATCAATCATGCAGTCAGAAAAGGACAACTACATTTCTGATTCCCTGTCTCTTTCAGTTTACTCTGACAAACTCTTTGTTTAATTTGCAGTGCCAGAACCTGGGAAAACTGACCACAGTGCAAATAGGACATGATAATTCAGGGCTGTATGCCAAGTGGCTAGTGGAATATGTTATGGTCAGAAATGAAATAACAGGGCATACTTACAAGTAAGTATCATCCTGACATTTCCTGTTGGGTAAGTAGAATTTCTGCAGGGAGCTGGCACAGTAGGACTTGTTTGATTAGAAAGGTCTTACCTCCCGGGATGCTGTGTCTACGGCTGCCGTTACCTGAAGGCATAGAAAGGTCATTTGGCTTCTGGCATTAAACAAGTCATGATTCTTACAAAATTAAACAGACTTTTTGGTTTGCAGATGCTCACATCTAGCCTCAAAACATTGGTGAAGAAGATGAGTTCACTATTGTGCATCTTAAAAATAATCTGCCTTGAGCCCAAGGAAGAAATAGCAAGTTAGAGCTTGATGCTTACCAAATATGGGTGGTATTTTGTGTTGAGTGCTCTAGATGTTATAGGAGAGGCCTTTGGACAGAAACTGGAGCACAAGGGCTTATGAGGGTTAGAAACCTGTGTTTGCATAGTGAAAGTAAAGAAATGAATTAAATTTATTTGTTAGGTACAGCATAGTTTGATGCCTTGTCCTTTGTTTAGAGAAACTGTCAGGCTCATGTTGATGACAAACTGGCAGGTGAGTCCACTCAGTTCTCCATGACAGTTTGTTTGTAATTAAATGAAGAGACAAGATTCTATTTTTGAATGCTGTTCAGTTTTCTGATTAAGCTGTTTAAACTGACATCAACATTGGTTCATAGAAAGTGACAATGAGCAAGTGAGCCCACGTCCGATTTAATATCCCAATTTCAATATATGTGTTGGTGTTTTGCCATTTAAGGATATGTTTGAAGGTTTTTTGTGGCTGGCCTGCAATGAAAGCAAAAGTGTATTTCACAACCCATCTATAGTGTGTAGTAGGTCTTCCCCTTCTACCTCTTTTTTGTCTTCAGCCCTGAAATCATATGCTACATATAGGACACGAGACAAAATCTGCCACTATTTGCTTTGCGGATCATCCAGTGCGACATTTAGCACAAAACTTAGAACTGCAAAGCTGTTTTACTTTTGCTCCCTCTGCTGGCAAATGCCAAAACCAAGACTCTGTTGCTAGATGAGTGAAGTATTTCTAATAACTATACTAGCAGAATTTGGGTTTTATGCAACTGCAGTTTAAAGTCTACGGCATGGAATTGAATCTGAGTTGAAGGTCTTGATTCAAATATCTCCTTTATGTTCTTAGGTTTCCCTGTGGAAGGTGGCTTGGCAAGGGAATGGATGATGGCAGCTTAGAGAGGATCCTGGTGGGAGAGTTGCTGACTTCCCACACGGAGGCTGATGAGCGGCAGTGCCGAACCCCTCCTTTGCAGCAGTCACCAAGCATGATCAGAAGATTTGTCACTATATCGCCAAACAATAAGCCAAGTGAGTGGTGGGGCATGTCTTGGCTCATACTATTCTGCATTATCACCTGAGGAGAGCTGCTTGCAAACAGCACTGTAGGCTTTCTTGTGTTTTAGAACTGTAGGTTGGAGAGGACCTGTGAAAACCCCTGCTCAAAGTCCAGCTAACTTCTGAGTTACAATCCTGAGCTACCTGTTCGGTCTACTCAAGTTTTGAAAGTTTCCAAGGACAGAAGGAAGATGTCTTTGGACTCCTGGTCCAGTGCTTAGCTGCCCTAGTTTTTTGTATTCTTGTCCTTCATCTGTGGAATGAATGCTGTGGAGGAAGGTAGAAATTTGCTGTCCTGTCTCTATCCTTCAGGAATGAAAAAGCTTGCTAGTGGTTTCTGTTCATGGGCTTCATTTTTCTGTTGAGATCACTGGTCTGCGGTTGTCTTATTCCAGATAAATCAGGTGGTTACTTTGCTCTCAAGCGTGCCTGGGTTTACAGTGAAACCATCACAGGAGTTATTTCCAGGATGCCCAGGTTTGGTGGTCCTAAACAAAGCACATCTTTTCTTAGCTTTGGGCCCTGGTCTGAAAAGTCACGTGATATGTAAAAAAAACCCAACCTTTCCAGCTGTTGTTGTGTTGAAACGTCACAGTGTTAACTTCAATATAAAAACAAACCATCTAAATTTCTACCTCCTCCACAGTAGAATTGGATTTCTATTACCCATAGTCCAGCACCTTTTCACCAACAGCATAGGTTATACTATTTCGCGCTCCTCTTCCTTTTTTGTGGTATACCTTATTGCTCATGCACAGATACATTTTTTGAAAGCCATTACAAAGTGACTGGATATATTTTTGTATTTTGCAGAGTTAAATACTGGTCAGATACAAGAAGCTATTGGTGAAGCTGTCAACGGTATTGTCAAGCATTTCCACAAGCCAGAGAAGGAGGTGAGGAATTGTGTTGTCTGTATAGTGACACTCCTGTCTTAAAACTCCTATTAGTAAGCGTTGGAAAACATATAACAGAAATAACTAAACGGAATGAACAGCTATCTGTTTGAAAATTCCTTACGTGGAGCACAAATGAGATACTGAGATTACACCGTTGGAATGGTACATCCTCAGGTACCTCTGTTTTGCTGCTAAGTGGAGCATTCTGTTAATTTAAATGTTAACATTCTTAGAAATTGTGTTATTAGTCAAATTCTACTGAGGATTCTACCCGTACCACTGTCAAGGGTGTTGCATCCTGTTTAGTTGTTCTGGATTAACTGGCATTTTGTATCTACATGGAGTACTGGGTAGGTTTTTTATGCCTGTTCATGTTCTGAATAGGAACTTGGCTTTTTTCCTGAGGTTTAGAAATTGCATTAAATGTTTTTATTTATAAGCAAACAATCTGAGGCACCTGCTACAGTGGACCTGTGATCTTTATTACTCAGTAAAAGAGGAGAATATTTTCTTAATTGTCAGCACTGTGGTCATTATTATGGGTAAAACCTGCTCGTGATCTTTATCCTGGCCTTTCTGTGGCTTCATCTGGTGACAACAAGACCCTGAAACTGCTTTCTTCAGCCTTGTTCTTAGCCAGTCCAAGAAATTTTTGACTTGTGAGAACTGGGTCATTCTGTCTGGGGCCACTTTGACAGTAGACTGTAACTTTGGGCACCTCTTTATTCGAAAGCTGGTTTCAGTAATAGAGGCGTGAGACACTTGTGTCGCAGGCTTCCAAACAGAGATAATAATTGTGTGCGTTTTCTGTGTGCTTGACAGAGAGGCAGTCTGACGCTGTTGCTGTGTGGAGAAAGTGGGCTTGTTTCAGCTCTTGAGCAAGTGTTTCAGCATGGATTTAAATCACCGAGACTCTTCAAAAACGTCTTTATTTGGGACTTTTTAGGTAAGTGTGAGGAAGACATACCAGAGCCTGTTTGTGTTGTCGAAGCATATCCATCCAAGTTCCTTATCGTTGCTGCTGTATCTCAGCTGATGTGAAGAGCATTCTTCTTGGAGGCATCTCGGCAGCTGAATTGCCATGAGAGCTCTTACCTCCTTGTACTGGTGAAAGAAAGAGCATCTGTCTTCTACCAAAGTTGTCACTGTACTTAATACAGTAACTGGACCTTGTCCTTCTGGCAGTAATAGTGTAAAACAAACTTTATTAGTGAAGAAGAATTAGTTAAATAAGGTGGTAAACTGGCATATAGTAACCTTGTTCTGAACTGAGCTTAGACAAAGCACTAAATCACATTTTTAAGAGGCTGCATTGCCTTATAAAGCACAACAGATGGATCTACTGCTATTGGTACTTAATGGACATTGTAATAAAGGGGTTATAAGCATAATTTTTTAACACAATAGTCTAGGTCCTTGGACATAGAGCTGAATAAATCAACTGGGTACACAAACACCTTTTAGAAAATGAATTGGTTTTAATAGTGTTTGTGTTTTAAGTACGTACTTTGACATCACTCTGTTCCTTATATCATCATTTTACTGTAATATCTCAAAATTCAGTAGATACTAAAACCTCTTTAGCACTGTTCAGAGGGAAGGAAGCGGAATCCCAGTTTTACATATGGGGAACACAGGACTGAATCAAAGAGAAAAAGCAATGCCTAGATGTAATCATTCAGGAAATTCATGGATGAGCTTTGAATCTAGGCCTTTCAACTTCAACTGCACTTATGTTGATTTGCCAACTGTCCACTACGGGCATCAGACAGCCATATGGATTTGTAAGCATGCTTATGGGGAAAGCATTATGCTGAGGTGGTGTTAAATTTAGTCATCTAAATTTGAAGGTCATAGTGCCTAACTATTCCAAGCACAGAAGAATGATATTTCAGATATTTTAGGACTGCTATGTGCACTGATGAAGCTTTGTTATCTCCCACTGTTCTTTTAAGAAAAAGCACAAACATACTATGAGACCCTGGAGCAGAATGAACTGGTCCCAGAAGAGAACTGGCAGACAAGAGCCAGGAATTTCTGTCGCTTTATCACTGCTATCAACAACACCCCAAGAAACATTGGGAAGGATGGCAAGTTTCAGATGCTGGTGTGTCTTGGAGCCAGGTATAAAGAACTATTATTATTATCATTATGTCAAAAAGATGTTGCGTATTAGTAAGATAAAGCCACACAACTGCAGGGTTGTGCAGTTTGACTGTTACTTACGCAGTTCTTTGATGTAACTAAAGAAGGACAAAGTGAACCATGCCCTGGCTGAGTTCTTAGGAATGTGAAATGTGGGAAATCTGAGATACAAACCTGAGTATCCCAAAGAGCTGAGCAGCTGAATTGACAGAGGAGGGTAGTAGGCTGGTGTGAGTAGCTTCCCTCTCATGTACAGCTAAGAAGGTGGGAAGATAGAAACCCATCCATCAGTGAGGCCTCTCCAGTTTATGGCTGGATGAATTCCCCACCCTGCACCTACTCATGGTATGAGGGAAGCTGGGACTACCTAGGAAGCCTCTTGACAGCAAGGGAACGGAGCAGACTTGTGACTTTGGGCCTGCTTGGGACTTCCAGGCTTCCTGGGAACCCTATCTTTTGATGTGAGGGGTGGAAAGCCTAGAAACACATCTCTCATGGATGCTCTCTATTTAAACTTACTCCCCTTTCCCACCTTGTAAAAGCATGTGGAAGAGGTCTGTTTAGAAGGCAAAGAATAAAAATAATTTAAGTGAAAATGCGAAATTAACTTAGCTTTATTTTTATTTCCAAATTGCAAATTGCCACTTTGTCAGAGACCACCTTCTGCATCACTGGATCGCCCTGCTTGCAGACTGCCCGATCACAGCACAGATGTATGAAGACATAGCACTGATCAAGGATCATACTCTAGTGAATTCTTTGATTCGAGTGCTGCAGACCTTGCAGGAGTTCAACATTACGCTGGAGGCATCTCTTGTCAAAGGAATAGATATTTGACTTCTTGTCCCACAGAAAAAAAAAAAAACAACTATCTTCCAAAAAAAAAAAAAAAAAGCAACAAGGAGTGAATCTCGTTAGTATGCAAAAGTTCTGTCTGCCAGTACATTGTATCGTGAACTTGTTCATGGCCCTAAAACACAAGTTTGACTTTTCTTCAAGGAAACTCCAAAAAATAGTACAGGCAAATGGATAGAAGCTGTAAACTCAATGTAAAAAAGAGGATTTTGGTATAAATCTATTTTAGAGTTTATTTGCTGATTTGCTTTTTACACACTTTCATGTGAAAGAGATAGAGATGAGTATTGTGCAGCTTATTTTAAAGCTGCAGTATTTCCTTGCCATAGAAAATGTGCAGTGAGCCTTTCAGCATTCTGTGAACTTGCCTTCAGATATGCTGTATGTCATAGACCCCAATATATACACTCCATTTCTGCTGAGAAGGCCATTCTATAGTTTTTAAACTAATATTTTATATATTAACATTATTACCAATGTTTGATTTTTAACGTATTGGGTCATGTTCTGCTGCAGGGGAACTACAAATCTGATGTGTGCTTTTTAATGGCTCCAAAGCGCTGATTTGTCAACAAATCATCTTTTCCTTTATTTTTGTTGTCAGTATTATTTTTAGTGAAATCCGGGAGACTGAACCGTGAAATGTGCAGAGATCAAAGTAATATTTTTCATATTGGTACGTAATTGCACAGAAGACATTAAGGGTGTTTTTAACAGATGTTTTTTTATTTATTTAACCTTCATTGTGTTTTGTAAGTTTGTCTTTAAAAAAAAATCTGTGATACAACTGGCTATACTATGTTGCAATTCAGAATTTACAGTGCAGTCCACTTAAATTAAAAACCTGGAATAATTGTGCATAACTCAAAAATGTTTCCACTTGAACCAGCCTTTTGAAGTTTGGGATATGGTTGCTGCTGGTAATTCTCTTAACTGCTAATAAAGAGGGACATGAGTTCCCCAAATGCCAGATGACTAAATAAAGATGTTTATGCCCCTATAAAAAAATAATGGTATACCTTACTAACAAATATAAGAATTTCTTAATTTTTCTGCTAAGACAGTGAGTAGTCAGGTTTTTTTCTCTTCCTTTTAATGAATATGTCTTGGATCCTGTTGTCACAGTCTGATTCATTTGAGATGCTTTTGTTTGTAGCAGAGAAAGCTTTATTCCATTTCTACAATAAAACACAAACATTTTGAAAGTTTAGTTTATTGGAGATCTGGAACTTGGCAAATGCCTAAAGTCATCTCTGTTCATTTGAGTCCTCTGACAAAAATCTCTTTGAAATGAATATGTGACTTAAGAACAGCATCACAGAAATTCAGGGCTATGTGTTTGAGGTCTCCACTGTATAAACTTATCTCAGTATTGTCTCTCTTTTGAGAAGCAGAGTCCAAGTTCTTCAGTTCATCCAATGTTATAGCACCTTTTCTTTACCTACAGCTTAGCCACATCTTGTAATAGTCTTATTTCCATAATTTAAGTATAGCACATGCATTAAATTTTTGACTATTTTAACTTTTGTCCTATTTATTTCATTATTAAACTGAGATGTTCCTTTGTCACTACTTGTCAGAGCAAGATTCTTTTTTGATTTCACAGTAGTGTTAGGAAGATGCAAGGACAGTGTCCAAGCCACTTCTCGTGCTGGGTGGGTGTGAATTGTTTCACAGTCTGGAGCTTACATGAGCATTTCACACTATTTTGTGTGTGCAGGTTGGTGGTGGTTTGTTGTTGTTTTTTGGGGGCTTTTTGTTTGTGGTTTTTTGTTTGGTTTGTTTTGTTTTCCTCCCAGCTTTCCAAGAGCAAAAAGAAAACAGATGTACTTTATTCTGAGAATTTCACGTATTCAACTCAATGTGTTGGGATAATCTTTATATGCTTGCCCCAAATTGCTTATTTATGTATTAATAGTAGCAACCCCCCGCCCCATCTTACAGTGCTTTCAGCTACATTTAAGATGACTTTACTAGGCCTGTGTATTTCACAGGGGATATGTCTATGTAAGAATGGAGGGTTGGATTCATTATTTTGACCTTAACAGATTACTTGATCATGTTAAAATTATGTCTTTCATAGTGTTAAGTATAGATTAATTTTATCTTGCATGGGGTAATTAACCCTGAATTATGGTTTTGGTTTTTTTGTTTGGTTGGTTGGTTTGGTTTTGTTTTGTTTTTCCTTTTTTTTCCCCTTTATTCTCTTTACACAAATTCACCTGGTGTGGAACAATACCATTGGTTTAATGGCGTGCTTTGGTCTGGATCTCTTTGGCCTCAATTATGACAGTTGGTGATACCTGGGCTGGACACAGGCTGGGGTTTGCTGGTTCCCCAGTGGTGGGTTCTTTGACCAGCACGTGAGGATGGAGCTGCCCACCAGTGACAGCAGCCTGTGTGCTGGCTGTCCAGATGCAAAAGGAGGATGCAGAGATCATCTTCCCAGCTCCTCGGTTACTTTGTTTTCACAGGAAAGACCTCTCCATGACAGACCCTTCCTGCTTCTCTCACAGGGGTCTGTGCTTAACCCCGTTAGGATTCAAAGCACTTCTTGCTATGGAGTTCCGAGTCTGGAAGGATTTGCTCCACTGAGAGAGCAGTAGAAGGTTCTGAAATGCAGCAGGAAAAAAAGATGGTTTTGTTTTATCCAGAGGCCACCAAGGAAGACTGAATTATCAAATATAGCTATGTGGTAGCCTGTGCTAGGGTTTTGGGGAGAGATTTGCCTGGCGCATCTGAGATCAGTTTGGTCTGCAGGAGCAGCCATAATCCCTACCACAAACCAGCATGCTTCTGTCACTGATGCAGCGAGTACTGGTCCCGCAGAATCACGTTAGGATCCAGCATTTGCTCCTTCCGTGCCATTCTGCTGAATTGGATGACTCTGTGCAAGAACAAATGTATAGTCAGCGTCTTTTACTCTTTAGAGCTGTGTAAAATCCATCTCCCTTTTTAAAACTTGCATTGTGTTTTATGTTCAGAAATGAGCGGTGGTAACCTTTTTCTGTTACTTTTCTAAAATAAGGGAGCAGGTTTGGTAGGTACAGGTTAATGTGGCTATGCTCTTGTTTGGATTTTTTGGTAACAGTTAATGGGAAAAGATATATATTTTTTTTTTTAAACTGCACACACGCATTCTGTAGAGAGAAACATAATGATAAAAAGTAAGTAGTGCATAATGTTGTAAATATATAGTGCTAAACTGGCCAAATATGTTTACAGGCTGATACTCGATTTGAGAAAAAAAACAAACAGGCTATCACCTGTCAATTATTTGTGCTTCATTGATTAACACTGTCAGAGTTGATACAGTGATACTTTATACAAAAAGAAAATGCAAATTAATAGACTTTGTTTAAATGTAATGAAATACTATGATGATAAGTTTATACAAAAAAAAAGCCTTTACCTGCCATAAACTTTAACTATCTGACATTCTGTAGGTGAAAACATATTCATGAATTGAAGACTATTCCACAACTTTTTCCATTACAAAGAGTATTTTTCAAATGGGACCTACTAGCTGGATGATCCATATTTTTTTTGTGTTTTGAATTGATGAATATTCTAAGATTTCTGCAGTGAAACTATTCAGAGTTAACTTTTTCTGTATATTGTCAAATGATTTTTGTCTGTAGTGCAAAATACTATAGGATACTTGAAAATACTTGAAGATATTGTACATGTACTTCACATCTTTGTAGTTCTTTATTTTATACCTAGAGATTGGCTGTTAAACTAAGATATAACATCAATACCTTATAAACTATATATTTTACTATGTGGGAAAATCACTGGCGCTTTTTTTTTTTTTTTAAGGACAGGCCTTGAAGTTTACATTATAATGACAAAACCAGGTACTGTTTTCCTTTTTTATTTTTCCTGTGACATTTCAATCCATTGGAGATTAAATGTGAATTGGATATACAAAACAGTTTTACAGGTGTAGCTCATTTGCTGAATTGCAATAAAATTGTCTTCTAACATGAAAAATAGCATTTATGTGCTATTTTCTAAAGCCTTTTGTTATAATTTGGCTAATCATCTTCTTTGCGTGACTGCAGGTACGTATGACACTTTAGTATCCAATTTCAGGAGAATTTTTTTGTACAGTTTTGTATCTGGCCCGTGCCTCCCTCCCTGCACCTTCTCGTGAGCGGTTGCCGGTCAGTCTGCCATCAGCAGAAGAGACTCAGGAATCGGGATGGGGACAACAGGAAGGCAAAGGGATTAACTCAGATCTTGGGAAGAGTCTGTGATTACACACACACATGCTGACATTTCTGTTCGTTTTTTGTCCTACCTTAGAACAACTTTTGGTCCTCATAACCAAATTTAGTGGAGGTCTCTAAGTTTTATGGTCTGAAAAATACAGTTAGTCACCTGTATGTACCATGTACTTGACCTTTCTCTTTATGTGAGAGGATCCCTTCAGAGAAGCAGGAACTTTTGGAAATGTAACTATCTGATACTTCAAATATAAGATTAAGTGAAAATACAGCAGTCCTCCACCTCTGAGATTCTGACAACATCTGTAGCACACATGTGTGCCCAAGCATTATTGCCTATATTGCCTGCTTTCTGCTTTTTTTACCCTATTTTTACCCAGGGTAAGATCTAACTTGACAGGTAGTCCCAGAGGAGGTATTACTGGATGGAGGGATTGTACTGGCACAGAGGCAAAAGTACGGTTCCTTCCCCCTCCATTTGCTTTTGGGATGATTTGAAGTACATACTGATGTAGTGGAGCTCTGTGTAATCGTGGTTCATTAGATACCATTCTGCTTATCTCACCTTGAAATTGGTTCTGCCTGCCTTGCTGTATATTAAATCTAGCTTTTAGGTTTGAGTGGAGTAGTAAATAAATGTGAGTGTAACTCCTTTGCAGGTATGCTTTTGTAACCTTTCTATTGCCTGTGTCCTGAAGTCTTGTATGTCAGTTGTGTGAGAAGCAGGGAGACCAAGTAAGTTTTACTCACTTTCATCAGCAGGTGGGTTGGACAAGAGGGGCCTTCAAAGGTCCCTTCCAACCTCAGTCACTGATTCTGTGGTTCCTCCCCACGTACAATGACAGGAACAGGTAAGAAAGCTGAATACCACTTTCCTGGTGTTGTATGGTTGCCGCCATTCCTTAGTAGACCAGTGTCTGCAAAAAAGAGCTCATCCTTCATGTGCACTGTTTTTCCTGTTGTTTAGGGAGCTGCCATCTCCTTTGTCAGCTATAGCCAGAGAGACTGGCTTATTCTTCTGACCTGCATGTTAGTAATGGCTAAATTCTGCTTTGACAAATTGCTGTTTTGAAGCTGACAAATGGAGAAGGTAATTTTCTCAGCCTGAGAACACTGGTTCAGGTTAGAGCTGTTCCGAAGTTGGTGGGGTTCACTCTGTCAAACTGTACGAGATCATCACTGGATGTTTTAAACCATCAGCAAAAATGCCGAAGGGAAGGAGTTTCATTATGCGAGGTATCGCTGCTTCTTTCACCTCTCTCTGTTTCTCCCCCCACCCCACCCCTGCTCCCACCTTAGTCTGTGGTGGAAGCTTTTTTAAGCAAAACAAACTAAAAAGTGTTAAGATCTGTCTTGAGGGAACCACATCACTTCTTCCTGAGCTGGTGGTGGTTCTGCACTACTAACAGCTGATGGTGTCGTCCTGTGGGCTCACTGATGCTGAGGGAGAGCTCAGCCTGCCTCATGCTCTGATGTGGTGCTGGTGGCCTGAGCCTAGGACAGGTCTAGGGGGCTGCAGTCATGAACTTGGTACCTGCTGCCAGGTGTGCCGCACTTGTCTGAGATGCCAAACATGCCTCGCTTGGAAACTGAGACCATCTTGGTTCCCTGGACTTATTAGACCTGCTGCTTCTAATTCCTCTGCAGGGCACGACGAGGATGGACATGTGACAGGCCTGGATGGAGCTGTGAGGTGAGCACGGCTTCAGAAACACATTCACTTCGTCACCATCATTCAGGTGGCCTCGAATCTTTCCGATTTCCTGCAAGGAGAAGGAACAAAAAAAGAACAGGGGCCTTGGTGAGAAAAATGTGTTGTGCAACTGCTGGGTTCACAGTGCTTTTCCAAATGTCCCGTCCAAGGTGATTTTATAGAAGGTGATGCTTATTAACGTCTGTTGGTGAGGAGAGTTTGGGGGCAAGACAATGATCGTCTTGTTGACTAACTGCTCCAAACACATGGATCTGCAAATATGCTCGTGTTGTGATTTGTTGTAGTGATGACTTGGAAAGTTCTTACAAAGTACAAATGTTGAAGAGCTGCACCCAACGATCTTTGTTTAAAAGTTACTGCACAGAGCAAAAAGTCTTATTTTTTCCTTATTAACTCAAAGACATATATTCATTAATAGAACATACTGTATTCAGTCCTGCAATAAACAGGAACTTTTCTTCATTTCAGTGACAGTGGCATTTTAAGCTACAGATCCTACAACACTTAAAATATCACTGATATATCTGATGTTTGTTTTAGGCAAGTTTTTCTACCTGTGGCGTAAAAAGACTTAGATAAGGAGTATAAATGACATGGGAGGGTCTTCTAGACACCTTATGAGCAGAGGAGCCCTGGATTTCCTCTCTGAGATAAGCCATGTGCAGGTCCTGCTCCCAATGAAAGCCACCGTTAAATTGCAAACTGCTGATTCCTGGAGGTGTGTTATGTTGAACTCATTTGGTAGCTTGGAAAACCCTTGGATACTTAAGATGGAAAGTGTAAGTGCAAAAGTTTGATTCATTTCAAAGGAAAACAATTGTTCAAAACCCAGTATACATACAGTGATGAGTAAGATGTGTATGAAAAGCACTGGAATAATTAAATATTTTAAAGTATTTCCTCACTTGTCTGTCTGCCCCTTTCCCTTTTTTGTTCTGGCATCTCCACCCACTCCCCGGTTGTTTTTGGCTTCTGTCACAAACACTCATTACGCTCGCTCAGTCATGTTAAATTTTGGGTCAATACGATGCCTGTTGCTCAGCCCAGCAGACCCACTACTTCTCACTACATTAAACTACAAATGAAATAGTAATCTTCAAAAGCAGTCTTCAAATAACGTTTGCTTATAATTAAATAAGAAAATTTAACAAGGATTATTAAGCATGGAGCAGTTTTAATCTCAAATTTTCAGACAGAAGTATTCAACTCAGGAGATCAAGCGCAGAATTTCTGGAGCAGTTTTTACATCCAACTACTCCCTGGCAGCTTATTCTTTATCTCTCAATGTGAAGGAACTTCAGGTGATGCTGACTGTGGAGGGCAGGGGGGAACTGGGGATCTTGGCTGTGCAGAAGGTCCTTTGGAGCAGCACACACTGTTTGTAGCAGTGTTGTGTTCCTGGCAGTCCAAAGGGATCCAACAGTGTTAGTGGAAGGAAGTTTGAGGTTTTGCAAGATTATAAGGTAGCACGCACCTTGGTACAATTGGAAAAAGCAGATGAGGTTTCTGATGCGCAGCCTTTCTCCAAACATAAACCAGCCGAACCTCTCTCCCCAAAGCATCTCTGAAGCATAACTAATGGGGCTCTGGTCCATGCAACACTGAGAAAATTTAGTATGAGGTTGAGATACTGTATATTATCTAGGTCAGCAAAATAGGATCTGTATGCATAGTGTGTGAAAATATCTTGTTTGCATACACTTCTTGCAGATATGTTCCGGTAGCTATTTTCCTCCCTAAAACGTTACGATTTTGTTTTATTTTTAATTGCTAACAAAAAACCCCAAACTGTTATTTGGGATCTCTTCCTGTTGAACTGCTTCTGGTATGTTTGGTTTTCTTTCATCATACTTAAATTATTGCTGAAGTTGTCTTAAGAATTTTTCTAGCTTCTGTCTCCCAGTAAAGATCTTAATACCCAGTGTGGTCATCTGTCATTGTGACCCTAAAGTTGGATAGAAATAGTTAAGAAGGCTACAGAAAGATGTCTGACTTATGTCTGAGCTTCTGTCTGTTTTGTGCCTTTGAAGAGATATTTTAATAGCAATTCTTCATGAGTACTATATATGAAATAATAGCTAGGATCCTTCACAAAGCACTTTGAGATTTATATGTAAGAAATGGTTTCATTAACTAAGATAAAATTAATACTGTTCCTCTTTGTTTTCCAAGCTGTGTTGAGACCTTTTGATCTAACTCGGGCATTCCCAAATATTCATGTGTGACTTTATATTTTAGTTTACAGAAGTAATTAAGATGCTTTGCTTGTACCATGTCTCAGCAAGCTTTAGTTATTTGGGAATATGGCTCTTCACTGTCCCTTACTGGTTGATTGGTTGGTTTGTTTTTTCTGCTACACTCTTCATGTGTGGATTTTATGTCTTTTGTCAAATCTTGTGATGAATTTTAATTAAATGAATATTGGTCAAGTTCATTGAGGAACCTTGACTGGAAAGTGCTTAAAAAACGCAACAGCTTTTCTGTGAGGTAGCTTGTAGTCACATGCCTCAATGGGAGATGGCTTCTCTGTGCATTTGGGAAAGTTGTTTGTAGAGACATCTTGACTGACAGCCCCGGAGGAGAGGTGTGTGGTGTTCCAAAGTGTGATTGTTTATTCATGAGAACATGGAAACTGCCAAGAAGGTCTTCATTCATTTATTACTTTCTGTTGGAAGGAGAAGCTTGGTCTGTGGTGTGGGGCTGGAGAATCCTCGGAGTGTTTAATCAGAAGCTTTATGCATTTATAGACAAGTTTGACTAAGACTGAAACTGTCCAGAAGATACAATAGGTTGTTTCTCACTGGATTTTAGAAGAGAATAACTTTGATCATTTCAAAAGCAATGAAGCCTGATGCTCCAGTGAGAAAGGAAAGTGGTAATTTATAGCTACCATTAAGGAAACAAAGACAAAGACTGAGGGAAAAGTTTCACTCTGAAGATTTACTAATGTGTATAAACCACCCTTACAAGTAGAAATAGCTTGGTATTTCTCACAGAACAAAACAAAAGAGAAAAGGCAGCGAAATGGGGATGGGAGGGAGGAGCGGAAAAGAATACTGCCTGCTTTCAGCTTGCACCATGAAAGGTCAAACAACATTTAGGAAACTACAATTTCAGTGAATAATGGATAGGCCACTTTTACCTGCCAAAGGAAGGACAGCTGTGAGAGATCCCTGGCTGGGAAAGGAGGTGGGATGGGACTGATGGGGATGTTGTGAATCCTGATACAGCCTTTGGAGGGGGAATTCACAGGCTCCAGTGGGGTGTAATTACTTGGTAAAAACTGTAATATTTTATTTTTAAAGAAACAAGCGAGACTGGAGTTGTGTACATCTGCGTTGTGACAGGATGCAGGCATCCACGATCTTTGCGTGGGCTTGTCTCTACTAGAAAGAGACCGTTTCACGGGCGCTCCCGAAAGGGGAGCCCCGGTTCAAATACACTTGCCGCTGGCACCCACGGTCTGCGTGTGAGGTATTTCGTGTGCCCCCGGGAGACGTCGGCTCTCCGGGACATCTGTGTTTGGGGCGTTGCGCAGGTGTTTGAACGCCGGTGCGGGGGGTGGGTGCGCTGGTGCGGCGCACGGCGGGTTTCCGTGTGGGATGGGGCGGATCGTGCGCCGGGGCTGCGCTCGTCGCCTCCGGGTGCCGCCGGGCGGCCCGCGGGGAGGGCAGGGAGGCCCGGGCGGGGAGGCCCGCCCAGCCCCCGCCGCCCCGCTCCCGCTGTCAGTGCGAGGCGGGCCGGCCGCCCGCAGACACCTCCCTCCGCCGCCGCCTCCTCCCGCCCGGCGGCGGCAGCACCAGCGCAGCCTCCGCCGCCGCAGCGCCATCGATGGGGTCCGGCGGCCGCCGCGGCGCGGCGGGGGCGCGGGCGCTGCCGCTGCTGCTCCTGCTGCTGCCCGCACCGGGCGCCCCCGCCGCCCTGGCCCTGCCCGGTGAGTGCCGCCCGCCGCTCGCCTTCAGCCCCGGACAGCGGCTCCCCCCGGGGCACCGGGCGCTACCGGCTGTCCCCTCGGGGCGCCGGGCCATCGCTGCCCGGGGGGCAAAGCCCGGGGCAGGGGGGCGGGAGGGTGAGGCTGTTCCCGAGGTGCGGCTGCTGGCGGGATGAGCGGGGACCCTTCCCCAGGCCGGCGGTCGCTCCTCGCGGGGCGCCGCGGGCGCCGCTGGTGACTTTGAAGTGCCGGTTTGCAGGCGGTCTCGTCCGGGAGCGCGGCTGACCCCCGGGGTAGGGCACCTGGTTAGCGCCTCACCTTTGCCGAAGGAGCGGGGAAGTGAACTCTGCGGCTTAATCTGCCTTTGGTGGCCGAGGAATAAACCCAGTAATTCTTCCTGCAGCCTCCTCCGCATCGCCTTTACTGCCAAGTTTAAGGCTGTGATGTTTGCTCGCAGCCTCCTTTCTCCAGGGTCTCTCTTCAGCTCAGGCTACTGTCACGACAGGAGAGAATCTCGCTCCCTGCGCCTACTGATTTTTTTAGCCTTCTTTGTGATGCTTCTGTACGCATTAACGCTGGGATTTTTTACTGCTGATCTTCCAAGCGCTGCGGACCGCAGAGGGTCACTGTAAAAAGAAAACGGCGGAACGGCTGTTTGCCGCTGGCGTAGGATCTCGCTGATCTCTCTGTGTCACAGCTTTGAAAGAAGCCCCCTCCCCGGCGTGTGTTTTCTGGGACCCCCCCCTTGCGGGGCCGGTGTGTCCTTCTGCCTCCCTGGCCCGGGCTGGAAGGGGAGAGAGACCTCACTGCACAGGGGTGAGCAGCCAGCGCCTGTGGCTGATGCCGCCTTCTGCCCGCTGGCTTTCCTTCCCCACTCACCCTTTCCTCCTGCCCCGGCTACCCGAATCCCACTGGCTGGAGGCCCCTCAGCGATTCCCTTCACCCCGCCCTGCTTGACTTGCTCCCTCGATTCACCGCACCCCCACTTTTAACGGCTCGATTTTTCTGCTTGGAGAGGAAGCGGGTTCTGCCGCTCTCTGCGGCTGTTTTCCACCTCCTCCTTGCTTTCTGGGGACTCCAGCGCTGTTATCGGTTCTGTGTGCACCTGAGAGCCAGGAGAGAGAACACTGCTGCTCCGGCACTGACTCTTTGCCTTGTTTCCCACTGTCAAACGCCATTAGGAGCTAAAACCAAATGAATATTTTGTGCAGTTGGCAACTGCTGCAGTACCTACAGGCATATTTTGTGATTGGGAGGAAAAAAAAGAAAAAAAAATAGATGAATGCTATAATTGTAAATGGGAGAGGTGCTGGCTGAAATTCCCTGTTAGAAAGTGATTCCTCCTATAAAAAGTGGCCGATTGTTCAAATAGTCACCTTCTGCTGGTACTCCTGCAATTCATCTTGTTGTTTTAGGAGTCACTTTTTGTACCTATGTGGGGTGCTCCTTCTGCAATTCTTCCTTTTAGCCAGTTGCTGGAAATCTTCCTATATCCGTGCAAGAATTCTGTTCTGCTGTAGGAAAAACTTCTGCTGATGTCTTCTGCTGCCTGTAACTTTTCTTCCTCTTCTGTCTGTACTTCTTCATCTCCAGGACTTCCTTCTGTTGGTGTTTCCCTTTCTCTTCATTTTCTCTGCTCTGAAGTTTCCACCTGGATATTGTGCTTCAGTATGCTGTGCTTTGTGATGGCCGGCCAGGTGATTTGGCAATGCTGCTCACCACATACTATAATTATATTTAAAAAGTGGCATTATTTGTAAATTATGCATCTGTTCATTGGTAAGTCAGTCTTTTAACATGTTGGTGGTGACATTGAAAGTATATTTCTGTAAACTCTTGTTAGTTTAAAAAACATTGGGTTTCCTAAGGGTCATGTCACAGATGTGATCAAGAACTCTTTCAATAACTGTATTTTGTTAACCAGAAAGATTACCAGTCTCTGATGAATCTGTGCAAAACTGTCAGCTAAATCTCATGGAGGATCTAGCCCATAATAGATTATTTTGGATGTATTTATAAGTGGATACAAAAGCTTAACACAAGCTTATCTGAATTGCATACAAATACATGTATGTGCAGGTAGAGCATTATACAAATGTAAGTTCAGGTGTGGTCTCTGCATGCTTCTGTCCTGGCTCACACACACATACAATCTGTGCTTGTGCACTGCCAGCAGGTGCTCAGCCTTGTGCCGTCTGGTCAGCGATGTGCACAGGAGACATGTCCTGTCCTCCAGGCCTGAATCTGTCTTTTCACAGATGTGGACGAGTGTGCCCTGGGGCTCGATGACTGTCACCCAGACGCGATTTGTCAAAACACCCCCAAGCTGTACAAGTGCATGTGCAAAGTGGGTTACGCTGGCGAAGGGAAGAAATGTGAAGGTAAAGTGACCGAAGCACTATGCTCTGCCTGTGTCAACATGAGGTATTTCTAGAAAGAGCCGTTAAAATAATTGCTTAGAATACGGAGGGTGATTTTAAATGGAAATAGTAATTTTTTCTGCACCTGAGTTACTTGTTTGCAAAATCAGGGGCAACATTGCATGTCTTTTCACCTAGTAATATCACTTAATCTAATAGTTAGCTTGTTTAACCAGCAGCCGTAAAAACGATAAAGGTAAAGCTGCACGGGAATCTCGGGGCGTTTTGTCACTCTTTAGAAACATTCAGCAAGTAACGCGTTAAGTATAGTCTATTTGCAAGACAATGATGATTTCGGACAGCAGTTGCTGCTCACATTTGCGCAGTCTCATCTCTAGCTGTGCGTAACACTCAGGCAAGCATCCGTCACATTGACTTTTGCTTTATTCCTTAGACATTGATGAATGTGATAACGACTTCAATGGAGGCTGCGTCCACGAGTGTTTCAACATTCCAGGCAATTACCGCTGCACTTGCTACGATGGCTTCATGTTGGCTCACGATGGCCACAACTGCCTGGGTAAGAAGCGTGTTCACGGACGTTTTGAGTGGTGATGCTGACATAACCCTTTAGCTGCACCCACGGGAAATGCGGGGGGATCTGTTGGGCTAAATCGGCTCAGCTAGAGAAGAATGTTATGTTTTGGACTAAGGAATGCCAGGTGCTGATGCGCCATCCCATTTTGGCTCTTTCTCCGTTTGTAAAAGAGAAGGATAATTGTGCTACATTTCTGTTAAGTGCTTTGGGTTAAAATGTGTGAAGGGCCATCTATTATTATGCTAAATGAGTTTATGTAAGAGAACGTGCTATTATTGTCTTTTCTGTTCCCAAATTAGTTTAGGATCAGCTCTCAGGTGTGTTTCTAGGTTTAGAAATCTTTACTACATCTAGAAGGTGCGGGCTTCTCTTACTGTGTCCGAGTGCTTTCAGTCGTGCAAACTGTAAGGAAAAGACAATTAGGAGTGTGCAGGAGCTGTGTGTGATACAGGCTACTGAAGTACAGAGGGACTAAGCCGAATGCTTGGAGTTTCCCTGGGTGGTTAGTGTGAAGCAAAGTATGCAGCTCTGGAAAAGTATTCAACACTGCCTTGACCCTGCATGCACACACACTCACCCTATTTTTCTGTATTTTAAAGACCTTGATAGTTTCCTTCTTTTTGTGCACCAGCAGGTGAAAATCTTTTAAAAATGGGTGAAAAGACCTTGTGGTTTTACCTCGGTAGTATCCTGCAGCACTCAAGGCAGCAGTGTACAGAAATGCAGGAGCTGCCAGCCTGCTGACAGCGTGGTGTGCTGCTGGTGACATTTCCCTGGGACTGGGATGAAGCTGATGAAGCCATCATGCTCCCGGGCCCTGTGCTGGGTACCCTGCGTGGCTCTGCCCTGCACTGTGGTACCTGTCCCATCTGCTTTTTCAGAGATTACTCAGTTTCTCTCTTCTGCTGCAGTGTGGATGTGCCTGGGCAGGCAGCCATGCCCATGTCAGCCAGAGGGAAACTGGCCCTCACAGCACCATTTCAAGACTGTAGTTATGTTGGCTGGGTTGTTTCCCACTATAGCGTATGGCATATCAGTTGGGGGATCAGACCGTCCTGGCCTGTATCTTCAGAAAAGCTCTGGAGTCTCCAGTAGGATTGTGTGGGGTTTCATCTGCTGGGAACTTGGTGTGTACCCAGAGATGAACTTTGTTACAGTGTAAGCAGAGGAGAGGATGAAGTCACCAAGTTCCAAGTATTTCACTAAAGCAAGTAGAGAGGGAAGCAAAATATCTGCTGATACTTCAAAATAATAGGAAGGCCATCTTATTTTTCTCTAGTGTGTTTGTGTAAACACACAGTCGAGTTCAGCTGAAGTTACCATGAAGGGCTGAGTGTGAACCAACACGTTGTCTCTTACAATGACACCAAAGGGGCCGTTCTCTTCGTATCCAGTAGCCCCTCCAGAGCACACTTCAGCTGACTCGTTTGTGATCAGTAAGACCCAGACATAACTCAGACCAAAATCTACCACTTGCTTTGTTACTGGGAAGCTGCTCGGTATTGCATGACAGATTTTTTTTAAAGTAAAATAAAATGTCATTGACATACAATGAAGTTTTTACCACTGACCTGCCAATTTTGAGATGTGATGTAAACTTTAAATAAATATTTTGGCATGCGGCAAATTGGATCACATTTTCTCTTAATCTGTTTACTTACTTTATTCACGCCAGGGTTGCCCTCCTCTCACCCTTATTTTTGAAGATCTCTGCTGTGTGCCTGGGTTTAAGCCAAATAGACAATTACTTGTTGGAAAGAGATGATTTTTTGTAAGCTTTCCAAGGTCTGTAAGACAGAAACATCTGCTGGAGTTCAAATCTGTAGTTCTAAAGACTTATGGTGGCTGTTTATTCATGATTGTTTGCACATTCACATCACTGTAGAATTCTAAAATACTCAGCTTCTCTGTGATGGAGATATGTCAGCTGCTCCTTTTGCTACAACAGGTCACATTCTTTTGCATCCAATTGGCTTACTCATTGCCTTCAGTAGAAATTAAATCTGTTGTAATGCTATGTTATGCTTCTTCCTAAAAGCCTTTCTCTTTCTCCTTTTTTAGAAGTCAGCTGTTTTATGCCAGAAATGCTACAGTGTTAAATTAAAAACATTGTACTATTAGCACAGGAACAATGAACAGAACAGGCTGCAAATATGGTTTTCCACATGAATTTGCAAATGAGACCAATGCTTGGCCTCAGTAATGTTTTCTCCTGTTTTTTAAGGGACTGAGCACTTTAGCTTCCTGTTCAGAGTGACATTTCTGAAAATTAAGATAGGAAAATTTTCTGCTGGTAGTGGTTACAGAAACCTGCGCTTATTAATGGGTAAAATTCCAAACAATTGGAGGTTGGGATGAGCATCCTGTTGTTCAGAGGATTAGCTGAAGTTTTTCTACTCTTTGTTTCTCTTGGTTATCTTGCAAGCAGAGCCTTTCTGTATTCTCTGGTATTGCTGAAGCTCTGAATATTGCAAAATCAACATTAAAACTATTTCCAGAACCTCTGCTCTTGTCCTTGACTGCAGTCAGGCAACACAGCAGCAGCCTTGATGGTAAGTGGTGATGACCTAGAGTTGAGGGAGGAGGATGATAAATGGGACTGAGCATCAGAACAGATGTGATATGTAAATTTTAGCTAGAGTGAAAATAAGGAGCAAAGGATAGGCTTTAAGCTAAATTTATTTTGATGTTTGTATTTTTCTTGTTCCACCTTTGCTTCAGAATGGGAAGCTTTCTGGAAAAACACCTTTTACAGTTTGGATGAGTTTGGGGCCAAAGTTGCGTCCCACTGACCAAGACAGAACCACGTGTGGATGCTCAGCCTAGATGTAACTGTGCTGGGCTGCTGAGCGTTGGTGCTGTCCCGCTGCTCTGAGAGGCAGGGTACGTTCACCAAGGTGGAGTGTAGAGCCTTGATTCTGGCTCCACCGGGGCTACCCTGCCTTAGTTGTAACCAGTAATTCTGGTTAGCTGGCTAATGTTCCTTGGGAGCCCTGCAACTGGGCAAACTGTGAACAGGGGAAGAGCAGCAGCAAATATATAGTTTCCCAAGGGTGACAGCACCACAACAATAGACCAGCCTGGATGGTTACATGCCGAGATGTCTGTACTGCATATTGAGTGGCTGCTGCCAATATGAGTGTGTTGGTGTTAGTACAAAGCTGATCTTTCTCTTTCTCTCTCTTTCAGATACAGATGAATGCATGTTCAACAACGGTGGCTGCCAGCATGTTTGTGTCAACACTGTGGGGAGCTATGAATGTCGTTGTAAGGAAGGGTTCTTTCTAAGCGATAACCAGCATACGTGCATCCACCGCTCAGAAGGTACTGTTCGCTTCCCTCCAGGCACCACGCAGGAGCTTTTGACAGAAGCTAACTACAAAAACTCCAGAGCAGCTTCAAAACTATTTTTAGGTTGAGTTTTTCAAAGCTGAGAAGGGTCTTGAAGTCCTCACTCCTTTTAAAGGGATCAGTGTGTCAGGATCTTCTAAGTGACTTTGAAGCATCTTTGCATCCCTCTGCCCCTTTGATCCCACCTGTACGTCTGCAGTGTTGTGTTTGTTGAGGGCTGTGCTGCTGTAGTCCCAGCGTAC
Organism: Caloenas nicobarica; assembly: GCF_036013445.1. Taxonomy (NCBI): domain Eukaryota; kingdom Metazoa; phylum Chordata; class Aves; order Columbiformes; family Columbidae; genus Caloenas; species Caloenas nicobarica. The sequence goes on along the minus strand of NC_088249.1, from coordinate 56,862,262 downwards.
GTTGTGCTCTGTTGTGCAGCTAAGCTGTGTCCTGACCCAGGGAACGGCAACAAATGGTAGGACAGTGAGTTCTGACCATTTCCGTCGGCTTTAGTTACAGGGCAATATCTGCATTACCTTTGGGTACCTTTTAGATTCCCTGGATGGTGTTTAGGTTTCAGCTAAGAGATTTATTGTTTGTCAGCCCCAAAGGTATTCAAATTGCGTTCTTTGTTTTGAGTAAAACCTTTATGAAGTGAACTTAGAGAGATCAGAGAGCTTTGGATATCTAACGAGACATCAGATTGAACAAAATTATTTTGGGTGCCCTTAGGGAATGCTTTAAAGTGGTTGCTCAGATCAGGGAGTTGTCCATTGAACTGTACAGTGAATATCTTACTATGAAGTATTTAAAGCTGCAAAACTTTCTTTAATCTAAGGCTTATCATTGGCATGACTGTAAGAGGAATCTGAGCATGAATAAACATATCTCACTTAAAAAATCCCCATAGTGAAGAGATCAACATCTATAGACATATATGGCCATCCACAGATTGGTGTGCTGAGGTGGCTGTCATCTGACGCAGCTAATTGATTTTTGTTTAAATTAAGGATTTATATTCTTGACTTCCCTGGTACTGGGCTTGGTCTCATGAGGGTCTGCTGATGAATAGTGGTTCCTCAGGCCATTGCTCGGTTTGCTGCTGCAGGAGCTGAGGCAGGAGTGGGGACGAGCAGGAAGGCTGCAGTGGCGGGACAACGCATTTCTCTTCATGTTTCCTTGCTAGCAGTGGTGTGTGTCTGTGTGTGTGCATGGATGATGAATCTAAGGATGAAAATCGGTTGCTTGAATTCCTTGTCTTGCCTGATGCCAAGGGATGAAAAACTTCCAACTCTTTTTATTCTTCCTTGCTGCTACTTAAGTATCTTCTGTCCTGAAATAACAACAACAGCATTTCCTGTCATTCATATTTGTTCTCTAAATTGTACCTATGGAATTCTACCTCTGTTGTCTTATTTTTAAAGATGCAGTTAATGTCTTTTAACTTTTTGGCAAAGGTGGCCTTTTTTCTATAATACCAAATTTGCACTTAATTTAGCCTTTTTTTTTCCTTTGAAAAACAAGAGGCAAAAAGATGCGCTTTTTTTTCCCCCAAAAAACCTACTAAATTAAATATATTGTTATGGATACCAGTATTAACAAAAAAACCTCTTACTGTTTTTGCATGACATGTTTCATTTCTTTATACCAAAATACAGAACCATTTGTTTTGGTTTTTTGAAAAGCCATTTTTTTCAGATTATCACGCTGTGACTTTCCCTCCCACCTCTCCCCCATTACTGTGAAGACGTGCTCCACGGGATTCCCCGCCTTTTTTTTTTTTACCTTGGGTGGGCAGGTCTGTTGTAAGCCAAATATCATCGCTTTATCTTTCCCCTCACTTTGTTCTCAGCTTTTCTGCTCATCACTAGGTCTTCTGTGCCTTGTGTATGCATTGCTCGGTGGATGTGCTTTATTAACGCTCTTTTGAGACCTCACAGCATTGATCTAAACAGCATTTGGTATCTACAGCCCAGACCATCTATTCAGTTTTGTTTCTTATCTGTACTGTAAGGGAGCATTTCCTTCTCCATCTCCCAGTGTATTTAAGGGGGTGTATACATTAATGCTTGAGAGACCTTCCTAGAAGTCTGTAATACTGGTCTTTACATACACAGAAAAATAGTGAACTGAAGTTGAGACAGGAGAAACAGAGGGACTTAGGGCTGTTGTATTCCTCCTGATGACCAGTGTAACCAGGGAGCCTCAGAGTCGTCTGCTCTTTCAAGCCTATCTGCAATTAGCCTCTGGGTTCCCTGTCACCTACTGGGACATGGGACTCAAGGTCTGGTAGTTATTAGAGGAGAGTTTGATAATTAAAGTTGATTTTTCATCTGATTTGACTGTGGTGGCCTGAAGCACTGGGGTGCTCTGAGGGGTGGGGGGCTTGATGGCTCTGCCAAGCCCCTGCTCCAACCACAGAAACTCAGTGCATCTTGGGAAGATGTGCACAATTCTGGTGTTTTCCTTGGTTGTCTGCTCTGAATGAGCTCTTCATCTATATGTGGGAGAAAGGATTTACTTTGGTTGGCTGTTACAGTGGCTGGCAGGGCAGCCATGCACATATAGCTGGTTTTGGTGTTTAACTTGTTCCATATTAGCGAATACAAAAATTTGAAGGAAAACAGAGTTTTTTCACAAGTAAATATGTAGTACATCCTGTGGTTGCTGTTGCTATGCATGACAAATCTTGCTACTCTCCCTTGTGGTATTTAATTCATAGCTATCTACTTGTTGGGCTGAATCGATGGGAGTGAATTGAACCTGCTACATTTGAAGTCACCGTATGGACTGAAAGCTCATACACAGGGACCATCTCAGCTGTTGCTCTTAGAGTCCTGACTGTGGAGAAGAGTCATAACTAGAAAGCTTTTTGGAAAAAGTTGCCTTAACAAAAGGGTGTAGAAAGCGTGAAAAAAAGACAAATGCATCCCAGTTCCACTGACTATGCTGATGCTCCTTGCCATTTGGCTCTTAGAGGGTGCCTGTGAGAATCTCTGGTAGTTCTTTGTAGAAGTGCATCCCCTCCCTCTGTCCTACTGAGTGTCTGTTTGAATGTGTCCTAAATGGAGGCTCAATGCTCTTAGCGGATTGGTGGTGGCGTCTCTATGTCTTCTGTCTAAAAAAGACAAAGATTTAAACACAGATCATACATGAAAAAGATTAATTTAACGTGACATGATAGGGAAATACCGTGCTGGCTTTTTGCCTGTGTCTTGCCAGCGACAGGAGTGCTCAGATCTTGCTGAGGTTTGGTGGGTAACTTCACCAAGTCCAGTCACCAGAAAGGACTCACCTGGCTTGGGGTCCACTAGGCCAGGCAGGCGCTGGGTCCAGCAGTCTTGGCTGTGAGTGTGGCCATCAGGAGGCTCATCCATCCCAAGACACCTGTGTGTCAGTAGGGCAGGGTCTCCTGCAAGAGAAGTTGTGTTTCTGGGAAGCACATGGAGGGCTTTGACCAAAATTTGTTTGGGCTTTGGTTCTGGACCACAATCTGCCATTGCAACAGCTCTGGAACAATGTGACCTGGCGGACTTTGCGTCCATGAAGAGGTTTGTAGTCACACAGCTTTTATGGTTTTACAGACATTTATTTAATACAACCTAATAAAACGAGGCTGAGTAGGAATCTACCACCTTTGGAAACTAGTAGCAGCTTCATAGTAAATGCTAGAATGTGTGGATGTATGTAGCTTCTATTAAACATTGTCTTTTAGGTCAGCTAGATTTTGGTGGGTTTGGTCATGTTACCTTGTTACACAACTGGTACTTTGTTATTAAAACGTGCCCTGGTTTGGGAAGTGCAGTTTGGGCTTTCTGTGGAGACCTGATTGAATTCTGCTCACTCAGAATGGAGCAATGCCAAACAGAGTATTTAAACCATTGTCTGATCTCACTGAACTTTACCAAAGTACCTGCTCGAAGAGTTTCCCCTTTGGTAGCTCAACAGAGACAAAAAAAAAAAAACCCAAACTTTGTTAACAGAAACTAAGCTGCTAATTCTCTTAATGCTTTCTAACATCTCTGACCTAACAGACCAAACCGTGTTGCATACTTAAGAACAGAAGTGTCACAAAAAGACAAGAGTTAATGAGGCTAATTTGTGGCCTTATAGCTTGTCCCGTTCCTTGACTGACAGCACAATAAGGGATGACAGCTTTCATGTGGGCTCCTTGGGCTGTGTCTGTGTGCTGCAGGGTTTAAGTACAATTGTCTTGTTAGACTTCTACTGAGTCCTCACTGTGGGAAAAGAACCAAAAAGCCAGTAGAGCAGAATAATCTAGGCTCTGCAATATCCATTCTTTTGTTGCTTAAAGCTGTCTTAGTAGAGAAAGGGTTCTGTAGCTTGTGCTTCAGATGGCAAGAATAGTCGTGTGCAGAGCAAGGACCTAATTGAAGTGTAGTGGAATAATGGTGACGAGCTGACCTCTGCTTGCCAATACAGTGGTTTTGTTTCATTTAGTAATACGGCTGCAAAAAGGTGCAAGTTTAAAAATACGTAGGATGTGGAATTGTTCACGCAGTCCCTTTTTAGCAGCATGGCCACCCTTTCATCTTCTATCTGTGCATCTGCTCAGCTCAGTAGAAGTTCACTGAAGTAATGTGGGATAAGCCCTTGCAGCCAAATAGTGTTACTCCGAGTCTTTCAACTGAAGTGTTCTTGCCAAGAGGAAAGAGTGTTTTGGTGTGACGTGTCCTACAAAAGTCAAGGTAGAGCATTTGATGACAAAGGTGTGTTTTCAGTGTACCTGAGGACAGCATTCAGTTGTCTTCTCTCCCAGTTTTGTCACAGTATAGAAGACTTCAGCAAAAATCTGTGGCGTACTGTTAGAAGAAAAAATATTCTTTCAATTTGATCTCCTGATCCCATTTGATAACTGAGCCAGCAGCTGTGTAGTTTAAAGTTGTGTGTGTACAAATTATGTTACCATCTTGCCAATGGCAAAGGCATTGATTTAGCTGAACGATGGGGCAAGGTGAAAAATTTTTGCAATAATTCTAGGAACAATTCCTTTCTGTTTAATTGACTTTAATTTTTTGCAAAGGCCAGACAAGACAGTCTGGCCGTCATTGAGTTCTGGTGCATGAACAGCTTGTAACAGTCAGAGACAAAAATGATAGGATGTTTTTAGGAGATGCACCGAAAGGGAGGAAGTCATGAGTGTCACATTGCTTTTCCATTTGGTTAAAGTAAGCACTGGCGCTGAATTCTGTCCAGCTAGGAAGGTGTGCAGAAATACAGAACACTGTGATAGTCCCTAGTGGGGTTATTTTGGGAAGCATTTATTGGAATCACACACACAAAAAGAACACAAAATGGTTAACAAAAAAAAGGGAATTGACATACAGTCTGCATACAATCTGCACGTCTACCTGGTCACAACTTGGGCACTGCTAAGGTAGGTTATGACTTTGGGAATCTGCTTTGTAGGCCAGTAATTGGAAAAGGGGTGACTTTTGCGACTGTCGGCCTAGGCATTCCTGTGTTGGGTGGCTACTCTTTTAAGCAAAGAAAGAAGAACTTCACTTTAGGCTCTGGTCTTGCCAGATATCAGCCACCTTCCAATTTTTGTGAAAGAAATGAGACCTTATAAACACTGGTATAAAGTGAGGGCGAGAATGCAGATGCTGTACAAATCTAGGGATGTTGCTTTTACTTGCAGTCAAAGAACGTGGGCACGGAAAAGATCACAGATGGAGAAACCTTGGGGCCGTTGACTTTGCAGGATTTGACTTTCTGCCTTTCCTGTCTGTCAGCTTATACTTCTTATCACCATAGGATCTTCCCAGAAGCAGCAGACTGTTGCCTGTGTGTGTATTGAACTGACTTTATCTGACAGCTGCCTGCACACAGAGATGCTGAGGATGCTGATGCACTTGTCCTGTTTTGCAGAAGGCATGAGCTGCATGAATAAAGATCATGGCTGTGCCCACATCTGCAGAGAAACACCCAAAGGAGGAGTTGCCTGTGAATGCCGACCAGGATTTGAACTGTCCAAGAACCAGAGGAGCTGCATTAGTATGCAACATTCTACATATGCTTATGGTTTCCCAAAGTGAACAAATAGTGTTCTGTTTGCAGTGATATGGGATTTGGTATGTTATAGCTAAACTGGGGTCACACACCTAAATTGTGTGCATTTGGATTAAACTAGAATCAGTGGCTTGGCTGGACACTGTCACACTTTGGTTGCTGACGTGTCTGTATTTCAGGGGTTGTGCCATTGTTCGTAATCGTGGGAAGTTCAGCTCTACAAGAGCGATCTGTAGTGTTTCAGTCTCACAGGGCTCTTCAGAAAAGGGGAGTGTTAGGATGGTATATTGGATGGTCAAATGGAGACAAAGTTGCACACTGTCTTTCAAAGATGCTGGATGTATTTGTGAGATGTAACATATTTTCTTCCTAGTAACATGTAATCATGGAAATGGTGGCTGTCAACATACCTGTGATGATGCTGATAATGGGCCTATTTGTGGATGTCACCCCAAGTACATCATGCATGTGGATGGGAAAACCTGCCTGGGTCAGTATACAGTGGAGGGAAGTTGTTTTCCGTTGGTGACTAACTCTGGAGTGGTGTGGTGCTGCTGTGTGTGCATGATTAATGCTCCTCATAATAGTATGGCTAGAAAATGTCAAGAAATCCGAACTAAGAAACCTGCTAATTCATGTGTGAGTTGGTTGGGTCCAGGCAACTTATGCTTCCCTATATAAGTAGCTACCTAAGCCTATAATGATCACTGGTTCTTCTGAAGGACAAAGCCTGTAACTAAGCAAAGAAGATTCCCATCCCTCTAGGATATTTTTGGTTCAGGTTCTTGTATAGCATAAGCCAGAGAGTGTAACCAAGCAGTACATCTGCTAAAACCGGAACTCTGAATTCAATTAAAATACAATTTTTGCAAGGCAGTTAACCAGTAAAGAAAGGACTTAAGATTTATAAACTCTTCCAGTCTCTGGAAGAGTTTGTTGTCTGTTGATTGGAATCAAATGCTCAGGCATAAGTGACTGGTCCTTGTATTAGTCCATGATAGGTGGTGATAATGTGTCTTAACGGAACAGTTCATAACAGCTCAATTAGTTCTTTCATCTTATTGCTGTTCACTACATTCGCAGCATGTCTTCTGTTTTGTTAAGAATACTGAAGTAAACATGAGTTGTAAGGAAGAAAAAAGCCAAGTATTGTCATAGTTTTGACTGAAGAGTCTTCATGGTTTTCATTACTGCTTTCTTGTTAAAAAAAAAAATAATTCTGCCTGGTCAGTTCCAACTGTCTGATAATTCAGCACGTGTTGCAGCTGTTGTCATGTGTGTACGTATTGGAGATTAGATGAGGCTTCTGCTCAGGGCACCTTTACTCATTTGTGGTTTTTATTTTCTTACAGAGAGGGAAGAGGCTGCTGTTGAAATTTCTGAGGGAAACACTACAGCAGGAGCTGATGTGGACAAGAGGGTGAAGCGACGGTTGCTTATGGGTAAGAAGTGCTTATCCAAAATAACTTTGCTGTTTGCTGAATCCTTGTAGATTTAAGTTGTTTTTTGTTTGTTTATTTGTTTGTTTATTTTTTGGCAACCATCATAGTTCTGGGCTGAATTCTGCCTGAGATGCTTCACTCCCTTTAAGGAAATAATGTTATTCCGTAACATATAAGAAACTGTGTACATTGCGATGGTCAGTAGGAGGTGTCAAGAACTTGCCCTTGAAGTAGTGTGTGTTTCCATGGTTCTAATTCACCATGGGAATGCAGTACGTTCCCTTCTGTGCTACAGTTTTCAGCAGGTGACTGTGGAGGAAGCAGTGCTTTACCTGCTTCTCTTCAACTGAAAGGCTACTTCTGCATGGAAGGGTCCAGTAGTGGATTGCATCTGGAAGGGCGTGTTCTATCCTTGTATCTAGAAGGATACAAGGCCATCTTATTCTTCCTAAAGGTGTTCGCACCTGGCCCGGAATGCCAGCCTCTGAGGGTCTGTCGCTACTGGGAAAACACTGGCATGAGGAATGCTCACTGTGGTCTCAGGGCAGCTGCGTCAGTGGATGCCCATCTCTCAAAAGTCCTCACTCCAGGCAGTCAGGCTGATTTACTGTGTTTGTTGGCGTTTGCCACAGAAGTGGCATGGAACATGGAGGCTGGGTAAGAAACTACCAGAATTATAGGGCTAGCTCTGAGCTCCTGAATTAATATTTAAACATCTAAATGAATAGCCTAATTTTCAACAAAAATGACATTTCTGTGGGAAGAGGAAGAAAGAAGAGGCACTCCATCTTCAAGTGGAGGTTGGACACAGCCTCCCGATATTGAATGTGAGATGAAAGACTCTGAGGGAATAAACCAGTAAAGGTCTCAAAACTTCAGAGTAAGTAGCCTATACTTGATGCTGCAGAAAACTAGGAGACAGAGCTAGAAAGAGAGGATTTAAAAAAGCAGATGCGGAAAATGATTTTGCAGCTTTCTGAATCGATGTGTGCTGGATAAAATTGCATTTGTCCAGCCAGGGAAAAGGTTGTTTGAGGTGGTTAGGCCAACTACAAGAGGATGAATGCCAAAGGCTGAGTTATTTCTGTTTAGTTGGATGTGAAGAACTGTATTTTAGGGATGTTCACTAAGAAGGTTTGCTGAGATTTAGATATTGTTTACATAGGGGGAAGTTAGAGGAACATTGGACTTGAGATGGCACCTGAGTTAACAAGCCTGAAGGAACGCTCAGTGTGGGTGTAATCCACCATGACTTGGGAGAACAGGTAGCACATGAAGGTGTGTTGGGAGTGATTTAAGAAAACTAGTTTAGTAGTGCTGAGTGTAACCAAATATCTGAACATTGGTGGGAAGTGTCAGAGGATCAGCCAGGATTGAGTGTGGGCATAAGGAGACAGACTGACAGGAATAAATTCATCATCAAGGAGTGGGGACTTGTGTTCAAGAGTGAGAATATCCAGAGAAAATACATTAGTTTGTGGAGTCTGCAAAAAAATGGATCTAGCTGAGGCAGGGATTTTGCCAAAATATGTATTTAGTAGTTGCTCATGTATGCTAGACTAAATGGGATTACATAGCAGTGTTCATGGGTCTGTGCCTTGTATCACATGATGCTTCTCGTTACCACTATAATATCCACGAGCAAACTTCAACTTTGTCTTGTTGGCTAGAAACGTGCGCAGTAAATAATGGCGGCTGTGATCGTACATGTAAAGATACATCGACTGGAGTTCACTGCAGCTGTCCTGTTGGATTCACACTGCAGTTTGATGGGAAGACATGTAAAGGTGGGTTTTATCCTCATGGACATGTGCGTACCGACACCTTGCTGCAAGGTGTTCATCTCCAGATGAAGGTAATCCAGTGTCCAGAGGAAAGCCAGTATATGTGATCTGACCTAAGAAAGGGCTGCGGCCAGGGGCAGACACATGGTTTCCATCGCATCAGGTGCATCGTGTGCAGAGAATCTCTGCTGCTCTGCTCCCCGTTTTTCCACTTGCACCCCTCCTGCCAAGATGGCCTCATTTTTCACAGGGTATTAGAGCAGTTTGTAAGTAAATATCAGTGTGTAAACAGGGATGTGTGAGTAGAATTACTTATACTGGTCCAAGCAGCTCTAATGAGAGTACTGGAAAGGAGCAAAGAGGCATTTAGGTTGTACATTAGAATACATTTTCCAGTAATTAGACGTTAAGACTGTTCTGCTAGGCAAAAAAAGATGGAATCCCCATGCCTGAGTCAATTAGTATTAGATAAAGAACTAACTCTGATGTTGGCATGAAAAGGACAGAGTAGCTGAGAAAGTCTCCTGTCTGTGATTTCTGCAGAGCTTAGGAAAAGGAAATGGAGAGAATGCTTAAAAAACTAAAACCCGTCAGAGAACATTTAAGTCAAAGCGTTTCCAAACAGAACTTAGGGAAATGGTCTTTTGTGAATACATGTACCCGCATGTAACAGACAGCAATATGTTAAATGAAAGCAAATAACAGTCATGGGGCTGAATGGGCCAGATCATTCTTAAGAGCTGGATCTGATCTTCCTTAAATTTTGTAGCAGTCTCACCAGATTTTGTTTCTGGGCTTCTCTAGCCAATTGGACGTGACTGTTTTCTGGATCTGGCAGTGGAAGTATGTCGAAGGTACTGTGTTTATTTGCTGAAGCACATTTTTTTCGTTACAGATATTGATGAATGCCAGTCCAATAATGGAGGCTGCGATCATTTCTGTAAAAACACTGTTGGCAGTTTTGATTGCAGCTGCAGAAAAGGCTTTAAATTATTAACAGATGAGAAGTCTTGTCAAGGTATGTGCAATGGACAGGCAATAGAAGTAGAACAAATCAGTGTGGCTTGGACATCTGCTACAATGATGAAGTGATAATAGACTCCAGTGTAATTTCCATGCCTCAGGTGTGTTTTTTTTTTCTTAAACAGCTGTTGAATTAATATCGTTGGCTTGATACTATTGTCAGAGGCATGTTTAATGGCACAGTGAACTATTATCTGGAAGTGACAGAGATAGCATCATATTAAAAAGCTCTTTATGAAGATAATGGTTCCCCTCCACTCTATTAAATGATCTTAAAATAATTTACAGGGAAAAACAGACAATATCTCTCTGTCCATCTTACTGACTAGCTCACCATTACAGTGATTTTTTTTTTTTTTTTTTTTTTTTCCTTAATGGGACATTTAGGTACCATGAGTTCATTATTTAAAGAAAAACAATATAAGGTGATCTATGAAAGTATAGGCCTGTAGATGGACTGGAATCACTATTCCCTAAACATCACAGAACACTTTATTTTTAGGATGACATGGATTCCTCCTGAGAGACTTACAAAGCGTATTTGCTTCTCTGTATAATGGTTTGTACATACGGAGTTAGCAATCCTGTTTAAGCTCTTAATTACATTAAAATGTAAAGATCAAAATGGTCTGTGTTTTTGGAAAAGCTACAGTATGAAACAATATAAAGCAAACCAGCCAACTGGGGAGGTGAATAATTCCATTTCCTAGACAACCAGCTCACAGTAATAATGAATTTCAGAAAGCTGAACTGACCAATAGAAAACAATTTTCACCTGGGTTTTTGGTGTATTCTTATCCTTTTAAAATCAGACAAAGAAGGACGAGTATTTCTATGGAACAAACACTATAAAATCATAGATAAGATTTTCAAGACAGTTTGTGGGTTTTTGATGGAATCTGTTTATGAATGTATTTTAAAGACTTGCATCTCTCTTTTGTCCCTGTCACTTCTATTACTTCCCCTAGATGTTTTTCAAAAGTGGTATCTTGAATTGTAGCAAAAAAAAGAATGATGTAATGTGTCAGTGATGTTGCTGTGAACTTTTTTGTCTTTTGCAACATTCTTGCATGGAATACATAATGTACTATCACAGAAGCTTTAGGTGCTTTGGATGGTATAATAAACATTTGGCCCTCAGAAAGTGATGGGAATTTTACCATTCAATTAACTGAGATCATGATCAGGCTACTATATGGATTATGCTTTGCAAAGAAGTGTGCAAAGTAATTGTAATGCCAAAGAAAACTTTCATTGGAGAAAAAAGATCTCAGCAGCTTTTAGAGACAGACATTGAAGTCTAAATATAGAGTATAATGGAAAAAATCACCAAATTATTCCAGTCATCTGTCTTTAGGTGTATCTCAGAGAGCATGGTGATTTTCAGCAGACTTAAATTGGGCACTGCATATTCATATAGCGTTTAAAATGTGGGAGAATGAGGAAAAAACAAAGGCAATACTTTCTTTTGTAAATCTATTTCTGCAGACCTTATGTAGATTTTTCTTAATGAAATAAGAGTTTTGTCAGCATTTTTTTCTCCCATAGAAGAGAAATATTTTATGTTAAACACAGTTGTTAGAAAAGTAGCAGCACTTTTCGTGTTTGCCAAGAAAAAGATTTTTTTTGCAAACTAATTCTTCTTTTAAAAGTTGTAATTTCATAATGCTACATTATTTGCTTTAAAAGAATTTGCTTAGTTTACATAAATCTGCACATCTCTGTGTCCAACTTTGTTGGCTCATCAGTGCTCCCTTGTCAAGCTGAAAGATGCTGATATATCCCTTTAAAACTTGCAGACATTGATGAATGCTCTTTTGAACGGACGTGCGACCACACGTGCATCAATCATCCAGGCACCTTTGAGTGCACTTGTAACAAAGGATATGCTCTCTATGGCTTCACACACTGTGGAGGTGAGTTATTAAAAGACACAGCAGACTGTGATGATAGAGTGCTGTTGCCACAGGGCTAATTAGTGTCTGTGCAAGACACAAGCCTGTGTGTATGCAGCAGGTGTATAGAATAAATATTACTCTTTGTCATGATAAGAAGATACAGCAAAAGTAGAAACTAATTCTGCTTATTCCTCTCTTTACTCAAATGGTTTTCCCTTCCCATCCTGCATCCAGAAAGCACCTGTGACTATTAGAACAAACTGATGGGTATGAAAGCTGTAATTTGGTAGACTTTTCACATGCGGAAGTCACATTGACTTCCATGAAAAGTCAGTGGAATAGGACTTAAAGAATAGGAAGCTCTAGATGACCTAGAAAATGATGATTTTGAAAGCTGCCCTTGTGCATGTGTCAGATCCTCGTGTGATGTAGAATTTAGCTGATGTAGTACCACTGATTTACATTGGCCAAGATTAATACTCTCAAATCTTTTACGTCTTTCCTACAAGAAAAGTTAAAGAAAGATGTTCACAGAAGCTCAATATGTGTGAAGTATTAATATTTCTGGCACAAATTCTCGGAGTTAACATGAGGAAACATGAATAACTGGACACTAAGTGGAATTAAACCTGTTATTTATATAAGCTCTAGGCAAGATGTTACTGACTCCATATGCTTACGTAATTCTGAGTAAGATCTATTTATTTCTAAGGCAGAATGAGCACACTTGAACTTGGAGATAACAAGTCAGCAATCTCTGTGTGCCTGATCTGGTTTAACCTCTGCCTCTAGAAAGTCTGCAAAGAAGATTACAGGGCTACAACATCACTATGTTTTATCCTGATGAACAGGGAAACCTTTCTGGAGGTGAAGTAACACTGTTCATGTGTTCTGCTTGCTATAAGTCTGTTCTCATGAATTCCTCTGCATTTATCAATTTCTTTTGGCCACCAATGAGAGAAAGGAACTGCAATTTTGCTGTTGGCTGCTAATCGTTCTCTTCATATCATACTCCTGTGCAGAAGATGTTAATTCTTGTACCATAGCAAGTCCTTCATTTACTGGCAATCACAGGCTGTGTCAAAGCTGGTGGGATACTAAGTGTACTTTTTCTGACCTATATGGAAGAAGTCAATAAGTGCTGGAGATAACAGGTTGCCACTGTATGCAGCATCCTAACAAGAGGTCAATGAAAACCAGAGACTTGGGCTGCTTTTGTCGTATCTTAGGCAGCAGAACCAGTTAAGGTGTTCCCTGCTTTCTCCATTATTCCTCTGCTGCTCATTCCTACCTCTGCTGTCTCAGTTCTGTTAGTAGCATGGTTTTTCCCTGAAATCAGCTCAGTTTTGTAATCTGTTTCACAGTGTTTTCTACCAAATTGTTACCTGTCTTGAGAGGGGAACAAATGATTAGGGAGAGCAGTGACAAAACTTGTCATTACTGTTGAGAAAAGTGTTCGTAGAAGTGGGTTCCCTCAGTTGCACAAACTTTCTGGGACTTGCAAGAGATTTTTTTGTTGGCAGATTTCTAAATTTATGTATAATTGCAATAAGGCTTCTGGGGATAAGTGAAGCTGTCATCAGGATGGATCTGAGAAGCAGAGACAGAGAACTTTGCATTTTGCTTTGTTTTGAAATTCATGAGATTCCTGTCAGCCCATTGCTCCAGCCAGTCAAGGTCCCTCTGAATAGTGGCACAACCATCTGGTGTACCAGCCCCTCCTCCCAGTTTTGTATCATCTGCGAACTTGCTGAGGGTGAACTCTTGTCTCACCACCCAGGTTTAATGAAGAGGATAAATAGTATTGGCCCCAGTGTTGACCCTTGGGATACACCACTGTTGAATGGCGTATTCTGCATCAGCTTGCAAGTTTGCACCAAAGGCGGTGTGTTGTGTTGTCAGGAGTTTCTCCTCCTATTGGCATTTGTCAGGTGGGGCAAAGCCTCAAAATTTGGTAATTGGCCAAAAGGAGCAATGGTGATACAATGGTATTATTTGCCCACATGGAGTCAAATAATGTTCCACAGCAGTTGTATCTGTCTGAGCACTTTGGAGGTTTATCAGTGTGAATCCTGTCCGTGTCATCTGCCTTTATTCCAAATTAAAAATATTAATTAACCAGACACAGCGCAATGCAGATTTGATTTGGTCTCCTTTTCTTTGAGTTAATTTGTTATCATATTGCTGAGGCTGGATATTTTTTTTAAATTACGTGGTTTAAGGACATGCCTAACACCTCCCTCTGACAACATTTGATCAATGTTGACATTTATCAAAGGATTTCCATGAAAACAAAACTATTTCAAGGTGGATGTCCACATATCATTCCTAAAATCTTTTCCAAACCCTAGTAAGCCATATTTGTGTACATATTTACCTACAAGGCTTAGAGTACAGGACTTTGGCAAGAGTAACTTTTAAAAAGTATTTTTACCTTTCCTCTGTAGATATTAATGAATGTAGCGTCAACAATGGTGGTTGCCAACAGCTGTGTGTGAATACGCTGGGAGACTATGAATGCCTGTGTCACTCCAACTACAAATTACACTGGAATAAAAAGGATTGTGTTGGTAAGGTACCTTGTAAATACATTTCTACTTCTGATGTGTCTGATGGCCATGTGATTATAGCCAAATCTGAAAAACCTGATCTGTCCAGTTAAGTGGCATGAGCCATCATTCCCAGTATTCCACTTAACCTTTTAGTCAGGCATGATGGTACTGATATTGAAACTGATAAAAACAAGCAAAAAAAAACCCTAGCCAAAAACAGGAGATACTTTGAGGGATTTTGATGCTTTCTTTCCTGTGCTTTTATCTAGCTTGTTCTTTCTACTTCTCTTTGTCTTCTCTGCATGAGAAGGTTTGCTGATGATAGCTTTACCTGAAAAGAAATTACTTATGTTGTGTGGTCTTCCAGTGATTTTATTTTGCTTTGATTTTCTGTGTAAATAGCATATTAATTGTGTTGGTGCTCTGAGGTACCACCTACAAAAGCACCTGCATGCCATGTTATTAGTAGGGTGTATGTAGATGTTTTACTTCTCCTGTGAGTATTTGTTTTATCCTATTTAGAGATAAAGGGTCTCTTGCCTGATAATATGTCACCCAAGGTATTGCTGCACTGCATTAAGAGTGGTGGGAGCGATAGATGCTTCTTAAGCTGCTCTTCGGATGTCCAGGTATTTTCTGGTAAGTCAAAACCAACAAAAACAAACATATGATTCTCTAGAGAGTGTGAGAGTAGCAAACTTGCTAACCCTCATGGAAGTCCCAAGAAGTAGACAATTATCAGGGGCTTTTCTTTCACTATAGATAAAGGGCTATATCCAGGAAGTCCCCCTTTATTTTACAACCAATCTACCCTCAGATTCTCTTCTCATGACAACTGTCTTTTGGAAGCTGGGGAGGATGGGGCAGAATTCTCCGTGCTCCCTGGGCCATTCCTTAATTGGCCCTGAGAGCTGCTGCTGAATGGGGTGAAGGCATTCCAGCCCTGCGTGGGGCCGGGGGTTTTGCCAGCGCAGCCCCTCCGCCCCACAGGACACAGCGCACAGACGCGGCGAGTCCTTATGGGACAGATGCTGCTTTTCTTCCTGAACCCTTTAAATTGCTTAGAAAGAGACAGCCTCCAATGCGGAGTATTTTATGAACAACATTACTGGAGAAAGGCGAAGGTAATGATGCCGATCAATAAATTAAAAATGTCTTTTATACTACAGGAGTCTTCAGTCTGTGCACAGTGCCTGTTTCTTTACTCTCTGTCTATATGGTTTCTGTTAGGAACACAAGATTCCTACAGCCTCACCTGTGGCAGGTCATCTCAGCTTAAGAAAAAGCAGCAAAATACAAATGCATCCAGCTGGCTGGGTAAATCACTAGATTTACTGTTGCATGATTTGACTGATTTATTTTAATAGGTAACTGTGAAATAAGGATATTCCTGTTGACTTTGTTTTCCCTCTCTGTTATGCTTCCTCTGTTTTTTCTTCCTTGTGATTACAGTTCATGATTACTACAGGAAATTCTGCTTTTACTACTTCATTAACATTACTCAAACTAAGACTTAAAAATAAGGAGAGGAGCAATGATCAGTAGTGAAATAAACAGCGAGGCCAGGAGCATTATGCCTCTTTTTAAATATCCAAACCAGACAGTAATGACAACATAAAATATGTTTAGGTTTAGCTGTTGGACAGTAAAGTTTAAAAAGCATTTCGGGCTAAATAGATAAGAGGTGCTATTTTATACAGACATAAACTACTTTCTGAACTGGTTTGGGGTATTTCCTTCAAATTCAGCTAACCTTTGTTTGATTTACCCAATAGCAAATTTGGACTTAATCTCATTCTTTTTCCATGTTTTCTTTTTTAATGAAATCCATCACACTTTGTTCCAATTCCAGTTGTGAGCCAGCCTCACAGCAGGAGGAAGCTGGCATCTCTAGGCTTTCTGTGATGACTGCTTTTTTGCTTTATATCAGTATTATGATGTGACATTAGGGTTACCTATTCCTTTTTAAAAATAACATGTCATTGTTTCTTCCTGAAGATACTTCAGCCATCAAGATAAGCGTAACTTTTAAATTAAATGAAGGAAAATGTAGTTTGAAAAAAACTGAGATGTTTCAAGAAGGTCTGGAACAGATGATACCAGGTATGAATATAAAAATGCAGGTAAGCAGGTTAGAGCCATAGCTCAGGGGTTACTAATTGCTTTCCTGATACGAAATACATCATAAGCAAAGCATAGAGGACTGCAAAGTGTCTGCTCTTCACATGTCCTCACACTCCTTCCCAGCCATCATTCTTGCAATAGTTATTTCAGATCACAGGACTTCCCCTGTGACAACCTTACAGTCTTGCTAGGAAAGCCCTTCTCCTTTTTTGTTTGTACCACTGCCAATAAATTCTCAGTAAAACCAACCATACTTTTAATTCTCTCAATTTCTTCCTCTCCTTTCTCTCTCTATCCCTTCTTTCTGTTCTTTATTTTTTCACCTGCCCCTTACTGTCTGATGCCTCAGTGAAGAGTCTCCTGGCCTTTTATGTTGACTCTGTTGCCAAAGGGTTATTCCTCTTTTCTCTGCCTTTTATACTTTAGCAGCCCCAGATGGACACAGTGAGGTCAGCTCTTCCATCTGTTCCAAGGCAGAAAATATAGCCTGGGAATTTACAAAGCCAGCAGAAAATGAGGAGGAGTACATTAAACACATAGACACACACCACAAAACAAACAAAAAAACCCTAAGGGACTAGGGGAAGAAGTCACTAACAATATGGTCAATCAGCATATCAGTTTGTTTGCCCTTAAAAGAGTAACAGTGAGAAACTACACTAGATGCTCAATGAAGAGTTATATACTCCAGAACCAGTATCATTCCGAGTGTTTTCTGTAACTAAATCTTATTTCCTCATTGAAACCTTGAAAATGGTCTCCAAGTGTCCTGTGTACACAGCCACTACTCAATTTAAACACTGTTGTAAGCTAACCAGTTTTTCACATGTTCATGTGAGTGCCAAATTTTTGCCCTCAAGTAGCCTGCCTGGTGCAGGCGGCGTCATGCTTTCCAGATGTGTTGCATGGTGCAAAGGGAATTCATGAGAACCTGCTGGCAGAAGCCAGGGGGAGCGGGCTGGGCACTGAATCGTGCCTCAGACCCACTGCAGTGCCAGAGTCTCATCCCAGCTGTATGTCTGTAGATGCACTGGAGTTGTGGTTCGACGTGAGGGTGTACCAGTTGAGAAACTGGCCAAACTGTTTGTTCTCTGGCACGTGGAGTTGATTGTTTGCTCCCCTTTAACTCTTCATGACAACACTGAGCACTAGTGAATGTTCAATGACATAGCTGGCCAAGCTGTTGCTTCCTTTAATTCTGTTCATACAGAGAGACATAATTCCGTAATGGAGAGCTTCCACTATGTAAACCTAACGTGCAGCTCTGGCAAGAAAGTTCATGGAGCCTTCAGTAGACTGACAGCGACTAGAGAAATTTTTATCACTGCGGACTTTGAGCTTGAAACGAGCCGAAAGGAGGTGACAGGTTGGTTGGAAAATAATCCAAGGTGCGGTTTGAAGCTTCTTGCCATTTGCTCCTGAATTTCTGTATTTTTCACTTCTATCTGTATGCAAAATGATAATAAAAAGTATCTCCTGTTTTGCAATGACTTTTACTGTTTAAAAAAGACTGAGGGGGTGGGGGTAGTTTCAAAGATCAAAGAGCTGCCCATAGATGAAAGCTTTGTGGTCTGATTTTCTTCTGAGTTGGAGTTGTTGTCCTTAAGGATTTCAGACTTGTTCACAGAAACTGCTTTCTCAGTGATTTGCATTGGTTGGTCTTTTGAATTGGGTGGATTTTTGTGCATGGTCACTTATAGCAGCTTTCATCCTCGATACTTTTCAGACACATGTGATGTGCGCTGTGCTCGGAAAAAGACTGAAAAAAGGTTCCGTAAAACCATTCGAACCCTGCGGAAAACAGTCAACAGGGACCAGTTCCGTGTTCGTGTCTCTGGCATGGACCATGAAGTGGCCAGAAAGTCTCTCAAGCTATCAGAGCCACAGCAGTCCTGTGGTGTAGGACAGATGCACGTGGGTAACAGATGTGGTAAGTAAATGTAAATAAGGAACAAACCATCATGTGTGTTTTACTGGTTTGCTCAGGTCTGGTGAGCTTGGGCGGGATCATGGGATGCTTGTCCAGGAGAGAGGAGGGCTGTGTGTGAAGAAGTAGAGGTTGCTGTTTGTGCTGCTGACATGTGCCCATCCATGTATTTATTGTTGGTAATCGCTGTGTTATAGAGTAGAACAAGAGCTCAGTGCTTTGCTGCGGTTGATGCACAGACTACAGTAAGCTCAAAGGAAGAAAATGTGGCCGTAACATCAGGCACCAAAGGCGCTGACATCACTAGTGTTATTTTTAAGACTACGTCTAATATCTAGTGTAACACTGTTTCTGAACTTGTGAACGTTTCATCCCTCCCTTGTTCCAAATAAAAGGCTGAGCAGAATCTGATACAGTCACATTCTCTTTGCTGATTAAGCTCTGAGTCTCAGAGAATCTTCATGATAGAGTTATAAATTCATGGAGAATAGGTGTTTTATAGGCCAGTGTGGAGAAAAGTCTTAATTATCATGGCACTGGAGGGCAGGACCATAATGCAGCCCATACTAAGGGCTTCCAAAGCACAAAAGTTAAGGAGAGGGGTCAGATGTTATCTTAACGGGGGCCTAACAACTGTGACGGCTAATTCAGGCTGCATAGGGTAGGCAGCATGTAGGTGGTTTTGTGAAGCAGCAAGCCTTTAAAATGCCTGTCAGACTGAATTAGTACATCTTCCAGCAGCAACCCATCCAGCCTCAGAATATGTTTTCCAATCTAGTTTTGCTAACTCTGGAAAAACTTGGATTCGTGGAATATGAAAATGAACTGGTGGTGTTTAAAACATCTGTGCGAGCAAGCAAACTAGGGAATTACTCAGGAATTCTGTTGGAAAAAGCTGTAAACTTTATTTTTTTTTCTTTTGTAACATTGTAATAAGTCTGAAAAACTTCAGAAAGCTCACCAAGATGAGTTTACATGGATGTTTTCAAGATGTTGTGTTGGATGCTTGAGGAAGGCTTTGAAAAACTGTCTGGGTCCATTGTACAGAGCACAGTATGGCTTTCAAGCCATGTGTGATTTCAACTGGAAAAACCAGCAATGACTAAGCTAGAAAGACTGCAGGTAGATAAGGCAATGTGAGTTACAACTAGGAACTGGAACAACAAAGAATTTTTTTTGTTTTTTGTAGCTGTGGAACCAGTTTCATTTCTCATTACAAATGAGCAGCATACCTGACATTTCTATGCTAGTTCAGAGAGAAAGAGGGCTTTGGGAGAATGCCTGGAAAACTCTTTGGTATGGTGAGCACAAATAGTCTGTCCTTGGTTGAAACAGACATTGAGCATATGAGGACAAATGTTTAGAAGAACAACTTGGAAAAGTTGAACCTTTTCTGTTGCTGAATTGGTGCCACAGTTTGCTCTAGACATCTGAACAGGTACTGCTGTGAGCAGTGGAACCAGTAAGTTATGATTCCCTGTGGGTCTCATGCCTTATGGTTTGATTTGCTCGTGTCTGAAGAGGTGCAATCACTAAATTAATCTTCCTTTCTTCAGCTGAACTATTCAGACCATATCCTTGTGTAGATCTGCTGTGATCAAGCAGGAGGTGGAACTTGCACCACAGCCTTTTGCTTGCATGGACTTTAAGAAGGTTTCTCTCCTCTATTTGCATGTTCCCTACCTATTTACATTAAGCGTACAGAAACTTAGTACCTTTGAAGCCTCCTTGCATCCTTGGTCAAACCGCTCTAAGTTGGACAGAAAGTTCACTGGCTGCTGAGGGGACATAAAAGCACACACAGAGGCAGTGTTGTTATGTACGCCTCATTTCCTTAGAAAAAGCTGATTGTCCCAGTGTGTATGGTGAAGGCAGCACTGGGTGGCGGCTGCTGCTGCTGCTTTGACTGAAAGTCAGGAGCTGAGAAACAGATTGGGGAGAAGAGAATGGAGTGGGAACAGTGTGGAAGAGGAAGAAGCTAGCGCAGGGATGTGTGTAGGAGAGTCAGGGTGGTTGTGTTTGCTTTGTTTTGATCCATTTTTTTTGCAGAGCTGCCAAAACTTCTGGACAGGAGTGGGGTCCTGCTTTTCTAGACATGCTCATGATTCTGGGGAGAAAGTGACTCCATCGTGAGAGATACAAGGTCAGCAGATGGATTCAGTGCAGGTGGTGGATGTGGTCTCTGGGCAGGCAGAGAACTTTGGCAAAGGACTTTTGCTCAACTGACCAGCTGAGCAGGAAGGAACATTCTTAGTACGCAGAATGGTTGCATGTGTGTCTCTGCTGTCCTTAAAACAGCTGTTGATACTAAAAGAGAATTCACTGCCAGTTCCGAGGGGTAGTGTATTTTATTTCAAGTTTGCTGTTTAAAGTACAGTTCTGTTTGGGATTTTCTGATGCTTTAAAGGTTCAAGTGTCACATTTCTCTGCCTTGTTATGCATGAGCTCTACAGCAATGAGTAACTGTATTTAGCATTGGCTCACATTGATTAATTCCTGTGAACGGCTTCCAAAGGACAACCAGCAGTAGGTCTCTACTAATGTATATCACAGGAAATGCATATAGCAAAATGGAACCTTTGTCAATGTTCCCAGAGAACTGGATTCTCATAGCAGCACTGTGATCTTTCCACACTGAAGTAAATCTTATGGTTAAAAAAATATGCATATGAATGACAGTGCTTCAAGACTAGATGAACCATCTGAGGATGCTGGAAATGCTGCATCCTTCTTTGAGAGGAGATTTGTCCTGGGGAGAACGTAGTTTCATTCGCTAACCTGGCACAAAGTATTCGTTCTCCAGTATGAGCTAGACTTTAGACAGGTTTAATAGCCAAAGACCAACTGTTGAAATACTAGAAATTCCTTATAAGAATCTGATTTACCAGAAAGCTCCATATTGAAAGAGAAGTTGTTCATATCTGTTGAGACCCTATTGTCCTCAGGCACTTTCCACTGAGGGAGAAACAAGCAATTTAGCTGCTTTTTCCACTGCTTAAAACTCTGTCATGCCTTGATCACATCTCACTGAGTTGAAAGTGCGCCTTGCCTGTTCCATTCGTTGGTTTTTTGTGTTGGATGCATGAATACTTTTAAGAGAGGGGAATACTTTTAAGAGAGGGAAGAAGGCAATGGAAAGCACCATTCCCTGGAATGGCTGTATAAAAGGACGTGTAAGCATGCTCTTGCTGCATGGTAGTCACAAGTGGATTCATCCAAAGAGTTGACACTTCAGAGAACAGTAAAGATGAGCTGCTCTGGGATAGGCACTGCTCTGATGTAAATGCTGAGAAGCTTTATCTTGTGTGGGACGGGTTGATGCATTTCATTGCTCAGCGTTCAGCAGTTTTGTCCCCTTAGTTCTGAGGATGCAAATAAAATATTAACATTTCATATAAAATGACGAGCCACATCTCAACATTTATGTGTGGTATGATAGTGGCATTGTAAAGGTATGAGAAGTGTTTAAAAAGAAAAGCAAAGTGCTGCCTGCCTTTGCAGTTGTTACGATTAATAGTTGTGTTACACAACAGAGAACTAAATGTTGTGGTGTTTTGGTTTTGTTGTTTTGGTTTGGTTTTTACAATTTAATGGAAATCTGACAAGAAATGAATTATAAAATGGGAGAAAGGGTGCTATTTTTCTGCTAACCTGCTTGCTCTGACAACCATAGATTTAAGACATAAATCCTTAGGATGCATAACCATCTCATGTGACCTAAATGTGTGAACCACTAGAACACAATAACTTCAAGGATGCTGCTTCAGAATCAATTTGCATCAGTTGTTGGTGATTTTCCTTATAAAGTCAAGGCATCATTCTTAAGAAAATGGTGAATTGGTGGATCGTGACCTCCTTTATGAGGTTCACCTTCTCAGCCACTGAGATACTACAGCATTTGTCTATAGGAGCAAATGCTCAAAGGCTAATGTGTTGAAAAGAGGGGAAGAGCCTTTAAATGTCTTTGTAACTGTTAATCCTGGTTCCCTGTGGTCCCCTCTTACCCCCCGCCAGCCCCTCCTTTCTTCTTGTTTTTGCATCAGAAAAGCTTTCACTTTTTTTTTCTTTAAAACAGCTGCATGAGACTCAAGACTAGGTTTTTAATGGGTATTGAAGACAAACAAAGACAGTGGCTGCAGAAATCAAGTCTACTAGAAGCAATTGGTTCTTTTGGAGGAAAACAATCAGGTTTCTGAAAAAAGAGCAAAGCCAAGCCAGTGGAATTCTGATTTAATGGCATTATTTGCAAATCTTCAGATCTTGTTTCGACTGGGTATTTCCCATGTGTCAGATGGGACCATGCAGTTTCTAGTTTTGTGAAATGAAGCTCAAACTTATTTGGTTTCATTTAAACAGAAGACAGGAAAAGTTTGAACTATTAGAGGGTAGGTTTTTGTGGTGTTGTGTGTTGTGGTTGTTGTGTGGCTTTTTTTTTTTTTTTTCTCTAGAGAGCATTCATTTGTGTCGTCCTAATTTTGGGCACAGTCCTGTGGATTTCCATGGGATGATTTCTGTGTTGACATGGTGTCCTTATAATTAATGTTACTATAACTGAACCTAGCACCAAGTCTGTCTGTTACTCTAGATTGGGCCCTGGTGAGTGCTGTGAGCTCCTGAACAGGCTTTCCTCATTACCCTTGCTCTGTGCTCCAGTAGCATTAGATGGGGTTCCTGCATTTGGAACATCTCTAGGTGGAAGATGGAGAGCAACTGGGAGCAGTTTAGAGGGAATGTGTTTGTGGATCGAATTGTCTGGACAACTGTACTGCTTCAAAAATCATGGTTTGATGTAGTCATGTGAAGAAACCGATATATTTAAGAGCTTGAGCCGTTACAGCTTGGGCGTCACTTGGAGTAATTTTAATACTTGTATTGGATAATGAGTATTCATTTAGACTATAAATAGCTAAATCTGTATCTGGATGTATTTACCTCTTTTCTCATATGCACATAGGATCTATTAAGGCTTGAGGTGTTTGGTGCATCTCAGAAGTCATAGTGGGGGACAGATAGGGTTATGCATTTTTCTAGGCAGTGCAATACTTCAAATTTAATTTTTCCAGTCTCTGTATTTTATATACTTCATAAACTTAATCCAGAGCTGCTTGCTTTTTTCAGGTCTCACTGATTTCAAATTGAGCATGAGTGCCTTGAGAATAAGGCTCATCTGTACACAACTTCCTTCAGCTGGTTTTGCACACCCTATTACAGTGGTGGTAGCCAGCTGGACTTTTTTTTTTTTTTTTTTTTTTTACAGTTTTCTTTCTGTTGCTGCCACCTTTTAGGAAAATCAAAATGAAATGCTTGAATTGATTGATACAGATCGAATGGAATTTTTTTTTTTTTTTTTTTGCCAAAGTTGACTTTACACAGTTCCTGCCTTTCACTGTCTCAGCCCTGTGTTTCTTCTGTGGGCTCCGTCGCAGGCACAGCCTACTGTCCTGCGGACCTGCCGCGGGGCACTCCTGGTCACCCCTGGGGCAGCCACTGCAAATGGAAGACAGGAGGGAAACGGGGCCTGAAGCAGGTGAAATGTAGCTCTGGTGCAGCTTAATGGACCCGAGATTAACACAGAGCAAAGTCAAAACCAACTGTCAGCCTGTCCTGACAGTTCATCAGCTCTAATAGTTGTGTAAACAATAGTGTTTGTATCACCTTGCACTTTATCTAGTAGTCTAGCTGCTGATCACCTAATTTGACTTTGAACCCACAGACACAAAGTGTTAGTGGCATGATATTTTTTTCTTGTGGCTAGATAGCTGAAGTGTGGGAATGTACTACGATGGTGAATGAGAAACTTGTGGTTTATACCCTAATAAAACTTAATAGGATGAGGAAAGACAAGTAACTTGGGACTCTTGCCCCAGTACTCAGAATCCTGGAAACTAAAGATTGGCTGGAGCTTGCACTGTGTCTCAATGTGGAGGGAAGGCACAGAAACAGACCATCTGATGTTTCTGCCCTATCTAAGAATACCCCATGTTAAGGATCTCACTGATGTTTGAGAAAATCTTTTTAAGTTTACTTCCTCAATGCAAATTTTTAAAAATGAGACACTTTGCTAACTAATCCTGGAAGATTTAGATTACCTCCGTTTTATTCCACAGGGAGCTCTACAGTTTTACAACCTGCAGTTTCAAGGCAAGTAAGGTGGAGATGATAAAGCTGCCAAGAGAGATCTGATGGGATAAGTTCTCAAATGTGAAATTTCCACATAAGTCGTGGGTTTGGTTCCTGCCTAGGACAGGTTTCCTTTGAACTCTGTTAGCCAACTTACTGTTATGCTGGACTCTGAGCAAGTTCAGGAAATCTGAAGTACAGTTTTAAGGTTGAATTTGTATGGTTTCACGTGTGTCAATGTAAAGTGGCCTGTTCAAAACAAAAAACAAAGCAGAGACACACATACTCCCCCAGTGCAAAACCAAACAAGCCCAAACTTGACGTAGGATTAAAATGAAGGGAAAAATGCAGTTTAAGGGGAGATAGCAGAGGGCAAATAGCCTCTATTGAGACTTCTCAAAGCCCTGATTTTTCATGGAGCCATAGAGTTTTTGAGGGAAGGAGATTCGCGCTGGTCTTTCCATTGCCTCTGGGTTTCTGAAGTCAGTAGCCACTTCTCAAAATCACCTTTCCTAACCTGGATTGTCTTTCCTTGTCATGGAACTGTAAATAGTATTCTTTCCTTACCTTATTAGGAGTGCTGCAATGAAAGCCTTAATTCATTCATGTTTGTTGAGTTGCACAAAGAGTAGAGAGATGAGTGTTCTGTAGAAATGTTTATAAAATGAAGAAAGGCTTGAAAAGTGTGGGAGCAAATGAATGTGTGTCCTTATGAAAGCAGAAGTGATGTGTGGTGGAAAAAGTTAAAACCAAGACCTAAGACTGTCTCCTTCCTCACTACTTTTCATTGATAACCTACAGAACGTTGCTTAACCTGCTTATTTTATTTTTAAGCTAAGGAGGAACACTCACTATTCCACTCCGTGTATCAGTCATAAACAAAATTCTTCATCATTGATCATGACCGGTAGTTAATGCCCTGCTTGTTGTTAGTCATATAGCCTGAAATGAAGCCAAGGCCAATTTAACTTCCTAACAAAACAGCTATTCACTGAATGATTTATTTCAGCTATAAACTAAAACTAACAGTTTATTATTGTAACAGGTCTTTAAAAGGACAGAATTTTTCAGCACAGCTGAACAACTGCAACAGTATTTTGTGCCTTCCAGAGTAGAGTAATCGTTAAATTCTGGCACTGAAATCAGTTCTTTTGTGAAAAGCTTGAAAAACAGAATTTTTCTGAGATACCCCTGAATATTCCTGGGCTTGTTGGATAATATTGAAGTGTATGTTTGAGTAAAATCTGTCAGATTTAGTTAATGCTATCTATGCACCACTGAGAACACAGCAATCCAGTGCACGGATAATCATTATCCAAGATCCAGTATCAGAAAAATGGCAAGAATATTTCTCCTTTAAAAGTCTTTGGAGCACGTATAACGTTTAGTTAGAGAATTTGCACGTTTACTGGTTGTGCTTGGTGTTACTGAATTGTGTGAAAACCTTAATGGTTATAAAGTATGAATATTCAGTAATTAAGATTAAAATACTTACAGAAATCTGGAACTACATTTTTGGCATGTTAGGTTCAGTACTAAATTATTTCATTTGCGAGGGGTCCAAGAGTTCTTTAGCTAGAAAGTGGAGATAATCACTACATAATTGCACTGTACAGATTGACAGAGAGTACTAGACAGGCCTAGTGTCCAGCGTAGGCTTGCAACAAGGTGTGAAATCCATTCCAGCTGACAGAAGAGCTCACCAGCACCAGAGGTTACCAGTGCCTGTTTCAGTTTTAGGGGGTATATTGCATGGGTTAATTTCTGTCTGTTGCTAGCGTTCAGTTCTGAAACCCTGGCCTCCCACTTCCCGAGCAAAGAGGAGAGCACTTTCACCATGGGCTTTCAGGTCCTGTCCAGGCTCATTAATGTACCTTCACCTATAATATACAGGTTGAAACAGGTGTGGTCTTCCTCTTCCAGATCAGTGCTCACCAGGTGAATATTCTCCTGATGGCTTCAAACCCTGTCTGCCATGTCCCCTTGGAACCTACCAGCCCGAAGCTGGGAGGGTATCCTGCTTTCCCTGTGGAGGAGGTCTAACGACGAGACATAGCAGTGCGTCTTTCTTTCAGGACTGTGAGACCAAAGGTGAGGTCAAGATTTATTTGATGAACTGTACTGCTCTGAGGCAAAAGTAATTGCTGCTGCTGCTGCAAGTGGGGCATTCAAAGAAGGGCTGTTCTCCTTTCTAGGATCTCTCCTTCCAGGGATCTCACAGTTGCCTGGCCTGGCTGCAAGGAAACTCAATAAAGCCTCGCTTCTTTTTATAACTGATTTTTATACAAGCCTTGAAGAGGGGTTAGGAGATACATGGAAGTTGGTCAGTGAAGTCACTGATCTGCGAAGAGTCATAGAAAGGAACACCAGGGAGAAAAATAAAGTCTCAATAAAAAAAAAATCAAGACTAGTATGCCTTATTTTGGGTTTGAGCACGGCAGCAACATGAAAATGCGGAGGAGGGAATTGCAGTCCTGGAGTATAACTAAGAAAATAGTTTCTTCATGTTCATAATGAGAAACTGGCTTGGGTGCCTTGGGATATACCTAAAAAGTTAGCAATTCAGCTTAACCCTGCAGTACCTCAGGCAGCCTCTGAACTTCATCACACTGGAGCTGCCACGGAATCAGCTCCCAAGGTTTTCCTCACAGGAC
This sequence comes from Caloenas nicobarica, assembly GCF_036013445.1. Taxonomy (NCBI): domain Eukaryota; kingdom Metazoa; phylum Chordata; class Aves; order Columbiformes; family Columbidae; genus Caloenas; species Caloenas nicobarica. The sequence goes on along the minus strand of NC_088249.1, from coordinate 56,835,124 downwards.
TGAAAATCAAGTGGGGATCATATCTTTAAAAATAAAGGAATTTCGTTAGCACCTTAGTTATCTAAAATGTAAAAAGCTGAAGGACACCTATGAAGTTGCCTTTGAAAATACTGATAAAAATGTGTGTCCATGGAGAGAGAGGATATATTAATTGATATAATGGTTTGCTCAATGTCTTAAAGTGTGGGTAAAAGAACATCGCTTTTATCAAAATCACCTGAAGAAAAAGTGTTAATAGAAAATGTATTGCTGTAGAGTAGAAATAAGGGATAGAAATAATGTCCCAATGCAAACATTTGGTGGTGATTTAGATTAAGAGATCTCTCTATTGTCAGTTAAGATATGTTTACTATTGAGAATTGCAACATAATAGAATAATCTTGCAGTATGGTTGCAGAATTAATATTACTGGTAATAATGTGATAGCTGATATAGTTCTTCAGTAAAGAATCACTGAATCCATGCTGGTTTTTCTTACTTAATTTTGCAAAGTTAAGGCACTAAAAATCGTGTTATAAACCTTGGATCAAGATAACAAGAACTGATTTCAGTTTTATTCAACATAAACAAAAACAGGTCTATAAATGAGGTTCAGTCCTCAAATCAGAGTGATGATTAAAGGATTTTTTGGTATTAACTGGAATGAAGAGCTCAGGGATTTGCCTGTGGAAGAGGCCGCATGAGACATGGAATCACAGATGCAAGAACTATTTGGAACTTGTATCTGAAGTGTTTGGATTGGATGGGTGGAGCATGGAGGGAAGGGCTCCAGGTTGAACCAGCTGAATACAAAGCTCAACAAGACTAGAGTTATTTGAGAGTAAGCAGAGCTTAAAAGGAATAGAAAAAAGGGACTGTGCAGCACAGAAAACTACATTTGACAGGCAAGGTAGTAAATTATTTTGATGTTGAGCTGAGAGCTGTAAAGTTGCCAAATGAGGTAAAAAGAATAGGAAAATATTTTGTTTTAATTTTTTTTAGTCCCGCAAGGAAAAAGAATCAAGATGGTGATGGAGTTAAGAGCAAAGATAATATATGGCTGATGCTCTTGACTGCTTTCTGTCAGGTTTCAGTACAGATAATGACAGGCATAGATGCAGATTAGATAAGAAAAATCAAATGAAAAGAAGCATATTACAGATGTAAGCAAAGGTGTTTGGGGTCCTATATTCTCAGATTGCAATGAGAGAAGAAAATCTTCCTGCCTGCATGCAGGGAACTAGAAAAAAAGTTGCAAGTCTGCTAGAAAAGGATTTTTTTTTTTCTCTGTGCCTGTCTATCTCATGTCTAAACCTTCCATAAAATCTGTTATGCTTATGAAAGAGTTTGTGTCTCAGAGTGGGGCGAAGAGCACCTCCTAGCTTTGGTGGAGCAGGAGGTGCTCTCAGCAAGCCCTGCGAGCGCTGTAGCTTGTATGTCCAGCTAACATGACGACTGGTGTGACGTGATGAAATAAAGCAGCAGCAGATCTGGTGGAGGTGGCTGTACCCTGAGTCATGGCCTGTTGTTGCCAGACAGTGTGTGATCGTGACAGAAGAAGTCAATAAACAAGTTTAGACACTAACCCTGATGCAAGGTGCCACTTGTAGACGACCAGGGTCTTTCTCGTCTGCTTGTGGTGAGCTCACTAGGATGCAGCAGCAGTGTACATGCTGCCAGTGCACATAAACTGGCAGGAAAGAAAGGTTTAGTTAGTGTTTCTACATATTAGTCATCTTCCAAGTCAAATGTCAGTGGCAAGACCAATTGGTAACACATTATTCTGCTCAGTGTCACAAAATCATGGTGGTTTTACTCACTCCTCCATATCTTTTATTACTGCTTGCACACAGAACCGCTCTATAGTGTTGCATTTGGGATATTTGAACTTGCACAAAGCGACCTGGTAAATTAAAATATTTTAATTTACCTCTGCGTTATTACCCTCATAGTTTATGAATATGGCATTTCAGTTATTGAAATTATAATAAATCCTATAAAAAGGCACAAAGTCATATTCTGATATTTAAACCATGCTACATATTTAATTACTCTCCAGTTCAGTGTTCACCTGGCCATTTTTATAATACCACAACTCATCGGTGTATTCGCTGCACAGTTGGGACATACCAGCCTGAGTTTGGACAAAATTACTGCATTTCATGCCCTGGAAACACCACTACTGATTTTGATGGGTCAACAAACGTAACACAGTGCAAAAGTAAGTATAGCAAGATGGTTTTGATGATCCGTTACAAATGAAAAGGTTGGACCATTAATATTCATAGTGGCCTTAAGGGCAAAATTTAGCTTTGCTCCAGGGAGCTTGGAGAGAAGCAGTGCTGTTGCTCCTCTTTTGCTGCCTGCCTGCATCTCATCCCACATGGCTTACTGAGGTCCATGAGAGACCATTTCTGCAGAGTGGTTCCATCATTCTTGTTAAGGTAAGTGATGATTGTGTTTTGCCAGCTGGTCACTCTAGTTCTTGCTGTTAAATCTTTTCTCCCATGATACAGCAGACAGAGTTTGTGTTCTCGGCACCCTGATTATTATATATATTATATGATCCCTTCTATTAAAAGGAATAGAAGCTTGCTCACAAAACTTAATAGTTTTGGTAACCATTTCTTCTTCATAACAACCTTTGAAAGGCAATTACAAAGAGAGCCACTGTTCTAGATTATGGTAGCTGTAGTGTGGGAAGCTGAGGGTAAATTAAAGAGGAAAAATGGTGGGTAGAGAAGCAACTGCTCAGAAGAACCTCTGGAAACACATACACACAGACGTATACACACACACACACATACATAGAAATATGTTTCTGGGAACTGCATGTCTCTCAAATAATCCATTCCCTGGGCATGTCCATGCCCACACATCACTGTTACGGTGCTGTAGTGCCCAGACCCTTGTGCCACACGTAGATGTGGGGACCACAGGCTCCTGCGCTGGGGTTCACCCTCTTTTACTGCCAGTGTGTAGAGCAAAGGCTGCTATGCTCCCTGGGTTGTGCTGCTGCAGGCACAGTGCCTGAGCAGAGCACCACAGAATCCAGTTAGACTTCAGCTGGTGCTTCTGTAAACCCATTCTGTCTGCAACAAACAAGTGGAGCATCCTTGCTTGAGCATTTTTATGTCCTCTTACGCCTGCCTTGCTGCTTGCCTGTGCCTTGGTCGATGCACCTGCTGCGTTACCAGGTACTAGTCTGAATTGTTATGTCTCAGCATTGGTTAAAACACAAAGGCAGAAGCAGGCAGCAGTGTGAAGTGAAGCTGGCAAAGAGAACTGTACTTGCATCAGATGGGAACAGAAAAGTTTATGTGTCTGTTGCCCATGTACTATTTCTAACAGTGATTGTAGAAAGAGCTGTAGGATGACCTCACTTTGCCTAGTCCTGCACACTGTGTTGCTTTTTCAGATAGGCACTGTGGAGGTGAACTGGGAGATTACACTGGATATATTGAATCACCAAACTATCCTGGGGACTACCCTGCAAACAGTGAGTGTACTTGGAATATTAACCCACCGCCAAAGCGCCGTATTCTGATTGTGGTTCCAGAAATATTTCTACCAATAGAAGATGAGTGTGGAGACTACCTGGTGATGCGAAAAAGCTGTAAGTCTGAAATATCTACTGAGGCACACGGCAACACAGGTTTCTCACATGTGTTGCTGTTTACATAAACTAAATGTAGCCTGGCTGGCCTCTACTTAAGAGCAGAAAGTTCTTTAAATGAAAGATTGAGAAATTGTATTTGGTAATGCTGCTCCATAGGTTCAGGTGAAGCAAGGGTGCAAGGCAATGATGTTTCAGTGAACTCTGAGAGAAATATCATCAAGAAGGGGTAGATGGTTCAAGCTAACTAGTCATGAATTATGCTAAGTAATTCTAGCTTGGGTTAGGAAAGAGGAGATGCTTGCTAGTCCCTACAAGTGCCTGATGTGTGAATAAACAGTTTCGGTTTCTAGTATAAGGATGTCCATCAAACAGTAGATGTGTTTTTTAAGAAAAAGGAAAATATTCCTTGACCAAGAAATCACTAGTGGATGGCCTGCCACATTTTGAGGAGTTTCTTTAACACTAGCAAGCATTTCTCATCATGGTAGTTTAACTTATTTTGTAATTGTTCATTAGTATGAAGCACTATCAGATAACTGCCTATTATGTGTTTTCTTTGAAAGCTTCTTCCAACTCAGTGACCACATATGAAACCTGCCAAACCTACGAACGCCCTATAGCTTTCACTTCTAGGTCTAAGAAGTTGTGGATCCAGTTCAAGTCGAATGAAGGCAACAGTGCCAAAGGATTCCAAATTCCTTATGTAACGTATGATGGTAAGCATGCAGCTGAGCCGATGTGGACTAGTGCAGCTGCAGCGGTGCAGAACTCCTTGTGGGCTCCTTGACCCCACTAAGCAGCAGGGTAACCGAGCGCTCTCAGCGTGTCACTCTGAGACCACTTCCAGTAGCTGCTTCCTAGTTTAAGGAACTCTGCGTTGCACTGCAGTCTTAAGTGCCACTGTATTTCCAGTCTTCCTAAACAAAGACCTGGGATTCTGAGCTCTGACGTGCAAAATGCAGAGCTCAGAGACAGAATCTGGGTTTTATGCATTTTTGTGCCTTCCCAGTTCCAAGTTGCTTCAGGTGGCAGCAGGGTGCCCCCAGTTAGGAACTGGGCAGAGCCCAAGTGCCTTTGATTTACTGTGTTGCTGCTATCATCTGTAATCTCATACCAGATAGCAAAATACCTATCTAGAAAAGAAACGTGAGGGGCAAGAGTTTCACCCTATCCTTGTCAGAGCCACCAGGAGTAAAACTGGAACTAAGGCTTTGCACTTTGGCATAAGTGATGCGAAAACGAAATGGCACATTTCTGTTCTCACTGGATTAATTGTGAAGGAGTCATCCGTGCTGTGGTCTGCAAAGTTTTGTCAACAGAGGATTATTTTCAGGGGAGACCTCTCCTTTCGAGGCATTTCAAGTGTTGATTGACTGGGGGTTTGCCTTTTAAGAAAACGTCCTCATTTTTTTTTCTTTTTTTTTTTCTTCTTTTTCTCTTCTCCCCTCTCTTCTTCCCTTCTTACTGTAGAAAGAAGTCACAAGTTGTGGCTATTCACAGATGAGTTTCTGCAGTGCGGTTGGTTTGAAATGGGCTACTTGGTTACAGTATGCTCTACAACCCTAGGCACATTATGATTTCTTTTGCTTTCGACAGATTGATGCTGAGCAGCTCAGCAGAGTACATTGTTTTCACAGTAAACAGTATTTTTAGTTTCTTTACAGAAGAGCATTTAGAATATTTTCTGACTGCTAATATGAGGGCCAAGTACCCCTGATTCTTTTGGGGTAGAATGTCTAACCATTATATGTGTAACCAAGGGAGGTACTGAGTATGCAAGTGAAGTGAACATGCAAATGACTCTCTTGTGTATTCTCCATAGAGGATTACCAAGAACTAATAGAAGACATTGTTCGGGACGGTAGACTTTATGCATCTGAAAATCATCAAGAAATACTTAAGGTATATTCCTTCCCCTAAACATGTTGGTTTTGATTGAAAATGACACTGTTTTGTGCTAGTGAGATTGCATCCTTCTCCACATCAGATCTGCTCCTTGGTGCACTAGAAGCATGCTTCTTCAGGGAAGCAGGATGAATCCAGCACAGCCTGGTTGCGCAGAGCAATGGATGTGAGACTCTTTGTCCAGGGGGATTAAAGGTGGATCAGACCTCCTAGGAAACTCTATGGTGATGATAGCCCCTTGAGCCTCACATAGATTGTGCTAGAAGGAATCGGTGGGGCAAACTGAGGGACATGGGATTTAATCTCTCTAGAAGTACTTGGTCCTGTCACTTGTAGCCCGTAGATTAGCAAGGGCTTTTCCTCCCTGTGCGACAAAATAAAATCTCTTTGTGGATTTAGAATCATAAAATCATAGAACAGTTTGGGTTGGAAGGGATATTTAAAGGTCATCTAGTCCAACTCCCCTGCAATGATCATTTTGACTGATTTGGCTTCTCTGACCTCAGTTAGGGGACAGTTGCAAGGGCAGGTTGAGTGGATGTCATCCCAAGTGAACCTTTTTTCGCTGAATATCAGATTCAGTGTTTCTTTCTTTTGTGGGTTTTGGTGTTGATTATTTTTTGTTTGTTTGTTTGCTGTTCTTGTTTGAAGTATGAGGAGGGGAGAAATCCTGGTGCCACCAACGATAAATGTGAAACTCCAGTGATTTCCCTGGGGCCTCAATGTCAGCCTTGATCCACTAGTTTCTGAGCCCTTGAAGCACTAGTACTTGAAATGTAAAATGTAAAAAGTAAAACTCCCATAATCTTTTACAATCCTAACTTCTCTGTGGAATTACTGTAAAATCCATTTTCCTTTTTCTAGGACAAGAAACTGATAAAAGCATTGTTTGATGTGTTGGCGCATCCACAGAACTACTTCAAGTACACAGCCCAAGAGTCAAGAGAGATGTTCCCAAGATCCTTTATTCGGCTGCTGCGCTCCAAAGTTTCCAGATTTTTGAGGCCTTACAAATAGTAGGCACTGTACTTCAAAAAACTGACCAGCCCTGGCCATGCACAGAGGGGTTGTGGTAGGTGGGGCTGCTTTCTGTGTTACACACACTGGCAGAGAAACTCCAGGGAAGCTTGCCAGCTCCGTTCTTGGCAGAGTTTGGCTTTCTTAGCTAATATAAATATTTTGATGAACAGAATTTTGATTCCTTTCCAGATAATGCCTTTTGGGTACCACAGATACTTCATGGGTCTCTGAACTGAGTGGTGCCGAGCAGAAGTTTGTAAGGCTCTGCCCTGTTGCTTCATCAGTAACTCCTAAAGCTAATGACGACAGACAGGCTAAGTAGTGTGGTTTGGGATGAACTCTGGGTTGCCATTAATACATGTTACCTCAAGAAAGCTGGGTTCGTGTTTGGTCTCACTGAAAGTGAGAACAAGATTGATGTTTCTCTTAACTTTTGCTATGCAGGAAATACAGAGCTAAGATTGAAGTAGTTTTAGTTTGAACCAGTGAGCCCAAGAATTGCACAAGGTGTAATTTTTCTCTGAACTACATGTTGTACGAGGCATACAGAGGAATGAGCAAAAGGTTGAATATTAGTTTGAATGCTCTGGGTCTTGATCACACTGTGTTCATGCTAATGACCTATTGACTTAAATTGACTGATACCAGAATAAAACCAGGGCACCACAGTAATGGAAAAGAGACCCTGACCTGCTGGACTCTTCCACTTTGGGCTGACTGCAAATGTTAAAACAGAACAGATTCATTGTTAAAACCCAGTGCTCTCTCCCTGCGCATAGACCTGGGACAGCATGAGGCGTTGGCTCTTCCAAGTAGTATAAAATGGTGTCCTCTGAGCACCTAGAGTTGAACACACAAGCCCCATTTTAAATGCAGGCTTTGCATATATTATATTCTTGCACATTACCATTTAAACCTGTATAAGGCTCTTAAATGAGCCTTAATTCTTACGTTCCTTATCCTGTCTGAGCACCTTGCAATGACCTTGTTGAGCAGAGAACAACTGCTTTCCCTGTCTTGCCGGAGAGAAGTAGATGTACAAAGATATTCCTCAACCGGACCGTGGCCACAAAAGTCATCTATGGCGAAATGCTGCTCAAGATTCCCAAAATCTGGGTCCTCTTCCTCAGGTTGTGTTTCTTACAGGAGAGAAGGCTATTCTGAAAGGGCCTGTAGGGAGCACTGTGTTGATGAAAATGTTTTTGTTGTCTCAGTGCTTTTCTGTCCACACTAAAATTGCATCACTGTCCTCTGGCCGCACAAACTGTTTCCTCAGTGTAATGTATTTTTTGGGTGTTCTATGCTGAAGGCAGATGGCCACAGTCCCAGCCATTCAGAGCTGGACTCACAACCTCCATCATTCGGTGTCTAGCAGTGCTGAGCAGTGCAAGGGGGACCAGTCTTCCCCTGTGCGCCCCCTTAGGAAAGGTACTGAAATTCTGCTGTGTAGCCAGAACGAACGCTCCCTTTCCTAGGCTGTGGAATCAGATCTCCCTGGGGTTCATTGCATCAGTATGTGGTATTTAACAGTTTTATGTGAATAATACCACATCCACAGTGTGATAGATGAAACTCTCATCAAGAACGGGGGTCTGAATCTCTTCCCTGCACTGTTAGGAGCAAATGAAACTGCCAAGCACAGCCTTGCTGAACTGTCACGCCATGGCAGCCCTGTTTGGTGGCACGTGAGGCAGTGCAGCCTGTCACGTGGTGAGGACACGGTTTGATCATGGTGTGATGGGAAGGGGCAGTGGCCTCAGGCTCAGCTGGGAGCAGAACCTCTCAGGATGGGGTGATGCGATGCTGTGTTCCCCTTGCTGCTGCCCAGGAAGAGTTGCGGTGGTCTGGGCAGAGGAGGGAAACGGCTTGTGTTGCTGCCAAGAGGGAGAATGGTCCCTTGGCTGGCTGTACTGGGGCTCGTGCTCCTGCTCAAGAGCTGCAGGTGGGTTCCTGTGGCAGGGTGCTGAGTGCCTGTTCCATGAACAGGGCTGCCAGGCCTGGAGCAAAGGGGAGAAAACAGGGTCGGTGGGGAGGAGGGAGGCAGGGGGGCAACTAGCAGAACAAAGGGAAAGGAACCCAGGTCCTCGTGCATTCCTGGCTGGTGTGCATCATCCTGAGCAGGGTCTGTGATGCCTTGGTGGGGAGGCAGGACAGGAGTTATCTGGAAGAAGGTATGAAGCAGTGTGATCAGTGAGGAGAATGGCTGAGAGATGCCAAAACAATAGGAAGGGTGGTGAGATAGGCGTGCTACGTCTATGATAAAGTGCGCTGTTGTGGTGAGATCCCAGGAAGGTATTTCAAGATAGTTTCCCTCTGGCTACACAGCCCCTACCTCTCTGCTGTTTGTGGCTTCCCGTGCCAGATGCCATGCGTCAGTGAGTTGCAACGACCCCCCAACCATCCCTGTGTGGCAATGGGGCACTTTGAAATGGGCAAGATGCTGCAGTTCTGCTCAGGGTGCATGGGCAAGTTAGAGACATGCTGGTGGGGCACTGGGAGGAGAGGACCGTGGTGTGCCAGCTTCTGGGCCAAGCCCAGCAGAGTGGCTTTGCTGTGATCTGTGTGCTCTCTGCCATGGGAAGCAACCCAGTTCTTGCTGTATTCCCCACTCAGAAGTCTGCAGATCTGAACAGTTCTGTTTCGTGTTGCTGAACGACACACGAATCAGAGCGATTGGTTTCAACAGCAGTTCAAGACAACAAAAGTTGTGAAACATCCATATATTTTTAATTGGTTAAGTTGGGATTTCCTGCTCTGTGCACGAGTCACTGATGTGAGCTCTGGGTTCATTGCGCTGCACCTCATCTCACAGGCAGCTCTGCACGGCTGCTCGGGGACCAGCGCCTCGCCTTCGGTCTGCGCAGTGGGTCTCAGCTTTGCTCCTCCATCACCCCCGTGTGCACAGGCCATTTCCGTGGTGTCTGTGGAAGGAGACGAGTGTGTCAGTGCACAGGCCCAGGCTGAGGAGAAAAACCTTGCCCTTCCTTTTGCTCCACAGCCCTGTTAGTTTTCTACATAAAAAGTAAATGACTTGGAAGCACTTCTGTTACCCTTGATCTAACACTATGAATTAAAATTTCCCCTTTTACTGTGGACCCTGTGTGTGCAGTAAAAAGTGAAGAGGGAATTTTTTGCCATCTTAAATTTTGGGAGAAGTGATAACTGTTGCAGAACATTGTAACACTTGGCATTGTATCTTCATAGCGATGGTAGTGGCTCTGTAGAAATGTTAATTTCTACTTTCTGTGTGGTTGTAGACTGATGTTATATTTTGGCAACAAATGATTCAAAAAATGTTTAACCTTATAAAACAGAATTTAACTTTTGAAATAATTACTAGTGTTAACTGGATGACTTAATGTCAGCTACATGAGATAAGCATAAGGATCTTTTTCATGATTGTAAATTGATGTAAAATGTTTCAGACTGTTACTCTTAATAAGAGAAATAAACCAGTGAACTTTTAGTTGCATGAAAACCTTGGGTACTATTTTTAGTTGTCTTTGCTATACTAAATAATAGTTTTGTGACAAAATTAATGGTTGTGTGGCAAGTTATCTCACATCTGATAGACTTTATCCTGGGAACACCTGCTTACTTTACAATTCTGTTTGATGTAATATAGTATTAGCCTGCATCTATACTCATAGAATTCCTCATACATTTAGTGATGCACAGATTTCTGGCTAGTATAATATCAGAATTATCCTGGTAATAATTCTAATAATTATGCTAAAAATATCTCCTATATGATGAGCTGGAGTCAATTGGCCCGTTGTAAGCAGCTGTATGAAAACAGAATAAACTACTTAAAGTAACTTCAAAGTATTTTATTACTTTGTAGATTAATCTGGTTTTTTTCTTAAACAAACAAACAAACAACACCAAAAAAACCCAACCCCCAAACCTCCTTGTTTAAACTTAAAAATAATAAACCAAAAAACCCCAATAAGGTAAAAGCCTGTGTTAAGACACAAGTTCCCAGAATATTTTTAAGATCACACCACAGTTTCATGAGAGCTTTTCATTAAATCTGCTGATTTAATTTCTTGAAATTAAAAAATAGAATTAGGTCACGGGAAATTATAAATGACTTGATCTATAGTAATTTTTAATACTGTTTTTCTCTATTTGTTTCTGTGATATTGGTTGAGATTATTAGTTGTAGTCAATATATCAAATTTTTATGAAAATAATCCCAATATCTTCTCCTTCATTTATTCAATTTTTTTTTTTTGACCCTTACCTTCCTTTCGTCATAGTGACAGGGACTGATTTGTATCAAACTGAATGTAGCCATCCAGGTTTATTTGGTGCAGTTTTGGAAGATCCAACTGTATTAATTCAGCTGTTAGCTGGAAAAAATCTGACATTGGTTTATATGGAAAAGAGAGCAAAGTAAATGACATACAGGAATACAGAGGTCATGGCAAAGTATGATGACTGCAGGGTAATCACAGCAGAAAACTGTGTTTTACTTATTTCTTCCCAATATTGTGAATGCTGTCACATGCTGGGTTGCAGTGATGGACACATGAGCGCTCAGATACCCTCTGGGGCAGGGAATGTCAATATGAACTATCTTGTGAACTCCCTGAACAGTGGGAGCTGAAATTCTGACTGGGACTTTTGGGTGTGCAAAGTGACTGGGACTGGGACTTTGCTTGTGCAAGGCTGCTGCTAGAGGAGACAGACAACCACTTCTTTAAGAACTTGAGCCAAATTCAGGGCGGGTACAAACAGTTTTGTTTCTAAACATCCCTGGAACCAACCTGTCCTGCAATGCACTTTATTACTGCCCATTTAGTTTGAGCAGTTCTTTTGCTCATAGGCAGATTTTCACTCTCTGTTGTGGAGCTCTGCATTTCATAGCATGCGTTCTGCTGTCACTGTGGAACATCTGTGAGCAGGGATGCAAATATAACACCTGTGGGGAAAACAGGAGGAATTAATGCGTTCAGGAGACAGACTCCGCTCTCAGAAGGTAAGTTCATCTAGTTTTCATCCAAGTCAGTGCAAATTACGTATGACTTTTTCCATGTTGTTCTTTTAAAGTATCTTATTAAACCACTTTAAGTGTTGAAAAAAAAGAAAAAAAAATCTTTCTCTGTTTAAATATACATTTCAGTGCAGCTGTTGCTCTGATTAAACACATTTTGAATAGTGAAGTTTTTTGAAGTCCATGTAGTAAAGCCTGCTTAGTACACAATGAAAAAAACAGGTAAGAAAACACAAACTTGAAATCTTTTCCCTTATTGAACGTGTGTATAAATATAGAATTCACTAAGGAAACTGTCATACTGGCTAGCTGCTAAACTTGATCTAATGCAACCGAAGCCTCTTTTTTCTCACTAGGAAGTTTATTCAATAGGCAATGTAGACTTACAAACCTGGATATTAATCATGTGCCATGACATTTCCCATCTGTCTTGATTCTAGGGATCACAAAATAAGGGGTTCATGGTTTTAATCAGAGAAAAAGTTGCACTGGAAGGTGAAATATTCTGAAGTGGTCACTTGAAATGCAGTTTGTTGTTTAGTAGTTCTTTTTTCAAGTGTTTCATGTTATACCAAGAACACTACAATCATCCATGAAACACTTATGTACAGAGCAAGTTTATGCTTAACTATGTTTAGAGAAAGCTTTATCTTTTGTTCCAGAATCAAATATAGCAGTGGTAGCCTGAGTGTGGGGGTTTGTGTATTTTTTTCCTCACTTACTGTGCCAGAAGAAATGTAACAAAATACTAAGCATGTACAGGAGCCTTGATATGAGTTGGATGGAGAATCTCTATCTGGAAATAAGTTCAGGAGATGGAGAAGTGTAGAGGTATGTCAAATACACACATGTAGGGGGGTGTGTGTGTATATGTATTATGTATTTGACAATAAGAGAGCCATACATGCAACAGCTGTCACGAAAGGAGAATGCAAAAAATATAGATCTTGAGCAGAAAAAGTGGGTGAAATTTTAAAAAAAGCAGCAAGCTGGCCCAGGATGTAAACTTGGGAGGACTGGGATGTCGGGCAGGGTGGGCACAGCGGGCTCTACTCATGGGTGCCTGGTGAGGAGCAGAGCTTGCTCAGGATGAGACAAGGAATTCTTGGAAGTTGGGAGCCTTAGAGAGGTGTAAAAGAGTTGGCAGGGCAGGGAGCAGACAGCATGGGGTGAGGACATCATGGGGCACTTGGTGCTGGCCGGCATTACTGCTGAGGAGCCTGCTGGCTCTTCACTGGTGTGCCGGCAGCCCTCAGGGGCTGCTGCAGGACCTGCAAGGCTGGGCGAGTGTTATTTGCGGTTTTCTGTGTCCATCTACACGCTCCCAAAACACCAGGAAAGAGTTGGAGTTAGGCAAAAGAGCAAATGAGGCTTCAAACACACCTCACATTTGCATTTCTAGGTACCAAAAGTCCTGTAGTTGTGCACCGTTTGCTGTCAGTGTGGTGCAGCAGGGAGCCACGCAGTTCGCTCTGCATTTAGAGGCAGAGGTTGGGTGCTGCTGGTCACTGCGTTAGCACTGGCATCTGCCTCACACCCTCTTTGTCACCAGGCTCTGTAGCTGCACGTCCCTTCACCAGTTGGAAGACCTGTTGCAAAACGCCAGCTCAGCTGGCTTCTGGAGTTGCTGCCTGGAGCCATGCGTAGCGGTTTGGGGTAAGAGAGGGGATCATGATTTTTCTGGAGTTTAATGTGGAAATTAAGAAAGCACTCCAGAAAACCGGGAATTCGGCATCTGCGTGTCCAGCTGATAAGCCTGACTGTGACACAACCCCGCTCGTGAATTTGGGTGGCCCCCAGTTTGCTGTTACCGGTGTAACGCTGGTGTGAAGGAGAAGTTGTGTGGAAAAGCTGTGAGGTACCAGTTATTAAAACCAGGACTGGCAGAAAAGTGCTCAGGGGGCCTGTCTGGCTTACATAACATAACTACTGCGCCCCGGCTCTTGTAGGTGCTAATTCTCTCAGCCAACTTACAAAAATAAAACCTTGAAAAGGCTCATCCATGCTGAGAACAGCAACTTCATTCAGTGCAAGGAGGAAGCTTAGCTCTAGGAACTGAACACTCAACACTGCAGGCATTGCTGTCTTCCTCGGCTAGTCCAGCAAGCAGCTCGGCCAGGGCCTGTGGCACGATACGGTGGATGCAGCAATGCTGAAATAAGCGCATTACAAATACACGTCCCAGCTCTGTCAGAACACGTGTCCAACTTGACCATTCGCTATTGCAGTGGATAACAAAGGCCCATAGCTCTCTGTCCCAGCAGGATGTGTTTCCACATGCAGTAATGGAGAAGAAAAGTCTGATGCAGAAAATGGTCTGGCTTAGGGGTGCTGTGGGCAGGTGCTCTGGCACACCTTCAGATAAGAGCCTAGAGCCTTGTTCCTCCCTCAGACACCTCGCAGGGTCCATTCTTCCTTGGCACATTGGGGACGAGCTCAAATAGATTTTTGAGGACCGGGGGAGCTGTGATAATGAGGCATAGGTTGTGATGGCCCACATGAAGCTGCTGTTCCTGGGGCTGTTGGCAGACCACAGCTCCCTGCTGCCTGCCCTGGTTGCACTGTCTGGGGCTGTGCCAGCGCAGTGGGGTATCAGCCGTGGGGCTCCCCACGAGAGGGCAGCACGTGGCCCTAAGAAATTTAAAAAAGCTGTTGAAACCCATGCTGACAAACAACCATAGGCTTTGGGTTGGTCTTCTGTAGCAGGAGGCTTAAGCCAAAGAGCCTGCTGAAACTTGAGGGCTTCGTTAACCCCGCAGCTCATGGTGTGCTTGTGTTTTCCTGCACAGACGGACCGAGGAGAAGCGTCTTTCTGTCTTGGGCTGGCTTCAGCAGCTGTGGTGGAATCTGAAGGAATATTTCCCACTACGCTGGCAACTCTGCACAGGACACATGCACCAAGGAGTGAAATGTTCTTCTGGGCAGCTGTAACAGGAGCTCCAGGCAGCATTTCTGAGGGCATTGGCACCGTTAGCCAAAATACACAATTCAGATTTTCTCTGTTTAGCAACTCTTGGTCCCAGCCACTGCCACTGATCAGTCTCTTTGAAGAAGAGGGAGTGATTTTTTTAAAATGACCTTATATTTTGCATTGTTCTATTTTAACAAAATGCAAATAGGGGGGCTAGGAAGACCCATGCTGCTGGGCCAGAAGTCGTTACTTCTTCAGATTGCAGTGGGAGGAGACTCTCTTCTAAACTGAATTCTGACCATCAGTCAAGGCCTTTCTCCCTTCTTTTCCAAATTACTACCCTATTTCCCCAAAAATAAGGTCTACCCCAAAAATAAACCCTAGCATGATTTTTCAGGATTTTTGAGGATGCTCGAAATATAAGTCCTACTCCAAAAATAAGCCCTAGTTACAGTTCATTTAAAAAATGAATTTAAATAGTGTCCTGGCAGCTATACATGTAGAAAAGTAAGCATCTTTTGGAGCAAAAATTAAGACCCTGTCTTATTTTGGGGGAAACAGGGTAGTGATGAAATGTGCAGGTTGAAAGTTGTTGATTTCCAGGCAGAATAAACCTCAAAGGAAGCTGGAGGAAATGGGCTGTGAATGTGTAACTTCAGTTGCTGTGATTTACTTCTGAGAACAGAGAGTGATTCTGGCACTCTGCCTGACCCCATCCCTCTCGTGACTCAGTTCTTACAGATGTCAATAATGCACTCTGAACATTTGTCTTTGAAAATAAAATGGTGTGCATAATCAGCTGCTGATTTACTCCATCATTTCAGGGGAGGCTGCTCAGCTCAATCACAGCTTGACACTCCTACCAGTGGTTGGACAGATGATCTTGCGGTAAGTTATACCCAAGGCAGGGCAGAAACACCTCAAAGCACAGGTAATCAATAGCACCATGTGTCTCACCGTCCGTACCCGCGGTGCACACGCTCCCGCTCTCCCGGGACAGTTGGCTTCCTTTTCAGACATGGTGCGAGCTGAAGTATCTTTCAGTTGACTAGACTTGAAGGTGGAGATATTTAACCAAACCACAACATGGCAAACACAACCTCTGTGTTTGGAGAGTTACATTGAAGTACTGTTGACGACTCTGTGCGTTAGCAAATATTAGCACTGAGTATCCAGTAACATGTCTCACTAAATCTTACCCATTATGAGTTACTGCAGTTTTGCATGTGCAATGTGGAGAGGGATACAATGGTAGCTCACTTATACTTGCAGCACTTGTGAGTGTTGGAGTCTTGACTTCATAAAATAAACATAACAGCTCCACAGAGGTGAGAGATCCTGTGTTTGACTAACACTGAGGTGACCTCCTCTCTAATGTTGGTGTAAATCATATTTTTATCTTAAATGGATACTGTAAAATATCTTAGGCTGGGTTTTGATTTATCTTAAAGCTGCAAAATAAAGATATTTAGATACATTTGATGAACTCAGGATTTAAATGCTTTATGTTCCAAAATTTAGATAAAATACTTTTCTTTTTTTTTTAACTCGAAGCATTCAAATGCTGAGTTCATTGAACTGGTCAGCTGGGAAACCAGAGCGATTCCAGACTTGATAGAGAACCAATACAAAACAACCTATCCCCTCTTCCTCTCCTCTGAAGGAGGGGTGCAAAGCTGTCTTAGATCTGAGCTCCATAAGAAGGTGGAAATATTAGTCAAACAAAATCCCTCTATGAATACCCCTTTAACTGGTAGAGGCAGAAGAGGTTCACAGTCAGTCTTTTAAAAAGTATAGTAAGAATGTTGTTCCTCAGTGAATCCTATATTGGCACTGGTTGAAGCAAGCACCTGTTCTCAGGGCTTTTGCAAAAGAGCTGGGAAATTCTAATTCTGTTCAATGCATTCGTCACTGGAGATACTCTGTCATTTTTGTCACCGTCACCTGGTAAACTGGGTATGCCATATGGGAACCTTTGGAAAAGCAATACTGTTTCAGAGCTGACCTGTACTAGTCCTGTTCCGGAAACAAAGTGATAAATTTTTTTTTTTTTTCTTGGTTTTAAATTACGTTCTGAGTTTTGTGTTCTCTGGGAGCTAAATTTCTGAGAGCTTGCCTGAGTAGCTCCCCATCTCTCTCCCGAAGTACTGCTATTCAGGAACCATACCACTCCAAAGTGTCTGGAATGAGAAATACCTTTGCGGCAGATTTATACTTGGGCAGAGGAAAGCTCTCTAGCTAGAAAGCGAGAAAAAGCGGAGAGCTTTTAAAAGGTTTGCATAACTCCTTTCAGGCCTAAGAGTTCCCCCCACTGTGGCAAGGAGCTTGCGAATAAATACCTGTGCTTCACTATGCCTGGACACTTCATTGCCAGCTCTAAACTTGTCACCCAAAGAGAAGAGATTTTAAAAAGTTTCAGCAATGACTTCGGTCCTGTCGCTTTGTGGTGCGGGCAGAGTGCTGAGTCTGTGGCCTCACACACTTCCATGGCGCAACATCCTTTTTCCTGGAGCCAACGTGTATTTCACACTGATGAAGGCATGGGGTTATGGGGAAGATAACCTTGGACATAACCACCTTGCGTAATGGGAAGCAAGGCACTTTTTAGACCCCAGTGGAAAATCAATGTGATGTGGTCTTCTCCTGGCCCATTGTGGGCACCTACTCATGGTGCCAGTTGTTTCCGAGAATAATTTGTTTAAAAATATAGTAGAAGGGAGAAAATGAGAACCTATTGTTGTTCCATGTTTGCAGCAATCGATGGGTAAATATTTAAAACGTCTTGCTGCCAATTTAGGATCAGGTTAGTAAACTACTTCCACAACTGTAGCTAGGCATGGATGTCATTCTGGGCATCATGTATCTCCACTGCATCTCCACTAATGTTCAAAGCGTTGACTCAAGGGAAAATCTGGCTAGCTGCCTTATGATTAATTAACCACACAGATGTAAAAGCAAACACAGATCTCCTAAGTTTCCCAGGGTAATGTATACATTGAGCACTAAAAAGGCTTTGCTTCATTATCATTGGTCTAACAAATATCCCACGCGATTTAGTGTGCAGACTGATATTTTGCGTACTAAGGAGTGACTTTTCACCAAGCTGGGGAGGAGTTTTGCCCAGAGAGTTGTTTGCTTGTAATGTCAGTTCAGCAAAGCATTTGAGCAGGTACTGAAGTGCACTGGTGGATAGAAATGGATTATTGTATTGGAGTATTTAGACCAAGAATGGACTCCTTTGTGTCCATAAAACACTGAAAGATTGCTGGCTGCTAGCATAAATGGGGCTTTGTAATGGGTGCTGTGTATAGGCTTTGTCCCAAGAAAGTGAGAAAATTGCTGATGGGGCAAGGAAAATACTTGGGGGGGGGGTGCTGTGGTGTGTGTGAAGACAATGGTTTATCTCTATTGGAGCAAATTTGGTGCTGTTCTTGCTCTTGCAATGGCTGTTTATTGGTGTCTTAGATATTGTCGGTTTTAGGTGTCATTAGTCCAAAGGCTAATGACAGTGAAAGCATCTCGGAGCTGCCTTGATGTGGTGAGTCCATAACCCTTTCGTTAGGAGTGGCTGTGAACTATTTCAAGAAGTCAGGGGGAGTAGACTCAGCAAAACTAAGGCAGCAGCCTTGTGGGAGTGGGGAGAGGAGGGGGTTGTTGTTCAGCTCAGCACATCTGTTAGGTACCATCTGAAGCTCTGGTTTTTACAGTTTGCTGTCAAGCTCTATTTTGCCCAGGTGCTCTGAGCTGGGTCTGTGAAGAGACTGAATCTGGCTATTGCACAACATCCATGATTGACTCTGGGATGAGCCAGGGCATCCCAGCCACATTGCTTGATTTTTAAATACAGGCTTTTTCATTGTAGAACCCAGCTGTGAGCCTTTGTCTCCTGGGTCTCCCTGCCCTCTCCTACCCCTTAGAGCCAGCATCTCACCCTGCCATCCCTGTGCATTTTGGGGAGCAACAACAGGCTCCCTGTTACTTCTTAGCAGTTCCTGCTGGGCTGAGGCAGGACCCGATGTGAAGAAGAGCAGCGCCCTCTTCCTCCTGCCTTTCAGAGCTCAGAGATCTTGAGCAGCTGCGGCATTCCTGTGTGCCACTGGCTCTACTGCTCCTGGGTGTCAGGCTCCTGGAAAGTTTAAAAAGGAGAGGGAAAATGGTGTTTGTGTAGTGTGAAATGACTCACGCTGTTTTAACCTTAACAAAATCCCTCCTATATCTTTAATGACCTGAATGTAAAATTTACGGTGTGGAATGCCCCAGCAGCAGAGGAAGCCGTCGGCACACAAGCTGCCTTTTGCAGGACAGGAGGGGAAGTGAAATCCCCTGAGGCTTGGGAAGTCTGAATGATGTAGTTATGGTTGGCACTTTGAATATATGTGTAGCTTACTTCAAAATAAATATTTGCAGTTCAACTCTAGCATACATGTGGGAGGGTGAGAACTAGCATGCATTGATGTTTCTTAAAATTAATCATTTTGAAAATTTTATGCTGGAATAATCTCACTGTTGTACAACATAAACAGAGCTTAGTGTGGTTACTTACTGGGGAGAAATGTCACCTGCCCTCTACATACACCATTTCCTGCCCACCTGCCCAGGTGGAGTTCCTGAAGAAGGCCATGCAAGGGACATTTTGGGAGAGACAGAGATAAGACTTTGTCTTTTTGCTTGAGAGGAAAGTTCCCAGGTGTCTTCAGCAACTTGGAAAGCTCTGAAAGACCCAGTGGCCATGTCTGTGCTTGTGTGTGCAGCTGGTTTCATAGCAGCAGCACCTTCTGAGTTGTGCTCTGATCTTGTCTTGGAGGAAACCAGCCAGTGAGTGATGCCAGGGGCAAGATCAGCCCCATTTTCCCCCACTTGTGAACAGAAATGATGTGGTTCTGTGATGTGGATGTGGGGAGAGGCCAAGCTTTCTGTCCCCCATGCCATCCCCCATAGGTATTGTCTTTTTATCCCTTCCCCAGTGCTTGGCAAGTCACCTGCCAGCTTCTCCCTTTCCCCTTGGCACCCTGTTTCAAATCCTCTACTTGTCGCTTTGCTGGCACATGGAACCCACAGCTGCTTCTGTCTCATGTGGGACCTGGAAGGGGCTCAGCCCATTTTCCCAGTGCAGCACAGTTACCAGCGTGGCTTTGCAAAATCCAGAGGCAGGACCTGTTCTTATGCTCCACCAGCCACAAATAGCTCCTAGCTGGGAGTCGGCTGTCACTGAGGTGTGCAATAGAAGACACTAGGAAGTGTACCATTTGCTTCCTTGACCTACTTTTCCTGTGCTTTTTTTTTTTTTTTAGAAGCGTGTTTCAGATTCTTTAAAACAGGAAAAATAAAGGGAGCTCTTGCACGACTTGCCATTTTAATCTCTCAGTTTGACACATACAGTTTTTGTGTTCCTGAAACTATCATCCACCCATTGTCTCCCTGTATGAAAAGAACTAGACAGATAAATTCAGCTCAGTCTCCTATGAGAAGCTGTACCATCTCTGATTCCTCTCCCAGTGTCACCAGTGTCCCACTCCGTATCTGCTGCCACCAGCTCATGTACCACATAGGACGTGCACAGGGGGAAAGGAGGTTGGAGCAGCACCCAGGGTAAATAGGGAGAGCAGCCACAGGAACAGCTGTCTCCATGGAGTGCTTGTGCTTGTGATGGGGCCCATATCCCAGCCCAGGAGGTCCTTTCTCTTGGGCAGCACTGGAAACACAGATGGTGGGTATGGAGTTACTGTACAAAATGGGCCGCATCTTGGGGAATCTCAACCTGGTTCTACTTTTGTAACTCATAGGATTTTTCCACATCTATCTGTAGTCTTTGTGTTGCTACAAATGATGATTAAGAAGCTCACTAAATCCTTCTGCATTTTTGTATTCAACATTTTTAGAAAAATATTTTTTTCTAGTCTCCAAATTATTGCAGTGATTTGTCTGAGTATACTAGAACTGACCTGTACAT
Source organism: Caloenas nicobarica (assembly GCF_036013445.1). Taxonomy (NCBI): domain Eukaryota; kingdom Metazoa; phylum Chordata; class Aves; order Columbiformes; family Columbidae; genus Caloenas; species Caloenas nicobarica. The sequence continues at coordinate 56,814,741 of NC_088249.1, read as the reverse complement.
ATCCTGCACTGATGGACAGCACAACTTATTTTTCTGCATCAGTTATTATGGTTTCTTTTTCTTGAGCTCTTTACAGTCTTCCTTCTGGAAACTGACTCTTTATCTGAAGTTTTCTCTTTGCACTGAGGTAAATTATTCTTTCTGAGACTCTTGCCCCTGCTGCTGCTTCTGTTAAATTATACAACTCTGTCCTTTCTTCTGAGTTTTCTGGGGCATGTCTGCATCTCTTCAGGATATGGCAACCACTAACATCACTTCTTTTTAAGGAAAGATGAGAAATAAGAAAAAAAGGAGAAAAAAAAAAAAAAAAAAAAAAAGACCTACCCTCTTCCTGCTCTGCCTGCTGCTGCTTTCCCTTCCATCCAGAGAAGAGCGCAGCTTTTCTTTCCTTACGCTGGTTAAGCTGCAAGTGTGACTGGCTATTAAGCTGGTCTAAATCAGCTGTAAATGGGAGTACAAAATTGCTGGGGCTTAGCTCAGTCAGTTTACATCACATGTAAAGCAAATTGTGTCTGCAGCAGGGACCCATGTTCCTTCGTTGTCTGCGGACGATGGCTAACAAGCTCCCCGGTGCTGCGTGTCCTCTCCCCTGCCTCCACGGGGGCTGCCTTCCCCTGTCCCCACCTGTGGTGGCAAAGGGCACATTGAAAAGGCCAGGGACAGCAGCGTGTCCTCTGTTTTCTCTTTGCAGCGGGTTTGGAAACTGAGGACAAAAGCAGCCCTCTCCTCGGCTTTGCTGGGCCAACATGTGCCCTGGCCACAGGGCTGAGCCCGCTTCAGAAGTGCGGCAGCTTTGCCGGTAGCCACCGGGGCCACGTGCTGGTCTTCACGTGCTGTCCCCAGCATCTGCCAGGTGTCCTCAGCATATACTGGCGGTCCATGTGGCAGCAATGGGCATCTCGGCTTTTTTGGCAGAGCCAACTTGTCCTAGAGGGCAGGGCTATTCCTTCCAGGTGGGAAGTCTGTCCTCCACTGCAGCCCTGTGAAACCTTTTTCTTGACATCAGCCTTGATGTTATGCTGTGCAGAGAAACATGCACAGACCAGTCTCCGATTTGGACACACGGCATGGTGGGGGGAGGAAAAGGGGGGTGACAGCCCTGGATAATCTGTCACAAACAAAGAACCAATTCTGAAGTCAAGCACTGGGTTCAAAGCACCTAAACTGAGCTGCTCTTTCAGTGTGGATTCTGAGTAATTTGAGCAGATGACTTACTGCTCCTCCCACTTTCCTCTCTCCCAGGATTAAAAATCAAGAGGGGAATTAGAGACTTTATTTCGTTTATTGATCTTGAGCATTGGGCAGATTTTTGGCTGATCTGTTGCACAAGGAGCATTTATAACACACAGTGGAAATGAACGTGTAAGACTGGGACAAAATGCATGTTTGCTACATTAAAACACAGGCTGCAGTCTTGGAGCTGCAGTATGAGAAGGGCTTTTCATGCTCCACCTGCTCTTGCAGCTTTACTCTGCCTGCCATAAGCCAGAGCTGGCTGGGCATTTGCTAGTGCGCCAGCCAGAGTGTCGCTCCTCTGTGGAGCTTTTATGTTAAAAATTATCTCCTGGTTTCACTGGCAGTCCTTCTGCTTTCTTCTGTGCTTCCTTGCCTTTGGGAGAGCACGGATGTAGTCATCCATCTTTATTTAATCAGCTGGATAAGTGCCAAATAGCTCCCAAGGTGAAAAATAAGGTGCTTTTATCCTCCCAGAGCATGTTTGCCCATATTGGAACAATGGTCCTGTAATGTAATGAGTCGAGTTAGCGTGGGGTGAAAACGTAGTATCCCCCTTCAGACTGTCATCCCGGGTATCCTTCTGCACACCAACACCCTCACTGAGCTCAGGCTGCCTCAAGTGTAACGGCCTTTCTGTGCAGCTGTGAAGAAATGGGTCTGGGTTTTATTGCATTCTGCACTCTCATCTGATATTTCCCTCTCTCCCAGGTCTTGTGAGAAGGGGCTGAATGTATATACAGTCTGACTGCGGCTGCAGAGCTCAGATGTAAATGCTGCTCATCTGCAGAGTGTTTCTGCTGTGGCATCGCCACAGCCTGGACGGCATCAGCCCTGCTCGGTGCCAGCACCGCTGCCCCTGTGCGGCGCGGGGCTGCAAGAGACCAGGGCTGTGGGGTGCCAGGGGTGCAGGGCCTGCAAGGGGCCAGGGGTGTGGAATGCCGGGATTCTGGGGGTGCAGACATCCCCCTGCAAAGGGGTTGCTGTCAGCCTTCAGCGCCCTCCTGCCACCGAAGCTTTACGTTTAAAATGTGCCCAGACGAAGCTGCAGGTGGCTGGTTAAAGGCTGCAGGGCTGCACCGCTGCAGGGTGGCGGTGAGCGGGCAGGACCGGCCGCAGGTCACCGCTGCCAGGTCCTGCTGGTCCCGGCCCCGCTCAGGGCTCCGCAGCAGATACAGGGAAGGGAGATGCTGTCCGGGACGAAGGAGAAACTCCGGTGCTGCGTTTTAAAGCAAATCTGCCTGCTTGGCGTTCTCATTACTTTCACTTGGGCTTTTTTCTATATGTCTCAGTTGCTGCAAGGGGAATGTCTTTGCTTGGCTGCTTTCAGAGAAAGTCCTCTTTTTCCACTCTGTCCTACATTACTTTGGGTCTCTTCCCGAAGTATTTTTCCCTGGCCTCCTCTGTCCTTTTCCTGCCAGAGACAGGAGTGTTTCCCTGAAGCTGGCCAAAGGCTGATGGCATCTTGATGAGCAGAAAGTGACTCCGGGCTGCACTGATAGGGGAGAGCAAAGTCAGGTCAGCACCCCAGCTCCTCCCAAAGGTTAGGAGCACCCTGGAAATCAGGCTTAGCCTAAATCCTGGTCTAAGCTCTGCTTTTCTTGTGCTTTGTCTTGTGCATCAAAGGTGTCTGTTAGTTTAACGAGAACCAAATCCACGTGGGGTGTTTCCAGATCTGTACTGTCTCTCCTGAGGTGGAGCTACATTTTCTCCTCACCTATTTCTTGCAGTGAATTACTTGGAAAGTGAAAGGTTCAGGTGAATGCCTGCTGCCCGAGCTGCGCTGCTGAAAGTGTGTGGCCCTTCTGGGAAAAAAAAATAAATAAACAAAAAGTGTTTCTCTCTGGTGAGAGATTATGTATTACTTAAAAATTCACTATTGTAGTGAAAGAAACCTACGTGTGCTGTGAGTCCTGTTAAGAAAATCCTCTTCCTTAACTATTATGTCAGTCAGGCTTTATAGTATGAAAGTGTATTAAGTCTGTCAACATATATTAGTTCACATTATATCCTGTAATGTAATGAAGTAGTGGAATTCTACTGGAGACTTTCGTATTGTTCAGGCTTAAGCAAAACAAACTAAAGGCTGGCCTGGCCCCAGAAACAAGGATTTTTTTTCTTGGAAGCCTAGAGCTGCCTATGAAGGATAACAAATACCCCTGGACAACCAAGATAACACCAGCATCCCAGCCCTTCTAACATGTCTTTGAAAGTCTCCCAGCATCGTTTGGCATCAGAGATAAGTAACTATAGCAAGACTGACTCCAGGGACATCTGGACCAATAGACAAGCATTAAGAATGCTGCAAAACTGTAGTTGCTTTGCAAAGTTTGGCTCTGATTAATAATCAGTAGTGTGGATACTAGTGATTAGTCAAATTGTGCTGTACCTAAACATTTAATGGATATAGAAACCCTGCATAAAACCACATTTGGAGTGGCCCAGTTTGGCTGGGACAATTTTCTTGACAGTTCTTACTCTTCCTGGTGACTTGAGTAGACAGTGACAATGCAGATCCGTGCCTACAGTGCTTTGGTGAGACCAGTGGCACCCAGAGCCTGCCCTAATCCCTCTGGCCCCAGGCACAAGGTAGCAAACCTCGCCGTGGCCAGTTGCACAATCCGTGTGGGGCTGCATCATCGCAGCCCCGTGGGGCAGCAGCATCCAGGACCATCTGGCTGCTGGGCAGCTGTCACCTGCCGTGACACTTCAGACTCCCTGTCCAGCCCAAAAAAAGCTGTTGCCTGCAGAGTTTGGCTGGGAGATGTGCTTGCTCCAAGGGCTGTTTGCAGCTCTCAAAGCCCCTCGGCGGCCTCACGGGCAGAAAAGAGAGCGCCGGAGCACCGGCGGTGCTCCGGCGCTCTCTTTTCTGCCCGTGAGGCCGCCGAGGGGCTTTGAGAGCCATCAGATGCCTGCAGCTAATCTCACTTTAAGGAGAGGCAGCGAGGAGGAACTGCACTGATTTATTCCCTTCGACCGAGCCTGAGCTCACCCGCCGTTGTCTGTGCAACGTATTGCAACGTGCCCAACCCCTCCTTCAGCCGGCAGCGCTGGCAGGAGTACCTGCTGCTCTCCAAACGTCACCCGGCTCCGGTTATAAAGCACAGGCGATATACAATCTCCCCGGCTCCATCTCTCTGAGAAGTGCGTCTTCGAGAAGCGAGCTGTACGCGGGTGGAAAGATGTTTTATTCAGGTATCCTGACAGAGCCCAGTAGGAAAGAAGTGGAGATAAGGGAAGCAGCATCTCTCCGGCAGCAGAGGAGGATGAAGCAGGCGGTTCAGTTTATTCACAAGGATTCTGCAGATCTTCTCCCTCTGGATGGACTGAAGAAGCTGGGGACTTCAAAAGATACTGTAAGGCTTTATTGTGTTTACTGGAAGGAGACTTAAGCAGCTGGTAGGGCAGTGTTTATTTTTTTCTTCCTGCCGTTTTTCTGTTGGGAGGAGAAGTTGGTTGCTTGTGGAAATTGATTTTTAAAAATGAGGCTTTTGTATGTAATGGTAAGGGAATATAAATATGATGCTAGTTATTGCCAGGGCTGCTTTTTGCTAGTAGGTGCTTTCAGATGCCTGGCACTTGAATTTTTTTTTTTTTTTTTAATTATTTACAAAAAAAACAGAATACTGTTTTCAGTATTAAAATTCTCTCTGAATCAAAGCAAATCAAAATGGCTTCATATAATACGTACATATATACACACACATTTGTCTGTGATGCAAATATATGCCCAACATATAATCATAAAAGATTCAGTAAAGTGCAGTCATTATTACTTCAAAATATAAACCTGCCAAGATTATGCTTTGATAAAGGCTTATGTGTGTGTGTATATATATTTTTTTTTTTCAATGAAGAAGCATAATTCTAGGTTTTAAATATTTACATATGCGATGATCCATGTGATCATGTAGCTGATGTACAATATCCTTCATCATGTCCAGGGGCTGGAGAGCATTTCTAAATACTAATGCGCACAAATGTTTGACCTTTCTCTAATGAGAAATTATACTTAAATGTAATATCAAAAGTTCTGATGTAAGGAACAAAATCTAGAAAATATATTCTACTGAGGAAAGCTCCTATATTTTTTTCCCTAATTGTTGCAAAATTCTTGCACCTTGTAACACACAATATTTGCTTCTTTCAGTGCTTGATACGGGTTCATTGGAAAAAGTGAATCTTCATTTTCAGTGGGGTAGTTTTGTTCTGTCACAGCCTTCCTGCTCCTTTTGGTTAGGCTTGGCTCTGCCTGGCTGAGATAAGTGGAATGAGTTGGCTGTTCTCTGCAGTGCACATGGACATGATTGTTTTGACATCCCAAACGTTTTTCAGTCATAGGGAGTGAAGCTCCTGCCCAGGGCAAGGCTTGGAAGGAGCTTTCCTGGTCACCATTAAGTGATCTCTCTGGGGAGTTACAAAGTGCCTTTCAGAGCATGATAGTGGTGTCATTACTGTTATCTGCAGAGTCTAAATAACGTTTCATGGCTCAGTAATCCACCGTGTGCAGGGCTGAGACCCTGATGATGGGGATTTCTGCTCTGCCCAGATGAGAGAGGCAACAGGTAGCAGGAGCCAGGGGCACTGAGCACTGAAGTCCTTGTTCTTGCAGCAGCGATGACCAGGTTTGGCCCCAGTGCCAGGGTCAGAGCATGGGGATCCTTGTCACGGTCCTGGTCACAGAAATGTCACCCGAGGTTTCCCCCCTGCTCCTGTGCCTGTGCTGGCTGAGCCATGGCTGCAGCATCGCCCCTGCTACACCCACAGCCCCTGTGAGGAAGGTGCCCAAGCCCTAGGGAGGTCCAGAGCTCCTGATCTCCTCCAAGGACAAAACGAGGTGTGGTGTGGCAGAGGCGTACACCTGCCCTGGCTGCGGTGGGTCTCTGGCTGGGGATGGCGCGAGAACCGAGCTGGTATGGGCCACCCCATTGCAAAACCACCCTGGCCCCATGCCACAGCGAGTGGCGATGGGACAGTGGGCACATGTGGCCAAGGCAAGCCCACCACAGCCAAGGTAACTGAGGCCTTCCGCCTCATGGGATGTATGGGGAGTCCCCAAAGCAGCAGCACTGACATGTGCTCAGGCCCGTTCCTGCAGCCCCAGAGAAGACGCTGTGAATTTCGGAGCTGTTGCAGTGGGTCGTGTCGCAGCAAAGTGATGCTGCCAGCACCACCAGGCCTACACTGCGCACCGCCAGGACGGCAGTGAGCATGGCTTCAAGAGGTCCCACCATGTCTCCCCGGCACTGGGGCTGCCCGGATGTCACAAGAGTTGTCCCCAGGAGGAGTGGGAGATCGTGTGTCTCTGAGACTGGAGAAGCACCAAGAGCCTCTGAAATGTGGGACTCCACCTTGGCACAGCCCCAAACTGAGAGGTCCAGGTCCAGAGGGGCTGAGCTGTGCGGTCAGGAGGCCCAGGGGTCTTTGCTCAGGGCGTTTGCACGCCTTTCTTGTGAATAACGGCACACCTCCTAACAAAGCAGCACATTTTCATGTCTGAAGCTGCATGACAGCTGTGGCGATGTGGGTGGAAGGGCTTTTGACGTGACCGGTGTTATTAATGCAAGGTTTCCTGTGGGGGTTTTCCAGCAGCCTCGGCAGGAGAAGAGAGGAGGTAACAGCTTCCCAGAGGTGGGGACAGGTGGTGAGGACAGGCATTGTCTGTCTGCGTGACAGCTGGCAGCAAATACTCCAATTTTGGGGAGAAATCCCCTTCCGCTTGGCTGCAGTGCACGGGTGCTGCAGGTCACTGGGGCGGGTGTGCCGGCGTCCCCCAGCTTGTGTGTCACTGCTGGGCTCCTGGAGCGGCTCTCCTGGTGATGCCCTGTATAGGTTTGATAAATACTTGTAATTATCTATGTTAAGTCTCCGATATTTTTCAGTATATTATTCTGGGTTAGACTGAACTCTTCCAGCTCCTCGCTCTCCTTTCATATTCTACTTTGTTTGCCTAGCATAATACCAAACTATAACATAGCACACATTGGATTTGGCAAACGTAGGGCTGGTTATACAGAACATAAATTGTTCTATTTTGATGCCTCACTGTTAGCCTCCTCCTCAAAGCCCAGAAAATTGGCATGAGAGGGTTGTTAGCTGGGATTTGGGCTTCCTGACACTGTAGCCATGACCCCCTGCCTGGCTTGGGCAGGGCGTGCTGTCCATCGGCATCTCCTCTTCATGCCCCAACCTTGCCCTGAGAGCTGCTGGACCGGTTTGGAGGGGTTTGCCTGAAACAGTCCCACATCAGTTTACAACCTGGGAAACAAAGTTATAAATGGTAACAAACAATAGCAACCAAAAAAAGCACTGCTCCTCTCCCAAAATGCCCTCAAGAGCCTCCTCTGGGTACCCGGGTCCTCAGCGCAGCTCAGGGTGCCCCCCTGTCCCCATCCCCTGCTTCTGTAGCTGGTTCAACATTGCAGTTAATTGCAGTGCACTCCCCAGAGTTTCTTGTGTCTTGGTTAAAATGCAAAAAAATTCGATGCTATGTGCACTGTCTTGGGCAGGGACCTGGCAGCTGCCTGGGCACCCGGGGAGCGCAGGAGAGCGGGTGGCACCTCTTGTCCCACCTCACCCTCCTGCGAGAGGGGCTGACAGCACGTGAGCACAGGCTGCTGGTAGAAGAGGTGAATTGGGATGGAGGATGGAGAGAAGAGAGAGAAATTGGTTATTTACTGGGGTGAGCTCCATTGCTGTGGTAAAACTCCTTTTTTCTACTGTCTGGTTACAGAAGAGAGGGCGAATCTCCTGAGAAGGGTTTGGGGAGGGGAGGAACTGGCATCTTCCCTGACCTTTGTCTCCACCTGAGTGAAACTGATTTTGACAGGTCTTGTTATCCCGATATCTAGAAACCAAAATAGTGGGAAACCTGCAGCGATCTTCTTGCTTATAAATTAGAGAGGAACAAAACTGGACAGAGTTGTTCGTGGTTTTGACAGACAGTGGTAAATAGGTTCAGCAATAGCTGGTGTCTCTACTCACTACTTTTAGGTTTCTACTGTGATGTTTTTAGGGGATTATAGGTTTTACAAAGTCTTGGGGATGGAAAGGGAGATATCTTATGAAAAAAATCCTGGTTTGTATTTATATTGTGCTGAATGATACTAAGAAATTACTTTTTTTTTTCCCCACTTACACAATAGTATGTAACATTTTATTTTTTTATAAAACTCACAGGTTTTCTTGTGATGCATAGAAAGACAGTACCAGGTGATCTGGGTTACTCCAGACACCAGTCCTGGCTGTGTGGCTGGCCTGTGCTGGAGGGAGAACACGGCTGCCTTCCCCATCACTGTCATGGGGAGGTTTTCCTCCTCTCCCTCCCAGACATGATCTGCTTGCAGCTTTCCAGCAAAATGTGCGTTTGCAAATGTCCTCTGGCACATTATCTGTTTACCAAGTACGTATCCATCACTTGAGTCATCTCCGTGACTAACATCTCTCACTCTGTTGCACACGAGAGTCAAGGGAAATACAAGTTAAAGCGAACTAATTAATAGCCTGAGACAGGATGGTGCTGCAGGGAACCTTTTCAGCCCCCTCTTGCTAGGTTATTTCTGTACTGGAGCACAACGTAAGCAACATTTGTCTCCTCGAAGGCAGGATTTGCTGCAGCTTTCAGAAGAGCAAGCATCAACAAAAGGCAGTCCCATTTGCAGTGGTAACTTGTGCTGTCCAAGTCCTGGATTTTTTCCTTTTGGTGATGGATCCCATATAGGATTCATAAAACCAGGGCCTGAGAAAACACACAAATGTAACTAGTTAACGATCCATAGGAGAACTTGTATTAAAAAAAATTTAGGCTTAAATCAACGGTAGATGACTGTTAAAATAGCAATGATGACTGTACTTGTGACTTATTCTTCTCCAGCAGATCAGAGAGCACCCAGACTGTCCTGGATGATGCCATTCAGAAATTTCTCTCAGTCCTAGAGAGAACTGGGTGTGAGGAGGTGACCACTGTCTTCTGGACAGCTTGGAACTTCACTCATCTACTTCTCCAGTTACCTACCGCTTCATTTGTGGGGTTTTTGTTTGCTTGTGGTTTTTTTTTTTTTTTTTTTGATGCTGTGTAGAATTAGTCCTCCAAATATGTGCCTCAGTTGCAGGTAAACATAAGGGGTAAGGAGGACATGCCATCTGCTGTCAGCAAACCCTGACTTGCATTTTTTGCTCAGCTGAGGAGCCTTGGAGGTGATCACCGTGCTGTGCACCTACAGCTTCTGCCTCACGTGAGGGAGTCCTCACTTCCAAACTGATCTGCTTGTCCCTCAGCACAGGGTCCATTGCTAGCAGAGCCAGTCTGCTTGCCTTTCATCTGTTAAGTAATACTGGTTTCTGCTGTTCAGTCTCACTGGGAAGGCAGTGGTCACCAGAGCAGTGCTGGAGCTTCATTACTTTTTGTGCATGAAGGAGACAGCACAATGATGGATTTGGTTTCTCCGCGTTGCTGGGATTGCAGATGTGTTATTGCCTTTACACAGGACATGCCCTCTAGCACCTGCAACCGAAAATTGTAATGAAATTTTATATCCTTTCAAGTTTTAGGTTGTATGCAAAAGTGAAAACAGTGAAAAGTGAGGAAAAAAGGAGATTACATGTTCTGGTGACCACTGGCTGCATCTACTCGATCTCATCAGTCAGGTCCAGTTTAACCTCCTGTGTTAAGCCTACAGCAGGACCTGAAGCACTAACGTGGCTGCAGTTATTTTAGGATGATGCCAAGTTGCATTAGCCTCTTGTGAGTGCTGTTATTTAATGCGCCGCACAGATGCACTGTGTGTGCTGGCTGACTTGGGAACCGTGGCCTGAGGTTTTCAAAGTTGTCCCGATCCCATTGAAATTCCCTCAGGATGATGGTTTAGATGTCTCTGCAGACACATAGGCATATTTAATATGAATGCAAATACTCAGGAGTGAGCCAGTAAGAAGGTCTCACTGTGGAGAAATTAAAATCAGAAGGAAAAGGTTGTAATGGGGGAGGAGTGAAAGGGGAGATTAGCCAGGCAGAGAAATGAGCAGATAGTCAAGCAGAGTCATTTCACCTCCAGCAGACTATGTGCATCCGCCCGTGATGAACATTAAATATAAAAAGGCTTTTGGGAAAGCAGTTGGAGGAAATTTTGGGAGGCAACGTGCTTCACACAGAGCAAATGGAAATGACAGAGAAAGCAAGAAGCTGCCATACAAAGCATTGGAGGTTTCTGGGAGAATTCCTACCCACCTACCTCAGATCATCTTACCTCTTCCTTCCTCTCCTCTCCCTCTGCAGCATGGCACCAGCATTGGTCCCATTTACTCACCTTTAGCAGCTAAATACCAATGTGGACAGAAGAGAGATGCAAGGCAATTGCAAATTCTGATCAAAAGGCCAGACCGGGTCTGACAATAGACACCACGTGTAGCTCTCTTCTTGCAGTTATGCCTGATTCACTCACATGTAAGAGCCAATGCACAAACACCCAAATTAGCTGCTTAAATTCTGGGTCAATTCACACAAAGAGCTTTGCCACATGTAAAGGCTGGACACAGGTATTTCCTATGCCAGCAATGCCAGTGGTCAGTGAAAGCATCTGTGTTCATTCAGTAAGTTCATACACCTTTTTCATTCTTAGGTGGTGTGTGTCATTGGAAAGGTAATTTGTTATGTTTTAACTTTTCACATCACTGCAGAATTCCCGATACCCTTATCAAAAGTTGAAGGCAATTACAACTGAAACACCAGTTTGAAAAAGCCTGACTTGTTTTGAATTCCTATATGAAATCGAATCATGAACTTGAGTTTGGAAAAAGAAAAGCATCCCTCCAAATTCTGCTGAATATTTTGAAAGGATTATTCCCTTGCCAATATAAAGTAGTTCTCTTTAGTCAAAGCCAGATAAGCCAGAGCTGGCAGGAGAGCACATAGATGTAGGCTGGGAAGAGGACATGGAGTCTGGAAATCAGGGAGAGTGAGACTTCAGGGCATCCCTCCTGAGAGAGCAGCGCTGGCCATGGGCACCACAAGCAGGCTGGCGATGCAGGTCACTTTGTGGCTTTCCTCTGAATTCACTCTGCTCTTCTGTGTCTGTTTTTTCTTAAAGCAACCACATAATATCCTGCAGAAGCGCCTGATGGAGACTAATTTATCAAAATTACGAAGCAGCCGAGGCGGCTGGACTCCTAAGAGTGATATCTCTGCACAGACCAACAAACTGAATCAAACCAAACTGGGCAGCTCAGGGAAAACAGAGGATGAGGAGCTCATAGTGGTGAGCTGCCAGGTAATAGTCCCTGCCCGGCCTTCTGTGTATTGTTTGTTTGGTTTTTTCCCCCCAAAAAAATTTATTTCCAACAGCCTCAAACTTCGTCGTTGTTCTCCACATTACTGGATTAGGGTTGCGCACCACCGGGGCTGTCACAGCTGTAGAGATGCTCTCCCTCTGCAGCTCAGGGCTGGTGTGGCACAGACACCCACCTGGGTGTCACAGAGAAAGCGTGTCTGATGGATGTCTTCCCTTGGACATCAGGGCGGAGGGAGCAGCCAGGCTGGAGCAGCATGCTGAAACCCCGAGGAGCAATTATCCATGGTGAATTCCTGTGCTCACAGCCTGTTTGTTTTCCTGAAGTGCCATTCCTCCAAAAGTAACTTCACATTTCTCCTTCTTACCCCTACACTCTTTTGTATTTCCTGCTCTCCACAATATCCCCTCCCACCTGGGGCTGCCCCTTCTGCTGTCTGCAGGCGCAAATTCTGCCGGGAAGCGCTCAGGACCCAACACCATGTTGTTCAGTAGCAGCACCTTATTCAAAAAGCAGCTCGAGAGCCAACTCTTGAGTGCCTGGAGTGGAAGAGGCAATACTCTGCAGGCACAGAGTGTGCAGTGGAGAGCGGATGGGCTGGGACGAGGAGATGTTGGCATTTTGGTGGGGACCACTATGTGCAGAGCAGAGACCCTGGACACCCTGCGCTCATCCTGTATCCCACACATCATCTCCCATCTCTGCTTGTTCTTGCAGTGTGCGGGGCAGGAGCTGAAGGCTGTGGTGGACACCGGCTCACAGCACAACCTCATGTCGTCTGCCTGCCTGGACAGACTTGGGTAAATATTCAGCTGGATTTCTGCCTTGTGGGAACTTGGGATATCTGGCAGCACAGGCAGTGCTTCAGGGCTGGGGCTTTGCTCACCACCAGCAATGGCCATTCTGGGCTTTGGGCTGAGCCCAGGCAAGGCCCTGAGCCTGCTGGTGCACCCAAATCCTGGCTTATTCTTAAATGTCCTTGCAGGGAGCTGAAATAGAAAGCCAGTTGTACCAACTTATTGACCTCTGAGTAAATCCCTTCAGAGGGTTGGATGCGTTTGGATTTTTTCAGTGCCTGCCTGTTTGTCGTTCAGTGCATTGTGAATTAGCTGAAACCTCCCCGGCCTTCTATGTCCCCAGGGCAGGTGTGGGGCTGGAGCAGCCCAGCCCTACCCTGTGGGTCCCCACTGCCCGTTGTGCTCCTGCTGGCGGCTGCAGCACTGCTGGCCCCAGCACTGGGTGTAAAGCAGCTGAGTGGTTGCATACATGCCTGTGCTTGAATTTTGCTGTATGATGCTACTCCCAATAACAAATTTCTTATGGTTGAAGGGAAATGAAGTGTATTTATGTAGTGTTAGAGAGCTGACTGCCAGCCCTTTGTGGCAAAACTCCCACTGATCTTCAAGAAGCAGGATCAGGCATCAGCTCACAGGGTATCGAGCAGATTTTGGCACTTTATTCCCATGGAGTCATTGCTTTTTATCGCCCACTTGCAGTGATTATGCAAAAAGCAATTGTCGTTGCTCCTTGAGCACTACTGCGTGGCCCTGGATGAATGGTGCCTGCTTGTCTGTCCAGACAGTAATTAACTTCTTTGCACAACAGTGTTTAGTAGCTGGAAGGTGGCTGCACTTACCACAAACTTGTCACAGACTGTGACAGCTAGTTTGTCACTAGCTCAGCCTAGTTTATGGATGACAGCAGTGCATTTGGAGGGGTCTCATCGTTCAAGATGCTGTATTAGCTGCTCAACACGTCTGAGTTGCACAGCGATGCTCTGTGGCAGTTCATCTGCTCTCTGTGTTACTCATGCATGTCCTATGCAGTTTTTGCAGCACCAGTCTGTTTCTGCAGTCCTGCCCTTCAAAGAGCACTTAAGAAATAGGTTAGAGCCAGTTTCTGCTCTCAGGTTATGGGGATTCCCTCCTGATTTGAGCGAGACCACTTTTGTAGCCCTCAGCTAGACAGCTGCACTTACAAGACCCTCCCCATGCTACCCATCAGCACTGAGTGAGCTTTGGTTACTGCTGGCTGGGACCTCTCGAACCCTGGGCCATGCGGGAGCCGTGCCGCGTGTGCGGGAGCCGTGCCGCATGTGCGGGAGCCGTGCCGTGTGTGCAGGAGCTGTGCTGCATGTGCAGGAGCCGTGCCGTGTGTGCAAGAAGCCGTGCCGCGTGTGCGGGAGCCGTGCCGCGTGTGCGGGAGCCGTGCCATGTGTGCAGGAGCCGTGCCGTGTGTGCGGGAGCCGTGCCATGTGTGCAGGAGCTGTGCTGCATGTGCAGGAGCCGTGCCGTGTGTGCAAGAAGCCATGCTGCGTGTGCCTGAGCCATGCTGTGTGTGCCAGCAGCGTGGCCAGAGCAATGCCTGTCCTGCTGATGCTGCCAGCCAAGGCGTGCAGCAGGCAGGGCTGCCTTGCAGGCAGCTTCCTGCAGCTCCTTTGCTGTTTGTGGGGACAGAAGCTAAAGCCAGATTAACAAAGCGGGTTAAAAGCAGGGCTTTAATGCCTGACTCACTCTGCCATCGCTGTGGTATGTCCTGTGTGACAACAGGCACTGCTCCAGGACGTTTTACTTCAAAGCAGTCCAGCGCATGTAGCAGCGATAAAACATGAGTTTTGTTTAAATCCAGCCCTGGAAGGCAGCAGGGAAGAGGCGTGATAGGCAATTTTTCCCTTGTTCCTGCCAGGGCAGGAGGGCCCTGCAGTGAGCTTTGTCAGCACTGCTGCCTGCGTCTGAGGCTCAGCAGCTCTGGGGATGGGACCTGCTGCTGAGGTCTCTAGGGGCTCAGCATCTAAAAACAGCGTGTGTGTTCCTGAGGCACAGGCTCAACCTCTCCCTTTTTCAAAAATTGTTTTGCATCTTGTCATGGTGCTGTGTGAGCTTTTTCCCTTGCTCCTGAGGAATGTGGTGGGGTTATCTCGCAGGTTGCCTCAGCACAAAAAGTCCTCTGCAGAGGTGTGGGTGCAGCTGTTACGTGGGCAGATCTGGTCACTGCACACTGCTGGGGATGTTCCACTTGCAAACCCAACTCCAAGATGCATCATGCATCAGTGGTTGTCCTCACCTCGCTGCAATTTGCCGGCCAGCTTTCAGCCAGGCATCGCCCACGTGCTGTCCCTGTGTCTTTGGGTCAGCCTCAGCTGTGATGAAGTGCTTGATTGAAAGTGGCTTTACTCTGTCCCCTTCCTGCAGCCCCTCTGCAGCCCTCGTCACACTTGGGAAAACCACCTGGGTCAGCGGGTGCCAGAGCGAGGAGCCACCTCCAGCTGTATCTCGGCTCTGTTCAGGTCCTGCCTCCGACACCGTGGCCGGTGCCCTGTGGCGGTGACATACGGGGGGAAACAAAGACCACAGCCAAAGACCACACATCTTCCCCTGAGTGGATGGAGAAGTCATTTGAGTTGGCTGTACCAAAAAAGGCCACTACAACCTGTCTCGGGCCCAAGTAAAGCCAGCTCAGGGCCAAGCTGCACATAAACAACTTCTTGCTGTGTTCCCACTGCTTTTTAAAGCCAGTCTCTAAGGGAAGTGGCAGAGGGAATCGAGCTCCTTCTGTCTCCTACCTCTCCTGGTCCTTGTACCTGCACTGAATGGCATGGGCGATCCCACCTCAGTCCTGGGGCCTCTGCCTCTGAGGGGGCTGGTCCCCCCAGGGTGAATGAACAGACACACACATGCTGCTGCAATGCAGCTCAGTACACAGGTACGTCAAATAGCTGAAAAGCGCTACAGCTTTTATGGGAGAGAGAGATCACTGCCTTGAAGTGCCTTCCTATTGGATTCTCGTTCAGTTTAAAAGAGAAACTGGAGGTAAACAATTCATCAGTGTTGTCGGACTTATTCTTGGAGTGTACACAGAAGAAACACCCGTACCTGAGATATCCATGACATTCTTTTTTCCTTTTCTTGAGCTGAATGTGATTGATCTGTCCCCATTTCCTCTGAATAAACCCAGCAGCAGCACCTGCTAACAAGCGTGGATCGGCCACGCTGTCCTGGCTGTGAGGCATGGGGACGTGGTGGTGGCAGCTCCAGGGGTGGCAGCTGGAGAGGAATATCCCTTGCTTATGCCCACACTGCATTAGAAGTGATTTTAGATCAGCAGCAAGGCTGGAGGAAATATAGGAAAAGGGATTCCTCGGGTAAAAGGCAGAATCCAGTGAGGAGCTCTGCTTGGGGCAAGGGCTGATGCGGCCCCAGGGTTGTGTCGTGGATCGTGCTGTGGTGTGACGTGGCTGCTGGCTGTGTGCAGACCGTCACAGAAAAGCTGCCAGGAAAGCAGCTTTCCAATAATGGTGTGGTAACACGAGTAAGCTAAGGGCACTTCAGGTGTAAGTACCCTCCAAAAGCCATTTGCTCCTTGCTGGAGCAGCCGCACTGTGTCTGTTTCATGTCAGAAGTGTTTCCAACGCACAGGTTAAAGGAGCATCTCAAAGCACTCCCTGGCGATGACGAGGCGGTTTCGCTACCGTACAAGGTGAGGGCAATCGGCCAGATCGAGCACCTCACCCTCACGCTGGGAGCCGTCCCTGTGGAGTGCGCTGCCCTCGTCGTGGGTGAGTGTGTGTGTGTGCTCCTCGGGTCCGGGCTGGGGCTCTGCTCCCCTCACCCCAGGGGAAAAAATGAAACTTGAGAAACATGTTAACATTAAAATAGAAATACTGCTTTTCTGGAAAAAAAAATAATCCCTGTTTGGCCCTTCTGATGGAGGGAGGGTACGCTCAGCAGGGCTGTGCTCGCAGCACCACGCTCACGCTCCGCCGTGCCCATGGAGCGACCACCGTGCCTCCCGGCAGGCGAGTCCGCCTGCCCTCGTTTGATCACTTTCCCCTCCAGGGTAACTCAGTCCCTTTATGAGCGGGGTTTTATTTAGCAGAACAGCTGTGAAGGAAGGATGGAGTCACTGACAGCATGGGAGAACATTTTTAATGTGTAAATCTGAATATTCCTGTTTTTCAGAGGACAATGAGAAACCCTTTTCCTTTGGGCTGCAGACACTGAAATCTCTGAAGGTAGGAATTTCCAGCAGGGCTTTTACCTCTGCTGGGGCAGCTGGGACCACTGTGAATTGCAGTTTTCCCTCTTACCTAAAGGCATTTATTCTCTACAGTGTGTCATAAACATGGAGAAGCACCACCTCATTCTGGGGAAGACAGAAAGGGAAGAAATCCCATTTGTGGGCAGTGGCAGCGCTGTGGAAGGAGAGCAGTAAGTTATTGGGGGGGTGAGCTGCGTGTGCACCGCAGAGCCTGACAGCAGCGTCCCCAGCATGGCCATGGGGGAGCCCTGAGACCCTCGCTGCTGGCAGGCAAGAGCTCACTGGCACTGGCGGAAATTGTTTTCATCAGTGGATTGAGTTTTAAAACAGAGTCCCAGGCTCTTCCAGCAGCCTTTTTCAGCTTTTGCTGCCTTCCCCCTCCCCCTTTTTCTTTTTCCCCCAGTAAGCATTCTACAGCAAAGAGGGTGTCTTAAAATGTACTTTTTGGAGGTCATTAGAAAGACTCCTTGAGCTCTGCTTTGAGAGTGTTCCCAAACAAACCTTTTTCTGGAAAACATTTATGAAGCAAGGTGAGTAAGCCCACATGAATCTTTTGCAAACTGCAGGAGAGAGAGATCCTGCCTGGAGATAACGGTGTTGCCTCTTCTCCCCACCTTGCCTCGGCTGCCCTCCTGCCAGCTGCTCATGATGACCCTGACTTTTTCAGCCTTATTTCTGTACAGAAAGAGAAATCTGTGCTGTCCGCTCTGGTACCTCCTTAATGTGTGTAGCTTGTGACAGCTGGCTCTGCAGGCAGCAGGTAAGGCAATCCCTCTCCTTCCAGGCACTGCACGGGGCTTTTCCTCGCTGAGCACTGTGAAGAAGAGACACCTCGCTGCCTCCTGCCTCTGACTTAGGAAACTTGCAGGCACCAGGTGCCTGAGAGGAGGATTTGCACTTGCGTGCCCCTCTGGCTTCACAGGCATCACTTCTGGTTGCTCGGCAATGAGTGCTGCAGACACATCCATCTAAAAAAATGTTTGCTCACTGCATAAGAAATCTTCTTTGGCGAATGATGTAGGGCAGCACTTTTAGCTGCCTGTCATGACCAACCACAGTCATTTTGGAAGTCCTGCAGTCCCTGTGCAGCTCGAACCTGCTGTGCTGGGCACTGCTGAGCTTGAGGAGCCCAGTCAGGAGCAGGAAAGGAGCAGACCTTCCCCAGCTAATTGTATTTACGCTCCTTGGAGACTACACGGAAGGTGTACACAGTAGCACAGGGAGTCAGGACAGGAGGGCATGTGCACCCACCATGTGCCCTGGACACCCACCCACGGTGTGACCCTGACAGCCATCCACCATGTGCCCCTGATACCCACCCACCATGTGTCGAGGGCAGCTCTGTGGCCACAGATGCCGCCAGCACACGAGTCCAGGGAGCGCCTGGTGCAGCACCACAAGTAGGTTGTGCTGCAGTGTAACACCAGAAGATGTTTTCCCTGTATCCTTTGAAACACGGATGTGAGAGGTATACTGTACTTCTGTCGCCACTGCAGTGATGAATTATTTCTTGGTACTGCATTCATGGCCAAATCTTTCTGCCTTTTTTTTTTTTTCCATTCAAAATACCTGTTATATTGAATGTATTTTCCTTCCTGTTTCAGGAGTTCAGAGGCATAAAGAGAACTGAAGCACTGTCCCCACACAAGAGCTTGACATCAAAGAAATCCTGTGCAGCTGTTCCAGATGAAACAGCAGCACGCTGCTTTGAAAACATTTATACTAGGCTACAGCTTGAGTAGAGCTAAATGAAATCCTGTTCAGTAGCCAGTAATTTAGAGATATTGTCATATTTATCTATGGGTTTTGAGAAACAAATGTGTGCTTATTTTCTGGACTTTTCTATATAGTGTCCTCTTTATTATGAATGGTTGGGAAGACCTTATGTATTTCTTCTGATGAGAAAAATACTTTTTTATAGTGGCCTCGTATGAGTAATTGTATTTAGCTGTGATTAGAGGCTATCAGAACTAAATTTTTATTAATGATTTTTTCAGAGGCTAAGCATTTATACTCCCTTAATTGATATTGCCACATTCAAATGGCCATTACCAGGAAGTTACTCAGAGTAAAATAACAATGCTAATACCACCTAAGAATTATAGCTCATCCTGTTAGCATAATATTGTTGCCATGTAATTAGGGATGCAACTGCTGGCTTGATGAGAAAGAGCAATTACAGAATTATTCATGGGTTATAGGCTTCTTCGCAGTGGCGTGGCAGAAACACAGAAAGAGAGCTTGGGAGGGCTCCCGGGGTGATCTCCCACAGCCCCGGCTCGCTGAGGGGTCAGCACCAGCAGCCCGTCATGGTGCTGCCTCACTGGGGCTTGAAACCCCCCGAGGAGGGATCCTCCAGGCAGGTCTTGGCTGCCTTCCTAGCAGGAACAGTCAGGAAAATTAATCATTGTATTAAGCCAAAAAGCAACAAACAAGCACAAAGTATGTTGTCCAGAAGGCAGCAGATATAGAGCCAAATGGCCCCAACGTGCCCCCAGTTCTCCCCTGTGCCAGGACTGGTGCCTCTGCCTGGGGCACCAGCAGCACCCGGGCTCACGCTCGTGTGAGTTACTGAGTCCAGCTGGACTTCGGTGTTGCTGCCAGAAATGCTATATTTTATATATATATATATATATTTACAAATTGCTCGGGATCTTAGGCACAACATTGACCTTGATCACCCTCATGGCAGCTGGGAGTTTTCACCAGGACAAACATCTCATTCAATGTTACTGTCCTGTAGCAGTAAGGTTGCTGCTTCATGTGCTGCTTGCTTGCAGACCAGAACAAAGGTATGGTACTGCCTGGGGGAGCCTGGCCTTGTATAATACAAAAGCAACTTTCTAGATTTTTAAAAGCTAATGGGAATTAACTACTGTCATCTGCTGAAGAGGCATCTTTAAAATTCAGAATAACACCCTTGTGATGTTCTGCATCTCCTGACGGCCAGTCCCGCTGCAGCCGGCTCTGCAAGGGCCGGTTATGTGTGTGGGGAGCAGGACTGCTGCTCCGGCAGCTCTTGCTTGGAAAAAACCCTTTGTCCCCAGGCAGGCACAGGCTGCAGCACAGCTCAGCCAGGCTGGGGGGTCTCCCGTGGGGGTCCAAGCGACCGCTCATGTGCTTGAGCATCCCTGCAGACATTAGTGTGCTGCTCACCCCTGCATCCCACCGTGCTGAGCACCAGCCGCAAGCACTGGCATAGTAGCTGGCATTTCCACTTAGGAAATGTCTCAACAGCCCTGGGCAAGGACCAGTAACTCTTGTCACCTCATGGCCATCGTCTCAGGTCTGGAGCCTGTCCTGTGAGCCCAACTTTAGCCAGTCTGTGTCCAGTAACGCCATGGCACCTAAACTGGATATTTATCTCCTGCAGTGGGTGGAAACCTCTTTTCCATATTGGGTATGACTAGCAAGTCTGAATTACCTGTATTTTGAGCTATTTTCTATTTTGGTGATAAGTTTCAGTGCTTTCTCTACATACAGTTTTTATATAAGACAGCTATATATATATATATATATTAATATTTACAGGGTTGGGCTGCCCACGGCAGTCCCACTAGTGTGTTGTAGAAATATTTCACTAAATATGGAATATATTTGATTATTTTGTATGCTATGAGTTTGGTATTTTGGTACTTCATTCTTTCCGTGCTTATTTCTGTGCTAAATGTCAAATTAAATCTAAATAAAGTTTAATTGTTATTGCTGTTTATTTGTTTTGTATCCTGGATATGCCAATTATCTGTTTTCAGTGCACATCTCTATTGAGAATGGGAGTTTCTCGTAGTCTTTACCCTGTTGGGCTCTGTGGTGCTTTTGTGATTGTGTTGGGAGTTGCGGTCGGACCATATAGGGAGCGGCAGTGTGAGTATGCTAACTGAGCAGGTTAAATGGCACATGGCGCTTGTGGCAAAACATGAGCATTTGAAATCCCAGCCTTTTGTTGCTGTGCATCTCCCTCCCAAAGGAGGTGTGAGATCCTGTTTGTGCTGCAGCAAGTTTTACCCTTTGGAGAGAGGAGTTTCTTTCTGCCGTGCTCAGCTGGCTCGCTGGGACAATGCCGGCCGGCGCAGGGGAAGGTGAAGGAGATGTTGTAAACTTGATGAAGCCAGGGAAGAATGTGATCAGAGCAGAAGACAGGTGAGGCATATGTGCAGTAGTTAGGTGACTGCAAACAAAAGAGCAAAAGCCTAAGATCAATGTCTTCCCTAAAGCTTTGAATTTGGATTTAGGTACCTGCTGTCTCTGCCAAGGCAGGCTTTATGCTGCTTCCGTAGTGGTTGATCTCTCTTTCACTGATGAGAAATCATCCTTTTCCCTGCTCAAAGCCCCACAGCAAAAACTTTTGGTGGAAGAGCAGCACTCCAAGCCCAGTAAAAGTGGCTCTCCTTGGGGTCGGGCTGCTTTTTCTGAGCGTAGAAAGAAACCAGACTCCAGCAATAAAGTGGAGAAAAAAACAAGGAGGATACATGTACAGGCAAAAATAATTTCTTATGTTTCCTGGAGCTGCTACGGGTTTCTAGATCTACTCAGACTATTCCTGACACTAGAGACCAGAGTCCTAGCACACGGAAATGAAAAATCAATGGGCAAAATGTTGTCCCTTCAGTGCAGAGTGGGGTTAGCCCTGGTGCCAGTGGCCTTTCAGAGATTACTGCCATGGGCAAGGTAATCTGTAAGACAGGATAGCTGCTGTAGGAGACATGCTCATTTCAGTGCAAATGAATTATAGACTATGGGCAGTAGCATCAGATCCCTGTATCTGTGCAAGCACTTGCATGGCCACAGGAGTAAAGCAGCTGAGTGTTGCAGACCAGCTCAGCAAGCCCCGTGTGCTTGCTCCAGCTTATCTCCAGCATAGGCATGCAACCTCTCCCAGCACAGGTTTGCAGGAAGCCCAGGCATGGCTCCACAAGTGGGGGACCCGCTGCCTCTTAGCAGGTAGCTGGGGACAGAGAAAAAAGAGCAATGCCTCAAACGATCTGGGATGAGAAGGATGCAGGAGATAAAAAGGCAGCTGCGAACAGATGTTATGAGAAGCTCCTGGGATGGCGGAGGGTTTTGTTGAATGATTTATGCCCCAGCTGGTGAATGATGTCACACTGCAAACAAACATCTCACGGGTGAGGACAAGCACAACCCTGCAGGCAGCCCAAGGGAAAGTGAGCCAGCTGCTCCTTGGCCAAAGGGCTCCCTAGCACTAGTTCTCACCTTGTCAGCAAAGCGCAGTGGGACAAGACACCTTCACCCTCCTCTTACGTCTCGTCTTCATTTTGGTTGTGCCTGAAGTGGAGATGAAGCACGCTAAGAGAAAGAGATTAGTAGGAGCCTTAGTGGGTCCATCACAGTGCTTCAAAAAGTTGGTGGAACATGTAGGGTCTTGATGCATGAGTTCCTGCAGTTAAGATGGCAAATGTGACTAAGACATTGATGCTCACTGAAAACTTTAGAGATCTGGGCAACCAGTGGAGAGTGGCTGTTAGACTCCCAATTCATGTCTGTATTTCATTGTAGCTGATGCACCTGAGGCCATGCAGGCAGTAGCAGAGGAGGAGCACCCCGGGACTGCAGAGTGGGGCTCTGCTGGTGACCCCACCACCTTCCTCTCCACATCAGTTCAAGCAGCTACGGACCTGACTGACCAGTTTAACTCTTTCTGGGCTGGCCGCTCTGCAGCAGCACTTGCTGCTGATCTGAGCAGTAAGTCAGAGGACATTGCCAGGAGTAGCCTTACAGCAACATCATTCACATGCACTTTGTATCCTGCTGAGATGCACTAACATTTTTTCATCGCCTCAGCCAGCAGAGCAGCTGATTAAACCAGACCCACTGGGGCGTCTCTCCACAGCTATCTGCAGGGTAATCTGTTACCTAACAGTTCTCCAGAGAGGTCCTTTTTATGGGCTTTTCTATTACGGTTTTGCTGATGATAATGTGATGCTCAACATGTGAAAACAAATCTGATTTGTATGTCTCACAAGCAAATAACTAGATGATTTATTTCAATATAAACATAAGTTTTAGGGCTGTATATTGCTGATTTATTGAGATCTGTATTGCTTTATCACCTGCTTGCTTAATAAATGGAGGTGAGGTACTGGGTTTCCATCAATTGAAAGTCTGCTCCTTTACTTAAGTTGAGTTTTCTCTTTTTTCCCTTTCCCATGAGCTGTGCATTGCTGGGGCTAGCTCAGCCATGTGCTGATCTCCTCCTCCTCTTCTGTTAACAACCACATCACTGATGAAAGTCTACAGACTCTGGAGATGACACTGTAGGTATCGGTGACATTTCACTAGAGATAGCATTGCTGAAAAGTCAATTGATTTAACGATTTCATTACAAGAGTGGCACTGCCATGACTTCCCCAGGATGAGACTGCATAACTCTCAAAGTGGGTGTGAAGCCAGTCAACAACCTAAAAATACCAGGAGTTCAGGAATGACAGGAAGCCACAGCAACAGGAGAACTAGCTGGGGGGACAATGTGGGGTTTTTATTTCTTCCTTTTTTTGAATGTGGCAGGATTGATGTCTGGGGTTCATGAGAGAGCGAGTGGCACAGTGGCTGTCCCCACCGTGAGATGTGGTAGGACTCTCCGGAAAAGCATCTCAGCTCACACAAGTGGAAGAGGTGAAAAGCTACACGCTCATTAAATGTAAAACCGCTGAGTATCCTAGAAACAGATGGTGTATCTGCAGAAGGTGGGGAGCTCTTCAGGCCACTTCAGCTCTGCGTGTCTCGCCTCTGCTGCCCACATGTATCCCCTGGGCACTGGCAGGGCCAGCACTGATTTATTGCTCACCTCCTCTCACCTCTCAAAGACAGGGGAAAACAACCTCCTCCCTGCGGTGGATGTGCAGACACTGCTACTGCAGCTGAGGAGACAGTGACCACACCGAGGGGCCTTTTGGGGGGTCACAGCCTGGGGGGCTGGCACAGGCTGCTCCAGCCCCGTGCCCTGCGTCGCGGTGTCCAGCAGCACGGTGCTGCTGTTTGGGCTGGTCTGGCTGGTGCCACAGCCGCAGGGACCATGCTGGGCTGCAACTGCAGCCTCCCCATGCTCCTGCTGGGCGGCAGACCCAGAGGTGACACAGCGGGTGTGGAAACCCGGTGCCCTGCTTTGGGGGCAGAAGAAAGGCAGCGGTTGCACCCCTCAAGGGGTGAAGCACTAAGAGGGGGCTGCCAGGAAGTCTGAGGGGAGAGACGTGGACCCAGCCAGCTAAAAACTCACTCAGCGGTAAGGAAATGGCAGGTTGGGCTGAGCACCGCTGTCACCTGCAACCCCACAGTGCACAACTGGCCACCACATTTTCCAGATGTTGACAGCTAGGGAGCATCTCAATGGCAATGCAGGCAAAGAGAGCATTGAAAAATACTGCTTAAGGGAAAGAGCAATATTGAGACCTATGTTCTCAATGACAAAATCAATACATTTTCAAGTGTTGCTATAAACCCTGGTCCTCTGTTCCTCCACAAACAGATCAGATGGAGCAAGGAGAGTGATCAGGCACTTGGTGGCTGCAAAACACATTGAGTCACAAGGGCAAAAAGGCTCCATGAGGGAAACTCTGCAACACCAGATGACTCTGGCTGTTAATTTGAAAAGAAAAAAAAAATGTAATTGGGGGTGAATCATTTGTCTTCCCTGGATCACAAAGCCAAAAAACACTTCAAAATCCCTGGGTGGAAGACAAAGCCCAGCATAAGTGTGTTGCAGCCCCGTGACCTGGTTTTATCCAGGCCAGTAGAGATTATCAGGATTTTGTCACTAGTCTCTTTGGGTACTGGCACAGGAGGCAAAAACCCATAATCGGTCAAAATGTGACTTGGAGCTGGCGTAACAGGGAAACTGGGTCTCCACAGTGCAGACGTCTGAGAATCTAGTGAAGTGGGTCTGCTGTCATCAGTGTCCTAGGAAGAGCTGTTTGGCCTTCTGGCTTGGCAGGTTTAGAGAGGAAATTTGTGGGTTTTAAGGTCCTTCTACTCACAGAACACTCCTCTGCTGAAAGCATAGTGATGTCTCTTGGTTTAGGCTTCAATGACATTTTTTGGTTTGACTTTTCATGCTAACAGAAGGGGAAAATGGGCTCTTGTTCCTCCAGAAGGAGACGGCAGTGTATTTTTAAAAATAAATTATGTATGAGGGCTAATTAACTTGGCATTTACCACTTAGCATTCTCTGAGATAAATTTTCTCCAAAGGAGACCACATTTTGTTGCAAGCAAGCTTCTGTATACTGTCTCTCTCCTCCTGCTGCTTCATATGCTGTGATATTTAGGTCATGAGCCATCTTCCAGTGTCCTGTTCAGTGCCTTTGAATTAAGTAACAAGTGAAGCAAAGATCTCAGGTATAGTTTAGCTGTGAGGGCTGAGACATATCTCAGTGGGGCTCCTTATGGTCCTGGTCAGTGTTTTAACAGCTAGAAAGAGCCTACTGGGACAAGTTCCTAGAGGAGCTTTCAGCAAAGCAATGATTTAACTAGTGGAGATGCTGTTCTTTCTGCTCATTGTAGTGAGACGCTCGGAAAAGGTCATACTAATGAGGGGAAGGAGACTACGTAGGTGAGGAATTTACCTCCTCCTCCAGCAGTAAGGTTTTGCTAAATAATTTGCTCTCTGAGCGTGCTGTGGTTATGGTTAACAGGCTGGGAGGATGGACAGTCTGGATGCGTGGGTAGGATGGGGCAGGCAAGAAACTCTTGTCCTGGCTGCCACAGGCCCCCCAGACCCCTGTGAGGGTGTGCAGGACATCTGTCCCACCACGGGACAGATGTTTACTTGTGCTGTTCATATGGCTCAGGGTTATGTAGCAAAACAGGGCCGCGCTTGCTCCACTGACCAGGGAAACGCAGCCTAAGAGAGAAAATCTAAGCTAGTTTTGACAAGGAATAGTGACTTTATGTTGACATTATTTACGTGTTATTAATACTCAGTAAAGTCCTCACTGTCTTGCCAACATCATTTTCCACCCCAGGGAGCATTCCCTGCCCTCAGGACAGCATCCAACTGTGCTACTGGGAATTCATGCATTATCTAAGTAGTTACCATAAAGGAGAAGGGGTTCGCCTGAACCCATACAGAGAGCAACCAAGCAGAGTGGCAGCTGGAAAAAATCTGCCCAGAGAAAGCACTAATGTCATGAATCACCACAGTCTGTATGAAGGGGGAGTTAATAGGAAGCTCTCATTCAAAAATTGCATTAGAAGATGCTGATGGCAGCGAGCCCACATCAGTTTGTCTCCCCGCACTTCCGCTCTCCGCCATCCCAAATTGAGTTAAGGTGATCCAGATGTGCCTTTTATTGCTTTAGGAAAAAAATATGGCTTATTTTTTTCCTGAGAGTCACAGGTAACTAATGCAACATATGCCCAGCACAGCAAAGGTAAAGCCCCATCCTCAGTGGTGTGACCTGCCACAGTGGCAGTAGGATCAGTGGGCTTTCCCCAGGGCTCAGCTTTGGAGGAGAAAGTCTCAGGAGCCTGCTTGAGAGGACAAAGTGATAAAAAGCATCACCATGACAGTGGTTTGTGGGAGGGCTGCAGGTCTGCATGACTAACTGCGTTATGTGCAAACCTAAAGCTTGAAATTCTTTCACTCTTTCAGATTTTTCTTTTCTTCGTTTTTAAGCCTAAATGGACACATCTTTAACTAACAAGATCAGTTATTTATTTTTCCCACTATTCTTACAATACCAAACTATAAACATAAGTGGTGGTGGTGGATAAGTAAACGAAGGAACACAAAAGACACATACACAAAAGCCAAACAAAACATTAAGTTGTCGTAAAGCTCCAAGGCTCTAATCCTGCCTCCAGTATATTAAATGTGCTACAAACAGAACACACATGGTGTTCAGCTTTTGAGGCTGTTGAGTTAAAATGAGGGCAACTTGGCTAGTGAAGAAGACAGAACAGAGGGCAAAAGGAAGGACATGACAAGGTTTTAGCAGAAACAACTGTGAGAAAAAATAATCTGTAAGAGACTGGTGTTAATAATCAACCCTCCCTCTTCTCTTACGCTGCCTACCAGAAAGCCCATCACAGTTGCATTTAGGCAGGTGCAGAAGAAGCCTCACAGGGAGCACTGCTCAGGGCAGACTACCACCAGGTAAACCTCATTTTACAGGAAGAAAAGCAAGGCTATGCATTTAGTAGAATCACATGTATGTATTTATTGACCTCCCCAGAGAGCATGGCTGCTCAGCACCACTAAACCACAGGCTGTCCCAAACTCCTTTTGAAAAAAGCTGCCCCACTCTGTTTGAGAAAGGGTCCAAATTCAAGTCTTTTTCTTGATGCAGCAAAATTCCTTTCTGCCCTTGAGCTGAGAGAAGCGGGTGCTCTTGTCAGGCAGAGGACAACCAGAAGCACATCTCAGAAGCACATGATGTACGGTGCTCTCTGGGGTCTGCTAATGATGTTTGATTAATTTTCATTATCAGTGTGAGCAATCTTTGGGCTCCCTCTGCATCTGTCTTATTTAGAGTTGTCTTTTCTTTCTTAGTTAAATGGCAGCTTCTACAGACAGTGATCTAATTGTTCCTCAGCACCTGCTTGAAGCCGTCAAAGTTACAGATGGACATTGTGTAATTCGCAGTAGACGTGATTTGGTCTTTAAGGCTCAGATCAAATAAAATGCAATAGCAGATTAGCCAGTAATTGAATGAAGTAGGAGGTAGTGTGCAGGCTCATGCTGGGGTCACAGAAATGCTTGGGCTGGGCAACACTGAATAATGGAGCAAATCAAAATATGCATGTTGCGGTCACCATGCGGCAGGACAAACAGCCTTTCAGCAGATACCCTGAGCTAACAGCATGCAAATCACTGTCTGCCTACCAGGGCAACGAGCTTTTGCAGTGGGTTTTATATTGAGTCTTTGCAGTGCTATAAAAAGCAGATGCAGCAGCCCAGGGTGGGTTATGTGCTGTCACCTGTGGGCCAACACATCGCAAGGAGTGCCTTGTACTGAGATGTGTGACGGGTAAACACAGCTCCAGAGTCAGGGTCATGCAAGTCTTTCAAGTGATGCAGAGGGATGTGCGAGGCCAGGGATGCTCAGAAGACCGCGGTCGGAGGAAGGGTGTGTTGGGTACGCCTCACAGAGGCTGCTGTGATGGCCTCTTACAAGTACTTGCTGCTCCAGGACATCAGAGGCGGTAAGTCAGCCCTCCACTCGCACCTCAGACAAAAATCAGGACACCCGACCTTGGTAAGGCCATGGGGGTGCCAAGACAGAGCACATGCTGATCCCCAGGTTTCTTCATGTTCTGGAAAGGGTATAACTTTGTCAGTATTCAGCTGCAAGCTCCTCTCGGCTGGGCTTGGAAAAGCCCTTCTGTGGGCTACAGCCCTTCAGTGGGTCCGCGCAAGGATCCCAGCCCTTTCTTTGTTATCAAGCTTAATTTTGATTCCCTCCTATCTGGAGGACAACATGCACTCGTTGAGACAAATACTGAGCAACTGGGAGTGATAACAGTCAGAGTCACAAACTGAGCCCTTAGTCTACATATAAAAACCAAAACAATCTTGGACTCTGTACCAGAAAAAAAGTTTTAAACATTATTTTTAAATATTATTTAAAATATTTTTAACTTACCAAAAAGAAAAGATCCTCCAGCTCACTACAGCACTGCACTGGACTGGGAGGCAGGAAAGCTCAGTTCACTTTCCTCTGCTGCCCCAAAGCTTCAATGTCCTGAACTCATCTTCATGCTCCACATTTCTCATCTAGACAGCCAAAGGCATCAAGTCCAAAGACTTCTGCCTGGAGAGCTGCTGGCTTGACTGATCCGTACTTGGCCCTCATGAAGGCCTCACTCTCAGGGCACTCCCCAGCTTTTGGAGGACAGGCAGGATGAGGCTCACCTCCAACAAAAGCAGATCTTCCTCTCTCCAATAATTAGTCTGAGCAACTACTTGCCTTCTACTACATGAATTCAGGAGTTAGTTGAAGTGCTATTTTATTCTAATTCACTTCAGCGTACATGGAGAATCAGGCACACTGTACCCAGCAACAATGAAAAAAAATGTAGTCCCTGGAGCAAAACCAAAAGTCCTTCCTGATTACATTACTGTGCAGCCATGCACAGTGTAAAATGGCAAACTCAGCCACCCTCCCAGCATTTGGGTAGCGGAGAGCTTAATACTCTGTGCTCTGACAATCAAAACATTGCTATTTCAAATAGATATTATTTTCCTTGTAAACCACGTTTTGTTAATTGAAGGAAGAGGTGTTGTCTGGGATTGAAAGTCTCAGCCTGGGCACGGCTGTGGGATGCAATGAGGCAGCCAGGGCAGCTCGCAGGGAGCTGCTTTGCAGGGTGTTGTCATGGGAACAGAGCAAGTAGGGCAGCCGCTGTCTTCTGCACAAACTCTGGCAAAGCGGTGGCACAAAATCAATGGCGTTCAGCAGCACTAGGAGAGCCAGTGATTAGGTTGGCTCTAGTAGAGATTTAATCTGAATGAAATGCAAAAGCCAGAACATCCCTTTGTGTGGAAGTGGTGTCACTCCTTGAGATCTGAATGGAACAAGACTTTATGCCAACCGAGTGAGCATCTCGGCACAGACATCAGAGGGAAAGGACTTACAGTAAAAATATCTGGGCGAACCACAATTTCTTTTAGGAACACTCTGAAATAAGGTCAAGTTAGAAAGCAGTTACTGAGGGCCTTGTTTACTTACATGGCTTCACTTGATTTTCACTGTTTGTGCACATTTTAACAGCCTATGAGTTGGGCATCCATAACGATCAATGGCTAAAGACAAAGGGTTGAGCCTGGTGTGTACGTCACCACAGTGTATAAGCTAAGAATACAAAATACTGCCATAGTGTCAATATTTGTGGTTGTCTGAAGTATCCGACTCCCTTTGCACAGTGCTGGTTTTGAATGCAACTCACGTCCTCTGTGCTGGTCTACGTATCTGGAATTATTAGAATTTTCTTTATGTTTATAAAAAATACCTAGTGCGATATTGTGGTTGCTAGGTGTAAGCAATGGTTAAGAATGGTTTCCTGTATAAAGAAGAAAATGGAGATTCCTGCTCTTGCAGTTATAAGTGATGATGTATCTAAAAAAAAGAAAGATAATATTGTTAATATTACACCGCAGAGACCAGTGAAAGTAGAAACAAATGCGATAGATAAGCCAAGATCTAAGAATGGTTAGAAACGCTAACTAAAAAAAGATTAAAAGAGCAAAACTCAATTCATTACCTCCAAGCTTTCATTTTATCTTGCCCAGGTCTGCTGACAAAGTAAAGAGCTCCTAATTAAAGCAGGCATCTGCAGTGTAACCATGCTGCTGCCGCTGCCCCAGGCCAGCACGATGCTGAGCGTATGCTCCTCATTTCCTATCGACACCAAAGTGTGAATGAGGGGCCCTCATCCATCCAGTGCTCATCTGATGTGTGCTTTGGAAAAGTGACCAAAATAGCAGGCAAGGGAAGAAGACGGAGCCAACACATGGAGGGGTTCCCAGTTTATGTATTGAGGTTATTGATTAAAGCCCCTCTGCTTAGCAACAAGTTTGAGAAAAGTAATGATAAACTTTACCATAAAAAGGCCGGTAGTTGTATCGTAATCACAGTCTTGCCTTGCCTTTAACGCATCTCTCACGGGCTCTGGTGTTTCCAGGGAAGTTGCAGCAAAGATTGGAATGAAATGGCTGGCACTGGGTAGTGCATGTTCTGGATTCATAGTGACTTTCCCTTTAGTGCTGACCTCTTTGAATACAAAACAGGGAGCACAGATTTATAAGAGAAATCCCAGTGGATTACTCTGTATGGGGAAGAAACTGTGGGTCCTTTTTGGACACAGCTGCCTCTATGCAAACATGGCTCTGGCAAAAGCTCTCCTGGGGAGAAGGAGGGGGAGTTCCAGACAAAGTACATGGAGCAGCACCGACCTTGTCTCTCCCAAGGGCAATGCACGCAGGGTGCCCGAGGTCCTGCTGGGTCAGGCCTGGCAGAGGCTGTTAATAAATTTTGGATTAAATAAACAAATGCAAAAGCTGTTCTTCATGCTGCAAGGGATGAAGTCAGAGTTGTGGACTTAAAGATCATGGCTAACCAGCTGAAGCTCCCTTCTCATCTACAAGCTGCTACTCCTGGTATTTGCAGCATGTCTCCTTTGCTGAAGGAAGGGACATGGACCAGGAATTGCATTGATAAGAGCATGACACATCTCACTAATTGAATCCATATGCAGAACGCGGCATGCTCCCCACGCGTGCGATATGGGGAGCCAGCCGCCACTAGCAAAATGTTCACGTGTGTGAGAGTACTGACTGACCTTGCATTAACAGAGAGGGACCTTGAACTCTTACAGCCCGCAGAAAAGAGTGGATTCACTGAGACAGAAAGATAAAATAGATGCAGAGCTCTTTCAGCACTTCCCTCCATTTGCTTCATATCATAAATATCAATACAAATATAGAAATACAGAGGTAAACAGTTTGTCCAGCTTGTCCTTTCCATATGCATGTATTTCTGTTGTGAAAGGCTTTACGTAACTTCTAACAGCAGATTGCAAAACAATGCCCCAGTTACGGAAGGAAGCCACCAGCCATTACATTGCACTAATGTAATGTAATGGGTCTCTGAGATGACCTATATTTGGAAAGCTTGCTTTTATTGTAAACCTTGAACCCCATCCACCCACCGGCATTGATTTATCTTTATATTCTCCAGAAGCCAAAGACCACAAGGCCAGAATACCAGCTAGACCTGAACACAGCCACTGAGGTTTTGGCCCAAAATGGAAACTCATGAAACAAAATTGCGCTGTTTATTTTAAGGGATGCAGCACCAGGGACAGAACGTATTCAGAAGGATTCTGATGACCGAAAGGTGAATTTCTCATTAGCCTAGAGCAATTGACATTGTAATTAATTGCTTCCCACACTTCTTTGCTAAGTAAAGGCTGCTCTAATAACAAGTGCTGCCAACATTTTAATTTTTTAACTGAACATAGGGAAGAAACAAAAGACAATCTGTATTTACTTCGTTTTTCTTTTTGTGCAAATGTCACATTGCTTTCATGTTGGCAATGACTGCAGAAGTGCTGATTCACTTACTTTTTTACATAATCCCTTCAGATTTTTCTTTTATATCATTGTTGATCATGAAAAGATTTTCTCAGCTGAAAAAAGGAAGGGAAGCAGGCAAGTTCTGAATCTGAATAGGCTGAACTGACATAAAAAGATGGTAATTTGCATTCGTAAGAAATAATCATAATGCATATGATTAAAATTATGGTAAATACTGTCTACTCTACCTGCACCAAGGAACATCCACCCTGTGACAGTGAATGCCTGTTCAGCTGCAGAATGTGAAGCAACCCTACGCAAATTGTTTGACACAGCACAGCAGAGTCCAATGTTACTACCACTTAGTGCATAAAGTTATTTTACAGGAAAAAGATTTTAAAACACTCTTATTCGCACATGAATCATTGCAGAGCAGTAAGGAAGAGCAGAGACATGGCTTAGTGCACTGCTGGCTACAGGGATGATGCGACTCTGGGAAGGCCCCTGCAATGGGAAAGCAGCAGCCTGCTCTGCACATACAGCACCTGGAGGCATAAAACTCTGCATTAGCTATTTTTATAAGATGACTGAGCAGAAAAGAGACACCCCTGGAGTGGCTCCATAGGGATGCACTGCCTATGCTGTGTCCTTCATTGCACAATCTTGCCTTTTGATCCCAAAAGCCCTGCTCAGACTGTGCCCTAAAGCCCAGGAGGATCTGCTGCACCCCATGGTTCCCCCGCTCTATGGTTGGGGTGGACCAGGATTTCAGCCTCCCCAGAGCCTCAGAAGCAGAGCATCTGAATGATCAAAGGGACTGCCAGCAGCTCTCGGGGGAATCAGGTGTGTGAGTGTTGATGATGGAGACAAACATGACGGCAGCTACAAACCTGTAAAAAGCTCACTTGTAATTCAATGCAGTGCACTGACAGTAAAGCACAAGGTTTAGCTTAGAGAGGCCAGCACATATGGCAAGTCTCAAAACAAATCTTGTTATTAAAGCATGTTCTGTGTTATTTTTAAAAAGCAAATTAGATGTGAGCGCTCAGCTCAATTAACTTGTAGAGAGTTGGTCTGGTAAGGACTGAGCTGGCAGCACAGGGAGCAGCGCATGCGCCACTGAAGCTCAGACTCACAGATAAACCTTTGAGAGCTCTCTTGGAGAGGAAACCCTTCTCCATCCCTTCTGCAAGATTAGATACCTAAAGAGCAGTTACACTCAGGGCAATAATTTAATAATATTTTTTCTTAAAATCACCTTCTCTTTAAATCTTTTATCTTTTTTTTTTTTAACCTGTAGTTTAACATTATTGCTTTTGATATTGCTGCGCTGACAAATAAATTTTTAAAAAGCCTGAAAAAATCTAAATGTTAAGATAAAAACTTCCACTACTTTTTTTTCTTAATAATTCATCCAGCAGTTTGCTGGATTTGCTGGATTTGCTGCTTACTGTTTTACAGGTGAAGAATGGACTCATCTTCTAGAAGGAGTAATCTTTACCCCCTGTAGCACCAAGAGCCTGTGGCTCACAAGTTCTCGTTTCTTTGTTTTTGTGTCCCTGGGTGGGAGTAAGCTCCAAGACTAGGCTTGAAGGTCCTAAAGGCTGTCCCAGCCATCTAAAAAAAAGTGCATTTATTACCTGTGTATGAGAACTTTTTGAGTGTGTTAGAAAATTTGTCTCTCAGACTACGTATTAGAAATTTTTTCCTACAGTAAGCTGTGATGATCTGAAACTGTGCATTACTTACTTCAGCTCAAAACTCAATCCACATTTTTCTAGAGATTCAGCATGTTTTTCAACTTAGCAGTCAATTCGGCCATTGCAGACCATGAGCGTGGGTGGTGAGGAAGACACCGAGCCACCTTCACGCTTCAAAACACTTTCATTGCAGATACAGTCATTAAACAGACAAATTGTTTGGCTAAGGCTGAAACCTGATGTATGCTCATTATACTCTGCTGGCAATTCTCCCTGAATTTTAAATAAAGGTGTTTTGTGTTTCCATAGTAACCCAAGCTCCTTTACTGAGATGCCTGATACACTGTTAGTATCACACAACTCACTGTATTAAAACAAAGTGTAATAGCACAATTGAAAAGTAAACTATATCTAAAAGATTATTTTAGTTCCTGTGAAATTATGGCCACTTACTGGAGGCTGGCGAAGGAGAGAGGAAACAGAGCAGCTTTTGACAATGTCCAGCATTGCTACTTAGCAGTTTAGGATTGAAAATGGGTATAAGAAAGACACCAGGTATAAAAAGTAGGAGATGGAATAAATGGGCTGAGTCATGCGGCCTGCTGTTCTTCTGTGACGCGTGTCAGAGAAGCTAAAATAAGGCCAAATGTTTTCCCCAGTGGGGCTGGAGCACTGGCTGGACATCGCTCCCATGCGGGGGACAGGCTGGGTCCAGCCCCAGCAGCACCAACTGGGTCTGGGGGTTCCTGCCCAAGCAGGGAAAACTCTGAAACCGCTTGGTCTGCCCGGGCTGAAGGGACTGCGGTTGGAAATGCTGCTGCTCTTCAGCACTGGTTGTCCTCTGGAAGAAGGTGAACACAGCTCTTGGGTGGAAATAATTCACCACCGTGCTACGAATAGGGAACATTGCTGGATTTAGTCATGTTTTCTCAAGAAATGTGTCTGTACATCTTATCGCTGTCTACAACTACCTGAAAGGAGGTTGTAGCATGGAGGGCGTTGGTCTCTTTTCCCAAGTAGCAAGTGGTAGGGCAAGAGAAAACGGCCTCAAGTTGCGCCAGGGGAGGTTTAGATTGGATATTTGGAAAAATTTCTTCACAGAAAGGGTTGTCAGGCATTGGAGCAGGCTGCCCAGGGAAGTGGTGGAGTCACCATCCCTGGGGGTGTTTGAAAGACATACAGATGAGGATCTTAGGGATGTGGTTTAGCAACAGTGTTGGGTCAACGGTTGGACTCGATGATCTTGAGGGTCTCTTCCAACCAAAATGATTCTGATACTACATATATTAAAAAATGCACCTTATTCTCTATTTAAGACGCTGAAGACTTGCCAGGTTTATTAATTAATTTTTTACGATCTTAAAGGTCTTTTCCAGCTAAAATGATTCCGTAGTATTCTATTCTAATGTGTCTATAAAATGTATCACAACTTATATAAATCGCCGTTGTATGTTCAGGTATGGAAAAACCGGATTACCGGCCACCCGAACGTCCCATTACGGCACCAGGGGAAGGGCTCTCTGCTGGCTGCGGCACGTCCCCCGCTATGTCACTGAGGGGACAGCCCGGCGGGGATGAACCGCGCGAGCAGCCGTTGGGGCTGTGGGGACCGGCGGGTAACGGCCACACCGCGCCCGTTGGGCGCTCGCCCCCTCGGGACCCC
This sequence comes from Caloenas nicobarica, assembly GCF_036013445.1. Taxonomy (NCBI): domain Eukaryota; kingdom Metazoa; phylum Chordata; class Aves; order Columbiformes; family Columbidae; genus Caloenas; species Caloenas nicobarica. The sequence goes on along the minus strand of NC_088249.1, from coordinate 56,779,797 downwards.
AGCGCTGCCCTCCCGCCGCGGGGACGCGGGTCCCGCCTGGGGCGGCCGGCACCACCCCGGTACCACCCCGGAACCAGCCGGCGGCGCCGCGGCTCCCGGCGGGGCCGCCATGGCGGCGGACGCGGCCTCACGTGAGGCGGCGGGAGGCGGAAGTGCTGGAGGCGGGCGCTGGCGGCCCGGCGGCGGGAGGCGGTAGGCGGTGGGCGCTGGCATGGCGGCCCGGTGCGGGGCCTGGGCGCTCCTCTGCCCGCTGCTGGCGCTGGCCGCTCTGGCGGGGCTGGGCGCTGCGGCCAAGGTGAGCGGGGCGGCGGGGAACGGATCGCGGTGGTGCTCCCCGCCCCCTTTCCCGGTTCCGGGGTCCTTCCCTCCGCTCTAGGCGGCGGCCGGAGCCGGTGGGTTCGGCGGGGCTCTGTCCGCGGGACCTGCCCGGCTCTTCCCACGGGGCCTGCGGTGGCTCTTCCCTGGGCACTCGGCTTTGGGTCCTTCCCAGGTAGTATTTGGGACCGTCACCTCAGTGTCTCTGTGACTCACGGAGAACCTGGTGTCTCTCCTGTTTTCAGAGTGCCCGCATCTCTGATTTTTCACCTTTTTACTGATAATCAGCTATTCGACTTTTCTACGGTGAGACCAGAAGTGACTCGGTATATAATGCAGTCGAGGTTTTCCAGCTGAGCTACGCCTATTTTGTGTTATTGTGACCTGATTGCTCAGTATAGGTGTTTATTACCAGTAGCTCTTAAGACATTCCTTTATAATGCAGTTAGAAATTGCCTTGAACATCTGATAAGCCAAGTTTATCCACTGTCTCGTTTCATTTGGTCAAATAAGTTTTTCTGATTTGTGTTTGAAAATGCTTTTATCCATAACCCCTTGCAGACCATCTCTGGTCTCTCCATGGGGTTTTTGTTCTTGTGCTGTTGGGGAAAAAAAGAAATTATCCTATTTAAATATACACAAAGGGGTCTTTTTTTTTTTTCCTGAAATTCTGTTGTTCCCAGTAGTGATCTGTTAACTTTGGATGCAGCTTCTTTCTTACTGTCCCAAACAGTAGGCAGTTAATTTTCCTTACTGCTTTCTGCAGTGCCTCTCGTTGCTTATGCAAATTTTAGTTTGTTTCTCTAAAATTTGCTTTTACAAGTTTCTATCATTTTTTGCATTTGCTTTACCTTCATTTGGAATTGCGGTTTTGTACTTTTTTTTTTCTCTGCTGCACAATATCCTGCTGCTTTTTAAGAGGAGAGCACCACAGGTTGTACTAGTCCCCCTACTAGTTTTCCTTATAGAGCTGTTTCTGCTGTGGTCAGGGAGGACAGAATTACCCACAGAGGTTTCTTTGCCAGCTTCCATTTGGGGTTGATATTCTTTCATTAGTTTTAAGCTCATTGCTGTGTCTGTGTTATACAGCTGTCCTCATAAATTCAACAGTTGAGTGTACCAACATCAGTAACTTCTGAATGTGTGTTACTTCTTAAAAAGAAGAGTGAGCTTAAACTCTCGATTTTTCTTGTGAAGAATGTGTGTGCTATCTAAAATAATAGTGTTACTTGACAAATTGCTCTGCTTGCTTGGTAATTTTGAAGAGTTGTTTGTAAACTTGAAGGAAATCCTGAGTAAGATTATTCAAAGATACTTGAAAGTAGTCTGTGTTAAACATTTCATGTATTACACAAAGCGTGCTTTCTATATCTGGCTATGGTTACTGATGATAATTTGTTGTTGTTTACTTTACAGAATTCTGAGGATGTCCGATGTAAATGCATCTGTCCTCCTTACAAAGACCATTTGGGCCAGATTTACAACAAAAATATTTCACAGAAAGACTGGTGAGTGTGTGTGGTATCAAGAACTATAATGAGTTTTACTGGTTAAGAACTTGTTCCCTAGTGATCCTGTGTGAGTCTGCTGTGGTGCTGCCAGGAGAAATTACATCTCTTGCATAACTTACTGGAACTTTTATTTTAAAAGTACTTCAGAATCAGCTCTAGCAAACGATAAGGCTTGAAATCCAATGTTTTTTTCCCCTGTATTTGGTTTTGGTTTGCTTGCTTGCATGTTTATTTATTTATTTAGACTTGGAAATAGTAGAAGGGAAGGGGATGTTGTAATTTGAATTCAGTGATTTGAAATGGCATAAAGGCAAAGGAGCACAGCCATGGAACTAGGACTCGGGAGTATTGTCTCCTCGGTCTCTACTCTTGGAACCCATCCTGTCATTTAGAGACTTTTGTTTCTGGAGATTCTGGAGATTTCTATTCCTCAGAGTGCTCTGAGATTCTTTGATCAACCTATAAAAACATGACATACTACTTATGTATTGACTCTTGTTCAGTTACAGAAAAAATTTATAAAGGCTTTTCAGTCTGATGAGTAGCAGCAGGTTGGCATCTTGATTATGAAAATTTTGTCATCCTGAGTAGGTCCACCACAGTAATTACAGGAATGAAATTAGTGATACAGCTACCTGTAGAGCTGTGCCTTGACTTATTAAAGTACTTATAAGAGAATTGTGAGAAACAACGCTGTAAACTTCAGTCTAAACTAATGAACATAAAATGTACTGTCCAATCGAATTTTTGTCCTACATGATTTACTTAACAACATTAGTCCTGCTATGACAAATTAAGTGGCAGTGATGAAACATACTGGGAGAATTCCAGCTGCAGCAAGCCTTTCAGAGTAGCAGTGTTACTGGTTTTATTGTTCATTACCGCTAATTGCAAATGAAAATGGATTTTTTCAGTGGGTATTGCTTAGCGTGTGCCTTGCTAGCAGAAAAGACCCTGTTTTCCTTTAAATAAATATTGGTACTTGTTGCAGGAAAAATTAGCTTTGAAGGCCTGACTAATTTTATGGTTACAGATACTGATGCATATAGAATCTCAAAATATCTGTTTTTCTGTCTTAAATCTCATTTCGTTGAGATCATTTCTTAAGTAACCATCTGGGAATGTTTTATGGCTTTGATCTGTTTGAGATGTCTTCCTGCCACCTCTGAACGGCTTGACTGTTAGTTCATGTGCAATAAATTCAACAAATTTAGTGCTGTAGTTTGACATCTGCATCAGTGCAAGTGACTCGTTATTGAATAAAACAGTGAGGTATAGCGTCTTTTAGGTATTTAGATCAGTCATTTGTGTGACAAGAACCAGATGAATTTTTAGTGTCTTTATGAATTATGTACAGTATAATGACCACTTACTGCTGGCTTGTCCAGACATAAAATGAAAATTTAATTGTTAATGTTGAACCAGTAATGTGCATCGTGATGCTCTTATTTAGGTGTTTCAGTTCTTTGACTTGGAGTAGTCTGTTCTCCCAGCTTCAGACTGCCAGGCGGCATGTTATGTGAACATCAGGATGTCCTGGGGTGCACCAAGCACAGCACTGCCCCCCGGGCAAGGGAGGTGATTGTCCTGTTCTACTGTGCACTGGTGCGGCCTCACCTGGAGCACTGTGTGCAGTTCTGGGTGCCACCGGATAAAAAGGATATAAAGCTACTGGAGAGTGTCCATGAAGTTGTTGAGGGGTTTGGAGGGCAAGCCGTATGAGGAGCAGCTAAAGTCACTGGGTTTGTTCAGCCTGGAGGAGACTGAGGGGAGACCTCATCGTGGCTACAGCTTCCTCACAAGGGGAGGAGGAGGGGCAGGTACTGATCTCTTCTCTCTGGCAACCAATGACTGAACCCGAGGGTATGGCAGGAAGATGTGCCAGGGGAGGTTTAGGTTGGACATTAGGAAAAGGTTCTTCACCCAGAGGGTGGTGGAGCACTGGAACAGGCTCCGCAGGGAGCCTGACAGTGTTCAAGAAGAGACTGGACAAGTCCTCAGACACATGGTGTGAACTGTGGGGTTGTCATGTGCAGGGACAGGAGTTGGACTCGATGATCCTTGTGGGTCCCTTCCAACTTGGGACATTCTATGATTCTGTGACACCAACACAAGTGTTCACCCTTCTGGGCTTGGACTAGAAATTATTGCAGGCAATCCTGGCCTGATGGACAGCGCGCTAGGCAGGTGTAGTGGTGCCGAAGCACCCGCAGGGTTAAATAACCCACTTGGAAAGTGTTGGTGTTTGTATTTTGTGCTTTGAAAGTATTGGTATTTCACGTACAGAGGCTGACTGCAGTGGCAGTCGTAAAGGTGCAGGGAGAGAAGGAGGAAGGAAGGACGGACGGACCGACAGACGGACACCCTGTCTGCCGGTCGAATGAACTGGAAATCTGTGTAGAAGCTGCCCTTCCGACCAGCCTGGCTTCCCGTGGGAGGGCTGCTGCCTTGGTGCTGCTACTATGGGCACAAGGGAGAAGGTGCTGATGTAGAGGCAGTTGAGTGGGAATATTGTTTAAAAAAGAATCAGCCTTTTCTGCATTTTACTCTGAAATTGCTGTGGAATTGCAGTCCAAGCAAACACATAATCAAAATTCTAAGGTTCTGATAGATTTTACACTTCCTAGCAACTTGAAATACTGAACTGGAGAAAAAAAAAGCTGATATTATTATTTTATATATTCGCAGTAACAGACTTACTACTGTACTTAAACTACATACTTGTGCAGCATATTGATGTAAGCTTTCAATCACATGAACAGAAATTGCACAGATGATAACTTGCATGTATTTTTGATTTTGTCACTTGAGTGCTGCACTCCCCCACAGAAGAGAATGTAATTCTACTTTCAAATAAATGGGAAAAATAAGCCCTCCACTCCCCTCCAGAGGATGTGACTTGACACTCAGTTTTAGTTATGAAGAAGGAACACAAAAAAACCAGAAGAGATGAGTTAGTGTCTGGCCAAGTGTTTGCAGCGTTGTAATCTATCCCAGCAGAGTGGTGAATCCTATGCTGCTGCTGTCACATCAGGTGTTTTATTTAATTACCTGCTTCTGACTGTACTAACATGGAGTTAACCAGGATAAATGTGAAACATCATTTTTGTTCCATCAGTGCTTTGCAGAGACGCTGGTATGTGAACGCTGAAAAACCAACCTGAGTCAATAAAAAGACCAAAATTACATAATGTATTGGTGGAAGCAGATGTCTCATGGCAGCTGGATTTTAGTGCTATGGCATACGGTGCCCATGAGATTGTCAGCCATGCTTTTTGGCATGGGACTTGATTTACCTTTTGTAATCTTTTAAGTCAAATTACGCTTTCACATCCGGGTCCGGTACTGAAAGCTGAATGCTATTTATTCAATATTTTGTTGCTTAGAGAAACAACCCATCTGACTTTTTTTTTTTTCTCCTTTTTTTTTTTTCTTTAATGCCTGTAACTTGTGATGGCAAGAAAAAAGAACTTCTGTTCTTAGACACTAAAGAGAGGTTAATCTTCCTTCAGATGGTGGAAGGGTAGAATAAGGCTCTTTTGAGTATGGTGAAGAAAGAAGCATGTAGCTCGAACTTACTTTGATCCATGATGTCGGTGTCAAATGATGTATTCATGCTGGGATTCAGATCCTTGGACTTGATTCGTTAACAGCTTTAATACTTTCTCTGAAAAATGAAAACATTGTATTGAGTTAGAAAGGTCTTAAAACTTGTTTAGCAGCTTGCCAATAGCTGAATTTCTTGTTTAAGTAAGATAATTGTGGAATAGTGATTTATTTATTTTGATTTTGGATACCTATAATTTAGAACAGGTGAATTTACACAAAGGTGACTTCTCAGCTCGTGCAGCTGGGGTCTGCCTGTGTAGTGGAACAAAACCAGCTCAAAACTGACCGAGCAGTTTCTGTCTTCCTTCAGTGATTGTCTTCATGTGGTTGAGCCTATGCCTGTCCCTGGACCTGATGTAGAAGCATACTGTTTACGTTGTGAATGCAAATATGAAGAGAGAAGCTCTGTCACAATTAAGGTAAACAATGTCATTCTGTTGGCATATGTTAAATGCTTCAACTCATTAGTCAATGTGTTTTGTCTTTTAGAGAAACATTCATTTTAAAGGGAAAGATTTTCTAAAGCAGCCTAATATTTAACTTTTTTCGTGATAGTTGCTCAGAATTTATCTTGAGGAGGAACAATAGCATCGAGCTATAACTGAAGGAGTAGGCTTGAGATCCTTTATTGAAGATCTCCACTTTTGAGATAAAGCTTTACACCTTACTGAAATTCTGAGTGTTCTAGGGCATTTTGTCAAGCTTTGGACTTTGTTTTCATTATTATTTTACAGGGCCGCTCATTATTCAGCTGTCTTGCTTTGTATGTTGGCAAGTTAAAAAGAGCAAAATCATATATGTTTGCTCTAACAGGTCATTTCTTTATTCTTCACATTCTTATCCTTTTGTAGCCATTGAGCCCTAGGCTGGGGTGAATAGATTGCACAGTGCATCTTCTTTCATCTTCTACGGTCTCCTTTTTTTTTGGTCTTTTAGAAGTTTGGTATTTCTTTTTGCCTTCCGTGGAGACCGTGCAGGATCCCCCAAATTTTTCACTGCAGTTTAATGGCCGAACTGAACAGTTATCTTGGTTGAGGTGAGATTTGTAACACCAGGTTGTTTTAAGAGTGATAGCATAAGGTTTTTAGCAAGGCTTCACTAAGATAAACTGTTTCAAGCTAACATCTGTCTGCCCAAAACCCTTTTAATACCAGGTTGTAGTTCAGGGGTTTTTCTCTGCTCATAGGCTTTAAGTCATCTAGTGACATTACCAAAGATTGACAGGCTCATCACAGGCTTTGCATGTACTGTTCTTTTGGTCCTTGCTGCCTGCTGAGAGATTGTGGGGGCAATGTCACAATTCTGGCATAAACTGTGTTTGCATTGTGTAGGTTACAATCATCATATACCTGTCTATTTTGGGCCTACTTCTTCTGTACATGGTGTACCTTACTCTGGCAGAACCCATACTGAAGAGACGTCTCTTTGGACATTCACAGCTCATACAAAGCGATGAAGACATTGGGGTGAGTTCACCAGAGTGTTTGTGTACTTCGGTTAACGTAAAGATTGGGATGGTTAGTTGTTAAATAACTCTTTGGGATGAGCAGCTTTTTTGCCAGGCAGTGTAAATGCTTTTCCTGAAGGGAGAGATAAAGAAAGCTGCAAGATGACTTCAGTGAAGCCACTCTCTCATTTTTTCACTGGGCTAGAAAGTAGTAAGATGAGGACTACTTCAGTTATCCAAGCTCTAGGCACAGATTATTTTCTCAGAGAAGGAACAGAGTAGGAATGGAGGTAAGCATACACAGGAGGTACAACTTCTTAAGTGTTAATCAGTCTTGCTACTGATCACATTTACACAAATTGCTCCCTGCTTGTATTTCTGCAAAAAGGAAGAGGGGTTGCATCTTCTGTTGCTCCAGTTTGAATTTATTGGTGCTAAAAATTAAAAAAATAATTATTATAGTGAAGTAAAACAGTGACTGATGCTGAAATAGTTTCTTAGTATTACAGCTAGAAACCAGAATGGATAGTATATTCCAACAGATCAGAACAGCCTTTTTTGGGAAGGAAAGGGGAGTAGTCCATCCGTGACTTGACTTCCTGTCATTACTGGCCTTCCCAATCTCCAACACAGTGTTTTTGACTTCTGATAAATAAGGAACAAAATTGTCTTCAGTGTCATTACAGGAAGGGAATCTAAGACCTTATGAAACCTTACACTGGCAGGAGTGAGTCACTTTAGTACTTGATTGGTGTGGATAAGGAATTCTGGTTGGTGGGAGGAGGTCATCTGTGTGTTGAAGGGGGACTTAGAATAGCATAAAAATATGGACTATGGCTCTGCATTTGATAAATCTGCGTGCATCTGAACCTGATGAATCTGCCTGCCTGGGAGAAATATCACCGTAAAGTAATGAGAGGAAAGCTTTCTAAAGTGGCAGCTGGATTGACTGTGTCAGTGTTGAACCACACAAACTGATAAAAGAATTCTTGAATCTCTGTGTCAACGTAGTTTCTCTATTGAGTCCTCAAGCAGGACTGCTTTTACTGATGAAGTACACTTCAGATGTGGCATAACTTCAGAAAGAATTTCTGAAACCAAACCCAGAGTGTGCAATGGGAAGATTGCCATTTGCTTAACCTAAGCCTTTCAGCAGACATGAGCGCTTTATTGCTGCTGGAGTAAATGGGACCTAGTCAAAAAAATGTACAATATTTATTAGTGTCTTACTATAGAATCATTAAGAATATTTTAATCATTCCTTCCAGTAAATAGGAAGTTTATAGTAGAAGATAAATAAGTTTCTTCTTGGCGAAACAAAATTATGATGGCAACGCTTTTAAAAATATTTAAAAGCCCTGTAGTTTCGCTTCAGTGGCTTCACAGATCTGAAGGTTTTGTACCCAGTAAATGCTCATGACTCTGTTATGCTCAGCATCTGTGAATTTTAGTGTGAGATGTACTCAGCTTTTCCAGGTTGTTTTTGGCATGACAACTGTCATTGCTAGTAAACTGAGGAAAAGCGTATTCTTTAATTCTACTGTTTTTTCAACAGTGGCCACATCAGCTATCCTGACTTAAAAAGGTGTTTCTGTTCTGTGGGGGGAGGATATTAAGTATTCTAAATCAAGCATTTTCCTGGATAAGAGTTTTTATCAGCTATGCCTTCTTTATTTATCCGGACCTCGCAACAAAAATACATGAATGTTGCCCAAGTTTGGGCTACCATTGTCTGGAATGAAGGTTCTTCAGACAGAGGTATACAATTGCTTTTGTGTCCCACTGTTTCTGCACTTTCTTGTGTATTACATGGAAGCACATTCCAAATGATTTTGTATTGACATCTTAAGACTTTCCCAGTCACTTCTAGGAGGATATTGGGAGGGTTTTTTGGAAAGAAGAGATTTGAATGCATTCTTACAGCAAATTGGGCAGATCCCTACCTGAAATAAATGAATGTGTGCTGTATGCTATACCTCAGACAAATTAATTTGATTTTATACCCTAGGTAAATTATAGTAATACTTCAAAATCTGTGTTAAAATATTCTGATTGTAAGCAGAAGTTAAATAAGTCCCCTGGCAGAGCTCAGGTTAACTGCAGAATGAATTTCCTTAAAATCTGAATCCATCTTGATGAATTTCATGTTTTGCTGTAGCTGTTACTATGACTCTTAACGTGTGCTTGTGGAGTTGGTAGTGCTTATATCTGCAGTAGTGCTTGGAACAAAAAGCACTCAGGTGCTTGTTTAGTTCATGCTGCTCCTTTCCTATTTATCCTTCTGTGGCAGTGAACATGAAATAATTCAAGGTCCCTTATGGCTTATCCCCATCTTTGCCTTCCCTCTTGAAAATTCTTGAGGTATTGATCCTTGTCACACTTGGGAAATACCACGTGTATCGATTTTCTTGCAGAATTTCAAGCTAGTGTGTTTATTCTTTCTCGTTGCCCCTTGGTGGCAGTGACAACTGATGAATGTAAGCTACTTCCATAGACCTCTTTCCTCTTAAATTCTTTTTTCTCCCCTTGTTTATGTAGAAATTGATGGTAGCTAGCCTTTGGGCTGAGATTGTTGTTTATCAGGAAAGCCAGTGCCATCTAGCTTGTCCTGCACTCTCCCTTCCACCATCTATTCTATGGTAGAAATGTGTTGCTATTGTGATTTTTGTTTCCCTGCAAATGAAGTGATTTGTCACCTGTTAAATTTCCATTCTAGATATATCCAGCTGCATAGTTTTTTATGGTGAGATCATAGCTCTTTGGGTCAGGGATTGTCTCTTGTTCTCTGTGAGTGTATTTCTTAGCCCAGTGAGTCTCGTGTGGCTGTGGAACTTGTAGGCATCACTTCAATGGGTATCATTAATAATAATCTCTGTGCTGTGAAGAATTATTGAGCTACTCTAGGGAGTCATGTTACAAAATAAAGTATCCATTAATGTCAATGTCTTCAACAGTGTTCTGGGAAAAAAAAAGGGAATATGAAGTGTAGACATATAAAAAAGACATTTAATATAGCATATAACTACGTTAGTTTTCATTATGCATTGTATATATGATGCTTTTTGACACAGCTTTAGCAAAATGGCTTTGTCCAAACCAGTTTGATAGCCAAATAAGAAGTTCAGTTCCAACTCTTACTGTTTTTAACTTGATTCTATTTACTAGAAGAAAATAAAGCTTTGCAGGTACTGTCAGAAAATACAGTAAATATTAAACAAGCACTGGGTTATTGTTGAGCTCTGTCACTTAAACAGCTGTATTGACACTTTACTTTTAGAGAGCTCAGTACAATAGGTTTAGTTTGGTAAACATCAGAGTGTGTTGGTTTTATACAGAAGCTGTGTGTGAACATCCTGAACTGCCTGACGGTAAATGGCTTTGAGCTGGCAGAGAACTGACTCTTTAATTCAGTTTTGAAGTGAAGTGCGTTCACGACAATAACAGGAGCCTGCTAGCGCCTGGGTCTGTTCCAGGCTTCTCTCTCACCAGCTGCTAATGGATGCAAGACTGTGCTGCTGGTCTGGCAGCTCCCTGTGAGATCTCTGGGCAGCAGGGAATTGTTTGACAGTGTGATGAAGTTTGGTCTATTTGGGAAACCTGTGGAAGTTACTTTGAATGAGAAATTGAAGTACAGTTCTAAATACTAAAAAAGTTTGCTTGGTCATTATTACTAACCAGCTCGTTGAAACAGCTTGTTTACCTTAAAAACAAAACCCCGTCTTTTGGAATGTAACAACAAAAAAAGACCAATGTAATTGCTCAGCGGAATTGTTGAGATCTAACTAGTGATTTTTGCCATTCCAGGATCACCAACCTTTTGCAAATGCTCATGATGTGCTGGCTCGTTCTCGGAGCCGCGCCAACGTATTGAACAAAGTGGAGTACGCCCAGCAGCGTTGGAAGTTACAGGTCCAAGAGCAACGCAAGTCTGTCTTTGACCGTCATGTTGTGCTGAGTTAGCTGTGTCTCAGCAAAATAACTCCAGGGAAGTAAAGTGGACTAATTGAAAGAGCTGACTTAGGTCTTCCTGATCCTGCCAATTCAGAAGGGTTTTCTTAAATGGTTCATTATTGATTTACAAAAAAAAGTAAAGTATTTGAACTTTGAAGGAATGTACTGGAATGGAAGCAATTTAAAAAACTTAGTTAACCAAAAGCTTAAATCTTTACATTTTCAAATGGCTTTTACTAATAAAACTGAAAAGAAAACAAACCCGAAGGTATCTTGGGTTACCACTGTGGTACCTTATTTACATTTGTGACTTTATGGTGGTTTTTAACTATATATTTCTCTCTAGTATTTATGTGGTTAAAAAGTACCTGGGAACACAGTAATTACTTGCGACTCACTAATCACTTTATGTAAACACCTTTTGTAAATATACTTGGATTTTCTTCTGACTAATGCTAGGTACTGGAAATCTAAATCTTACAGTGTAGTTTTCTTATCGGAGAATGAAATCCTGATTGCCTGTATTCATCATTTGGTTTCTTGCACTCGTACTTTCAAGATGCTTGTATGTCAAGTGATGTTCGCAGATTTAAGGCAAAACTTAAATGGACACTGACTCTTTGAGCTGATACTTGAAGTACTGTGACGTAGATAAACACAAATGCAGTGCATATCAAGACAGTGTTGGAATTTTGTTCTATTTTGCTTTAATAGCTTAATATATTATATGTGAGTATCTCTTTAAACAAATCTTCACCCTCTCTTTCCATGGGTAAAGTCTCAGGATTTAGTATATGATGAAATATTTATTATAAAAATCTTTCTGCATTTGTCTGGATTGATGGTGTAAGGCACATACTGTATCTAGCACCTGTCATCTTGGGAGTTAGGTGTACTTTTTTTATCTGTGATTCTGTACTCATCTCTCTTAAGAGGTATGCAGTTGCTAGATGACTAACTTTCGTATATCCCCTTTCAAATGTAACAATTAAGGATAAAACTTGTTTTTGAAAAACAGATGTGCATTATTTGTATGTCATTTTTCTCCCTCATCACCCTGCATGCAAACTCCATCTATAAAAGCACTTCTCTGAAAATGCTTCAGAGTAGGAACATGTGCTTGTTTAGTGCCTAGATAAAAGAAAGGCTCACCAAATTGCTAATTGAAAAAAGTGTTTAATCCTTGACTCAAATTTAGCTATGCATATGTAGTTACTTTATTGTCCTGTACAGTTTTCTGTTCCAGTGTGGAAGGAAATGGTACATGGGACAGTACTGTATGTTGCTGGGGGGGGGGGGCAGAGAAGCATGGGAAATAAACTGTACCTGTACACATAGCTCTGCCACATCACAAACACAGTTGTCCCATAACATTTGCACTTGATTGCAGCTCTTTTGCAGATACAGAGCTTCACGCTCTTGTCAGTCCTTAGAAAAACTGAGTTAATCTGGAGGGAATTATAATGGATAGCTAATTGGTGGAAGCACAGGATTCTTTCTTTAAAATAGAAAAAAAAGGCGGCACAAGGTGCATTGACAGGACAAAAAAATCCAGATTTGGGTTCAGTTACTGTGCTCAACATCCTACCCTGGTGAGTCAATAACCAGTTACGACTCTGATGTTCCTAGGGTCCCCTAAATAAAAATAATGTGACTTGCTTGTTGCAGACATGCCTGTCTACCAGTTTTAGTAGATATTCCATCTCTTGGCTGCTTTTCTGATGAGGTCTGATCTGGCACAGCTGGGAGGATGCAGAATACGGCGTCATTGTGGCCCCACACCAGGGCAGCAGAAGCAGGATGGCTGACAGTCCCAAGATGACAAGACGGGGTCTGTCTACTACTGTCTACTACTCTTTTGGTAGTAGTTCAGTCATTTCTAATCTTACAGTGTCTTCTGAAAGCTTTAAGATGAACTGGTTTGGTTTTGGATTTTTTGTGTGGTTTTACTTCGATTGATAGAAGGGCCAAATAGTGAGATAGTCTAAGGTGTCAAGGTAATCCTGTAAAATGTAGGGGTTTTGAAGCTAGATGTCATATTTACTTGCATGTGTACAATCAGACAGCTATATGCTGATATATGAAACATCTCTATACCTATATATATTTGATTATACACACTGGTTGCTCCATACTGTGTTTCTAAGTTCAAGCAAAACTTTAAAACGTTTGCCTTGCTACTGATTGCTCGCTGGTTTCAAATTTTGTTTTGTCTACCCCTACCAGTGCTTTATTAGAGACCTCCTATATGGTGTTTTACTTCTTAGCACTGAGAGAGTTTCCCAAAATTACAGATATAATGAAGATTAAATGTGAGGGTATTAAGCTAACTAATGTGGACCCTCACCTCAAATCTGGAGACAAATGCATCACAAATTCCTTCTAAATAAATGCTGATTTTCTGTGTTTAAAATGGAAGCTATGAAAACTAGTTTGCTTATGCCTTGATGGTAAATGTTTAGCTAAATTCTAGCTGATTGTTTGATATTTAGACATGAAAGGATGAAATGCCAATAAACGAAAATACTGCTTTAGTAAACTGTAACAGAATACATACAGGAAGTAATGTACCTTCTTGATTGCTTTTTCAGGTAATCTAGTTGTGTTCAATACAGTTTTAAAATTTCTAGCCCTTTATGCAAGTTTTGTTGCCATCGTAGCTGTGGTGTGGGTGGAAAAGCCAAACCAGAAATGAGCAGATCTGACTGTAAGCTACTTTGCATGTTGTCAGTTGACTATAAATTGCAGCAGTCATTGACTCAGCGGAACAAGCTACATAATTCAGGTAAGAGACTTGTGTATTGCTGTATTGAGCAACAGATCTTTGCTGAATGTCAATATTTTTGTAAATCACTTATGCCAGTTATTCAGTAACAGAGCTTCCGTAGTTTTTAAATTAATCTTGTTTAATATGATCTCTTATTAAATAAGGTGTAAGAAAAATGGAACATTAACTTCTTTTTTAATATCATTCAGATATTTTCAGGTATTATTCATCAGTCTTAAAATAGCACATCTTGTTTCCTTGGATTTTACTTTCATCTGAAGACTGGTGAGTCTCTAGTCTAAAAGGAAAACAATCCTAACACTTGCATTTTGCACTTCGTGCAGATAGGAAGGCAGCAGATAATTGTTTTATGTAATGCTATTATGCAGCAGAAGTGTCAGTACTAAGCAACAAATACTGCAAGTATTTCTTCTTGAGGGGTTGTGGAGGATTTGTTTTCTTGCTCTATAGCGTTGTTTCGTTATAAAGTGTTTTTTGCTATGTAACAGACTTTTTTCTCAGACGTTTTTAAGTTATTAGCAGTAGAAAGTTTTTAGACAATAACCCAAGCTGTGGAAGTAAAAAAGAGAAAGATGACTGTCTACTATTTTCATTTTATAGAGTCCATATATTCACCTCTGTTCTGCATGTATATTAATGTAAAATAGATGTATTCATGCTTTCAGCCTACGTACAGAAGTACCTGTTTAAGATGCATGTGACTCTCTCCTGTCTAGCAGCATGCTGTAAATGAATTATTAACTTGTAGGATTTTTGTTGTGAGACCTATTTGCATTAGAAAAAGAGATGACACTGAATACAGAGGCTTTTTGATAGAGTGTCATGTGAGGAAAGGTCCATACTGAGTAAAAATTCTCTCTGTATTAAATGTGGCAGGTATGAAATCATTAGCAAATGTTAAAATATGTTCTTGTAAAGGATTAAGAGGATGCCATTTATGTTATGGAACCATGGTCCGAACATTGGAAGCTTTGCAAGGTTTTTGTGAATATGTAATCTAGATGTTTCTAGTAACCTAGTTTAATGTTCAGGGGTAGTTCCCATTTTTAAGGGTGTACCTCAGTGTGTTAGACAGCAATGGGTGGGTGTGGAAGTGGATGGTAAGAGTGCTTTTGGGTAGATTCTTTGTAGGCAAGTATTGCTTGCAATCAGTGAGGATGGTTCACAGTCATTTTTAAAAAATTAATTATTTAAAATTTATTTTCAAGTAGCTATTAGGTAATGATCATTACAGTTATGCTGCTCTTTAGCTATTTGTATAATGATAATGGGAAGGCACTATAATGTAGCTTCCTATAAAACACTGCAAGATTAACTTTCTAATAAAAGTATAAGGTTGATTTGAGTAGTTACACCTGCTGTAATGCTGCTCTGAAGAGAGGGTGTGTGGTTTTAGTAGGCCAGTCTTAGTTTCTAGCAGTGTTTCAACCACTAGGTGCTGTCCCTTCTTAGTAAAATAATTTATAATTGGGAAAATACTATGAGGACATGTGGGTTTTTTTCCTTGAATAAATTGATTGTTTCGTGATCTTCTCTCAGTAGGATTGTATTTAGTATTTCATATCTGTGTTAAATATGCAGGTAAGTGCAGAAGCAGTATGAGGGCCCAAGGAGATGTCAGGTTCAGCAGAAATTAATCCTCTAAACTTTTTGTAAAACTTTTGATGTAGAATGGATTTAATACTTGACAGGCATAAAATAGATATTGAGATCCATTCCCTGCACAAGTTTTCTATCTAATTAAGTTAGTGTAGTGAATGAGACATCAAATGAATAGGGAGAAAAAGTAATTTGTCTTTGAAGGCTTTTTGGAATGAATAGGAAGTCTGTTACTGGAACAGTAGATTTTATTTTTTTCAGTGAGGAGAAGGAGGTGAAGAGAATGCCTCAGATGTTGACCTTCTTTTTTATTGTCTGTAGAGGTGTAAATTTTGGAGGATTCAGAGCAAACTATACCTATGTGGGGTACATAAAGGTAGATCATTTCTAAAGCTGAGGTGAAAGGAGACTGCTGTTTCTTTTAATAAATTTTAGTGGGTTTATTTTCATAAAATCTATAATTTTTTTTTTAAATCAGTATTGCTGACTTGCACCTTCTTGCATTTTCAAATGGGACATTGTCTGCTCTATGTAACAATCTTCCAAGACCATTCTGAAATGTCACAAATGCATTAGAAGTCTCTCCTGGAAAATGCCGGTAATGCCAAGTGTTAGTAAGTCCAGGTGAGTTTTTTTTCTCCTGTTCAGTATGACTTGTTAAAACTATTATGTGATTACACATTTCCAGGTTAAATGCAAAGCCCGATGGATGGCAAAAGCTACTGTAACCTCATGGGCAAGTTGTCTGTCTGCGCTGAGACTCAGCGCATACAACTGGCCAGACCTTTCTGTGCTGAGCCGGTGGTCACGTTGCACACGTACCCAGAGACACCAAACCGGGTCACTTGCTCTGAAGATTTGTCGTTCCTTCCTTCCATGTCTGAGCATCTCGTCGCAGAGAACTTCTACAGTGAGCCCTGCACCTTTCCCTACCAAATGTCCCATTCCAATTACCGCAGAAGTGAGTGCTCCTTTGGGCCAGCTTTCATCAGAAAGAGGAATGAGAGGGAAAGACAGAGGGTTAAATGTGTCAATGAAGGCTACGCTAAGCTGCGGCATCACCTACCGAAGGAGTACTTGGAGAAGCGGCTCAGCAAAGTAGAGACACTCCGTGCTGCAATAAAATACATTAGCTACCTACAGTCTGTTCTGTACAGTGATTCTGTGGTGGCAGAAAAAAATGTCCTGGAGCCAAGCCAAGTGCCTAAAGCAATTAACAAACCCAGTTTTTGAAGATGATCTAAACCGTTCCAAACTAAGCAAAAGCTATCCTGTCTGGGCACCTGGTAGCCACTTATTATTAGTGACACTTATTATTAGTGACATGCACGTTCCTGGCACATCTTAGGATCAGGTCATAGCACACATCAGTATCAGCCCACAGAAGAGAGTTTTAATTTTGCAGATAGTAACTATGCTTAGATATAAAAAAGGTGACCGAGGAAATTGCATCTAAATGGCTTAAGTTAGTTAATTCATGGAAATTGGAAAACACTTATAAAATTGTCACCAAACCAAAAATGTAATACCTATATGTGTGAAGTGACTGTATACATCATCACAGCCTGTGTCCTTTAAAATAAATGCTTTCCTCTGATGGGACTGAGATTCCTCTCATTTTCTGTAATTTTACTAGTTTACTCTCAAATGCGCTTTCTGAAAAGATTTTTGGTCTAATTGCTGGTGTTTCTCTTAAAAGATTAAGAGTTCCCAGGAATGTTGTTAGATGCCGACAGAAAGGATAACTTAGTTAAAAAAGGGGAATATAAAGGGCAGGGGAGCAGCTCTTTGAAGCATGGTTTCTGAACACAGGAAGAGCATAATATCTGGCAAGTGCTGTTCCATCCTTTCCTTATTAATGAATATTTACTTAAATCCCAGTAGAAACTACTGACTGAGCCTAATTTCTAGTGAAAATGGGATTCTTCAGCTCTCGGTGCCCTTAAAAATTACTAGGACTGCTCACAAATTCCGAGTGTAAAGAGGGTTGGCAAGATCTTGGCCTTGGGGAAAAAGAAAAAATCCTGCAACAGAAATTTTTTGGGACTTTCACTGCTAATGGTTGAGGTCTGGGATGGTCTTCCCTGACCTCTGTTCCTCTGTACTATTGATGGTTTCGGCTAAGTGGTATAGAATAGATTTATGTGAAGATAGTGAAGAAAGCTTAGCTTATGACTGGCAAAACGTTCTTAACATTTGCTATATGTAAGGGAATTGTATTATTGATATTAATCAATTCTGCTGACACCATGGGAGCAGGTAGTCTGTGGGTGCAGCTGAATGTACAGAAAATGGCTATAGACTTCGTAAGTGCTGTATCCTTGTCCCTAATTGCAATCATCCTGTCGTTTTTATAGCAGTGAATTGAAAAACGCCTACCAAATGCAATTAAGTATTCCTCCCCCCACCAAAACAAAAAAAAAAGTTAACATTTGTTAAGGAGAAAATGGAGATGAGGGATCACAGCTGGATTTCTGCGCTGGATTTCTGCACTGTATTCTGGCATTTTTTTGGTGTGCACTTTGCAGGAAAAGGGTAGAATTAATCCTTTCCCTTTACTGTGGAAAGTTTGTAAAGTGATTTGACCTCAGTTTGTCTCAGCTTCAACCTCTATGTCCACATTTCAAACCAATTTATTTGTCACACTCTGTGGTGGTAGGCACTTTGTTTCTAAATCTGAACCGTAACTTTGTGTGATGCTATTTTTTGCCCTGCGATAGTAGGCAGAAAGCCTAGAGGACACTGTGCCCTCTTACAATCCCTTCTCTGCCCCTGCGGTCTTTCAGTGCAATGTCTAGATCAAGGGGGAGCTGAAAATTGCGTGGATGTGTGGCAGATAAATGGTCCTCTCTGTAGTCACCTTCCGCTGGTTGTGAACTGGTGAGGTCAGGGTGGCCCGTCCTGGTAGCAGCGCCGGTGACAACCTCCTTAGCAACGAGGAAACACTGGCACGAACGGCTCCCTGCCTCCGGTGGGCAAGATTTCTGTGTTGGGACTAAATCCAAATCGACCAGACATAGTGTTGTCGATCGCTGGTAAGTTTGAAATGCTGCTGTATCCAAGTACTTGGAGTTATCCAGAAAAAAAAAAATCTCATAAGGTGTTGCTGCCTTTGTGAGTGCCCTGTTTCATACAGAAATAGTGAACCTGGCGCTCAGCAGTGACAGCACCGAATAGATTTAAAATGAGGTTTAATGTAGAAGTGAGAGTTGGTTTTCTTTGTGAAGTATTACTGATTCTGGCTTGTTTTGGTTTATAATAGGGGAGTTTGTGTGGCTGTGAAATGAGTGAATATATTGTGTTAATTTGCTGATTTAAAGATGTGTTTTGCAGCAGTTAATCTGCTCTCGTTTGGTGTGCTAGTTTTCTGCAATTAGATATATCTGGGAGTCCTCATAAAACGGACTTTCAGATCATATCTCTTGTCGAAGAGACAAAATAACATTTAAACATAATATGAGACCTTAAACAGTATTTTGTAAAGTAAATTAGGCACTTAAAATTTATATGTTGTTGAGTTTCCATGCACGTGCTAAACATTTCTAAGCAATATTAAAAAAAAAAAAGAGTGGAAGCTTGTCCATGAAATCTTGTCATATTCCCAGAGATAGCATCACGTCATCAATCTTACTGTAACAGCCTCTGAATAGTTTTCACTTGTCAAATCTGAGCATGTCGTTCTTTCTTATGACAAGCCATAATCCTACTGTTATAAAACATGACAGGACAGCTGAAAGATCAAAATATTTCCTCTTAATACATCACTATAAATAAGTAACAGGCAACTGTAATCTAATGTCACGTTCAAAAACTGTCACATCTACTCAGCTTGTCAACAGCAGCTGTAGTTTCTGTTGCAGCTTGTAAAACAGGGAAGATTTGGCTGGGACTGTGTACGAGAAAGCTTTAGAGGAGAGTGTAGGTATAAGAAAAGAGGGCTGGATGTTACAGAGGGAAACAAAAGTTGGAGGGAGGTAAAAGCTCCTGCTTTCCTGGGGATTTTCACAGCATTTCTAGTTTCCTTGGCTATTTCTGTTCCTCTGCCAGATTGGGATTTGGGTGACTGAAGATCACTGAAGTCAGTGATATGGATTCATCTGACCAAATGCCAGTCTGTATATTTTGAATTCACTCTTTTAAAATAAAAGTAAACAATAAAAGCTACTGAGTTCTTGGGGTACACTGGAAAGCATTTGTTTGTGTTGGAAAATGCCAGTGCATTGTCTCTTTTCAACTACCAGCAGATCACGACCAATTCCTGCAGGTAGCCGCTTTTGCAAGAATGTCTCATTCGACTCCAGATCACAGGTTCTGCAACGCAACTCCAGCTCTGGACAAGTTCTTGTGCTCCAGCGTCGTACCTACTGTCAGCCCCTGCTGCAGGAGCTCTTTTGTGGTGCATCCCGCCTGGATCGCCGAACCCCTCACTGCCCAAAGGTAAAACCAAGTTCTTGTTTGAGTCTGTGATTTGTTCTTTCTTATGATATCTAATAGGATAAAACAGGCTAGAATGTGTCAGATTAATAAATTAGCAGCATGAACATCATCTGAGCTTTTTCCTCCCCTGCACTGGCAGTTTTTTAGATGGTATTAACTAAAGTGATTTGCTACCCTGGAGATTATGAAAAGGAAAGCCTGAGTAAACCTCCTATCAAAGAAACATTCATTTAATATTATTTTGATAGATAAAAGCATCTTGCGTTAGCAGCCATCTTTTGTGAAATGTTCCTAATGCTTTGTGACAGGGGATTATTTTTCCTGTTTTGAACTCGAACCTGTCATATACCAGCAGTTTCGTTGTTTACTTTTCTACTTTTTGGTTGTTCCCTGAATGCCCAATGTAAACCATCAGCTACAGCGCTCTGGAGCGCACCTACGCTGTGCTGGCGATGGATCCTTTCTCTGTCCTGGCCTTAAGGGTGGTGTTGGCTTTCCATGTAAGCGGCAAAGGAGCCAGTGCAGGTGATGCTGGCCCAGGATTCCAGCGTGTACCTGGCTCATTTCCTCTAAACCCCAAACCAAAGAAATCTGGGTAAAAACAGACACTGATGTTATTTTTTTTCCGCAAAGCAAGGAACTGTTCCAGCAATAGCAAGTTTCCTGTTTCTTCCCACATGCCTTGGCCTGTGGTAGTGCTACAAAATGAGATGGAATGATCCAGTTCTTAAATTTTACAAGATTTTTGTTTTCATGGCCTGCAGAAGCTGTTTCTCTCAGTGCTGACCCATTTTCTTTTCGTCAAGGTGCCAATGGCTTAGCCACTGCCTCCCGTCCCCTGGTCCCGCATGGAAAAGGCTGAGCGCATCAGGGAGATCAGTGGGCTTAGACAGCAAGGCCCCTGTGCTGGTGAGAGGGGAACGAGATGGATTTTATTATCGTGGTACAGTAAAAGAGGAGACAGAGGTGAGTGACGGTTGCTGTGTGGCAGCCATGGGGATGTGTAGGGTGTCTGGTCCACCAGCAGTCCTCACACCACCTGAGTGCTGTGTAGCAGGTTTTGATTTCAGGTAGTGCATGAGCTGGAGAACAGATCAGCAGAACAGCTGATGGTCATGATTATGTTGATTTATAAAGCTCCCGATGTGCCTGATTCCAGGCTGTCCTCACCTCCTGCTGCCTTGCACACCGGGTGAGCCTTTTGCCTCAGGCACCAATAAACTGATGATGATCAGGCCCTTGCTCTGCTCAGCCCGCTTTACTGAGTCCATTTCTAGGAGTGGACAGGTGTGTTTCTGGGGATCCTCATCTCGTGCAGAAGACGGGTACCCCCCAAACTCCCAGTTCCCGGTGAAAGAGGTGGTGTTTGCACCTTGCAAGAGCAGGTCCTCCGCTTCTGCCAGCGCTGGGCACTGGGCCAGGCTCGGGCAGCACGAGTGGTGTTGGGAGCAATGTGCCGGCCACTGTTGTGTGTAGACACATCAACAGCACAGGGAAAGTGTTAGTGTTTTATATACACACTTCCAGCTTGGGTCAGCTACAGACCAATGGCTCAGTGTCTTTTCAGAAATGTTAGTGAAAGCTTTAATTCATTAGTTTGTTAGCACTTCAAACTTAACAGAAAAAAGAGTCTATTATTTCTTGTGAATAGGGAAGTGGCTGCTTTTGTTGTTGACAGAAAGCCTCTTGACAGGCCTGAATTTAAAGAAAATAAAAATTCCCAGCAACCCACAACCCCCTCAAGAAGCTGTGAGTTAACATCATATGTAATGAGAAAAGACTTGGGCACGACTGAATAGCAGGTCTGAACAGCTTTAGTGTCCCCTGTTACCTGGTGCACACGGTGTAGTTTGTGAAATCCAGTTGCACGCTATCTGTAGCTTTTACTTTTGAAGAAGAAAATACAGGTGCCAGCAGCAGTGAATCTGTACATATGCTTCACTTGGCCTGCTTTTTGGTGAGCCTCCCAGGGTGTTTTTCTGGCTGTCTTGATGCCAGATAGACCCCACAGACTATTAGTTATTGTTCATGCTTGGCTGGTGTTCTCGCCTCGCCACAGAATGGCCTTATGGTGAAGGTTACGTGACCTGACGCATTACAGACTGTTTTCCAGAGAAACTCTTATTTTGTTCCTGGTAACAGAGTGACAGAGGCATGTTCCTGGTAGAATTTGCCAAACCACTTGTGTCACATGGAAGGCATCCAGTGTGTGTGCAAAAAACAGGAAAGGACGACATCCTGGAATACGTGAATGGGATGAAGCACTCCTTGCTCCCTGGAGACAAAGTGCTGGCACCCTGGGAGCCAGATATGGCTAGATACGGCCCAGGAACTGTCCTCACAGGAATTGAGACAAGGGACCCTTTACGAGGTAAGAAAGATGCTGCCCTCTTCTTCTTTGCCTTGATTGGGAACATCAGTGAGACTGTCAGGATAAACTCTTGTGGCAGTACTACTGCAGAGAAATATGGTGCACAGACTGTAGTTCAGCCTTGTTTAAAGCTTGCAGGAGCTGATGGGACTTGCTGCTGGCTATCTGCATGTAACCACATCAGTCTGACCCTAAGGAAGTTGCGACCCATAAAAATGTCATCTGTGTCCACTGATGTGCACATCTGCTTGGACAAGGCTGTGTCTGCCATTTGCAGGATGGTGGCCTTTTCCTGAGCGATCCAAGTGAGGCAGCTCTCAGGAAGCACCTATCTGTGCTTGAATGCTCATATTTGTACTGAATGGTACGTCTGGGGGTGATTTTATTACCCAAGCGTAGGAGATTTCAACAGCCCTTTCATTTTTCCCATGTCTGACAGTCAGGCTCCACTGACATCAAAATACTGTTCTCAAAGTAGTACTGCTAACTTTGGCAGTAACAACAAAAGTTACTCAGTCAGCGTTTTCTTGTTCATCTGATGACGAATTGGGAGAAAAGATGCTGCCAAGCCCGTTGTCGCACCAACAGTGCCCTAGCTGCACACTCCACCCTCCATGACATGACGGTGAGGTGTTACAGAGAGGGGTCACAGCTGGTTCTACCGCTTGACCAGAGTAGAAAGTGCAATAAAGCTGCAAATCCTGATCTGTATGTGTGTGCTGCCCAGGCAGACCAGCTGCTTATGGCTGCTTACCTTTCCTCTCAACAGCCTCAGAAGATGAAGAAATTACAGTCCAGTTCTGGAATGACAAGAAAGTGAAGCTCCCACGCGGTGTGGCTCTGTGGATCCCTCCTAGCCTGTGGGAGAGGGTTACAGAGATGATCCACATGCCCTTCACCAGCAGGATGAAGCCTGGAGACAGTCTGGACACTAACTCTTGTATTTTTTCCTGCTGTCCTAAGCCAGCCCTGGCTCCTGTTTGTGCTGTACATCCCCTTGCCAAGCACTGCTTGCCCTGCTTACCCTGCTGGCCACGTTTCCACTGTCACTGTGATGGTGTATGTTGTTTGTCAGCACATGTAAGGTGCGTCAGCTGCTGCCATCCCCATTTTGGTGCCTGGTGGCCTCTTCCATCCAGGTCTCTGCTCTTTCAGAGCAAAACTGAAGAGGCAGAGTCCAGTAGTGAGCCCTCTCCACACCTTCTAGAACTGGAAGGTCCGAAACAAGAAGAACCAGCAGCTGTGGCAGCATCTCCCCCCTCTTCTGATTCAGAGTGGGATCTGGAACCCTTCCCCACTGACAGTGCTGTGGTGGACAGTGCTGTTAACAGAGGCTCCGGTTGTCTTGAGAAACCCAGGCTAAAGGGTTCTGCAAGACCAGAGGATAAATACTGGAGAAGAAGCTGCTACAAGTCTCATCTCAGTAATTCAGGTACCTTTTAACCATTTGCATAGGCAAGCAGCAGCCAGAGGGAAATAATGAAGTGTGTTCTGGGTCCCCTTCATCTGGGCAATCACTTTGCCTGGGATACAGCCTCTCATACAATATTTTCTCCTCCCCGACATTTCTGCTGCCTCACCTTGCATGCCAGCTCTTCTTTTGGCAACTCATCCAATGGAAAACTGCCAGAACAACAAATTTCGTGTTCCCCATCATTTTGCTATGCTTTTTATGATGTTAACATCTTCATTAACCTTCGTAGCTAGTCCATGCAGAATAAATTGCCTGACAATTCCCTTCAGGCTTAAAGCGCATTTTCCTCTGGTCTGAAATGAATGCTTCTCCATTTCAGTTCTGGTTTCACTCCTCCTAAGGCTAAGATACAATTTTACTCCTTCCCAGGACCTGGTAGTCGCAGCAGCACTTGCAGAAAGGACAAGTTGGAATCCAAAGCTGTTGCTGTTGTGGACATGTCCCACGTTACCCCGACAAATCAGAGGACAATGTTTGAAACCATCGAGCAGTCTCCCAGAGGGCAACTCACAGTGAAAGAAATCCCGAGAGACCAAGATTGTAAGCCATCATCGGGGGCAAGGTAATGTGTATCAATATTGTATTTAATTAAGCACATGGTTTGTTCGAATGGAAGAATGGTTATGGTCTTGTGGCTGGCTAGAAAAATACATCATTCCTAACTTAACTACCTGATAAAACCATCTGCCAGTTTTGTGATAGGAAGGGAACTTCTTCACTAATTAAAACAAAATCTCAAAACTCTAAGAAAGGGCTGAAGCTACTTGGTAAAACGGAAAAGATTATGCCAGTAACTGTGTCAGCATTCAACAATGCAGGTTTCAATTCAGAAACCTGCCAAATGCCCGTTGACATCAAGCCAGTGAAGTCCTGTGGGAGTAGGGACCTACATGAGTGGCCCTGGAAAAGGGCAGCTCTGACTGTCAGCAGCAATAAAACACAGGAAGATTCCATCTGGAAAGGTGCTGGGCTCTGCTCACACTCTGATAGTCATGACCTTTATCTCTGAACAGTGGAAGTAGATATTTTTAACTGTATTTACTGAGTATCTTCTCTTACTCCCCTACAAGAAGCAAGCAGTATAAACAGCAGATCCTTCCCCTGAAGCCAGGGGATACAGGGTAAGAAAACTATGTCACAGCTAGGAACAAGGATGACACCTTGATTTTTAGGCTTGGTTTCTATTGGCTATGGTCCCCTCTTGCTTTAGAAAAAAATTGATAAAAAATCAAAACATTAATGCCAAACAAAGAAAGCACAGAAAAGAGGAAGAAAAAAGCCTGCAGGAGGAAGGGGAAGGTGAAAGAGAAGGCCAGGATGGACAGAAACACTGCTCTGCGCCAAGAGCACCATTGGTACAGTTAATAAATTATATATCAGAAATCAAATAATAAATCTTCTCTACCTTCATACTCCTGCTACTGTGGGCTGACTGCAAAGTAAAACTTAGAATGTGCTAAACTTGCATGATCTTCTTTAGGAGAAGATTAATCTGTTAGTGACATGTCAGTGAGCAGAGAATGTACCAGAATATGTCTTGTATTCTCACAATTAGAGACATTGGTTTTAAGCAGATGCCCACCAACTTATTAACTGTATGGTTCCTACTTTATTATTTAAATAGTCATAATTGCACACCTTTGTAATTGATTTCTTAGGATTTTTTTTAGGCCAGTATGGAGCTCCAGGCAGACATGCTCTGTGTTACCAAGTGTCACAGCTGTGCACTGAAATGACATGCTTTGCCTTTTGTTAAAACTAAAAAGAGACCAGAGTGGCGTCATTCTAGCCCCAAACCGGCAGCATGAATTATGGTAGTGGACGCGATGTGATCATAGAGAGTATAATGACAAACTTTTATTCCTATAAAATAGCCCTTGGTGTTTCTAAATCCAGAAGATAGATTGCTACTCCTTGAGAGAGCTGAAGCAGTGTTATCATATAATGCAGACTGCATCCAAAGTAACTTGCAACAAGCAAGTAAAGCCAGACAGCAGGCTTCTTGGGGGTGCTCCCTGTGGGGGGCTCATATTCCCCCACTGTAGTCACCAAAAGTCCTTCTAACTTCTAAAGGAGCAAAGTTTGGTCAAAGCCTAACCACTTCTGAAAATCCCGTGGTCTTACTGTATGCTTCTGCATTTCAGCAGTAGAGTTAATACTGGCACAGAAATGATACCATTATTAAAGCTACGTGAGGCACAGGTACCCATCTTTTAGCCAGGAAAGCAGCAGTTACAAAGACACTTCCAAGGGATTTCTTTTCTGTCCTCCAGGAAGAAGGTTTTGCAGTATCAAAAAACCAAAGATATAAAACGGCAAGAAAGAGAAGAGTCAGATGTTAAACATAAAGCCACTTGCATGGAAGATGATGAATTTGACAATACAGACCATGTTAGAAGAGGACAGACAGAAAAAACAGCAAAGATCTCACTTGCAACAAAGCAGAAAGAGACATGATCAATGGGAATTCAATAAATGTACAACCGATGAAGTTTAGGAGCTGAAATTTCAGGTAAACTGCTTATAATATAACAGTGTTACATTTATTAAACAAATCAAGTTCTAGTTTAGGTACCACCTCTGTTAAAAATCTTTATGGATGACTGTATAATTTTAATAACTGATAAAGTCTATTTCTACCCAAATCTAATTTCAGCATCCTCATTCTATACTCCAAGGTGTTATATTAAGTTCCTAATTATTTGGACTTGACTTTACAATTATGGAGAGATCAGGTAAACTAGTATGAACACTAAAATCCTGAACAGATGCAGAGCAAGGGTCTAATAAACCTCAGTTTGCCTCCAGTTCTCTGGAGTCAGCCAGAGAAATTCAGTGTAGCGATTTATTTTTGTAGAATGCCAGAAGGAAATGAGAAACAGTAGGAGCTGACAGCTAAAAGTACTTTTTCAGAATTAAAGCAAAAAAGAAAGTAGCCAGAGGATAAAAGACCTGCTACTGTAGATACAGATAACAAAATGCTCGGAGATCCAGCATTCAAGCCACTGAATTCTATATTCCCATGAAAATTAACTAAAACCTTAATACCATCAGCCACAAAAAATTATAGATACATATAGGTCATGTCACTAATATCAACCATGAAATCAGATCCTTCAGGAGAGTTAAGCATCCAGGGAGTCTCATTAGTGGGACTGCTCATGGTTTAAAGCACAAGAACACGGGTGCACGGGGCAGCGTGCAGTTGGTCAGCAGGACTTTTCCCCTGTAGCAAACAGGGTAATTCAGGGCACCCTACCGCCTCCTGAAAAAGGCAGCCAGCTGGCGCTTAACCAAGGTAAGAGCCTGCAAAGGGACAGGACCCGAAGTGTCAATGGTTTATGTGCCTATACTGAACATCTGACACAGGTTTGAGTACCTTCTTGACTTGGGGTCCTAGATAGTGAATGTCATTTGTATTTTCTTTCTTTATCAGAACAATAAAAGTACAGACAGGAGAGATGCATTGTGAGCCAGCTGCCCTAAAATCAGTGCCAGCCCACAGGAGCTAATATACATCCATATTCATACCACGTGGATCATGCTGTCTGTGGTCAAGAATGTGACATGGATATTCTGTCTGAGGATAATATAAAAGAAGGTGTCACCACAAAGACTAAATTATGTATTTTATTCCATTGATTGTATCTTTGTTTAAAGCATAAGAACCTGGAATTACATAGTCACATAATTGGATTTAAGGCACACAATGTTCAAATATTTATAAAATCAGTGTACAAAGTGGGCTGCATATAATTGCATTAAGTATAAAACAAATATACAGGCCATAAAAATGGAGTCTCAAAGAGAAGGATACTATTAAAGTGCTAAAAAGAAAAATATATACATAGTTCATTACATGCATTAAAACAGTCTCATATTTTATTCTTGTGATTGCCAAGAAACAACAAACATCATAGAACAAAGGTTAAATCAACACTTTGTCCAGCGTTGACATCTACCACGTGTGTTTGTTGCACCATGTCCTCTGAGGTTGCTGTGACAGAATAAGTGCCAGGAGAAACTTCAATGTAGATGTCTTTGGAAGCTTGTCTGGTCTTTGAGGGGAGGAAAAAAAAAGTTTCATTACTGTTTAGTCATCTCAGATTTCCCACAAAAATAAAAATTTTGAATTTGGGTAAAAATTTTATTTCAGCTGCTATACAAACATACTGAGATTTTTCAAAATATACAGGCAGAATGGACAAAACTGTAAAATGTTTCTGTCAATACAAAAATCAGCAAGTGCCATACTCAAAATATTTCATCTAATGTTTCAATCAGTGGAAATAATCAACATGCTGTAATCTCTGCCTCACAAAACTGAAAGTTGCCAACCTAAACTGTTTTGAACATAAACCTGGAAAATATCCATACAATAAAGGTGCTCTGACTAATGCGTACAGATTCCACGCTTCTCGTCTTCTGTGGCTTAGTTCCCAAAATGGGTTCAGTGAGGTGTCAGGCATTTAAAAGTTAAAAAAAGCTTTCTCCTTGAGGGGTCTTCAAAGAGAGCATGTGAGGGCGAAGCGTAACTGGCTGAGCAACCACCGCATGTTTTGCTGCATGTCTTGCCTCAGCACAGGGCGGGTGTCTTGGAGCACAAATGAGGTGAGACTGGACGACTACTGTGTTGCTGTCACTGATGCAAATCACAGGAGCCTGAGGATTAATCACAGTGTTTGATATTCTGTACGAGTCCAAAATATAGAGTCTTAACTGGTTATGTGCCAGAATGCCACAATCTAGTTTATCATTAATTGTGCAAGTCTCTGTATGTCCATTCTACTGCCCACCCATACATATATCATTAATAGGATTGTGAATGCACCACTGGTTAATCTTCTGTGCCATCACAAAGTCTCCACACCTGATCACAAATTTTAACCAGCTTGATGCAAAATGATAAAGAAATGCTACACCTTCATTTAAAAACAAAGTATTCTATAAACTTACATGTTGCTGGCAAGTTTGAGCTCGACTGGGTGCTACAGAGGCTTCAGTCCTCTGCAAAGAAAGATACTGTTTTCTAATGATACAACACAAAAGGCAAATTCAGCCCCTGAGAGAGGGGATGTCCATGAAATTCTCCCCTCCACAAAAGGACTGATATGACACTGACTGGTGCCACAAGTTACTCTGCCTCCTCCCCAACAGAAGGCTCAGATCAGTCCAGGTGTTCATATGCCCATCATATCAAACCACATACATTAGTGTAAGCAAGTGTCACAGACAGCAGGTGGAAAACAATTGTCTCAAGGGAGGGAAGGAATAGCCTTCAATCGAAACAAAGACCACCTACTTACCGCTTCTTTGGAGGACCCCAGCTCTTTTTCCCCTGCTTGCCTGCCATGGTATCTGCAGATGTGTTTGATTTCATGCTCTTTGCATTTACAGGCTGCCACGAAGCTATAGTACTTCTGGACAACAACAGAAACAGATAATATTATGTGGAGAAGCATCAAAGCCATACTGACAACTACAGCACATTTACAGTTAAAAATGGAACCGCAGAGCTACTGACCTTAATTGGCTGCTTTGTGCTCACGTGAGGATGAAAACAATGCCTGGATGTCCACAGGACATGTGCCTTCTGGTACAGGACTGTCAGCCCTGATTTTATGTGCCGGTGCCCCATACATAGGGACTCTCTGACACCTCAGAAATGAATTTGTGAAAATGCAAGAAGGAATGCTCTGAAAACATCTACCTGCTCTTTGAGAAAAGCCCTGGCAGAAGCAGCCATAGTTTATGGGTCCCTAACAGGATGGATATGCAAGCTAAGCCCTTTGCAGCCTAGCCAGTGAAAACTAGTTCTGCAGGGCACACGCAGGAGCAGTGCTCTAAAAGCAGAACACATTAATTCTGAAAAATGACTTGGTGAAGAAGCTGAAGTGTCTTCAAGGCTGGTACCGGTAGCATAGCAGTTTTGAGAATTGCATTTAATTCCACAGCAGCCCTTTTTTGGCTCCACGATAAAGGTACTTGAATCTTCCCCACTGCAAATTGAATATTTGAGTACAGCTCTGCTGCCATCTGGTGTCACCACAGAACTCCTCCCAGGGTTACCTTTTTGATGACAGAGGCCAGAAAGTTCCAAAATATCTATTTTATTTCACTTGTGTTTTCCTTGTGTCTGACTCTCAAGACTAACCATAAAAAAAATGAGGCCAATAGCAGTTTTTATTTCCAAATCTATTGCTGTGCTTTATTCCTTGAGGTTATATGTACATTAACAGATTTGGCTGCTTGTATTGTGGTTTACTGTGGAGCTACATCCCAAAATACATCAAATATTCTGATCTACTGCATAAGGCTTCACAGAGCATCTGTGTATCACAGGTGAGCTGGATTCTTTTACATGATGTCACAGAGCAAAGAAATGAAGTCAAACTTTTGGTAAGAAACTTTGGTTTCCAAATAATTCTAAACAACTCATCTTAAGTCATGTAATTTTAATCATTTCCACTCTGTGGCATTCAAGCGTCTAAATGGTTATGTACCACTGCAATTTTTTATTTACACTTCGTAAACTTTATCCATGAACTTGTGGGTCTGAGAATTCCTCCCCTGCCTTCTCTATAGAAGATGACTGAAGCAGTAGTGTCTGGCTGATGCATAACCGTGGAAGTCATCCACTGCTTGTTCCCGCTCCATTACAGACTCCTAACAGGACATAGGATGAGCCTCTATACATTGTTATATTTTTGTTTCATCTTCTGTAAAACTCTATTCTGCCTGAGTTGTTTTAGGATTAACTAGTTACTAAGTAGTGCTTTAAAATGATAAAGGAGTTGCTTAAGAGCTAATCATCTGGTGTGTCTCTAATTTAATTGAAGACTTAGCCTCTGTAATTAACTCTGCAGACAAGGAGCTCCCTGACACATGATGAGAGCAGACCCCAGAAGGCAAAGATGATGTAAACTGTGATGGAGTTTTCAGAGACTTTTACTGCAGTAGTTGCACTGCAGGGCTGTATTCACAAGGATGGGCTGGCAGAGATGGGCTCCCGGTTCACCTACCCAGCAGAGCAATGCCAGGTGCAGCCCGAGCGCCAGCACAGCTGTCCCACTGCAGTGAGCACACGTGTGCCCACGTGGGAGCAGTGCAGCTGTGCATCTGCACCCACACCTGGATTTCTACCTGTCACAAATAAAGATACGGTGCTGCTCAGAAGAACTGAGCCCGTAATCCAGTAACAACATCTCAAATCTAGTTTGCATAAACGATACAAGACATGTGAGATTCAGACATTATGGATGTAAAATGTCTGAATTCAGACAAAGCAATCTCTTTGCTTGAGATTCCAAACCTCCCTTCCTTCCACCACCCAGAACACACTGATTCTATCAGCCATCACGAGAAGTTCATGTTGGCACAATGAAAACAAAGGGTTACTCTGTCATAAAGCCCATGTTGGCGCAATGAAAACAAAGGGTTACTCTGTCATAAAGCCTCTCCGTAGCAGAGGTACCTTGCAGTAGTGGAAACAATTCTGTACATTGTGACACGTGACAGGGGCTGCCACAATGTAATTTGTGACATCATCTGATGTTTCTGTCTCTCTAACCATATTGCCTTTCCACTAAAAAGTGGAGAAACCTGCTGCTAAAATCCATACAGGCCTACTGGTAGTCCCTATGGAAAATGCTGATATTGCTGTTTATCAGCCAAGGTGGGATCACTTGGTCAGGGTAACACTGGTGAAGAAGCAGTATAGAACCTACCACACGATGGCGAATGCCCCAAATTTGTTAATCCAGGCCAGCATCATAGGCTTGCAAGCTAAGCTGTTGCTATGCAATGAGCAGAATTACTCTGAAGTCTAATTTTTCCAGTTTTAGCAAGAGTAGTGCACACAGGCCTCTGCCAGGCACATCACAAACATTCCCCTTTGCGCAGGTCTGGCTGTAAAACCTCACCTCGCATTCCTTTGTGGCTTCATTCATCAAGTTCACGATTGAAGCAAATGCTGCATTGAGACGTTCTGAATCTTCTTCCTGCAATAAAAGACATTTTTTGTAACTTCTAATGTGCTCGTTGCTTAGAGATAGAATGTGTCAGGTGATTCAATAGCAAAGCACTCTCTAGTGTTGGAGACTGTCTCCGGGGTGAAGCAGACACGTGTGGCCCCTCGCTCCTTAGTTTTAACGCAGGGCGCCCACCGGCCTCCCAACACCCGGCATGCGGCAGAGAGACCAGAGCACCTGCTACAGCCCGAGGCCACCGGGCGCAGCATCGCCAAGTGCTGGTCATCCACCTGTCAGCGCCCTCAACGCTTCGCGCTGGCTTTGACTAGGAAAAACACGGAGGGGGATGCAACCGAGCGTGAAACCGCGTTTTTAAAAGCCTCTAGCTCGTTGAAGCACGTAGGTGCCTCAATCCCACGCATATATATATATGCATATATATGCACACTAGGCCTCTACAGCACCCGAGCTCCCCCGCCGCCACGCACGGACGCATCTCCCCGGCGCTCCTTGCTCGCGGTGCCGCGCTCCCCCCGCCCCGCCCGCACTGACCGGGCCCGAGCCCGCCCGCGCTCCCGCCGGCCGCCGCCGCGCCCGCTCCAGCACGGCGCGCGCCAGCCCCGCCGTCCGCCCCGCGCGCACCCCGTCCATCCCGCCGCGCGCCGTCACAGTGCGCACGCGCCGGCGCCCCGCCCCGCCCACACACACACGCCCCCGCAGAGCCGTTAGGGGGCGCCCCCGCCCCGCGCCGTGGTACCGGGGCAGGGCCCGCGCGGGGCTGGGGCCCGCGGCACAGCGCGGGGTTCGGGGGTCTCCTCACGCCATCGCTCCCGGGGCGGGCCCGGGCCTGCGCTCGCGCCCTGCCCTGAGGTAAAGCCGCCGCCCCGCACGGCCCCGCCGTGAGCTTCCCGCAGCGGCGCCGCTCCCGCTGGTGGCAGCTCCGCGGCTGTCCCGCCGGGCCGCAACGGGGGAGAGCCGAGGGAGGCTGGAGGGCACCGAGCCCCGGCTGGGCTGGGCAGTGCTGCTGTGCCCGGGCGGCTGCACCCCATGGCCTCCGTGTGTGTATTAGAAGTGGGGTGGTTAGTAGGTCGAGAGAGGTTCTCCTGCCCCTCTACTCTGCCCTGGTGAGACCGCATCTGGAATATTGTGTCCAGTTCTGGGCCCCTCAGTTCCAGAAGGACAGGGAGCTGCTGGAGAGAGTCCAGTGCAGGGCCACGAAGATGATGAAGGGAGTGGAGCATCTCCCTTGTGAGGAAAGGCTGAGGGAGCTGGGGCTCTTTAGCTTGGAGGAGACTGAGAGGTGACCTCATCAGCGTTTATAAAGATATAAAGGGTGAGTGTCATGAGGATGGAGCCAGGCTCTTCTCAGTGACAACCAATGATAGGACAAGGGGCAATGGATACAAACTGGAACACAGGAGGTTCCATTTAAATTTGAGAAGAAACTTCTTCACGACGAGGGTGACAGAACACTGGAACAGGCTGTCCAGGGAGGTTGTGGAGTCTCCTTCTCTGGAGACATTCAAAACCCGCCTGGACGCCTTCCTGTGTAACCTCATCTGGGTGTTCCTGCTCCAGCAGGGGGATTGGGCTAGATGATCTTTTGAGGTCCCTTCCAATCCCTGACATTCTGTGATTCTGTGATTCCGTACTGGAAAGTGGTACTCCCTTTTATTGATTTATTTATTTTTAACTTAAGAGGTTCAAAATAATAATTACAGTATACAGGGTTGGGTGGCTGAGTGAAGTAACATTGGTACAAGGGCAGAGCACCAGGTGAGCCGCCAGTTCAGGCCGCCTGCAGACTACCTCCGCATCCACTCTCACAAAGAAAGAAGCCCTTTCGCTTTGGTAAGTAGAAAGAAAGCGCAATGCGTTTTGGCCTATTGCAAGCGAGATTTACCAAACAAGCAAATTCGCTCCCTGGAACCTGCTTCTGGCCCAGAAGGATTTTCCGGCAGGGCAGCGCATACCCGTGAGGCCTTGTCAGCCCCACCATGTGCGAGGCTGCAGTTGAAACAGGCTGGGAAAGCGGCTGTGGCTACGTGTAAATTAGAGCCACTCTGTGGCTTTGCTTTTGCTTGTGCTGAGGTGATGGTAGAAAGTGCAAAATAAGCACAGAAACTTTAAGTGCAGTATGGCCAAGGTCAACAAGTAGGCCCTGTTTTTTCAAGTCCTTTGTTCTTGTTTGTGGAGCTTTGCTGGCTGTAATCTGTTTGGTGAGCAAGAAAAGTTCTCTCCCAGTTTACATTTTATTATCTTCCAGTTGCTTAACCAGAGCAGCAGCTAGCCCCTATAATAAACAAGCCCTCCATAGGCTGCTTGTTCATTAAAACACATTGAAGGCCCAAATTCAGTGTTCAAATACAACTTTAGATTGGGTGTCCTGTAGTCAAAGGAAGATGTAGGCAGCTAACAAGTTGGTTGAGGTCTGGGGGACTGAATGCAACATAAATGGGGGAAAAAAATAATACTTGATAAAACCAATGTTAGCATGTTTGATATGTTTGTTTGATGTGCTGGAGAAGCTGCCAGGACGGACTGCTTCCTGCTTACTTGGAAGTTGAACATCTTTCTTTGAGCATCATTCTTTGTTATCATTGGTCTCCTGGAGAGGCAGATGGGTTTGTTATCTTGCTGCACTTGTGAAATATACTTGAAAAGGCCTGCCTATGTTGTTTTCCTAACGGGGAAAGAAAATGGTATTCTTTTTATATTTCTGCCAGGTACTTGTAGCGGTAGCTTGTTATTCCTCGTGTGTTGAAATTTAAACTCTCACCATTTTTTGATGTTCAGTGACACAGTACTCCTTTCGCAGCTGAGTAAATACATCTGTCCCAAGAAGGCTGATGGCTGAAGTAGCTTTTGCTTTGAAACACACACACACATCAGAATGCAGATGAAAGTTACTCTTACTTCCTGTGCATTTGCTCTTTTGAAATATAGTGGAAGTTTGTGAAATGCTGGACATTTATACCAGATTTCATTGTCGTGTGGGATGACAGATGAGGATATCTCAAGACAATATATCTTATTTTGTTGATGAGGTGGCAAAAGCCAAAAGTATTTCATCCTGAATACTCAGCTCTGGGTTCAGATAAATGTCCTTAGGTAGGAAAGCTCGTTAGCATTTACCTAATGCTGAGCACCATTTCGGTTCTATTTCAGTTAGTGGAAGGAAAGTTAGCATGTGCGGGAATTTGTATTTCCAGTTACAGAATACACGTGTCGCTCTTATCTTTATTTGTCTTATACTCCTATTATCATTTGGTTAATATATTGTGAAGTGACTTGTTTTATAAATTCCTACATAATACTTCAAGATTTAGGTGCAGTCTTTGTATTTTCCGATACTCATGGTTCTGCTAACACCTAGTATATCCTGCCTCTTTTGTATGGTTTTTACATCAAACGTCTTGCGCGGGTTTGTCATCAGTTGATCCGGCAGAAGGACATGGCAGGCGTCCCAGGGAGCTGGCCCCCACCACGCTGCTTGTGGCCCGTGTGGAGCACGTGTGATTTATCGCTTGTGCCATGCGGAGCCCTTCCTCGCCCTCCGGTACGCGCGTTACCGTGTCCTGGCTGCGGAGGGGCCGCGGTCGGGCGCTGCCTCCGGTACGGGCGAGCCCCGCGGCTCCGCTCCCGGGGCGCTGAGCGTTACAAAGCACTGTCAGCAGCCGGTCCCAGCAGGCTGCATTCGAACCTTGAATGAAGTTCAGAGGCGTGCCGCAGCCGCCCTCTCCCCCTCTCTTTCTCTACAGGTACTGTTACTCTGAAGCTACCCCGGGGAGCTTGGAAAACTCGGGCCAGCGCCGCAAGCTCGGGCGCCCCGGCCCCGCCGCCCCGGGGGCTCGCCCGCCCCCCGCGCCCTGATGGAGACCATCTGCTCCGGCGCCCGGGCGCAGGAAGCGCGGCGCTGCGTTCCTCCTTCCTTCTCTGCCCCGTAAGCGGCTCCGCGCGGAGAGGAGCCCAGCACTCCTGGGTTTTTAAATAAAAAATAAGCGGTACCGCTCCTCTGGGGTAGAGGGAGGAAGAAGATTGTCAGGCGCGGGTCTCGGTTCTCTCCTCCTCTCCCTGCCCATCGCATCTCCCCGCGGACAGGCCTGTCCTGCCCGGCCCCGCCGGGCTGCTCCCCTTCCTCCCGTCTGGCCAAGACCCGGGCTTGGGGCCGGGGCCGGGCGGCGCCCACCCCTCCGCGGGGCCGGGGCCGGGGCCGAGCGCTGCCGGCGGGAGCGGTGGCTCGGCCGCCCGGGACTGCCCGGCCGCGGCGGGGCTGCAGCCCGGATCGGGCTGCGCTGGGGGAGCAGGTTTCTTTGTTGGCTGCCGGGTGACTGGTTCCCATTAATCTCCCGCACTGGCCGTGGCCGTCTCCACTTCCTGCCTTTGCATACTTCTCTCTCCCTCGATCTGAGTGCCTTCCCTCCCCCTTCCCTCCCCCCTTTCTTTCTCTCCCTTTTCCTAGCTTCTCCAAAAAAGCTACAACCGCTGGGTTGCGGGACGGGGGCTGCAGGCGTCCGGCGGAGGGAGCGCATCCCTGCGCGCCTCGGTAAGGGCCGGGGAACTGCGCTGCTCGGGCGGTGGTCCCCTCTGGGGACCTGGGCAGGGAAGCGGGGCTGAGGGAGAAACGATTGATCGTGCTGCGGTTCGCCGTCCCTGTTCCCTGAGAGCCTCCCGAGAGCGGGGCGGGCCGGGGATGCTGGGCGGCGGGAGCTCCCCGGGCCCTGCGGCTCCCCGGACCGCGGAGCCCTCTCGGCAGCGGAGCCGCCGGCCCGCGGGGAGCGCAGATGGGCGCTGGGTCCTTGCGCACGGGCGGAGCGGCGAGTTGGTGCTCCCACGCTGGTGCGTCCTGTGCCGCCGCCGGGCCTCGCGGGAAGTTTCTTCTCGCGTGGGTGTCGAGGGCAGAGGCACCCCGGAGGGACAGAGCCCAGGAGACCACCTCGGTGGGACCGGGCCAACGGCAACCGGGCCGGGGAGCCAGCCCGCCGAGCGAGGGGCTCTGATCTGCAGAGCGATGGGGAGCTGTGGCACTTTTTTCCCTTCCAGTGCCCACTTGCATCGTCTGTCCAGCCGGCTGTAATGTTTGCAGGCGTGTTGACAAGAGTAGGGGAGCCACCTGGACTTCAGCGGAAGACTTTAGGATCCCAAGACAGATTTAGCTGAAGAGCTAAGGGAGCTGCTTCAGCAGTTCACTTGGTGGGAAAATCAGATGTACTGCTCTTGGCTTGGTACCAAGCATTTACTTTACTAAGGAGCAGCGGTCACTGCAATCAAAGAGTAGCGGCTACATATGAGAGAGCCTTCTTATGTTTACTTCAGTTTTATAATTCAAATGTACTCAAATGAGTATTATTAGTCAAGGTAAATGAAGCTGGATGCATAGTTTTATTGCATAGAGTATGTTAGTAGTAGTGTTTTCCACACCCTTGTTTTACTGTTGCACTGACTTCGGGGGATAGGTTTTCTTCCATTTTTATTCTGAGCAATCAGTCTTTAACTTCAGCCAGATATTGGATAATCCAGTAAAAACCACCTGGAGTGTTCAAAACTTGAGGAAGATGAAAGATGAAACTGTTAGTTGTAGTGTGATTTCTGGTGATGCGGAGTAGGATGAATTGAAGTGAGGTTGTTTTGCCTTTAAGACTTGATAATTTTGTATTTATGTATGATTAATTTATAGTCAGTAGATGAAAATATTACATATAGTGAAAGGGTAA
Source organism: Caloenas nicobarica (assembly GCF_036013445.1). NCBI lineage: Eukaryota > Metazoa > Chordata > Aves > Columbiformes > Columbidae > Caloenas > Caloenas nicobarica. The sequence continues at coordinate 56,742,611 of NC_088249.1, read as the reverse complement.
GTTAACAGAAGAAAGGTAAGAGTATCTTGCATTTAAGGTGAGATTTGAGAAAAGCATGTATGTTTTAGGAATATCAAAATTCAACTTTGATTTTGATGATTGGGTTATGCAGGTAGCATAGTGGAAATGTTACCAGGTTGAGGGGTGAGACTAAGATTTATGGCTTTGACCATTCATTTCCTTCTTACTTTACAATTAGTTATTTAAAGGAAAACTGCAACACCTTTAAGCAATTACGATTACTTTATCAAGTTACCTAAGAATGTAATCCAGCACCTTTTAAAGCTAGCTACAGTCTACATATTGTTAAGAGTGACTAGGCTGACAGGGAACTGCCATGTTGCTTCTGGAACCAATTTCCTCTGCTAGTATGGAGGAGTGGGGAGTAGGGCTCCTTGGGAAGGGCAATAGAGTGGTGGTGGTGCTGGGCCTCACTGGGCACGGAGACCATCCTGCTCCTAAAGGTGCACAGCATGTGTTCTCCTCTTGTATGCAGAAAGAAGAGAGTTCTGCCTCGCCTGGCTTTCTCCTGCTGCCTTCAGGGTGCTGAACTCCCCTAGACAGATTGTTTGGTGTAGTCACTGCCCTTCCCAAGTGCTGGGGAGGAGAGGTGCCTCCTGTCCTCTCCTACCCCTACAGCATTTGTGCTGTGGCTGCCAGAATTTGCTCCAAGGATCTCAGGACCAAGCGTTGCCTTTCCCTTTAAGCAAGTGACTTTTAACATATACTGTAGCTCTTTAAGGAGCATGTGACCCCTGATTATTGGTGACCCTGTAAACCATTGTGTAATCTGTTGACTGTAACGTACTATGCCAATTTATTCTTGGTTGGGAAGTCTTGCCAAGGATTTGATGGAATAGCATGATTTTATCCACTTTATTGTTTTCATTGTGTTTCATAAACATCTAAGACCCTCTGGGAAGAATCACTGGGGTGGCTGGGCCTCCTTTTTTTTTAATTGCTGGTTAAATAAATGTTGCCAGTTTTAAAAAAATAAAGTGGTATGCAGGATCTCAAAATGCCTGGAACTGCTAAGCACTCATGTTTAGGAAGCAGGACTATTTTTACTGTAGGGGCATTTAAAGAAATGATACTAGCCCCTGTGAAGAGGTCACTGTGAAGTGCGCTGAAGAGCCTGCTTTTAACTGCAGAGCAAGACCAAGTTTCCCACAGTTGAGTAAAGCTAAAGAATCAGATTTGTACTTTTCCCACTTGACTGAAGAGGGAGAGGATAGACTTTTTGTTAGTTCACAGTAGTGGGAGTGAAGAGGCCCAAATTCTTATAATTAAAAAAAAAAAAATCCTGGTCTTGGAGCTTTCTGATTCCCTCCAGTGAGTGTCTGTGATGGAGCTGTATGACTGAAGGATGTTTAATGCTTTCTGGGAAGGGCTGGGAACTGGCAGCTGAGGATGTAGTGTATCCCTTGGGATCTATGTTTGTGGGAGGTCACAACTCTCTTGAATGGATCCCTGGCTGCCATCCTTATCTACAGCTAAAAGAACTGGGGTAAAACTTTTTTTAAAAAAGAAAAAAAAAAGCATGAGTGTTAAGAAGCCAGGGTGATTTGGGATCCTAAATCAACTCAGTACATGGGACTGAGGTTGCTAAATAAATTACTTTGGATCCACAGAAGATTTTCCTCAACTCATCTGCCTGGAAAATAGAAGTACTTGCTTTTGATGGCTTGAAAGAATGTGGTTTAGGTCAAAGTTACCACTGTGTGCTAGACCCATCATTCCATCTATGGGGTCTTGAGTAATCTAGAAACGGTTAATGTAATCCAGTCTCTTGCAGGTCAGAGGACCAACATCTGGACTGCTCAGACTTTCAAAATGTACCAAGTGATAACTGAGCCAAGTCGAGTTTTGGTCCAAACTTCATTGATGTCTTGTTTAACATAAATTCAGTTTATATTATGAATTACTCTTTTTTTTTCTTTTCTTTCTTCTCTCGATGCTTAGTACCATGTGTGTTAATTTTGTCTCTGTGCTGTAAAGTGTGTGAAACTGTTGCTTTTCAGATTTTCTGGTCTGCAGTTGGGATTTAGTTGGCAGTGCAGACAGAGGCAAGTTTGGGGAACCGAATCCAAATATTTACATTCTCAATTTGGCCCAGTCCTTTTGCTTGTAAACACTCATAGTCATATTGAACTTTGGTGAGGTTAAAAGTGGCTTTGCCAAGCCCTGGGGAGTCACACCCTACAAGACCTGAAATTCCCCCTTTTGGGAAGAGTTCTGGAAATGTTTTTTGGGTGTATGTACATCAGCTGAGCATTAGTACTAGTCACTCTTACCCCTAATCCAACTGCAAAATCTTTTCCTGTATCTTGCTTTTTTTTCATGTAGAAATGCCTCATGCTGGTGGGATGTGTCAAGTTGAATGTTGTGGAAGAGAAGTCCTGCCCACCTAGAGGTGCTGTGCAGACTCCACAAATCCTGGTCTTCTGTGCTGCTCTAGAGCTCTGCCCTGGCAGAGAGGGGCTGTGGTGAAGATCTTCCTCTCTCCGCAGCTGTTGTTTTCCCAGTCCTTGCTGTTTGGGTGTGCAGAAACAAAGTTTGAGGACTGATTTGAACAATAGGGATGTGTGCTCATGGAGGATCATATTTAAGTCCTCTTTCGATTCATACAGACTTTGAACAGCTGTCAGGTCTTGTTAGAAACTTTTTATTCACTAGGGACTGAGTCCGAAAGTTTTGTTCTGCATTAGCAATTGAACTTTCTGAAGTTCAGTTTACCACAAACTGTAGGGATAGGGATCAGCTAGTACATTAACACTCCCTGGCCAAACCACCCTCTTGTTTGGGTCTGTCCTTCTGTTTGGGTTTGTTACTGTTAACCAGAGATTGAAATTAGATATGATAGTTTAGTTGCAGAGAGCTGGAGACTATGAATAGAGGTGACTGAGTTGCAATGAGTTACAGTAAGAGTTCCTGCTCATCAGCTGAGGCCCGTAACTTTGTATTCTTAGCCAACCTAGTTTGGAAGAAGACTGCATTAGCTTAATCCACAGTGAACATGTTTAGAGTAACCTAACTTTGTTCTCTATCTGGAGTGTATACCCAAAGAGTTATAACTGTTCAGGTAACAGAATGCTAGAATTCATACAGCCAGTGCTTTTGGGATGTTCTGCCATATGCTTCTGACCTTGGAGATGCATTTGTTAGGTTGAGGAACACAGGAAAAGAGTAGGTGTTCATTTTTAATGCCACCTTTCACTGTTCTTCGAAAATACGTTTGTCTGAGCTTTATCTGCTGAAAACGTGTCGGCCACTGCAGTGTAGATAAGACTTCGGTGAATTTGTGCAAATGGAAAGTCCTTAAGGACACACTTGAAAGCACCGTGAGTTTTTGTCGGAAATGCACCCTCTGTGTTTTTGCACACACAGGAATGAGATGTTATTTCAGTTTAAGTATATCTGCCTCCTATTTTCTCTTTAAAAAAGAGACGTAAAAATGCTTGATGTATGAACATTTAGTGTTAGCACTGGTGCCAACACAGGAAACCAGGTCTTTGAGTTGAAACATTTAACATTATTCCTCAACTCCCATGTTTTTAAAAACAGTCATTGTGTGAAGTTTTAATACTATCATTCATCTCATCGTTTTGATGGGGTCATCACACTGAATTAATGGTTTGCATTTTTTCTGCTTAAGAAAAAGATCGGTTGGTCTTCATGGGAAATCCAGTGACAATGGCAGGGGACAGATGCTAACCAGCTAGCATTATGCAAAGCACCCTGCTTGGCCTGCTATTCCAAGTATGAGGGCAGAGACCAAAGCACTTTAGGAGTGCTGCCCTGGAAGATCTCACAGCCCTTCTTCAGCGAGGAGCAGATGTTCCGGATGTGGACTCTGCTCATTGTTCTGAGAAGTCCTTCAAGTTAGGAGATGGATCTGTCTCTTGACATTTTTGCTTTCAACATTGTTACTTCTTTGAGGGAGTGCAAAGTTTTTGCAAGACAGGGTGGAATGAATGAGGAGCTTTAATGATTTTGATCCATTGTCCTGGTGGAAACTCTTATCACTCAAGGTCACTGGAAAGGGAAATACATTTGGCCTGAAGTCACGTTGGTTTCTGTGTGGGCACAGTGTGCTAAAGAAAAATGGGACATATTGACTCTCTGTGTGTGAAAGTTCTTCTCATTTGTGCTACAGGATTGTAAGAATTGGAGGTTCCAGTTTGCCTTGTCTTTCAATTCTGGCTCTAGGCTCACACAATCCTGTTAGCCGGTGGTGTTCAAATGAGCTTCATTACCAGGAATATTGTTTTGAAGATATGGCAGATCAGCAAAGTGCAAAAGCTTACCAAATCTCCTGTGTGATGGCAGGCTCCGATTATTTCCACTGTTAAGTTGCAAAATAGGCAGCAGTTCTACACCACAGCTTGCATTTTACTGCCTGCTATATCCCTGCTGTATTGTTAGCTTCAGTCTCCGAGCAGAACTTCCCCTATGCCGCTTAAACTGTGTAAGAAATGGCTGACTTGAAAGGAGACGAGATCAGAATAGGAAAGGACAGAAAGGGATCAGAAAGAAGATGCCTAAAATAATCTGAACCTCCCTATAGGCCTTATGTAAATACTACTTAATCTCCAAAATTGTTAAAACAGCATTCAGTACTTGTCGATACAATTAATATACCTTTAGGGTATGCATATTTCTCTGTTTGTGTTTTATGGATGTATCCATTACCATTTCTCCTGTGGAAATGAGTAAATATCCTGAATTATTTAATTGTAATGCAAGGAAGGCCAAGGACAAGCACTAGGAGCTCATGCTGTCGCCTTCTCGGCACCTACCTTGTCTGAAAGCCCACGTGACACTCATGGGCACTCCTGAGCTTCAATGGCACAACCTTGATTGTCTGGTTTTGCTGTGAACAGGCCTCAGGATATCTTTTAAGCCTCCCTCCCTGCTTTCGCAGGTGGTGTGCTTCAGCTCTGCCCTCCCTAGTGCCAGGGATTGGTGCTGATGGGTTTTGTGCCGATTGGCTCGGCGCTTTATTATGCTCTGAACCAACACCTTGAGCAGGACTCTCTGAGGCTTTTGCTGCTGTAGTTGCTGAGCAGCCAGCAGAAGAATTGGTCTTTGTCTCCAAGCATGTCCTCACGCCTGGGAAGCGAAGGGGGATATTGCTGGGTGGCACAGCTACCTTTGCATCCAGTGCCAAGGTGAGATGGGGATACTTTTCATTGTCTTGTCCTGCTTTTCCTGTGACTACATAGCTTGGATGACACAGATATATTCCTAGAAAAAATAAGTTCAAGAGAGGCAGGGGCTGTCAGACTCCTGCCAGTTTATGTGCAAGTAAAGCTTCATCTAAACCACCGTGCTTTGGCAAAACTCACCTGTTAGTTCCCAGGAAACATTTGCCATTCTTTTTTCTTCAGGTTTTCTTAGTGAGTTTCTTCTCTTATTTCTCCTTTTAGCACTTGAACTTCCCTCTCAAAGCACCCCAAGCTCAGCAGCTGGGCTTTAATGGACTGTGTCATACCCTCTAGTTGTGCTGCTGCTGTGTCTAGGCTGTATGTGAGATCTAGGTTTTGTGGGTACCACTTTAACTCTGACTTGAGCTTCGTTAGGATCTACAAATGGGATAAACAGTGACAGAAAGATTCTTCATTTGCCTGTGAGCCCTGGGGCTTCTTGTCTGTCATAGATGTTCTCTGATAGCAGCTATCTGAGCTGCAAGAAGTCAGCTGGTGACTTATTCCTCTGCTTGGCCATTTTTTCAAGTGTTCAGATGTGTGTTTAGTGGAACACTAAGAGAGATGTTAGATTGTACTTTGCACTCTAAAACCAGCATCACATAAGATTTGGTTGAGATTCAGCTTTAATTCTGGCTTTGTTTGCTGTTGAGTTCTCTCCCTGCAAGACAGTTTTCTCTAACGGTGAAGCTGATGAATGTGCAGCTAAGATGATGTCTCCCAAATGAAAGAGTAAGAGACCCACGAGGTCTTCAGTGGCAAGCACATGCTTCAGAGATAGAATAACAGTGGAAGATAAAAAGTTATGAGAAAAATACATTTTTTATCCATCCACCTCCATGAGATGCGCCTGGTGGGGGGACACTCCAGGATATATGGCTGAAGGGAAATGATTGTCTTGTCTCTTTTGTTGGGTGGATCATTGTATACTGTGATATTTCTTGCAACAGAAAGACCAAAGACCAATAACTAGCATAACAGCACAGCCTATAAGAAAAATAATTATTTTTAGCCAAGCACACAATTATGCGCAGAGAGTGTGAGATGAAGCAGACTGTAGTTTTTGGCCTACTACTCAGAACTACTGTGAATAGACTGGTGTGATAGAGGAAAGAATCTGGCCTGTTCTTAAGTTTGGAGAGATAGTAGAGCTTTTTGACCTGTAAAGTGTATCTGAGCTATGGGGCTGGAGGTGTGCTCTGGAAGCAGGGTAATAAGGTTCAGTGGCATGTTCATGTGAGGAATTAAAATATGTAATGAACTTTGCGAGTCATGCATACTCACGAGTCCATGGATAAAACATCAGGAATCAAGCCCTGGAGAGCTTAGTGCTTTGTGTTGGATTAAAACTTCCTTTTCCCTTCCCCATATGCTTTGCAGCAGAACAGGTGGGCAACCACATCTACTTGTCAGCCCAAATAAACATGTAGTGAGAAGGTTAGCTGGGGCGGAGACCACACAAACCAGTGGGATTTGGACCAGGTGAATTATTCCATCATATAGGATCATACATCACATCAACTCTTCCTCACCTGGCACTTTATTTCTTCTGCCTGTGACTTTTCAAATTGTTTAATTGTTTCTGAAACCAGCTTTTCCCTGCCCCAATCAGGCAAAGAGTAAAAGGCAAGTACCTATCAGCTGTTTTGAAATAAAGTTTTTTTGTGGAGGCTTAGCTTGACCCTAAATGTTGGCTAGTCAGTGAGAGTTTTTGATCCAAGACTCATTGACATAAAGGAGATACGTTTATATATATATATGTATATTTTTTTTTTCAATACACAACAAAGCGGCTTACCTCCATAACGTCTAAAAACTGTATGCAGGAATTGTACACCTGGGGCTAATTGAGGTATGTTATTTTCATCTAAAGGCTTTAATATACAGAGTTTAAAAGTCTGAATGATGAGGGCTTCTGAAGCAAATAAAGATTAGTGGTTTCTGGAGTAGGGCAAATGATAATATAAAACAGGAGCTGAAGTCAGACAATGGCAGAAAGAAAATGAGATATTGCAGCAATGTAGTATCTTTCATTTGTAAATCTAAAAGCACTTAACAAAATGTAAATGAAAGAAAGACTGCATATAACTTTGGTAGATGGAGGGAAGCATCAGGTCAGGAGAGTAATCCTGAGAACAGATAAAACCTTTTCTCTCCATTTTCAGTTTAAGTCTTAGGAAAAATAGAAATTTATTGTGAGGCAAAATATTTTCTTTCATCTTGAACTCTAAATAAATACCCAGCGTAGTGCTTTTGAGGCAATACTACTGCTGCCCTTCAGTCCTTCAACAGGCTTTTTTTTTAAAAAAAAAAAAAAATCCTAGAAGTTGATTTCAAGTGAAGTTACCTTCAAAAGGTGTGTGATTAGGTGGCGAGACTAGCAGAATAGTTTAGGCTTTTAATACCATGTTTCTTAACTACTTAATCTCGAATATTTATTAATGGACTGATGTATATAGAAAGGCATGATGTTATTCCTTTTTTTTTCTTGGCAAGCGTGAGTTATTCTGTACCTACTTATATTTGATTTTTGAGACTTAGTCTTAACCATTATTTCTGGTTACAAGGTGGCAGTTATTTTGTATCTACTCTTCCCTCTCCCCTCCCTTTCCCCTTATTATAAACCTATGCCAAGAGGCGAAGATACACTCTCGTAGATCAGTGTACAGCCCAGGTGTACATCCTATGTAGAGTATATTTATCATAACTATTCCAATGATTGTAACTTGTCCATATAATTTTGCGAGTATTCCAAGCAGCATTTTCTGTGTGCTGATTAAATTAGCTGTAAAATCCTTTTTATTGATATAAAAAGAGGTTAGCTTTGATGCACAAGGTAGCACAGCAGGTGTTTCAGTTATTCTCTAAACTTCATTTTGACCAGGGAGTGGAGGAGACAAGACCATTTCTGCCTTCACAATTTCCTATCTTTATTTATGGGTGCTCAGCTCTCTACAAAGCCTTAACCAGGCTAGATTCAGATAGCATAAAAAAATGCTCTGGCTTTTTGTACAGCCCTACTGAGATGCTCATTTTCCATTAAAGTCAGTTTGAACCAGATACAAAAATCCTCAGTGTGGCTTTGGCCTAATTGTTTAACAATAAAACCATCCACATGTTCTTCTTAGAGGGAGCTCAGGATCTTCACATTAGGAATGTGATGAAGTATTGCAAGCAAAAGTCAGCAACTTATTGTTTCAGTGTTTTTCTTGTATTAAAAATACTTATACATGTCTGTATACATTTCTATTGAAACAGAAAAGTACCTCTTTTTTAAAACAATTTAACCCCAAAATATCTGTTTTACTTTTGTTCTTAAACTTCAAAGAAAACAGCTTTGCTGTGTGTATAATTTTTTTTTCATACTCTTATCCCTTTGAGTTTTATCCATCATGGGAATAATTGCCAATAAAGAGGATTGTGTTTGTCTTTCTCCAAAAGAGAACAACTTCTTTTTCAGAAGCAACTAGTATTAAGTACAGTGTCTATCGAAAGATGTAAACCCAGGTAAAGAGATACTAGTTTGCAAATCTCTTGTTCTGTTCCATGCTTTGTTGTTTGCCTGCTCCGATGTACTCTAAGTCATTCCATTATCTGCAACCTCAGTTTCTCTGTGTGTCTGTAAACGGATAGCTAATAAATCTCTCCACGTATTCCTGAGATCTGCACATTAAAGAGGCAAAGATTACTAGATGTTTGTATTAAACTAATTGTTATAACATGTACCTTTGCAGTTTGCTGCATTTCTTTCCTAACCTGGAAAATATATGATCGGCCTGAAATTGCACTCTGAAGGCTGATGGCAGTTTTACTGTAAAATTTCAGTGAGCAGAAAATCCAGCCTGAAAAGTGCATGCGACTTGGGGAGCTCTGGACTTAGGGAGACAGTACCTTGTGTTCTGCACTGGCACTTCTAACCAAGCAAAGAAAAGGTGTTGACATTGGAAGGAGCTGCAGCTCTGCTCCTTTGCCAAATGTGAGGTGAAGCCCTGAAGGGAAGGAATAGCAATGATGTATGACCCAGCAAAGAGTATTCAAGACAACATTCTTGAAGTAGCTAAAACCACCATGGTACCTGAAAATTCACCAGCTGCCAGCTGGGCATTCCTGTTAGAGCTCAAAGCATGTAGGTTTTATAGGCCTATTGAAGCAGGACTGTGCAAGGGAACTGTTATGCCATTTTTTGTGATGCAGCACAAGTTCTGATTTTCCTTTTTCTCATCACATTTCCCATTGTCCAGTAATTGTAGCATCTGTCAGGTTACCCTTTCATTTAAACAAAATAGTACAAATACATTTACAGTTAAACATGCTATATAAATACCTTATTTTACTGTGTTATTAAATGTGTAACAAATCTGTTTGGCAGCCACCTAATAGGAAATGGTGTATAGGTCTGTCTTGAGCATTTACTGGGCTCTAAAGTGTTCAGGTTAAATTGGGTTTTAGATAACAGTTTCCCTGAAAAAACTTTTGAGTAACCTTATTTCTTTTTCAGTCCCTTGGATTCTGTAAGAACTCTCTTAGTTTTTTATATATGCTGCCTGTTAGAATTGCTAGAGTGACTTCAGTCCTGTGAAGCAAACCTCACTGCAATGTTTCCAAAAGACATTTTTGTACAGTGTATAAGGATTGCACTTGGGTAATTTTTTTTTTTTTAAGCTATGTGGATAAAATACAGAAGGATGAGAATAAGCAGTAACAAGAGCCATATTTACATCCTCAACTGTGCTTTGGTTTCCGCAGTGTCTTTTTACTCCTGCTGGGTCCCACAGCTATAAGTTTTTCTCCTGTCCCCTCTGCTGTGTAGGGGATGCAGGCTGGCTAAGTGAGCTGCTCTCTTTTCCTCCCCCAGTAATTTTTCTGGTCCTTTTCTACATTCATGTAGACATTTCCACAGAGCTTGGATCACGAGCTGAGTTGTCTGATCTTTCATGACAACACTTTATTGTATTTACCAAGTTTCTTTCAGTACCATACTAGATTTGTTGCTACTCTGGAAACTCTCTCCTTTCCTTGTAAGCTGGTGGTGGGACATTGTTTAAACAAACCACCAGTCTGGGTGGCAGTTTCTGGCTCAAAAGGAGGGCAGAATAAACACTAAAGGGACAGAAAGTGGTTTCAACTCATGTATCATGAGACTGAATGGAGGTGATTTTAGTATACTTGCCGCTTGTTTTCCTCAGAGCTGTTCTTTGGCCTGAGGGAATCGCTCCTGCAAAGTCTCCTTGGTTTAGGCAGTTTGTGACCTGCCCCCTGGCCCCACAGCTGCTCCATCCTCCGGTGGTTTGGGCATGTCTTTACACCCGGCCGAATGCCAATTGCATATTTGGGACTGAAACCCCATCTGTTTTTTGAGCCAGAAAAAAAAAATCCTGAAAATGTGTCTGTCTTTTATATTTTCTGAAGCATGTTGTTCAAAATAGGGGAAAGAGAAGTTTAAACCTTGAACTGTATAAATACTTCAATTATCTCGGCAAAATATAAATGCAATAAAATGCATGAAAACCAGCATGATACTGTGTTTCTTAGAGGAGGGTAGCGAAGTAATGGGAAAAAAATTCCCAACAAGGTGAAAATGAAATTAGATCTTCCAAGTGGTTTTGTTTCTCATTTGGAAAACTGATCCATTGATCGCTTTCTGTACTATGCTTATTAGCAAGAGCAAGTGAATTTAAAAGCAGGGACAAACAAGCATTTTTCCACGGCTGATGCTTAACAAGACTAGGGTTATGTATACTTCCCAAAAGCTGAGTGATGCCCAGTTGTTGCCTACCTGAGAGTGCAGTTGTAAGAAAACCAATGCCTTTAATACTTTGATTCCCTGCTCCATTTGTCTAGAAAGCAGCTCCTGAGGGATCATTGCACTGTGAGGAGCACGCTCCTGATTGGAATTTGTGATGATGAGTATTTTTTACTCCACTGAATATAAAAGGGGGAAAAAAAATCCCAGTATGGTATTGTTTTACTCTTGCTTAAAGGAGAATGTAAATTTTTCAGGAGGATGGGAAGCAGTGTGGAATCTGCCTTTGAGTTAGGACTAGTGGGTTTGGCAAAGCAAAGCGTTTGATGCGAAACTAGTTTGTGCAAGGTCCTTTAAGACTTTCTGACTAAACAGTTTCTCATGAGCTAAACACTACTGGGAAAGGCTCGTTATGTGAGTAGGAGACCTTCCAAGAGCATGTTTGGTTGTGTGATTGTGCATCTGTCCCCTGAACACAGAAGACGTGTAGCCATGGTCCAGCAAGTGGCTGAGGGCACAGTCCTGTTGGAGACCATGGCTAACAAATGAGATGTGGATCAAGTGCTGGACTTCAAGTAGTGTAACACTTGTGCCTGTCTGCCTGAGGAGTTACTACATCTCTTAGGTTTAAACAATTGTTCTAGGCACTCTGAGCTCACCAGAATGTAATAATGATTGCTCTGCAACCTTAAAGTTTCATCTAAAGATAACACAAGCTCAGCCCACCAGCACTATCAATCAATCATAAACCGTACAGATTAAGTTAGCCAGTAAATCAAACCAGGAGAAAAACCTCCCTTCTACCCTTTCCAACCCCTGCAGAGACTTGTTGATTTTGACTCCTCCTTGGAAGATTACCAAATTTGGAAACATGGGATATTTTTGACCAACTTGGCATCAAGCACAGAGTGCTGTTTAAATTCTGGTTTGGTTAACTGCACTTTTGCTTCTTCAAACTTCCCTTTTTGCTCTATATGGATACAATAATATTTTTTCCTTTGTGCCCTCTACACTTCTGTGGCTTCGTACTGTTAAATGAGCATTATGCTTTGCTGCAGAGACAGCTGTGTTTCAGCAGTAGATGAAGCAATTTGTGTGGGTGCCCACTTTTCACTATTTATTTTTCAAAGGTGTTGCAAGGTTATTAATTGTTAAATGCTTTGAAATTCGTCCTTGAGGAATATCATACGACTTGGAGCAGTGTTTGAGTCGATGAAGGCATAAGGATGTTCTTGTATATATTTTGGAGTCTTCAGGTCATATTTGTGCAAGTGATCATACCTATCTCCAATACAATGCTTTTCATTGCAATTCTCCAAAGTGCTTTGCAAAGCTGGTTGGAGCCATTACTAGAGCTAGCTGAAAGTTTTTGATTAAATGAAGTATGATTAAATATCCTATTTTGATGGTGCTGAACATTTTGTGGAATTAAGTTAATGCTAGGAGCTTCCTAAAAACCGGAGTGGGCTAGAAGCCGAACTGAAACAAACCCAGCAACTGCTTTTTGTGGGAAAATGGGTGTATTGGCACAATGGTCTTATTGTGCAACACAAGGATTTTTGGTTTCATTCAAATATTAAATAAAAGCAAAGAAAGAAACTGCGAATATTGTAATGTCTTTGAATGACTTTAGTCAGTATCTCCATTTTGTAGATTAAGAAATCAAAGCAGAGGGAAATAAAATTACTGGCATGACTGGAGTTGCTTAATATGCTGGAGATGGAACTGAAAGAGTCCTCTGGCCACAGAGTTACCTCTCTGGTACTTCACCTTAGTTTAATAAGGTACTCACTTTACTACTTTTGCATAAGCTCTATTATTTTCTTCCAGAAATTAGACTTACAGTTCCAAGCAAAGTGAAGTATGTACATAAATAATGACAATGAATTTCTCCTGTTCAAACAAAAGGGAGGACAGGTCTACCTTTAGCTTTAAATACACTGAATAAAACATTACCTGTTTCACTGCTGATACATTGCAACAGTTCTGACTTTCTCAGATTATAACAGGAGTTTGGGAGCAGAGGTGGAACTGGAATTTATTTCCTCAGATTATAAAAAAATCAAATTGATTCTTGCTGTTTCTCAGTATCTCTAACAATGTACCTGTTATGACACTACAGAACAGATGTCAGGAAAATACGAAGATATACCTGTGGCAGGATGGATTTCATGTTGAAGTTTTTGGAAGTAACTGATCCAGCCAAGTGATACTGTGCTGCCCCACTCTATCTTCTTTTAGGTCATTCTAGAAGACAATGCGTACTCCGCATTGCTTTGCTGTTTATGAAGTGAAAACAAGGTACAGCCTTCAAGTCAGAAAAGGCCTTCCTCTAATGAACAGCAGAGATTCAATGCCCCATTTATTGTCTTGACATTTTGTTTTAGTGTTCCAGTTGCAGAGCGGCCTCCGGAGATTTCTAAAGTATGCATGAATAAGAGAGAGAAATGCACTCCTCTTTTCTTTTGGGAACATTGGGGATCTTGGCTTGGAAACAGGTCTGGCTTTTTATCTAAACCCATCTCTCTCATTCCTGTTGGCATTGGCAGAAATCCAGGTGGCACAGAACCCTCCTACCTCATCCTCTACTTTTTCTTGCATTTTGTCTCTACATCTACCTTCATCATCCATGCCATGCTGTTTGCTAACAAGTCCTTGGTCTCCTCGGTTGTCTTTTCCACTGGCTACTTTCATTACCTTTATTCATATTCCAGTGTTGTCTACAAGCACCAGTTAGTGATTGAAGCCAGATTTCTTGATCTTTCTGTACACATAAACTGTGTGTGTGTAAGCAATAACAAAGGTCCCTTCTTGTTTAGAAAAAGGCAGATATAAGAAGTGGACAGGAGGAGGAGAAATACATGTTAACCTTCATCCATTTGTTGGTAGTGTACTAAAAAGTGGTTGAATATGTCACCCTCTAACGATTCTCAGAGGTTATGGGGTGACTGGGCTCTAAGCAGGTTTATGCAGTGTTGGTCTTGAAAAATTATGTATGGGAATCTTCATCACATATGGGAGAGAAGTTATGTTTATATCCCAGAATATAAATGAGATGTTAACTTGAATAGCTTTGTAGCATGGAATGTCTCTCTTTCCTTCAGAGCTTTACATAGCTCAGTGCTTCCCCTGCATGTCTTCATGCCTGAAGAATGCAGACGAATAGCTGAAAAAGGTTTGTCTCTAGTGCTGTTAGGTCATTAAGGTTCTTGGCCAAAAAATATCCCTGACCTCCCAGGTCAGAGGAAACCGCATCAACAGCAATGGTTTTAAGGAGATTATAGCTAGCATGTCTCAGCTGTTGTGTATGAGGCCTGAGGGTGCCTGAGGGGATAGAGCACAACCCTCTGTAACTCTTGTTCTCATCCTTAAGCATGTGTCCAGTGAAAGCCTTTATGCTTAATTTTGTGCAAGGATAATGCCTGCAGAAGACAGAAAGGCATTCTGCCTGTGTCTGTGTTTTTGTGAATCTTCAGGACACTGCCCATCAAAATCCTGGGAACAGAGCATCTGTTGACCACTCCAGCTGAAGAAATTCAGCTCTTTGAAGGAGCTGTGCATCAGTTATGCCAGCGTGTAATCGACACTCAACTAATTGTACCACAAGTTTTTGCTTTTCAAATTTTGGGGCAAACTACTTCCAACAAATCCATGCATGTGGACATGCAGCATTTTCATTTTTCTATTGGGGAGCAATCAGCACAGCTTTCTGCAATACAGCTAACGCCTCTGGCAAATTTTCTCTGAACTGGAGCCGCCCTATGGCCTTGCAGCACCAATGAACCTTTGACAGGTATGATCTGAGACTGTTTATGACATACACTGGAAATGTCAGGCTGGCACCAAGGGAGCACCTGAAAAGCTAATACTTGATCAAGGAGAAGCATCCACAGCCAAATTCCAGGATCTTGAGTTGCAGCCAGAAAATTGGAATTCTGCAGGAAACAATAGAAAAATCCTGTGGAATATTCTGTATTCTGCCTGTATTATAGCTATATATATTTGTGTATTTCTGAATATAACCAAATACCCTAAATTGTGTAAGTTGTTTGCGAAGGGGTTAATAGGAAAATAGTGGTGGTATATGCCTTATCTCTCAGTATTCCTTGTAGTGCATATTCCTGGTCCTTCACCGTTTTCACTCATAATTTGTAGTTATCTCTGCATTTCTAGCTCACTGGGGTCTGTGTCCAAGTCGTGTTTTAACTTTTGGGACCCAAAGCTTTTAACGTTGGGTTTGATGGCAAGAGGGCTCTAGGGAAACATCTTTTGGGTTCTTTAAAATTCTTCTGTTTCTGTTCTCTTACTTGTGGCACTCCCCTTTGTATACAGACCTTTTCCAAACTGCTCCAGTTTGATTATAATTTTTTATTCCCCACACCTTGTGTTTTCTTTCATCTTTCTTTTTCCCTTTGGCTTCACAGTCCTCTGAAGAATATTAATCTCCAAAACCTCCCATTTCAGTTGCCTCATGCGCTTGCCCTAGTTTTTGTTCTGTTATTTGTACTGTGACTTGTTGGATTTTTTAAAAAATTTATTTTATCAAGAAAGTACTTGAATCTTACTGCTTCATTAGAAAAGCTCACAATAAAGCGTGTGATCCGGTTTCCATATGGAAGGTGGAACACACTGTCTGTATATAAACTGAGCCCTCAGCAGAGATTCCTCTGACTCTAGGAATCCTCTTCCATTGTGTCTCTGAGGAACTTGAGGAGAGTAATCAAAGAACATGTATTTTAAATCCAAATCAATGTGCAACTCACATCTGTTATTTGAGAGTATAGTGCTTCACCCTTTCTGATAAAGGACCCATACATAGGGAGTTGACATAGTCTTCTTTAAATGGTTAATACCTGATTAGTTTCAGATAAGTTTATTTTCTTTCAGTTATTGTTTTTGTTCCTAGTCCTAAACTTTCCTGTGTTGTGGAACCTTGAGGGAAGGTTTGCTTGTGTGATAGGGCCAGGCTAATTTCACCTCATCCAGAAACCTAATGATTTAAACTTCTGGATGTGGTTCCAAGTGGCCTGTGTTCCCATAAGCCTTGTGTTCATTGCTGAGCTTTGTTTTATGTATTTTCTTTATTACATGAAAGACCTTTTGAAAGTGGTCACCGCTATGTACAAGTACCTGCAGAACTGAGTATCCTTTGGGGAAAGTGAGTTTCAGTTCTTTGAGCAAGCATGTAGTGTTGAAACAGAGCAGTGCAGACTGATGTTAGAGCCCTAAAGGTGTCCGCAGAGAGAGAACATACAGAATCTCTCTTCTTCCTCTGGGTTTCCCTCCTGGAAACCTGGACTACCTGTGGGACTCGCAGGGCACCCAAGCCAGCCCACTTTTGCCCTGTATTATTCTCTCTCATTGTCTTCGCACAGAACATGAGTGTGTCTTTTGTAGGCGCGTGGACCAGAATGACCACCAAAGGCTCAAGAAGCCAGTGTTGGTGAGCAAAGCTCCCTCTTTATCTTCTGGGGAGGAAAAAGGTCCACCCCCCCAAACCAACCAACAACAACAAACTCCCCCAAAACAGGATATGTAGGCACTGACACTGCAAGAACTTTTGCATGGCTATTTACAGAGACAAAACTTTTCTGGAAAAAAAAGAAAAAAGAATCAAACAAACAAAAAAATCCCAATGTTATATTATACTTTACTGTGTACACTGTAACAAGAAAGTATAAATTGCCCAGATTTACCAAGGAACAATAAAACTCCCTGGTGTCTCATGAAACCATTGTGTGTAATGACACGCAATACCTGAACACAGCGTTTGAGCTGAAGTCTGTTGAAATAAAGGACTGTCATTCTAATGGTTTGAGTAAGTAGACTTTGGGCAAAGCTCTTGGGGAAACAGCAATGTCACCTGAGAATTGGAGTATAGTTCATAGATTGTTTTCTTTTGATAAGCAATGCTTTCTCCATGGCTTTTCTTTTAGAAAAGTGATGTTTGCTGTGCAGGACAGGAATCACTGCAGATGGACCTGTTCATTGATTTTAAAAGTGTTGCTTCTTTACTTGACTAAGCAAATAAAACTTTGGTGCCAGCCAGGTGATGGCTGAGATTGTCACAGGCTTAATATATTTAATGAGATAACTATGTATATGTGTATATATATATATTTTTTTTTTTAGCAGAGGGTATTCTATTTAAAAGGTAGAATCTAGATTCTGTGTGTGCACACTACTGCTAAGCACAGGGAAAACTAGTGAGGTTGGCACTTGTGTAGTTTGCTAAGAGGCATCGACTTCACAGACTTTCGGGGTTATCCCTATCTGGATTAGAAAAGAGGAAGGAAGATTCGCTTTGGGATTTCTTTTCTTCTTGAAGTGTAATCTGGATCAAAAGAATTTATTTTTTTTTTTAAATTTTGCAAACTTAACTGCAGCTAAACTTCAAAGTACAATTTTTGTTTTGAAACGGTCTCAATACACTTCATATTAGAAAATGTTGCAGAAAAACATGTCCTTAATTATCTACAGACTGAGTATTTCAGCATGGATTTTGTACCACCAAATCTTACTTTTTGATGAACAAAATGTTCAAAGCAATTCAACTCGCTTGAATATTCTCATCCATTTTAACAGTCATGGAAACACCCAGATCATTTAATCTAAATCTCCTCTAGATTCTGGTAGCATAGTGATTTTTAAGGCAATCTCTACTTTCTGAAAATTGTATCGAGCAAACAAACCATGCAGGTAGGTTATCTAGAACGTAGAGAGCTGTATGTAAAATGGTACCTCTCCCAAACCATATCGAGAAATGGTATGTTGGTTTTCTGGTGGCATATACTATAGGAAGCCACTATGAAGGTGCCTATGCGGTTTATATGATATAGAAAAAAAAATAAATTAAAACTCACTTGTGTAATTTCCCTGACCTTATGCCCCATTTCTGGCTTATATTAGTTTTACACATCACTGTGTCACCCTGCAGAACCTGCAATAACTTCTCAAAGTTTGTCCAGTGCACCTGATTATTGGTGTCTGTATTTAATGAAAATTAGCCCTCTGGATTTCTCTGCCTTTACCTATGAACAGGAAAGAAAGAAAAAGAGGTTTGTTTTGTTTTGTTTGAAAGGGTGGTGTGTAAAGAGGAGTGAATCTCCAAAACCAAAAATAAAACTGCTCCAAAACTGGACTCCAGTTCTGTGCCAGTGCTTACAGCCTGTGGTCCCAACAGGCAGAGGAATGCGAGGCTGGAGCGAGTGCTCACAAGGATTACTGTATATCCCAAGGAAAGCTCGCTTGCTGTGGTAGTTCTAGTTTTGCTGTGGGGCTGCAAAGAAGCTCCCTGCCACGTTGCATTTAGTGAAAATGCTAGAAGCTTTTGATAACTTGTTTCCTCAGGGATAGCAAACTCAAAATAAGATTTTGGTTTTACATTCAGGTTAGCTAGGAAAATCTGCATAGCTGAGAATCCTGCTAGGTGTGAATAATTGAATTTACGCATCAGTCCTTTCTGTGTGCTGGAAACTGTATGTTTCTGTGATGCAATATTCCTGTTCAAAGGAAAGACGCTAGCTTGCAGAAGTGCCTTTCCTGTTCACTACGTCTTATTGTGTAAGCCGGGATGTTTTGAACTCTGCATGAACCAGATCAGTATCTTACCCTAGAATTAATCACCAGGAAAACCAGTGACCCGGTTCCCCAAAGCTTCTCTGATACCAGCATAGCTGCTGCTGCTGCTTAAGCTCCTCCATGGGTCAAAAGCAAGGTGCTGAGTACCCCTGGAGAAGATGTTCTGATACTTCTCCTTTCTCCAAAATTCACTTTTAATGCCAGCCCCCCTGGCTATCTCATGATATTAATACTTGTCCATCAAGCCCAGGAGGATGACCAGCAAAAGGAAGCAGAGCATGGTGTGCATGATACTGTCAGGGAGCATAGCAAGGGCTGTCCCCTGAGGGAGGATGAACCGAGGGTGACAACAGCACAGGCAGGACAGTGCCCTCATTAACCACGGCACAGTCCCACAGTGCCTGAGGGGGGCCAGGTTGGTGACAGTGACAGTAGTCACTGGCAGCCCAGAGATCGCTGGGCAGTTTCAAAGGGAAGTAGCCGGGTCCAAGTTCAATCCAGAGAGCAAGTCAGGCACAGCAAGGACAGGGCTGAGGGCAGGCAAAACCTGCAGGATGGCTCAGCCTGAACTGAAACTGGGCTTCTGGACCTAAGGTTGAACTGTAAACTCCTCTGCTGGCATGTAGGTGACTGCTGAGTAATGGGGACTGCTCCTCTCTGGAGATGCTTACTAGTGTAAGATAGGCATATTCTGCCCTCTAGCATCTTTCACTTAAAGCTTTCCAGGCATTACTTCTGTTCGACAAGATTTTCTGTTAAGGCAGCCTCACTCTGTCGTGCACTGGGTGGGATGATTCCCAAAGGGCCCACAAGATTGTCCTTGGGTGGTGGCACTGGTGAACTTTATTTGTTGAACCAAATAACAACAAAGTGAAAAGCACAATGAAAATGCATATATTTTCATGGCATCCTGCTGTCTTACACTTTGTGTACTAATTACATTTATGCATGCCAAAGAGAGTAGCATTTCTGTATTAATGAAGAGTTTGAGTGAGTACAGGTTTTGGAAAAAGGGAGAAAAAGACTGTTTTCCCTGAATCTGTTTCTTTAGGGCCAGTCGACATTCAGCCTACACACTAAAGGAGCATAAAAATAAATTTTGTTCAGTGTATGGTATTGTTTTGAATATTAAATTGAGCTGCTGAAAAGCCCAGGTGCAGAACCCATGTGGATGAGAAATCTAGGGAGGGAGAAGTGCCATCTGCTGACCCAAGCATCACCCCTTAGGTGGCCTTTCCACTCTCTGATACCAGCTCCAATGCTGGCTTACTTGGTGTGTGGCAAATTCCCAGGGACTAGTATTTCCAAGCAACATGAGCTCAGAAAACAGTGTCTGTCCCCTCCGGTTTTCTCTTGTTGGGTGTTGTATATGCCCATGAGCTGTCCTGGCAGGAAGGGCTCAGGCTGTGGTGAGATCAGGGTCTGGCAGTGAGGAGGTTACCTGCCTGTCCCGTGGTGGTGCCTCAGGGGTCAGCAGCCCTAGAAGGTTCCTCTTGGGCAGTCAGAGCCAAAGCCTTGCTGCTGGGAGGTGGATGTATCTCTTTTAAATGATGCAGCAGGTACCGTTTTGACCCTGTGGTTCTGCTTGTTGGAAAGCTGTTCCAGTACTTTGCTAGTCCAGTGGTTAGAAATATTTTTCTAATTTCTAGCCTACTATAATTTGCGGCCAGTTTCCGTCTAATTTGTTTTTGAGTCAATGAGAAGAAAACAAATGCCGTGTGCAGTGAATGAGGTCTGCCTTGAGCTTGTGGAAAAAGCTGGCTGAGCAGGTCGCTCTCCTGGTCTTGCAGCATTAGCCTGGTGACTCTACACTTGCCTGAAAACATTGTGCGGCTCTGACGTCCTTTAAAACAAAAGAATGTGGATCTGGTCCCAAGCTTGGAGAAGCCTGTGGAAAGGCCTATGTTGACTTGAGTGTTCTTGAGAAATAAGCCTAACAAGGTTTGCACAGATCTGGTGCCAGATGCATCTCCCACCCACAGTTCAGGCAATGAACATGTGTGCACAAGGCTGGTGCAATTATGGGAGAGTTCAAAGGGAGCTATACATCCAAGGAGAAATATTCATAGGCTCATCAGTGCCTCAACAGTAAACTTCCACACAGCTGCCATCTGTAGTGTGGGGCCTCTCCAAAGAAGGGAACATCAGACGTGCCCTGGTCGCCCAGGATTATGAGTTGTACACACATGTTCCCTGGGGACTGGGATGAAGTTACTGCATGTGGGGTTCCTGTGAGTTTATTTTGTGAAAGTCCTGATCAGGTTGTTTAGGTCAGGAGCATACAGCAGCTTGCTTGCTTCCAATTTGATCTGGAAGAAAGGTCTCTGGTAGCATGTGTTTTTGCAGTCAGCACAGATATTTTCTGGGAGTGTGTCTGAAGTGTAGGCAGCACATGGTGATTCATGTGGAAACAGTAATTCCAGGAACACCACAGAGAGGATTACAAGTAGAGCTAGTGAATAGGAAGAAGACGTTCTCAAACACCATAACCTGTTGAGAAAAGCCTGATGAGCAGATGAATATGCTTTTGTTTGTTCCAAGAAGATACCAGAAGGTTTTGATGGTGTGAAACCTCATGCCCTGGGTTGGTGGATCCATTCTCAATTGTTCTTGTTTTACATGTCCAGAAGTGCCATTTTTGGGATATGAATTCCTCTGATTTCTCAAACACAGCAGGTGTGGGGCAGGGAAGAGTTGACCTTCAGTAGGTAGGACATGGTGCCAGAACATGGGGTAGGTCACACCCTGAATCCATGTCTCCTTAGGGAGACTACAGCTGTGTCATGCCCCAGCGTGGTGGCAGCGTCCTGCAAGTACTTGTCAGCTTTCCCATGGGGAGAGAAAGGTATCATTTAAATGACAAATGGTTGTCACATGTCTCTCGCTTGTTTCATTAAATGTAGCATTGCAGACATTTTGGTCAGGGTGTGCTGGTCTGGCTTTCCAGTATTCCAGTTCCAGTCACTTCTTTTCACTCTTCATCTTTATGCATCCTGTAAGGGCTGCCTTGTTGTGGACCACATGCTGCCGTGTTTTGCTGGAAAGTGAAGCAGTTTGTGTTTGCTCTGTAGACAATCGCAGTGGCTAAGGACATTTAAAATGGGAGCTCACAGTGTTTTTTCACAGGGTGATTGTGTAGGAGGTGATGGGTGATAAATGCAAAGCAAACCAAAACAAACAATCTCCCCCCCACCCCGAACAAACAAAGCCCAAATAAACCAAACCAAACTTATTTTTTACTCTTGTCAACCCTACTAATTTTAATGTGAGATTTTTCTTTGGGGATTTTTTTTCTTCCTTTTAAGGCCCAGGTTCCTGAAGTTCAGTGATTATTAGAAATCTTGACCCTTTCTGGCTTTTAGATCTACATGTGAAAGCTTAGAAACATGAGCCCCAAATGCTTGAAATCTGTAAAGCTAGTAGAAGGAGTTCAGCCTTTATTTACACCTAAAATTTTGTGATTTGTTTAGGTCATCTCAGAGCATCTTGGAGAACTGTCTCAAGGCATCGAAGTACTTAAACTCAGTAGTATGAGTTTCTTTTTATTCTCACTGGCCACTTGCTGGTGTGGTGTCAGAGGGAGAGCAGGAGATGAGACTGTGCCTCAACCTCTCTCCCAGGGAACTGATAGGCACAACAAGAGAAAACTGTGTCCACATGGAGTGGTGAAGCAATTGCAGTCACTGAATGGAAAGGAACCGGTACCTTGTCTTGGGGCAAGGGTGAAATGGTGTCTTTCATTATCTTTAACATGGATGAGTATCTACAAGGGATGGTCAAAACCACACTTTTGTGTAACCATTATTATTTACAGCACAGTTACTTTCCTACTGATGTCACTGGAAATATATTTAATATTGCTAACACCTCATACCATGGCAGAAGATCTTACCAGAAGAGAACCTGGTAGTCCAGAATTCCAGCTCTGTGTAAATAAACAAATATTTCAGTAAATCCCTGAGAATGGAAGCTGGGGGCCTTGGCATGACAAGCAAACCCATCATAAATGGATTTTTTGTTTGTTTGTTTTGCATTTGTTTTTAATAACAGGCAAAATTTTCCAAGCAGGAGGATTGCACATACTGTATACTATTTGTCTAAAGAATACCTTCTCTAGAAGGAGAGCAAAAAAAAAAAAAAAGAGGGGGGAAGGAATAACTTTTCAGAGAGAATCGCCTACTGCTTTTGTCTTCCATTTAAAATGAGGTGCTAACTCATAAGCTGGAAGCTTTCTCTTGCATCAGGATAATACAGCTTTATGACCATTCTCTCTAATTCCCTCCTGTTCCAGGAACAAGGAAGGTGAGCAGGGGTGTTTGACCAGGGCTGTTTGCTACCCAGGCACTCCTCTCCTATAACACCTGCTTTTCAGAGCAGAGCTTTGCAGGAAATCAGATGTGATTGTGCATTGAGTCGTGGGGGTTTTTTCGTTTGTTTGGTTTGGTTTTCCCCCTACCAGCCACCCAGTCTAATTTGCTATCAAGGTTTTTAATTGGGAACAAAGTGTTTTGAGGTTTCATTTTCAGACTCTTGAAAGTTTGATTGGTCCTTGGCACCTTCGAATGCCTGTCAGTTTTATCTGGTAAATGGCAGACAGGTTGAAAGCATCAAACTGTAAAAAAACCAACCAAACAAAAAACCAAAAAAACTTCTATCCAACCCTTCTGCCCCAAAAAACCCTTCCAGGATTTGAAACTTCATAGAAACTTGTCTGTTGATTTGGACAGTAAGGCATGCAGGAGTAAGATCTTTGCATCAATTATAACCAAATGAGTGGAGTGCAGCTAGTTGCTCTGCTGCGTGGTTTTTGGGCAGCCTGCTATTTGACTGCATTGTTACAGCTTTAAACCTGGGCACATCACCAGGGCGCTGTGTTTACATGGCTGTGTGCTCCGGGTCAGCTTTGCAGCCCAGCTGCTGGTATGGTGTTTGCATTTTTGTGGACACATTAATGACAGGAACAATGTTTTGCCTTCGAGAGTCTGTGTATAGAATTTCTTATCAGTCATTTCAGCACCTGATTAGTGGGTGCAAACAAGTCTTGGGCATCTAAAACCTTGGCTAATTGTGGGCATGAGCTGCGACTTCAAAACTAGATACCACCCACTGAATGAAGCAGTATTCAGTGTCTGGTAGGTGCTGTACATTTGCAGAGCGCTAGCATGGTTTACTTTGCATTACCTTAAGGTCATAAGGTTAACCTGGTATTGCCTAATACGTGTTTGTTTTGGTTTAAAAAACTTTTATAGGGCATTAGTTGTTTCATCAGTGGTCTCAACCCACAGGTAGCTGTCACACCTTTACGGGCATGAGAAGAACATTAGTAACCTACAAATGGTAATGATCTGGCTTATTAGTAAATAAGTATATGATAACCCATTTGTTAGCCAAACACGTGTTATAACCCTGCATGGAGGCACAAAGAACTTGATGTAACTTTGGGTAGGTTGGTGGTACCAAGCTAAAATTGAAACTCAGGGTTTAGAAGGTGGGTGAGGACAGGGATGGCAGTGCCTGGCTCCTGGCTCCAAGCTGTCTCTAGGTGACCTTTCTTTCTACTGGAGGGTTGCAGAATTTTTTTCTTCTGACATCTGTCACTGCATGATTTTGGGGAACAGGGACAGTAGATCAGGACAGTTAAAATAACCTGACTATTACATTGTGGGGAATCAGAATGGCTTTACTTTGCCAGAGAAGAGTCATGCTTCACATGTGAAAGATCTTCCTTTTGACCTAAACTTAAACCATGAATTCAGGGAACAACCATTTATAGAATTGGCTAGGTCTGTAATTCGCTGTGTGAATAACAGCATGGTCTGAAAGAGAAAACAAAGATCCTTACTTCTCAGCAAAGATACAAAATAAAGGCTATCAAATTCTCTTGGGTTTTCTTGTTACTGGGGTGTGTGTGTGTGTTTTCTTTTTTTTTTTTTGAGCAGAATTGGTGGGGTTTTGGAAATACTTTCAATTAGTGTAAACTATTTCCTATTGTGGCTGGCAGCTGTTCTCTCAGTGTTTGCAGATGAAGGGCACAGCAATACTCCTTAAGAAATGATTGCTTGTGAAGAACAGATGAGTCTGAAGTTCTGGTTAAGGGAGACTGCACCCCCATCAATTACTGCATTATTATATATCAAGAATACTTTTGTAGTCTGTCATTGGAGCAACCATTGAGTGGGATTCTGCATCCCACACTTGAAAATGGTCCCAGCTCAGCCAAATACTTGAGCACGTGTTTGAAAGCTAAGCATTGACTTGAGCAGCTTGCCTAAGGGCTGACTCAGGTTTTGTGCTGGTTTGGATGGCTGCTGTAGTTCTCACAACTGTTCTCAAATGGTGTTTCCTCTGGTGAGAGTGGACAGCAATATTTGTGTGCTTCCTTTGCTTGTGAAATACAATCATCACGCCTCCTCCCTAGAAGTGCTAAACTCTCGCAATGCGAAGAAAAAACTTATTACATGGCTGGATCACTGGGGAGGTGATCCAGGGTGGGTGGGTGAGTGGGTGACATCCACTGATATGCTGCTCTTGAACTGGAGTGAGTTGGCCCAGATCCATGTTTGCTCTAAGTTCTCCGATTGCGAGTTACGGTGTTGCTGTGTGCATGGCACAGGGGACAAAGTTGACACGGAGCAAGAAGGTTATGTTAACTAGCGTAGCTGCCTCCCGTTAAGGACAGAGGGCCAAACAGAAAGATATGAAAATGATTATTCGGATTCAATGACACTTTTGATTTTCCATGCCACCATCTGATTCTTGTAACATGTGACCAGCCCAAAGCCTGCTAGGTGTTTGCTGTAGGGATGATATGTCTTAGTCGCGATGTCTCACCCTGAATGGCCTGAGATGTGGTATTACTGTGCTGGGTATGGATATTGCCATAATTATTTCCACCCCCACCCCCCAATGTTGTTTTATAGTGCTTTTTTAAGAGGAAAAGCACTAAATCAGCCTCTAAATGTTGATGACCAATTGACATCCCAGAAGGTTAGCTACTGTGGAAGGTAGGAAGCTGGTGATGGTTGGGGTCTGTGCTGCTGTAAGGTAGGAGACTGACTGCAACCCATTGAGCATAGCTGTGCTGATTCAGGTTTTCATACAGATTGCTGGGAGATCAGATTCCCCAAGCATATATTCCTTCTGTGTTGATTCAGCATGCTAAAGCAAAGACAGTTCAATATAGACATAAGAAAGAAAAAAAAAAGGGCTGACAGGCACTTTATCATTTTTGGCAAAAAGAAATGTACAATATAAAGCAGTTTGCAGAGTTGCACAGCCCTGCCTTTGTGTTTTGAGAGCGCACGTGATTTACTGCAGAAATCAGTTTGGCATAGCCTAGCTGTGCAGATTCAGCAGGACCTACCATTATCTTGTCATGTTTTTTAGCAAACTGACTTTTACAAGGCAGCAATTCAAAAACATGAAAGAGAAATGTGCTGAACAACCGACTCCTTCTTGTCGCCCCATCCAGTGTGTGCCGGCAAATCTGCCACAGCTGCACTCGCGGGCATGGCAGTACTCAGCTCCCTCACTTGCAGGCTGTGGACATTCTACGTGCGTGAGTGAGTGGGGGTCTTGATTTTATTATTGTGCTCTCATACTCCCAAGTTGCTGACTTTTCAGCTAAGTACGGCAGCTCGGACATGGCTTTCTGTCATGTTTCGCTTTACAGACTTGATAGGTATAGCAAAAGTAACAAATGCACTATTAGCACAATTTTATACATCTTGCTGCTTTTTCAACCTCTGCTCACCCACGGCGTGCAGTCTCAGATGGACAAAGAAAAATGACCAGAAAGCAGTGAGGTTCCTGGCCTTGCCCCGATTACCATTGCCTTTCACCGCCTCTGAAGGCAGGGTATTGAGCTAGATGCACCACTGGTCTGACCCAGAAGGGCATTTTCTGTGTCTTTAAAGTATGTCTCTGTTCCAGTGTCACCACTGAAGTAGCCATGGATACAATATTTCTGCATTCTCAGATGTTTGGCAAATGTGCCTGGATTTTTCTTTATTTTTAAGGGGTTAATTTAAAATGTGTAAAAGTTTTCTGCCTTCTGGGAATTCAGGACATCCAGCCCATATATGCCTCAGCAAATGGCTTTTATTTAATAACGTCTTTGTATGTTACCATTAAGAGATGGTTATCTTGGAGAGCTAAGCTGTGGATGTGCCCAGGGGTGAGAAAAACCCAAGAAGTAAGACAGAGGGGAGATGGGAGGAGGAAGGTTATTTGCAGGTTTTTTTTGTTGTTGTTGTTTTTTTTTTTTTCAATGGATAATGTGTGTGAAGGATAGGGGTGGAGGTGCTCTAAGGAGCGTTCTGAGGTAACAGAATAGCTTGATTAGCTAAACAGGATGGATTGAACTGACAGCTCCACCCATCCTTGTCTCTCACTCTTCTGCAAACCAGAGCTCAAGCACCAGTGTTCATGTGTGGAGCAGGGCTGTGTGCAGCTCCTTTTCCTCTTCCCTTGGGTTTTGAGATGAAACTTCAGGGCTAGTGCTGTTTTTCCTCCAGCTCCTCAGCTTAGCAACCTTTGTGTGAAGAAGGTTAATTGGCCAATAGCGCTGCCTGCTTCTTGCAGTTTGACAGGTCCTCTGCCACCAGTGTGTGCCTGGGTGTCACCACACTCCATGAACCTGCTCAAACCCTGTCTCAAGCCACAGTGGTCACTTTCTTGAAGGCATGACTATTTCCTCAAAAGAACTTTCCTCTGTAAAAAGTACTTTTTTCCTTTCCTCTGCAGAAACTTATTTGTCACTCAAAAGACCCTCCTGGATTTGAAGATTAGCCAGGCAGACCAGAGATGCCAGTGAGGGACACCCATCCCAATGCAGCAGGTTTCACATCCCCCTGCAGCCTGTCCCTTGTGTAGATTTTATTTCCTGCCACAAATAAGGTCTTAAAATCTTTTGAATGGCTCATCCAATAGAAAAACCTCTACTCTGCAGTAATGGGTCTTTCTAGCAGATGTAAAATCTAGTGAAACATACACAGTTTCTTTGGTTTTAACAGGAACAGATGATTTAATAAGCAGCTATAAATCCCTTGGGAGTGTATAGACATAGTCAGACAGCACGCTTCTGCCAGATTTTTCACTGACTAGACTTATAGCCTATGAGTCATAGTGGTCTGCTCTACTCTCCACCTCAAATGCCTGTTGTTGTTTGGGCTTTTAGAGCTGCTCTGTGCTGCATGTGGGGGTTTTTATCACCTTCTCCTGTTAATGCGCTTGCTCTCTCATCCAGGAGACAGCATTCAAGCCGT
Source organism: Caloenas nicobarica (assembly GCF_036013445.1). NCBI lineage: Eukaryota > Metazoa > Chordata > Aves > Columbiformes > Columbidae > Caloenas > Caloenas nicobarica. The sequence continues at coordinate 56,714,814 of NC_088249.1, read as the reverse complement.
TGACTTCTCTGCGTGTGCTTGACAGGGCATGACATTTCTTTTCCATTCCCCAGCTCAGCTTGTGATTTTTAAAATTGTATAGTGAAAATGTTTCTGATTATTATATTAATAGAGCCTGCTAAATGGGCTTAATAGTGGGAATCTGGTTAAATTAAAAGAGATAGTCAGCCTCTTTCTTAATACAGCAGTGCTTTCCTTCCAGCAGTCTGTAGCTAATTTATGAAGTTTAATAAATTTATACTAACAGTATTTCTAATAGATTCCGTTGTTATCAGCTCTTCAGAGATAAGCAAACCATCACAGAAAGCAGAAAGCTGTTTCAGTTGCCTATGGCTAGTGCTGAATTGCCAGGGAGGTTATATTTCCCGAAGTATTGAAGTGCCATTCCAAATGGCTGTAAAATGGCAGTGTGTTTTACAAATGTCTTTTATATTCTTTTTGTCTGCTGGCTTTCCATAAATGTCACAGAAATCTAGGAACTGGGATTGCAAGCTCCTGTTTTTATTTTACAGTTGGTTTGCAAGCCATGTGAATTACATTTGAGAGCTACTCTAGAGGAGGTGAGGTATTAGAATTGCTTAAATTTGCTCCAGGTCACACCTGGGTAAACCAGAGATGAAACTAGTGATAAAACATGAGGTTTTGTATGGAATTTTTAACCATTGTGGAGGTTCTTGCAAGACAGGTGCAGTGCAGCTTATTTTGAATGCAGCTGGATGGAGGGGATTTTAAAAATGGTCCACAACATACTGGTATAGTGTGGTGTGTTTTTTTCCTTTCTTCCTTTTTTCTTTTTTTTTTTTTTTCATTTTTTCCTTTTTTTCCCCTTTTTCCTTTTACCCTTTCTCCTTTTTTTTTTTTTTTACATATATATATTGCAGTGCAAGTATCTAATATTTTAAAGTGTGACCAGATACAAAAAATATCTAAAAAACTGTGCAATGTTCTGACTTCATCATACACAGGCAGGAAGAATCAGGCTCTAAGTCTTTCACTGGTTCAGGACTGCATTTGCATTTGTTGTACTCCAGGACTGTGTAAATTGTGAGGAACATTTCATATTTCACTACCAAGAATGATGAAGAAACCCTGTTTGTGTTTGGCCTTTTTCAGGCTGGAGGGTGTATCAAAAATGCATACATGTGAAGCAGGTTAAGAAACTGGAAGCAGCCTTGGAGGCTGAATAATGTGCAGAATTGTATAATGTGATCAAAGGTACATATTGTTTGAAGTTTATGATGAAATTGCAACTTACTGCACCAGTCCAGTGCTATTTGCTTCTGATTTCTCAGTGCTTCAGAAAGCCAAACAGGTATTGTGTTACTAAGCAAAGAAAGCTATCTGAGGTCCTATAACTGGATGGTGTCAAAAACAAGAACAACATCTGATTCTTCTGACTCCTTGTTAGGTCCCTGCACACTGCATAGGAAGCAGAGTAGAGGGTTTCAACCCCATGCATCTGTAAAAAAAAAAAAAAAAAAACCAACCAAAAACCCCCCCCCAAACCCCCCCTTTCAGCTCTTTCTGGCAAACTGAGAGTGTTGCTTTATGCTTTCAGTAAGCACAGAGCTCTCATGTTTGCTGGTGGGATTTTCACATGTCAGGAAATTAGAAAACTGGAGCCGCAATCAGCATGTCTGTTCTTGAATGGGGAATTTTCCCCAAAGCAAGTTGTGATGCACGCTCCTAATGATTTGAATCTTAGAGTTCAGACTTTCCATAAGCTGCTTCCAGCATTGTGTAGGCACTAACCCGTGTTTGCAGTGAACATACACCCAACTGCAAAGGGTAACAGCCCTGTTATATGTGTTTGAATCTCGGCAGAAGTCTGTGTGATTAGTTGGGCATGGCCTTTAGAAGCCTGCACCTACTGCAGTGTTTAGATGGAGACTTTGGTGCACTGCTCAGTGCTTGTGCTGCTTACTGCAAGTCACGTTAGGGGTTAGCTAGATAGCAAGACTTCTAGCAGAGCTTTTGCTAGCACTTCTTCACTGGCAGCAAGGTCTTCTGCAAACTTTCTGGTGTGTGGTCTTTGCACACTAAACGGCTAACAGCCTGTGTTCTGGGATTTCAGCGTTTTCATACTAGGAGCAGCAAGGAGCAGCAGCTCCAGGGAGTCCATCCCCTTAAAGCAATGTACGTAGTGATGGGGAACGTCATATGATTACATGGACCTTATCCAGTGTTTTAAAGGAAAAATATCTGTAACAGAGTCCTGGCCTATATAAGCTGTATAGTTTTCCCAGACTTGGAAGGAAAACACTGGTACTTTCCCAAGTTCCGCCCTTTTCAGTTTGATGTAAAAAAATGTTGATTCTTGCTTTTCTTTTGTCTCTTAAATGGTAAATACTTTAGTTAAAAGACTAAATTATGCTTTTTCATGGCAAGAGGCAAAAATCTTATCTTTGAGCCATCCATTTCAATGAGAGTAAAGCAGAATGTGTACTTTTTTTTTCTTTCTTTTTCTTAAATAATAAGCTCTACTGGTAGAGGTGAAGAAGAGACAGGTAGGTGTGTCATTCCCTAGCAGCCTAAAAGGGAATGTCGGGAGAGACCTTGCTTGGATGTGGGGTTTCTTTCAGAGGCTTCCCTCAGCTCTGTTTGGAAAAGCACACAGAACTGGAGGAGGAGGAATGACCTTGCTTTTAAGGCATTCATCTGGAGCTCGGGTGCCGGGAGCTGAATTCCCAGCGCTGGGACCGGCTTCCTCTGTGATCTGCAGTGTGGTGCCCAGGGGTGTCTGTGCCGCACAATGGAGCTGGGCACAGCGAGCCCTGGAGCTGACTCCAGGAGGTCTGCGTGGCCCTGCAGCGCAGTGGGGCACTGTGTGGAGGCACGACCTCCTTCCCAAAAAAATACAGCTGTGCTAGTTCAAGCACTGGCTTGCGCTGTTGGGGCTGTGCGGCTTCCAGTTCTGGAGTTATGATGGTTGCAGCTCATTTGGGCATCTCTGTACCACACTCTATTGCTAAACCCAGGAAGCACTGAAGGACTGACTAACACAGAGTTCACAAAATGTTTTTGATCTGGCCTGGTTTTGAATTTCTTTTGTTTTGCATAAGCTTGTCCTAGTCACTCTGCTGTCATTGGCTTTCATTTCCTCTGTGGCACTGGAAACCAGCTAGAAGGAAAACTTAATTTCAGCTGTTTCTCATGCTCAAATTGTTTACCTGGAAAAAAAAGTCCTGATATCCCTTGGTGTTCAGCTGACCCCAGCTGCCTTTCAGGTCCCAACTGTGATCTTGTGGGAGACAACAGAGCCTGGTGCTCCAAACCCAGTTGGTCACACACTGTTTCTGAGGGGCTGCTGTGCAACCTCACACACAAAGCCACTTAACTCCTCTGTTCCAAGCAGCCACGCAGGAGTGACATTTACCCGGCTTTGTAAAGCACGCTGAGGGCTGTGAATGAAAGAATGGAAGGAGCTGTGCATATTCAAAGCAATATTTTGTTTATCTGTTCTATCCAAACTTGAGTAGAAAATAGCTTTATTGTCTGTGGCTTGAAAAATCTGCCTGCTGTGGCGATTATGGCAAAATGAAAGACAAACTCATTAGATGCTTAAGAAAACACATGCTGTGACTGGCTTTGGTTTTGATGGGGTGTAGGTGACAGGAGTAGAGCTGGGCTGGTGCTTGCCATACCCTTCCTCCCCAGAGGTGCTAAGCAGAGCTCACAGGCATCTCCCGGCATGTGCCCAGCATTTCACAGAGTCTCCTGGCCAACTTGGAGGTTCAAGTCATGACTGAAACACAGGAAGCCAACTGCAGAAGTCAGCACACAGAAAAGTCATTGCTTTTTGTCCAAAGGAGCATCAGGGTGACACTTTCTCCTCAGAGTCTCTTGGCTGATAGTATTTGGAAGATAAAATCTATCCAGTAAGAGGGGCTTGCATAAGCTTCCTGTGAACTTTCATAGTTGACAATTAAAAGGAATCACAAAGCATGTTGTAATTCTCTATCTATTTATTTATTTATTTAGACATTCAAGGAGTGCACAATGCTACTGGTTGTGATTTTTCTCATGTAAACAAGGTGATATTGTGCTGGATGCTCAGCCTTAGGCCCTCTTATTTTCCATTTTGAGTTTAAAGTAAGAGCTCTCTTGCAGTGTGTGTGTGAAATACAAAAACTCCAACCACTGCCCATAGTCTGCTTCAGAAACCAGCACTGCATTATTGAATATACCTGTCCTTGTGTCCATTGCTTTGTTAAGAGATCCTCTTCCCTTTATTAGCTCCATATACAGACCCAATGTAACTATAGAGATAGTTCCCAACAGCATCATCTTATTCGTCCCACTACCTAAATGCAGGAAGGGCTACTTGGACAACAATGTGAAAAGGGCCTCTTCAGGTGAGGATTTGACTTAAAGGATTGGTATTCCCATCATTTATGTGCTCTGACAAGGATTCTGCCTGTCCGCTCCCATTGAGACAAAGCTTTGCATCACTTGCTCAGATACACACAAGATTTAGTCCTCCCAGAGTTATATTCTTGTGAGTCCTGCTTGCATTGCAATGCCAGGTGTGAGGGGATCTGTTTTTTAAATTGCCTTCTAGTCCCATCTGTAGCATCTTGTGTTGCAGGACATGTACTATGAACAAAGGCAACAGAAACTTGTCCTTTGGCTTTTCCTTAAAAGAAACAGTAGTGAACTAAGACAAACCGAGCTATCTCACATTCATGTAGAGTCAAATCAGAATTGCTGTGGAATTTCAAGTAACTCATTGACATCTCTCCTGATATGGTTGGTTCCCAGAGGAAGCCTGCTTGTCTCATTTGCCCCTCTTCTTGGGACATAAATCCACGCTTTATGGGGATATATGCAGTAAAAAAAAGGTGTAGAAAAAGACTAACACCTATAAAGGGCAAGATTTTCTCATTTCGTCCAGACGAGGTAAGTAGTCTCTCCTCGGGGACCTCCCCTGTCCATCAATTTTGGTCCTACAGCTTCCTGCCTTTCTGTCCAGGCACGCCTGGGACACAGCACAGCCCTGCAGAGGATGGGTGTTGACTGGAGTGCAGATGGGTTGCAGACAGGGCTGGTTCTGGAGAGTTGAGGAGCAGAAGGGCTTCTTTACATGAGTTTCCCACCTTTTGGTTATCCCTATGGCTTGGCTTGTGCCTTGGCCTGGTGCCGTCTGACACAGGGGATGTTGAGGGCTGGCTGAATTGGCTGCCTGGGCCCAGAGCCAGTTTGTATGGCTTGTTTGGCTTCGCACCGCTTTCCTAGCAGGGTGAGCTGTAATATGTGTCTCCTGTCATGAATCAGACCATAGGTATGGATAATTCTCAAACCAAGCATTTACATGAGCTAATTCCACACTGTTCAGGTTTAACGTTGTTTTATTAAAGAATTATTCATCTTATTGCTCAGCAGATTTTCAGCCTCATTAGTACGTTTAGTATGGGGAGCATGTTCCAATTATATCACCAAACAAGGTCTTAAAGCTTTAATTGCCAAATAAAAACTCTTGCCATTTCTCTTTTCTGAAATATACAGCATTACTAAAGCACCACTTTGGTAAAATATTGTAGCATATGTTTGGCATATTTTTCAGTTCTTTTGAAGTCAATGTTTGAGTGCCTTGCTGAATCAGGGCCTAAAACAATAATAGTCACAAAGTTAAGCTGCTTTATTTCTGAATGGATGTTTGCACAGGAGTTGAATGTGTGTCAGCTTCTTATCATGACCCCCCTAGGTACAGATACCATCTTAGTTTCACTGAATCACTTAGCAACTTTTGCAAATTGCTGTCTTGCACCCAGTTGAGACGTCAGGGCCAGACCCAACTATGGCAGGCTTTCATTTGCAGAATGAGATCAAACTGAAACGGGATATAGGGCCATAAAGGGATTGGCAGCATCTCAAAGAGTGCACAGCTATGATTAGTCATTTCCTATATGTATATAGGATGTGTGTATGTATATACACACACACACACACACACTTTTTTCTGGGTTAGTGAAATCAGTACAGTGCTTCAAACATGATCCTCATTGGGCTATGAAAGATGTCATGGAAATTTTTTAATTCTCCTATTAGAAGAGAGAGTTGTGGAAACACTGTGGGTAATGTATCTGGTGCTGAAATGAGGGAAGAAAGCAAGTTCATAGCTGACTGATCTTAGACCTACATCTGTGCAGTCTCATTGCAGTCAGGAGGCCACGTATATCGAGTCAACTCCTTTGCTTTATTGTTTGCAGGGCCATTATATACTCTTGTACTATGATACCACAATCTTGGCAAAACCTGATGCGGTGAGGCCAAATTGAAGTTAATGTGCCACTGAAGTCAGTGGAAGTTTTATTCACTTCAGTAGAATGATGCTTTTGGGGCCAGAGGTGTTATCTTGTGCCACTCGCTTTCTTGCCATGCTCTTACGCCGTTGTGTTGGAGTGTTAACAATAAAGGCCAGTCCTGTGGACTATTAATTCAAAGGAGAACTCAATGGTGTCATGGGACTGCTCCAAAGACTATGGTGGCTACTGTCCTGGGTGTCACAGTTTTGTCCCTCTGGGTAGTCACAGAATGCCGTATGCAGAAGTGTTGGTTGCTGGACCTTTAAGTAAAGTGCAAAGAGCACAATTTTTGTAGTGTGTGCACACTTTGCATTATGAGCTGGTTGGGGCCTTTTCCCTGATTTCCATACCTCTGCAAGTCACTGCCTGGTTGTGAGGAGGTGCTGCTTAGCACTGCCTCTCCCAGTGAGGTCAGCAGGAGCTGCAGGCACTTGCCTTTCTGTAGTGTTGGGTTAAAAGTGTACTGGGACAGGGTACTCAAGCTCCACTTTTTGCTGTTGAGTCTTACAGTTATCTAGGTTCAAACAGAAACATATCCATTGAGGTCACTGGAAAGATGTTCAGTAACTGTGATGTAGCGATGACATGAGAGGAAGAGAAATAAGATGGTGATCTTCTGTGGGAAAGGGGCAAAAGGTCTTCTGAAGGGAAGTTATTTGAGGAGGGGGAGAAATAATAAATCATTTTACAAGAGTATTTTTGCATGAGACTTCATTTTATTTAGAAGCTGCAAAGGAAAATGTCATTGAAGTTGCTGCAGTGAAATATCTCAATTTATACCTACCAGAGATTTGTGCTGTTGTGGGCAGCTTTGGCTGTAGCTCATCTCTGGTTTTGTCTTTTTTAATCCCTAAATTAATGATGTGTTTTCATCTAGGAAAAGTGATAAATCTTCACAAGTCATTTAGATGCAAAGCTGAATTTGTTTCCTCTCCTGTTGCTGATGGTGGCTGTTTGATTTGGAAAGGTTCAGTAAAGAATCTCAGATCACACAGGCTCATATTTCCCTTCCCAGTCTCAGAGGCAGAGGCGCCAGGTGTGCCCTGGGGAGGACTCTCTTGCTGCACACTCATCCTTTTCTGTGCATGTCTGCTCCTGCGTGTGGCTTCTGCATCCTGCGCTTGTGACCGCCGAGCACAGGGAGGAGTGTGTTCAACCAGTCAGAAATGGGAAGCGTATCAGAAATAAGAAACTAAACATCAGTTGTATGTGAGTAATGGATTGTCTGTTTCCTGCAGGGGATGAGGATGCATATCCTAGTGCTTTTTGATCGCAGTGTAGCCATGACGCTGTAATTAATGTAATAGCAGCTGTTCATCTTGTCCTCTGTTTATGATCCTGAACTCTGTCCTGATCCTAAATTTTGTCCTGAGGTGTTGATGTGCTGACAGAAAAGCCCTGTGAGGAAAAAGTAAAAGCTGGGAAGGATTCTTGTTTCACTGGCACCAATCTGGGAAAAAATATTTCACCTTTTTGTAAGTAATTGATTAGGAATGTATTAGTGAGGCTTATAATAGAAATGTGCTTGTCTGGGGTCTTCTGTGGTAGTCACTTGCCCAAGACCAAAGTTTGGGCCGTAGTTTTACTACTGCGCTTTGTACTATGTATTTGTGCATGCATAATGTATTTTAATAACTTCATTTGTTTTGTTTGGAACTTTAAACTGTAACTGAGTGTATACATAATGCAATGAGCATTTTCAATTGTTTATAAATGCTAGCTTGTGTGCTCCCCTGATATCCCTGCCAGATATGCAGATGTGGTCACCTAATGAAGTGCTACAGACCCTTGTGATAAACTCTGGAGTGGGACATGATGCAGGTGGTTGGTATATACTCCCATGCTAGTAGTAATGGGGTCTATAGAAAACCTGGGACTGATCAACCATTTCACCTGTCCATTGATAAATTACTATTTTTTTTCCTTACTTCCATGTCTTTGAGCACTCCCTTTGCAGTGATGTAGGGTGAAACATTCCTTTGTTGGGATGAGCTACCTGTCTCCCTCTTTCCCCAAGTTACACTGCTGAAACTGTGTCCACTTACAGCATGTGATGAGTTTAACTCGGTCATACACCAAAGGGAACTTTTCAAGACAAAAACATGTCATATTTTTGTATTTGGTTCCTATGATGCTGCTGGGCTTCACTGATGCATTCTTAGAGGGAATTTAGCTTGAATTACAAGCTTAGAATGTGGTGCTTTCATGTTTAGAAAAACTATTTCATGTGATGTCATTTCAGCATCTTCTGGGTTCTTGACAGCTGAAGTAGCTGCCTTTTTATATTCATCTACCTGTGAATAGTCTGCATGCAGTTTTTGGTAACTCTAAGATACGCCTCATGTATACACCTTTGGGTAGTGTTTGGGATAGAAAGAGAGGTGGTTTAAGTGTATGATCAGCTGGGAGCTCTGTCATTCACAAAATGTACAGTTTTCAGAAGTGTACTCAATGATACACTCCAGCATAGCTTATATCTTACAATAGCTATATGGGGAGACTGGTGTTCCCATAAGACATCTCAGCTGTCTCATTGTCTAGTTTTTTTTTTTAATCCCACCTTTGCTATCAGGTCACAAACACAACAATAAGAGTAACATGTTAGAACTCTTCTATATCTCCTGGTGTGTAAACCTAGCTGTTTTGATTATGGAATGCACATACACATTTTCTTGTGTTCAGCTCCCTAAATAACATATAATAGGTTGCATATGCTAATTTTATTTAAATTTTGTAATGCATGGGTGGAATATAACAGCATAAGGAAGTGGCTGATAGAGAAAAAAGTTGATTTCCTACTTGGAATGGCACAGTCAGCTTTGCAGTTCTACGCCCGCTAGAGGGACTGTTGCTTATACTGCTCCTTGCAGAAAGCAGACTCATGCAGTCCTTAGTATCTTTTATGAAGTTTTAAAACTTTGAATGATTGACTCCAGTTAAATCCTCTAAGAGTACATCTCCAAGCTGTTTCTCAAAGTGTACAAACCTTGAGCACAGCACTGTTCTTCTGAGTCCAAATAGTCTTTACTGAATTTTCTTACGAAATGGTCTCTTTTTTTTTTTTTTCCCTGAAGTATTTTCTGTTCTCTTGATTTATCAACCCAGGCTTTCCTATTTGACATTGCTGGGGATTAATTTAGAATTTTTTTGTCAAGGAAAAAATGTTGTGTGTCTTATTTATGTTTGGAATAAGTTTTGTTTTGCAACCATGGTGCCAGTGAATATGGTAAATTAATCAGTTCTTGTATATGCAAACATCATTGAAATATGCTTCTTTTTTAAGTGGGAGATAGTGAGTTTTGGGTAAGAGGCATGTAAACTTGTAGTCAGTATGAGAAAACTTCCAAATGTATCTATTTTTTCTTGTTTGGCTGGGGGATTTTTTCTGTTTGTTAGAGTTGCATGTTCCTGACCTCTACATTTTTCTTCGTAATTACAGAAACATGAAAGAATACAGGAAGTCCTGCATGACCACGATGAATACCTGTGCGAACTAAGTCACTGCCTGGGTACTGGGAGAATAGCAAGGTAAGCAGTCGGGTCATGCCAGCAGCATTTCTTGTAATCTGCATGACTGTATTTCAGCAAAGCCTTAGTGCTTTCAGATATCAAATTCATAACAAGTCAGTCAAAGACAAATAGCCCGTAGGTTTGAACGCAATAGATTTACTTATAGTTCAAAGCTTTGGCAAGCAAACATCTCTGTTTTCCTTCCTGGGGTAAAAAAAGTACAAGTTCTGTGGTGGTTGTATTTTTTTTTTAAAGGCAATATCTCTAATTTCGACAATCGATTCATGACCAAAGCTCAGCTTCCTGGGCTGACTCTAGGGAGGGCTTGGAGGAGGGGTGGAATGCTTCAAAAACGTAGCTGATGAAAAGGCATGCTGTTTTGTGGATGCCTCCCAGAATTGTTTAAATCTGTGTGTGTGTATGCGCGCGCGCGTATGAAAAGAGAGAGAGAGAGAGATCGCCATGACAACTGGCCCGGCCAGTCTGTGTTCCCTGCAATCATTTTAGCTGGAATCAGTGCTGCGAAAGGTCATATGAAGGAGTTGTGGGAAGCACAGCAGGTATTAGATGCTAAACGACTGGTTTTCTGATTGCCTCAGATAATAAGACAGAGTTTTTTCTGGGAAATACAAATCTGAGAATGGAGTGGAGAGGGAAATGCTCCAAATTTCAGGTAACAAAAATTGTCTTTTTAATGTTATTTCCTCCTTTTTTTTTTTTTTTCCCCCGCGGTGTTTACTCCCAGCCGAGTGTCTGAACGAGCTTGGATTCCCTAGCTCTGGGCAATGATGTCATACAGCAACAGTTGGATTCTATTAGCCAGGGAAAGAGGAAACATCCTGCGTTTAAAAAAAAAAAAAAAAAAAAAAAAAAGATACTTTGGTGCTTTGTTGAATCTTGTGCAAAAGCTGCAAGAAGTGTTTAAAAAAAAAAAAATGTTTCTAACAAATTAATTCCCACAGAATGACATTTAGGAGCTAGACAGCATCTAACTTTAAAAGCACCACAACAATTACTCCTATATGCAAGAAAATGATTATAGAAGTGTTACAGAATTCAGAAGACCTTTCTTCTTGAACACTCCTATATTCATCTTTAATGAGAAAATTAATTGCACCATAATTAAGCAGAGGATTTGGAACTTCCACACACTTGGGATCCTTTGGCAATTGTTGGGAGAATGTGCTGCTAAAGAGTTTCTTCTGGATTGGTCTCTGTCTCAAACTGTTGCTTATGAATAGATGATGCTGGCAGCATTGTTCTTAACGTTTTCAGTGTTGGACTGTGTTTTTCACAGCTTTAAACCAGCCTTTTTTGGGAGAGGGTAACAGAAGAAGAAAACAGAAAGCTAATACTTTCAGCATTTTGAAAAGTTCTTTTTTTTCCCCCTCTTTCCTCAGAGATGTTTGTTAAATGCTGTGTTCAACACTCAACATTAGCATAGCATGCATAGCATTGTAAGCGGAAAAATACCTAATGATTAATGTACAACTGCTATGTCCTAATGAAAAGACTTAGAAAATTGATATAATCCTACTTGCTTGAGCATCACAAAAATACACTGTACCGATAACTGTGGAGAAAAGATTAAGTCACCCCTATGCTGTTTAAACTCCCCTCTAGCAGATGCTCATTGCGACTTTCGTGCTGCTTTGCTCCCTTCTGTGCGCTTCGGGCATGATCCAAAGCTTGCGGGGAGTCCACAGGACTTTTCCCGTCAACTTCAAAGGGCTTCAGCTCAACCTCTGCCTGAGAACTTCTCAGCCTCTGCTTCAGTCTTTTGACTGCAGGACCAGGCCACAGGCTCTCTGCTTTCTTTCTTGAACTTTCCAAACAGAAGGTCTTTTGTATTCCTCCAAACAATGCCGGGCGCTGCTGACTGGTTTCAGCGTGGCAGCTCACACGCGCTGGAGATAATGGTGATGCTTATTTCCGCTTTCTCCTAAAATCCTCCCAAAGGGGGAAAGTGCAGTGAATGGAAATTGGATCCTTCTATCCCTCCCCTCCTCGCAAACAGCCCTTGTTTATGAGTGAATCTGTGTGTGTGTGTGTGCAAATTGTTCCTTGATTAAAGGGCAGTATCGGCTGGGCTTCAGGGAGGAGCTCCAGGAAGACGGAAGGAGGAGAACACTGTTAGTGCAGCACTCGTGAGAGAGAAGCAGGCTGTCCTGGAGCAGACAATCTTTCTAGAACATGTGGACAGAACTGACAGCTGTCATCTGTGAGTTGAGGGCTGATTGGCACAGTCTGGCACTTCGTGTCCCCCTCTTGCCTACCAGATTTGACCAATTTGGTATTAAATAAAATACTGCTGTTAGTGGACATCAATAACATGGTTAAGTGATTGGAAGAAATTTTTTTTCATCCATTTAATGTTTGGGAACAGATTGATAAGAAATTCTTATGCCATTCCTGAGTAGGAATGAAATATCTGTGGACCTGTTAGTTTGAGCTATCCTTTCCTTAAGAAAGAACACTGGTGATTACCCAAGTTTAAGGCTTGTTTGCAGGAAAATGCTATTAGTCCCTGAAATTTCTCAGACAGAAAAGGATTATGATTTTTGAAATTGGAAGCACTGCTTTTAAGTGCTTATATTTTGCATAAGGTCAGCTTGAGACTCCTGAGAGATCTCTGCAAGGTGTTACACATTGGTCATTCCAAAGGCAACAGTTGCTTTTTGGCATTTATTTGTTGTGTGGTGCGATGCAGAAGGAAGCCTGGTGAGTTCTCTCCCAGTGTTTCCGTCCGAGTGGCATTTCCATTAATGGTCTGTGTTGTAGTATTTACACGTTACTTTGTAAAGCAATACAAGGCGTCATTCCCATAGTCCTTTAATATAATCTCCATATGTCCTAGAATTCTGAATGGTTCCAAATGGTGTTTGCATATGTTATATAATACGTATACCTTACCAGGAGGAAATAAATAAAAGTAATCAATAAATCATAATATATATATATACATAACACTACCCTCTTAAGAAGATACCTTGTAGCTGACTTACTATGACTGGGCGTAAATGTAACCAACAGCACATAGACATTGGCGCACTGTATTTCTTTCATCCGTTAAAGGAGTAAGCAGCTCAAGAAGGCTGCTGCTGGGCCTGGTAACACGCATGGAGTTCTTGCAGCAGTGTGTGCAGGGGTAACGGCTCTGTGCTCAACACAGCTCCTGGGACAGGTACCCCATGGTCCTTAGCCCAGCGTTTGCAGCCTGCTGCAGTTGTGACTTTATAACTGCATTAATTTCTATACCTTGAAGTGAGTGGCTTGATGTGGTTGTCCTGACATAAATCTCCTTGCTGGTCCTGTGCGTCCACCATATTTCTGTCAATGGCTTTATGCCCACATTCTGTCTGTGGATAGTCTGTGGCTCTGAGTTTTGGAGAGAGCTTAATATGTTTTTTGATAGGATTAGTTGCGTCCTGTCTCATTGCACTTAAAAGGAAAGTGAAAGGACATGGTAGAAATATTTTTTTTGTTTGTTCTCTTTCCCTGATTATCTAAAGAGTAATTTTTATATTCTGAGTTATAATGTTTTAATTGGTTAATTTATCTTGTGTAAAGTAATATTTTGTGTAACTGCTCATGCTCCCTCTCTCCATAGGTTGACAGCTCATCTTTTCCTATTATTTGTTGCAGTGAGTTCCAGGTTAATTGCTATGTTGACATATTTGCCTTTATTACTTGGAAATACACTGCTTTGTTTGCAAATAAGATGAGGCTATCTAGAAGCCTAGGACCGACTTTGTATCATTCAATACTTGTTTTTTGCTCTTACTGCCTTCTCTAAGTAACTCTAGTCCCTTTGGTTTTTCTTCTTAAGGAAAGTCTGTGAGACACTGGAAAAACACTGTAGTTGTCTCCATTTCTGCTGTTTTCTTTGAAGGTCAGGTGATCTTCAGAGCAGCTGGTGTTACAGTTGTGGGCAGGTGCAACTTTAAATTCTTGAACATGAGATCAGCATTCTCCATCTGTAACCTTATGTGCACAATAGGTGGAATTCATTGATTGAAAACAACAGTGCTTTATATTTAGGAGAGCTGCTCATGAGGATGCTCAAATGTTTCCTTATTTTCTGTAATTTCAATTCCATGTCTGTTTCCTCTTATATGCTGTTTTCTGGTTGTAGTGACTCTGAATTACTTTCTAAGGTGTAAAATGTGATGTGCAAAAGGATTTGTTCTGAGCAGCTCGCACTGAATATGAATGTGGCTACCTTGTAAGTACAGCAAGAGCCTTGAAACGATGGCTCTGTCATTCTGCTCTGCAGGGCAGTCTCTCATTAGTGCTAATCAGTGATCTCTGTTCTGCCTTTGCATCTTTGACCCAGTTACTTTGCTGAACTTAACACAGTTGCTAGTGTGACGCAAAGCAGACTCTTGGCACAGCCCTGATCACAGAGCAGGGAGAGATCTGGCAACTTTCACACAAATCTGTTATAATTAAGGCTTCCGGTTTGGGATTTAAACTTCTCTTAAAAGCCCGAGACTTTTTTTTTTTTAAATATTTTTCAGACTGAAAATCAACCTACTGCTGGTAGAGCCAAAGTCCCCTGATGGTACTAGCTGCAGGCAGACCTGGAGGCAGGTGCTGCTCTTCTTCCTTCATCAGGCTTTGCAAATGTGCTTCCACTCTGAGCGCTTTTTAACAGAACCTCCCAGTTATTCTTCAGCTTCACATGACAACAGCAGAGTCCCCTAAGCAGTCAGAGGAGTGTGCCACAGTTGGCTTTCCTCCAGTGCCAGCTCTTATTCTGAGTTCAAGCCTCATGTAACATTAATCCTCTTTGCTCACTAGGAGCCAAACTGCTGTATGCAAGGGGCTGTTCAAAGGAGTCCCATTTCCCCATCCTGTCTGAGGCAGTGCTCCCCTCCTTGAACCTTTTTTCCTTTCCTGTTGCAGTTTGACAAATAGATGAATTGGAGGCTAAAACTTCTGCCAGTGGCAAGAGCACAATTTGGCATCCCTTGTGCAGCTGGCACGCAAGGGATACAAGCCGTCAAATTATCCTGTGCTCCCGGTCCAGCAGAGCCTGTCAGTTTATAACAAGAACATCCCTCTTTAAAGTGTGCTTGGAAGTTAAAAGGCATCACGAAGCATTTGCCACGTTATGGACATACAGAGGACAGTTGGACAGTTTTGATAGTACAAAACCTGCTCCCTGCAATGCTATTTCATACCTCCTTGGTAGAGAGTAAAAAGCAATTTCAGAGCTGTAGCAGTATGGAAGCATGTGCAGCTGCACAATTCACATTCCCATGTTTCAGTCTCTCACAGGCCCATGCAGACCCTCTATTATTAGTTTTTAAAAGGAGAATAGCTGACAGCTGATTAATATGAATGGCGTATTCCAGAGAGAGCTGTTTTATGACTGAATTGTCAAGAGTGGCAAGCCAAGAAACTATTGACTAAAGTTACATAGAAAAATCTCTGATGTAGAGCACAATCCTGTTTATCCCGAAGATTTGTAGGGGACAAAACCATCTTCATAACAGTCTGCTGTCAACATGTTCAAACCCATGCTGGGGGAGGTGAGAAGCTGAACAGCTCAGCCTATTGCCTTCATCCACCAGCAGCTCCTGGGAGAGCTCCCTGGGGCTTTTCTGATGCGTTGTTGCAGGGAAGTGGACATACTGCAACTCAGTCTTCAGAAACCTGCCCAAAAAATAACTTCAAGTGACTTATTCTGGTCTTGGTTTTTGGAGAAGAGTCGAGTTGATTTCAGAAGAAAGAGTGAAAAAAACTTTTGGATGCTGGATGTGCTTTGTGTAATCAGCTGATGCTCTGGATTAGAGCTGCTCCTGCTGTGCATCAGACTGGGTTTCACCATTGCACTGACCCCGCTACACTCATGATTGGGGCAGCAGATTGGCTTTTGAGAATGTATGAAGACCTAAGGGCAAACACTGTTTTTTCAGTGGTCTTTTATTAGCAGCAGTAGTCTGCAAGTTGAGTGGTGTCACCCAGGACATGCTCAGATGTCTGTCTGGCCAACCCTTTTGTTTCCTGTGGAAAGCACTGCCCATGTGTGCCACCTGTAAGCCAGACCTTACTGCTGGCCTGGGCAGCTGAAGCGCAGCTCTCTTTCCCTGATCTGAGGCTTTAGTGGAGAAGCAGGGCCAGCTGGTGATCCAGTTAGGTCTTCTGTCTCCTACAGTAATGAGCCTCTGCCAGGATGCTGTAATACCATGGGACTGCTCTCCTGCCCTTGCTTGGGATGCTCTCATGAAAGGTGAGAGCAAAGAGTAGCATGAGGCGAAAAGGCTAAACTGTCCCCCAGTCACTGTGGGCTGGGAGGAGACAGCATGTTCTTCGGCGTACAGAGCTTGTGTCCTTGACAGTGATCGGGTGATCAGCTGGGCAGGAACACTGTTCCTTGAGCCAGGCCAGAGCTGCTGTCAAGGCACAGAGGAGATGGTCCCGAAACTGTGCAAAGCAGAGGTCCTTGCAGACCCTGCCTGTCACCATGTGCTGCCTCCACCCTCCTCCGCCTCACTTTAGGGACCATGGAGACAGGGAAAAGGGTAGCAATGGGAGTAGGGCTTCTTCACTTTCTATCCGGTGGTTGAACCCAGGTTCCTTTTTCAGCAGTCTCCCTCGAAAAGGCATTTGTTTCATGTAAAGGTTGAGTGCAGGCAGAGATTGAACGCTTACTCCATGTCCTCATGTTTGGAGCAATTTGTGTGTGGTGAGGAGGCTGCTACACAAGCTCGTTGTACATGGCAACTCATCAGCAGGTTAAATCTTTTCTGTGCCAGACCTAGTGGATAGTATAATATACTGTCAAATTTGGCATTTGCATTAAGATCTGCTTTCCTCTTCTATGGAGATATTATCCAGTTTTCTGCTGAGACACATCAAGAGCTACGGTCCCTGCTGTGTTTTATTTACTATTGGCTGACATACATGGACAGCAGAAAACAAATGTAAACATGACTCGGCGCTGTGTGCTACAATAGCACAGAATGTGTCCTGGGGATTTATGACTGTCTGGAAGAACAGGGAGTCCCAGGGGCAGCCCGAGGTCAGCAGCTGCAGCACCTTGTCAGCAGATCCCAGCACAGTTCCTGTGCCTGTGGCACTGATGGCTCTGATAACATGGGTGTACCGGCCTATTCCAAAAGTATGACCAGATCCTCATGTAGAGGAACATGAAGCCAGTGGACTTATGCTGAAAGTCATGTAATTTTTCTAGAAAATCTGTGCAGTTCTTGTTCTGGATGTGGCAGACTGATTGCAAAGTGGCCATTGACCTGGACATTTCAGGTGTCAGTCAATGGCTGCTCCGGCCAGGCTGTGTCATATCCTGAAATCCTGAGCAAATGGCCACATTCCACTTTCTCCACCTGAATAAAATTTCCACGTGGAAAACCAGGCTGCATTAGGTGAGGCTCACTTGTGCATCAGCCTCTTGCTGAGTCGTATCAGATGTGTAATGTCACTTTTGGTGGTTTTGCTGCTGCTGCGGTGTATGACCTTGCCCACAGTGACAGTGCACATGGGCTTACTGTCTTCTGAGATCTGTCATCACATATGCCCCTCAGGGACACAGGGACAGGACAGACTCCAAAGTGAACCACCAGTGTTTCTGAGAAGGGTGAGTTCTTGCTGCCTGTATTCATGCCAAATGATACACTGGCTTATGGAAGTATTAAAAAGTTTACTATTAAAAAATGATTTATCATGAGTAAAGGAGAAATGTGTTGCTTGGAGTGAGGGAATAGATGGCTACTCCTTAGTCTGGGTAGAAAAGGGAGATGCTAGGAATAGGTTGGAGGAAGAGTGAGGAAAAGTGTCAGCTTTTTTTTTTTTTTGTGAAAGAGGAAAGAAAACTTTGTTACAAGGTAAGTATTCTTTTGGATGAGTGGTTGGCTTCCTGCAAGGTGGGCAGAAGAGGAGCAAAGTCAAACCCCAGATTTCTGGCTCAGCATAACACTTATCATTTCAACATTTACTTACAATCTGATTTAAAAGCAAACAAACCCAACCCATCATTGCAAAGTGGGAATACTGTAAAGTATTTATAGGTAACACGGACATATGGTGTTCCCAAAACAAAACAGCCCAGACCCTTGCGGCAGCCGGGTGATGTTGAGAGGCTGCAAGGCTGTTTCACTGCTGCCCGCTACTGAACAGGAGCAGTGAATCTGTTGGCTTGGGCAGATTGCCCTTGTGACAGTGGCTCATTAACAGTCGTCACATCAGTTATGTTTCCATGACAGCCTCAGGTCTGACAAATGTGACAAAGCTGTGTTTTATCAGCAAATCTCCCAGCAAATCCCCTGCTGGCCCTATTCAGGAAAGCATATGGATAAGAAGAGAAAATTGTTCTTCCTGCTCTTTGTTACTGACTGATTCTGCTCTTTGTATGCGAACCAGCCAGCTAGGACTAGTTGCATTCCTCTGTAATTTGCCGTACCTCCTGTATGGGGCTGAACCAGTGAAGAACTAATATCTTTTTCCATTTGTTAAGAAGTTTTATTCATTGTTTCAGTGACTAAGGGAACTCTAAAGGTCATATTGTAGTTTTGCGGAACGGAGCAGAAACACCAATGTTCTGACCATTACAGGGCAGGCTTGGGCACCCTTGAATCAGGCATTTTTGCAGAAGGATTATGGAGATTCAGATAGTTATGTTGGCCAGGGCTGAACCTGTGGGGCAAGCAGTCAGGCTTGTTCTGTTGCAGTTATTAAAAAAAACCCAACCCAAAAAGAACAACAAAAAAGCAAATAAACCAAGCCCTAGCAGGAGCATTTTATTTATATTCAACTAATATCTCCCTTTGAAATTCCTCATTGAACACTACAAGATGAAGCGGTCTGCAACTGTTTGTTTTTTGTAGGTTATCTATTGATATGGTGTATGCCAAATCATACTCATACATAAAATGAAGAAAAAAAAGGATAAAATTATAGACATACAGAGATCTCTTTCTACCACAAATCTATCCACCTTGAAATTTAGCTGAATCTGTACTATAAATATTTGTCCCTCTTATGCAGGGAAGGGAAATACTAGTTAAATAAATTAGATAATATGACGTGAATAATAAAATGAGGAGGGCTCCAGAGCTTTGTGAAGTATAACATGATTGCCCTTTCCTGAATAGAATCAGATTTGCTTACAAGCATTCAGTCCATCTCTGCAGGGAATTGCAAACAGGATGCAGCTTTGCTAATATTGGCAGGTATTGAAGGTTTTTCTTAGCTGAAGTGATAGACCCTGGGGCTTTGCATCAGAAGGTCATGAGTTTGGATCCTGGTGCTACACAGCGCTGTGGTGCCGTTTAGCTGACAACTCTGTGTGTGCCCATATATCACATGTGCACATGAATTACTGCTCACCTCAGCTATCTGCGTTAACACACCGCGAGTGGTAAAACTCTCACCAGGAACATTTTGTCTCCAAATCAGGTAGAAACTTTTGTTTGGGAAATCCTAGCTTTGCCCAAGGGAGGTTTCCAGGAGAGTAAAGGCAAACTACTTAGTTCAAGACTATGTTCTGGGACTGACCATCTCATCTGACTGCAGCAAGCATGGCTGGAGATCGCCAGTGTTATCTGTGAGATGGGAAATGGTGATAATTCAGCTGCTCACTAGTGCACTCTTGTTTATAGTGCCACAGTTGTGTCATTCCAAACTTGAAGGTGATGACTCTGACTGAAACACAGGTACATAGGCAAATATATTTATTTTAAAACAATGACTAATAAATCTAATTATTATTTATACAGTTACTCTTATAAATTAAGTCAATGCTTTTTAAAGCATTGTTGGAGGTTCTGGACAAAGCTGCCAAATGAAACACGTGAATTCTATTTTATAGCTCATGTCTGTTAGGTGCTGAGGGGGAAGCTGAATAAAAAGAAATCAGAATATACCTCAGAAAGACAAAATTTGTCATCTACTGATGGCAAATGTCTACTCTCCTCGTCTCCATGGGAGCAATGGCAGTGAGAAGGAACAGATGATCTTTATGACTGATCAAGTGTAGTCAGTAGGAGAATGGAAGGCAAGGGATGGAAATGTGTTTATTCTCAAAGAATGCCATGTACCTCAGCACAGCTGGGTATTTTGTGAGGGAATACCTTTTGATTTACATTTTTAAGTACAAGCAAATCTCTATTTTGAGAAAGAGGGAAAAGACTTAAGAAGGGGAAGGCAATGCTTACCAAATGAAGTATTCCTCTGCAAGATTTGAGATTCTATTGTGTCTGTGGCATTGAAAGTACAAGAGGCATCATTTGAGGACAGCTGATCAAAGGAAGCCACCAACAATTTTGTACTGCATGAACTTTGCGGGTAGCCAGACTGACATCAACATGACTGTTTCCAGAACTTCAGTCAGACTTCAGGGGGGAGCCTGTCACCGGAGCAAGGACAGACCCAGCCATAGCGAACCTTGCAAGGGGAACCTTGGCTGGGAGCTGAAGGGCAGCTGGTGGCAGTGGTATGCAGCATTACTAATCATATTG
Organism: Caloenas nicobarica; assembly: GCF_036013445.1. NCBI lineage: Eukaryota > Metazoa > Chordata > Aves > Columbiformes > Columbidae > Caloenas > Caloenas nicobarica. The sequence goes on along the minus strand of NC_088249.1, from coordinate 56,694,518 downwards.
TATATTCTTTTTCAAACTATAGCAAGAGGAAGTGTTAGTTGACTCGTGAAGTTTACTGCTGAGTTTTCCTTCTCTCCTAGTAGCAATCAGTTCCAGCAGGTTACATCTTCATCGCACCTTTCTGAGATGCAATGATGGCGCAAGAAACTGGAAACATCACAGCAAACTCAGCTTGCCATAATGGTTGAAGAGAAACTACTTAAGTGAGACTAACATTTTGGTTTTTGTTTGTATAGTGTTCAGTATGCTAAGTTCTAATCTGTGGCTAAGTTTCTGGGGTAGTGTGTGTAATAATAACTGGCTCAATAAAAATCAGGCCTGATAAGCATCACTGTTGAATTGAGTAGAATACTGCCTCTTTCTAGATGTAGCTCTCCAAAAGATACAGACTTTTTTTTTTTTTTTAAGAGCCATTAATTAATCTTTTAGTTAAAAGGAGAGGAGAATGAGTCAATGCATATCCATTTGCTTGTTACCTTCTCCCAAGCCTGTCACAAATTTGTGGCTAAAAATGGACTACTCACAAAATCTCTCCATCCTATATCGTAATGGGAAGTTTGCATTTCTGTTGTGTTTCTGTGGCCAGCACATTCCTGCAGGCAGGGACATGGAAAACCAGCTTCTTAGAACTATGAAAAAGTGCCTCATCTCTTAACTATCTGCATCCTACTTTGGAATTTTTGTTCTGCCTTTAAAATATTCCCCTAGAAAAATGAGTTTGAAGCCCAGGCGGTATTCCCATATAAGTAACTGAGTCATCTTCCTTGGCAATTGAGGGATCACTGTCAATAAACGACTAAGATGAACAGATAGTTAGGAATTTGTTGTAAATTTATATTGTACCATTTATTATTGTTTGTTTTGAGTGTAGTTATACAGGGAGAAAACACACATCATTATTATGAGACAGGTTTTCTTTGTATTGATGTAGTAGCAGCCAAAGCAAAAAATGGTGATACTCGCAAGGAATAAGATGGAGGATTAATATTCAGGCTGTTGTAATGCCAGGTCTCTTAGTCTCTGTAGTAACATATTCTGCAGTAGCGAGAGAACAGCCTACATGTGATGACCCAATTTGGAAGCAAAATCGTTCTTCAAATTCACAAATAACCTCTAAAGAAACACTTTTTTTCTGATATGTTTGAGCACTTGATTGCACAAAGAAATTTTAAAATTTTAAGAGGTAGTTTGAATTTCCATTGAAATAATTGATTTGGCTTGTTGATGGATGTGGCAATTCCACTGAACAGTCACATACTTGGAAATCTCTAACTGTGCTTTTGGGGTCCGAGGACAATGTTCGCAAAAGCCCTGAGGTCCCACTGACTTCCAGAAACGTTGGAGTCCTGAGTGCTCTGCAAGCAGAACTCTAATCCTGAAAGCACCTTTGCAAAGTGCTCCTGTCTGCATGCTCTGTGCTCCCTGTGGGCTAAAATACCCTGTCTTCAAACTGTTTCTAAAGTCATTGGTTGAACAGAAATTGTATTTATGGGGTTTTTTTCAGATAGAGCAGTTTATTTTCAGGCTGGCAACTATGTAGCCATTTCACCACAGTAGAGAAATATAAACAGTTTGCATTTTAGATAGAAAGAAATTGAAACGAAGTTATCCTTCTGAGCTGTGCAGAAGCTGGCTCAGCAAAGTGCATCCGTTTGGGAGTCCTGGGGCTTTGAGCAGCATTCCTTCGCAGCTGGGAGACTGAAAAGCAGTGAGAAGAAAACGGTAAGAGATGAGGGGAAAAAAAAGGAAGAAAGCAAAAGGGTAAGGGGGGGGAGTGTCTGCACCCTGCAAATTGAGAGATGTTGAGTAGAACAACAGTTGAGAGAGGTTTTATCTTTCCTCATCATCAAAACCTTGCAATTAATATGCTTCTGGAAGCACTTCATGTTTTACAGTTAAATTTAAGTTTTGCCTGCTTTAACATAGCTAGGTGGATCTTATATTTGCAGTTTCAAATCTGAGGCTACATTAATAATCCTAGGTGTTCAGGTAAAGGTAAATGCTATGAATACCTTTGCGAGGGAGTTAACTGGCCCCTAGATTAGGGGCAAGAGATCTGTGATATACAAAAAGTGGCAGATCAGGTCACAGAAAACTGTGTATGCGAGTAGAGGGCTAGTCAGATTTTTCTTCTTCTTCCCTACCTAGATAAAAAGGACTATATCCAAAGGGGCTATGCAGCATATTGTATTCACTTCTGTTCTCAATCTATAAGCTGTTAATGGGTGGGAAAGAAATCACCTGCACTTCCAGTTGTTGGAAAGATGTGAGGACAAATGCCCTGAGGAGTAAAAGGTGTGTAAGGCTGTGAAGAAATAAGGAAAGGAAAGGCTTTAAAAATAATGGAATAATTAGATGTCATTCAAGTGACGATTCATAGAGCTTGGTCTTGGCTGTCTTTGGACAGAAACTTTGGAAGAAGCAGCAGCCGAGAGGTGGATGAAAATGCACCACAGTTCTCTTGGCATATTGCCTTCCAAAATGGGTGGTGAAACTTTTCCTGATGGAGCTACAGCTGCTGTGCTAAAAGTATTTCTTACCTTAGTGACAAACAAAGCCACTCAGAGCTGAATTTAAACAAGATATTCTACAGCAACTGTAGTCAAACAGGGTTCATTTTAAATTGTCATCCATCCTGTAAAACAATTGCCCAGTGTCAGTCAAAGAGAGCTGGAAAACGTGAAGGGATCTAGACTGATTTACTGTACATGTTATTAGGTGATCAAGTAGATAAAATGTAAGAATGCTATGTAAAGGAGGCATGGTGGTGGTTTTACACTGGACAAAACACATGCTTTTAACTTATCAAATGGAAAGCTTTTTACTGGCATGTAAAAGTTTGGTTAATAGTTAGCAATTAATAAATTTTACCATAGAAGAATTCTGCACCTGATGGCTGTCATAATTTCCTTTGACTTCATTTAAAAGTTTATGTTAAGTCTAGATTCTACTTCTCCATGTATTGTGGAAATCTGATTTGTGGTCTAGTAAATTCCAATCAAGGTAGAGATTTCCAGTGCAATAAGCTTCGTGAGAAAAATTAATATTTAGAAATGATGTGTTAAATCACAGATTGGATTGCTGGGTTTCATCCTCAGGCTGAAGGACCACGTTACCATTTTTAAAGGGTTTGTGCCTTTCCCCCCTGCCCCCTTTCTTCCTTTTCCCCTCCCAAAGGCGGAAACTGTACTAGCCCAAGAGTTGATGGGGGTTTTGTTGTAGTTGCTTAAATTGCTTTGAGTTAGTGGTATCCTGGCATCAGATGCTTCTCTCATCTTGCTGCATGCAGAGAGCTATTGATGAAAATTTTGTCAGCTCTGTTGCAATTTTTGGTATAGTCTTTTTACAAGAGAAATATTTTAAGACACTGTGGAAAAATGGAGGCAAATGCTGCAAAAGGCAGTGAGCCTATATGTTGAAATAAGTCATACTGACCAGTGTTGTTGGATCCCAATTTCCCTTTAATTTGAACATTAAAGGGTAGTCACTCCCTTGAAAGCCTAGGGTGGCTGCTGAGACAGCTCTGAAAATTCACCTGGTGTAAATAACCCCATACCTTTGTGGCACCTCTTAGCTGCAGAATATGCAATGAATGAGAAGCACTGGTTATTTATTTTAGGGTCTGAAGTTGTCAGGGAGCATTACCGTGATAGTACACAGGAACAACAGAGCCAGCCTGCTCTATAGACAGTGTAGTAGTGAGCTAGAGGCAGAGCTGAGGTAGATACCTTTGAGATCCCACTTACGTGATTACTAAGGAAAGGACCTTTCTGATGCCTTTCCAGCTTAAGCAGTTGGAGCTGTGTCTATACAGTAGGTTTTCTTTTCTTTTAGCTGTGTGGACTTGCTTCTTTGTGTCTCCGGGCAGTTGGGTTCTGCTGCATTTTCCCTTTATGGATGATCCTGGTCGCGAATTCTGCTAATCTCCACTGGACTTGACAGGGAAAAATATTAGGGATATGGTTTTGAAACTGAAAAGTGCAGCACTATAATAAATTGTGGCTCTCTGGTTGAACATGAGGATAAAATTCATTCCAGACTCTGTGTTCAAATGGAACAGTTTATGAATGGAAGCACAGACCCTGGATTGTATTTCAGCATTAGTCTCTGGTTTGGAATTGTGTTATTTCCAACATAGACAAGGGTACATATTTTATAAGCTTTCATTATTCCACTGTTCAGGTTGTTCAAATATAAAATATCTTGTGCTGGAGATGACTGTGGAGTATATGGCAGAGGAAAAACTTTTTCTAAAGAAACAGGTTAGTAACTGTTGTCTGCAGTTTGCATATTGAAAATAGCTTTATATTTGGCTGAAGGAGAACTGGCTAATGTTCAGAGGTATCACAATTGTATTTGTGCTTTATGTCAATTTCTCATTATCCATGTCTTGTTTTATGGTAATCACCTCGGCCTCAGCTCTGTCACCTCCTAGGTAAGGAGAACTCTGCCAGACAGCAACACAGCCATAAGAGTTGCTTACTATCATCTGATACAATAGGATGTTTAGATGAAAACCATTGGCTGTAGTAAATGGGAATAGTAATAGTATTGGTTTTATTCAGATGGACAAGCTGGAAGACAATAATGTTGTAGTTATTAAAGAAACAAACAAATTAAAAGAAAACATGCTTAAGCAGCATGTATTAGGAAATTAGGAGTCTTGGACTGAAGTTGTAAACTTTGTAGCCTCTGCTGCAGTGAAACAGCAGCTGAGAAATAGATGCTTAAAGATGAAGAATAAGTCAAAACCTCCTGTCAACATAATGTGGTTTCACCCACTGCTTAAAACCATTTAGTTTTAAACCTCTCAGATGGATTATGCTATAATGTTGACAGAAGAAAAAATGAGATGCAAAAAGAAAAACTTAGGCAAAAAGTTTGAGGTGTGATTTTACATCTGTTAACTGGAAACTTAAAATTTTGATTTATTCTTTCTCACTGTGATATTTAAATATGCTGACCTCCTATTACTTTGGCTGCGAAAAGGTAAATTCTATTTTAAGGAAATACGTCTTTCTTCATTCTTGCTGGTTTTGCTAGGTCATAGCATTAAAGCGTAGAAACATCAGACTTTTTCTTTGAGCTAATAAGAATATTTTCTAAGTAACAGCATGTGGGGCTTGGAATAAAAGCTGAGACATGGGCAAGATTTTTAAAAGCAGCCGTTTCAGTTGCACCTGTGAGAAGCAGAAGGACAGGGCAATATTGAACGCTCAATAAATCTTTTAAAACATCAGTTACTCTTATTTTCAAAATAAATTGAAAGAATTAGTAATGGCTCTGTAACAATGTTTCTTATTTCAAAGAGCAAATTGTGATAGAGCTATAGCAACTAGTTAATAGCATGGACTGGGCTGAGTTGGACAGGTACCTAAATATGAAGTAGGCCTGGAATTTCCTGAAATTAGGGGCTCTAGACCCACCAAGAATTGTTGTCTCAGGAAGGCAAGTCCCAGGAAATAGCCATAAAGAAAAAATAGGAAAAGTCTAAAACAAAAGGACAAAAAAACTCATAGGTACATAAAGGTGCATTTTTGAGGTCAAGAAGCATAAATACCAAGTGAGGACTGCCAGAGGTTAGGTTAGATTAGACACTGCTAAAGATATTAAAACAAAACAAAGTAGTTTTCCCCCCAACATTCATGAAAACAGAAGTAGTAAAGAGACATGGGATAGGTGGAATAGTTAACATGAGAAGAATGGGTTAGTGACTAGTCACTGTACAGAATATGCAGAAACTAAACTGTGCTCTGCCTCCATTCCCAAGGGAGTAAAAGGGGGTTTTGAATAAAGTTGACCTCATGTCTGAGATTGGCCATAGGGGCAAAGAAGAAATACGAGAGTAGAAAGCACGTGAAAACAGCTGGTCCAGCAAGAAAGCTTTAAGGGCAGGACTTCTGCCATGTGCTTGGAAGTTGCAAATATAGTATCTGTGTTGCAGAAGAGATGCACATCAGTGATTCCGATTATGATAAGCCAAACTTGGAAGGAAAGGATATGTGGAGTCTTGGAGTTTAAGAGTGAAAGGTAGATTGTGCTGACTAATCTGATAGCTCCCTCTGATAGCCCTATTCCAGAGGCAGGAAAGTCGCAGGTTTGTTCTCTTTGGACTTCTGCTTGATAGCAGAACCACAGTGGAAACAATGAAGTGAGAGAAATTTGAGATCAGTAGAACAACTGGGAAGTGACTTGTTAAGGATGAAAAGATAAGGCTAGTGTTGAGAGAACAATACCATGTTGTAAGGAGATTATTAATGAACTGCTACATGACCATCTTGGGACTGGTTTTGTCCATTCTCTCCATTAAAACATTCATTAAAAGGAATATGCTAGTTAAATTTTCTCCTCTTACACAGCTGAGCTGGTGATTTTTCAGACTGAAATAACTGAAATGGCATAGCAGTGTCATTACCTGAAGACAAGGAAAGAACCGATGTACGCTGATTAGTGACAAAATGTGGTGAGAATGGCAAACCTGATCTAATGTGCATATTTTTGGAGATAAGGGAGGCACGGAGGAGGCTCACTCTGGCATGCTGTGGGCAATGCTGGTCATCCACATTCAAAGGGGTGATATATTACCTGGAGCAAGCACAGAGAACAGCTGTCAGGACGTTCAACATCACAGAAGACCAAAAATGAACAGAAGAGTGGAGTTTCGCAAAAACAAAGCAAAGTGAACGCTGAGAGGAGCTTTATCTCTCTATGAATGAACTGAGAAGAAGAGCAACAAGAATCAGAAGACAAGCAAACAGCAATTCAGACTGAAAACAATGTCACAAGAATGAGGGGCTACCTGAAGCAGCAGAGGAAGGTAGGATCACTGCACCGGCAGATCCTTTGGGTCCCTTATTTTCTATGTAGAAGGATTACTTTACACCCTTCCCTTTCAACTTTAAATTTTGCTTGGTTTCAGCTTTAGTTCAGCTTCTTTTAATAGCCCTCACTGGTAAGGAGGTATGCAGGCAGCAAAGTGGGAAGGGATCTTTTGCTGAAGTTTTGAAACATGCTAACACAATCAAGATAAAGTAGAATAGTAGGATCATAGAATATCCTGAAGTGGAAGTGACCCACAAGCACATCATAGTTCAGTGGGTTGGAACAAAGACTATATTTTGTGAGATTGTTACTGACAAATAGGTGTTGAAACAGTGCACCTTTCCTAGTTGCGAACTACTATTGTTCACAGAAAAACAAATAGAAATGCTGTTTATGATTTTGAGTGGACTGAGCAAGCAGACTAAAATGCTTGCTTTTTAAAGCTGATCTTACTGAGCCTTTGGGCTGACAGCTTTGTCAGCCCAAGGAACAATCATCTAGAACAAAGAGCAAGTAGTTCACGAGTCTCTGGTCATGGTGTTTTTCTGTCATCCTGGTCAGTCCTTTTCCTATCTTCATGTCTGATTAAGAAGCAAGGTACCTTCTGTGCAGAGTATGACAAGAGTATTTCTAATTTAGTCTGTATTTCTCCTTAAATGGTTGTTTCCAGGTGACTGGACAAGTCAGGCAGTAGTAATAACTGAAGATGAAGATTTTACAGTACGTAGTACTAGATAAAATATAATAACAATTAAAAGTTGATAAATTTCTTGTGTTTGTGTGAAACATGTGAAGTTCTTGACTAAATTAGAACTGAGTAAACACTTTTTACCTTGGTTTACCCTGATCTTAGCACTGAATTTTTCGGACAGGTTACTGTGTTAAATCTTCAGTGTGATCTGTTGACATCAAAGCAATCTTGTTCTCTAACAGCACAATGAAGAACGGGGCTTGGCTGAAGCAGGGTAGCTTTGAAAGAACAGATTTAGCTGGCAAATAGCTTTAATTTCTTCCATGAGGAAAAGCAAAGTTTTTATTGAAATAGATGTGCTTGTCCTTAGCAGGGATAAAATACCTTGTTGACAGTGCTTTGCAAGATTTCTGTAATACATTTAAAGAGATTACTAAGGTGTTTCCTCATGTGGAATTTTGACTCAATGTTTTCTGTCTGGTTTTTTTGGGCATTCACTTGCAGAATTACTCTGAAAAGATGCTGTATTGACTGACGTACACTTGAAGTCTCCCTCTTGTTTCCCTTAAGAAGTGTGATTCCTTCTTAATACCTGAAAAGCTCATTCTGTGAGGCAGGAGTGAAAAAAATCTCTCTTGAAAAATGTGAAGCTCAGCAGCTGCTCCCTCGAAGGCGCACATATACCCTAACCTGACTGCCTGACTTAATACCTTTGCATTGAATGAGTTGCCTGCTTAAAGCAGATAACATCCAGTTTATATCAGCTGTGTCGATGGTGATTCACCTTTTCAAAAGCACCTAAATGATTCACGCATTGCATGCTATTGACTTTCAGTGATACTTTGTCTCCTGAGTACACAAACCATTGCTGGGCATGGGAATAAGACTCTGCAAAGTGTTTCTGAGAATTGTATGAAGGTAGTGTTTGGTAGTTGCCTGGAGCGGTGGTGTCTGATGGAAGTGTGTTTTCTTTCACCAGCAGAAAAAAGAGATGCTATGCACCAAATCAAACGAGTGGGAAGGAGATAAAAGTGGTGAGAGGTTGGAACAAGTAGAAGCCTGGCTCTACTTCACCCGTAGGCAGATACATGCCCATATGCATTCCCTTGCTGCCGAGCTGCTCTGCTTACCTCTGGGATGTTCAGCCCGTGCTGTAGTTCCTCCACAGAAGGTCCATTTGATGCTTTGCAAAGCTGCCTTTGAATAGTCCCACATCAAGACTGTATTGTTTGTGTCAGCAAGTCAAAGACTTCCAAGTTGTGTGTGTTTCCTTTTGGGGACCATCTTTTTCCTTTTGGGGAACATCTTTACATTGGCACAGGTGTACTGTACCTCTCACATAGCACTGGAAACGAATGCTCATTCTAGCACTTGTACAGCACTGTTAAGTACACAAAATGCAGAAGAAACTGCTCTCTCTTCCCTAAAAATTATATGTAGGGAAAGGAGGGACTGATTAATCTCAGCACAGAAAATGCTGGATATATCATTGTGCATTAAATCTTTAGTTAGAGATTTAAGTATTGCACTGTCATGTATGAGTGTAGCCATAGTTAGCATCTGAAAGAACTCTCTGTCAACATTCTGTTCAGTTTCAGCTATGTTATTCATAGGATTCATTCCTCCCTCCAGCTGTTTCCACAAACTGAAAGATTTTATTTCAGTTTATAAATGCTATTTCCCCATTGTTCATGCCCACAGCTATTTTCCATCCCCAAACATCCATTCCCTCAAGAAAAGAAATACCAACCCTATAAAAAAAGCCATGTGGAGTGATCCTTTGAGGAGAAAGTCCAAAATGGCACAGTATTGGAGTTGCCATCTGTAGAACTTCACCAGCTGGTATTTCTCTGTTGCGTATCTGTGGCTGGATGGGGATATCGGGCATGGTGCAGAATATGAGCGGGCTGTGTTGCATTACCAAAGGGTTCTCATTTTTTGTGTTGTGGTTTCAGTTTTCTCATTAAAACTGGAAAGGCCAAAGCTTGCTTCTGTGAGAACTGGATGGAGCAATTGCTTGATCTTTTGGTGGTACAGCTACAGTGTGAGAAGAATTTGTCACTCACAGAAACTCCAACTGTATTGGCGTTTTGAGAGGAAGACTGATCCAATGATTAAGAAAATACATATGTCTGGAACAGCAGAGATAATATCTTGAAACCGTGCCATAAAATTAAGCTTTCTTTAGAGCCTCACCTGGAGTGTAGCTGTTATGAAGATTCAGCTAAATGGAATTTAATATTTTTCACACCCTTAGACTTTCTAGGATCAGAAAAAGGATCCTTGTCACAGCTCTTGCATCTAAAACATAAAGAAAACCCCTTTTATATAGATGTCTTACTATGCTTTCTTCTTTCAGGTTAAACAAGAAAATATTTGTCTGGTAGAACGAGGTAGGAGTTCAAATTGTCACACATATTAGACACACACCAGAAAATAGATGCAGTTATTCTGTCAGGAAACTTGCAGGAATCTGTGCTCTGTAGGAGCCTCTGAATCCTGATGCATTTAAAATGCCTACAAATTTTAAGGCAAACCATCAGTTAAAATACCTCAACCCCAAATTGTCAGATGAGTAGATAGTCATAAAACATATTTGAAGCATGTTCATAATCTCACAAATCATTACCTTTTGGAGATGCAAAAGGCATTTATTTTGTTCTAGCAGGATGAAATCTGCAGTTATTCAGCTTTTGCCTGCTGTGCACTGGGCACAGGTACGATTCTGTCTGCTTCTGTAAGAGAAATCACTGTCCTGTATCATTAAAAGTTTCACAGGTATTTACCTACCTTTTGGAGGACTAGGACTGAGTTTTGAATGAACTGTAGCCAAGTTTGTGGTATCAACTGGAAACCATGTGGAATTTTGTAATGCAGACTTCATGCCAGACAAAACTGATTCATTTTTGTCTTGAATGTTTAGATTTGTTCGTTAATCAAACCCAGGAAAAACTACATTCACATGAAGCTGAAACTGAAGAGTTTTTTGCCTAATAGATTTTATAAGCCTCAAAGGCTGTATTTGTTTTATGATGATGAAATTTCTAGTAGGAAAGCATTATTTATAGTCTGTCTGTATACTTTATTCTAGCTACTATACTTACTGGAAGACAAGTTTTGTTTGTGAAGTTTGTTAACAAATTGTGTGTGCAGTATTGTGCATATATAACTGTGCATAACTGCACTTATGTATCTGTAATAATGTGTCTATTTGTAGCTGCACATTTTCAATTCTCTGCTTACCAGTATTGGAAAGATCAGTGTACATGCAAGTGAACTGGAGGAGGAACAGTGAAGAAGTAGGAGACAAGTCTGGGATGTGATTTCATTTCTGTATCATCATCTATGAGTAAAGCAGTGTCTGAAACTGGAGTTTAGCTGACAACTGCATAAGCATAAACTCTGGGAAAGCAGAATAGAATTCAGGTTTGCCCTTTCACTAGGTCAACTATGTGTTATGATTGAGCATAACAAAATGTGTTTTGACATTTTTGTTTGTTGGTGAATTGTGTTGGGAGCAGACAGGTGTGATTCTGAAGGTCAGGTTGATGCAGAGTTACTTTTCTACAGTAGTTGCACTTTAAAAGAGACAATAAAAGTATTCTTGTATAGGGAGCAGATCCAAATTAGACCTTTGCTGCATTCATCTTAAATCCATAAGAAAGAAGAAAAGGAAGAAGGATGCCAGCTTCAGTGCTGGGGTGTACGACGCCACCATTTGAAAGTTTGCTCAAATATGGACTCCCATGAGATGGGGAAAGTTTGAATCAAACTGTGCTATAGGTGCATTCACTTTTGGAGTGAGAGAGCAGATGTGTTCAGATAATAGATTTTACAACCTGGACTTGTCTTGAAGAAGATATTTCCATATGGGTGCTATACCGAATTTACCCTACTGTGTGTGGAATGCTCTCTGCTTGGCAGGAGTCCAAAACATTCCCTGGAAGGGAGAAGGGGCTGAAATTGTATCTGATTTGAGTGTTAATCTACGTCCCTCAGGCTTATCCCGTGGCTGTTTCTGTGTTGCGAGGGCAATACTGGATATGCCTTTTCAATGAGATCATTGCAAAATCAAATTGTTATTAAATTATACTTTATTCACAGTTTTGAATTGAGTTAAAGTAGGAACACCAGTGCTGAAACTTTGGGTAGAAATGCTGGTGCTGGAATGACACTCCAAATGCTGTCTGGATAAAATTAATAATTTCACACAAATATTTCAAGTTCATGTTACATGTTTTAATGTTGCTAAACATAAGCAACAGCACGTTACAGCACTGCGGCCAGTCTGAAAACAAGAAAGGGGACCCTATTCCTGAATGCACTGGCTACTTGTTCTTCCGTGACACATCCCACTGAATGGAAGGGCAAGGGATCACGCTTTCTTCTTGGCACGGTTTTAAGTCTGCGTACTCTTGTGCCTTCTCTGGCATTACAGCTGTTAAGACTCGCAGTGCAAGCAGAGAAATAGGATTTGAGGAGTCTGGATCGCCCATGCAGGGTTCAGCATGGGCACAGTCTGCACCTGGCCGAGTGAGGAGTCTCAGTTTTTGGGCTCACGGGCAGTGGGGCTCGTCTGGCTGCTCCTGCAGGTCTTGGACTTCTCCAACAAAAGAATGAAATAGTTAAGTCTGTAATGCTGCTCTGCATCAGGTTTACTTCAGTTCTGTGGACTGTGAAGAAAGATCATTCCCTCAGCAGAACTCACCAGCACAGTGGGTCTATTCAAGCCTGTATCTGGGAAGATATTTAGTGCCTTCATTTATGAAATTCCTGTCACAGAACTGTAAGTTCTTTGGAACAGTGGCTGGTCTCTTGAGACGTCTCTAACATGTCATGTATGCAGCAGTACCTAAATTTTTTTCATAAAAGGGAAGAGGAGAAGCTCTTTCAAATCATCAAATACCCTCTCTCAGCCTGGAAGGATTTAAAAGATATTTGATATCATTCACGGTTTGTTTGTGGGTTTTTGTTTTGCCTCTGTCTAAAACCCCCTCACGGCCTTCTGGCACTCGGAAGGCAGCGCACACAGGAGCAGAGCTGGCATGTCTGTGGCCACTGCCCGGCTTCCTTGCACTGCTGGGAACGGCTGGTGCTCCAGGAAGCCTCAGCAGAAACCATCTGTTGGCAGGAGCCCCGGTCCGTAGCGGTTAGGTGGCTGCAATCAGCTCCGGTGGGTTGAGTGGGTGTTTCGCTGCCTTCTACTATAACGAATGTTAAACCAGGTTTAAGTGTTTCCAGTTGTGTCACTGTATAGTGGTTGGAGACCTGATGAAAGGAGGTTTATAACAGTTATGTTTCTGGTAGCATGTCGAAACTTTCAGGCAGATGACAAAGGTCAGTGCTGTGGGAGCTGAACTCTTTTCCCAAGAAAAGTGCCTCTTCTGACAGCCATGTACACCTGTGACTGAGCAACAGCTGGGAAGATGCTCTCTACAAATTCACAAACCAGCTTGTAGTAGTAAGGGAAGAAAGCTTATTTGCACAGTAGTTACAAAGCCAGGGGAGATGACTGAGGACCATGGTACCATTTCCTTTGCAATAGATTCAGTTCTTTGTCATTTTAACTTATAAAAACATCCTTTCTAGGAAGAAACAGCTCCTTCTCTATTAGATCTTATTGGTGTTTTTTACATTTGTGAAAGGCAACTCTTGGAATTCCTTGTGTTTCTTTTAATGGCTTTTCAGTGTTGATTCACACTTTCCTTTTTTGTTTTAGTGTGGAAGAGTGAAATTCCAGCAAGGCTGACTTAGTGAAAACTGAATTAGTGTTGATGGCTGGAGAGAAATGTAACTTGATCTTCTGTCTCCAGTGCTTGAATCAGGAACTGAAATAATTGTTCTAAGACCCTGGTGGAGTTGCCAGAAAATGGAGTGGTGCTTCTGCCAGATAGTCACTGCAGAAGTGCCAGACATTCCTCCCCTCTTTGAGCCTGCGAGTGTGTGTGTTTGAGAAGGAAAATACACACAGGCAGCGGGGAAACAAAATGCTTTTCTTCCTGAGATGCTTGCTGAGTGTGCAGTGCCCTGGCAGCCACCGTGCGTGTATCACTGTGTGACGGCTGGCAAGGGGTGTATGCACAAAGACTCGAGCACAGGAGTTTTTTGCCTGATTTTCTCTGTTGAGTAGTGGCTTTGCTCACTCTGTTGCAGGGCTTGAGAGAGGATGTGAGGTAAAGCCACTAGCAGTGGGACTGAAGGGCACATTGCACCGCAAGAGAAGCTAGTTCAGTCCCTGAAGAAGTCATAGCTCACTGGAAGAGATGATGTTGTCTGCCAGCTACTAAGCCCAGCTGCACTGGTTAATGATTCCTGCTTTTAATTGAAACCATTGTGCACTACTATAGCCCTGCCTTGTGGGAGCTGCTGGTGCAATAAATTTTAATTTTTCCATATTAGAAAGTTGTGTTCTTTGGGGATTTTAAAAAGTCTTGGGCTTCTTTTGCCCCCCTCCCCCTTCCCCCCCTCCTTGTTGCTATAGCTACTATAATTTTTGTTAACAAAGGCAATATGAAGTAGTTTGCTGTGTTTAGTTTATGTTATTGTGATTCTGGTATAGCTGCCAATATTCCCTCCATCCTTTCTCCTCTCTCATCTTCCCCCCCGAGTCAATTCTCTAAAGAAACTGCAGGAGTCTGGGAACTGCTGGTCTCCTGCAGTCACTGCAGGGCTGTATGTGTGTGGGGGATGAGGCTTCTACCCATGCATTAGGGACTCAAAAACTTGAGTTTGCATTTGAGTTTGGGCTTGTGTATTGAATGAGCAGCTACTCAGAGTTTGACCACTTTCCACACTCATGGAGTCATACCCACTTTGCAAGACAGCAGGAGTTTCTGTCTCTTTCAGTGACATCTCATGTCAGGTTACCACAGTATCATGAATCCATTTTTTTTGAAGTATCTTTGGGAAAATTCAAAGTTTATTCCATGAAAAAAATTTTAGCCTTGGAATGAAAATGTCCCTGAGCATGAGGAAAGATGGGCTGCTTTCTCTGGGGGACACAGAACGCATTGCCAGCATGGGAGGAAGAAGGGGAGTGTATTTCTGTTCCCTCCTGGTGTTTCTTATTGCCTTTGTTTGCTTCTAAATATCTCTTCACTTCCTTGTTTCCCACCTGTGTTTTTCTGACACAGTGTGTTACCTATCCTTCATCTCACCCATGTTCTACCAGTCTTCGACTCTACCAATGTTTGTCTGGTCCCCACCCCTCCTCCCTGTTTCTTCTGTAATGTGCTTCCTCTGTTTCAGTGGCGCAGCCAAGAGGAAGGTTGAGGTTCACTCATTTTGCTGGCACCACGCTTCTCTCCAATGGTTCTTTTCTGTTTGTTCGGCCGTCTGAGCTGGGAGGTGGAACTTAGGCAGGCAGGACGTGGACTGCAGCCTCCTGATCAGCCTGCTTGTGCCCTGCTGTGGCTCATCATCCTGGGAGCACAGGGGGCTTGGTTTTATTTGTTTTGGCTTAGAATGTGTAGAGTTTGAAGGAGAGGGAGGCAGTATGCAAGAGGTTCATACAGATGAAGGGAATCGGAATCAGAAAGCCACCATGCACAAAACAGGTGCTCGTTGCCCTGAGAGATGCCAGTTTGCAGGAAGGCAGCCATGGCAGATAGGAGAAGGTGGGCTTGGTGTCAGCAGGAGCTGCTGAGGAATGGCTTGTCTCTGATGCTGATGTGTTTACCATTGGTGAGAACCACGTCTGGACCCCACCATGTTTCTGGAGAACTGGAACTTACTAAAGAACATGTCCTCACTGCTTGTGTGTGAGCTAAGTCATAAAGTTACTCATGGTTCGTTAGTAGAGCAGTGATATTTGGAGAGATCAAACTATAGATTTCTGGAGTAGAAAAAATAGGAGAAACCCTGGGAAAATGGGCCACTCAACCAGATGCCAGAATGTGGGCGATGAGTTGTACCCCCTGGCACTGAATTTTCTGGTCTCGCCTCTATGCAGCTTTTCTAAGACTACACAAGAAATACATGCCAGAGCTGAAACACAGCTCAGAGCTCCTGCATCCTGCAGATGTTGTTTTAAGTGCAAGAACATCATTTCTAAATGTAAACAGATAGCTCTCCTGAGTGGTTCTTGCACAAATGCCTAATACAAACAATGGACTTGCTTGCCATCCTGTTTGCTGCTGATAATGCCTGTGTTCAGGGTCACTTCTGGATGTACTTTGGATACAGGGGAATTAGGATCTTCTCTGTGCCTTTCTACAGATTCCCTGGGTAACTGCCAAGAACAAAAGACAAAGACTCAAGGTTCTCATCTTTTTGTAAAAGCCAAGACAGTTTTGGCTAATATTCTTTACTTACATCCATGAGGTCTCCAGCCAGTTCCTCATCCTCCCAGGATGCTTTATATCATCACATTGAGTCAGTCCATCCAAATTAATAGTTGCTTCACTAGAAGTGCTCGCGTTGGCAGCTGAGGTATCATGGACATGACCTGCTTCTTGGAGATACTGACTCAGAACAGTAACACAGTTACTAGAACATACTGATCTAAACAGAAGGAGATTCATAGTAACACCACATATCACTTCTTGACCTTGTTGACGAAGTGGTATCAAAGATTTTCCATTGTGGCTTGAAACTTAAAACAACACTTTGTGATAATGTTAGCTTGCCTTCTACTTATACTGATGAATTTAGTTTTCTTTTAGTGCATGGTATTATATTAAAGTCAAAGGACTCTGTGCAGGATAGTAGTTGCCATCAGTTACTTCCACTGAAGACCTCTATTTTTCAGTCCTCCTCACACTCATGAGGCACAGAATCATACAACCACAGAATGGTTTGGGTTGGAAGGGACCTTAAAGATCATCTAGCTCCAACCTCCCTGCCATGGGCAGGGACACCTTCCACTAGACTATCCATTCCACATCCTTCTTCAGATGCTGCTTGCCACCTTCCTCTGAAGTTGGTTTTCCTGGTGACATCTGCATTGGCCAGGAGAGCTGATTGTCCTCAGACTGTCCTTCACTGGATGCTCCTTACAGCCTTCTCTAGGAGCACAACACTGTTTGGATCTCTGTACAAACTTGGTCCTTAAATGATCTTAGATTTTCTTCTACTCGTGTCAGCCATCTTGCCCATTCCCTTCCACTCAGCATCGAGGAAAAGCGGTTACACACACTGGATGCTGATCCAGGGCTTTTGCTTCATTGCTCTGACTCGAACAATGCAACTGCTTTGTTTCTCTCTCCGTTTACAGCCAGGGCCAGCATACTGAGGGTCACCTCATCTTCTAGCAAAGCAGGCTTGAACCTGAATACTCAGTGTGGCAAGTGACCTGACCTGCCTCACTGATTTGGGAGTAACATTTTCATAAATCCTTGTTTATTTTTTTATTCCTCATTTTGATTCTGTGTTTGCTTTCCCACTAAGACCTCCTTTTTAATTTTTTTAAAATATTTTTTTAAATATTTTTTTATCCTCCTCCCCCTGCAGATCTATCTTTTTTTTTTTTTTCCAGACCATTTCCTTTTCTTGCTGCTTACTCCATCGGGGAGGAGAGCCAGGATGAGGTACAAATCTGTTTGTCACTCTTCCCTCCCTTCCATCACTGACCATTTGTCTGTGTGAGAGATGGAAGCGAAGTGTCTCCCCGACCATCCTGGCCTTGGTTTGCTGTCTTTCCTCCTCTCTGCTCTCAGGAATGGCTCTGCAGGAGTCTGAGGCAAGCATGCTAAAAGTAGTCTCGTGGCCTTCTGAAAATAGTGCCACCAGCTGCAGTGGCCACGCTGGTCATTTAAACCCTTAGATCTCCGTTCTTTTCTCAGTGGCACTGTTTCCCACATGGTCACAATTAGTTGGTTGCACAATGAAAGGCCATTTCAAGAGTCTTCATACTTTGTGAGTGTCAACTTCACTGCTGTCTATCAGGATGTGGGAGAAGAAGCTCAAGGTTCTGTTTGTGCATGCAGTGGGAAGCCAAGTTATTAATTTATAGCTCACTGCCTGCTCTGAGATAATTCTAACTCCTAAGCATCCCCTTATACAAGGTGATTCAGAAAGTGTGTTACCATCCTAAACATGTACTAAGAACATCTGCATGCAGAGTTCATATGAAGTATTTAGGATGCTGTGAATTCTCCTCTGTATACAGGCAAGTTCTGACTTGTATCTGCTTTGTGGAGTACGAATTGAGAAATGAAAATTAAGGTAATTTGTCTACACTGGAAAGTTAATTCAGGTTTAAAGTACAATATAATAGAGATCTTTTTAGGCCACTCTCCATATGGCGGAGTGTACTTCAGACTTTATTGGATAGCACAGCTTGCTTCTAGAAAAGATGTCCATACACAGACATAGTCAGGAAACAGCTCAACTAGCATAACTCGAGCCATTTACACAGTGACTCATAAGAAATGTATGGCAAAATGAAGACTGAATCCATCTCTCTAAAGTCTTTGTGCAGCTGCATCAAGATTCTCCTTCCTCCCATCATGTGTTATTAAAACCTTGTACAAGGCATATAACTGCTATTAATTTTGCAGTTTGCACTGTAGCAGTGCTCTGAGTGGAGGCATGTGAGTCTGGCAGGAAGGAAGGGAGCTGTGCTGACAACACTGGGGACAGCAGCGTGCTCTGTACTACGGCTGTGACTCGTGTTTTGCCTCACATGATACTGTAATGAATCAAAACCTACAGTACTTGCAAAGTCAGGATGCTGCTCAGCTGCCCAGCAGACTTTGTCAGTCAGCCTTGAGGTGAGGAAGGTTCAGTCTTCAGTGTCAGCTCAACAGGGAAGTTCCTTTTAAGAGTCCCTTAGACTTTCAGCTCAGTTTGTTCACTGTCTCCCCTGCAGCCTGTGCTCCCAGGCACTCTGTACTAAGCAGTGAACTGTTCTTTGTATTGTGATGTTTTTAGGGACTGGTGACACCCTGTGGGAAATACCAAAGACCAGCCTATTTTCTCATTTCTCATATTCTTTGTGAATCAAAATAATACTAATGAAAAAGAATCTTGGTTCCTTAAAGCTAATATACTCTCATCCCTCAACAAAATTATATTTTTTGTGTCACAAGAAACAGTTCAATATTGTGCAAATGATAGCGATGTTGCAATTAGAGGACTGTGACTTAATTGAGGAACAAGCAACAGGAACAGGTGAGCTCCTGAGACATGAATCAGTGTTTTTGTGCAAATATCCTGAGGATGAAGGGAAAGGACAAAGGAAGAATTATACCCGGGAACTGTGGTATATGTTAGGCACAGTTTGTAAGTAGGTGGTTTTCATAGCAATGTCTGGTCTTCATGGAAATGTTTGTTGCAAAGGCCAACATATATATGCCTATGATTATTTTATGCTAAGCCTTTATTGCAAAATGCAATTACTAAGGGTTTTCAGCGAATCAGTGAATCATTAAGTTTATTATAGGGCTTGTAGAGAGGATTTACCAGATTGTGACTGACACTCAAATGCAGCAGAAGGAAACCAGAAGTCACTTTTCTGTAGTAAAGCCTGAGCCAGATCTGAGGTGCACACATATTTTCCTTGCTGAAGACACATGAGGGTAATGTAGATGCTTTGCATCTAAACCCAAATTTTAGTGTATGAAATCTGAGAGTTTTTGTTACATCAAATATAAGTGTTTCTACTGCATTCATATCAGAGAAGATGTCTTTGTGAATGTTTTTTATCCTTTTTGCCTCTTTTTGTTCTCAAAAAATTAAAAGCGAAAATGGCTTGCGTGTTTGCAAGAGCAAAGTTGTATTTTATACACTGTAGGAACATCTAGAGTTGTGTCCATAATAAAAAAGATTTCTCTCTTAAAGAGAAAGCACACAAATTTAGTTTTATGTAACACACAGTTTGAAGGCGCTTTTAAGGTATGTTTTCCTGACAGTTTGGAAGAACCCAAAGAATGGCTGAAAATCAGCCTCGCCAAAAGGAAAAAAACAAAACAAACAAACAAACAACAAACACAAACAAACAAAAAACCAACAACCCCCTTCAAAAAACGGTTGATTTTCAGATGAATCAGTTCGCTCAACCAGATAGCTGTGTAAGTGATGGGGTGAGAATGTGTGGCTGTAGTAGGCATGAGAAAATAAACCAGTAGCATTTCAGATTGCCATCAGCTTTGATGGCAGGATGAGGGTGTGTTTCACGACTGGCTAAAGCCACATGAGTTCACACTTCCACCAAAATGTATAGTTAAGTTTCCTCTGAGCTCATAATAATACCAGCTAAACTGTACTGTTAAATATTGTAAACTCCTTCTGCTCTGATGTCTCAAATCAAGACAGTTAATCTTGAACTAGTCAATGTATTTTTAAAAATACAAACCTGTTCTTCAGCCCACACAGGGAAATACTGACTTCTGATTCGATAGCAGCCATTTCTTTTTTGTTAACGTCTCCATCTCACTTCCCTGGGCAGTAGTCGCTTTTAAAGGAACCTTCAGCTTATTCCAGTTTGTTTTGTCAATAAATGTGAACTTGTTACATTCAGTGAGAGCTCTTTAAGCACTCATTTAGCACAAAGGAGCAGGTAGAGGTCACAGCGAGGTTACTTCCCTGCTGGTACAACAATCGCTGTGATTTATCTAAACTGGAAGTCTTGTATAGGCTACTACCTAGGTGAAAAGCAGCTATTGGTGACTGTACTAGATGTGGCACAAATCAATACATCTTTCCCATATGCAGAAAGGGAGAAAGATTCAGTCCAAAGCCTGGATTCAGTCCAGCTTCTTCAGCTGAGATGCAATTCCAGTGATGTAAGAGAGCGAAGAACAAACAAAACCTTATTGGTCCTTTTTAATACTGAAGCAAGATAAAGAAAACACTTTGCCAGAGAGTTCCCATAATTATATTCAGAGTTTTGTCAAGTACAATGGGCGCTCCATAGGCTGAGAAACATGGTCACCCTAATATTAGTGAAATTTCCTACATGAAAGATAAGCAAATCTGCACACTAGCATTGATGTCTTTGATTTTCATGTTGTTTTCCTTCCATTTTGAAGCTGTGATTACCTGAGCAGTGCTGAAGGTAATAGAAGAGCTTAGTGTTGAATTCTTACACAATTTAGACAAGAGTTTTGGACAGCAGTGCATTTCAAGTGAAATGTGTTCTTTCCACCAGGTGTTGCCCATTTTCAATTCAAGGGAAAAAAACAGCTCGAGGGAAGAGAAATGAAGTAATAAGAAGGTAAAGAAGGGTGCAGGAGACAGAACAAGGAAGGTGTGAAATAGGCAAGTGCAAGAATATCAGAAGGGAAAGGTATTTTAGGTGGTAGAGAAGTAGGAGAGGAGGGTGGGGAGTGAGTGGAGAGCTGTCTTTGCTGTAGGCAGCGTGCCGGCTTTTCACCTGCCTGGCTCTGCAGCCCTCCAGTTAACCTGCCAGTTACCAGAGGACGTCACTTCTTTCTCCAGTAAGTGCTGCAACATCGTTTTCCTAGTGGTATCGGTTTCAGTGCAGTGGAGCCTTAACTGCTGAGAGAGTGTATTGGCATCACAAGGTTGCAATGACAACCAAGTGCACCACCGCTATTGGTTATCCTAGGGAGCCTGTGCTGGAAGTAAACTTGTCACTTCGTTGTGACAGCCTAGCAGAGAAGACCGTTCATTGACTTGGTTTGAAACAGGCTATCTGTGGATTGTAGGAGGGGAAACTTTGGATGAGATTGTGGAGTTAATGCCAGTTAAAACCTGTGCCTCTTGCAGTGTCATGAATGTGAGAAGTTTGTCAAACCCTCATCCTTTGGCTGTGTTATCCACAAACATTGTCGCTTGCTCTCAATTAGGAACTTGGATATATGTAGCTGTGTGAATGGCTTGATCTTGTTTTCTCACTTAGCGATTACGCTTGAGCATTATATGGCTCAGGCATGTACACACTGCTGACAGCACAAGGTCTGTTTCTTCAGTCTTTAAGACTAACTTTGAAGGCAGTTAATTCTTGTGTCTTGCAAGAAGCCTATTGATGTGATCATAGTTAGTCTATCTGTGTGCTGTAAAGACTAAACTTGGGATTAAATAGTTAAATTAATACTTTCTGAATATCTCCATGCCCCTGCTGAACAGATCATATAACTCTTCATGTTAGTTTGTATGGTATTGCATGGCTGAACTTACAGTGGCCCAGCTTAGAGAACAGGCATACCTGATAAAAGCAGGTCTAACATTCTTTGGAGTCTCCACAGAAGCTCTCTCAAGGCAGAAATCTTTAAAGATTTTGTTGGACTTTCCAGTTCATCAGAACTGACATTGTTCTGGGAGGACATAATTACCTGTTTTACTGGAAGGGAATAGGCAAATTGCCACAAAGCTAAGGTACGACTCTTAAACAAAAATTTAGCTATGCAACACCACTTGAGATGTGGGCAAGATTTCCTTAAAGCACTCAGAAAAGCGTATTAATGTTTTAAACTGACTTCTCAATGCTAGAGGAACAGCTTGCACTGTAATGGGGCTAAGGGTGGGTGCTTCCAAAGTGCTGGGATGCTTTAGAAAATTAAGAATAATTTTAACTGATAGTGGGGAGTAGCAAAGGATTTATACCTCCCCTGCTAACACCTGTTAATGGAAATAAAGATTCAATGATGTCATAATGTTCACACTAGCACAAAGTGTGATGGTTTTCAGTGCCTCGTCTGTCCATAAAACAAACTGCAGGCTACGCTTTCATTTTGGAAGTGGAAGGAAACCCTTAAGGGCAGGGAGATGGTCCATAAGGGATATTCTGTCATCGGGGCTTCCTGCAATGATAAAACTCTGTTAGGAAATGTCTGTATTGCAGCAGCCATTTTCAGTCAGGATGATGAACCTTGCCTGGTACTAGCAGCAGGTCCCATGTTGCCATCACACCATTTTTTATATTTGTCTGTTCTTTCCTCTTTGATCACGCCAAATGGTTTGTGGAGGTTTTAAACAAAATGGATGTAATAATGAAGAAGGTCCAGATTCTACCATCTGGGCACATTAAATTACCAGTTTGAGAGTTGTCCTAGTGAAATCAGTGAGACCATGTCTAGAGTAAAGCACAAATTATGGCTCAGTAAGGGTTTCAGAGTAACTCTTTACACTTATAGACAAAACAGAATTCTACATTTTTAGGCAAAGTGTAGTTAGATGGTTAACTAGGCAATGTGGGATCTGTGTGACATGACTATTTTTGGAATTGTTGTTAAGTTTGTCACAATACTTGAGACATTTTGGTTTTCATTGCTTTGTGAAGAATAATTTGTAAGTGCTGTGATGGAAAATGCTCTCACACAAGCCCAAGGGATGTGATTCGTAGCATACAATGATTCATATAAACTCACAGGGCTGTCAAACTCATTCAAAGGTTCTGAAGTAACATGCTACATGACCATAAAATTTAGTTTAGTCTTTGTCTCTGTTTTTCTTTTAGTGTGGTGCTTTTTTCTGCCATGTTCAAGTTATTTGGGTTTTTTTTCTGCATATGGTGGGATGATACCAGCATCACCTGCAGTAAATATTCATGCAAAATAAACATTAAAGAAAAATTGCATAGGAAATTAAGTTGATATCATCATATATACCAGAGTCTCAACTGCATGGGAGGAAATGCACATAATCAAATTTGACATATCTTGTGAAATTGTCTTTTAGAACTCAGTTCCTCTTTTGCAGAAAACAAACCAGTTTGGTCTATTTCACACTTAAGGTAACTTTGAAAGGTGAGGTTTAAATAATCACTTTAAAAAATATTGACCATCGTGGTTTTTATTAAACTTTGATGTACAATTATGCATACTTTTTTTTTTTTAATTGGGTTTTGGTATGGGAAAAGTAGACTCTTAGAAAACAACAACATAAAAGCACACTATTTTTAAATTTTAAAAATTTTTTTTTAATGCGCCAAGTCAGTATCCCATATTTTTGAGAGTCCCTTCAGCTTATTTTGTTCTTGAACAGAAAAGCAAATATTGGAAAAGGAATGTAGCACATACATGCTAACTGTTTTTCACCTTGTGCAACAGTTGTATCTCTTATTTTTCTCACCTTAATAAGTGATTTAGACATATTTAACACAGTAAAAATATTGAACTGGTGAGTGCAAAACATTTTAAAAGCTGCTGGCTCCCTGTGGAATGTACAGTCCTAGAAAGCTTGGCCAGCATCAGCAGGTTTCCTTTCTTTTCCCAAGCAAACCCTTTTCCAGTCGGAACAGGGAGTTCTTTAGCAGTCTGTTATCTTGATAATGTAGCACTAATAATAACAGCGAGATACTGGAGGAATCTGGGGAGCTTCAGTGTAGAAAAAATGTTACCAACTGGGAAAAAAATCTCCACTTAATCAGGGAAAATTGGTACACACAAGGTGATTGGAGAAGGACAAGTGGACCTGGAGTCTGTGGTCAGCATGATTGAATCTGCCTCCTGAGCTGCAATCTGTAGATTTTCTGACCTTATTTATGGCAGAATCATTCGGAATTCAGTGGTTTAGAGAACGTTCTCTTCACCATGATCAGTCTGTTAGTACAAGGATTTTGTGTGTTGTCAGTACCCAGCTTGCTTTTCAGCAGCACATTACAGTTGGCTTCTCAAGCAGTCTGGACTTACTGTGGGTTTGAGTAAACAAGAAGTTTTGTAATACTCCTTATTTTTGCATTAGCCATTAATGGTCATAAAAATTGGTAGTTCTGGTTCAGACCCTGGGTGGCAGTTCTGCAAACCATGGTAGATATTTTAGCCTATAAACTAAGCAGCATCTTGGAAACCACCCAGAGCACATGCCAGCAGAGCCACAGAATTCTTGATGAATAACTCCTGTAGCATCAGGTGGAATAAGTACTGTTCCATTTCTTTCACAAAGGACTCTGCTGGCACTTTAGAAATCTTATCATGACATGAAAATACATCTTTTCCCGCATTTTGCAAAATATTTCTCAAGTGATTACATTGACAGAGGAAATTGCCACAAAGAGCCGTGCTCTACATCAGAGGAACATTGGGATATAGTCACCAGAGGGCTATGATGTTATCGGTTACTCCTTTTGCGTCTTTGGGATTAGATCTTGGCCTGTATCCATATCACCATATTCTCCCCTCAGCCACAACATGATATTGCTATTAAGATAATGGGATGAAGGCAAAATAAATCACGGTAGCATTACAGAAGTAAGGCCCATCTTTTAGGCACTTAACTAGACATATAGGGTTTTTACCATGACTGAAATTAAATATACAGCTTTTGGGTTGTTACCAAATTACTAGGAAACAACTATGAATTATTAATGATTCTTTATTTTACCTAAGGTCTTAAAAGTGTCCTAAGATAGCTTTACTTAAAGAATATTGTAGCTAATAGAGAAAACCATTTGTAGATATTTTCATATCACAAGCAGATTTGAAAATTATATTCAAGATATTTTCTATTGAATATATTTCATTATTAGAAAATATTTCCATAATGGAGCTGCACTTTAAAATTGAGAAAATTTCTTCATTCCTTGGAATAGCTTTTGTGTGGCCAAAATTCCAGTCATTACTATGGTATTTGCAAGTATCACGAAGTGCACTTACTGGATTCTCCTTGAACACTGATGGATGGAAGAACCACCCCAAACCTGTGAACTTACTATTAAGCTGTGTTCATTAGACATGCCAGAAATTGAAGCACACACCTAATTCCCATAAGATATCTCCCTTTATAGCACTGGGCTCTGATAAACTTGGCTGTGAATGTAAAAGAGCAGCAGCAGAGAGGTAGGGTTTAGATATTTAGGTTCATAACTAGACTGATTGTATTTTATGGACTCTGCCTTTATGCAGCATAGTACTTCTAGCAGTCTTGAAGGCTGTCATTTGGGCTTGTTGAAAATTAATTAACTTTTCTTCTCACAGATATACACTTTTCTAGAAAGCAGAAATGACTGCCAACAAGAATGCCAGTGTCAACAGCAGAGCTGGAGGGAGTAAAGTGCCTCAGGACACCCTGGATAGGTAAGTGGTGAACTGCAAGCTTTGTGGAGTACGAGAATGATTTGTCTGTGTTTGGGACAAAATCTCTGTTCAAAGGTAAGTGACCTCTGTTCTGACACAGAAAGATCTTTTCTGAGCTGAGAGAAGTTTTTGTAGGGATTGGAGGAACCAAGGTATGAGAAAAGGTCTGCTTCTGGCATATTTCTCTCGAGCCATTGCTGTTTGCTGGCTGGTTGTGATGAAAGCGATGGCAAGGAAGGATTTCTGTGGAAGGCGCTGTGTACGCCTCTGGAGGTTTGGACTAAATTTCTTGGCTATATGACTGTGTGTAAGCTTTTCTACATTGCCAATCTCCAGTTTGTATTTTGTATTGGTTTCTGTCACATTTTTTCTGTTGTATCTGCCTTGATAGGCAGTGGACAGAGACTGCCTCCTGTTGCAGGTCAGGCAGCGAGTGTGAAAGGGCTGAATGTAAAGTACAGGGCTTATCTCTGTTGTTTTCCTTATTTGTCCTCCTTTCTGTAGCATTTAGGTAATTTACAAAGTAGATGAACTTTATTATTCACGGCTAGGAGAAAACTGTAGCCAAGGACACCTTGAGTCCCCAAGCCTGGCAATACTGAGGGAATCAGTCTGTTTAGACTAAACCAGACAACAAAGTGCACTTGCAAATTTGTGCATGTTTACTTGTGGCTAAGAAACACTATCCTGACAAAGTTCCAGCCTATTAAAAGGCTGTGGCATGACTGCATGCAGTGGTGCAGGTGTCTGTAGATAACAGATACCTCTCACTCATGAACTGGTACAGTGAAATGGCAACAAGGGTAGAGTCAGTTATTGCTCCCTTGCCCTTCAGTTTACACTGATCAAAGGCTGTGTTTTGAGGACAAGAACTTTTCTTTGGGCAACTCTGCTTTGAAATATTGCTTTTGTATGCAGGTAAACAACTCAACAGCTGCCAACAAGTTCGCATATCCATGTTAGAAGGAGTCTAGTTCTCAGCCACAGCCCTTGGAAAGTAATCCTGACTGATTCAGCCTGTAGCCTTCGCGTAGGACAAGCCCACCAGCTGTTCTCGTTCTGGGACTGACAATTGCAAACCCCTTACTTAAATCTGCAGTCCCACTAGGGCAGCCTCGGTATGCTTTGGCTGGGAAAGTTTAGGCAGCCATTGGATTAAAGAACCTTTATGAATTAACTGTCTGAATACAGGAGCAAAGCTCTAGGCTTTGGATGTCATCTTAGTGAGGTGAGCAGAAAGCCATCCAAACTGTGCAGGGTCTCTCTTCAAATGCATGGTGTCTGTTGACATATCTCTCTGTCCTTGCTGTAGCGTTTTGTCCAGCTCTCCAGGGGATTCTCCCATGGGTACATTGTCCTCTTGTGTTTTGAGGGGCTGTTTTACACTACCTTACATAATAACATGCCAGTGTCTTCATTTTTCTTGTGGTTTGACTCAAAACAAGACCCCATTATAAGCAAGCACAAGGGAGGAACGTGCACATAACTTGCATTGACCCTATAGAGTCTCCGTACTGTAGTAATGCGTTTATGCGAGGTATTGGACATAGAAACAAGGAAGACGCTCTTTGTCTTACAAAGTCCAACAAGTAACTCTGCGAGGCATTAAGTAGGCTGCGGTAAAATGGGTCTGTGCCCAGAAACGAATGTTGTAGAGGAAAAAAAGCAGTGGAGGTCCCATTTATTTGTTGGACACCTTGAGATAGGAGTGTGGGTTGTGCCAATGTCAATGAAATGCTTCGATTGCTTTGGCCAGGCCAGGTGGCATCTGTTCTGGCCATACCTGACTGAGGGCACCACATCTGAGAAGCTGTGCCAGAGTTGCTCCTAGCTCACAGCAGCACGGTACGTGCACAGGAAGATTTTATTGGGAGAACTTTGCTGTTTCAAATACATTAGTAAAGACTGTGATGCAGGTGAGTAGATCACAGAACTATTGTTTGATTTTATCCACTTGAAAATGAAATGTCAGAGGCAAAATGTTGCTATATTGGCAACTGCCAGGTAGAATAGCTGGCATTAACTGGAGAAGTTAAGACAGAGAAACTGAGGAGAGTTGGCTTTGATCCTAGCAGGGACCTGCAGGTTGACTTGAAAGTGATATTGAATATTGGCTTGGTTTGGCATACCCATTCTTGTGTTCTGAACTTCTCCAAGCACAAACAATGGAAAAGGGAAAACCTGAGATTTTCAGGATGGAAGCAATGGAAGAGATTTTTTTTTGTTGTTCAGTTTATTTCTTTTCTGTTTTTATTTAAAGGAAAACATCTTTTGAATGACACATCTCTGTTTTGCATTTAAACACTCTGGGTTTATTTTATTTTGGTTGTCTTTCCGTATTTCATGCACATATGGCTGCCTCTGCATTTCCGTCTATATCAAATAACTTATTTCTCTGTTTCAGCTCTCTGCCACACCTTCCCACTTATCTACACATTACTGAAGCACAATAATCCCACGCAATTTTCCTGAGTTAGATGAAATGACCTTATCATGATTACCAGGGGATGGGTTGGCCTACAAAGTAGCAGTGAATTAATAATAAAGAGCCTTAGGTAGAACCCTGACCCTAGTCTGGTCTCTGCTAGTGACCCCCTTTGTGGCATTGTCACACCTTTCCCATGTCTAAATCCTTCATTAGGTTGATTTACCTTTCTTCCTCCTGGTGCTGTTCTCCTTTCACTTTTTAAATTGTGCAGTCAACTAAAGAGACAGATAACAGGCATCCGTTCTAGAGTCTTTGATTAGGCATATTGTGCTGTGTTAAAGCTCAACAGGAATGGACTCGATATCCTTGTAAGCTTTCCAGTTTTAGTCTGTTTGGCATCTCAGTACAAAAAAATAAAACCAGTAAATTAATTGGGGCAGGGAGGGCGGCTAGAGGAATTTCTAGAGAGATATTTGTATGTAAATATTAAAACCAGATCCCTAGTGATATCTGGCATCCTCAAGTTGGTTTTCATCCTTCCATCAGTGCAGTCAGATTGGTGCTGGGAACTTGGGTCTAGACTTTAGCAAACTTTGGACCTAATCTTTTGTTTTAAAATCCTTTCCATTCTGACTAGATTAGAAAGTACGGTGAGATACTAAATTATTGGATAATAACTATCAAATAAACTGTCTTTCCCTCTCATCACCATCTGTTTTGATTAGAATTTGTCAGGAAAAGGTTTTGTAAGAACAAGTATAGACCTGAAGCTAAGGGAAATCTTTGAGCTGCACTTGCGTGACAAGGGAGGAGATGAATAAGTTGTCACGCATCAGTTGTCCATCCATTATTTTGCCTTCTGTAATCTTCACCTGTCTTTTTGAAACCCTATAAGAAGATGTTATTTGAGTCAACCATGAGGATTCCTCATTTTATTCAGACTGTAAATCAGTGGAGTAAGTGCTGGCATAATAAAAGTTTAAGGCTTGCAGGATTTATTGCAAACATGTTCAAAGATTCACTTAAACTGAACAGCCATTGTCTCTGTTTAGTATGGGATTTGACTGGAGATGGGGAAATCTGCAAATGGTGCTTTCCCTATAATTTGTGGGAGCAGGTTTTCAGTAAGTACTGGCATAACTGGTGACTAAAACATCTTTTTACTGTTATTTTCTTGACAGTCCTAGTTCTGGTGGCATTTATTGTTGCAAGACTGTTAGGTTGGACTTGATCCTAAAGGTCTTTTCCAATGTAAATGATTCTATGATTCTAAGACACAAGGTGTGTTTCAGTCATATAGTGTCACCATCTGGTTCAACCTTTTGTGATTCCTTATGGGTCAGAAGCAAGGGTCATTAAAGTCTATAGAAGTCTTGCTAATTACTTTGGCGGTGAATCAGACCCTTGTAGATCATGGATTTAAATTTTAATAATAAAAATCTTTGGTGGAAAGGAGGTGCCTACAAGTAAGCATCTATACACCTGCATACTTTCCAAGCATCAAGATTCTTGCAGTGACTAAGACTTGCTTGGTCCTTTCTGGGGTGCGGGTCCACTGGTGTGAGGCACCACAGCCGTTTTTCCACCAGAGCTGTGCTAGTGGCAGTTTAGGAAATGAGGGAGAGGCAGAGAGCAGAGTGAGGATGTTATTTGGGAGGATAACAGTGAATCTTGTCTGAGAAACAGGTTGTGGGCTTCACAGGTTTCTGCTGTGAGCACAGGATGGGAAAATCTGTGGATCTGAAGAAAGTGAAGCAATTTAAATAAAAATCCACACTAAGGCATTCTTTCTGAAGTTATCGGAAGTTCATTCACCACATGTTACAAAAGGCGTTTTTTGTGTGTCTTAGGTGAGACAAACTTCACCGTGCTCCAAATAGGAAAACTGTAGAAAGAAACAAGGGTGGTCGAAAGTATAGAACACTTTCACTACAAGGCAAGAATTAGATTGACTGGGTCTCTTCATCCTGGAAATAAAAGAATTAGGGGGAAAGAAGAAGTAATAGAAGTCTCTGAATTGATATATGGAACAGAGATAGTAGACAGGGAAAAAAAACCTCTTTCCATTTAAGAACTAAGACGAATCAAATGAAAATAGAACACAACAGGTTGAAAATCGGTTGAAAAGAAGGTACTTCTCTGCAGCATGTTTTTAAACTAGGGAACTTACTGCTACAGGATGTTGCAATTGGACAAATTCATGGAAGAAAAGTCTACCAAAGGCGTTTAGCCATGGAAGCAAAATCTGCGAGTCAACAGTGTTAAGCTGGTTAAGTTGCACTGCATGCTCGTCTTGTTCTTACTCTCTTCTCTAGGCACCTGCAAACTGTCACGGCCAGTGACCAAGCCTGGACTGGGAATGCCCTTTTGTTCAGGCCAGGGGGGACACTGATATTGCTTGGAACTAGACTCAATTATAGGAAGTGAACATTAGAGTGTTTGCAAAGGGATTGCTATACTTACGAAATGAGACTTTCTGGCTTTCGGGCAACTTCAAGGACACAACTTTGATCCTTCCTTATGAGTCACTGAGGTGAACGCCAAGGAATAGGAGGTTAGGAAAGCACCTTATATATAGCTGAAAGTGACTTATTAGCAATTCTGGCGGGAAGCATCTCTGTGCAATCTTACTACCTCTTCAACAGGAGATAAAGGAGCCCATACCACGCTTGCAGCTAATGCGTGAGTCTCTTGCATCAAATGACTACTTGGTTTGATTGCACCATACTTAAGAGGATCAGTGGAACTCTGAGGAGACCTTAAGAGAACAGAAAAAAGAAAAGGCGTAGCAGTCAAGGAAAAGGCATAGTGGTGTTTGTAGCTCTCTCCCCACAATGTGGCTTGCTTTCCCTTAGCAAATGGTTTGAATTGATCTGGAGTCCGTGTTTTATGCTGAAACTTTAGTCGAATTAATGAATTAATTTATAAAGTATTTGTCCTCATCTTGTGTTTGCTCCAGTGCAAAGTTAAATGTAGAAATGAAACTATGAGCTCTGACTTAAAATCACCTCAACATTACACCATATTAAAATGTGCCTATAGTTATGTCTATGAGGTCATGCTCTACTTAACAAAATATACTGAAAAAAATACTGAACAAAACAGTTACATATTAGTGTATCATTATCTTAAAATTGTAACTTAGTTTGAGATACTAGATGTGACAAGCAACATTCTAGACCTGAAAAAGATTTAGAGTAAGCCTGGCTACACAACTGCTGTAAATCACTCCTAGTGCTTTCACCTCTGGCTAGTATGCTGTGTCTTAACTTGGGTTCTCAATGTGTTTTGTACACTTAACTTGAGCCTTCTCACCTGCTGCAGTTACTACTGGAGTACAGGAAGTGTTTGTTTTAGAGGAGCCCATTGATTTACAGTTTTTTATCTGAGGGTATTGCATGAGGCTTAAGCAATTTCAGAATTTGGATATACAGCCTTCTTCCAATGTATTTGTCAGTAATTGTTATCATTTTCCTTTACCTCCATCATTTCACGTGGTGCACGCTGTGTCTGACATGCGAGTCCCACCTTGTGAGCTGGATGCAGAGCTGAAAATAGTAGAGCTGTGCTCCTGCCAGGCAGTGTTGCCCTGATACAGGCCATGGTGGAATGAGAAACAGAATAAATATTTTAAGACACATTTTTACTATAGGATAGGATTTTAAAATAAATTACCTAATTAAAAATATTTAAAAATATGAACAGTATCCCTTTGCTGCAAGCACAGAATATATCCCTGCAACAGGGGTACTTAAACAATGATTTGATATACTTTCTCAATTAATAGCTTTTGGCTAAATTTCTGTTAATCTGGAAAAAAAAATTAAACACATTAATATGTATTTTTGTAAATGGAGTACTTAATGTAGACAATACTAGGAAGATATTTTGATTAATTAAGCAATACATGCACTTTACCAGATATCTCAGAATAATATAATAAGTTATTATCAATTTCTTGAAAAGCAAGTAAAGGTGATTGTCTTCTAACTTCTTACAGAACAGTGCAAAGTCTATCCTATATAAAGCACATTTAAAATGTGTGCATATGAGTTTCACAAATCAAGACTTAGAAGAGAGCTTTTGAAAGCTTAAGCACATTTGTGTATCATTTACAGTGAACAAAAATCAAGTTTGCTGTGAGCAAGTATTTTACTAGTGTGATAACTTTAGCAGGATATATAGAGAGACTGCTATGATGAGCTAGAACCAATATCTTTTTAGTTTTATGTCTCTGGGCTTGACTTAGGAAGACAGCCAAAGCAGAAACTGATCCTGGTTCCAGTTGTGCAAAAGGACTATTGCGTCTGAGGAAAACTATGTCACCAGAATCATGTGAACTTCGGTGTGGGTTGGATTTTGTGATGTGGGCTGTCGTCTTTCCACCCAGTGTGCACAGGAAAGGGATCGTACTCAGGGGGTTGGAGAATGTTCTCCAGCTGAGCAGTCATAATTTAATGACACAATAAACTGAGGGTGCTGATGTCAATCGGTTGTATAGCAAGGCATCAGAAATTTGAGCTAGCAAAGGATTCCATCTGCAAATTTCTGCGAGCATGGAGTTACAGGTTGTTAAGTTCCTAGCCTAATAACATTCATAAAACTTCTCCTTTCTACATACTTTTAGCTGAGCCTTTGAATGCTTGTTCAAACTGAAATCTGATTTCTGAGTTGCATCTTTTTCCTTGCCTGGGAAGAACTGAGCTGAGTACCCACAAACCTCTAAATACAGGCTTTGGTTTTTATCTCCCAGCAGTGTGTGAGCCCATTCCTGCTGTCACTGACAATTTGTCAGCCCCATTATTCCAACACATACTGGGATATGTTTGCACTGGCTTTGTGGCCCACGCCTTCTTCAGAATTTAAGTTAATTGGACAGAATTTTAATTGGCAAGAGATAGCTTACCTCCAGTGAAGGCAATGGAGATGCACCACATAAACCAAATTATTAGCTGGACTAATATAACTCTAGAGGTACCTAAGGAGTGTTTCAGCTGAATCATTTATAATTCTTTAAATATCAAATTAAAAATTGACTTATGTTTCCTAACTAAGCATGCCTGTGGGGTAGTGTTATGTCCAGCTTTATCATGAGTCCAGGATTATTCGCTGTTGTTAATTGTAGGTAAAATCACAGTTGGAAGTTCAAAGGGAAGGCTCCTCAGGCTGATGCATTCACCTGCTGCTGGCTAAACCAGAGGCCAGAGCTGGACCTGCTTGCACAGGGCCTCAGCTTCTGTGTAGCCATCATCAGCCAGGCAGAGGAGAGGCCAGATGCTCCCCTTCTGGAACAATGGCTCTTGGCACATGCTCTGTGCTTGTTGCTTTCTTTTTGGGGTTACAGAGGGCTGCAGGAGGTGCGAGGCTGTGGAGGACTGACTGGCGGTGTTAGCAAAGCCAGCAGAGTCCTGGAGAAGTGCTCCACCTTGATTCTTTTGTTTGGGAACCTGGTAAATAATCACTGCATTTGTGTAAGCAAACACAACCTCTCTTGTTTGTTTTAACAGCAGCGGTCTTCTGCTGTTCTGCATGAGAGAACACAGCAAAGCTGGGCTATGGTAGGAGAAATATTGCTTGGGTTGGTTACTAGGAGAGGTATTGTTTTGGGTTGGTTACCTGTCCCCATCATACGTGCATGTCTGTGCTCGGCTGCTTCATGTGCCCATCCAGTTCTTGTGTTTTATCACTGCAAGTCTTAGTTAAAGGAAGATTTAATGTCTGTGTTTCAGCCTTAAAAAACTGAGATGTGCGATCACTTCCAAAGTCAGTCCTAGTCAAGCCAAATTAGTTCAGTTTTACGGCAAATTTATTTATTCATTTAAAAGTGAAATTAATTATTGGCCCACATTAATAAACCCAGCTGAAATACTTTGTTTCCTTTGAAGAAAGGATTACGTGGTTGTGGCCTGGGCAGAAGACTAGAAATATTTTGCTTTTGGAGTTGAGACCTTCAGAATTCTTAACTAAAAGAATGTGCAGATGTGTGCAGCGTTGGGGTTAAGCAGCGCTGCACTGCTGTCAGTGCTGCAGTGCAGGTGGCAGTGGCAGTTGTTTGCTCTGCTGGCTTGTCCTGGGAGTGCTCTATTCCTTTCCCTTTCCACAGGAAATTTTTCATTTCAATGGTGGTCTCATGTCAGGAGAAAAACCTGTCTGTATAGGGAGAAGTATTGTCTTCAGAGAGGCAATGCCTGTGCAGTACTTTCTTCTCATTTAGAGAGATGCAGCTGTAGTGCCTTTTGCTTGCTGTTACCTGATATGTAACAATATGATTTTAACTTAATTCGTATAATTTCAATCCTTCTGCTATTGTAGCTCTCCACCCCTAATAAAAGAAAAAACCCAACCTCTTCAGCTCTGTGTTAACCTGTAGACAACCATTGAAACTTATTGCCGGGTCATTCATCCAGATGTGGTCCAGTCTGCCTACATTGACAAATGAGTTATCTCATGACTAATGCGAAAGAGCTGTCTGTGTTCCCGTCCAGGCTGCGTGCCTCGAGGGACAGATAAGGCAGCTCCATGCAGAGCAGTTCCCTCGCTGTTACTGCGACAGAGCATGGTGAGAGCGAGCACTCTGCATCCACCACGCTGGAGCCCTGATCCTACTGCAAGAAAAATATTAATAGTAGGATAAACAAAATGTTTGTATTTTTATTTATGTTTTTCATGTAAATATAAATTTAAAGACTACAATACTTATTACGTGTCCTGACTTTTCTGAATTGAGAGGGTTGTGAAGAAAGCAATAACTTGGAAATCAAAGGATGCATCTCCAACTCACTGTATTTCTCTAAAACAGTGAGGTTTTGGTCTTAATTTCAAACTCTAATGAATACAGTTTTCCCACTGATCATTATGTGTGATTGCCATTGTCTTAGCACAGTTATGATAAAATATTCTTTCATCTCTTTCTTTGCTAACTATATGGACAGTGTTGCTGTGAGTGGTAGAAAGCTGCCTCTGCGTTTTTTGGATGGCTGCATTTCAGTTACAGGTGAAAGGCTCTCTCTGGGCCCTAGAGTTAGTCGCATGGTTTAAAGAAGTCTCCATAACACATTGTCTATT
The DNA here is from genome assembly GCF_036013445.1 of Caloenas nicobarica. Taxonomy (NCBI): domain Eukaryota; kingdom Metazoa; phylum Chordata; class Aves; order Columbiformes; family Columbidae; genus Caloenas; species Caloenas nicobarica. The sequence continues at coordinate 56,659,594 of NC_088249.1, read as the reverse complement.
AGTATAGCTATCCTGTTCTTCACAGTTGGATAAAATTTTCTGCGTGGATGATGTTCCCATCTATGCTTACTGGAAAGTTTAGTGGGATGCTTGATTGCCAGTTCAATCTGTGTTATAATGATATGCTGTGGGAAAAAATGCTGGTGTGTTTGCTGCTGCCTCGGCTGTGTGCTGACATGCTTCCCAAACCACCCAGGGTGGTGTGTCTGCATGAAAACCTTTCTCTGGAGGAGACACACGGGTGTAGATGCAGAAAACGGTGACAGAGAAGGCAGCGGGTCTAGGAGTGGTTGACGGTTTTGCACAACTTTAAGGAGATTTGTGTGTGGTTTGGTAGGTTAGTGGTTGCCATTTCATGCATATTGGGGTGTATACGTTCCTGTTTTCAAGGCACTCTGGCAGGGGAGGGGTGAGACTCTTGGAAAGGAGAATGAGCTACATATGCCTAAAGCAAGGAGTCAAGTCTTCATTATATACATCTTAAAACAAAAGCTTCTTTTACTCAGTCAGTTGTGGAGTAGCCTAGGCTAAAACAGTTCCCAGTTTTCCCAGTCAGAGCAGCCCCCGGGGACTTTGTTAGAGCACCAAGAGGCCAGTGGCATGAGTCCAGCTGATGTCCCTGCCTCACCAGGCAGCAGATGAGGCAGGGCCGGGGCCGCTGGCCTTCGCTGCAGGAGAGAGCTTCTGGCAGCTGAGCCTGGCTTAAGGCAACAAGGAGCTCCGCACTGAACTGCTCAGGTGGATTTTCCTGCCAAAAGTATTTGTCTGCCGCTCAGAGATACTAGTGAGAATCTTTTAAGCTCTTTATGAATTTGTGAAACGAATGCCATAGAAAATCTTTTATTACTTTAAAAAAGAATCAAGTTTTAATATTTTGACAGTGAGCTTGAGAACAGGAAGAACAGTGATTCAGTAAAATTCTGCTAAGAGTAAGTAATATGCTCAGTTATTTGGGCCATGATGAGACTCAACAAAACACAAAAAAACAACCAGTCAAAAACTAAACCATTGAGGCTTAGAAAACTATACAAATAAACTTCAGCAAAACAACTGTGAAAACCAAGTAACTGATGTGGGTTCTGTTGGCAAGTATTGTAGTCCTTTAAAAGCAGAAACAACTTGAGCTGTGCAGCTGACAAATTTTCAGCAGGTCGGTTTCCAGGAGCACAAAGTTATATTTGGTTCGGAAAGGAATAAAAGCTGTTATTTACCCTGTGAGGTTGGAAGTGTGTTTGGGACATAAAGCTCAGGCAGCTCCATTCTGAACTGGGCCATGGAAGGTGGGGGGACGCCTACTGTCATCAGGAACAGAGACATCAGCAATGGGAACAAGTCAAAACACTGATTCAAATGACCCTGAAACTGGGCAGAGCTTGAATACAGGCGTTGACTGTATTACTGTCCTTTATCTGGGTACGTGCCATCCGTGGGCTGCTGATTTCTGATGGTCTGGGGCGTGATGTTCCCCTCCCTGGCCCTGCTCAGCAGTGACCTCAGGGCGATGGATCAGAGGTCTTGAAATCTCTTTAGCAGGGTTGCAGAAGTATTCTTATAAGCACAGTGGTCTGGAGACATCAGAGAAGAATGGTTTGTAAGACAAGGTAACAGCTTCTAATTAGATCAAGAGACAGAACTGAAGAAATGGAGCTGCTTTTGCAAACATCCTTTGGGCTTCCTCAAACAGTTGAATATGGGACTTGGGGACTTTTGGTATTCCATTTCAGTCGTTGGCTATTTTGTTTCACTTTAAATTTAGGTATTTGTTCAGAAAGAAGCATTACTTACTTTATATGCACTTGTCATTCAAGCAAAACACTTTTTCTTAGACAGAAATTGTGTTAATATATCCTTCCCATTTGCACAGGTTTTTAAGAAATGAAAACCCAACCTCCTAACATTTTGATTGCATTTTGCTTCATACAGCTTCAGATCAATTTTGCTTTGTTATTACTTAGAGGCTGCAGAAATGTACCCTGGCAAGTTACTTCCCATTGTAATTTAATTGTCATGGCAGTTTGAATGCTTTATGCTTTTCTATGCAGCAAATCATACATCCTCATTAAAATTACCTTTTCTCTTCTATTAAGGTTTATATTTGCTAAAAACACTGGATGCTAACTAAAAATTGAAAAGTAACAAGTCTTTTAAAAAGAAGAGTTGCAGTTGACAGGTTAGACTAAAAGTGGCATGTTTTAATGCAACTGTGTCCTGTTCCAGTACAAAGACTACTTAGACTAACACTGCAATCTTAATTTGTTTAATTACTGTATTTATATTAGCATACTCAGTAGTACTAAGACCTGAACTAAACTGTTATAAATTTTTGCAGAAAATAATTACAGCAGCATGGTTTTGGAAATGTTTCTGATATCTTTCTTGTGCTTTTACTGTACTGAGATATAGTGAATAAAAACAAATAGTAAGATACTTGCCAAAACACTTACGAGAGTCCTTCTCGATGTAGTGTCAGAAAATCAGAGCAGGAGTCTTATGTGAGTTTGGTTTTTTTGGTGGTGATAAGAAGTGAGACAGAAGTCCACAGGGGATATAGCGTAATAGTCATGTGCAAAACATATTTACATCGTAATGCCAATATTTCAATTTTTCTGGAGGAAGTCATTCTTAGGAATGAAAATCTATTGCCTTCTGGACCAGAAAAATGCTGGCAATCTCACTGAAAAAGACCAACAAAGGTACAAGTCATGAGCGTTACTAATGGTGTTTCATGTTCTGTGAGTATCTGTCCATTAGGAACTGGTGTAAGAGCCTCAAGTCTTTACACTTGAGCTGTTGAAAAGCTGTCAGTATGAAAGAACAATTTCTGTTCTGTGCTCTAATCAGTCTGGATTTGAATTAGTGGTTTAGAAATGAAAAAGTCTGTGTTCTCTTACCAGTTTCCTGCACTGTTTAGTTGTCCTAGAAAGATATTTTCCATTTAAGCAGAACAGAAAATTAAAAGACATAGCAGAATTTGTAAAGAGTAAGACTGAAAGGAAGATTGAACATAATGAAATAAAGATAAGTGAATGAATTATTGTGCATTTTATCCCTGGTAGGAAAAACCATTTGTCCGGAAAGCCAAAGCAAGAAGTGCATTGATGTAGCATCCTCACAGTGTTTTCACAGACTTTATCCTCTAAATAGCATAATAACTATTCACCAGGTAATATTGTGTACAGAAACTGGGAATTTGCTAAATGCTTCATTCAGTCTCCACACTGAGCATCACCCTTACATTTGCGCTTGAGGAACATTAACATCAAATGGGATTATGTTTTCTTTCAAGCAGGAAAATGGGAGCTAATGGAAATAAACAGGTGCCATCCATGTTATTACAATATACACATACAAAACCGCCCAAAGTGCCTGGGAGACTTTGAGCAAGAGATGTGTCCACGGGAGCTCTTTGTAGGAGAGCAACGAATCTTGGTTGTTCTGGTGTTGCTGTCAGCACAGAGCAAAGGACCTGCAGAAGCATTCCTGGAGGCTTGAGCTGTGCATAGGACTTTTGGGTCAATCAGCTTTATTCTTTTGCATTAGATGTGGCTTTTTTCAAAACTTTTGTCACAATTCACATAACACACTCTGAGATTATTTCAATTTTGGCCAGCTCCTGTGTATAGAACTTGTTTTCTTCTCTCCTTAGCTGTAGAAAGACAAGGTTAGGATTGCAAACCAAGGCAACTTCTTCAGAGTAGGCTGTCCACAATACTGTGGCGAGTACACCTTTATGGCAAAAAAATAGCAGATAATAGATGGAAATTGTATTTTGCATTTTGCATTCATAGAATAAGCCCATTTTGCATCAGAACTTCTCAGAAGTAATCTTTTTCCAGGTAACAATGTAACTATTTGAACTGTGAAAACAGAATTCATTGTGGTAGCCTTGAAATGCTTTGTGTGTCAAATCCTGCTGGCAAAACTTCAGAAGGTCTTTTTTCAGCTGATGCTCGCAGGCAGGTGGGCTGGTACAGGAGATGCCTGTGGGTTGGGATGGGGTAGTGTTGAGGATGTGCAGGTATGAGTGGTGTGGGTTAATCCTCTTGTTATCACAGCGCAGGTAACTCCAGCTTACTCACAGGGACACTGACCCAGGGAAGCTGCTGCATGGCTGCGCAGCCGCTGAGGCCGTGAGGGACTTGTCAGTACAGAGACCTGAACAAATGCCCAGTAATCGGACTGCTCTGACACGAAACCTCTACCCTGTTGATTTGCTGCTGATTTGGAAAACCACTTTATGTCAACACAGGCAAATAGGGGAGATGGCAGATAGCCTGTGTCTGTTTGGAACTGTTGGCAGAGACCCGAAAGCATTTTAATGTGGATTTTTAACCTCTCCCTTTCCTGCCAAATACTACTGTCACCCATGTGGACTTGAAGATATGTGTTGAGTCTGGCAGGCTTGTTCTCTGTGTCTGTGTGTGTGTGATTTGGTACCTGATACAGCTGCTTTGAGTTTGTTAGCAACAGGCTGCTGGATTGCCTCTGCTCAGAGACTCGGGAATAAATTCTAAACTGTTGCTCCCAGCAACTTTAAAATAAAAACCTAAACAAAAAAAGATTTTTGCCAAGCCATGGGTAACCAGGAGGAAACTTCTGGCTTGCCAGGTTTCTCACACACCTGTCCCTTCAAAGTCAGAGTGTCGGCTTGCAGAGAAAGGCTCTGCTACTGTTAGTTTTGTTAAACATTAATGCCAGTTTCCTCCCTTTAAGCATACAAAGGGACAGAGGTTTGACAAACGCGCTTGGACCGTGTGTCATTTGTTGCTCGAGAAGCGAAGCAGGCAGAGTTCAGGAAGCACGGAGGCTGTGGCAGGACACAAGGGACCGAGAGCAGAACTCCATCTCCATTCTGCATCTTTCCTGGAGGGAAGAGCTGCTGAGTAAGTCTGGGATGGGTAGCTGAAGCAATCGCACTGATGGCTGGTTGGGTGGTTGTCAGAGGCTTGAGAGGAGGCAGCTAAATAAAGCAGGAGTGAGGAGGATGAAGTGCCATGGGACTGAATACTTTAAGATCCTTTCCTATAACCAGTTTTGCAGTAGGTGAGCTTTCTACTCATAGGCTAGAACTCACCACCAGCCTTCTGCTTACTAAAGACAGCGATAGGAGTACCTTTAATTTCCAGAGTTTGCAGCTCTGGTATAGGACAACGGACTTTGTGAGACTAAAACTTGCTTTTACAGCCCTGTTCTTCCTCTCCTGCCCCTACTTCTCTTGTTCTAAGACAGAAGCTAATTTCTCTGCCTGGCTAAATGCATGTTTCTTGTCTAATCTGAGATTCCACTTTTTCATCTTTATTCTTAAAGGTGATTTTAAAGTTATGCAGCAGTATTCATACCCATGTATTCTGCCACTGCTCTCTTTCCCCCTCAGATATACCCCTGGATGACAGTGTGTATGAGGGCCGACACCCTTTTTCTGGCATACTTAGGGTGCATACTTTGGACATACTAAACTAAATTTGGGGTTATTCTACAGAAAGTGTTAGTCCATAGGGAAAGGCCACATTTATACTGAGGCTGAATGTGGTTTACAGTGACTGTGCTTTTCTAAATGCTGGCCAGCTGCTGAGATGGAAACTCAGTGTTAAATGCAGTGCTGCTGGCACACTTTTCTGTGTTGTGTTGGCTTTGATGCCTGGTTTCATGTTTGTGGTGTGGTTTTATTTTATTTTATTAACTTATTTTATTTTATTTTATCTTATTTTATTTTATTTTATCTTATTTTATTTTATCTTATTTTAATATGTTTTCTAAGAAGCTTACTTTCCAGAGTATGAGACAGCTTGAGGTTTTTTTTCCACTGAATAAATAGAAGTCTTATGGGTTTGTGCTTTTCAAGAAAAATCAGAATTGCGGGCCAAACTCTGTGGGGCTCTGAGGGATGTAACTTAGGGTGAGAGTCTGGACTTCAATTTGTTGCTTCAAATATTCATTAGTTGAGAGCCCCTGCAAAGAGTTTGTTGTTAGTTTTTGTAGTCTTTACAGAGCAAATATTTTCACAGCTGATGAGCTTATAAACTTTGCTAGTTGCTTTTTCTTGCTGCCTTATACACAGATGTTGAAATTGCCACATTTGCTCCATAAAATTTTCGTTTTCTTGATGCTTTGCCTGATGCTATCTACGTATCTTCCTGTAGGGACATGATGTTTATTTTTGGCTCTGTTCTGAAAGAAAAGGATGGGTGATAGAAGAAATGTCTACTTGTTTTTAGTCGCTCTAACTTAAAATTTAGTTGCTGTAAATTAAGTAAAACTTGTAGTTCCTTACTACTGTGCAGCATTCCTGTCACATGACAGTGGTAGCAAAATGTTTTCATTCTCAGACTTATAATACATGCAAATTGTCTCATAACATATGAAAAGTAAAAATGTATTGGCCAGCTCCTTATAAAACCTAATAGGCCAGCAGAAGAGTATAAAACTAAATTCACAGTTTTATAAGAAGCCAAGGTCTTGTGAGAGTGAAGTGTTTATAAAACATATATAAATCCCCCAGATATTATCCTGATTCCAAATTTAGGCTTGAGATCCCACAGCTCTTGTAGGTGTGGTGATGAAATGTGGTCTGGGAGGCTCATTTCAGCTGGGTGAGTAATGTACACATTTATGTTACCCTTGATCACGGTGAAGAAAGTGATGGGGAGTGTCTTTCCCTGACCTAACTCTGCTCCCGTTGACAGTTACGGTCAGCAAAAAGCAGAGAGAAGCCAATGTCTGAATCTTTCGGAAAGTTTCTTTTAGATCATGTTTTTGGCTATTGGTGTGTGCAGTGCTTGAGTACTGGCTGATCGTTCTTTTGTTAATATTCGGTGAAACTGAATTAGCGCCAGATGTAGCCTTTGGTCAAGTTAAATTTGGCCTCGTCTGGACTCTTAAGTAAATAAGTATGATAGCAACAAGCACTGCATGTCATAGCTTGGCTTTTTCTTTTTCTTTTCTTTTTTTTTTTAACTTTTTCAGTTTACGTGTGTCTGCCAACAGATTGGGGAATAAACAGGCCAACGATTTTTTTCAAAGCTGTGTTCAAGTAAACAAACCCCCAACAACTCTTGGCCGGCAAAGTCTTTCATATGACTCTCAGTTGTGGGTATACCCTACACATTTCCTTATTTTCCTGGCTTGTTTAGCTAAACAAAGTAGAATGAAGCATACAGTAACCAGTCAGATATAGTAATGTGATTTATTTTTCAGTGCAAATGTTATTTAGACTGAAACTTTGTTTTTCGTAAGTGTGCGTTTGCGCCAGGTTAATGCCTTGAATCTTCCCATAACAATGAGTTTTGTATCAGTTTGCATCTTTTGCAACTTCTCTTTAGTAATTCCTGATTTGTGCTGACATAACTCAGAAGAAAATCAGATGCTGATTCATAGATATTTAAAAACATGAACGAAAAAGGGCCATCGGTGAAACTGAAAAAAATTGCCCTCTTAAATTCAAGCGAAGTGTTCAATTTCTTCTTAATCTGTACACACTTAAGATTTCTTCTTAATCTATGCGCACTGTAACGTGTACCAAGGGTCATGTTTGTCTGTCATAGCTGGAATTTATTTTGCATTCCATAAGGTCAGAGCTACTAGAGCAAATTATCATGATAAGAGAGGCCAGGGTTGTAAACCCTCAAATCCTTCCTCCTTCAGAGGCAGGATGCAACCTCCAAAGATGAAGACGTTGGATACTCAATTAACAGATACAGGATAGACTCTTAAGGTGTATTTTATATTATTTTACCCATAGTTATGTTCTTTTACTCCTCTCACCATAGCATCAGTAAAACTTAGAGTGTATCTGTGAATGTCAGGCGGTGCAGCTGTGGTTTGCTGTACAGGTTTGGATGGGCTCTATATGAGGATATGAGGAATGTCAGCTCACAACTTACAGGTCAGTAGAAGTCATGGTGGGCAGTGGCACCTTCAGAGATGCTGTTTGTATCCTTGATCTGTCCTAATACCAAACCTGTGCTGCAAGTCTGTACCAGTTGTTTCTTCTGAATATATGAAGTATTATGTATCACTTGAGTGTGTATTTCTGGTAATTGAGAAAGCAGCAAATGTCTGTGTGTTTCCTTCCCTCTCCCTTGCTTCAGCACCTCTATGAGTCGTATTTCAGTGATTAACTGGTTCTTCTCTTTTCTGCCTTTTCAGGTGCTGGAAAAAAATCCTGCATCTAATTTTGTTCTTGCAGTTGTTCACATATAAAGGTCATGTGTTTTGAGAATAATACAGTATCAAACAAAAAGCTGTCAGACTGCTTCATCCGTATTATAGAAACGTACAAAAAGTGGCCTTCAGAGGACAAATGGGCATCCTCAGTGTCATGTAACCTGGAGCGTGCTGATTGTGTGCCATTATTTCAGCTTTTTACTTACAGAAGACATGTTTGCAGGAAGTTGAACTGAGTTGCTGAGGTTGTCTTGATGACAGGATGGTACCCACCTACTGGTCAGAGATGAGACAACTCAGAGGCCTGAGCATTCTTTAGACAAAGATTAAAATCAGAATGACTCCCTCTTTTCCTCTGCCTCAGATAGTCCTTATTGCTTGTGAACTACCTTTGCAATACATGAGCTGCAATTGCGTGGCGGTCGGACAGAGCTGGGTCGGACAGACTGTCTTCAGGCAGGACTGATGTTGAGGTTGTTCTGGATTCACAGAGATAATGCAGGAGCTTCCGTCCTGCTCTTCTAGGCTGCCTTCTCACTGTGTTAAATAAACTAGTTCACAAAACCAGAAAATTGGAAAAACGAAAATCTCTACAGAAAGACCTCGCTGGACATTGGGAGCACACTGGGGACCAGAGCTAAGCTGGTGCGTCTGGAAGGAAAACGGGGAGACTGGTAGGAGAGACAAATAATAGAATTTTGTATTTATTCTGAAAGCAGTTTCTCTGAGTGGATGAGATTGAGAATAGTCGTTAAAGATGGGATAGAGTAATGAATTCCTTTTCTTTTTCTGTCTCTATTAGATATTTATTCTTAAGGCTATTTGTTGAGGTTTTGTGTGACCTAGAAGTTGATTTATATGTAAAGCAGGGAAAGTAAGCTTGACTGTAGTCTGGATTAGTGTACAGCCAGGAATCACGACTTTTTGGCTCCCAGCTCAGTTCTTTTCCCTTTGGGTATAGAGTATTTCAGTAAAGTATACAGTGACCTTGTAAGGTTTTCTGACTTGTCAGAGCAGAAAAGGGATGAACCTATTTTACAACAGCTTTTCCAAACATGAATTTCAGACTTGGAGCTTGCCAAACCCAGAATGGCCTCAGAAATTTTAAAAACTAAGCATCACAATTTATAAAAGTAATTTTAACCCTTCCCAAATTGTGTGTGTGTAAGTGTAGAAGACTTGCAAAGCTCTGACAGAATGGTTTCCAAAGAGTTTATTGCTTTGAGATTCCAGGGTAGATAAACAAACATGTTGAAAAATCACCTGTGCTTTGAAAAAGCAAAGCTGAGAGCTTCTATGTGTGCTAGGATTTTGAACAGGCGTGTTTAGACATGCTGCTAAAGAACAAGTTTCAGGGCCTGGCAGTTCTTACAAAAACAAGAGCTTGTGCATTCTGCTTGATTTAAGAAAACACTATCAGTTGATATGTTGCCACTCTCTCTCCAACAAAACCCCAAGATCTTAAGAATGCAGGTGAGATGTAAACATGCTGAACCATTTCCAGAACATAATAAAAATAAGTAACGGTGGAGATATAACAGTGGAAATATCTGTTGCATAAATTATTATTCAGAACATGTTATGGGAAAAGAGTAACTGTGAGGGAGGCTTCCATTTTTCAACTTTGAATCATATTATTTTTTTCAGGAGAAAATGAGAGATGGTCCTGTGAAGCCAGTGCACTGTACTTCAGCAGAAAAGAGAGAAAGGTGCTCTCTGATATTTCAGTTCTTGCTTTTGATATTTTTCCATGTGCAGGCAGCTTCTGATCACTGTGATGGAAGGTACAGCACAGGCTAGTCATTCTCCTGTGCTTTGGGTAGCATCGGTATCCAAACAGAGGGGCTGAAAAAGGCTTAAACATGACATTATTTAAAAACCATCCTGCACTTGCCTAGTAACAGAGCAGAAGACTGCCATAAATCTAGAGCAGCAGGGAATCTAGCCCTCTTAGTCTAGATAATTTCACAATTTCCTGTTATCTTCTTCACCCTTAGAAACTTCTTGGCAAAGGCACGTACCTAGTGCATGTTGCTCGATCACATTTTATTTTATAGTCACTTGTCATTGTCAAATTTTCTTGCTGTCTTTACAGATCCAGTCAAATTCAAGTGTTTAAGATCTGACTCATCAGCTTTGATTTATCTGCCCTTTCTTTGTACAGTTGTGGAGCATAGTTGCCACTTCACGTAATTTACTTTGGCAGAATGACTTCAGAATTTCACTGGTGTAAATCAGACATTTTGCTTCTAAGCCGTAAAAACACAGTTCAACTGCAGTCAGCTGGGTTTTTGTGTACTTCTCTTCATGAACTGACTGCAAAGACACTGAGCTGTGGAGGGGTTTTATACACAGGAATTCACCACAGCGTGCTCCCAAGTGTGTCCCACGATTGTTATCATTGACTCAGTACTTCTCGGAACCCTGGAAACCAGAGCTTTTATAAATGATCTTTCTTTGTTTGTTTCACAGTCCTAATGGCCTATTGTTTTGTAACTAGTTCTGATACTGTCTCAATTTTTATTTAAATGGAAAATATCAAAATTCCCTGGGTAAAAAAAAATTCAGAAGTACAAACAAAAATAATTGGTGTTTGTATTTTTGTTCTATCTTTAAATATTTTGTGATATTAATCCGCCTTGGTTTTATTGCCTCATTCTCTCTAAAAGCTGTGACTTTTCTATCACTAGCATGTGTTCATGAGAGTGAGCCTATTTCAAATAGTCTTATAACGCAAATTCATTTTTCAGTTTGGAAGGTATTTTCTGTCTCGTTTTTGTCACGATCCCAAAGTCAACAACAAAGGGAGGAGGTTACCTGGAATGCAGATTTTTGGGGATTTTGGGCTGTGCTCCTGGTGGGAGCTCAAAAATCATAAAGAGTCTGGTGGAAAAAGGGTTGTTCTGTTGCCACTTACATCACTTTCCAAGCAAGAGGCAAGATATGACAAGTTGTACTGCTTTCTTCATTACTGGTTGAATCAGCTCAAAACCCACCTTAACTACCATATGCCCAGCACTGAGTCTGAAAAGTTCAACTCCTTTACTCACCATAAGCTCTTATTTATTTTTAAGATAATTTAATGTAATTTCTAAGTGTGTACTTGAGTTATGTAGAAAACTACAATGCTGTATGCTATGCCGGAGTACAGGATATATTGTGATAGAAGGGTTTACTTCTAAACAAAATTGGATTTAAATTCAGTAGTGCAGGAGGTCCTTTTTGTCTGGTCTTCCCATAATCTCTAGTTACAAGGAGTAACAATAACATTGATTTTGAAGTCCTTTTCTACACCTGGTACAATTAATACAATGAAAGATTCAACTAATTTTCTTCGTAGTATACAGGGCAGTTGTCCAAGCCTAGATGCTCATTTATATTTGGAAAAAACCCTCAGAACTCAAAGTATCATCAATACATGGGATCCTTTTGGGCCACCGCAGCTAAGCAAAGAAGGCCTTCCATACCACCTATTTTGGTGATGGCTGTATGTTGGACCCTCGTGCTAACCACCTGGTAGCCCAGTCAGACCAGTCTGACTACCTGCATCTGTGCCCTGAGCATTCCCTCTTGCTGCCCCGCAGCGATGCTGTGCTGAGCGCTCTGCAGCAACCACGCTGCTGCCGCTCTGTCCCCACTGGCGAGGACATAGCTGGGGTGAGGGAATGGAAGGGAACAGCACAGTGTCACGAGCAGATGGTGCTGAATCTTTGCTTCTCTGTCCAATGGTTTGTTTCATAACTCGTCTCAAAATGCAACCAAACCACCAACTGGTAGTGTTGGATAGCTAACAGTGGACTTCTCATAGCTCTTTGGAGGAAAGCGCAGAGGAAATTATTCCTAGCTCTTGTACAGAGAGGGGAAGAGGGATTTTTTTTTGAGAAGTGCCCCTCAACATTGCTTCAGTCAAAGTCATTAAGGTTTTTTGGCCTTCTTTGAATTACTCTGCTTTTTTTGCACCTGAAGAGGCACAACTGTAGATTGCTGTACTGCAGATAGTGCCTCTGGTTTTTGTTCGTTTAAAATTATTGATTCGTGACAGGAGCTTTCACAAGTGTGTGTCTGACAGAGGCAGAAAGGTGCTTTTCTGTTTGTTTGCTGGGTGATTTCCTGGCAGCAGTGCCCTTAGGGTGGTGTGAGACTGTTCCGGTTACAAGAAGCTGTCAGTACTGAACCTTTCAAAACTCCAGGTCATAGAAGTAATGACACAGAAACACTAGTTCTAATCAGAGCTGCTGTTGATCCCTCCACATTTTCTCTCCTCTACTTACTATGTCAAATCAAGTAGTTCAATGGAGATGAATACCATAGCAAGCTGTTACATCTGTTCTTGGTAGTGGTTCATCAAAACGTGTGCAGTGCACTTGGCTCCAGTTAACAGGTGAGCAGGGTGTGCTTCCCTGTCACTTTGCCTTGCTCTGGGAAGGATGGATTCCAGTATTCCCACTCGTGCTGACTGACACCAAGTTGGAGCTGCTCCTGACTCCAGCGACCTTTCTGTGCTGCTGAACCGCTCTGTTGCAGTGTGGCCACACGAAGCTCTGCTTTCAGGTGGACATCGTCCTCCCTCTTGCCGAGTTCAAAAAACGCGCATCCTCACATCCTCATTTTTGTTTCTGCATCGTGAGTATTGGGTAGAAGTCAGGTCTGAACCCACGATACAACACATTTTTAGTCTGAATACAAAAATGCAAGTAGAGCTTTTTAATATGGTGAGAAGTTACACTTGTGTGGCAGAAAAAACCCTTTTGAAAATCCAAGGATCCAATAAGTTATATTTTGTACTCTGAGTTTCTTATTTCACTTGCCTTTCAAATATTTGGAAGCTTATACCAATTGAAGATCTGGACATAGATAAAATCATCTGGACACACAATGAAATCCCCAGGATTTAGGGTTTTTTCAGCATTGTTATAAAGATAATTTCAGTTTTTCATCCTGAAGTCTGAACAAATCCATTTTGTTTCCTCAGTAGCCAAAAAGACTAACAAGGTGCCAGAAAGGTATGGGCTTTACTATTCTTTCCAATGGAATATTAACAATAGATGTCTGAATTAGTGCTTCAAATGATAATTTTTGTGCAATCTTTTGCCTGGTAGAGGTTCTTTATTTAAAGAAATGAAGATCATCATTAATCATAAAAAATTTTCTTAACTTGTAGTGTTGTATGAGACAATTTGAAAGTTGGTAGCTGAGCATTTCCTAGCATTCTCTCTTCCAAATTTCCAGAGAATTTTGTAGTTGCATCCTCAGTTACCTGAAATCAGGGCAGCTGCTCTTGCAAGGAGAAATTTCTGTGGCATTTGTTTCAGATTTCTTTAAATATTAGCTAGAGCAACAAGAAGTCTCTAGTCTTGTGTCGCAGGCCCAATCTGCTCAATGCACAAACTAAAACGCTTATGGTCACAGCTGATTCTGACATTATTATCATTACTCTGAAACAGGTTGGGTTGTCCTGACGAAATGACACAAAGCCCTGAGAAAAATCAGGGATAATCAGAAAACCTGAATAAAAATACTAATAAAGCAGTATTTTCCTAGGCAAGTGGGGAAGTCCTGAGGACTAAAACCATCACCGTGTGACTTTGCGTGAGCTCACCAAACATCAGTGTCACTGTGAAATGACAGGATCTCATCAAGAGGAGCCTGGAAAGACCCAGTACCTTTTTGTCAATGCATTTCTTGCTTTTTTTTTTTTTTTTCGGTAAATGGGCTCCTGAGCATGAGTATGTTGAAGTGGGAAATTCCCTGGGCCAGAGAGCCAAAAACTTGTCTTATTATTCTGTCAGTGTTGGTTTTAGCAGGGCAGACGGGATTAGCAAAACTGAGCAGCTTCTGCCAACTTGTCTGTCCTCAGCACAGGATGATCTGTGGAGTCGCTCCCAATGCTTCAGGAGAGCTAAACATGCGCTGTGGAGTCTGAGCTGCTTCGCTCAGAGGTCAGAGCAGGGCAGTGGGAGTCAGGAGTCCTGTAACTCTGTCAAGGCAAGTCGTTTAACCACCGTCCAGTCACCTTTAACACCGGGGCTGAAATGCAGCTTAGTATTGTTATTAGTGTTTATAAAAAATGTGTGGATCATGGATGAAAACTCAATAAATGCACATTCTCATTATTAACCTTACTCTGCCTTCCAAAAGACATATAAAGGCAGCTCTTTGGCTGTCATTCTGACTGCCTCCTGTTGTTGAACACTATCTCATGGAGTTGTGGGAGTCATCTGCACTCTGCCATTCATTTCTCCTCTTTTCTGGAGGTAGTGATTGGCAAAGGAAGCAGGCAGGAGCTGTGTACCTGCTCAGCCGGATCAAAAAGCCAGGCACACTACTTTTGGTACTCATTTTGTATTGCTTACTTTCAGAGTTGTCTCCAAGAACTGAATTCTTCCTCTTCTGCACACAGCCTAATGTCAGCACCCATGTTTTGCAGGTAGGAAAGATTTTTGGCTTTTGGGTAAGGTACAACGTGATGGGTCAGGCATTTTATGGCACCAAGAACCAATCCTTCCCCATCAGTATGGACTTTTAGGACAAGTCAGCCTTGCTAGAGGCCTCATAAAGAGGACAAGAATTCCATGTTTTCATCTTTTTTGCTTTATTATGAGTAGGGCACAAATTATATCAAAACAATGTGGCAAGTGATTCTGTTCTACTCTTGATGTTGATGAGATACAGCTCCACTGTTGTCTATGGGTGTTCATTGGAACTGGTGGAAGGAGATACTTGACTTTATTGGAGAAAACAATATGAATACACACATTGTTATGGAAACTATATATTTGAGAGCAGGCCTGAAGATTTACAGGTTTTGTAAATTAAAGTTTTTTTCTATGTATGGGTGAGTGTCGAGGTTTGATTGCGGGGTGACAATAAAACCGTGGCAGATGTATTGTTAACCCCCTCTCCCCCTCTCTCCCACGTTCGCCCCTCCCTCTCCCCCCTCTCCACTAAGGACAGGCGACTGGGAGGGAAAGAAGGGCAGAGAGAAGAGAGTTGAAAAAATTAAAAATGTTTTACTAATGCTACCAATAAAAGTAGAGAAAATAATACAAAATATACAAAACCAATCTTGAAAGTCCCGGCAACAGCTCCGGCAGGTGTAGGGCCGGCACCCGAAGTCCTGGACTGGACTCTGCAGCCAACCGGAGCTGGATTCAGTCTGTCACTGGGCCTCAGTTCGCAGGGACAACTTGCAAGGTCCTCTCCCAATGTCGGCCATAAGGAAAAGGGACAAGATCCTCGTGATTTCCCACTTTTATATGAAGTATCACATGAATGGGATGGAATATTTAGTTGGTCAGTTTTTGGTCAGCTGTTTCAGTTCACTGCTCTCGCGGAATGTGCATCCATCCTTATCAATGACCTCGCATTCCATTGCTATGTCTACCAAAACATGTATCTAGCTTTCAGGAAAACTGCAGTTAGTAAGAAGACTTTAGCTGACAGAGAAATTCACTAAAAGAGAAACTTGTTTTGAACAAAACCAGGACAGTGAGAAACAGACAAACTGGAGAGAAGAGACTGCATCATAATTTAAAGCTTAATTGTATCTAGGGTTCAAAATCCTACAGAGTGTTGCTGATATCTCTGCCCATGGCAGCAGGGTTGGACTAGATGATCTGTAAAGGTCCCTTCCAACCCAAACCATTCTATGATTCTATGATATTATAAGTTTTCTTCTACTTTGGGTAATTCTGCTGACTTTTTGGAGAGCAACTCACAGCAGCAAAGCTAAGCATGGTCTAGAGGGCTGGAAAACACGTCTCGTATTGTGTCTGCTCCCCTCCCTGTGCAGCAATGAGTCCCACCAGGAAGGCAGTTTCAGGGTCCGTGACCTGTTTACAAGACATTGTGGGCTGCTTGGGGAGTGACTTGCCTCCGAGACTGCAATTCACTGCCGGCTCACCAGCGGTTTGAGAGCTGCACACCTGAGGGTGTGTGGTGGAAGAATACTCCCAGCAGATGGGCAATGGGAACAGCTGATTGCAATGTGATTTGTGAAATGCTGCTATTCTCAAAGAAATGTCATTGCCCAGAGAGAAGGTACCGTTCAAGTGAATTTGTTAAGAAATCTGAATTTGACCCCATCATTTTTATTTATGCTGTTCATACATAATATTTTGAAGGTGTATGTAACAATACGCTTTGTAAGGTGTTGCTTGTATCATGTATGTAGAAAACTTCAATAAAAATGTTTTTCTTTACAATCTTTGTATGGAAGATTGCAAATTATTTAATTATTTGTCCCTGCCCAATAATACTTGTTTTAAAGTCTGTGGAACTGTTGTGCCTTCAAGAGAATATTCTTCTAATGGCAGCAGGTTTCTTGGGTAAGGACCATTTTATTATCCGCTGATTGGCTTTTGGACCTTTTTTTTTTTTCCATTCTGTTACTTGCCACTGTCTTTTAGAGAACGTGTGCCTGAAGTCATACAGACAAAACTTTGCTTCTCTTTCTTGTTTAATTATTCCTATAGCTTCTATCTCGGTTACTTCAGTTTATAGTACAATGCAATGTAAACCAGAATCTTTTTCTTAACTTGTGATATCCCAAGTACTTAATAGCATACACCTCCAGAGGGCCTGTTTCTCTGCAGCCCCAGCCTTGTACAGTGGAAGCGATTAAGACTTTTGTGACTGAATTCGGGGGTTTCAAGATTGAGTCTTTAAGCGCAGTTACCTCACCAGGGACCTGGGATTTAAAAGAATGTCAAATATCTCTAAGAAGAGATGTTGTACAACTTCTGCAGTTTATGCAAATCATGCTTTCCCCCTTTTCCTCTTGTCCTATTGAGTCAACAAACTTTTTTATGACAGTGAAAACAACTTAAAAAATATTTCTTGGAGTGCAAGGAGATGAGGGACTATGCCTACAGTATTTTCTATATAGTGAGTCAAAGGCAAATAAAGGATTGTCAGCATGTCCTTCACCTCTGCTGTCCCATTATTGACTTTACCCCAGTCATTTTGTATTTTATTCTTGCTATTGTCAATATGGATTATCATTTAGAATCTATTAAATAAGTTTTAACATGCTAAAGCATTCCTCCTTGCAGGGTCTGCTCCTATCCCTTGGCTGAATCCTGCCAGTGGATTTAGCCAACACATGACTTTAAAGACTGCAGTGGAGGATCTAGTCTTTATATGTAAAATACGCTTTCACCAGGCAATACCTGTTTCATTGAGAGAAATGTCAGTGCAGCTCTGGAGCCAGGCCTGCACAACATGCAGGAATTAAGAGAATCTGATCTCAAGTCTAAGATAAAGGAGTGTCAAGAATAAAATAAAATTTATGACTTTGTGGTATTAAACTGAAGAGACCGAGAGATGACAGACGGGAGTCATGAAGAACCAGGGCACCCCACCAAGTCTGAGGAGGCTGATTGAGGTTGCATCTTCAGGCATCGTAAGGGTAGTTGGGCCAAAGTAATTCCAGGTGATTCACTACAAACAAGTGTTGCAACAACCAGCCAAAACTATTAACCGCCTGTCACCTACCTTTGATCTACTGAGATCTCTTAAGACACCTATCTGAAGCTACATAGAATCTCAGGAAATTTAACTTTTAGGATGAGAAGAGTATATTCTGACATGCATCTTTTCTGTCCTGAAATTAGGAAGCTTTAAGCAGCTGTTAGTGGAGTATTTTCTATTGTCTTTGGCATGAGATCTCTCTTTTCCTGTGGGCACATTTATTTTTCAGAACAATGAAGAAACAGAAGTCATCAAGCAGTGCAGCTTCTGTTCCAAAGAGACTTGATTGTCACAGGACTCTAAAAAAGACATAAGTTCACTTTTGTGGTAATTTAATCATTGTCCTTTTCTGACCAGAACTTTCCTCTTTTGGGATACTTCCGAGCTTCACTTGCAAAGTATCCACTGCAGGTAACTGGGATGAAATCTGATAATTTGGTTTGGGAATGTGTTTGAAGGAGAAGAAAATACCTCCTTTGTCAAAGCAAATTTGTCAGAAATTGTCCCAGTGCTCTGGACTTTCAGATTAGTGCACAGAACTTGGCACCGGTGCATGTAGGTATTGGCCGACCTTTGGGGAGAAAACCATATAGCAGCAGGGATCTTCTGAATCTTTTCTCCCTTTGCTATAGCAGAGACATTTGCTCCCATAATTTATTTTGGTGAAATAGTTCTTTCGTTTAGATTATGTGTGTACAGGACAGTTTACAAAAAAGCAACTTGTTGTCCACAGTCTTCACAGAACAGAAACTTAAATCTGCATGCAAGGCATTACCTTTGGGTCTTTCTTCTCCCTTCCATGGTATTTGGAACAGAAAGGTTGCTAAGGCAAAATGTTGAAGGAGTCATGATTATTTCTGCTATGGTTTGTATGTATGTATTGTGGCAGATCAGTAAAGCCTCTTTTTTAACATGTTTTTGTCTTAATTTTCTTATTGTTGGCTCATTGGTGATGACCTAACTGATTAATGTGCTGTTTAATTTCCTAGTGTCTTTTTGTTCTTAAGAGTCTTTGCAACAATGTTCAAAATCCCAGTAACAATGCCTGATCTTGCAAACTGTGGCAAAAATTTGTTCTGAGGGTTTTTTCCTGGGTAACACTGAGACCTTTCTGTATAGTTGATATGCTTCAACAGGTACTGTGCGTGAATTAATGTGTTTTTTCAGTCTGTAATATTATCTTGATAAGAAATTCTGTTTGATCAGGAGAATTTAGTCTGTTGGCCACGATATGACACCAAAGACAATACAGGTCTTCCATTTGCTGTTTTATTTAGTTTACTGTATACATCAGGGACTTGAAATGCCGTGGCTAAAATACTGCAGCAGTTGAGCGTGGAGCTACTTTGCTTCAGATGTTATGAATTAAAAACTGACACATTTTAAAATTGGTTTGCTCACTGCAAGCGGTCAGTAAACTGTGCTCCTTGTTGGTCAGTCTTTCCCGTTTTTGTTGCAGTGGGAATCTTCCCCCTGACAATCCCCTCTTCCTGCAGGAGGAATCCTTAATTTGGGAGGCCAGGGAGCTGCACAGCTGGAGGTGGTAGATGCATTTGAAGCAACAGTTTGCTATGAGAACCTCAGCTGTTTTTAAACTTGAGAAACTTGGGAAAGCTGGGAATCAAACAGAGGTGAGAAAACCGGCTTTGGGTATGCTGAATGCTCTGTTCATCAGCTCATCACTGACATCAGTTAATTGCTGCCACCCCTCCACCCCCAATTCTGCGGCTCAATGGTATTCGGTGTCTTCATGATGCTTTGGGGTAGTTTTGTGGTGCGTAGGCATCCTCTGCTCTACCTGCAGCCAGAAGAAATTTGGCAAATAACTCTAGTTTCCCCAAGGACTTGATTTTTTTATTTCTTTCTGCTTCTAGGTGTCAGTCAGCCTCTCCACCGCCTCTTTTGTCCCTGCGAAGAAGCCCAGCCTACCCCCTCAGCGACAGCGAGGACTCTTGCCGCTCCACCCGGCTCACCAAAGCCTCCAGCTCCAGGTCGCGCCTCAAGGACTGGAGCAACCGCACATCTACGCTGCGAAGCACCTCCACAAGCCCGTCAGACACCGAGTCCCCGAGCCACCCTCTCAAAGCCCTCAGTGTGGGAGCTTTGGACAAAAGACTGTCTGTATTCAAGGCCGAGGACCAAAAGGAGAGTCCAAAGGACGCTCAAGATGGGGACACGATAGGGAGCCATCCACTCGCCCGGAGCACTCTGTCCTTGGGCACCGCTGCCAACTTGAGGAACCTCTCCCTCAGCCGGGCGAGTGTCCGCTCCCAGGCACTGGACATCAGGCAGAAGATCACAGAATGGGAGTGTCGCCGGGAGCTGTCCCCCAGGCTGAGCGCGTGTGCGGACAAGAGGGACGCTGGGGAGAGGTCGGGCAGTGAGAGCTGCCCCAGTGTGCTGACCTCTCCTTGCAGCGAGAAGACTTTCGACTTCAAAGGGCTCAGAAGAATGAGCCGAACGTTTTCCGAGTGCTCTTACCCGGAAACGGAGGAGGAGGAACTGCTGGATTCCTGCCATCGGTTCGAAAAGAGACCAGGCAGGAGCGAGCCTCCTGCTGCTGCTTTCCTCAAGGGCCACGTGAGGAAAGAGTCCTCTGCCGTGCTCAACAGAATACAGAAGATCGAGCAGGCACTGAAAGAGCAGCCCGGCAGAGGCCTCCCCCAGTTACCAAGTAGCTGTTACAGTGTTGATAAAGGGAGGAAAAAGTCTGTGACTCTGACTACTGTAGAAGGACTGAGTGAAACCCTAAGCGATGGCAAAGGAGGGAGTGTTATTTTGGGGAGTGAACCAGAAACACCTACTGAGGCTGAGAAAAGCAGTAAGACAAAACAGGGGGTTACTGCAAACTCATCTTGCCCTAAACTTCTCCTTGAAAGCCCAGCTAACACTGCGGTGAATCCTGTCCCCAAGCCCAAACGCACCTTTGAATATGAAGCAGACAAAAACCACAAAAGTAAACCAAGCAATGGTCTACCTCCATCTCCTACAGCTGCTGCTCCTCCTCCCCTCCCATCCACTCCTGCACCCCCCGTGACCCGCAGGCAGAAGAAAGAGTCGCGCTTTCACAGAAAATCCCAGAATAGGTAAAATTCAAGGAAATGTCTTATTATCGATCTTCTAATAAACAAACATGCTGTATTTTTTTAGTAACAATGTTTTAAATTCTCCCTCTAATGCATTACTTTTGACCTGAGAAATGCTAGGAATTGCGTGCAAGGCAAGTAGTTTTTCTGCTGAACTGCACTGATGGGATGCATTGGTACAATACCTCTACATGGCTACAGTTTGGGAATTCTCCAACCTGCATTCCTTAATTCCTGGAAAGGCTCTAGGCCATGTGTACTAAAGGTTATCTCATTCATTTTGGCACAAATGCCCTTACTTGAGATTTTTAATGGAGCATAATTTCATTATCCTCTTGTAGTAGGACCACAGCTGATCTGTCACAGTCCTGTCTGTTCACTGCAAAACATACCTGCAGAGGCTTTGTGTTTCCAAAGCTTATTACCGTAGCAGTTGTGTCAGTTTTATGCAATGTTGATGATTTTTTTTAATTTAGTGCTTAGAAATGTTGTCTTAAGTTACTATCAATAGCTGTAGAGGATTAATGCTCAGGAAAATTATATTTTAGCACAGAAAGGCCTTTATATGCTTCCTGAATTAATGAAGTGCAGAGTGTATGGCTAGATTTCCCCAGCAGCCTGTGGAGCTTGGCTTGTTTCAACTACATGATTCCCCTGGACTTTTTGGACATGGTACAACTCTGCTCACTGCTTGGAAAACTGTAGCTGGAGTTGTTAGTAAGCATTCAAAGTACAGCATTTTTAACAAGTTCATCTATCTGTGCATGCGTACGATAGACACACACTCTTGGTATTTAGTGATAAGCTTTGCAAGTAACTGCTAAACAGAATCTCAGTGCACACTATCAGTTCAGTATTTGGTGTTTGATGTTAGCTCAATTAATTAAAAGTTTATGTCAGCACAACCTGACCTGAAGTACGCTGAGGCAGGAAAAGGAGAAGAGGAGCCTTCAGATTCTGCTTTTTACTTTCAAGAGACACCTGCTTCTGAAATGGATCAAACAGCTCTTCTGGTGATGTCTGTTGTTTCTCTGAGAGAGGCGAGGGAGAATGCAGAAAGCCAGGCTCTGATTAGCAGTGCTTTTCTTTGTGTTCTGGCAATAATCTCAGTCCAAGAAAGTAAGTCTTGTTTTAAACAAGAGTTTGTGAAATAAAGCTGACCTCATTTTGTTCAGCACAGCATTTCCAATGTACGGAAGACCATAATTTTTGAATGTTCAGCTATAAATGATAACCTTTGTTGAAAAATGAAGGGGCAAGTGGTAAAATGGTCGGTGGGGTGGGTGGTGAATAACAGGAGATAGTTCTTGCACAGAATCACTGTGTGACCTACAGCTAAGTGATCAAAGTCAGTCTCCGAGTACACACACTGAGTTTGAGACCGTACAAGTCCTCTAAGAACCACGGTATTTTGTTACAATGACTTTTGAAGATTAAGTTTTAAAACTTCTTTCAAGAAGGGGTACAATTCATGCTTGCATCGGCTGCTCTGCAGGTTCAGTCTCCCATCGCAGCAGAGTTAGACAACAGGATGGTTCAGCAATGGAGCCTTAGCCCTGGGTGGGGCTAGTAGGTATGAGCCCAAAACAACAGCACTATTTATCAATTTAAGTTGTGATTAGTGGAGTATACGTTGTAGGATTTACAGTGTTAATCATGTATACCAAATGATTCTTGCAAATCAGTTTGACATTGTACAGGGTAGGTTTCCATTTGCCTGTCACACCTTTACCCTACTGTAGTTTGGTGATTTATTTGGACTTACCTCTGATTAATGATAATCTAAATCCAACCTCCTAAAATTGCAGGCTTGCCATCTGACTTCAAGGCTGAGTGGAAATCCTTTATAAAATCTTAACTTTATTGTCTTTGCTACTGTCCTTCCTTTAGTTCCTGTAAGCAGAACTCCAGCATTTACAAAGCACTTGACACCATACCAGTCATCTAAGAATGACAGCATTTTGTTAATATTAGTTATTGAAATCTCAGTCTCTGAACTGTTTGAGAACAGATGTAACTCATTACATCTACAGCTTGTAGCTGTGTGTTTCAGATTGAACATACATGTGGTTTGCACTCCCTGGAATGTCATGAGAATGGATGTGGATATTTATTTTTCTAATATTTTGGTTGAAAACACCAGTTTGTGGTGACTAATTCAACATTATAATAAAATGGAGAAAAAATCATATTTGCCTGCTGGCATAGAGCCAGTCTGTATTCAGAGGACCTCCTGTCCATGGTAGCTCCTGCACTTTAGATCGATGTGAGCTGGACGTTCCCTGGTGGTTGGAGATCCTCTGGCACAGACACAGCACAGGAGAGGAGTGTCATAGGACAGGCTTGGGACACCTGGACCACAGCTGAGTGCCGGTCCACAAAACCACTCCTGTGGTCCTATGCGGTGTCACTGCATCGTGGCATTTCCTTGAAATCTACGAGAGTGGGATATTTAACACCTTTAGAAAGTCTCGTTTCATACACAGGTATGTCTTCAGTGCCTAAGTATCCTTTATAACTGCCAGTAGGTGTGGAGGAGCAGATGTCTGAATCTGAAAACACGGCTTGTTTCTGCCACTATCCTGATGTGCATAACAGGGACCTGACTATTCTTAAGATTACAGAAAGGAGGGAGAGGGATCTCCTAAGCCTGTCCCAGACCCGTAAGTCTGCTCCAGCAGACAAATAGGAGATGCTCTTGTCAAATGCAGTGTCTGTATGATGGGCACTGTACTTCCTAGAGGGACATTCTTGAGTCAATTAACAGGCTGAAGTATGTCTCAGGAGACTCTGCCACTGCCATATGGATGTGCCATCAACATGTGTTTGACTCCAGCTGGGGAGAAGAGGAAAGGGGGTTGATGGCAGGATGATTTACTGTTCATCTGGCGTGGGTATCGATGAGTGAATTCAGGGCATCAGCACAGCCCCTGCAAGCCTTTCAGCCCCTGGGATTCACACTTCTCAGTGCAATTTTCATACCATTTCACCGTCAGCCCTAAATAGATGAAATGAATGCTAGCCCTTGTACAGCTGCAATGCAAACTGTGCACCTCCCAACTTCAGTGTAGATATTGCCTCAGAGAATGAGTGCTGGGCAAACTGGAGAACGGAGTGTGCTTGGGCTCCTCTTTACCCAGAGCTGTTTGGCAGCACTGGGACAGGTGTGGGTGAGAGGCGATTAATCACCTCTCCTTTAAGTACCCAGGTGGGAGACAAGTTTTAGGGATTTATCTGAACCAGTTACCCCTTACCTTCCTGCCAGAAAGCCCAAACCTTCGGGCCCCCAGCCACCAGTCTGGGCTGCTTGCCTACCCTGGAGAGCCTTAACTTCCTCCGTGCTTTGTCCTTTGCTGCCAGGGATTGACACAGGTTGTGCAAAGGAAATGGCTGATTTTCACACCGGTCTGCCTTTGGCATTTGTATGCTGACCTTTATGCAGGAACATATCTGGAGGTTGAAGATGTGTTTTCAAACTCCGGGCTACATCTCCCAGAGCAACTGGAGGAGGAACTCTCCGGAGAAATGTCTTTTTCTTGAGGAGAGATGGCCACATGTTTCTGGGGCCCCTGGCAAGAGCAAAGCGATTTCTATTCTGAGGACTGTGCTGCTAACTTACTCTGTAACCTTTGGAAAATGTCACATACTTTCTTGGTATTTTCTCCCTGTCCACATAATGGGGATAACAATAGTTTCAACCTCATAAAAGTGTCACAGATTGCTATATAAAGAATACTGTGAGTACAGGACTTGAGGTTCTCTAAAAGTTAGTCCTTAAAGCATGATGTGTAATTTTTTTCTTCTGGTCTTTTTTAATATATTTCTTAGTAAACAATGCTCAGCTAAGTATTTGAGTCTTTTTGCATTCTAGTTACTAATTACTTATTGTTTTAAACTTTAGAAAATCCTTTGAGTTTGAGGACGCATCAAGTCTGCAATCCCTGTACCCTTCCTCCCCAACTGAAAATGGGACTCAGAGCCAGCATAAATTTGGATCCAAGAGCACTTTAGAAGAAAACGCCTATGAAGATATTGTAGGTAAGAACCTGTTGCAGTTCATGGGCTCACAGCACAATGTTGAGCAGTTGTGGTCAGACTGTGCGTTGTTGAATATGTGCCCTGTGCAAGAACATTCAGTGCTGTCAGTAAAGATGGACTAAAATGGAGGGTAAATGGTTTTGATGCATCAGTGCAAATGTAACTCTCTGTCTGCATGCAGGAGGTCTTGATTCCTTTGGATTTCTTTGAGCAGTGTTGGAAACAAACTGGTCAGCTTTTTGCCGTGCTTTTCAAGAACCAAATCATTCTTTTTATCAAGGCCTTGGCTTGAAGCCTTGAGCGATGTAGAAGTGTGAAGAACTGAACTTGAGATAGTGTTTACAGAACTATCCAACAGCAAGATTAACCTCACAGGCCTTGTGTGGTCAGCCTGAGCTTTTCAGGACTGCTATGTGGACTGCCCCAAAGCAGTTGTTTGCAGCACCATTCCTTGTCTTCCCTCAGTCCCAGTTGCTGGTTAAAGAAAAATTAATTTCCTTTAGCTATACAGCCATCAGGAATGCACAACAAAAACGCTGTTTTGATTAAGCTTCACAAGAAAAACATGTTTCTTTTGGTCTTAGAAGGAAATGTATGGCCTATGCATACATTCTTTTAACATCAAAAAAGTTATAATTACCAAAAATTGGGCAGCCCTTCAGAGCACAGATTTACCACACAAATGATGAATGTCTGCATTGTTTTTAACTCTTTCAGTGTTGTATTATTACAAGAGATACAAAGGGCACTTCATTTTACTTTGGACAATGAACCTTTATCTACTGAAAACTGGAGGGCAACCAAGATAGTCGGGGCCCTGGAGCACAAGTCCTCTGAAGAGACACTGATAAGCTGGGCTTATTTAGTCTGGTAAAAACAGGACCTGAGGCACTGTAATACTGCTTACAAATGTTTGAAGGGCAAACAAAGATGAGAGAGCAAAACTCTTCATGGTCATATCGATACAGCAAAGAACAGTGGCCACAAATTGCAGCTTGGGGCTCTTTGTCCTTATACCCAAATTCTGTCTCAGGCTTGTCAGCCTCAATGAAAACAGGAATTTACTTTTTCCATTTTCATCTGTACTCTCCCTCTATGCCATTCAAAAAAATGCTTTCAGAACACAAAAAAATGCTGCTGTTCAGTGACTGTTAATAAAAATGAGAGCTTCTGTAGACACTAAAAAGCTGTTTCTGTGGCGAGCATCCTTATGTGATTGTCAGCCTTCTCTACGAACAGTCAGACCACCATGCAATTCACAGTTGAAAATTTATTACGCCTTAATTACAGTGCTTATCCTTTATCAGGACCTGTTAAGATGTAAGGTGGTAATGCTTCTTTTCCTTGCTTTGATTTGTTAAATGTCAAAGTAAAATCTTCAGGACTGGTAAGAAGCTTTCTTCAAATGAGAAGAAATCTTAGATTCAGTAAAACAAAATCTTAATGGGCTCTTCCAACTCAAGGGAACTATAAGACAGCTCCCTGCAGATTATAATTTGGGCATTTTGGCAGGGCAGTGGGAAGAGAATGCAAAATTTCAGATCTGTGGACAAACACAAAACGTCATTGTTTCATACTGCTTTTTAACAACCTCTTTCCAAACACTTCATTCAATACAGGCAGTGTGGGGGGAATACCAAATCAGTATAATTCTTATAAACTGTCAGGCATGATGAAAGACAAGCCAAAATAGTTTGATCTCTGGCTTTAAAGAAACTGTTGTAGTTTTGTGTATCACATCTGCATAATTTATACCAGTAGTGCGAGACTCCAGTCTCTAAGTAGCACTTTTGTACTCATGCAGAGCAGGTGTCTGTAAGAGTGAGTTTGTTTTATAGATTTCCATCTGCTTCGGAGGCATAAAGGACTCTGTCACTGCTGCTTTGGGTTCTCTTTGCAAACAGTTACCTTAAAGGTGGTGGTGGGTTTTTTGTCTATACCTAGTTGAATCTCCTGCCTCCCTAAGTGCTTTTGTAGGTAGTTAAAACATTGTTACTGTAGTAATAAATTCAATATAGTCCCCTCCCACCCTATCCCATGTAAAATTAAGATTTCTAAAGCACACAAGTGTTGAAACACAAGAAAAAAAGGCTATAGATCTTGAGCAACGCTCTGGGTACTCTAGTGTGAGACAGAATCAAAAATAAATGCAGGTTGGAAAGGATTCTAGAGTCAGCTGGTCCGACCTCTGTTCAGAGCAGGGCTACTTTCAAAGTTAGATCAGGTTTCTCAGGGCTACATCTGATTGAGTTTTCAAAATATCTTAGGAGGGTGGTTCCACTGCCTCTCTGTGCAGCTTGCTCCACTGCTTAACTTCCATTGTGAGGAACTTTTTCTTGATATCACCATGAAGGAATTTTTCTTTCTATCCAATCAGAATTCTCCTTGTTGCTATTTGTGACCGTTGCCTTTCATCCTTTCACCGTGCACCTCCAAGAACAGTCTGGCACGATCTTTTCTATAACCCCTTCTAGGTAGTGGAGGACAGCAGTTAGATCCCCGTGACCCCTGACTTCTCTAGGCTAAACCATCCCAGTTCTCTCAGCCTTTTCTCATTTATGTCATATGCTCCAGCACCCAGCCAACTTAGTAGCCTTGTGTAGACTATCTCCAGCCTGTTGATGACTCCCTGGTACTGTGATTACTCCCGATGTGCCCTTGCAAGGGCCAAATAGAGGGGAATTACCACTTCCTGTGACTTGCTGGCCACGTTCTTGCTCGCGCAGGCCAAGGTGTGGTTGACCTTCCTTGCCACAGGCACACTTTGATGCCTTATGTTCAGTTCCTTGCCCACTGGGACCCCAGGCCCTTTCTTTTGCAGAGTTGCTCCCTGGCCAGTCAGCCCTGACATGTACTGTCGCAGGGTTAGTCTGACCCATGTATGAGACCATATTCGTCTCAAACTTCCTCAAGTTCCTGTTGAGCTCTTCCTTCAGCTTGCTGAGGTCCCCCGCGACAGCAGCCCACCTCTCCTGTCTGTCACTGTGTACCGCAGCCTGGTGCCCCTCAGCAGGACATTTCTTCCTCACTGGAAAGTGGAGGAGAGCTGTGGATAAGTTGTGAATTACCTAGCAGAGAGTATCTTCTAAAAAACATATTTAGTATGAGAGATCTACAAGATACTGTGTTGGGGTATGAGTGCTCTCAGACCAGTACAATGATCAAAATACAGCTTCTAAGCATGTGAATGCTAGGATTAGAGTCATTGGTTTTGAGGTTACTACATGTCCTCATCATCTGATGCACATGCATGCTAAGCCTTTGTCTTTCTTCTGGTGTCCTGATGCTGTTTCCTTCTTTATTGGCCAGGACACTGATGAACTGCTGTGGCTAGTTTATATTATTCTGAGATCTGACTTAAAAAAAAAAAAAGTTTTAAGGTACATTGAAACCAAAAATTATTATGCTTTGAAATCCAGTAACATCATGAGCCAAAAGCTTTGTTTAATTTTGTAATATTTGTTTACACTTTAAGAGACAAAGTATCTGCACGTTAAGTTCAAGACAGATATTGGATTGGAACATAATGATCCATTCTGCATTAATCAAGAAGCAGTCAATAAAAGGGTGCACATTCCTAATATTAATCAGAGCTGTATTCCATGTGCAAGGAACCATGTGGACTTCATTCATCCTCTGTACTAGCACTCACAAGAACGTGGCAGTCATAGTAAACTTAACATTGTTTTGCTTTTTGTGGTTTTGAATGAGTCTTTAATCAGACCAAAATTGATGTGGCTTTATGAATCCAATTGGGGAAACCATGCTTGGCTTTGTGCAAATTCAAGAAACTATCATGGTATTAAGAGATGTCTGAGACAGTTGCTTCTGCTCTGTTTGTGGACAACAGAATTTCCTGTCATATGTACCATATGGTTTCAGTTTTCCAGTCTGTTTCCCTAAATGCAATTTAGATATTTGAATATTGTTATTTAACCTCTGGGGTGTCTGAGGCATTTTTCGCCTGACGTCTAGAAGAAAGCACTTGTTATCATCATGAAAAAAAGCTGAATGCATAAAGTGAAGGCAAAGTTAAGGGCACAATATTAAGTTTAACTTAAAATCTAGTAAAACCATGTAAATTATAGTTTGTGTTTGTAAGAGAAATTGTGTTCACAATTCAGAAATTAAATATAGTGGAAAACATCTTTGACAAGGCAAGCCTTCTTACTCTGCAACTCCTCAGAGTGCTGGATACAGTAGAATACGTGGAGATTTCCTCTAAGAAGACACTACAGAGGTGTGTATAAGACACATTGCTCAGCTGGGCTCTGCATGTTGCATCACAGATTGAGAATGTTTAATATGATGTTGCACAACTCCATCTGCTCTGCCAAACAAGAGCCATTTGCTCTTATAGCTGCCTGGCTTTCATGTAAAACTTTTTTTTTTCCCCTAAGAAGAATAAAAGTAATTAAAATGCTTTTCCTCCTTGGAGATCTGTGACTAACAGGTTTTCTTGCTTCTCTGCTGGTTTTGAAGTCATAGGTGGACTATTCAGCACATAGCCCAGGTATATGACTATCAGATTATGCATCTTCTAAAAGGCTTAGCATGTTACTAGTGCAATAAGAACAGTTTGTGTAAGAATGGGTTTATTTCACCCACATAGTGCAGAGAGGTCTTGCCCCAGGAAGGTTCCCATTCTGTCTGACTGGCTCACATGCAAGACTGGTGCCTGCTCACTAAATTGCAATGGCCCAAAGCACTCTCAGAATTCTGTTAGTTAACATGAAAGACTATGCTAATGAATTACCCTCTTTGAGAGTCCCCAGATCATGCTGTGCTTTTCTTTGGGACAGGACTGGCTTGACTTTGTGGCTGAAGCTTTCTGGAGTGGTCACCATACTGGGTTGCAGTGAACAAACCCAATACTCTGTCCATCTTGGCATGTGCCTTGGCATGTGCCTGGAGTTTGGGGTGACAGTAGCCCTTCTTCTGTGTTGTTTGACAGGCTTCATGCTAGGCCTGTTCTCAGGGCATAGATCTGCTGGAATTGCTCCAGGGCTGAAATTGATCTCTTCATCAAATTCCTGTGAGGAGGAACGTAAGTGTCTGCTATGGCCCTGGGGAAGTTTTGGTGTTTCATAGGCAGCAAAGTCCCTAGAAACACAAAGTCTGGGGACATCAGCCAGTTACTTATGGCCAGGCCTGGTCTATGCCAGAAGTTAGGTAGCCTGCCAAAGGCATGGTGGGCATCAGTGCCAAAACTTGTGTTAGAGCTGCTTGGTGGCAGGTCCCAGTGCTATGTAGATCAGTAGGCCATGCATCTCTCCTTTAGCCTTACAGTTGATAGAGTCAGCAGTATGGGGCTCCTTTCTTCATTAAATGCAGGTATCTTTTCAAATGACATTTTAGGACATACTGTGGAAGATGGAGTCCATCAAATATCCACTGGCTGAAGACATGCTCTTCTCAAGGAGACACCAGCAGCTGGAACATGAACCTGGGCAGCTGGAATAGCTGTTAAAGAGGGACAGATAACCTGGGTGAGAGGAAGGATAGTCAGAAGTGCATGGTTTGGGCAACTGGCACTAATTTCTGTGAAAAAAATGGCAGGCAATGCCACAGTTACGCAAAGTTAAAAGTTGAAAAGCTTTTATTTTAAAGCTGCTATTCAGCAGTTGATTTCTCGTTTTAGAAGAGCACAGGACTTTGGATCCAGGGTTTTCATATTGTCCATGGCAGCAGAGGCCAGCTTGAAAGCTTGCCTTGGAACTCAGTTCCATCTTCTCATTTCTCCCTGCCTCCACATCACAGTTTCTCTGTGGTCCAATGGGAAGACTAGAGTCAGTCACAAATTCTTGATGGTTATACAGACTTCTTCCCAGCTCAGAAATAAACATTCAGAGGCAGAGCTTGGGTTCAGGCCCGTCTCTGTCTGTATTTATGTTTGTTGAGAAGTAATTGATGGTACCTGTGAAGCTCTCAGTCAGCAGAGTCAGATTGTTTCACATCGGCTTTAAATAAAAGGCGACAGTTAAATTGTGTGGGAAATCTGTCCAGAGGGGTAAAAGTGAGAAAAGGAAGCAAACAGCAGAACTGAGACAGTCGAAGCTGCCGACAGCTACCGAGTCTGCTTTGACAGCTGGAGCTGAAGCAGTCTACAAAGTAAAGCAATGCCCCAGGAGATACTTCTGTGGGATCTCTAAAACCAGGATGAATTTCTGAACTGGATCTCGCTGGTAGACTCTCATGGGAGCATCTTGCAGTCCGTGGTCTGAGGGGCAGCTGGGCCTCCTGGGGAGGGTTTCTTATGCGTCCTTCTGCTATCTGGACCTGTTCATTGTCACCTTTAGGAGATTTTAAGCCCTTTCAATAGCTAGATACCTCTCTTGACAAACATTTTTTGCACCTTAAGAGTAGTTAGACTGATGATAGCAACTTAATTACTGTGCTTCTGGAGGTATATAATTAACCCTTGTTAAAAATGACACACAAGGTGACTGAAAAGTGAAACAGTGTAGTTATACACAACTGTTTAACTGTTTTCCTCTGTCAATTTGAGTATCTAGCTTCAGTTTGGGGTGAATCGACTTCTTGTTTACTTCTGCACTATAACAGGACAACTAGTCAGAGAGCTGAGTGAAATATAAATAATTCTAAAGCCCCAAACCTGCCAGATTGGTACAAGGCCTAGAAAAATGTGTGTGTGGTGGGTGGGTGGTTGGTTGGTTGGTTTTTTGCTGTGTGTGTGTCTGTGGTTTTGTTTGTTTTGTTGGTTTGGTTGGTTGGGTTTTGTTTGTTTGGTTGGTTTGGTTTGTTTAGTAAAATAATATCCACATAAATCTTGTATACAGGTTTCAGATAATCACTCAGGAAGCAAAATGTCCATCCTTTGGTGTAGTCATCTCTTCTTGATGTTAGTGAGGGCCAGATTGTTGTTGTATTTGACTAAGTACAGTCTTTTTCAGAGAGATGAGAACAGACACATCTGGGTCTCTGAGCTGTTTCCCAATATGTCAGAACTCATAAGAGAAGAGATGGAGCAATATGTCTCAAATTAGCATTATGAAGTGGAGTGTCAGGGCAAGCCAGGTCAGTGGCTGAGCAGCTAAAATAGGCAGGTGTGGACCCACAAGCAAGATCTGGAGTGTGGAGGGAATGTCGCTGGCATAACCTTCCTTGTGGAGCCCAGAACAGTGTGTCATTCCCTTTATCCCTCCTGCTAAGGCACCTCGTCTCTCCTAAACCAGTTAGTTGTTTTGAATTCTGATGTAAATTGGACATAGTGCTTGTCATGTAACAAACGGGATGATTTAGCTGTTTTACTGAATCCTCCACTGTGGGTGCCAAGAGCTGCAGAAATTATGACTGAGGTCCAGTTGGAAGATGTTGCAGTTTGACCTTGCTTTCAAATTAGAACATTTGCAAAGTTCTTCCAGTAAATGTGGAAAAAGGTTAAAATGACAGCAAGCTGATCTTTCCAGTAAAATTCAATCATCACATATCACATTATTGCCTGTCATGCTTTCATATCGTATGATTGTCTGTCACATTATTGTCTCACATCAAAAGGGTTGTACAAACCTGGAAGAATCTGGCATTGCTGGCCTGCTGTGAGCTGAAACAAACTCAGAGATATTGCACCTCTGCCAGCAGTGCTGTGCTAGTTGCTTCTCTGAAAACATGTTGGGTTTTTAGTCAGACCCTTACCAGGAGGTCTCTGGATAGTTGTGACTCAAAGTCAGAGCTAGGGCTGCTACAGAATGATGGTGCAGGTAGTGATCAGGGAAACGTATGTTCTTGTCTTCTTCTACACTCCCAGTCTGCCTCTCCCAGTCTAAAAAGCATGTGAGTTTTTGGAAAGTGTAATAGTGGCAATTTTAATAATAGACACTGTAGGGTAATGGCAGCCAGAGCACATTAAATCTAACAGTATTCATATGGGACTGCCAAAGAAAGACCAAATACTCCAGATATCTGATCCTATTGGTGATCAGCTTGCTGCTTTGTTTCTACATTGGGATGTGTGGATTTCAGTTATTTTTAATAATCATCTCATGCTTTATTTAGATCTCCAGTTTTCTCTGATGAGTCTGTCTCACAGCCATACCATGCGCTACAGCTTCTTTTGACAGTCTCTGTCAGCTTTATCACCTGGTTTTCTAGTCAGTGCTGCAGGTTAGTAAAGAAGAGAGTAAAATGACCATGAGGCTTCTCTCCCAAATCCTAGTTTAAATTCAGAGACTGTATTGAAGTCAGCAGGGTTAGACCTCTGTGACGTGCAAGCAGTTTAGGCATGCTGATGCTGTACTGTGCTAACAGTTGCACATCAGATGTTTTCATGCACATGATTTTGGATTGAGTGTTAAGCGGGTAATTTTGGGGGGTGAAATTTCGTATTCATTTATCAGCCATGCTAATTCTTCTCCATTTAATGCTTCATTGTGTTTACAACTCCAAGCTCTTGCAGTCCCTGTGGAGATAGCAGGGGGCTGAAAGACTCTGCAGTGTTTCTTCTGCTTATTGCAAGGCAAAGCAAAACTGGAAAAGTTCAGAAAGCACAGGCTGTTGCCTACAAACTCTATGGACCAAGGCTCAAAAGGCTGATTGCATTTTAGATTTGTCACTCTGTGTGTTATAGATGCTGTATTACGTCTCTGAGAACATGGTACTGAGCTCATACACTGGGTGGTAGGATGGTCTATAACAGGGGTGTCAAACTCATTTTCACTGGAGGCAATAAATGCAACTACTCCTACATTTATACAGTCCTAAAATTACATTTGGCCCTTTGAAGGCAACCACGAGGCTGATGTGGCCCCCAGTGAAAATGAGTCTGACACCCCTGATCTGTAACTTAGTACTGTTCAGCAATAGCTTTTCAAAGCAGCTATAATGTGTGTTAGCTGTAATTTGATATTGCAATAGTTCCTCTTTCTGCAGATTCCTGGGGTAAATTCCTCAGCTGAGATGCACAGTTGCAGATTCTCTGATGTTGAAAGAGTTCATCTATGTGCTAAGGATCTAAGCTCAGCTACTTTATGAGACTTTGAAGATTTTGTGGTTTTCATCCATTTGATCTGAACATGCTCATAAACATGCCGGTGGCTGAGTTTTCCTCCAGCACTGGCCATGTGAATCTGCATTTGTGCAATTTTATGAACAAAATGAATGAGTAATACTTACGCACCTGGATTCTCACCATTGAGCAGTTCTTTGGACTTAAGTGCCCAAAGATGCCAGAGAGTCGTAAGTCCACACAGTGCATGAATCCTGTGCTGTTCCCTCGTGCAGTGTTTGCACTCCGAGGTTCATTCCCATTGCCTCCTCTTTAACAGCAACAAAAGCAGAATTCCCCAGCCACCCTTTTCTGCTTCCTTCTCCCTTGTCCAGTTGTATTCCATCATAATCTTCTGCAAGGGCTCGTGTGCACCAAATGTGCGTGAGCTGGATGCATTGGGCTATATCTACAACTGCACAGAGGTCAGGAGCAGCGGGCAAAAAAGTAGTTCAAGGATTTGTAGATGCCATCAGAGGGATTATGTATGGAAAGGAGTTGATGTTGTACCTTGTGTCTGTTATAGAAACACTGCAAAACATTGAGGGGATAGGAGCCAGAGGATGAGAGGTTCTTACAGACAGCTCACTTGGGTATTTTCACTTGTCTGATAGTCAGTCCTGATTCTGTCTATCTGGGCCTCTTTTTCTGCTGCTTTATTGCCACTATTTCCAGCTCCTTGCCTTTGGAAGTATGTGCTGCTTTTTCCCAAGTCTCTTCTGGGATGGCAGCTGAAGTTTTCAGCTCCCAGTTCATTATATCGTAAAATACATTCATTGCCCTATATTTTGTGCACATACTCTGGTATGCAGGTCATACACACTTTGCCATTTGAGGTGCTGACTCTGTCTAACTCAGCCATACAGCTCAGGACCCTGGACTTTCTGTGTAGCCAGTGGGGAAGGCAATAGGCTCCAAGCCTGGGCACTTGGCATCACCCTTTGGAGACAGTACCTACTCTGTGAACACTGGCTCCTGATTTAGGCACCCAAGGCACCAGTTGATGACCTCTTTCCCTTACTGTATGGCTGCTGTTCGATCCTTCTCACTTCCAGGCAGTGAAAAGGCAGGAGGCATAATCAGCATTCAGTGAACCACTTCATTCCTCTGATAATTATTTCTCCCATCTAGAAAGAAGTGATGCATTTCCTTGCTTTCTGCCATTTATAGGGAAGTGTCTGCCTGTGTTTTTTTTTCCCCTCTTGGCCTTATTTTCACTCCTTTCTCAGCATGAGGCAGGCTTGCTGAGTCTGCCTGTGCTTCCCGTTCACCACGTGCGAGAGGCTGAGCAGAGGAACATTGTGTGCTGCCCCAGGACTCGGCGGGGCTGACTCGCAGAGCACCACTGAGTGAGGAATTGCAACCACTGGAGGAAACTTATCCATGCTTAAGCTCAAGGCACTACATTCCTTTTCTAAAGATCACTGGTTATTTTATCTTTCTCTTTTTCTTTCCCCCATGGACCAGTCATTAAATTGCCTGTGAAATCTTCTGGAGATGATTGTCATGTAGATAAATGTCCTGAGTTAACTCAGCAGTTTGATACACAGAATTCAAGAGAATGGGAAACTTGAAAAAAATGCTTGTAAAGGGAACTGATCTGGAAGTAGGGATGGAGACTATTTGCCAAAGGCTTGCTCTTCATGTGACCATACGCATTCTGGGAGTCTGATTCAGCTTCCTTTGAAGTCACTGATAGTCTGCTGTTGTCTTGGGTGGCAGTTGGATCAGCCTCACTAAGACAAGCCTGGCCTCTATACTGCATAATGTTTCTCCTTTTGGTTTCCAATAGAGACATCCATATGGAAGGCACAAGGATGTTTCCTTGCGCTTTCGTTGTAAATATGTTTTCTTTTTGCAGCACATCCAAATGAATGCAAAAGCACTGCAGCTTGCAGATTGGGAACATTCCTTGCCTGGGTATTGGGACTGAAGAATTGATGGTGTTGGAGTGAAATGCAGAGATCAAAGCTGCAAACCTCTGGGCCAGCCCAGCTGTATGGAAGATTTCTTCATTTTTGTGCTGCAGCAGCAGTGGCCACTGCCGCAGCTCTTTCCCCAGAGCCTCGCTCCAGTGTGGGACCTGCAGCTGCTGGCGGCCATCAGTTCCCAGGTCTTTCTCCTGTGGAAAGGAGTCACAGTGCAGAGTGGTGGGGTTAAACGCTACTCTAAGGCAGTTCAGGGGACCTTCCCACATCTTTTTAGCTTGCTGGCCTTCTTGAGTTTCTTGTCACTTGTCCCTTCCTACTCTTGGCACCCAGAAACCAGTCTGTCTGGGCTGCCTAGTGCTCTTTTTGCATATCTGGTCTTTTGGTCTCATCCACCCTGGTGAGTATATATACTAAAAAATGGTGGTTGTCTAAGGTTTTAAAATCACTGAAAACCTAGACAAATAAATTATCTCTTTTAGTTCACTGGCTGAACCAAGTGCTGGGTTCAAACACCAGATCAGCAAAACCAGATTGTTTCAGATTGATCAGAATATTTCATTATCAGAGATTTGGTGGGGAAGTTTATTCTTAAAAAAAAAGGAATAGGTCAGGCATATTTGTTCTGAAGGCATAATGTCAAAGTGAAAAGAAAACATGAGATAATTTTTAAGCAAATGAGAAAAAGAAAAGAAACAAGTGTTCTTGAACTGCAAGCCAGTCATCTGAAGAAACTCTCACAGCTCTAGGGAAAGGGTTAAAACCCTGTGGTTTCTCCACTGACCTCCACATTACACTAAAGAGGAATTTGGCCTGAGCTTTCCTTTGGTAGAGAATCTGAGTCAGAAAAGCAGCCTCTGCTCATGGTTCCTTGCTCCTCCCTCTCCTCTCATCCAAGACTTCCCTGGGCCTGTTTCTATACTTAATATTTTAGGTCAACATTAGAAATGCTGAGTTTAACTGGGTTCAAGCAATACTGTTTTACATTGTGTCTCGGAAAGAGAATCACCCTAAAACTTTTAAATGCTTTACATTTCACAAAAGTTTGCTTTTCAACTGAAGGGATTGTTTCTTCTCAGGAGTTCGGATACTATGCAGACTAACGTAATAACATTTGTTCTCACAAGGAAGCATATGTTTAAGCACTGTCTAATGTAGCTGGTTATTTTGAAATCTGTTAATCCATCCTAAAATGCTTACTTGACATATACTTGACTTGGCCTTACAAGAAATTTTATTATGCCAGTACAGTCCAATTAGCTGTAAGCAACAACATTTTGTGAAGTTGACCATTTATGGTTGTTATGATTATCATATCTAGAGCTCTAGAGTTTACAAGTAATAGAATTAGTGTGCAATATCTATTTATTTTTCTTCCTGCAGAAGGAATCAATCAATTCCATAGTCCTCCTAGAACATTTGTAGCTTGAAATATTTGTAGGACTATTTGTTGCTTAAGATTTATCCCACTCATTGCATTAATGAAAAGGTTTTTCTTCTAAGTACCCCGTGCACCTGGGGGTGTTCTTCCTGTGTGGCATGCAGATTGACTATGATGATAGTGCAACCTCTAGAAGCAGATTCTCTCTGGATGATATAATAAGCTGTGATTGCCAATTCAAACATTCTTCAAGAGCAGCAGTTATTCAGGCTTCTAATTAAAACAAAGCTAAAACATTCACTCTTGTGCTTATATTTAACTAGAAATCATTAGGGTGATGCACTACTTAAGCAAAACTGTACTTTTACTTGTATTGTGAATAGATGAACTTGCTAAGCAATAGCTTTTATTGCTGTAATTGATGAATCAAGCAGTCTCACACTTCCAGACTTAACAATAAAGTAGAAAGCACAACCTACTTTTGTCGTCTTTAGTACAACGAAGAAATGCAATATTCTGTCTAGAACCAAAAAAACTGGTAGTCAAACAAACTGGGTATTAATCCAGGCCTTGCTCTCATTGAAAACACCTTGCCTTAGCTGTCATCTCTGTAAAAGCAGTGAATATTTTCTGTAATGGCGTGAATAATAAACCATGCTATATCTTCCTGTCCTCAGTTCTTAATTGATACAGTATGAAGTAAAATCTGAATTTCCTATATTTAATAGCTTGTATTGCAATATATATTGTACCAAACCCATGAGTGTTAGAGTAATCTTTAGATATAACACCAAAAGCAAGTTGGTTCAAAAGCTTTGAACTTCCTGTATGTTTCAAGTTTCTGCAAATTCAAATCTTGAATTTCGGTAGGTTACTCTTTTGGGGATGATTTTCTTTGTAAGACAGTTGGAAAACTGGAAGGACCCTGTGTTTGAAGAACCTGAAGTTCTAAACCAATTGCTGATTATGAACTGTCTGAAGACATGGATTCAAAACATTCATTTTACTGATGCCACTCATTCATCTTCATGCCTCATGGTTCAGTGAGAGGTTTAGTGAATTCAGGAATTTTGAGATGGTGGGTTATTCCACTGGTCCTTAGGCTGCCCAAGGGTAGTGGAACTTACTTAAATCTGGAGTATACATTTTGGTTCCGGTTTTCAAATGCTAAAATTCAAAGATTGCAGTCTGCTTTTTGATGTATTTTTCATGTATGTCTTATTTAGTGGTTAGCTGTTCAAGCCTCTCTATATAACTGGCAAGATGAGTTTCCTTCTGGGAGACATTAATTTTACATAATTTGAAATGAATAGCTGCTTAATTAGAAGGCATGATGTGTTGTAAAGAACACTTTGAGGATGCAGTATGGTTGGGGCAGGAATTCTTCCCTCATCTTCTACATTTTCCATTCTTCTCTCTTGGGACTGCTGAGTTGAAGTGTTTATTCTGTCTTTGCCTTCTCTCAGGGGAAGAGAAAAGTGAAGGTAGCATCAAATAAAAGTTGTCTTATTGTGTGTAAGGGTGGTATGCCGAGAAAAGTTATTTATTGCTATTCATTTCACCCTGTGAGTGGCTGCTATAGATTTACAAAATCTACTGATACACTTTATAAAGTAGTTATGTGCCTTAGCTTTTATATATCAATAAATTTTCCACAGCTGCGGATGCTCAGGAGCACGTCTAGTGAAATCTTTGCATTTTATTTAAAAAAAAAAAAAGGCAGTAAAAAAACCCCAAAGAAACTTGTCGACCTCATAGCCAAGTTCTCTTCCAAATACTTCCAGCTGCAGCTCGAGGGATGAGTCATGCTGAAAGCCGAGAAGCTTTTCTAAAAGCTTTTCACTTGGTTCACATGATTTTTTTTTTTTTTTTTTAACTTTACATTCCTGTCTGTTTTCCTTTTCTTGGGAAAAAAACCAAACCAAAACAAAACATGAAGGCGAGTCACCCAAGGAAAACCCGTATGAGGATGTGGAGCTGAAAGGCCGTCACGCGGGCCGAAAATCCCATCAGCTCTCGGAGAATTCCCTGGATTCCTTGCACAGGATGTGGGCGCCGCAGGACAGGAAATACACATCACCTCCCCAGGTACCAGCTTGAAGCTTACTTAAAACTTCTGCATGAAAATCGGTCGTGGCATAGGAGGAAGAGCAGCCGTACTGAATGAGAAAGGGTGTGTGGAAAAAAAGAGTGCGATCAAATGCATAAGTGGTCTCTGGGAATGCTCTTGGCAGCTGCAGCTCGGCGGCTCAGCGCTGATGGCTCTTTGTGCTGGTCCCTGATGAGTTTGAGCAGAATCCTTCCACCGGTGGTTTGTGAGCTGAATCTGGCCCTAAGTTATTTGTATGACTGCACCTCTCCGTGAATTGCCTCTGTGTTTGCTGCTGGGCTTTTGGTAGGGACAGGAGAGAAAACGTCGGCTGCTTAATCCCCCCATGTATTGTTATGTGAGGCCTGCTGCGACTGTGCTTATGTGAAGTACGTAGTGTGGCATGCTTTATTGTAAAATGGAGGAGGCCAAGAATGCCCTCCTAATAAATAAAAGAATAATAAAATAATCAGAAAAATCTGAGCGTCTGCATTTAACAAGGCTGTGTAAGTTGTGTTTACAGCATCAAGTAAAAGACCAGGAACTCTGCAGACTTTCCATTTTGTGGTGAATTTTCCAAAGCAGTCTGTTTTTTTGTGAACGCTATGAAATGCCAGCTTGCTTTGTTGTTTACGGGATATTTGTGTTCATAAGGAAAAATATAAATTTCATCACATACTGAATTTTGAGATTCAAAATGCCCTTTAAAGGAGCTCTTGTTTTGCACTGAACCAACAGAAAATTTGCAGACAAAGAAAAGGTCACAACAATTTACATTTTTGTCTTGTAAGGAGACCTAAACCAAAACTGAATATATTTTCTTTCACTTATTTTGTGTGCTTTTGAGCATCGCAGTCCAAGAGAAAAAAAAGTGTATCACCAGGTTTCTTATTATGCACCTAACACATCATTTGTAAAACAGGAATGATTTCAGCAAAGCTACTGAAAAGGGAACGAGTGGAAAGTAGTAAACAGGCAGAGTAAGGAGAAACAGAAACCACAGCCATGAAGATAACCTCGTAGTGGAGACATACGATTATGCTTAACAATTATTCTGGGTTGTGTGTGTGTTAACAGGAATTATGTAGCATCTAGAGGATCCAACACGGTGTTCCATTAGAGTGGGAACCATATAGGTCCGTAGTGAGGTACTGTCGTTCTCTGTTTTACACAGGGTGACTAAAGATTAAAATGACTTCAATAAAGTTGCTCAGTAAATAAGTACTCTCTGGTATCTTTGCAGCAGGGCTATCTTTATTCTGGTAGCTTCTTTTTGAAATGCTGCCAGGAGTTTCCTGCCAGGAGTCGGTCCTGCCATAATTGCGCTGTCATTGTGCTGATATATAAAGCGAAGAGACACTAAGAGCAGGTCAGCTGTGGGCCTGGGTAATTCTCCAGTGACCAGAAATAGAAAAGTCTCAATTTCCTGA
This sequence comes from Caloenas nicobarica, assembly GCF_036013445.1. Classification (NCBI taxonomy): domain Eukaryota; kingdom Metazoa; phylum Chordata; class Aves; order Columbiformes; family Columbidae; genus Caloenas; species Caloenas nicobarica. The sequence goes on along the minus strand of NC_088249.1, from coordinate 56,619,004 downwards.
AGAATGTCAGTTTTGGCAACGATTTATCACCCGGTTTTTCCAGCATAGCAACATGGCTGGATTAGCAACATTAGCAACTTTTCCGTCATGGATGATGATAAACAAGATGGAAGAGATCAGGAGGTCAGCAGGCTTGCAACGATCATCACCGAAAAGAATCTCTTTTGTTAAAGTATAGGCTGCTGGAGATTCTCCTGGCATGCTAACCTGTGGTAAGCAGAGACCTCAGAAACAGTGGCTTGTGGTCATTTTGAATCCCACTCTGTCTTCTCCTTTCCCATTTGTTACTTGCAGTTTTTGAAGTCACCAGATATAACAGGAATGTTTTATTGATGACACTGTATTTGTGATGCAAACCCCACACATACAGAAACACCTGCACTTAACCCCAGATAGTATGGCGCTGTGATAGGTGAGCCCTCTGAGAAAAACAAATGGGACATTTATTACTGCAGATTTATAGCTCATAATACTGCTAATAGGATATTAGTGAATGCCAATTGACAGCTCTTTGACATAATAGGACTTTATTCTAGACATACTGGTTAAGCTTCTTACAGTGTTTGTGTTTGGAAGGAGAAGGCAGGACCCGGCCTTGCCAGCCTGCCGATTAACCTTTGTGAGAGCTGGGCAGAGCTGCTTGAAGGGCCGCTCCAAAAGAGCCGCAGTTTTTTAAAGATAGCTGTTACTTGGTGCTTAATCCTGTCAGTGAGCTTTTCCCTTCCCCCTGCAATGAGAACAGTTTTGGGTTTTAAAGGGGATTCTTTGCAAATGCAGGACGAAGCTGTAACCACACCTCTGCATGCTGGGAGATATTAAAACATCTTAACACCCTGGAAATATAGCAAGCTTGATTTTCTACTTTTTTCTCTAGGACAAATAGCAACTTCAATGTAATTGCTCTTGATTTTCACTACCGCAAGTGAAAGAGACAGATCAGGCCCATTGGGTCAGTGTTCCGGTGTCAGCCAAGCCTTCAAGTTAGGTTTGAAGGCTTATAGAGTTGATGTGATGTGGGTGCATGGAAATTCACCAAAGCCAAAAGTATTACTGTTTTGTTTTTTTTTTTTACTTTAAAGTCTTAGATACTGACTCCTGTCTCTTCGTTTTGACCTTGAACCCTCTCTTTGCACGTATCCCACAGAGCAGTGGCTCACCTGGCATGATGTCCTTGTATGGCCACTGCTCACTCACAGAGCTGCCTGTGCACTAAGCGTTGCGGAGAAAGGGAAGAGCTCAAGCTGTTCTTGTTCCTGCAGCTCCCTTCGAAGCCCGGCAGCCAGTCTCTGCGCATCGGGAACTGGTCAGAAAGGAAGAGCCACCGCTTACCACGGCTGCCCAAGAGGCACAGCCACGACGACATGCTGCTGCTGGCTCAGCTTGGCATTCCCTCCTCCCCTTCCAGCCTCAACGAGGACAGCCTGAGCACCGCAAGCGAGCTGCTGTCAACACGGCGGGCCAGGAGGATCCCGAAGGTACTGCCAGTGTGATGAGGCTCATCCTGAGGATAGGTCACCATCCAGCCTTTAGCCAACACTTCAAACTATCCTTCCTAGGCTAGACCCTTCTCCTCTGTTGGAGGGGTTCTGTGAGTTTTTGTTCCAGTCTGCAATTGTTCCTGGCTTTCTATTGTGCCTACAGTGAATTGGTTTCTCTCACTGAGTTTATTTCTCTCTGCAAGCTGAGGTAAAACAGCTTTTGCAAATTGTATTATAGTCCTATGAGTAAAGCTGCTATGGAATGAAATATACTATTCCTGACTCATAAAAACTTTATGAAGATTAATTGCTACATTCTATAAGATGTATAAATGAGGTTCTTAGGGACATGGTTTAATGCTAGATTTAGATTATGGTTGGACTCGTTGATCTTAAGGGTCTCTTCCAACCAAAATGATTCTATGATTCTATATTTATGACTCTTTAGAAGTTAGAATATTCTGCTTAATTACAAATTCTTAGTAATCCCAACCTCTTGTTGAAGGCACTAAACACAAGTTATCTCATTAATATTTTCTATCAACTCAGATTTTTTTGGGCAGACAGTTATTATCTGCATTAGCCCTACTGAGGGAAGTCATAAAGATGATTACCAGGAGTTAAAATTCTAGCTAGTGCTGGCTAAAGGCAGCACTAGTAGCTAACTTCAAAATGCTTTTGTAGATAAGGAAAAGACTGGAGAAAGTAGATACAACACCTCCGAAGTAAGGTAAGTACAGCATGAGTTGGAAGGGAAGGGAGCAGAAGCCCATATGGACCAGATCCTCAGCTGGTACGATGTGGCTTCAAAGCAGCTGGTTCACTCTGTACCTGAAAGGGCTTTAGAAAGTCAGGACCATCTCCTTCTGTGCTTATTTGAACACACTAACATCTCAGTTCAGAGAAGTACTAACACATGTTACTCTTCAAAATGAGAATATGATCTTAGGGTCCATGAAATTTTGGCAAAGTTGGAAATGGCTAATGGATTGCTGCTACTTAGACAATGCAAGTGAAGAGAGAAACAATAGCACAGAGAGAGAGGAATGAGGTGATAGAGAATAACAGCTGTCTTGAATCCTCAGGCTCATTGGGCTTTTATTGCAAATGTCTACAATTTTTGAAAATGGGATTTAGGATTCTGAGTAATTTGGTTTTTTAAATGCATCCATAGCTAAAGGAGTGAGACTCAAAATCAGTGATTCAGACAAATGGGATTCAAAAGAAGGGAGATCAGAAATGCACTTTGAAATAGTAAAGGCTTTAGGGGCTTCAGCTGGTCTGTCATCTATGGACAAATTCTTTGTTTGGATAGATTAATTAAAAGTTTCCTGGCAGAAAAGTGTTTGGTATTAGTGATTCCTCATTTTCTTATTTTGCAGCTTGTCCAAAGAATTAATTCCATCTACAGTGCAAAAAGAGGAAAAAAACGACTGAAGAAACTTTCTATGTCCAATATTGAGACAGCGTCCCTACGAGGTATGACACGAGCATCACAGTTCAGTGAGTCCATTTGAATGTTACAGGATTAAGAAGACTCCCTTCTTTCCTCCACATCTACCCTGGGCTCTACTTTGTTTAGAATTTTCTTCTCCAAGCAATGATAAATTTCTGTCTGCAAGAGGAGAAAATGGGGATGAGCTAAAAATAAACGAAATTCTCAGCATTGTCTCTCCTATTCATCCTATGAACATCTAGAATTAACCAGCTGCTTCTTCAGTTCATTTTTTGAGTAGTTTGCTTTTGTAAGTTTTGTCCAAAATTCACAGTTTTGACCTCGTAATTCACTCATGCTTTTTCCTGGCATGTGAATGTGACTCACATTGCACTTCAGACTGCTTCTGGAAAAGCAGGGACCAAAAGCAAATTCAGGGCATGTTTGTAGCAGGAGTACAATAGAGCTTTAATGCGTGTACACCTCAGAAATGCGTCTTGTCATAAGATTACTTTTGCATGTTACTCTTGCTCAGTTTGGTGAGTTCCGGTGATTGAAAGTGTTACCCAGACAGACAAAGCACATAAGGCTTACTTTGACTTCTCAAGTGCTGCATAACTTTTTTTTTTTTTTTTTTTTTAAAAATAGCCTGAAAAAGAAGTGGAAGGGTTAAAATCCATTTTCCAAATGGCACATTCACCTTTGTAGCATAGCACAGATGGGGATTCACTGCAACCAGTTGCTGTAATGGAGAGTGAATTTTACACTTTCATCAAAACAAAGCTCTTATTCTCAAGCAAAATTGAAGGTTAATCCAAGGAAAACACAATCTAAGGAGTCATTCAAACTGTTTATTTCAAGATATTTTAGAACTGAGGAGAGAGCATGCATGGATCACGAGGCTCAGTGCGAGATATGATTTTTCCCAGTTTCACTACAGTAAACCAAGTTTATGTTTGCTCTGGTTTTGTATTAACTGATCCCTCTATCTCCTCTGCAGATGAGAACAGCGAGAGTGAGAGTGACTCAGATGACAGGTTTAAAGGTAAGGGGTCAGCCTGCAATAATTCTAGTCAGCCACTGTCACAGACCTTATCAATGTACATTCTCCTGCTACTGCACGTTGTTCCTGTCCATGGCCTATATTTTCCTTCCTGTACTATGCTATCGCCATTACTGCAGAGCTCACAAAGCTCCCAGCACAGGAGCATGAATGTGGAAAGCAAGGACAAAATGAGCTCTGAGGATCTAACAAGGATTTGGCAACCGTGTCATATAATGAAGAACAGGACCTTTGATAGATTTGCTTTGTCAGCCTCTTCACAGATGCTGATGTTTTCCAGACTGACTACTGGGTGCAAACTTAGAGGGATGAGATTGGATAAATATGCTGTCTTCTTACTCATATGCGTCTTTAAAAGTTTACTGCTAGCTGCTGTTGGAGGCAAGATTCTGGGTCTGATTCAGCGTAGAAGTTCTTATACTCTTTTTTTATAGGTCTGCAGTCTCCAAATTGTAGAAGTCCCTTTATTGGTACACAGCACCTGCACAAACTCTGCTTGAGTCAGGCCAGTAAATGAGTCCCTCATTTTCAAGAGTCCTGATACAAAAAGAGAACTATAAAAAAGTTGAAGACAGCAACAACAGGCTTTTACTAAAAACCTCTCAAATTCTTAGCAAGTGTGGGGAAAAAAAAAACCAAACCAAACCAAACCAAACCCCAAAACCAAAACAAAACAAGAGTGTAAAGCTGTGGTTATAAGATTAGGGGCAAACATATGTGTCTATCTACTCCAGATGTCACCTGCTTGCTGTTCATGCAGGAAGACTTGCTGTAAAAAATTGTCTTAGGGAAAAAGATTTGTTCCAGGTAGGTGGCTGGTGGCAAGAGCACCCAAAACAGACTGTATGCAACATTGTACAGTGATGTGTGGAAAAAGTCTCATTGCTCCTTTGTAGACCAGTACCAGCCCAAAAGCACTTTCAGTTCTGTTTCTCTTTGTGTCAAAAAAAATAGGGGTTGCTGGGAAGCTCTTTCCCCCGTTGTCGTGGAATGGAGGATCTTCACTTTGATGACTCCCTAACCAACTGATCCTGCATGACCTTTTATCTACATTGATACTCTCAGGACATCCTGAGCCAAAGATCCACTTATCACGTGTAATGTGACCGGATTCACTGGGTCCCCATCTGTTGGGGTGGGCTCTGTGGTTTCACGTCTTGCAAACATGAAGCACTGGCCAGCAGCGTGGGGCTATCTCAAGGCAGGACAAGGCAGGTCATTTCTTGGCATTTAGCTTCCCTAGTTATGCAGTCACACCAAGACCCAAGTGCTTTATCGAAATAAATTTTAATTTTTTGTGTTGTTGAACCAGTTGTATGACAGCTCGTCATTAAGGGGTTTCCTTTTCTTTCTGTCAATTAATTACTGCTGTAATCAAGTGCTTGTGACATCTTATTTCCCTACCACAAGGGACAGTCTGCCTTGTACAAACCATGGGCAGTGTCAGTGAATATAGCCTTAAGGTACTGGCATGTGCTGCTGCTAATTCATTTGCCATTGCACAGAGATCCTGGTGTGAAGAGGTGGGAAAGAGCACGTGGGACACTGGTTTTACTAAGCTGTTTTCACTTCCTGGTCTACCAGAACTGGTAATGATGTTACTGACTAGTCCACCCTAGATGTCTCATAGCAAGCCACTGGATCAAGGCATATCTTTGAATCATGACTAGATGTGACCATGAATCCAAGACTGCCCCTCAGTCAAATTGACACAAACAAAACAGTCCCACAGGAGGCAATTTGCAGCTTTTCCTTTCCCTTCCCTTCCCTTCCCTTCCCTTCCCTTCCCTTCCCTTCCCTTCCCTTCCCTTCCCTTCCCTTCCCTTCCCTTCCCTTCCCTTCCCTTCCCTTCCCTTCCCTTCCCTTCCCTTCCCTTCCCACTTCCCTGGAGATCATTCCAGGACTATGCCTGTGCTGTTGGGAGGGAGAAAATACACATTCAGTAGTTCTTGGCATAAAGCTGTGCTACATGGGGACAGGTCACAGAACTGGTTTTCACCAATGTAAACCAGGTCCAAGTCAGGCCTGAGCTGCATCACCCTGGAGGCCCCAGTTGCATTTGCACACCCACATAAGGATTATAAATCTTGGCAGGGGTAACAGTTATGAGCTGTAAATTGTATTAGTGAGTTGGAGTTGCATCACTTGCATACTTGGAGAGAGTTTTGATTTATGGGTGTAATTAGTGAGGGAGACAACAGTATGAAGGTTTGGTTTTGAAAGGAGAACATGCTTGAAATTGAAAGTCCTTTGTGAATGGTCATGGCTTACACATGCACATCACAGACCCAGGTAATGATCTGTCTCTTTTCTTTTTCTTCTTTTTTTTTTTTTTTTTTTTTTTTTAAATACTAGCTCATACCCAGCGTCTAGTACACATCCAGTCAATGCTGAAGAGGGCTCCAAGTTATCGAACCCTGGAACTCGAGCTGATTGAATGGCAGGAACGGGAGTTATTTGAGTATTTTGTGGTAGTGTCACTGAAAAAGAAGCCCTCTAAAAACACTTACCTCCCAGAGGTGACATATCAGTTTCCCAAGGTAAAAGAAAAATTCTTACATACATTTCATTCTAAGATCAATAAAGTGAATAAGTCAGAAAAATAATAGAAATCTGTTTTTTAAATGGAGTTAATAATTCAGCTTTCATAATTGTTCCAAAGTGATCTGTTACAAAGTGAAGAGCATAGGGAAGGTGACTGAAAGCTTTCCCTGTTTACAAATCCATCTTTTCCAGTGCTGGAGAGTTTGCCCTGACGATAGGTGCTTTAAAGACTGATTTTAAATGCAGTTTCTAAATATTTCATTTTTAACTCATTTTGGCTATATTAGGATTTGTTCCAAAACTCACTGAAGTCAATGGAAAGGCTTTTGCTGATCTGTGGCATTTCTCTTGTGCTCTTGTAGCAGAGAGGAATTTGAGTTAGGACTGTGTTTTAAGTGGCCATTGTGCAACAAAAGAGTTTTGGGCAATTTTAAAGAAAATTAAAAAACCTCAGCAGTGATTATTTCTATTGTACTAGCATCTATAAGCCTGTCCTGGGGTCATGCCTCACTCTGCCAAGCACAAATAAGGTACAAGCTGATGGGCTCTTGTTCTTCAGAGTTCGTTAGTAACCCCCCTCCTGAGAGGTGCTGTGAAGCTGGCACTGACAGCAACTGAACAAACCTCAATTTTCTCCCCCGCAGCTAGAAAGACCAACCAAGCAAATGCGTGAAGCGGAGGAGCGTCTCAAGGCCATCCCTCAGTTCTGCTTTCCCGATGCCAAGGACTGGCTCCCCGTCTCCGAATACAACAGGTAAAGCCTCCGGTGCTCCCATGCCCAGTTAAGGAATTAGCAGTTTGAGTCTTGGCCACTTTAGGCTCGAGCAGCTGTATTTATTTTACTTTTTTTTTTTTTAAAGTTCTGTGTTGTATTTCTTCCCTTTCCTACCTGCCTCACAGGCCTATATGGCTGAGGGGAAAGGGTTTGAAGGTTCCTCTCAGTGCTAAACCCAGAAGCATAAATGGTAGTATTTAAAAAAAAATCTTAAAAAGGACAGGGCCCTGCCCACCACCTGCCCTAGTCATTTACCCCAGAATGGTTGTCCAACATTGCAGGACACCTCTTCATTTGGCTCAAAGCAATGCTGTTCTGAGAACTTTTTGGGAGTCAATCTTACGTCATCAGAGGAGCCCTATCTTCCTTCCCTCAGAGATCAATGACTAGAGGAGAAGGGCAAGGCGAGAGCCAGGCTTGCATTTTCTTTTTCATTTAAAAGAAACCTCAAAAAATGTATCTTTTTTTTTCCCTGCATCCATGTGTCAGAACCTGTTGATCTGAAGATGTACAAGTAGTAGAATAGGCAGAAGGGACAGAATCACAGAATAGTTTGGGTTGGAAAGTACCTTCAAAGGTCATCTAGTCCAACCCCCTGCAATGAGCAGGAACATCTTCAAATAGTTCAGGTTGCTCAAAGCCCCGTCTAGCCTGACCTTGAATGTTTCCAGGGATGGGGCATCTACAGCCCCTTGTCCTATTGCTACAGGCCCTATTAAAAAATCTGTCCCCATCTTTCTCATAAGCCCCATTTAAGTACTGAAAGGCCGCAATAAGGTCTCCCCAGAACCTTCTCTTCTCCAGACTGAACAACCCCAACTCTCTCAGCCTGTCCTCACAGCAGAGCTGTTCCATCCCTCTGATCATTTTTGTGGCCTCCTCTGGACCCTCTCCAACAGGTCCATGTCTTTCCTGGATTGAGGGCTCCAGAGCTGGACACAGGACTCCAGGTGGTGTCTCCCCATGTTCATCTAGAATATTACATGGCTTTTTAAGATGCATGGTGTGAGATGTGTGTAAATGAAGAAAGACCTGTCCAGAGTGTGTCTGGAGGGACTCTCAATGATGGCAAGGAACTAGCATTCACCTCCAGAAATTACTGTAGCCGAGAATATGTATGGAACTTTTTATTGGCTTATGTGTGGCACATGCAGCATAACCATGTTATATTCTGTGTTGCTTGGCTGTAAAATTCAGTATGTGGAAGCACCTGAATAATGAGTTGTTGAAAACAGTGAAGGAGAAGTGGACAACTGTGTGGGTAACATTGGTATTAGAAGCACCCAGCCCCGCCTACACAGCATTTCATCTCCGCTGCTGCCACTCTTCAGGACAGACTTTTAATGAGCCCATGTTTGTGAAACAAGATATTCTTGCCATATACAGCTAAAATTATATAAACCTTGGCATTCAAACACAAAGAAAAAGTGGTCTATATAATGCCATTTAAAACTTGCAAAGCAGTCAGGAATGTTTCCCATTCCAGGCACAAATTCACAGACCCATCCCTTTACCTGTGCTGTAGTTATAGCCTTAAACTGTTGTTTTACTTCTCTGTCACAAATGGTCCTTATCCTGGACAGGGATAAAAAATGGGCTGGATTTTGGTAATCTCGGTTGTTTCTGGCTTAGAAAATGATTACTCTTAGAGAATATCTAGGGTTGTCCCTTTAAGAACAATGCACAGTCCAAAGATGGGATCTAACCAAAAGGTAAGGGAGATACAGCATTTGAATACTGCCCTCAAAATCTGATTCTTGTGTTCCTTCTGCAGTACAAAGGGACTGCCATGTCACTGAAATTCAGCACCCATCTTTTCTTATAAGAACATAGCTAGGTTGTCCACAACCGTGCAGATATTTTTGCTCTACTGCTGATGGAATTTGTCCACAGAGTATGTCCAGATGATGGGCAGAGGGAGAGAAGACCCTCCAGTGAGTAAAATCTCTCACTGGATAAGGCAGTATCCCTTTCAAAATGATCTACCTCATAGCTATGCTGTAGTTCTGATTGTAAGATCTGGTCAATTTTATTTTCTTCTAGTGAGACCTTCTCTTTCATGCTGACTGGGGAAGATGGGAGCCGGCGGTTTGGTTATTGTAGGAGGCTGTTGGTAAGTACATCATGTTCACCTCAAAATGCAAAATCCTTTCAAACAATATCTCAAGACTATAGTCTGAACTTTGAGGCTGCTTCTCATGGTTTTAAAAGAAAACAGAGTTATTCACTCTGAAATTTGGAAATGTAAGGAGCTCAAGTAAAATAAGAAGCATATAATAATAATAAATAAGAAGTGTCAGTTAAATAGATCCCAAGTCATTCATGAGAATGTGGGAAGTTTATTGTGTGAGCACTTTTAAAATTCTTTACATTATGTGCTTTCAAGCAGAATCAGAAATACTATAACACTGCAAACAAAGGCAAATGTGGTATTTCTAAACATTTGTGAGTAGCATTTATCTCTTGGACAGCTGCTTACATCTCCAAAGTACTCTGCCAGCACCGCCTCATCAGTCTGCAGCAGGTCTGTGATGGAGGTAAATCAACCCTCATGACCAGGGGTGGTCAGCTGGTGGTGCGGGGTCCTGACTCAGCCTGCCAAATAGTTTTGTCTCATCACCTGGAAAATCACTGGTTACCTAATAAATTGAGAGTCTGGCAGCCCGAGTGTGTGCAGGGAAACAGCACAAAGGCTTGCAAAGTGTATTAAGGCAGGCGAAGCACAGTGCAAACAGGGGTTTTGCTGTCCATCCTGCAGGCCTGACTGGATGGCAGCAAAGCCTAGAGCAGTTGGTTGTTCCTGAATAAGCCTGTGCTCATCACCTCTCAGCTAGGTTTGGAGCTGGTTGTGAGTGCCCGGGTGGGGAGCCATGGCTGTTCACATGGTGGTTACCTACACTTGGCTGGAGAGCTTATGTGGCCATTGGGTGCTACAGGAGCCTTTTGCTACTCTCATGGCAAAATGAATGCCTGCAGCATCATTGCAAACTTGTAAATAGGTACCCTCTATTTAAGAGAAAGGGACAATGGCACTTTCCCTTTCCTTCCCTCTCTGGCATGATTTCCCGTCTTCCCAACCAGTGAGCACCTGCCTGCAGTAGCTTTCAGTGGCTTCCAGTAGCCAGAGCAACTCGCTGTTATTAGAACAGCACTCTCCATCCTGCTCCCTGTACCTGACCCTGCTTCTACCCTGCTCTTTGTCTATGGCAAGGCTCCTTGTCGTGCAGACAGCAGATGCTCTGTCTGGGAGGTATTGCTGTGTGGGGTTCCTCTATTTGTAAGAAGTTTTGTTTAAACTAACATAACAGAAAACTTGTTTATCAATTCTGTGGGTGGTATTTGCCATAGGTAGCATCACAGAGACTTGCTTACGCTGTGTAACACTGTACTCAAGTGTGGGTCACAACAAGGTTTATATGTGGAGAGGAAATGCCAAAGGAGGCTTGTGTTGCAGCAAATCTAGGGCTGGTCAGGGGGTTATTCAGAGATAAACAAGTGGAGCACCTAGAAGGTATCCTCACTGCTGTAAATAAGCATAACAAGAGGCAGGGCAGCAATACAATTCAATTACTTTTTGTGTGTTGTAATTTAAAGGATAGTAAGGTATGTTTGGAAAAAATAACAAAACCTCAGAAAGCACTGGCTAGAAATAAATTTTGGAATGTTTTCAGTCTACCAGGTAAAGGTGGTTTAAGACTTCTGTATTTCTGGGAATGTTAGCAAGTTTGGAATCATGCACAGAGCTTACATTTGTGAAATGCAAAACAGTTGATCCTGGACCAGGCTGAGACTGAAATAATCAACCACAATAAAAAAGATGTATAGACAAGGTTGTTGAGTTAGTCAATGACAGTTTAATGTATGCTTTTTTTTACTCACTTAAGGCTCAGTGAAATCCACTCTACATTAAAGGCAACATAAAAATAGAGCACTGACTTTCAACTGGTACAGAAGATGGGTTTGCATAGTAAGAAATACCAGGAACAGAATTAAATCAGTACTGCACACTTTTGTATAAATGGTGTTTTGAGAAGTCTTGGAGATTGTTTTTATCCCCCATTGTCCATAGCAAAAATTGATCAACCAGATAGCAAAAAATAATTTAAGAAGGGGAAAAATAAGTACTGTCTTGCTAAATCTATGTAATAATTGTGAAGTCAGTTATAAAGGTGATCTGCTGCTGCCCTGGGAGATCACTTAATTCAGGATGTTTCCTCTGGTTCCAAAAGCTGACATGCAGAAGCTGACATCTCATCTACCTGGCACAGCCTACCCAGTAGAGGAAAGCAGGGTGATATCAATGTACTTCACCAGCTTGTCCCCTTCTGGGGCAAATCCTACTGTGCCTTCTGAGAGCAAAACTGACACTGTCTGGGGCTTAGAAAGAAAGAGGATTTTGGAAGCTGCAGAGAAATATTTCAGCATTATTCTCTCTGGTGAAATGGCAAAACTAGCAGAGATTTGCTGCTATTTGGATCCTGTGACCTCTTTCTGTCCTGCTGGGAGAAATGGTAGGATTGGGGTTGTTACCTGAAGTGCCTCCTCCATAGGGTTCAGCTGTGCTCACAAAGCGTAACAATATCTTGTCCCCTGCAAATGTCGGTGCATGGGTGGAACAGCCTCACTGGTGTATACCTCCGTGTGTATTTATTCTATTTACAGACACATGCATACTTTCTTATTTCATACATGCAAATACAAGCTTGTACAGACAACAAGGAGCAGGTAAATTCTGCAGGCGCTGTTTACGTGCCAGAGGCTTGGGCTCTAAAGCAGATTTTTGTATTTGGGTGTACAGTTTCCCGAGCAGTTTCTGAAAACTTAAGTTAGAGTGGTTCTGATGTCCAGGAGTGCACAGCATCTCCTCCGATTAGTCCCATTCCTGACCGACAAGTTCTGTCAAATGCAATAACCATAATTTGGGAATTACATGCAATCTCTGGCAAATGTTACCTAAGAGAAAGGTGGGGCCGTAGTGTGTAATATAGAACCATAAGAAAACCCAAAAATCATTATAAACTGCTCTGCTTCAAGACAAGCCAACTGCTGTGAGGCTAATTCCTTAGAAAATATTCCCCAGCTGTCCTGGCGAGGGATGCTCTTCTAACACCCAGCAAGAGGTGTCTCACACCTTCTGGAGCATTTGCCAGTCCTCGGCAGCAGCTCCATGGCTGGACAGGCCAACCAGCCCGATCCTGCGAGGATGGTGAGGAGGACGATCTGTGTCTTCTGCAGAGGCTGGTGTTACCATTCCTTTGTTTATGAAACAATTACTTTTTGTCAGCCTTGTTCTCCTTTGGCATGTTTTGATACAAACAAACTGCTCCACTTTTTGTTTTCTGCCTTCAGATTTCAGATTCTTCCAGACCCATTTTTTTGGGGAGTGTCTGCTAAAACCCTGCCAAAACTACCTCAAGGGATACAGTGACAATTACGTCCTGTTTGTACTACAAATCCTGTACAGTATCCCCTTTAAATGTCTCTATATTATTTTGTTTCATTTTGGAACAGGATTAGAATGGAATGTAACCTATTGTACCACAGCAAACAATCTCCACTTGCATAGATAGCACAAAGTTTTCCAGCTACATCTTGATACCTCCAAGGCAATTGTGTAACAGTTTTCCTAGTGACTTGACATGAGAAGTATGCATCTCCATATAGAAGGAAATGGGCTGATACATAGTAGAGATTTTGACTCTCACTACTATGCCATTTTCCTGCAATAAGACATTTTTCTTTAATAATCAGATTAATTTAACTTTCTTTTCCATGCTAATTAATCCATCAGCTTGCTAGGCTCCTTTCCAGAGCTGTTCTTGGACTGTGGCTCTGCCATATGTGCATGTTGGCAGCAGAGATGATTGGAGCAGTTCCTGCTGATGGTTCAGTCTCACCTGGCTGGTCATGGCCATCTCCAGTGGACATTCCAATGGCCCCGGTGCTGCAGTGCAGCAGCCTGGGTGGGGGCGGAAGGGAGAGCAGAAGCACAGGAACAGCAGGAGAACATGGTGGGGAAGGAACAGGGTTGAAGCTGTTGTAACATGAATCTGTCTGTACCTTGCAAAATGCAAATTTTTTATTTGGTTCGGTGTATAATTTCATTTTACTAATTGCCTTGGTTTAGTATGTTAAAAAATTGCTTTCTAAAGGGTGTGACCAAAGTCTTAGCTCTTCTCTGTCAGTGCAACCCCATAGGCTTGTGCCCAGTAAGAACACAGTGGATACACAAGGATCACAGTGGTGAAATCAGGGACCTTCTCAGCGGATTTCTGATGACAGAGCCTCAGCTGCAAGACCCACCAGTACAGGAAAATCTGCAAAACTTTCCTTATTGGGAGTCCATGAAAAGTCTCTGCAGCCCAGAAAAAGGGTGTAGACAGCCAGAGGGACACCAGGCCTCTACCCTTTGGGAGATGCTTGGAACCCATGCAGCTCCTCAGCAGCCTGGGCTGTCAGTGGCCTTATGGCTGGGATCCACAGCTGTGCCAGCCACTGTCCCCAGGGACAGTCATGGCATGTAAACTGCTCTTTTATGGGATCTACACAAGCATCTTGGCTTTTTTTGCCATGGGAGTTGCTGTGGTTGCTGAGAGGTGCTAGTTCTAGCTGCTGGAGCAATACTGGAGTATAAGATACTGCATCCTCAAAACAATGTTCTGCAGTTTGTTGCCACAGCTGGCAGCTGGTCCATGGGAACAGTAGGAGAAACACATTTCTATCATATAAGGCAGACATCTGAGAAGGCACAGTTCTCAGAGCAGAAAGCCTGGCAATGTCAGGATTTTCTTGGCTGGTGACTTTGTACTTGCAGAAATAAGATGAAAACTTGCAGGGTCTGTTTCACCCTATCCTACCTCTCTCTTCCATCTCACATAAAAAATGCTCTTCCAGTACTTTTCCCAGGTAAGATGAGTCAGTGGAGGAGCAGATGCCTGAACATGAAGTGTGTACGTTAAAACATGAAAAACAGTCATTAGGTGGGACTAGTTCGTCCTACATTTGCTGGGGCAGGAGAGGGGAGTTCATTACACTGTGAAAGCAACTTTTGTGGGCTGCAGACTAATGTTTGTGAAACTGAAAAAACCTCACTGGAAAAGCTTTTCATCTTTGAGATGGCAGGTGGGACTATGGTGCATGTTCCTCTCTCTTGCTGTTTGGCAGTCTGTTGTTGCTGCCTTTCCTCTCCACAGTGTATCTTCAGGTCGATGCGAGAAGCTGGGAGGAGAAGGGCAGGAGGAAAAATGTTGTGTTTGGTCCGCACTGCTTTGGTTCCTCTGATGTCAACAAGCTGGGACAAGCATTCCCCAGTTATTTCTGGGGCTGTGAAACCAGGAGCTTCCCTGACACCCCACAGCCTCCCCCAGTATCTTAAAAAACCCAAACCACTGAGTTTTGTGTCTGAATGGCTGATGAGGACACACACTGCAGGGATGGCCTGCCTTGCTTAGAAAGCAGGTGTGTGCAGTGTGTGAGAGACTCTTACTGCTGTGCCAGGCTGGGAGGAGATCTGTGAAGGCTGAACATGGGCAGGGAGGTACGATTTGAAAGAGAAAAATGGCAGGCTTATTTTTTGGAGCAAAAGCCTCCTGTTTGTCCTGCCAAAGCAGGTTTTGGAGTGGGCTTTAGTCAGTAAACTTCAGATTAAACTCGCTCTAAAAAAGACTGTCTTGAGCCACTTGCCGACCAGCCCTGATGCAGATCTCCGCTTCTCCACCTCGTAGCCAAGTTCTTGTCAGTTTATATTCATCCTCTTGGGAAACCGTCTTGTTATCAACAAAACTCCTTAGCATTTTCATTTGTGATACTGAACTAAGGCTGAAAATATCCTGGGATCCATGAAAACAAAATGAAAACAAAACAAAACCAAAACATCATCCTCTCCATCGCTTTTCTTCCAGCAGGAGTGCAGTGCACTACGGCAGTCACTCAGATGCCTCTCAGCTGTGCTACTTTACCACACAGCTTCCCTGAACTGGACCTGTTCATTGTGTGGAAGAGTGGCCCTTGGAGGATACAACTCCAAGGCTTTGTAGTCACCTTGTCTGCAACTTGGAAGCATTCTCTTCTGGGAAGAGAGGAGGTTAAACCAGTACTGTTAGCCAGACCCAGTGCACAAGTCTCCCCTAGTGAGGAGAGATGAGTCCAGGCAGAGAAGGGAGGAGTGTCATGTCCTATATGATGTTTTTCTGGGAAAGAAGCAAACTAAAGCACAATGAGCAGGTGTTTTAGATCCGTCTTTGAGATATAAACTAATGGCTGAGAGGACAGGTTACGTGAAGAGTTGCCAGTGTCAGAAATTTGAGAAGTCCTGCCCCTCAGTATGGCTCTGCCTGAGGCTGTTGCCTCTTGCCTCTTACAGATGATTTGTGTGCATCTGGGAGACTGTGCTTTTTGCAAGAAAAAGTCTCTGAAATAACAGAAAAGGATGTACTATATGATGAGTGTGAGGAGGGAAGAATCCCAGCTCTCAGATACATGTAGCCTTTAAGACATTTGAAAGCAATGACATTTCATAAAGGAGAATCTTTGAGTAAGCGCTGAACAGTTATTGTTTCTGGTCTTATAGATGACCCAGGAATGCGATGTTTTTACTGGCACTCGGTGAGACAGCTCTTGGTTGGGAGCTCTCCAAGGCTCCTGGCATGGCTTCGGCATTCCTGCAGATTTGACACAATGATTTTAACCAAAATCCCACATGCTTGATATAATCACTCAGTGCCTTTAGAAAGGGTTTTATACCTAATATGGACAAAAAAGGGCTCTGCTTCTTCAGAGATGTGACGTGTAGTGAGCAGGTTTGGATCCAGAAATAGACTCATCTGTGTTCACTTAGCTTTGGTATTTTTTTGTGATCTTTATTATAACAGGCAGGCACCTGCTGACTGTCCAAGTCTAGATTGCAATATTCAGATTTAAAAAGCACAGTTACCCCTCATTTTCTCTTGATTGATATCTGTGTGGCATGTAAATGTCAAACACACAGTGGGGAATTTAATCACTGTATTAGCAGAGCCTAATGGTGAGACAAAGATAAAAATGTACTGGCCTTCCATGCGGATACAGAGGAGATGATCAGCCACTTTGGCTAAATGTACAAGTGGGCAGAAGCTGATGGAAACAGTGACTGAGCTCCTTTATCACGGAGTCCTTATTAATGGGGACAATTCTGTCACTGCTGCATATCAATAATGTACAGCTGCACAAAGAGGCTAAGTGACGCTAAGTGATTCTTTCACAGCCACTTTTCACTCCATGCTGCACAAGCACAGCTGACTCCATGAGATGCAGAGATGTTGTAGGCAGCCTTGCCTGTTGTCTCAGACTCCGCTTGCAGCTTTTTGCTGCCGGGGTGCTGGGCCTTGCTGTGGACCCTCAGCCTTTCTGTGCCTTGATGGACGTAGCTCCTGGACGAGGCAGTGCCAGGACTTCCCTGCATTGTATCTTGGGACTCTGTGTGACTCCATCTGAAGTCAGCAAACTGCCTCGTTAAAATAACAGCCCCTGGGAAGTACGTGCCTGCTGATCTGGTGAAAATTGGTTGCAACCACACAAAGCTGGAATGCTGCATTGCAGCTTATTAAAAATACAGTGGGAAGCTGCTGTGCGTGGATGTCGCTGCCATCTGTGCTCATTGTACACATGGAGGACACAAGCAGACCAGCTTTCTGCTCTGAGGACCTTGCCAGTGAGGATGGTTTTTCTAAAGTGCTCAGCATCGGCCTAATTCTGATTGTTTTCTAGTAAATAAGCTGAATCCAGCAAGTGGTTGTACCCTTCTTTCATAGGGCTTCCCTGCAGTGGTACAGGTGGGGTTGCAGGGTCCAGTATGCTGGATGTCAGTCATGCCAATTCAAACCATTTGCTTTTCTAGGAAATGTCTTCAATAGGATGGTTATAGAGGACAGTATTTATAGGGTTTTTTTTGGGGGGGTGGATGGGGTGTGCATCATTGGTTCATACTTGACACTGTTTAAGTTATTTAAGAATTCAATATTTATCATGCATTAATGTGAGGAAATTAACGATTTAGCTCACGCAGCTTGCCTTTGTTTAGGTCTATAAGCTTGCTTTCTGTGAGATGAGCTCTCTTTGAACATCCTGGAGTGAGTGGGGAGCTAAAGCCATCACAACCTCCCTTAGCATTGCAGTTCTCATCTCCCAGCACATGGCCCCGGGGTGGCCCTGCTCCTCGTGCTGCAGCCGGAGCAGAGGACACTGATAGCACAGGTGTGAGCTGCAGTCGTAGTTAAATGTGCTTTTATGGCTGCAGGCTGGAGCAATATTGGAATACCGCTCCAATGCGCTGTGATTTCCAACTGGATAAGCACTATTTATGCTTTTTAGTTTCCTGTCTAATAGAAGAAATATGATGCTTTTCCACGAGTGGCTGTTTTGATGGAGAAATGGATAGTGAAAGATATCACATGATGGCTGCATGATCAGAGAGAGAAGTGTATTTCCTTATGACTCCAAATTAATATGTCATCTCAATCTCCTTTTTACTGTTATTAGCCAAGTGGAAAAGGCCCACGCCTACCTGAAGTTTATTGTGTCATCAGCCGGCTGGGGTGCTTTGATTTATTTTCCAAGGTAAGATGACTTTTTTGTCAATATTGCTTTTTAATTTGATTGTTTACTGAGAGACATCCGCAGTGATGAACCAGACAAGAAGAATTTCTTCCTTTGATGGGAGATAACTATATTTTATAGTTGCTGTTTTGAACATTCTACTCCTATTATTTGGTTCATCAAAGAATGTCTTATTACTTCTGTGACTGAGGCAGAACTTGATTCAAAAAACATCTGGGTGTCTGTATGATCTGGCTGACTGAAGTTTTTTCCATTGTTTTCTAAAGCCACTCTGTGCTGAGCTGTAATTCTTGGCATCCACAGTTTGAATGATGGGCCAGTGCCACTTTTACTCCAATATCCTGTGAAACGATGAGGTTAAGAAGAAAGATTTTTTGATATATGAGTTATGCATGCTTAACTCTATTGACATGGTTTTTTATCTTAGGAGGCTAGGAAAGCATGGATAATCTTTTAATTGGCCTCCACATTAATGAATCCAAAGTTGCATCGTATGCTGGTGTGGTTTACCTAGGTAATACATTTCTTGACGCAAGAGTTTCGAGACAACAACCAGGGTGTTGCAGCTAAACTGAGGGGTTGAATAGCCATAGAAACAGTTAACTGCCAGTCAGCTCTAGAGCTGCTAGCATTAGTCTTCTGTAAGACAAAAGGTTATTAAAATTAACTATTAAAAACATTTGTGAGTGATTAACATTTGAAATATCTCTCTAGCTGCCAGTTTAGGGCCTCCTGGTCCTCTGAAAGCATGTTCTCCAAAATCCAGGGAGCAGCTCAGAATATTGTATAGGATTTGCTGGTGATGTGTGGAGAACAATATGTCAAATGGCTGCCATTCACTTCTCCAATTTCTATACAGTGTTCATAGAAATGTCATTTTAACTTGCCAACAATTTCCACTTCAGGTATGGGAAATCTCATAGAACTTACACAGATTTTTCTTGTTAATTTATATGGGAATAAAGTTGAAAATAACTGTAAATCACTGAAGTTAATAAAAATCAAAGCATTTATATTGTCCATATGATCTAATAATCATACAGAATGTTATCTTCAAAGCAGGTTTCAAGCTTTTGTAGATAAAACTTTGTTTAACACAAGTCTTGTGTGAAGAAAAACAATTGGCTTGCAGTAGTTAATTGCAATTCTGTGACGTCTTTCATGAAGCTCTGAAATCAAGGTTTTATAACAGTGTCTCTTAGACATAATATGTATCTAAACACAGATATCTGTGTGTGAAACAGAATGCATTGTTCTGGAAGGATAACACAGCTCACCAGACTCATGGTATGGACAGATGTCCTGAGGCTTTTTGTTTGCTTTTCTGTTTTTATCAAATTTCGATAATGCACTTATTTTCAAAGGAAAACATTTCAGAGAGGGATTTAAAAAAAAAAAAAAAAAAAGAGAGAATCTAAGCATCCTCATTACAAGCAAGTATCACAGCAGCTGAGGTATAAAGTGTGCAGCAGACAAGGCAGGTCATACCAAAACTGCAAATAGTCTGCTTTCCCAGTTCAATCTGTAACCTGAAAAAAAGTGCCAGATCGTCCAGCCAAAGTGAACTGGAGGCTGATGGGTGAGTGCAACTTCACTGGCTTCAGCAGGGGCTGTGCCCAGGCACCGTGGCAGGCAGGCTCTGGCCACCCAGGCTTCCTGCTCCTGCTCTTGCAGGAAGGAAGGATCTCATCCAATTGCACATTGAGCCCTGAGTGGGGCTGTAGCACACCTGGGCTCTTTTTTCAATACATGGGCTCCTGGAGAGGCTGGGCCATAAAAAAACCCCATCGCACTGGAGTATGGCCACCGCGGTGTTGTCCTACAAAGGGCTGCTCACCTCCTGACAGCACTGGTGCCAAAAACCTCTTGGTTCTGAAGACAGATGTGGTGTGGATGGAGACAGAGGTTTTTGAAAAGCGAGACAGATTCTTTTTTCAGTCTAGTAAGAAGAACCTGTGCTGTCCTAATTGATAATCCAGTGAAAGAGAGGAGAATGATCATGATGGTGCACTTTGCGGAATTAGTCAAAAGAAGGAACAGTTGTCTTTATAGAAAAATGGGAGTGAAGAAAGACTACAAGATATTAAACCTTGAATATTATTTATCAGAAAAGCAAAAGGCGTCCTCTGTTTTCAAATGTTTATCATCCTGTTTCTGATAGCCTGCATTATTTTCATCTTCCTCAAAGTCTTAGATGTGCACTGTTGTAATATCTACTGCTAAGACAGACTTGAGAACCACGGATGTCCTTCCGTCCAGCCAGTTCATTTGGTCATAATTTCAACAGATTGTTTTGACCATTTTCTCTCCTGAGATCTCTCTGTTCAACTTTTATTCGGTTTAAATGCTCCTTTTTATTTGTGTTGTGAAGCTTGGTGGGACATGGCCCCCAACTCCAGCAACATGAAGCATCAAACAGTGACTGCAGAAAAGGAGCTGGATGTTGGGTGTGTTACCACGTGTGCTGGTGGTGTGCAGGAGCACTAAGGGACCTGGGACATAGCCTGGGTTCACTGCTGCTTCCCATTTGGGCAGCTGGTTTTGTTTGGTGGGAATAATTGTTGTGCTACAAATTACATCAAGAATGAAATTAATATCTTCGTTTACGGTTATTTGCCGCTTCCACAGACTGGAATGCAAGCTATGTACATAAGGTGGGCTCTGCTTTAGCTAGGTCTTTACTGTGTTGCAAGGACAAAAGGGAAACTATGCACCAGTGAATGTGTCTGCTGGCATTGGTGTCACTAGTGATTGTTGTAAGTCACCAGCTTGTGTTTAAGCATCTTTTAATATTCCGTTTCAGTGAAAAGCATTTCCAAGAGAAACAAGGGAAAATGCCTGGCTCAGACCCACTAACTCTTGTATGGCCTTTTGCTCTTGAGTAGTGGTTGAAAGATCACCATTTCAGGTCAAACCACTAACTGCTTTGAAGCTTGCTTTCTCATCTTCTTTAGGTTTATCATCTATATGGTCTGTCTAATGTGGGAAAACTTAGCTGTGATCTAATTTATGTTGGCCCGTGTGACCAAAGAGAGAAGAAAATAATAGTACTCTCTGTCTGTAAGAAGTTCCATCTGCTTATTTCAAAAGTGGGTTGCCTGCTCTGTGTCATGTCAAACAGAAAATGACCCTAATGCAGGCACTCAGTGTAAACAGCCGGGCGCGCTGCATGCGGCTGCTCCCGGCGGGCTCCAGCTCAGCGCAGACTCGACGCGGCTGCTGCCGCCGCGGCCAGGACTCCTCCGGGAGCCCTTTCCTGGTGGACTTCTGCTGGTATCGTGGGCAGGGTTGCTTTTCTTGCTGGTCTGGCTTTTTCCTGCCCTCTCAGTTGAAACTGAAGAGATGCCCAGGGGAGAAGAACATGTTTCTCTTTAATACGAATCTCAAGATGTACCACTGAGATGTGATGCTGAACTGGCCTGTGGTCATGGGATTTGTCTTGATCTTTCTCTCCTTCAGCTCACCCTGTTGTTCAGGCAAAATCCCAACAATATAGATACCTTTTGCCATGCTGAGTCTTTTTTCTCCTTTCCAGATTTGTTATTTTTTCCTTGTCTCTGTGTTAACTGCATTCACAAACAGGCTCCATTTTGTAGCTGGAAAACGTATCATTTTTAGAGTATGATCGAATCCCGTCTCTTTAACAGTAGTGAAGAAATGCATGGCAGAGGAGAATAAAACTTAGATCTGCCATGTGTTTAGGCAGATGTGGGTCAAAAGATGCTTCAAAAGTGTATGTGGTGCTGACATGTTCTGTCTTTTTCTCTCTTGTGTCTTACTAATCGATCAGATCCTGGATGAGGTTGAAAGGAGAAGGGGAATATCTGCTGCCTTGGTTTATCCATTTATGAGAAGCCTGATGGAATCTCCTTTTCCTGCACCTGGAAAGACAATCAAAGTCAAAACCTTTCTGCCTGGAGCTGGAAATGAGGTAAAAAGCAAATGCAAACATTAAAAGTCAAAGCCTTCCCCCCTCACCTCTCCAGTATCAAACAGCAGAAGAAAACCAGGAGGAGATGTGGGGATACTGCAAGGCATGAGAGGTGGAACACCCTCAAAATGAGCAGTGCGGGAGCTACACCAGGGTTGATTTGCTGATCCTGGTTCCCATTGATGATTATAAACCAATTTATTGTTATGCATTTGTTATTTTAAACTTATTAATATGTTGCATTTAAGAAAAAAACACAAACACCACCATGTCCTAGTGTGCCTGGCGTAGTGAGTTAACAGAATGACAGTGTTGCCGGGCTGTATCACAGTGATAATAAGCAAGTGTGAGTTTCTCATGCTGACTGTGCTTGAACTGTTCAGCAGCTGATTTTTTTTGCAAACCTCATTACTGCTGCTCTTGGCCTTGGTAGGAGGAGTGACCAACAGCACTTAAATGGCTCTTTTTGGCAATAAATACTCTTTAACTGGCCCTTAAAGAAATAGTCTATATTTGGAAAAGCATGTCATATAGTTTGTGTGTGTGTGCGCATATTTAATAGATTTCATTTCCTTTTATTACTGACTCAAGTAAGTAGAAGCCTAGCATTATACAACATAGGCCTTACTGGAAAATGGCAATATTGGTGCCTTGCTTAAAAAGTTTTTTGTAACTTGAGGCTTACTTGCCATTTGCTGTGTCAAATTCTGCTCTCTCCATGTTCTTATGTAAGTATACAGTAGCTCCACTCAGATAGGCAAGCATATAGAGGAAATACATTACTGCGGATAGGAATAGAATCCGGCACAGTTAGCGAAAGCAGGAAAAAAATCCCCTCTAGGGTTATTTTGCACTCCTGAGGGTTAGTTTTACAGTGCTGTTACTATTTTTACGTTGAATCGTATTTTCTCCAAGTGTAATGCTGCTGACTTTGACAGAGTGGGCCTGTAATGTCATTTGGTATGAAATGTGACGGGTTCCTTGTGTAAATGACTTGCAAGGCATGCTTAAGTCACAAGCATTTTCTTGTGGAGAAACAAAGGAAAATTAAAAGGCTGATTAGCATAACAGCCATACGATCTGATAACGCTTTTTTGATGTGAATATATCTGGGAATCATGGATCTGCAACTTCTCTGTCCTCCGCTCAAGCTTCTGAACTCTCCCAGAGAAAAACATTGAGATAATTCCAAACAAACAAACCATTCTCTTCTGGCTGAGCTTTGCTCTCTGTTTTGCTAGTACAAACTCGTTATTTAAATGGAATGCACTGGCTTAATTAGGAACAGAATCTTGTCCTTCCATTGTGGCTCCTCTGGCCTAAACAAAGATGATAATTAATTGGGAAGCAGACAGTATATTTCTTTGTGATGGGCAGACTGAAGCAGAAGGCTTTGCCAGGCAACAGAAAACATCCATGGCATTTGTAAAAGCTGCTGTAACTTGCATTGCATCCTACCCCGCAGCAAGATTTTACCATTGGAAGTTTTGCAGTAAAACCAGCTCCTTGTGATTTGGCACATAAACGCGACATATGCTTGTGATCCCAATGCAAAGGAGTGGAACTGGGCACCTTTGCTGAATGTGAGGAAGGGACAGGCGGCATTTCTTGGTGCATCATCACTCCACAATTTGATTCTTACCGCTGTTTGAGGCAACAGCTGAGTGATGGGTATGTCATACTCTGGCACCGTAATGTTTCTGTATTTCAGACTTTAAAAAAGTACATCTGTGCACAAATACTGTTCTAACAGTGACTTTCTTTTTACAGTCCTGTGTTACCAATCACAATATTACAACTAAACTGGTATGAACTGGTTTTGTTTCCATTATCCTGTGATCTTGCTGCTGATCATATCCTTAAAACAGTGTGTTTGTGAGGAATTTTTCAAGGGCTACTCAAGTTTAAACCCAATACACTATGCTCATGGAATGTGGTGTCATGTGCATGAAAACATAAAAGTCATCTAAAGCAATAAAGTGACGGTGATTTTTTGGACATATGGATAGAAGGAGGTGTATATGTGTTCCTGTTAATATGTCTTCAGAGATTTCAACATAGCTTCAAGTTGGCCAACTTTTCCCCTTTCCCTTCTGTTTCCTCAAATTCCTCAGTAGTTCATCATTTGCTGCTTTGCACTTCGCATTTTTCTTCCTCTGTTACTCTCTTCTTCATGTTATTTTTCCCTCTTCTTTTTTCTGTCCTCTGCCTTCAAGTTCCACATCTGAGCATGTCAATTGCAAAGTAAGAGGAAGATATAATAAAGGAATCAAGCAAAAGGCATTTGAGAAAAGGAAGGAGAGGGCCTGAGGTCATGGATGAAGTATGAAAATTAGACTTAAAAGGGATGTCACAAGTCACCATCTAAGACCTTTTCCTGTCTCCCCAGTTAAGTATATATACGTACATATATTTATGACAAAAAAAATAAAGGTTTTAAATATTATGTAGTGAACTATGTGTCATGGAAGAGTGAAAATGAAATAAATTTAAATTTTGCCTGGCCTCTAAGTTCAGTCCCTGGCTCCTATATAGAAGTGGATTTGAGTTGCTAGTCAAGTTTAGACCAAATTTGCCTTATTGTTATGGCTGTTTTAATCCTGTAAACTTCTGGTTCCAGTGTTCTCAGTTTGTTACTTGCATCAATTTGTTGACTCGGCCAAGCTTTACATCTCTGACAGAGTGTTTAGAAGGCAGAATTATGTTTCCCTTGGAAATGCCAGCAGATTTAATGTGCAGACTTGTATTCTGGGAAGAAGAATGACTTGATAGTTAATTGTGTAACACACCATTTCTCTGGAGTGCTGTGCCTCAGCCTCGGTTTGCAAAAGAGGATGGGGGTTGTTCTCTGTGTCACCTCACCAGGAGAGCACAGAGCGGTGCTGGAGGGCCAGGGCACCCCGGCGCTGTGAGCCTTGGCTGGTGATGCTGACTGGTGTTTGTTGGATGTGTTCAGGTCATTGAGCTGCGGCGGCCGATGGACTCACGCCTGGAACACGTGGACTTTGAATGCCTTTTCAAGTGCCTCAGTGTCCGTCAGATCATCAGGATCTTTGCCTCTCTCCTGCTGGAGCGGCGTGTGATTTTTGTAGCAGATAAGCTCAGGTAAGTGCCAAAGGGAGCTGAACCACATGTTGTTCAGGTCAGTACTATCTCCAGATACAAAAAGCTTTATGAAATGTCCAGAATGGTTGTCAGATGTGATGATCCCCTCACTGTAGGATTTGAATACTTTTTATATCAATAGAAGTTATTTGCATCGGGTGGGGCGCACATTTGCTAGCACTTGCTACAAGCCACTTGTTCTGTCTTCCTTGTCTGTGAAATGGCAATACCAATACTTACCCATTTCACAGTCAGCAGACGTTTGCACAGGGTTTTGAAGCAATATATTCCTAGTAATATTTCATTTCAGGTTTTGGAAGGGAAAATTTACAAACTGTAGCAGACAGAGATCACCTCTGAGGTGCTTCACCTTGTGGCCATGCAGTGCAACCAGTGAGATGCTGAGACTTCACCTGGTTTGCTCCATGCAGTACAAAGAGTTTGTAATGGCACTGGGTTCCAAATCCTGAACTACCAAACCCATCCAGTGGGAGTGTTAAGAATGCTGTTCCGGTCCATCCCAACCCATTAGGATATTTTTCCTGGTACTGACATGACCTAAAAACATTTCCTTCCCACAGCTCCATCTTGGGCTCCTTGCTGCGTCCTTTCAACATACCTCTTCGTTCCCCACCCTTTGATTGCAATCTCCCCTCCTTGTCTCCTCTGAGGCATGAACTCTCCCCATTGTGTAAGGACTGAGAGCAACAGGTCACAACTCCACATGGCCTTTACCAAGGAAATGGGAGCCCTGTACTCCTGCCCCGCAGCAAAGAATCATCCCTTTTTTATAATAGATGCTTACGTATCCATATAGAAAAGTGTGGACATTGTAAAGAAGATGTTCTTTGCTGTGGCATAATAAATAATAAAAGATGGCAAATAAAAATAAATACCATAGTTCATTAGACTGAGGAACATCCAGTGTCTTTTAAAAGGACACCAAAGACTGTATGGGTGGTTAAAAACACAGATGGATCTACCCAAACAAACTCTGTTAAACACTTTATCAGCCTCGACCTTCTCTGAATGACCGCCAGGAATAATAGCTGCACTTAGTGGCCGCCAGTGTATATAATAGCAAAAATACTTTGCATAGTAAAAGCTTTACAACCTTTAGGGGACAATTTCTTAAAGCTGCAGACCCTTCTCAGGTTATAAAGTACTTCCTTAACAGTCTGTTTTGTTGTCTAGAACAACAGGAACATTTTATTTCAACCCTTCCCTTGTCAGTAACTCTTAGTTTGAAGGACCACTCGGGGTGCCTTAGTTTCACTAAACTCCTGCTGAGAATTGTTTAGCTAGTCCAGGATTTCTGCAGTACTTCAGTAGATATTTGAGTCACCCCATGAATATTGGGGCAAATGGCTTTTCAAAATACTGCTGGGTATTTCTTCAGACTCTTTTTCTACAGTATGCTTAATTACATCATTCTGCCTGTTTCTATTTTAATGTTCATTGAGCAGAATTAGTGTCACCCACAAATCTGCCTGTCACTCAGAAAGACTCAGGTCTGTGTTCCTTCAAATGGCACACTGGTTTGCGCGGAAAGTCACAGAAATGGTACAGGGAAGATGAGAGCTGTGCTGTGCTGCAGCCAGCTGTTGCTCTGCTTTGCAGTTCCAAATCGCTCCTTTGTAATGTTGTCCTGATTTGGTGAAGTACCTGGAGCCTCGATCTGTGGATTCCCGGCACAGGACTGTGCGATGGTTTGCTGCAGGAGACATCCTCAGCCGTGAAGGCTGGGACAGAAAGCAGCTGTTCCTGGAGCGTTTCTCTGGGACAGCTGGCCTAGCCAATGTCATGTAATGCTTCTGGGTACTGTTCAGAGAAAAGAAGCAACAATTAAACCTACTTTGACAGGCATAAGGCAGCTTGACTTGGAAAAGAGTCATGCTGCTGATGCTGAGGGTTCATGATAACCTAGTACTTCATCAGACAACCAGGATTTTATACACATTGCAAACCTGACTGGAAGCTAACAGCTCAGGCTTGCCCATGCAATTACCTTTCTCCCGATAGCTGCCTGGTCCTATGGGCCTTAGAGCAGAGGATAACAGAGTCCTGCTCACCAGCAAAACACTGCTGCTCTCCCTTTTGGCACACAGATATAGAGCACCAGGACCAACACGAACCTGAAATGACGAAGATCTCTTTCGGCAAACACATATCCAAACATCGAGCTCTTCTGCAAAAACTGTTCTCTGGTGAACTGTTGCTTCTGTTTTGAGAGAAAGACATCAGGTTAGGGGCCATCAGCAGGTCCTGTGAGAAAGGACAGGATTCAAGTGGAACCAAGAGGCTTATGCAGTTTTGTGGTTGCTCCTGTAAGAAGAGACAGAACCTTTCGTACAAAAAGGTTTATATTCATTTACTTCGTTATATCCACATGTGCCCTTTATTATACACATATACTTTGTTTTGTTTAAAAAGAGTATGACAAAATCTGATGTGGTAGATAAGGCCCTGGATTAAGACGCTTGAATCCTGAGCTCTTCTTCTGAACCCTGTGACCTGCTGTGTGACACATGCAGGAAACGTAACTCCACTTTCTTATCTTTTGTCTGGTCTGTCTGAGATCCTAAATGCTCCAGGACGGAGACTGCTTCTTGCTCTGTGTGCGTATGCAGCTCTGCTTGATGGAGCATGGCCCCTCTCGGCGTGGGGATCTAGAAGGTACTGTAAAATAGAAGCTAATAATGAGTCCTTTGACAAAGGCCCAGAGAAAGTGACAGTGGATTTAAATTCAATACTTACTGAGGTTTTCATAGTTTAAATGGGGATGAAGTCTAAAATGAAACACTCTGGCTTTGAGCTAATAACTGTCTGTCTTGGAACCTTTGCCTTGTCTGACATGAATTTTGTTTATGGGCATCATGGCTGAAACCGAAGCAGTTTACCGGTAATGTGGAAAAAAAAGAAGTGAAATATCTTACAGGTCCAGTCTGTGGGCCCAAAGAACGAGAGCAGGAAATTAAAAAGATTTTACAAGGGTTTGATTTCTGTATGTACCCAAAAAATAGCTTAGAAAGAAATGGTGTTGAGGTTTAGGCTTCAAACAATGAGATTCAATGGGCTTTTGTGGCTGCCTCTTTAACAGGTCTCAAAGCAATAAATGATTTCACACATTATACAAGTTTAGGAAAGTCATGCTAGTGAAGTGAGATTCATTCAATAAATTTTCTTTATGGTTCTTGTAGTGCCCAGAATGTGAAAATTTGTAGTCCTTGATCTTTGCACAGAAGGGGCTGCCATTTTTCAACACAGAAAGTGATGCTACCAGCAAGGAGGAAACAACAGTAAAGTTTTGAATGACAGGACTGTGAGGTTGCCTTGGTTAGTTATATGCAGTTAGGTTTGAGAAGTTTTTTCCCCAGTAAGTTGCATATATATATTTTTCTACTTGAAACTGGGTGAATAAATCCCTGTGGCTATTTGCTCACTTTCAAAAATGTATTTGAATCTACCAGTGACCTTTCAGTATTTTGATTTCTGTACACTGTCAAGAAGACAACAGATAAATAAAGATAACAGTAGAGAAACTTGGAAGAAGAATAATAACAACAACTCACAAAGAAGTAACTTAAAGCTCCCATTTCTTAAACATCTGCTGAAAGCACAACTGAGATGGTATGTCTCATCCGAGCTCAATCCCCCTCCCAGCTGGGAGCCCCTATTTATGTTTCCAGTGTTCTGCCTGTTCACCCCAAGTCTGAAACAATCCCACAGCTCTGCCGGCTGCAAAGGGGGAGCTGCTCCAGCGCAGTCTAAAACGCCAGGGCAGCAGATGCAACATCGCCGAGTCCTGGGGCTCAGGGAACATTGGTGTTGCTGCAGGCACAAAGGTAGCAACAGAAAATAAACGGAAAGTAAACAGGGGAAAAAAATATTTCTCTGCTTGTTTTAGTTTTGTGCTGGGGAAACAAATCTGTGGACATGTTTGCTGCGGAGGTGATGTATCCATGCTTGTGAGAACAGTCTCTTTGCCTTTTCCCCTGAATGTCTGGAGAGAGGGAAAGGGAGGCCTTGGGCATCTTGATCTCCCTTTGTTATAACCCATTTTTTTATAAATAAAACCCACTCTTGCTGTAATCCACTATATTGTGAAGGACTCTGAGCATATTTTGCTTACATTTCACATGTGGGTCCAGTCCAATGCCAGACAGAGTCAGTGGGAGTGTTTGGGTGAGGCTTGTCTTTTGCTGTGGATCTAAATCCAAGAATATTCCTTTCAATGACGTTTCTGAAGCTTTAGGGGCTGTGAAAGGCTTCTATAGAGTCCTTGCTCTTGTAAAAGTCAAAATAGCTTCTCATTCTGAATTTTGTTTTTATGAGAGATGTTTCAGCTACTTCTCAGTGAAGTGGGAGCATGGGCCTCGAGGAAAAAAAGTCTCTGTTGGCAGCAATGAGTTTTATCCTCCTAAACCATAGAGGTGAACTTGGAAATGTACCCCGAGGTGAAGGTGGACCAGGCGTTTCTCTAAGTAGCAGTACCAGCTCAGAGGTCCCCCCATCCCTTGCTTGCTTCTGCTCTGCGCCACACTCTCCCTCACCCAGGAGGCTGTGCCAGCCCAGCCATAGGAGGAATTACTCGTTTTACTGTTTCTCCAAACCAGAAGGGCTCCTTGGCCAGGTCACACCAGGAGCTCCTGTGCTGGGAGAGGGGCAGAGCGGGGGGCTGGGGGTGGGCAGGAGCACTGGGATGGGCACACTTCAGGGTGGTGTTGCCACATCATCCTTAGGTGTAAGCCAGCTGAATTTACATTCATGAGATGATACTGTAAATTTGTGAATAAACCCACAGGTTTTTACCTGTGTGCAAGGCAGATCGATGGGAATGAGGCTGTGGAAATGTTGGATGACAGTAAACTTCAGTGCAGCTAAAGCTTCTGCACATCAGGGTCTTTCCCCCTTAGGGATGGCCACAGATTACTTTGCCTTCCCAAGCAGAGTATTCTTCTCTCTATGTTTCTGTGCCAGGACACATCCCTGGTCCAACATGGACCAGCGGTCAGTCACCTGGTGTGCTGCAGCCCCCTGAAACCCTCCTCTGCGGTGCTCACCCCATGAAGTCAAGAGGTGCTGTTGCAAGCAGAAGCCAGGCACCTATGAGGTGGGAAGGCTTTATCCGGTTAAGGATAAAAACCTTTTATCCTGTTAAAGATAAAAACCTTCCTTCCCCTCCCCAGAGTATTTTGGACTGGCAGGACGAATCTGTCTTCCAGCACAACTGTAGAAAGTCCAGGCAGATCCCAGACCTGACCAAAGGTTATGGGCTCCAGACAGAAACACTGACTAATACAGGACAGAAGCATAAATATGTAAATACTGGGGGAAGTCATCCCACAGGCATGTCTCTGTTAACTTTGTGGAGCAGAGTGTACTTGTATACAAGGGCAAAGGCTTTCAGAACAAACAATGGCATTTCCTTCATCTCAGGGACAGAGACATCTTAGGGCTGTGCGTGTTAGGCCTGGGACACTCAGGGAGCGTTAACGTTTGTCCTCATATTTGAATCTGTTGTTCTGGGAGTCGTGAGGCCATGCTAGAAAGCAGGATGGTGAGCAGCTGAGAGGCAGCCTGGTCCCCATCTCTCAGTGCCTACCTAGAAAAAAAGTATTAGGGATCCTTTAATCTAGCAGGTAGAATCATAGCATGATCTCGTAGTTCGAGTTAAAATATAGGAGATAAGTGGCAATGTTTTAGTAGTAAGAGTAAACTATTGTTCCTCAGCCCTGTCAAATGGAAAAGCAGGAGTAGCTAAACTTTGGGGCAGATTACTAAAGTGAAAGCTCATTCCCAATTTCCTTATTGTTTAATTATTTTTAACAAAAGTAGGATATAATTCTTATGAACTAATCACAGCAACGATAGGCCTGACTAGGCTCACCTGCTGCCTGGGAATGCTCCTTTCCAGCTGTCTGTCATATCGTAACACCTGTAAAATTTGCCAGCCTGCAGGTTAAAAGGTAAAGACACATGTGTTAGGACGAAGACAGAAAGTGTGCTTGGTAAACAGACAGTGAGCTTTGACCAGTAAGAAATATTTGCTTTACTCTCTGATGTCACAAAAACCTCTACAAAAAAAAAGGTGAGATAAAAGTGACAACAAACACATGCCAGAAAACAGCTTGCGAGGAACAATTTACTGTTGCCAGTCTCTAACTGGTCTGTACCATTTCTGAGCACAGCTACAGGAGACACAACTACCTCTTCTCTTGCTCACGTCTGGTGCAGCCCTATATTGAGCTAGAAGTCCAGTTCTTCGTCTCAAAGAAAACTTTTTTTTTTTAAAGAAAGCTGTGCATTGAAGGAGGAGATGCTTAGAGATGCAAGCTCTTGTACCTGTGGAGTGTGTAATAGCTCCCAGATCTTATGCTAAACCCAGGAGAAGCATGGATGGCTTACATTTCTTTTGTTATTTTTTTAATCAAAAGATCTTGAAGTGTTTTCTTAATACTGTTAAGACTATTGTGCTTGTCTGGTCTGACATGCTGAACATAAGCTGGAGAATTTTTTCCACTAATTTCTGCAGTAGAAGGAATAAACCCTCATATAATTATCCAATATGTAATCATGCCTTGTAGACAGAATTTATGCTACGGCAAAAACATCAATTTTTCACATAGGTGACAAAAGAGTTTCCATTTCCTCCAGTGAAAGCCAGATCAGCCCCTGCTGAGGAGTGATTTAGAACGTGCTGACCACCCCTACTTTTCCTAAGGGACAACAGCTTGCAGCACCCTTGATCTTTTATAAAAGAAGCATCCTCTAGAGTTTGTCTGAGTCTGTTACCTGCCCTGCAATCACTTTTCTTTTGTGGGACTTTGATTTTTCACAGTCTGTTTGCATTGTGAAGCTTCACTAAGTAGAAACATACATACTTGGAAAAAACCCTTCTGTAACGTAGGTGATTATTTGGCCTGATGTAGCTGCAATTTCTTGATATTCTGCTTCTTTCTTTCCTACCAAACATAGCTGGTAATCTTCTTTGAGTGGGATGTTTGTATGCAGCGCAGTCGTGCAAGACGCTGATCGCCTTGTCTCACAGTCTAAATGCTAGAATTGAAGGTGTTCAATGTGATGTGAAACTGGTGGTTTAAGGTTGTCTCTCAAGGTTTTTGAGAGAAATTTTGCACTTTATTCCCCCCTTTCAAGAGATACCATTGTACCATTGGATGACATTTCTCTGGCAATCAGATGTGTGACATCTGATGCCAACAGAGGAGCTGTATGTGGACAATAGGAAAATGTCTTGTCAGGCAGAACAACCAGCAGGAGAAACAAAATGAACTTTCTAAGTCTCTGGTTTGTTTAAGATTCCACAGTCCCAGAGAAAAGCAATCTAACAATGACATTTTTAATATGCTGTAAACTTTGATGGCATTTTTAATAAGCCATATGACAAGAAGGGTAGAGCCTGTGTGATTTTCCTTTCCTCCTGCCCTCCTTTCAAGTGCTATTTGTTTATGTCACTTCAGGCTTTGGCCAAAGCTCTACAGTGGGAAAACATTGTCATTTTTCCACTTACAATTTGTGCAACAAAATTCTTTCTCCATTCCCCTGCCCCATGAAAGGGTATGGGATAAGAAGATGACCATGTTTTTTCATAATTATCTTCTGGATTGCTTATTGGCACAATAGCCATATGGCAGTTGCGACATTTTCCCAACTTGGCCTTTAGCTCCCTGCAAGGGGATTTAGACAGATTCCCTCTTTTCCGCTTTTGAATGAGAAAGGATTAGGGGGTTGGGGCTGTTCTTCTCCTCCTTTGTTATTACCTAGAAAAATTCTTCATGCTTCTTTACAGCTGCCATGTTGTTAATAGTGCAATGATTGCCTGTGAATCTTAAACCACCAATGTGAACATTAACAAGGACTAGTGGGAGCAAAGGTCCTAGTGAGGAGAGAACAAGTAGTTAACACTCCTCTGAAGCACCTGGGCCAGAACCACTACTATTATGGATCTGTGCTAAGAAACGCTCTTGCAGAAAGTGACTGGATAACTGTCGGCACTGAGGATAAAACTTTCCACTTTGAAATGTGTGGGGGTTTGGTTTTGTTTTTTCTTGTAACCACCTGACAAAGCTTGGGCAGGTGGCTGATGTGTCAAAGCAATGATTTTTTTGCTAAAAATCCCGCTTACTTTGTGGAAAATATGGTTGAACACCAGTTGCTTGAAAAGCCATTTTGCATGTCTCTTTCTCCAGGGACTTTCGTGTGCCTCTCTTCTCATGCACAACTATTACAGGAGCAAAAAATGATGTCTTAGTTAAAACCACATTCATCTTTAATCATCTTTTCTCTGCTTTCTTTTAAATTAAGCACTTCAAAGCCATTCCCCCAGAGAGAGATCTCCTGACGGTGCATTCTCTGCTCTGCAGCTCTCAGCTCCATGTGGTGCAACCTTGATTTGTGCCATGAGCCAGGATTGTGCTTTGCTGGTTATTTGTGAGACCTCAGACTCTCTGTCACTCAGGTGTTCCAGCCAGGTGTGAGCTGGATTCTGGAAACCCAGCTCTTAATGCAGTAAAATAATTTACTAAGTAGTGTAAAGTTATGATAACTTCTGGAAAATGTGCATAAAATATCTGTCTTCCAATATTTGGTTGAAAAACAAAAATAAAGCCTCCTGTATAGTTAAAATGAACCCTGCGCTGCTTCTTTGATAGTATTTCCTAATGAGTTATTATACAACATTGATAATCTGAATTACTTTGACATATCCAGTGAGTTTAGAATAGGAATCCCTGAGAGCACATCATATTTCTGTCCATCTCTGTTTAGCCAGGAGGCATCATCCCAGCAGGGCAGGCAGCTCCTGGGCGCTGGCTGTTCCTGACTCCCCTCTGGCCGCACTGCGGCATTGTATCATAACAGACCTGCTCAGTCCTTAAGCTGTTGACCATAGATTGCAGTTGGGTACAGATTGCTGCAGCAGCCCTCTTGCATCACAACGTGGGCTGCCACGAGCATCACAGCTATAATCTTTGGTCTCTTTGTTGTCATCTTAGACAATGCCGAAATGTAAGGTACTTGCTCTTAGCATGAATCTTAGCACAGTGCCCAGACTATCAAAATATTACGTGAAGTTCTGTAGTGTTCTCTGCTCTGATACAATGGGACATTTATGGAGACAGAAAGGCTTTTCTGTGCATGTGCTTCTGAACAAAGTCTCATGGGGGAGCGATGAGCAGACAGGCAAGTGCTGTGCCAGACCCTTGCCCCTTCCGCTCCACATTGCCTGGTGAGGTGTTCAGGTAATTACAGGGAGGCTGCTGATGAACCACTCTGGTAGGATAAGATAGCACGAGATAGGAGAGGAAGTTGCGAGGTTTAGCTAAAGGGAATGTGGTCAGAGAAGAGTTTATGGATGGAGATGTTGCCCACTCCATTTTCTGTAAAATATGATAAGGGCAGACCAGAAATAGGACACAGGTGATGATGCAAATCTTTGGGCAAGTCTGCCTCATGAATTGTACTCGTTGACATGGCAGCATGGAGACCCATGGCTCCATGAACTAAAGTCAGAGAAAACAAGTCCAGGAGCTGAGCTGTGACCACTGTGTTTATCATAAAAAAATGACCACCTGGAATCATCGTCATCAGGGAGGACTCGGTGCCTGAGCTCTCCATGACTCACCTTCAGCAGTCACTGCAACATGTCCCAAAATTAGCTGTGCCACTGGTGCCCCACTGCTAGGAACTGCAGCACTGCTTTGCCAGACAGGTGAGGCTGTATTGTGATTCTTTTATGAGAATTTTGCTTGGCTTTTCTCAGACTGCATTGTAGAAAGCACTAGATAAAACCTGAAGTGTGACTCATTTCTTACAAAACAAGGTTTAGGTTTGCCTTGTTTACCTGGTGGGTAAAAACCACCATTTGGGGGGTGTGAGGGTTAAGTAGCTACACTCTTTGAGTTGTAAGCACAGTTAAGAAGATTCTGCAAAAGACAATAACTGATAATTGGGCTGATGTGATGTGGAAAATATGCATTTCCTCCTCAGTCTGTGCCCCCCTCTCCCTGCCGGCGTTATCGCTGAGGCCTTGTTTGCACTCTGTGAGATATCATAAAGGTCACTCACAGCAAACGTGTCAGCATTCAGGTTAGAGGAGCCACGGTGACTCTGCCTTTCACCCTTTGGCAAGAGCACAGTTACGTTCTCACTTTCGCGTCGGGCTGCTGCTGCCAGGTGCGGGAATCCTGGCTCAGGGGACGAGGGAGCTGACGGGCACGGTGCGATACCAGTGCTCCTGGTTTGCTAAATCAGCCGCCACCTGGGAAATGTCCATCTCTTGAATAATATTTTTCCTTTGTCAAGCTCCTGTGCAGAGTGAGGGATTTTTACCTGTTTCTGGAGTAAGAGCTGTTACCTCGCTGCTAATACTGGGTAATATATGTTACAGTGCATAACAGATGAGGGACATCTCTCATTTGTGCTTTAGAGAGCTCCTTACCCAGCCGCAGAGATCGACTGCAGCAGTATTTGTTGTAATGTGGGTAATGATTAAGTATTAAATGTTCAGAATTGGCTCTGCTGCATTTGAGTTGGCCCAAGTGGACTCGGCTCTCCATGATTCTCACATGAATTGTATGTGTTCCCCTCCGTCATGATCGCACTTATACTAAGGAATTGCTTATTTTATTTAGACAATAAAAGCAGAGCTTTCTATTGGCAGGTCTCCACTGACATCAAGAGAAAAAGTAACCTAAAATATGCACATGCAAATTTGTCCATATTTATTGAAAAGAAGGATGTTGGGTACTGATCAGAGGTACAGTATTAGCAGCGTACTTTAGGCCAGATACTAAAGACCTCATGTCATGACTTACTTCACCTCTTATTTACGTGTTTGCTTTGAAAAATAAATGGCAATGCAAAATATTACTCTGGCTTTTACGGCCTAAATTCTCTCAATTGTCCGTGAATATGTGCCGCCACTAATTTTATTTTAAACATCTCATTGATTATTCTAGAGAAGGGTCAGGTTTAGTAACAGGAAATTCAGAAAGTTCAGAACCCCCTTTCAAGTCGCAGATGCAGCCACTCCATCCCTCACTGCCTGCAGCCATCCAGATGTGCACAGCTTTACCTGAAGGTCCGGGGAGGAGAGGAGCCTTGGCAGGGAGGTTGTTCTCCCCATACACCCCTACACAGGGCTGGGCCCTTTACAGAAGGATTCTGCCACAGGGAATTGTCAATCAGGGGAGGATATAATTATGTAATTAAAAATTAAATTACATTATTAAAAGTTAATAAATATATTAATAATACATTAAAATTAAAGTTATTTAATAACTTTAAAAATTATAGACTCAACTTCCAAGCCTCCTTATACAGGCTTGAAAGATTCTCTGTAATTTGCTTTAACCCTGAAGGGCTTCTAGAAAAGCAAAAAATTATTCAAATTTCAGAAGCTGAAACATGCCTTGCTGCCAAGGAGCTGAGTTTACAGCCATTCAGACAGCACTCTTTTCCATAGCAGTCAGGGTACTAATGCTTCAAAAGGGGTGATCATGTCTTGTGTGTGTACTTGCGGGCTGATCTGATTAAAATAGAAGTGGAAAAAGAAAAGGTCTTTGAGGCTTCATTTCAGCAAAGTATTTCAGCACAATGAAAGTTAATTAAGGCCAAAACTTGTGCCGAATCAAAGCCTAAAACAGTATTTTGCTGGTCCCCTCATGCTTTGTTTTCAATTGGTGAAGCCAGGCATGAACTGACTGTAATTCCTGCTGCTCTGTAATCTTTAGAAATGTTTTTTCTGTCATTGTCCAGATAAATGACTGTATTAGAATTAATTTGCATTAGGGTCAAGCAGCAATAAGCTGATCACAAATTCTGGTGGTTTTTTTAAATCACAATCTTCTGTCTCTCGCATACAGGTAAATGTAGCCATTGTGGAGGAAACTTGTCTTTTCAGTTTGAAAACTATTGCTGACAGAAACTGTGTTTTTGTGTCTGTCTGATTATAGCAGGCTGTGCGCAGTGGGGCTGGGGGGGAGCAGTGCACAAGTGGCTGACGTGTACGAACACCCATTATATTGGATTTACAGCTGTACCATGAGTGAGCTTTCAGCCTCTGTCACACATCTTCAGTGATGCCGATATCTGACCTTCCGTCCCACAGCTGCAGCTCCTCTCAGCATCTCTGGTACCAAATGAGGATGGGTCATTGGCATCAGCCTGTCTCACAGTCCTTGGACCTGATAATTTGGCCGCATGTGTATGACAGAGCTTTATCCATGTTCATATTAAATTGTTTTCCCTGGTCCTCATGTCATTCAGCCCAGCCAGTCACTGTTTCGTCCCTTAGTTTTGCACCCCAGCCTCTTCACCCTCAGTCCATGTTCCCTTTTCACCTGTTCACCAGGCTCTTTTTATCTTCCTCCCCTCCCAGTTCTGCCTCACAGGTCTTATTTTTACCCCTTTGCATTTAATTCGGCCTCCTCCCCTTCCTTCCTTTCCTTCTTCCTTTCCTTCATCCTGCAGGATGAAGATGATCTTCCTCTCCCAGATGAGCCTCCCATTTCTCTGTGTAGCCCAGGGCTACAATGGAAAGGAAGGTGCTGCTTAGTGTGAAAAATTTCTCCTGAAGAAATTAGCAGCTAAATAAGTCTCTTTTTAGTATGCACAAAAATATTATTTAAAGATGCCTTCTAATATAGCCAAATCAGAGTGAGTTTAGACATCACTGGTAGAAGTCCTTGGCACACAGGGCACTCCCTCCTGCCAGCCTTCACGTCCTTGCCACCAAAACATGCCAGTCTTTCACAAAAAGAGGCAGCAAAGATGTTTCATATAACAAAATAACGTATTTTTTAACTGGCTTTGGAAATAAACTGATCTGATGCCAAGCAGAGTTGGATCAGCTGACCTCCTGAGGTCTCTTCCCACCTGAATTACTTTATGATTCTGTATAATTTTGCCTGAAATTGGAAAACAAAATCGTTATCCAGAGGTAGACACACAAGCTTAAAAATTTAAGTGAAAAGAAGTTAAATATTGAATCCTGATCATGTGAAAATGGTACCTTACAAATGCAAGCAACCCTACAAACAGGCAGCTCTCCCAGACCCATCAGTAATTACACGCCTCATGCATGAACACGCAGTGTCCTGTAATCCCTGGTCAGCAGTGACATTACCCGTGACAGCTTCGCTTCTCAAAAAATCTCCACTTCAGCTTCGCCTCAGTATTGGTTTACAAGCACAAAGGTATATATTGCTTCTTGTTGTTCCTGGTGAGAAGGTTGTCCCACACACTTCCCGCAGCCGTCTCTTGCCACGGCCCTTCCCCAACCCTCTCTGCACCCGATGTGGAACCTCTGAACGTGCCCGTTGTCCCCGAGCACGTGTACTCGCGCGTTCCCAAACTCGGGGCTGCAGCCGTGCAGTCAGATGGCTCCATCACCACGCTCACTTCTCCTCTAGCAACATTGACTCACATGATCTTATTTTGAAATGTTCACGGGGTAGGTCTGCTTGCTAAAAAGCTGAAAAAACATGTAATTTCTTTGGTTTGAGTCAAAAGAGAGGAATTGAAGATCTTTTCCCTTTTAAATGTCCTGGAGTGGTAAGAGAGAAACAATCAGCAATAATTTTGCATAGGAAGAAATGCTGTTGTGTCTGACACTTTTACACTGGCTAGAAAACTGGAGGTGTTCTGAAGCATTGTATCAAAGACTTTCTGGAATTCTCCTTTCATTCCTCCCTGCCCTTTTTGGCGAGTAGTTGGTGGTATCTGGGTTAATGAAATGTGTGTTCCTACAGCACAAGCCATTGATCTGGGGGGCTGCGGGGGCACAGAGCCTCACTCGCTGGGGGTCAGGGGAGTGCTGGAGCTGAGCACCCATGCTGTGGGGCAGGGAGACTGTGGTGACATCTCCCCGTTGTCAGCCGGCTCTTCCGACAGGCCAGGGATCCCCGAGGGCTTGCTTTAGAGTTCCTGCAGGGATGCTGCAGGAGCTGGTTACAGAGAGACAGCTGGAGTATGGAGGCTGCCACTTACAATACTGATACATTTTCATTTACATTTACATCTTGTCCCTGATGCTATTACTTAGTCTTATCCACCTGAATAAAAGTGCTGCTGCTATTTATTCTTATGCACTGAGAGAAAGCTTTATTTTTTCAGAGCTGAGGTGTGTATTGTATCCAGCACACCATGGTTCTGCTCCAAATTACTGCCTGTGCAGTGACAGCAATGCTATGTGCACTCCACCTCCCACCCAAACTGTAGCAGTCTGCTACAATTTTTACTTCCATTTTGTCTTCACTTGATGCTTTTCAAGCTTTCTGCCTTGTCGTTCCTCTCTGCCTCTGCTGTCTGTGTGTGTTGGAGGGGAGATGGGCTGAATCCTTGGCCCTGTAGCCTTTTCCCAGAGTGTTTTACAGAGTCCTCTGCAAACCTCTCCCGCTGTTTTCTCTCGCAGAGTTGTCACAGACTTCTCTGTCTCTCTGTCCGTCAGAGACTGGAGTTGATCCAGGACCTGGGCAGGCATTGAAGGGTGTAGGAGGGAAGTGTCAGGCATCTGGTTTTGCTCTGCAGTTCGTCAACGGCACAAGGGCAGGAGCCATCACAGTAGAGCACGGCCACGGCCCGTGAGGAGGCAGGGGGTGTGTAACACCCACCTGAGTCCAGACATCACAGCTGGTAAGGATGGAGCCTCCAGACTCCAACCTCAAGAGGAGGAAGCTCTCCTGAGCAGATGAGAGGACGTGGGTCAGGGAGGTATCTCGGTCACAGAGCCGCTGGGGGCCGGAGCAGGCACACCTTAACGCAGCAGGTGAAAGCCTTCAGCAAATGTGGACAGAGTCATGTTATTGAATCAGCAGGGAGAAATGAGGAACATGAAAAGGTTGTGGAAAAGTAAACACAGGCAGTGGAAACACTTCTGTGTGAATTTACATTTTTTGCTACGTTTCTCCATCTGAGGAAGCAGAGGGACCAGATTCTGACAATCGGCCCCAGTCCTGTGCGTGGTCCAGAGCGTGAGCACAGCACAGAGCTGGCACCAGCCCTGCGGTGACGGAGCTGCTGCGTGGCTTGGCCCCGCGCCCAGGGGCTGTTCCTCCCTCCTCTGCTGGCTGAGCGAGCTGGTCTGTCCCTTGGGAGAGGAGGAGGAAGGGAAGGGATATTCTCGCCATCCTCTACTTCAGTGCAAATGCCAGAATGTCTGTAGAGGTGCACGAGAGTAGCAAGGTAGGATCAGGGAGCTCTGCCAGCAAGTGGTTGTCTGTGCTAGCGGCTTAGGCCTGGACTTGGGAGATGCTCAGTGTGTGAGGCTCCCCTGGGTCTGTGAGAAATTGCAGGTGGTAGAGGGGGAAGTGAGAAGGAATATAACTTCAGGCTCTCCTTCTGCCGAAAAGAGAGTTATCAAGTGTATCTGTGGAATATTTCCAATGTGAGTAGTACGTGTAACTGAACATGACTTTCATGTTTCTTGAGAGTTGGTGACTTGCAGTACACAATGAGCCGTGGTCCTCTGAAGCAGACACGTCCAGCAGCAGCACCCGCATGGGCAGTGCTCCCCGCAGCCTGGGCAGCGTCCCTTCAGGGTTCAACAGCACACGACGCGTTTCTCAGAATGTGGTAGTTGTGCTGTGATTAGATATTAATACAGCCTGGGCTTGGGGTTACTTTTTGGTTGGCTGATGCAGAAACTGGTAGCAGACCTAAGGGATCAGCGAATGTTCTTGTAAAGTAACGTCGATTTGCTTTTGACACGGGCCTAAATCATGTTCACAAGCAGTCTTCACAATTCAGCTGAGTCACGGTAATGTCTGAAATTCCTGTGCCTCGGCTCTTAGTCTGAGCCTTGTGTCTCCACAGCCAAGTAAACAACAAGGAAACATTTCTGTTCACTATCATGAGAAAATGATTTAGAAAACAAAATAGCCCAGAGGAAGAGAAATCAACTTTGAGTGGGAAAGAAGCATTGTCATCTTTTTTCTGTAACATGATGAAAAATCTCTTCTTCAAGAGAAATTTGTGATTAAGAATATCTCCATAAGATGATATAATATCTCGTATTAATATTTTCATGGAGAGAAGATCAAATACTAAAGGTTTTTTTTCATCTAGTGATTAAAAGGCACAGGAAGAACCAAAACCTGGGCAAAATCCAAATAATTTTTAACAAGATGATAACCATGGGGAAAAAAAAAACCTAGAAGGAGAAATGGTGGATTGCCTTTGCTCCCTGGGGTTGTCACAGTGCATCTCACACTTGTGCACAACTCTGGCAGCGCTTGCCCTCTAAAGTACATGATGCTTTATGCTCCTTGTTAGTGTGCGGCTCATGCAATAGTTGGGTTTCTTGTGCCCATGTATAAAATTACCTGCGTAGGGGTAATATAAGAAGTGTTTTCCAGGAGGACGACAGCTAGAACATTATGCAGCGTTCCTGTAAAATTGCACAGACCAAATGAAAAGCCTATTCTCAAACCAGCTCTCCAGATTACCAAAACTGCCCTAGACTTAAAAGTGAAAATATTTCTAAAACCTAATTTCTTTGACTGTTCTGTTGCTTTACATTGTGTGCTTCACACATCTTAAAGAAAATAAATCATCTGACCTTACTTCTTATTTCTCATAAACAAGAACAGTGGGACAATGTGTGGGTTGTACATCTTGAAAGGAAAAACTGGAGTGGAGCTGGTTTCCCAGGGCAGGGCTTTCTTTTTTTAGTTTTCCAAACACGCTTTTCTGAATAATACCCTTTTAAAAGGATCTGAACCACATTTTAGAGATTTAAACTGGGGGGCTCCCTTACATCCATCATCTCTTGAATTTTACCTCATGGAATGTGAAAAGCTCACGCTGAAGTGAAAGATGTGTATCCTGTCTAAATGTGAATCTTTCCAGCTACGGAACAGACACGGGCGCTTTGTACAAGCAGGAGTTTGGTAACGGGATGTGCGGGTCTGGGAGGGAGGGCAGCGGCGGCGACTCTGGGGACTGAAAGTTTGGAGCGAGGGTTTCATGGGGGCTCAGCCTGAGGCCTCTCAGGGAAAGGTTTTCTGAGGCTGAATGCTGAAAAATTCTGTGCAGAGCCTTAAAATGTGCATGCCGAGGTGGTGACAAGGGTGATGGTGTGACCTGTGGGATGCTGGCAGGGCAGAGCGGGGTGCTGGCGCAGGACACCCTCATGGCCCCCACTGCTCCAGCTGCTGCCTTGTCCCTGCCAGCACCCGGGAAAGCTCTGGAAGAGAAACCAGCGTCCTGGGCTGGAGCCCGAAGCCTCCCTTAGTGTGGGAACAGCACGGCCGAGAGGATGCAGGGGCTGATTTACGTCACGGCACTGCGCGTAAAACAACAAGTTACAAAAGGGCATTCTATAGAAAGGAAAAAAATACTAACCGAATATCAGAAGAATGTTTGTCTTCCTGCTTTTAGCTTAATGTGGCTCTTTTTTTAGTCACTCAGCTAGGATGACTGACTTTGTAGTAGTTGAAAATGCCACAGAGTTGTTAAAGTGAGCTTGAGATAGCACTGGGAGCCTGTACAATGCTCCGCAGCTCTTCTGGAACACACCACTCCGCTTGCTATGGTAGACAAAAACACGAGGCAACTGCAGCATCATTGCCTGCTATTTAAAAAAAAAAAAAAAAAAAAAAGAGAAACAGCATCATTTTTACAATAAACTGGTGTCAGGCAACATATGTTATAAAATCATGCTGCAATTGATAGATCTTAAAGTAAGTGTCAAGTAAAACCAACCCAACAGATTATTTGCAGTAAAAGACAAGCATTCGCTCTTCCCCAACCTTTTCTCTCTTTGTTCTCTAATTCTCACTTTTCCCATTCAGCAAACTGCAAAGGTTAATCACTGACAGGAACAAACAGGTGAAACCTTTCTCCTGGCCTTGGAGTAATCCACAACTGAAAATGTTCACAAAGGTTATTCTGGTGGAGGTCTGATGCCACCTAAAGTCTCCAACAAGTCTTGCAGCAGAAGAAATCAGCATTTCTCCCCAGCATTCTCAAGCAGTAACAGCTCTGAAGTTATCAGTTATTTATAGTTCTTTGTGGCTACATTAAGCACAGCAGAAGTTTGCACTGTGAGAAAATTAGCTCAGTCATGCTAGGCTGGGTAGAAATCCAAATTTCTGTCATCCTCAGCTGGTGAGAAGCAGATGTTGTAACTCAGTCCAAAATCAAAGTTCTGAAATGGAGAGTCTGTCTTATTCCCCTGATGCTAAAACTAGCTTGGTAATCATGTTCCTTTATTTTTAACATTTGGAAACCACGTGACTGTAAAAGGGAATCAGATTCAGCAGATGGAAGGACAATGTATGCAAGAAATTTTCCGTAAATGATACGAAGCATTAACGTTTAGGGGATACAAATGTATATTTTAGAGTCCTCTACTGAGCAGAGTTAATACCTTTATCACTAGAGGTGGTCAATAAGCCCATTAAAATGTATTATAATAAAAATATGCTGTTGGCACAAAACTAAACAAACTTTGAAAAATGTGTTGCTTTTATTTGATTTCCTTTGGAGTACATATTGATTGTTGGGGTTTTTTTGCATCTGCTTTAGTAGAGTTTTTCTTTAGGATTTTTTTTTTATTTTTTATTTTTCATTTTCCCTTGTTTATGCATTAGTGCTCAACATAAAAACATCAGTGTTATGCTTTTTTTACTACTGACATGGTTGTAACAGCTAACAATGGAAGTTGCTTTTGGAGTTCAAGCATCATTCACAGTAGCCGCTGTAAGTGTTGCTGAGAACATTAAACCTCATCTTCTAGATCAAAGTGTCTCCTGACTGCTATGTTGAGACAAATTGATTTCAGGTTTTTACCTTTAGTTTCAAATCACCTGGAGGTGAACGCAGGTGAAACTACCTCAGTGCCCAGTACAGGACTGGTAGGGACTGGAAGGGGACCCGGGCTGTCTGCAGTCAGGGGTCACAGAAGGGCAGCCCCTGGGCACTTGCATTTGAACACACCGGGTTTGTCAGCAGGTGGTAGGTGTTCTGGACAAAGAAGAACCTCTGCTAACGTGGTCGCCCCTCTCTCTCCAGCACCCTCTCGAGCTGCTCGCACGCCGTGGTGGCCCTGCTGTACCCCTTCTCCTGGCAGCACACCTTCATTCCCG
Source organism: Caloenas nicobarica (assembly GCF_036013445.1). Classification (NCBI taxonomy): domain Eukaryota; kingdom Metazoa; phylum Chordata; class Aves; order Columbiformes; family Columbidae; genus Caloenas; species Caloenas nicobarica. The sequence continues at coordinate 56,574,971 of NC_088249.1, read as the reverse complement.
TCCTGCCCTCGTCCATGATCGACATCGTGTGCTGCCCTACGCCCTTCCTGGTGGGACTGCTCTCCAGCTCTCTGCCCAAGCTAAAGGAGCTGCCCGTAGAGGAGGTAGGAGATGGCACCGGGATTGTTTGCCTGGAGTAAAGCTGGCCTCATCCTGGAGAAGGCCTGCCAGTCCTCACATGTTTAATTTTTAATCTGCCTCTTTGTTTCTTCTCTGCCCAATTCTCGTGGGCAACTGCCGCTTGGTAAAACCGCAGTAGTAAGTTTAGTCTCCTCTTTACTCCGTTCCTCTTCCCATACCTGGCACCTCGACAGAGAGAAGTGAATGTTAACCTGTTCAACAAGTAAGTACAGTGTAAATATGCTGATTTGTTCTGATTTTGTTGGACCTCGAACACGAAGAGGAAGACATGAAGTGCCATTTGCTATGACACCTATTAATGCTAATACAAGTTGTGCATGAAGCCATAGCCAGCACAGAAAAACAAACAAACCAACCAACCTTTAAGGCTTTTTTTTTCTTTTTTCACTTCTAAGACTTTGTTAATACTATATGGCAAATCAAATCAGAGTTGCACTTCATTGGCTCTTCCAGTAAAATACCACAAAAAACCCCCAAGGGGACAGTCTTCTCTCTTACTTCTATTAGTTTCCTGTCATTTATCGATGAAATTTTCTTTTCTTGTGTTCGCATTCAAGGCCCTCTGTGCCCCCAGCCCACGTAAATCTTGGCTCTGTTTTCCTCCCACTTTCCTAACTTTGCTCTCCCACATCTGCCCAGCTCCATCTCTCAGCTTTGCTGCTTCATCATCACTAATATTTGGAAACCTCTGAAACACTTTTCATCTGCACGTTAACAATAATTATTAGCAATAACTTGCTTAGGTTTAAGAAAAAAGACCCGCCTAACCCTTTTAGCTTTTTTTTTTACATATTAACCTAGTATGAGATCTGTTTTATCTAACTACATTAAATTAGATTTTAAGCTCTAAAGAAAAGCTTTATCTTCTTGTTTTATAAACCACATAACGTGTTGTTTCACAGCAGGAATTTGATTCATGTTGAGGCTTGGGACTGTTCAGATGATCTTTCACTATTAAAAGGCAAATACAAAGGAATGTTTTCTGTCTCTTCAGATATATTTCACTATAGTGTTTTCCTTTTTTTAGGCTTTGATGGTTAACCTGGGATCAGATCGATTCATCAGACAGGTAAAGTACAGTTCGAAATGTTGCCATACAGTCTAGCAAGCGGTTTACTCCTGTAATATGATAAGGTTTCTTTGGTTAGAGATATTTGGCAGGAACTGGGCAGTGGGAAAGAGATTAGGAAAAAAAAAAAGTGCTAATTTTCTGTCACCTGCAAATAAATACTCCTCAGATGTGCAAAATGGATTGAGGCTGTGACTGTCAGAAGAAATAAAGAACTGTGTTCACAGTGCAAAGAAAACATCCAAAGTTAATAACATCATGTTAGCAAAAACCCTCATGCTGTTGGAGGTGAAAAGGACAAAAACTGCAAAGAAAAGTTTCCGAGTGAGAGAGAAAAGGTGAAGAATAGTTTAATGTGGCAGGAAAACCGTGACCTTGTAAACAGGGAGACGAAGGATCACATCTCCTGATAGTAATGTGGCACTAGTTTCAAAAATAACAATCTGCAGGTTAGATGAGTAAACTTTCTTGTACAATTCCCTGGACAATATGGCTGGTGAATAGTGGTTGCAGAGCTAAGATTCTTGTGTCTACTCGCTTTTGCTGAACAAGCTTTAAACAGGATGAAGAGAACAACACGGGGAAAGCCCAGGAAACAAGATATACTAGAATATAGGTACAAACAACTGTCAAGAACCAAAGCAGCTGCCTAAACCCGTCTAGGGCAGCTGTGTGTACAGGTAGCTAGGCTTGACGTGATGTGTATTTAGTTAAAAACAACTGTTTGGACTCTGTCATGTAAAGAGCTGATTCCAAGTTTCTATAGGTTTACCTTGCTCTTTGGATTATCATTCCTGACCTCATTAAGAGTGACAGAAATTTTGTTTAGAAATATATGATAGTTGCATATAGATTTTAATTATTTTGTTTACATAGGTATGACAGTAGCATAGAGAGAAAATGCTTTTCTTCTGAATTTTAAACCTTGGAAAAGTATTTGCTGTAGTTGCTGCATAGATTATTGTGATTCAAAGATTATTTTTTTTCCTCTGTCAGATGGATGATGAAGACACACTGTTACCTAGAAAATTGCAAGCTGCTCTGGAGCAGGCTCTAGAGAGAAAGAATGAACTGATAAATCAAGATTCAGATAGTGATTCAGATGACGGTAAGTTCATTTGGAAACAGGGACTTGTATAAAAGAGCATACAGGTAGTATTGACTTTCCATCCAGGAGAAAGGAAGATGGGACTTTAGTGCTCAAATACCTTTTACAACATCAGAGTCTCTGAACACGCAGGCAACGGGACTGATAGCATCAACCCGCAGTAATACATTGCCAGCGATCTACTTTAATTTCTTTGTAAATGACATGTCCTCCCATGAGTGCCTCTAAACCTTTACTCAGAGGTTTGCAGTTAATTTGGCCTTAATTCAATCCAGATAATTATACATGCTTAGGGGTGTGTCTGAGTTCGGAGTTGCTCTTGGCACTTAGTGTATTCAGAGGAGAGAAGCAGATACCTCCAGAAAATAGTTTCAGTGCAACAGGGACTGAGTTGCCTCTGAAGGCTCGTATTTCTCTCCAGCAATTATAAAAACAGCCCAGGATGCATTTAAATGCCTGTGGTTAAAAGGTATGAAACAGGCCCCTATTCAGTTTTTGAAATTTATTTCTACTCCTTTGTGTTACATATGTAAAACTACTTTAACATCTCAGAAATGATGAAAACGCAAATTCTACAAATACTCTTTTTGATCGGTTCTTGGTAAAGGCTTATTACCCCCAGAACAAACGTTTTAATTCTGAGTCATCTACACGGTTCTCAAGAAAACTTACTCAAGAGCTAAAAAATGAGGCATAATTTTGATGAAGCACCCGTAAAATTCTTAATTTTCTGAGCTGTTTCCTGAGGATTTGTATTTCTCATTGACTCTTGGTTATGCAACACCGATTATGTAGACTGGTACTCTTGATTAGAAAGCCCTCAGCCTACCTGATGTATACCCGAGGCTGCAAGGAGCCGGTACCGCTCCTTTCGGTCATTAACACGGCACGGGCAAACCACTAGATGACAGTACCTGGCCCCTTGTGGGTGACAATGCTGACAGCTCTGGTAGCAGCTGATTTTGGTGTCTTATTGCTGCCTTATTTTACAGAATGTAACACCCTGAATGGATTAGTGTCTGAGGTTTTTATCCGATTCTTTGTGGAGACAGTTGGCCATTATTCCCTGTTCCTAACCCAGAATGAAAAAGGAGAGCGTGCCTTCCAAAGGGAGGCGTTCCGTAAATCTGTGGCCTCCAAGAGCATCCGCCGCTTCTTGGAAGTTTTCATGGAATCCCAAATGTTCGCTGGCTTCATCCAGGACAGAGAGCTGAGGAAATGCAGGGCAAAAGGTAAGGGCGGGTTTGTGTCCCCCAGCGCGCGTCCCTTGTGCCGTGCCCACGTCCCCTGGTTAGTGTCCGCCTGCTGTTGGGGCAGTGAACTCAGCGGGGCTGACAGATCTCCTGAAGCACATTGTCCACTTCTGGTGGGCCTAGATTGTGGCTGTGAGAGTCATAAAACAGATACTTTAACCAGAAGAACTTTCACACCCGAGCGCTTTACATCACTCAGCAGTGAAACTGGGAATGACCCTGGGAAGGGCACAGCCCAGCCCTGACGGGACCCGCCCCCGAGAGCATCCTCAGAGAGGGTCCGTGTAACCTCAGCTGGCTGGCGGCAGCGCTCAGGACCGGACTCGCTCCCGGTTTAACCTCAGTTCATTGGCCGCAGCACTCAGAACCGGCCCCGCTCCCGGTTTAACCTCAGTTCGTTGGCCGCAGCGCTCAGAACCGGATGCGGCCCCAGTTTAAGCTCAGTTCGTTGGCCACAGCACTCGGAACCGGACCCGCTCCCGGTTTAAGCTCAAGTCATTGGCCGCAGCGCTCAGATTCAGACGCGGTCCCGGTTTAAGCTCAGTTCACAGATTCACAGAATCACAGAATGTTAGGGATTGGAAGGGACCTCGAAAGATCATCTAGTCCAATCCCCCTGCCAGGGCAGGAACACTTAGGTGAGGTTACACAGGAAGGCGTCCAGGCAGGTTTTGAATATCTCCAGAGAAGGAGACTCCACAACCTCCCTGGGCAGCCTGTTCCAGTGTTCTGTCACCCTCACTGAGAAGAAGTTTCTTCTCAAATTTAAGTGGAACCTCTTGTGTTCCAGCTTGAACCCATTACCCCTTGTCTTACCGTTGGTTGTCACCAAGAAGAGCCTGGCTCCATCCTTGTCACACCCACCCTTTATATATTTATAAACATTGATGAGGTCACCCCTCAGTCTCCTCTTCTCCAAACTAAAGAGACCCAGCTCCCTCAGCCTTTCCTCACAAGGGAGATGCTCCACTCCCTTCATCATCTTTGTGGCCCTGCACTGGACTCTCTCCAGCAGTTCCCTGTCCTTCTTGAACTGAGGGGCCCAGAACTGGACACAATATTCCAGATGAGGTCTCACCAGGGCAGAGTAGAGGGGAAGGAGAACCTCTCTCGACCTACTAACCGCCCCCCTTCTAATACACCCCAGGATGCCATTGGCCTTCCTGACCACAAGGGCACAGTGCTGGCTCATGGTCATCCTGCTGTCCACCAGGACCCCCAGGTCCCTTTCCCCTACGCTGCTCTCTAATAGGTCATTCCCCAACCTATACTGGAACCTGGGGTTGTTCCTGCCCAGATGCAAGACTCTACATTTTCCCTTGTTATATTTCATTAAATTTTTCCCCGCCCAACTCTCTAGCCTGTCCAGATCTTGCTGGATGGCAGCACAGCCTTCTGGCGTGCCAGCCACTCCTCCCAGCTTGGTGTCATCAGCAAACTTGCTGATGACACTCAATTCCCTCATCCAAGTCGTTGATGAATATATTGAATAGTACTGGTCCCAGTACTGACCCTTGAGGCACTCCACTAGATACAGGCCTCCAACCAGACTCCACCCCATTGACCACGACTCTCTGGCTTCTCTCCTTCAGCCAGTTTGCAGTCCACTTCACTACCCGATCATCCAGTCCACACTTCCTCAGTTTTACCGTGAGGATGCTGTGGGAGACAGTGCCAAATGCTTGCTGAAGTCAAGGTAGACCACATCCACTGCTCTGCCATCGTCAATCCACCTTGTTATGTCTTCATAAAAGGCGATGAAGTTGGTCAAACACGACTTCCCCTTGGTGAAGCCATGTTGACTGTCCCTGATGACCCTCTTATCCTTGATATGTCTTAAGATGGCACCAAGGATAAGGTGTTCCATCACTTTCCCAGGGATGGAGGTGAGGCTGACCAGTCTATAGTTACCTGGATCCTCCTTCTTGCCCTTTTTGAAGACCGGAGTGACATTTGCTTTCCTCCAGTCCTCAGGCACCTCTCCTGTTTCCCAAGACTTGGCAAAGATGATAGAGAGTGGTCCAGCAATGACTTCAGCCAGCTCCCTCAGCACCCGCGGTTGCATCCCATCTGGACCCATGGATTTATGGATGTCCAGATTGCTTAACTGGTCCCTAACCCAGTCCTCATCAACTGAGGCAAACTCCTCCATTGCCCTGCCTTCCTCTGGGGCCTCAGGGGTACGGGGCTCCTCAGGACAGCCTCCGGCAGAGTAGACAGAGACAAAGAAGGCATTCAGTAACTGCCTTCTCTGTATCTTCTGTCACCAGGGCACCTACCCCATTCATCAGTGGGCCTACATTGCCTCTGGTGTTAGTTTTATCTGCCATGTATTTGAAGAAGCTCTTTCTGTTGTCCTTGACCCCTCTCGCCAGGTTTAACTCTAAGGAGGCCTTAGCTTTCCTAGTTGCCTCCCTACATCCTCTGACAACAGCCTTATATTCTTCCCAAGTGGCCAGCCCCTCCTTCCATGATTTGTAAACTCTCCTCTTCCACTTGAGTTTGCCCAGCAGTTCCCTGTTTAACCACGCAGGTCTCCTGGCTCCCTTCCTTGACCTCCTGCGCATCAGGATGCACTGATCTTGACCTTGGTAGAAGCAGTCCCTGAATGTTAACCAACTATCTTGGGCCCCTTTACCTTCAAGCAGCCTTGCCCAGGGGATTTCCCCCAGCAATTGTTTGAAAAGGCCAAAGTTGGCCCTGCTGAAGTCCAGGGTTGCAATTCTGCTCGGTATTCTGCTCCCACCACAGGAGATTCTGAACTCCACCATCTCATGGTCACTGCAACCAAGGCAGCCCCCCACCTTTACTGCTTCAACCAGACCCTCCTTGTTAGCGAGGATGAGATCCAGCAGCGCACCTCTCCTAGTCGGCTCCTCCACCATTTGCATCAGAAAGTTATCGTCAATGCACTGGAGGAACCTCCTAGACTGAGGCTGACTGGCTGAGTAGTCCTTCCAGCAAACATCAGGGTAGTTAAAATCCCCCATAACAACCAGGGCCTGTGACTGTGAGGCCACGCTCAGCTGCCCGTAGAAGGCCTCATCAACATCCTCACTCTGTGGCCGGACATGGGTCACCCCAGCGCCGTTTTCTCCTCCTGTCCACAGGGCTCTTCGAGCAGAGGGTTGAACAGTATCTGGAAGAGCTCCCAGACACCGAACAAAGTGGAGTAAACAAGTTTCTGCGAGGCCTTGGTGAGGAAAACCTTTAAAGTATTTCTGAAATGAATTTTCATGTCTTTTTTTTTTTTTTCATAATTTGAAAAAGCCTTACTGGAGGTGAAATCAGCCAAGCAGTTTCAGTATGATAGGAAATATGAAAAGGAAAACAGTGAAACCATACAAAGTTGACAAAACCAGATTTAATTATGATTGTTGTTAACACGTTCATTTTCACTTGGGAGTGGGGGAGAAGGAGAACAAGAGGGTGTCTGACCACTCGGGGTTCTGTCAGCGGGCTGTCCCTGCTGCTGTTAAGAGTTACTCTACAGCAATCACACTATAAATTAAACCCATTTGCTAAGTTACTTTTGGTTGCCCTCAGCTTTGCAGCATGTGCTACAGACTGATGGTGTGCTTTCTTTAGGAAACAAAATGAAGTTCCTTCACAAGAAGAACTAAGTCCTTTCTGCTGAAATTCCAACCCAAAGACTCCGTATGACCCTGTGCGAGGCACCTGCGGCGTTTCAGGGTTTGATGTGGGAGGAGAGCGGAGCAAGCTGAGCGCAGCGTTGCGTGATGATCGATGCTGGTGGACAGTGTGCCAGATGATACAGCTCCTTTATGTATCTGGGTAGAATTTGTAAATACTGTGCTGTAAGCTTTTGTAACTGATTTTGTAATGAGCAAGGACAACTGTGGTAAATATTTGTATATTCCTGAGAATAACAGGTGCTTTTTTTTTTCTTTAGTATGAATTGAGTTATGCTTGGTGCAAAATTGAAAAGCTGATGATGTGCAGCTGACTGTCTCAGCAGAACCACTGACTTCACGGGGTGTTTGTGAGCTACACTGATGCCTGGACACTGCGGGGTGAATGGACTTGGGTACGTGGGAGAGGTTGTACGCACGGGGGCTGCTTTCATGTGGCGGAGTTGGTATTTTTTTTTTCTAATTAATTTTAAAAGAAAGAAATAACAAAGTAACTTGATAATAAGGTACTTGGTTCACAATACAAAACTTCCACTTGGTTTGAACTCTGGTCAGTAAACTACTTGTAATCCATTCTGCACTAAGACTGCTAAACCTGAGGAGAGCTCAGTTCTTTGACATGCAAACTGCAACCAGTAGGTACAGTACATCCTTTCCTAATGTATGTATGTATGGTTTCTAATAAACTCTGTAAATATACCTGTTTGTTTATATTCATTGCAAACTTCTGCAGTTTCTGATGTTGAGCAGGTACAAAACCAGTGACTTTCCTGTGATTTTAATGAATTTGTAATTAAAATATAAAGTGGTTATTATGAATGTATCTTTTAGTAGGCTTGCTGTTTCATGACATGTAGTTTGATTTTTCTGTAGTGTTTTTCACTGTTCTGTTAATTTTATCCTAACAGAAGCATCTCTTAAAACACTTTTTTCTTTGCCATTGTATCACCGATACTGCCCCTGAACTGTGGTATTTTCAGGTTGGTTTTGTGCTGCCTTGGTTAGATGATCAGAGGAGCATAACTCCTGTGGAGATTCTGTAGAGTTCTGCCTTAGTCTGAAGAAGAAAATATAAAATACTTGAATATATTTGCAAGTCTGACAGCTAAGGAAAATCAGCTTAAGCTTATTACCTTTTAAAAAAAAACCCCAACACTCTATTTTTCTTCATTTGTGGTGCAATTCTGTTAGTTAGATTGGCTTTGAGGCTTGCGCAGTTCCTAACCTGACAGTGGTTCTGGTTTGCTATCAGCCTCATAGAACAAAACTGAGGGATTATTCACTAAAAAGGTGAAGTCGTTTCCTCTTTTCCTTACCTCCCTCACACTCCTGTATATACAAAAGCTGCTTAAGTGTACATGAAATGTCTGTAAAATATCAAGTGCTTCTGATTCAAAGGAAATGTGATCACAAATGTTAATTTCCATTACTTTATAATATGCTGTAAATTCTAGAATTATTTTTAGACGTAGTTCTTCAGAGTGGAAGGACTAACTTCACTTGTACAGGTAGATTCTGGCTATTTTATAAACCACAGCTGCTAATACATATATGGGGAAATATATTTCTGAAGAAATACATCTGTAGGGAAAATGATGGTTAAAACATCATCCGCTGAAGGAAGTGCTGTAGAGAAGAGTTGCTACAAAGGCAAGAAAAAGCTGTGGAATGCTGATGTACAACGATGCAGTGCTGTAAAACCCATCTCCCACACCAAAGCTGTTTCATACACCTGCACTTTAAAAATCTAAGCAGAAAGCTTTTAAACATTTTATTACCCATCAACATGTTGTTCCAGTTTGTTTAAGGTGGATCAGAGGAGAGTACCAGACAAGGTGAGACCGCATTTCAAAAAATCTGTAGGTGTTTTCTTGATACTCAAAGGATACTCTTATAGAACTATCCTAGTGTAATCTGGAGATCTGTGTTTGAAAGGATGGGATTGATGAAAAACAGAAGTGTATTATTTTGCCTTTTGTATTAGTTGTTAAAACTAATGGTGTTCCTGAGCACGAAACACTACTGGTACGCTATTTAACTGAGAAGGAAATCCAGAAGAAAAACAAATCCAGTACTGAGACACCTTTTAAATTGGTAAAGATTTGCTTAAAGTCTTGTGGTATAAAATACATTAAAAAACCAAGCTTGAGAAACAATGACCCTCTCCAGGAATTGTTACCCTAGTTGTGCAGTTGGTTGTGTTTAACTACGTAGTATTGTGTGAGCCAATGCAGGCAGGTCACAAGAAACAACCAGAGGCCATGAATGCAATTGCAAAGAGCAAATTTATTTCAGTTACTTTGCTACCAGGGAATCTCCAAAACAGCACCTGAGCTCGCGGGCAGAGGTGACAGGCACTGCAGAATCCAGCCCTGGTAGAAGATCCCTGGGTCTGCTGCGTTCGCCTGTACTTCAAGGCTTCAAGCGGGTGCAGCCTCGTGCTGTGCTCTGCTCTGCTCTTTCTTGCAACAAAGCAGGACTCTCGGGCACAATAAAAAAGTTTCTCACAGGCCTATGTTATCTGACACAGACGTTCCACTTGTCAAGCACACAAGGTCAGTAAAACAATTAGTGATGTGTTTTCTCTACACCCCAGCTGCAGTCGCTTATTTTCAAGGATCCTCTTCGCCGTTCTTCCACTATATTCCCATACAAGTATTTATTTTCCTATTGTTGTCGATGTTTAATAAAGTGACCCAGCTTGCAAATTTTCCTAAATTCCGCTCAAAGTCCTATATTTGCTACAGAACATAGTGGGAAGCGAAAGCAAGTTGTGTCTGTCGTAACCCGCAGCAGCACTTCGCTGCCTGCTGAATTCAGCGCCCGGTAAGGGCGGCTGTTCAGAGCTGCTCCCCTTCCGCCGCCGGGACTGCGGGCCCGGCCGGGGGCTGCGGTGGGGGCAGCCCAGGGACCGCTGTGTCCCCTCTGGAAGCCGCGGGTGCGGCGGGGCGGAACGCCGCGCTCCCAGACCGCCCCCGCTTCGGAAGCCGCCTGAGGCGCCGCTCCTGACCGGCTGCCGGGCCCTCAGCCCCGGGGCTGCCGCGATCTCGCGAGACTCGCCCCGCTCCGGGCGCCTCAGCCAAACCTCGCGAGATCTCGGCGCTGCCCAGCCCCACTTCCGCTCCGCTCCGCTCCGCCTTTCCCCGCTCTCGCGAGCGCCGCCCTCTTTCTCTTCCGTCTCGCACGCCGACAAGATGGTGGGTGCTGCCGCTGGGCCGGGCCGGGCCGGGCTGGGGGCTCCGCGGCCGCCGGCCCTGGCTCCCGCGGCGGGACATGGCTGGAGAGTGGCGAGGGGACGGGGAGAGACGCTTCTCCGAGCCCGCGGCCTGCTGCGGGCGCGGCGGGGCAGCGCGGTGCGGTGAGGCCGCCATGGCGCCCGGCTGCGTGGCTGCCGAGGGGCTGCGGCCGCGGAGCAGCGCCGGCCGCGGGGGAGGGCGGGTGGTGGCCCCGCCTGTTGCTGCCCGTTTTGCTCACAGCTGCTCTCCCGCTTTCCCGCAGCCTTCCAGGCTAAGGAAGACCCGGAAGCTGAGGGGCCACGTTAGCCACGGCCACGGCCGCGTTGGTGAGTGGAGGGCCCGCAGTGGTTGTGCCGGTCGGTGCCTCTCGGCGCCCAGGGGCTGCTGCTGTTCTTCACGGGTTGCAGAGAAACGTGGCTGTGGTGCAGGGTCTTGCACACGCTGTGGGTCGCAGTGAGCAGTGCTGAAGGCTACGGTGTGCGTAGGTGATGCTGGCGCCGTGGGGGCAGATGCTACAGCGCTGGGCTGATCCGAAGTCTGGCAGATTTTCTAAATTAAGTGGTGCTCAAGTGATAGGTACTTGTTCTGTGACATATTAAGTTTACAGGGCAGTGCTGTGTCCCTTCTAACTCTTTGGCCATTCCTGCCTTTCCTTGTTAGCCCACTTGTGCTAGCCCTGATTTCCTCTTGCACTCCTATAAGCTAACCAGAGGCATGTTGTGGTTATTTTTTTTTCTCCTAGAGCGTTAGTTTTCAGTTGGTTCATCTTGCTGAATTGTGATGAATTCGGGGGATAGAATCAGAATAATTAGCTTAAATTGACATTGAACATGCCTCTAAACTCAAGTATTTGTTGTAATATTCTTCGTGTAACAAACCTGAATTTTTCTTTCTAGGCAAACATAGGAAACATCCTGGAGGGCGTGGTAATGCTGGTGGTATGCACCATCACAGGATTAATTTTGATAAATAGTAAGCTAACATTTTAAATATATGCTAGCAAAATGTATGTTTCTAAAGTAGAAATGTGAATAAACAAAATTCCCTGCAGTCCTATGTGTTTTTTCCTCTTACATGAAGTGTGGCATTATAGCTGTGGTCAATTCATGTCCCTGTTTACCCTAAAATCAAAAGCCTTCTCACTTAAAACAAGTACCTGTAAGAGTTCAGTGCAGCATTTGGTAAACTTGACCAAACTTGCTTGTTACAATGTGTTTCCTGCTAAACAATCTACACACAAAATGTTATGTTAAATTTGTTACATTAAAAATGTTATGTTAAAGTCCTATTTATGTTAAATGTTATGTTAAATCCTATTTAGCTGCATACTGTAAAGGTAAGGGATGTTGTCTTATTGCCGAGACTAGAGTCACATCTGGACGCTGCCTGTTGTCCCGGTGTGCTAGAGTACTCGGACAGGAACCACTAATCTATATTCACTGGCTGTGACCATTCTTGACACAGTCAGTCACCAGGTTAGTGACAAGGATGCTGAAACTCCTTGGGCAGGCGCAGCCCTCCCTGGTGTCACTGGGTCGGGGTTGCCTCGGAAATATGGGACTGGGCCAGCCTCACCAGTGAGCGGGGTTGAGTTGTGAGTTCAGGGGAGAAAAAACACTTAAAGACAAAATAATTTTCCCTTGCTTTGGATACTAATGATTATTACACTTGAATATTAAGTGTATTAATATGAGTAAAGGTATCATGTGAAATTTGATTACTTTGATCAAGTAAGATGCTTGTTCCAGTGTTAGTTTGTAGTCTTACCTGTTCAGGATGAATTAAAAATGTGATCTAATGAGGAATGTATTTCTTTCACAGTCACCCTGGATACTTTGGAAAAGTAGGCATGAGACACTATCACTTGAAGAGAAACCAAAAGTTCTGTCCTACTCTCAATTTGGATAAACTATGGACGCTTGTCAGTGAACAAACAAGGCTCAATTACGCAAAAAATGAGGCTGGACTTGCCCCCGTGATCGATGTTGTGCGCTCAGTAAGTTTCTGCTCATGTTGAAATCTGCAGTTCCTGGTCACTTCATGTGTAATGTAGGTTTGCATATCCAAGTAGGAAGACTGCAAATGAGCTGTAGTGCTTGAATATTTGTAACCTTCTCAGGACAAATATCTTGGCATATAAGTAGTTACACAGGTACTTCTGTTGTTACGTTTTTTTTCCTGTAAGAACATCTCATATTTCTGCATGATTGCGGGTGAGGACTTCCCTTATTTTGGAAGGTGGTGAGATTACTGAGAGCATGTATAAAAAACACGGTAGAACTTCTCATTTGTACAAAGCCGCTTCTCTGATATCGAGACTAGAGTCACATCAGAACATGTTTAATTGTCTTGGTGTGCTATAGTTCTCGGACATAAATGTCTGATCACTATTCACTGGCTGCGATGTCTTATGTCTCAGCCAGCCACCGAATCAGCGACACTTACTAGTCTGCCAAGTGGGTGTGTTCTGTGTCCCAAATCAAGATACCTGTGTTGGCCAGTTATGCCACTCCTAACAAGCAATGACTTCAATGGCTGTAGTATTAATGGATCTTGTGCCATATTTGTCCTTTTAAATGTAAGGGACAGGAATGAAATGAGAATATTTTTCTCCCTTTTATTCATACTAGTTTGATATTGGAGACATACTTGGTGAGGTCATGGAGATCATGGTTTAGGTTTTAACTGGTACATGCTGAAAGACAAATCTGAATGCAGGAGCCTGCAAGCTGATCACAAACACTTAATGTTTTTTTTTAATTTTCTAGGGCTACTACAAAGTCCTGGGCAAGGGGAAACTGCCCAAGCAGCCTGTAATTGTGAAAGCAAAGTTCTTCAGCAGAAGAGCAGAGGAGAAGATCAAAGCAGTTGGTGGTGCCTGTGTGCTTGTGGCATGAAGGCCTGTGTTTTATTCAAATTTTTTGAATAAAAACTGTGTAAAATTCCTGATTTACAGAAGTTTCTGATTTTTTTTTTTTCTCTGACTTGTCCAGACACTGTTTGTACTTGAGTCTTGTCCAGGTAGTTATTTCTGACCGTTTTCTGATTAGTGACTTGACTGCTTCTCACTGGCTTTTGGAATTGCCTGGTTAGAGTGTCCAGCATTTGGCGTGTAGAGATACCTCATCGTTTTGTCTTTACGGGGTTGTGAAACAAGTTATTCTTGTATTTCTTTCAACTGGTGATCCTCTTTACAGCTGTCTGTGAAAAGGTGACTTGGGATTTTTGTACACTAAAATGACATGAAGGTGAAATCTCTTGTGGGAATCCTGCTGTGGCCTTGGGGAATGAAACAGCAAGAGTGCGGACAAAGAAATGACATGGGAAGTGGGTAGTAGTATGTTAAAAATCACTGCGTGAAAGAGACTTAGTATGGGAAATTGCTTTCAATAAGCTATGCGATTAATAGGCTTCTTTTTCAGGTAGTGAAACAATTCTAGTCTCATTTTCACTAAGGTGGGGTATAGGAAGGAATAAATGGGAACACCCTGGGAGTAGTGTAGGACAGTGGGGAAGAGCTGAAATGGGTGGGAAGAAACAATCTGTGTTGTTATTGCCAGACTTACGTCACAAGAAGCACTTCAAGGGGGTTTCTGCAGCTGCTGTGAGGGTCTGCCTAGAACACAGCTTTCACTAATAATCCTGGCTTTTGAGCAGAGGATGCTGTGAGGTGCCTCTTTGCACCTAACAGCAACTGCGCTTCCAACAGAAAAAGCAATCAACGTTTCTTTTCTCTTATTGGCATTATGCATAGAAATAAGATGTATTTTGAATTTAGCTCAACAATGTGGTTAAATGATTATTTGCTTTTTCATGGCACTGTTAATGAAAGGTCTTTCTAAATTATGGCTTTTGAATTTGTCCCTCTGGTGCTTCAACTGCTGCTAAATGGCTGACAGCTGTCTACCTTCTGATTGCAGTTAACATACAACATGCAGACCACTTAAATCCATGTGCTCTTTAGAAACTACTGGTGTAGTACTCTGAGTACTGAGGTGTTTGCATCCCGTATTCATCAGAACATGAGGCTCATAGTCATATATAGTGTAATACAGTGATTTTGCAGTCTCTTAGCTACACCACAGCTTGTGAACACATTGGATTTCTTTGAGATTAGGCTGAATTCTTCCACCACAGGATGAAATTGCTTCTGCACTTATTAATTCTGAATTTCACTAATTCATAGCAATCGTAGCAGCAGCATGGTGTCCTTTTGGTAATTGTGGCAGACTAGCTGCACAGATTGCATTAGGCTAAAAGCTTTTAAAGCTTCTTGTCAGTGTTGCTGGACTGATGGAGGCAATTCCAAGTTGTGCTTTTAAGGGTTGGTAACAGCAGCAATGTACTGAAACTTACTTAGTGACTGAAATAATACAGTAACTGTTCATTTACTTTTGCAATCGATACCCTCCTCAAGTAGGGTACACAATTTCTGAAGTCCCCGTGTGTGGGACAGAACTGGTGCCAGGTACCTTCAGCCTTCCCTACAGCTCGCAGAAAGCAATGGCACAGCTCTAGAACTGCATGATGTAAATTTCTGACGTATTTGGCTTAAAATCACTGTGTAAAATACCGCTTGCTTAATTGTAACATCAAAATAGGACTTCAGTTGTCAATGCAAGGCTTGACCCTGCATGCCAAAGCAGAATCTTTATCTAGTGGCAAAAATCAAACAATTACTTAAAGCTAGTGAGCTAGCTCTTGTTTTAAGTGTCAGACCCAAAGCACTGACACCTATTTTTTTTATGTTCACTGCTAGAGGTCTTGAATTATTGCTAATAGTTGCAAATTACCTTCTAGTATGTGTGATATGGTCCTAGCTAATGAACTCCAAACCTAGTGTTTGGCAATAATTAAATTTAGAGGGCTTTTAAGCTAAAGCTGACATGCATTGCTTTGTTAAAATAGTTCATCTTAGCCAGTGGTACTGCTAGTTGTGAAGAACTTAAACAAGCAGTTTTTAAAATTCTGAGGTTAAGAGTATATGAACTTTATGTCATTGACTGTTGGGACCACTGGTTCCAAATATGTGATACTATTTATCCGCTGGCAAAGCTAAATCGTTTCAATCATCAAAGGTAAGTTGCGTTGGTACTGCAAGGAATGTTGTTACTTCCTCATGTCAGTAACCTGATGACTGACCAGATCATAAGGACAGTGAAAGGCTCTATTTACACTGAAGCACCCTGTGCACAGGTGACACCAGGCAAGCGACGCTGGCTCACTAATGTGTAGTAGGACACCACTCTGAATTATTTGGTAGTTAATG
Source organism: Caloenas nicobarica (assembly GCF_036013445.1). NCBI lineage: Eukaryota > Metazoa > Chordata > Aves > Columbiformes > Columbidae > Caloenas > Caloenas nicobarica. The sequence goes on along the minus strand of NC_088249.1, from coordinate 56,559,242 downwards.
TCTTAATGTTTTATGTCTTAAATCTTCCATGTTTTCTAGTCTTACGAGAAGTTCCTTGTGAAAAGTGTGCAGGGTCGTCCAGCTCTGATCTCTGCTCTGCTGAAGGCCAGCTCGGGTGTTTTGAGTGCGGTTTGGCAGAGTTTCATCTGTAACGTACCGATGGGACAGGACATCTTCCTTGCCGGCTGCCTGTGCTGACTCCTGAAATAACCGGAGGAATAAATCAAACTCTGGCGGTTGAGCTGTCCCGAGTCCTGTTCCCACACGGCCGTTTTCCCGGCTGACTGCTTGCGCGGGGCCGGGGCCGCTCCTGCCGCGCGATCCGGCTGTCGAGCGCCGTGCCGGGGCAGGAGGCGGCGTGCCGGGGCAGGAGGCGCCGTGCCGGGGCAGGAGGCGCTGTGGGCGGCCGCCCGGCCGTGCCAACGGCGGCGGCTCCGGGAGGCCGCTTCCGCTGCCGTTCCGAGCCCGCCCTAGTCCCGCCCCCCAGCTGTCACTCATGCCGCGCGCGGCGGCCGTTGGGCGGGCGGTGCGGCGGCGGTTGGGCGCGTGGCGGCCGTTGGGCGCGCGCCCTCCCCTCACAGCCAACGCGGTCCGGGGGTCGCGCTGCCCCGGGCTGGCGGACGGGGCGGGCCGGGGCAGGTTCCTCACAGCGCGGGGGTCTGAGGGGCTGCGACAGGCTTTGCTGGGCATCCCGGCGTTTCTTGGGGTAAAACGCTGGCGGGGGGTATTTCCGAGGAGTAAGCGGGCTGAACAATCGCAAACGAACCGCACTGACCGGTTTAACGAGAAGCTCCTGTGAGCGCCTATAGGAAACCCCCAGGATGGCTGCCCACGAGTTCCGAAGGAAAGATTTTCCTATATAAAAACAGGAGAAATGAGGAAGCCAAATAAAGACCGACTACTTAAATGTAACTTTTTTTTTTTTTTTTTAAAAAAAAAAAACCCTGATAGACATTATGCTTTAATGGACAGGAATATTTTTATTCAATGTTTTCCAAATTCTTGGCAAGTTGCAATACTGCTGATGAAGTGATTGTAGACAAACTTGGCAAAGTTGATGTTGTAACATTTTAAAATGCTGTAATGAGCCTCATGTAGCAACATCCACATCTCATGGAGGGAAGAAGATACAAAAAAAAAAATTGATTAAATCTGAGAAAAAGAAACACAGGAAGTTGAAAGAGTTGCATAGAGAGTTTATCCCTAAAATAGAGAAATGATAAAATTGTGAGTGTATATCATTACGAACCTCTCGTGTGAAATGTATTAATTTTCACTGGAAGTTCCAGTCCCGTGGTACCTGGATGTTTCCATTGGATTTGTGGGGGGGTGGCCGCTGCCATCCCAAGGCCAGGACTGCTGCCCTTTGCCTTCATCTGGGCTGGCACACCACAAGCCCAGCACTTCTCTTCCCATTCCACGTGTGATCCAGCTGCCTCCCCAGCTCTCCCCATCTTCATCCATTTCTGTCCTGCCTCATTACCTTCACCACACATCTCCAAATGCAATTAACTTTATTTTCTTTGTCATTGCTGCTGTTGGACTTGGTGTTTCTTATCAGCATAGCCAAGTCATGGGTGATGTAGCTGTCTGACTGCTGATTTCCACACCTACCTCAGCAAGAAATTTTAAACTTTTTATCACCCTCACCCTTCCCCCTCCTACCAAAAAGCTTGTATGTAGTTTCATATGTTATGCAAAAAGCATAAATTAAAATGTATGGTAACCTGCTTCTTGTTCAGCTGCAGGTTTGACCTTTAAGGTGATACAGCATTTCTCAGAGTAAGGCTTTGTTTGCACAGATTCTCTGTGCGTGGATGCTTTGGTCCCGGGCTGTGGTTTCTCTGTCTAAGCAATGTGGTAGCCTAATACCTCAACTTCCTACTGCAGAAATTACATGTTTTTGTAGGTGCTGGTTTGTTTTAGCAACAGCAGTTGCGAGAAACAATAGAGATGGAGTGAGCAGCGAAGCTGTGCTGCTCTAATGACATTTGCCTCTAAAAGATGGTTGATGAAGTGCACTGTAAAAAGTGAACTCATAAGCACTGATATAATGTTTATTAGTTAAATCACAGGTACAATTGCCACAGGTAATTTTTTGAAGCTGCAATCAGAAGTTTTAGTGGTAGGTTTGAATTTGTCTAAGTGAATTCAGTAAAGCTGGTGGATATCTACCTATTTTAATTTGTTCCTAGAATGGGTCTTGGGTATGAAAGATGATGTCGACTTTAACATATGGCCCTTTTTTCTTTCTAAAATATTTACATAGCAATTACTTGAGGATGCAACACTTACAAATTCCTGGCTGTCAATTTCTAAGACTTTTTATGTTTTTTGCATTGTGAAAAAAAAAGTCTCACTTACTAACCATTTTGACTGGAATCTGCCCTGAGACAGAATCCTTCAAGAGAACACACAGCCTTAAGAGTAGAGCTGCTGCTCTTCTGTGCTGGGGAATTCCGAAGATTAGTAGCTGCAAGTTATGTGCTGCTGGCAGCAAGGACAGGGCAGTGGACAGCTACATGGGCTCTGGCCCCAGAAGATTTGATCAGCTGGAGGGTGATTCCAGGGGAGGCGAGACTTTATTTGCTTTTTCTCCTCTGATGCAACTTGCAGAAGTTTCCCTTTGCAGGCTGTATCTGATTAACATCTCTCAAAATCTCAGACTCAAGGATGGAACATGAACTGCAAATCTCTCGTTTTACCTCGAGGAGCTTAGGTTGGCAGGAGGAACACTGTCCCGCTTGTGAGAAGCTCAAGTTTGGTCTATAATTTGATCTGTGGTCATCCTGATCGCTGAAATCTTCTTACTGCAAAGTTCATTTTATTAAATTTCTACAAAGAAGACTGGCAGAAGATGCCGTACATTTACCAAGGCAGCTTTTAACATGCATTGCTGAAATCATGAACGTATGATCAGTTATGCTTATCATTTGCTTTACCTGAAAACTATAAAATATTGATGTGAAATTGTAAAAGCAGCAGAGAATATAATCATTTTTATTGCACAGTTTCAGTGCTTCTAGCAGGAAATGTATAGCATGTGACAATTCAGCTTGGTAACAGCATGGTAAGTAGATCAATAGAACAGATTACTTCAGTTTTTACAGAAGTTGCAAATACTATAGAGAGATAGTGGGATCATGGTTTCTAAACCGTAAACCACACCTTCCTGCACAACAATCTGCAAAGATATTTTTTTTTTTTTTGTAAAACAGGTATGTGATTTTCAGCTGCAAGGAACTTCCTCTTTCTTCAAAAGGACTAAATAAATGTTGTTGTTGAGAACACTCATCCCGCTGTTGTCTTCTAGTTTGCGCTTCAGTGATCAAGTGTTTTGTTAAGTGAAAGGGTTGTCATGAGCCATTTTGTGACTCTTCGTGTTTTTGATGTCAAACTTCAGCCAACAGAAATGGAGACTCTGGATCTGTTGAGGAATTGTTTGGTGTGCAAATGGGACCTGCGGAGGAGAGAGCCCAGAATGCTGCCTTGCCTTCACTCCTTCTGTAAGGACTGCCTTCCAGATCTGATTCAAGGATATAGCTGTATTCCCACTGAGTACGAAGTTCTATATGAAGGTAATATTTGAGAATCTCTGACTTGTGTAATTTGTGTTATAGTATTATAAAAATAGATGGATTGAGAAGTACTTTTTGTATTTTATTCCTTTAAAGCACGAGTTTAAAAGAGTAGGAGACTCAAGATCTCTATGATCAAAGAGTGGATTTAGAACAATATTCCTTCATTATGTTTTTCATCCAACAACAATGTTCTGAAGAGAAATGACAGAGTCAGACAATATTTAACATTTTCCAGAATGGGATAACTTTCATTTACCCAGTGTGATATTATGAATAGTTGATTTGCTTAGCTTAATAAATGGATAAATGCTACAAGGTAGTTTCTAGGCTACATCTTTATCCAGTATTTTGGACATGTTGGACCTTTCTATGGTGGCAATTGTAGTGATAATTTTATTCTTCCTTCTCTCCCCGTTCTGTGCCCACCTCCCCAACACCAACAGCAATACCAACACAAAAACATCCAGTTCTTTGTTCCTACAAGAGGTCATAATATTTGTTATTAGAATATATTGTGTGTATTGTGGTGTACTGAAACTCCTCCTTTTATCTCATTGTAAATGTGCTTTCTCTCTATCTGAACCCTTCTGACTGTAGACTGTACTTTAACTCACCCTAACAAGCTGACTAAAGTAGTGACTGTGGCTTTTGAAATCCTGAAGTTATTTGTACAGGTTTTGGTAGTGATGTTAATAGAAAATACGTGACTTTTTTTTGGAATAAGACAGGACTTAGATCACAGAATACAGTAATTTTAACTCAATGTGTCTTAATTGCCATGGGGAAGCTTTTCAGATTCATTACTGATTTATGAGAAGAGCAAAGGCATGTAGATTACTTGTATTTTCATAGGCTTTGAACTTTAGATGAATAAGAGGCATCATTTATTATCTCTTCAATAGCAGATTTTAGAAACACGTAGGAAGATATGTTCCCTGAGGTGATGGTAATCTGAATGGATAAGATAACATAAATGAGACAAGTTCAGGTTTGACAACAAATGGAAACAACGTTGAAAGGCTAGCAAAACTCAAAAGGTAAAGGAAAAGGGAATAACTTCTTGGTGAAGGAGAAAAGCTTTTTGTGCATAGGGTACAGACAGAAAAACACAAAGGTAGGAGAAGAAGACAAAGAGAGCAAAGCAATAGTTTCATGTAAATATCTCCTTAAAGTTTTAAATGCCCAGTCATAGCGGGCGTAGAGTCTGAGGAACTTTATAATAAAATGCTGTTGAAAACAACCACCCCATTGCTTTTTATGTATCCTCATTTGACATCTAAGCTATTCCTCTCTCCCCTTGTTACTGTTTATCAAGTGGAAAAGTGAATTTATACCACCTGGTGATCTTGGATGATGCGCAGCTAGAGGTTCTCATGAGTTGTTGACATATTAGATATTTCTTCAGGCTCCCAAGTGGATTGGGAATTAGTTATGTAGAACAAATTGGAACAAATACGAGTTTATTTCTGTATTATTGATGTTTCTCTGTTTACTTCCTCGTTCTCTTGTAGACAGGGAACTTCTGTGGGAAAGAGCAAGATTAGAGAAAAGAGATAATGAACAGTGATGATCCAGTAAATGAAGTGAGACACCAGGTGCAGAGACTCAGTTAATATATGAGCAAGGAGAGCAGCAAAACCAAAACATCTGTGTCTCTTATTTAAGTCAATGACTGAAACTGCAACCACCATAGGTCAGCCAGGATATATTTGTGAAATCTTCTGATGGCATGATGCTCAAAATTGCTTGTCTTAGCTGCACTGATTGCTGAGTTATGGGCAGTAAAGTACCAACTAAATTTTCAGCATTATCTTTAAGTATGATCATATATAAGTGCCAATGATAAATGGTAAATACAAGGGCTAAACCATTTTAGCTGAATAAATGTGAAACACAGCCTGTGTGAAAAATGTGTTCCTTATTCACTATGAATTTTTTAAGCAAAATGTAAGAATGGAAAAAGTGAATATATTTCCAAGCGAAGTCAATCTGAGATTTGCTCCAAAAGCATACTTGAATTTGTGGGTTTTGGTATGCTTTAGTATAAACAGAACTATACTAACATAAAGCTCTTTTCTATTTTATTATTGTTTTAAGATTGCTGAGGTGATGGAGGTAAGTGGTCCTGCTATTTGATGGGGTTGATGTTGTAAATTTACTTTTATACCTGTGACTGTCTAAGATGACTCATGAATGAAATCTCTGAGATAGCCAGAGCTCTTATGGAAAATCTGCATACACATCAGATTTTTCTCACAGCTGTGAGAACTGAGAGTTTGGAAGTAATTTGAGCGAACAAAGAAAAATAGCTTTCTGAGTTTAGCTCCTACATATCCTTCTTATATGAAGGGAACTTTAAGATTCTCAGTCTTTCCTTTCTTTTTCTGCAGGCCAGTGTCAGTTTCCTTTTTTTTATTCCCCCTCTTCATGTGAGAGACAATCCACATTCTTCTCTGCAGGTCTGCATGTGTGTGCTTCCAGTCTGTTTAGTGCATGGGAAGGAATATTTTTAAAGAGAGGTACTAGGTAAGAAAAAGAGAGAGAAAATTCTCCCATCTCCTGAGATGGAAATTTCTCAGATGAGAACTTTCCCAGTGAATTGCCACTCACAGTACAATGTGGAAACACACAAAATTGGTTATTGAATGCTGCTTTGGCTTCTTGGATCTGGCGCCTTCCCATTGAGTTCTGAATACATTCAAAACCAGATTCATCCAGATTCCTGTGCTTATTCGTCCTTTCTGAATTGGAGGTGGGTGCCAAAATAAATTACCCTTTGTCTGCAAATCTTCCTTTGCATAAGATGTTCCATGATTTAAATTGTTTTAGTGCTTTAAATGTCATCAGTGTATTAACTTCAAAAACAGCTAAATGAGGACAGGTGGAGGTGCATCATTATGAGAAGTTCATGTTTTTGCAAGACAGTTTCAGCTTGAGGGTTGTGGTTTATTATTTTTTTTTTTTTCCTTAAAAAAGAAGTCACAGTTTAGACCCCTGAGAACAAGGCAAATCAGGAAAGATGTACTGGAACACCCTGCAGATTTCTGGTAACTCATCAATCCTGGGTGTTATTTACATTTTGTGACTGAATTGGGTAATTTTTCGAACCTGTAAGGTACACTTTAATGTTTGTAAAATGGGGTTAGTAGTTGCCCAGCTTTGTAAATTTATCTGGGAAGTGGTAGGTTTAATTGTGTCATGATTTTTTATTGAACTTGTGTGTTGAACTACTTTTTCTGAAATTCTATTTTAAAAATATGCTTTGCCCTTTTGTGCTTCTCTAGGTTGGATAACAAAATTAATGACAAATGACTGCATAATTTCTGTCTGCATTCTGTGCATAAGTCAAAAACTGTCCACACTTGAGTTATGTTAACGTCCCACTTGCAGGAAAGGGTCTGAGATCCCCACTTAAATGCCAAGAAATGTAATAAGGTTATGTGTTAGAGAAATGCAAATCGATTGGATAAAACTAAGAGAAAGCAGACTATTAAAGCAAAAAAATGTGACTTCAGCTGTTGACAGATGTCCACTTGCTGCATTATTTCTAGCTGAAAATATACAGTTTTCTTTATCTTGTAAGGTAGGTGCTATATATAACCATAGATGCCTAATGTGAACGCTTGTTTGCAAGGCACATCCAAAACTCAGCCAAGCACTGGTCACACTTGCATTTAATGTGTGCAGAGGTGTCTTCAGGGGGATTTGTTTCAAGAAAAAGATTGAGCACTAGAAGTCCTCTGGCTCTAAGCTCATTTTCAGTATGATGCTTTGATGTAAGAGACTCCAGGTGTTGACACATAGTGCTTTATCTTGTACTAAGTCTGTATGTAAAAAAAAAAAAAAAGGCAAGCACATCTACACTACAGAGTTCTTTAAACCATATTTAGGCTTACAGTGGAGTACAGTTTGGATGCATTTGTGTTACAGCTGTTATATCACAAATAACCTTGTTTTGATGCAATCACGTAAGGCAAGTGATGCAATTCATCACATCTATTAATTCTGAAGGAGAATACCCATTTGCTTTAATTAGATCCACTTAACACTAAATATGTTTTATTTCTAAATAGAGAAGTAGATAGGTAATTCTAAAGAGGGAAACTGTTCATAATGTACATATTCAGTCATCTTAAAATGGATTCAAAGTTACTCAGCCCTTCTCACTCTGTTGTTCAGTTGCCAGATAGAAAAGTGAAACAATGGGGGCTTTAGTTACATAAATATGAAGCTGTAGAGTGGGAGGTTGTCTTCAGAACTGTTTCCTATAACCTATAATTGGGTCTCCAAGGAGGTGTAAATTATGCCTGCAGCTTGAGCTGTAGCTAATGCTCTCTGAGAATAATTATTCTGATGGTTGTTGGAAGAAAAGGAATGGAGGAATAGGTGCAACATGTGGACAGCAAGTATAAATGTAGTGTGTATGATAGCTCCGCTGTTTGTTTCTTTATGCTAATAAATTCTCATTATAATAATAGGTTAATTATCTGCATTGATTTATTTCTGAGACAACCAGCTTGAGGATTCTTTCTGTTTAAAGCTGACCAGATTGGAAGACCTTGAAACAAAACTGAGAGCTGTGGCTTTTGATGTTCAAAACGTCTTTGTGCTCAGTTTCTACACTTGGTGGAGAGGTTACAGTTTGCACTTTCAGAGATGATTGCTGCAAACTATTTGCAGCTTTGTCACTTACAAATTAGATTGCTGCAATATAGGTGGAGTAAAAACCTGAGGGCACTCAGAAATTTTAGTTCTTTCTTTGTCTGTGCTTCTACAAAGGAGCACACTGCATGAGGGCCACTACCTTGATGTCCGCTTACTGTTCCCTGAGTCTCATGTAGTGTGGCAGCTTTCATTATCAGAAACGAAAGTGCTGTGGGATGAGAGAGATCTGGAACTAGAACTTGAACAGTATATGGCAGAACCCTTTTGTTTTCCCAAAAGCTGATTTTGGATATCCCAGGTGTGGAGCTGGAGTGTCCAGACTGGTTATTTATGTCTGACTACTGGATCCACTACCTTTGAATTTCCATTTTCCCCAATCTGCTGTCTAGTCACTGTTGTTGATGGGAATGTGGGAGTGGAAATAAACATACAGCTTACGAAGAAGGGCTGCAAACTAATTCAGAAAAGTAAAAGTCCGCTGCTGAAGCTTTTCAGGGTCAGAGATATCTGTAGATAAACATAATACAGGCACACACAGAGATATGTCTGTACGCATGTTGCTTTCTAGTGCTGGTGGCTTTTGTGGTGGTGTTCAGATGCATTAGCATACTATGGATGGTAGTTAAAGGAGTAGTGGAGCCCTGGAAAGATGTAGGTGTAGGATGTGATGGAACTTCATGAGAGTCTGTTCAATACAATGTGGTCTTCAGTGATTGTTCAGTACTAGCTGATAACTCAAATACACTGAGAATAGCTTATATGTGGTTTATCCTGCATATAATTCTGAAATAGGGTTTTATTCTGCATATCACAATGAAATGGGCCTCAAATTCAACATTAGGATCCTTGCTAGCCTTTCTAAATCTGTAGTCATCTCTTTAGCAATGAAATATGTTGTCATAAATAATGATTTCAAATGATAAACAGCAAGAGATAATGAACTTCTAAAACATAATTTATGCAAATATTCCTACCTCCTTCCTACCAATATAATCTCCATACAAAAATAAAGCATGTCAACAGCTCTCTTAGCTTTTTGCTACTTTTATTGGTTGTGATAACACTAACGGACTTCATTTGGGCATCACAATTGCACCATAGCTGAATTTGGCTCCTGATCTCTTAATATGTGAACTCTTTGAATCCTGTAATTCATGTTGAATTGCTATTTAGATCCAGAAATTGCATCATTCTCATATGTACAAACAGCGAGTCTCTAGGGCTTCTGACTACTCTTCCTTTCACCCACAGTGCTGTAATAATGATATATTTAAATGAGCTGTCTGCAAAGTACCTGTCCTTAAAACAAATCAACAATGTTGTTTAGAGACAGTAGCAAGGTAGGAAGGCAAGAAAAATATTTAGGGAACGGTCTGCAAAGCCTATCATGGGAGTGAATGGCGTTGTAAGACCTGCTGCTACCTGGATCTGGAAAAGCTGTTCTCTTTCCTTCTGCACACTTGTTCCAGGTGACTCTGAGGACTGAGCGAAGACCCAGGCAAGAAGGGAAGTAGGATCCTGCTGTTCATTCTCACAATGGGATTTTTATTTCACCACTTCAGGAAAAATACAACCAAGGCAAGTTAACAGAGGCCTGAATGAATCTCAGAGAGGTAAGGGCAAGAAGGAAGGCAAGAGGAAAAAAAATATGCACCTTGTAGTGGCCTAGTACATCTTTCTGCCCTGCTGATTTGTCAGCATTTCTGGCTGAAGAAGGGGGAGCAGCCCCAGATGGTTGGTGAGAGGTGTAGTGACTTCTCTCCACAGTACAGCAAAGCCGGATTCCAGGGAGCGCACAGCATGTGCAGTTCTGCTTAATAACCACCCGCTCCCTGACACAAGTGACTTTGTGTGTAGCTCTCAAAGTGACTATCCAGAGGACAGAGAAGGGGTTTCTAGGAAATTGTACTTTACTGGTGATTTGTGCTCTGAGCATGAGCACAGCATCGTGCACTCGCTTTGTGTTGTTGAAGTGGCTGCTGCGTGTGGCTATTGATAAATAGGTATGTAAAGTTTGCTTAATTTCAGGGTAATTGCTTCACAAACCATTCTGTAGTGCATTTATTATGCCAAGGTATTATTAGATTCTTTGGGCAATTTATATTGAAAAAGGTTTGGCATTTCTAGGGAGCACAGGTTTTTATTAAATGGAAAAGGAATCAAACAAGAAGCCCAATTAACTGAACAAGTATGATCTCCAAAGCTACCATATTCAGGGAATCCCTTTTTTAGAGAGATGCAAATTTGTCTCCTGTGCTTTCAATAAAGTCTTAAATATAGAATTCAGTATTAGGACAAGCAAGAAGGTGCTTACTGATTAGTCCTCCTATGGATAGGAGGCTGCTTCCAATACAGTATTGCCATGGTGTCCCCATTATTTTTCCTGTTAACTGTTATGCCCTTTGTTCTGATTTTTGTATTATGCTGAGGGCTGTACATGTCTTATGTTCATCTCAAAGGAGTTTTGGATTTGGAATCATTATAATTCACACTTACGTGGATATTTAAGACACACTTTGGCATTTGCACAGTTAAAGCTGTACTTCACTTGACAGTCTGTGGTAGTGAGTCTAATACAAAGTTCTGACCTGTGTGTGTGTGACTTACTCTGTGTATGCCTCTGAAACAACACTGATTTTGGTAGCATAACTTGGATCTAAAACATAGGAAAAAATTTCCCCATGGCATCCAGGACACCACTTTTAGATATCCCCTAATATTAATCAGTAGTAATGTCAAAATCATGAGTGTTCCATATTTCTTAATACCATTCCATTTTTCAATATATAGTGAGGCTTTTGTGCAGAGCTGAAATCCATTCATAAAATATATTTTCTTGGAGTGAAAATTACTGAAGTTTTCCTTAAATGCATTTAAAAACATTAAAAAGACAGTCTTTCCCATTGTCAAATTAATGTGTTCTTTATACAATGTATTTTGTACTTCACTGATTTGTAACGAATTAGCAGAATTTAAAGTTCTCATGAACCTACCTGAGGCCATAAGCATTCCATTAAATATAATTCAATTGGTATAATTTGATTTAACATTCTGCACTAATTGAATAGTGTTGGAATGTAATAAAATGGTAACTTTGGTATTAACTTTTTATCCTTATGTGGTGTGTAGAAAGAAGTTGTCCTTGCTATGGCAAAATCCTGAGTGCTGCTTTTGCTTCCCAGTCAGCAGCTGTTCCCAGAAATGTTTTGCGTAAGACTGTGTGCTCATCCATGCAGCATGTGGATAAAGGAATAACTGTGAGAGTTGTGCACTTCTTACTTTGGAAAGTAACGTGTGGATAATTTCCCCTTTGGTCAATTTGTGGCACATTATGTAGTCTCAGTATGAAGGTTTTCTCTTTGTATTAGCCAGATCAAGAACTGGCACTGCTTGGGCAATGCTGTTATGGGAGTAAGAAACTGGTTCCAAGTCTCAAGGGGCTAGAGGTGATTCCCTGTAAAGTCAGTAGATGGTTTCCTATTGACTGCATCAAGAATTAGACTGTGTCCTGTGAGATTTATTTGAGAAGCTCCTTGAAAAGTAGGTATTTAGCTTTCTAGCTTATCAGTCAAAAGGTATCAGTCTCTCTATTTCTGCTACTGTTATAACTGTTGCTTTGTAAGGTGTTCACAGGGAAACTTGTTTCACTGTCTAGGAATTAATGCTATAATTTATTGGTGCTTGTAGTATGCACCATTTACAAGGAATAGGAGAACACTGTCTGTATAACATATCTTGTTTGAGGTACTGCAGTGCTCCTACTGTTTTTACATTTCCCTAGAGAACCGAGCTGTTAAGTGATATGTAAAAGACACACACAACCATAATTTGGGAAAGCATGTTCAGTTTCGGTGTGACTAATATGAAAACATTCTGTTGTCCTAGGGTGTTACATATGAAGGTGATTAACTACCAGTATTGTAGGTAAATAAGATACCTTTTCAGCTGTTCTCCTTAGATCAAGGATGCAAAGTAGAGGAAGAGTTTAAGAGACTTCTACAGCTTTCTGCCGTCACAGGCATCTTTATCAGATGAATTTTTAGCCTCTTTGTAACTCCTATCACTGGAACAGACTTAAATGAGACTCTAGTTACACGCCCAGAAGATGAGCAAAGCATTGGCAATTACTTGCATGGCCCTTTCCCTTGGGGTGACTTGTAGCTGAGTAGCACAGGCACCTGTGGATACTGCCAGTTCCTTCTCATGTCTACATGAACACTCAGTGTTGTATGAAATGCACCATTAAACAAGCGTGAGATAGGCCACAGTCTGCCATTTGGGCCCCCAAATCACAGTTTTATTGTAAATGCAACCTTGGAAAATAGTGAAAAAAAATTATATACACACATATACATATAAATATAATTTTGCCTTTATAACAAGATTTGGGCTGAAAAACCTAAGCCTCGTGGAAGCAGTTCTTTGTAAGATGTTCTCTTCAAAGGAAATGTAACAGAACCCAAAGTTTATTCAAAACATTTATGAATGAAACTGAACGTATTCAGACACCTGACTGCAGAGTGCTTTTGTCAGAAGTGGTAATGTAGGAAGGGTTTGGGGTTTGTGTGTCTCTGTCAACGTAAAGTGCAGCTCTTAAAATAACAATAGCCCAGTTCTGAAAATGGGAGACATTCAGGGTTAGAATTGTGCATCTGGCCAGGGACTGCAGGAGCCATGTCCCAGGGACAGGTAATACCAAGAGCCTGGAAAACATGGGAGTCTCTGATAGCTGTCTAATGCAAAGAGTAATAGGCATCTTAAGATTTAATTAATCTGCAGGCCACTCTTCTTATTCTAAAATAATTTTCGTTAAGGAAAATAGCACATTGAAAATTGTCAGCTTGGTAGAAAGTTGTTGTTGGTCTTGCTTTTAAAATCTTGCTTTAAGTAGGTTTGCATCACTTAGTAATGGAAAATACTGCTCTTAGTTATCATACACAGATCACTTGGCAAGGTGAGCGTAGCACTGAAATTCTGTTCTCAACAGAATGGAAAAACTTAGATTAAAAAGACTTGATAAGATAAGGTAAAAATAGATTGTCACACCACCACCATCTCTAGAGGACTGGAATCACATCTACAGTAGTTTACAGAAATGTGGTCAGAAACTTGCATACTCCTTTTCTAAAAAAAAAAAAGGAAAAGAAAAAAGCACTAGACCTTCTACAAAAATGTAAGTCCTAGCACAAGGTGTCTAGGAATGAAATAGCAGAGATGCAAAAATGCAAGTGTGCAGTTATGGACACCTTATTGAACTGTTAGTTCTCAGGCCAGACAAACACTAAGATTCATCCCAGTTGCATCAGCAGCTAATGAAGGTGGAGCCAGGTTTTGCTCCTTACCCTGCTTGCTTAGCTTTGCTTTAGGAGTGATCACATTTTGCCACCTGTGGATTTGTTGTAATAGATGGTGTGCAATTCTGACTTTTATTTATGCAACTTTTTTTTTGTCCTTTACCTTTATTCTGACTTGTTGCTTCTGCTAGCAGCATGTTACTCCTCTTTCACTTTAGTTGGATAACATGCTGCACTGTAAAACTACTGTTAGGCAATGTGTGTTTTATGCCTTGATATACATCTGGTAATGTAAAGCTGGTCTAGAAGAACTGTAGCAAGTATTAGGAAGCACAAATAGATCTGTGACAAGGGAATACAGTTTAAAGTGCAGCTCAGTAAGCCCTAATGAATTCATGGGCATTTGGACATGCAAGTATCATTGATAAATACTGAAATAAGTCAACTGAACTTTAGTGTATTTCTAGGGATTTCATTGCTTTGTTTTTATTTCCTATGTATTGAACTGGATCTAGCCACAAGTAACTTAGGGCTTGAAGAACGCCTTAGTTTCCTGGAACTAAATGTGTCCATGTGATGTAAAAAAGCCAGCAGTCCTGAAGTGTGGTTTATGTAATTTACTGGTTCACATGGCTGATGTGCGTGTTTTGTTTTTTTTTTTTTAATTCAGGTGTCCTTTCGTGCCCTGTGTGCAAGCAGACCTGCTTTGCAAGGGATGTAGTTGAAAATTTCTTTCTCAAGGACTTTTCCACTGGTAATTCAGCTATGGCAAAGGTAAGTGAAAACCACTAAGCAGGGTGCCTTGTGAGTTGTTGAAACACTATCAGATGAACACTGTGTGAAAAGAGAGCAAATTTTGTATTGAATAACAGACTCTCGTACAGTTTCCTTATGCAGCACTCTAATTACTTCACTCCTAGAGATGGGCATACTGCCTTCGTAGTACTTTATACCTTTGTTTGGAGAATGAGTTTAACTCTATATACTTAAAATAGTTGATTAAAAATATTGATACCTGCGGTGTAGGACTGGATCTGTGACAATATATTAGGAAGATACTGAATCTCTTGGATTCCTCATTGTCCCTTTTCTGCTCTCAACACAAGGTAAACAGAAGATGACTATTGGCTGAATGGTGATGCCAAGATTATCCATTAGGTCCTGTAGGAAATCTAAATTTTCTGATTGTATGTTTTAATGATAAAAAAGGTCACATCACATTGCAGTTTCCCACTGGCAAATGTATGAAAAGGGTAACTGGAAGGCAGAGGATTACTACCTCAGCCTTGTATTGACACAGTATGTAGGTGGATTTCACTTCTGTTAAATACCCATTTAACAGGTAGGACTATTCTCACACTTTTTCAGTTGTTACTACTTTGGATTGTGAGGAGGGACAGAGAAAGTTACGTATTTCTGCCCCCTCTGTTACAAAACAGTATTCTATTATTTGCATGAATAAGATTGATTTCAGAACATGGTAGTATTACCTGTAGCTGGGAGTTAAAACAGGTGAAAACTTATCAAAAGTATTCTGTAATCTGCTGACTGGTTTATTCAAAGTGTGGTCCAAAGCAAGGGAAGACTAACAAAGAGACAGTGATACTGGACTTCACCTTCTGCACCAGCTCACGGACCTCAGTCTGTCTCTTTTGCACTTTTGATTCCTAAGTAAACGGGCAATTCTGATAGCCGCATTGGATATTCAGTTTCAGGGCCTTTGGGTGGAGCGGAACACTTTTCCTGTAATGTAGACCAGAAGATATACCTTTCCACTCCTCTTAACTCCTGCAGGGGCAGCAACAATTTGTAGGTCAGTTCTGTCCCCTGCAGAAGGCTTGAGACCACTTTAAATTGTGCAAGTGACTTGCCCAGTGACATGGTTACAAAAAAGTATAGAGGGGATGTACTTGTTTCCTGTCAGTCATTTCTACATTTTCTTTTCTCCATTGTTACAAAGAAAAGAACATATAACCTAATTCATGAAGTGTTCCAGGAAAATTAAGAAATTAATGCCATCAAAGTGTGTTGACGTCTTCAGGTGTAAGGTGCTTGAAGAGTACAACATAACTTTAAAACAGGAGGAGGTCAATTCACATGCATTCTTCAAAAGGAAGAAGACAATTCTTAAGATATTGCTGAATGTTTAGAATGCACTTACTATACTGGGATTTCTTAATTACCATGACTCACATCATTTACCTTCCAATGAGAATTTGTGCAGAAAAGAAATCAAATGGGCATATCTAATGTCTTCAAAAGCACTAGATTACTTTTTCAAGCCTTCTTTAAAATAAGTTTTTTCTTTCCTATAATCCCTTAGGAGTCCTAAGAGCAATACAGCAAAGCAGATTTCTCACTGGGGCACAGGAGTACCCCAGAGGGACTCGTGAACCTTCCTCATAGTTTTTGGCTTACTTCCTTTTTATTAACAGTCAAGTCATGTATCAATGAAGTTTGCTAACCGTCTTTTAACCACCATCCCCCACCAAAGCTAAAGCCATAGTTTTACCATCAGTGATATCAAAAGGAGAAGCACCAGCTCATCCAACTGAGATACAGCTGAACTGCCATAATTTTCTTAATTTACCTAATATGTTAAAATGGCAATCTGTCAAGGCTTGTAACAAAGTGTTCGGAAGCAAGATGTTTCTCAGTGTGTGAGATAGTGAAGCATAAATGATAGAATGTGCTATATACCAGCAGCAGAGGTTTCAAAAATATGCAATTCAGAATCTCTTGCCCAAAAGCCCATTTCCACGTCATAAATAATGTAACTCTGGGAACACTTTGTGCTCTGCAACTTAAAAGAAATGTTGACACAGTACAGTGTCAATATAAGTTCTAGTCAGACTGACAGCTGAAGAGGTAAACCTGTGATTAAGCAGTTTTGGTTATTGCAGAGAAGGCAGAGCATCCCTCAACTTTTGGCTGGTTCCCTAAGCTGTCCCTTCACGGGAATATTTTAAATTAGATGTTTTCAAAAATATATATATAACAAGCTTTGCTTCCCAGAATAAATACCCTTGCATTTTGGTTATATAATTTATATTAGGCTTTTTGGTTTAAATTATTACATGTACCTTTTGGAAAACATTGTTGACAAGCAAATGGCTAAAACAGCAGAATGGTTTACACAAATACTTGCCTGCCTAGACAATCAAACACTTGTAAAACTTTGTTGCCTTATTGTCAACGATTGCCCAATCTCTTTGAAAAAAGATTGGGAATACTTAGAAGCTCTTGAACACCCAGTGGAGAAGAGACTTGTGAAATTCCAGCCCCACTGAAGGTATTGATAAAATTTAAATTGATTTCAGCAGAACAAAAATTTCTTTTCTTTCGCTGAAGTGAGTCAGAACATGGCTCACTTGCGTCTCAGAGTTTAGGTGAATATAGATATTCCACTTTATGTTAAAGCCAGGATTTAAAACTAAGATGACCAGCAAAGAACTGTGATTGTTCTTTCTTCAGGCTTTGTATTCCATGAGACACCACAAAGAGAAACTCATCTACTGAATTCGCCAGGGTTTGCATCAGGGCTTATGTGCTAAGTGCATGCTGCTATGTCCTCCTCTTCATGTTTCCCACCAGAATAGCTGGGATGCAGTTGTAACCAAGCCGATGCTCAACAGAAAGGACACCATCAGAAGTCATTTTTCCATCTATTATTAGTTGCTTGAGTAGCCCTGAGAAGCAGCGATATTTAGGAACTATGCAGAAGTACAGTAAATATATTGTAACTCTGTAGGAAATGGTTGAGTTTGATAAACGCATGGCAAAGCTTTTATGCTTTAGTGGTAAAATTACATCCCTATGTTCACTCTACCCATTAGTACCTATTTGTGGCTACGGTAAGTAGAAAACATTAATATTAGCTATTTTCAAGCAAGGTATTTTATGCCTAGTGCAAATCCTTTTAAAAGAAAGTATCATTATAGCTATCTTGAAATAACTCTTGAGTTCATTCTGGATACCAAGGATCAAATTATTCACTTCATTTACTTGTTGATTTATTTATTTCCCCTTGGCACTTCCAGACAGCATGGCCTATATAACCAAGGGCATTTCCCAAATTATTGTATCAATAGAGATGATCGTTAATAAGGTTTCCGCTTCTCATGTTCCCATGTCTTATATTTCCAGTTCACCACATGGGATATCAGTATATAAATTGAGCTCATTTCTGGTCAGTGCTTCAGAGAATAGGAACTAAGTTTTTCATTGATAGTATGGGGGTGTCCCTATATTGTTTTCTAAATTGCCTTATTATTGGCATGCTCTATGTATTTTTCTGACAGTTACATTGTATCAGAGTACTTTATACAATGTTAAATAGAGTAAGCTCTAATTTTAAATAAAGGAATGTAGATGTAGAGTAGCTCTGCTGAAGTAGCTCTGGTTTACATTCACATACAGGAAAACAGAAGTGGATTCTAGCCTATAGATGTTTATAGTTTGTTAAGAAATAATTTGTAATGGACAGAAATTAATGAATAACACTGGAATGATATGGTAAAATGCTTCTGCATAATGTTGTGTTTAGAAAGGAAATGGTAGTTAGATTAAAAACTTTTTGATGGGCCATGTTTGACTCTTTAATAATTCACATATTTACTTGGCAACCTAGACTATCTTTTCTGAGGTAGAAAATACCTCTATCTATCTATCTATCTATCTATCTATCTATCTATCTATCTATCCATCCATCCATCCATCCATCCATCCATCCATCCATCCATACATACATATAAAAGTAAGGTATATGCTCATTTAGAGCCACCAGTAATACAACACTAACAGAAAGAGATTGCAAAGAACACCACTCATTTTCAAATGTAACTTTAAACCTAAATCTCCTTAACTGAAATCAGCCAAGTCTTATTTCATATTTTCACAGCTTTTCCACAGGAAACAAGGCATTATGATTATTTCTTCTGACTTCATGTGTAACACGTATGCTAGAATTTTGCTGAATAATTCTTGCATTATATCATAATTGTGGTTGATTGTTCTAGAGCACAGAAAGACAACAAATTTGATTTAAGAGCTTCAAATCTTAATTTTATTCGGTTCCCTTTTACAACAATAACCGGACTCTTAAAATCACCTGAATTACATTAGTCTGAGGAAGAAAAATATTAAGCTTACCAATCTGAATCTTAGTCTATTCAAGATAACAGTTTGTATAGCTAATTTGTTTCCTTGTATGTAATTGCACTTTGTGTTCTTAGAGCTGCTCCACATGTAAAGAGAAGAGACCTGCTCACAGTCTCTGTACAAGCTGCAATAAGTGGTTGTGCAGCTCATGTACAGAGGAACACGAACATGGCAAGGAAACCGGAGACTGCTTCCTGGCTGTGTCCATGAAGGGCTGCACAGGTACTGAAGATGCACTTTGAAATTTTGTTTATTCTCGTATAATTTATTGAGTTGAGGTTGCAGGCTCTGTGACACAGACACCGTGCTCTATGTGTGTGACTCAGAAGGAAATGTATGTGTCAGGGAGAGATTATGTGATTTTTCTATAACTTCAGGACCATTACCACAACCAGCATTCCACAGTATTTGAAAAATATTGAATATTTGAATATTTGTGTTTCACAGAGACTTTTCCACCTGCCTTTTCAGTCTGTGTAGTGATGGGCTAGGGCTTCTTAGGCTACAACAGCAACAGACCTTGCCCTTTCAGTATTTCTGTTCTCTTTTGGGTAATTTCATTCAGGAAACTACCATAAAGCAATTCCTGTGCTTATGGACAAGGTGCAGGAGGGAAAGTCACAAACAGTGAAATGCTGTGGTCACTGTAGGATGTTCCTTTTCTAAGCCTAGAGTGAAAAACACGGTTCCTGAGTGTGACCACTATATTGCCATCAGCAAGCACAAATGAAGCCCACTGGCAAGTTTGTCTCATCCCTGTATAATTATCATCCTCATAAATGGATATCATCTCCTATTACTGCTTACTATTTTTTTTACTTATATCCCAGAAATCTGCTGAGGAGTATGCTAACCTGAAGTTATGTCAACATTTTTAACCTAAAATAGGAGTTTTGAAATTTTATATGATGATTTAAATTTATACTTTGCTCACATATGAAGTCACTATATTTGTGCTAAAGAGTTTATGCTGCACTATCATTCTTCTTCATAAGAAAGATGAAGGGCAGAACAAGGAATATACATAAGTGTAGCCCACTGATTATGATTATGCTATTTTTTTTTTCCATTTCTTTTGTCTTTAGGATTTTGCCTGTAGAAGCCTATGTTTTATACTTGCCATAAGTGGAGTTCTTTTAAGTCTAGGGTGTTCATATCAGAGTTTGAGGCACTTGAGATGCAATATACCATTGCCGAATAGAGTGTGAACAAAAAAAAGAAGTCTGTAAGAGTAGTGATAATTAAAAAGCACAGATGACATTTAAATGTGTGCGGCGTCTTTTCTAGAGAATATTATAAACTGAAGTAGCCCTGTTCCCCCTCAAATACCCTGATTGGATGGACAAGGTGGTTTTTTTCTTGAGTTGATGACAAGATAAGGACTGTGGTTTTGAGGGTCCAACTGTTTATAATTTCATTTCACTTTGAGTAATATTGCCAACCCATATTGTTGACAAATAATGGTAAGAAAATATACCTGTGGCTTAGTTGTGGTTTTGTGTGTGCTGTATAAATAAAAAGATGGAAACACATAAGCTAAAATGCTTTCTCATCTTTTTAATCCTAAGTTATGTGTGCTGAAAAACAATGAACCAGGAGGTTGATAGTGTATATATAGGCTAGTTAATCTAAAAAATTGATTTGGGATGTAATCTGTGCTTTTTAATTACTATTATTATTTATGTATATATTATTTACTTAGGACATAGATATCCCATCAGGATATTTCAAAGAAAGCAAATACTAGGATATACTGGAACTTGGGCTAATTTTTTTTTCCTGGAAATAAAGCACCCTCTGCTTTCAGATTCAGTCTGTGTATGGTGCTTCTGAACAACAGTCACCTTCTTTGTAGGCCCTCGTAACCATTTAGAGACTCTCTATCCCATTGGTCTTGCACCTTTAAACTGTTCTATCTTTTGCCATTTGCTTTACAAGTGCCAGACATTCTTTTGTCATCTGAAAACTGTAAGATTCCCTGGATCTGGAATGAAGTAAAATAGGAAAAAAAACCAACACCAAATGCGTTGAATCCTGCCTATTCCTTTTCTTTTTGATAAACAATTTCTTCCTTGAGTGTCAGAACTAAAGTAATCTGGCTTCCCTGGGAAAGCTTTCTTTCTCTTTTTTTCTTCATGATGCTGTGCTCCATGTAACGCATCTGATTGCTCCCTGCCATGCAGAACCTGCAGCTCTGTCACAGTTCCCCATCCACGTCCCCTACACATCCTCTTGCTTCCTTCCTGGGCCGCTGACTGCCCACTGGGTGAGACTGGCAGCACCCTCAGCCTGCTGACTCCTGAGGTCATGCTGCAGGTCAGTGTGCCAAACTCATGTACAGAGCTCTTGAATTGCTAAAGTCATGAAACCAGGACTTCTTCCTACATTAGTCCCAACTTTCTGAAAAGCACATTCAGGATCAATACAGATTCTTTCCTCCCTCATTTGGGCCCCTCATCATAACAAGGACATTGAAGTACTAGAGAGAGTGCAGAGGAGGGCGACGAAGCTGGTGAGAGGCCTGGAGCAAAAGTCTGATGAGGAGCAGCTGAGGGAGCTGGGGCTGTTTAGCCTGGAGAAAAGGAGGCTGAGGGGAGACCTTATCACTGTCTACAACCACCTGAAAGGAGGTTGTAGCATGGAGGGTGCTGGTCTCGTCTCCCAGGTAGCAAGTGATAGGACAAGAGGAAATGGCCTGAAGTTGCACCAGGGGAGGTTCAAATTGGATGTTAGGAAAAAAAATTATTCACAGAAAGAGTTATCAGGCACTGGAACAGGCTGCCCAGGGAAGTGGTGGAGTCACCATCCCTGGAGGTGTTTAAAAGGTGTTTAGACAAGGTTCTTAGGGACATGGTTTAGTGCTAGAGTTAGGTTAGGTTGTGGTTTGACTTGATGATCCTGAGAGTCTCTTCCAACTGAAATTATTCTATGATTCTATGAAATCTGTGCTTTGCCACTGACTAGAAACAATCCTTTTGCAAAAACTACGTCAGAAGTAAATGATCTTGTACTGACATACCAACTATGTATAGGCTAGTGCACAAACTGAATGATTTTCTCTTTCCTATGCTGTCCCTGTCTTTCAGTCTCTCGAGGCTGAATAGGAACCTCCAAAATAAAAGTTTGAGTCACTGTGGATTATGCAAGCTGAGGGAGGACTCTATTAGCCAAGATGAGATTGCTTTTCCAAAGTTGACATCAACTGATCAGATGAACAGGGATTAAAAACTTTCTGTTAATTATTCAAGAGATCCACCTGAGATTAAAAAAAAATACAGGCTGTAGAAAATGGTGACTCAAATGATGTTACTTCAGAATTAGGGCAACTGAACTTTCCCTGTTTTTCAAATTACGTTCTTTTCAAGAAGCTAACATAAATAGTTGCAGTCAAGTTGTCTGTTCCTAGAAAAACCAGGCTTGTGCCCTTGTTTAGTGTCTGATTTGTAAGAATTGAATTTATTTTAATACTGAAGACTGTAGCTCTGAGCTGAGTATAAAGCAGGTTGAGAATACTGTAGCTCAGTGGCAGTTCTCACTGATATGGCAATTGAATCAGGGAATTACTAGTGGCAGAGGCTGTGGTTCTGTGTCGTAATTAGATAACATTGATTTTTATCCATAGTTTGCATTTGAAATGTGCTTATCTCTTAAATCTGATACAGTACTAAGAAACCACTGATTTCTCTGGGATGATTACAATCACCCAAAGGCTAAAGAACCCTTCAGAGAAAGAAATATGGAGAAATCGTTATATAAGACTGTGACTAGGCTTCATTATACTTGGACCTTAAAGACTGCATCTCATTATAAATTGGAGTTTAACATGGATAATTTGAACCTGAATTTTCAGAAAAACAGTTTGTGTGCTTTGCAGGTTATGAACACTTATAGAAGCTTTTCCAACTTGTGAAAATGGAGATAGTTATTATGGGCTTTTTATTTTTCTTTTAAGACATAATATCTGACCCCATAGGGGAGGCAAAGATGATCTTCACCATCAACCATATCGGTTATACAACCTGCTTGGTTACATATTATTTGCATTGTCAGCTGCAGCTTTTAATGAAAAAGTACATATTTGCAGTACAATCAGAAAAAATTGCTGTCGAGGTGAGTTCAGTTTGTAGATGTACTTGTGAATGTCTAACTTCAGTGGAAGGGGTTTTATTTTGCCATGGTTTAGCATTTTTTTTCATTCTTTTATTGACAGTGTTCCTTCTATCTGAAATGATTCTACTGTATCCAGGAAGAGTAGATTTCACAGGAGCGACACTCCCACTTTACATATCCACTGTCCATTTTTAATCTTCATCACATTACTCTTTAGACAATCCTTTTAAGAACAGGTTTTAGTGCTTAATATCAATATCCCTTAGCTGCTCAAGTTTTTGTACTACAAACACAAGTTTGAAAAATATTGCCCGTGTAACTTTTTAGGAACAATGGATGTCCTTGCTGCTGCTGTGACTTCAGGTTTATTCAATGTATTTGCTTTCCTATATTCTACAATACAGTTTTGTTGACTGGTTTGCCAGACCAGGGCATTCAAAGTTGTGAGGCAGGGGCCCAAAATCATGAGAGATATTTAAAACTTATGGGAGTTTAGAGGACAATATGAATTTGGGTCGATGACTTGTTTCTGAACTGTTTTGAAGTGCTCAGTTTGTAGGGTGTATAAGGCCAGGAAAAAATAAAAAAAACCCCTGCTTTATATAATCAAATTGTTCCAGGGTCTGGGTCTTTTAAAAATAACATCAAGACTTTCAATAAAATTGTGGGAGTTTAGCAACTGTTTTCTTGAACTATAAAAGTAATCCTTGACAATGACACCATTGCTTTGTATTCCTCAGCAACTGAAGATGAAGCAAGCAAGTTTTCCTTACTTTGCCCAGTGCACGCACAAGAGCCCCTCAAGCTGTTCTGTGAGACTTGTGATACCCTTACATGCCGCAGCTGCCTTCTGACAGAGCATAAGGAACACAGGTACCACATATTGATTGCATAATCATAATCCTGTCTAAAACTGTAGCTAATTTAGATTTAATACTGTTCATCTGCATTTCCTGTCAGCTGAAGCTGCAGGCTAGGCCAAACTTAAAAGCCACCACAAACTCAGTTCAGTTGTCTTATGCCCAAGCAATGTGACACATGAGTTACTGCTCACAAGGAATCACTCACCACTCTCAGCAGTGTGTACCTTCCCAATTGTATTGTCTGCCCAGATACTATGTATGCGTGCATGTAGTTCCTTGTGATTGTGCTCAAAGGCACAAGTTGAACTCAATACTTAGCATAGTTCAAATATTTCTGTTTTTCTTTATCAAAGACATCATGACTGTACAAGACCAGAGTTACCAACGCTTAAGCATGCTGCTTGCCTGTAGAAGTGTGTGAGCCATGTGAGGAATAGTCTATACACAGTGACACTTCATGTGAGATGAGACTGCCTGTATGAGGGGCAGTAAGGTTTAGCTGTCACAGAGGACATTTGTAGTAGGAAAGGAGCTGGGGACCATATTCAAACAAGTATTAAGGCTACTGGTTTCCTAAACTTTTCAACAGGAAAAAAAACCTTGTATGAGAATTTCTCCTACTTTCACAGGTTCAGACATCTTGATGAAGCTTTGCAAAATCAGAGAGTTATCCTGGAAAATGTCATAACTAAAGTGGAAGAGAAAAAAAATGGGATTCAGGTTTCAGCTAAACAGATTGAAGACAGGTAATTGTTATGTGTTTTTATTTTTTCCATGAAAGTGCGTGATCAGTAAAAGTATTATTTTCACTAAATGTAGGTTAATAGAGTAAATGCAGATGCTGTTTTTAGTGTGTGTGGGTTTTTGTCTGGGTTTTTTGTTTGTTTGTTTGTTTTTTCTTTCGAGGGTAGGAAATAATAGGAAGATTTAAAATATCAAATCCATGTTTAAGTGACACTGACAAATAATGACATTGTAATACATGATTCCATAGCCTTTATAAAGCATGTGACAGCTGACTTCAGAGTTAAGATTCCTGAACTAGAATTTGAAAAGATTAGAAATAAAGACTATTTAAAAAAATATCTTATTTCTTCAAGAAACCTCAAAACAAGCTACAATTCTGGTCAAGACTAGTATAAAATGAAAATATTTCATTATATGAACTTGATTCTGGCTACTGATTATGTATTTATTAGTTGTTTGGTCTCTCTTCTGCATTAATAAAACCATTTCCAGCACCTCGAAAAGAGTATAAATCTATTTATACTATTTACACTCTAATGTGAAGCTTTTTGGCTATGGCTTTTGTGAGTGTTTGTTGACAAAGAACTTAAGGCTGTTCTTGGCATGATGTTTGAGAGAGTCAAACAGCATTAGCATGTCACATCCGGAGGGTAGTGGTCAGTGGCTCAATGTCCAGATGGAGATCAATGACGAGTGGTGTCCCTCAGGGGTCTGTACTGGGACCAGTACTGTTTAATAAATGTAACTGCTCCCACATGCTTTATTTTCTTAAATGTAACTACTCCTACATTTATACAGTCTTAAAATTACATTTGCCCTTTGAAGGCAACCGTGAGGCTGATGTGGCCCTGGTAGAAAGGACTTTGACATCCCTGGACTAGATATAAGGAAGAAAAGTTTTATGATGAAGGTGGTAAAACACTGGCACAGGTTGCCTGGAGAGGTGGTAGATGTCCCATCCCTGGAGACATTCAAAGTTAGGTTGGACGGGGCTCTGAGCAACCTGATCTAGTTGAAGATGTCCCTGCTCATTGCAGGGGGGGTTGGACTAGATGACCTTTGAAGGTTGCTTCCAACCCAAACCATTCTGTAATTCTATATTTGAAGACAAGTGTGAGAGAATTCATGGCAAATGGTAAAACTTTCATTGGAGTTGCCTGTCAATAGTTGCATTAGTTCTTGTAACAAATAACTACTAAGCTCTAAATAAATGACATACCAGTTGGCTCATCCAGGGTGTGTATCTCTTACCCATAGGCTGCTTGAAGTAAAGCATTTGTATAAAAAGGTTGAAAATCAAATAAAAATGGCCAAGATGGTTTTGATGAGTGAAATCAATAAACGAACAAATATCCTTCTTGAACAACTTGAAGTAAGTAAAGCTAGTTTATTTGATACCTTGGGAAATTAAACTAAATTAAATTTAATCCCAGTTCCAATGGAAAGAATATAGACTGTGAGAGTTATCATCCCTTTGCTTGTATTTTCAAATATATATTTTTTTATTTGCTGAAGAATTTTATGGAATCAATGGTTGACAAAGCTTCAGGATGAAGTGGCAAAGTGTTTGCTTATCATGAGTTAACCACGCTTTCTAATTCAGTTACAGAGAATATGTGTGCACCTTTTGAGAACTTGCATACCAAACCAGCTTCTGGTCTTAATGTTTGATTTGTAGAAGACTGCTAGCAGCACATTTAATATCCTGTTTTGAGAATGATCGTATGGTCTACTTTCTGTAACAGAGTGCGCAGTTTTAACTCTTCAGTTTTTGGATATCCATTTGAAGTATATGTGACTTTATTTTGAAATGTGCTTAGTACAAAAAATTGTTATTGGATCTGACCCGAATTTGCAGTTCTCGGTTATTCTTGGGTAATTTCAGCAGGTATTGGAAAGACAAGGCACTCAGCACTTGCTGGCTACCTTTGAACTTACATGTTTGACTCAAATATGGCTACTCAGCTAAGTAGCTTTACAAAAAAGAGAAATGTATGTTCTCATTTCATTGATATAAAACATTAGGCTAATGTGTTTTGACAACATTTCAGTGTTTGTGTTGTCTCTAACCACAACTGAACTGTGTGCACCCTTGAAGTATATGCACAGTGTTCTGTCAAAGTGCACATAGGGGGCATCAAATGAAATTGGGAGGGCAGATAGTTCTTCACATAAATGGTGAATAAGCGTGGAACTCCTTGCTGCAAGATATTGTGCATGGGTTCAAAAGTAATTAGACAAATTCATAGAAAAATACACTGAGGGGTGATAATGAAGATTCTGCCTTTGTGGTCCCTAAATCATGAATTGCTGGAGACTGGAAGACCATTCTGAGGAAATGTAGCATGCTTCCCCTCTCTATATATTCTTTCTTGAGTCTCTTCTGTTGTGTACTGTGAGAGACATGGAAGTGGTCCAGGTGCAAATTTGATCCAACTTCTACAGCTTTCTTGGGTTACATTATTCTATTAAACTGAGGCCAGAATGATGTAGGTTGTTTGCTCCTGGAGAAGTCATTGTCCTTCCTGAGTTCAGACATATCTGCTGAATGGGATTTGTTTTCTTTTTATGATTGGTGTTTTAGAGAGATTCTGAATAACACTCTCCCCACAAATAGTGCATAATGTAGTGCCAATGATTGTATGCATTATGTGTGTCTGAAGAATGACACCTGTCTTCTACCGATTTGCATTATTAACAGAAAATCACAAGTGAAAGGAAGCAGAAATTGGAGCAACAACTGCAAGGTGTTGTGGTTTTAGGCAGACAGGTAGAACATGTGCAGAACTTCATCAGTTGGGCAGTGTGCAGTAAAAACAGCATCCCGTTTCTCTTCAGTAAAGAACTGGTAAGAGCAATACTTATTTTGTCAGTAAATTGAAATTGTGCGGTAAATGTAAGAACTGTTTTGAGGATTCAATATTTCTCAAATAAAACATTTTTCATTAATTGTTAATATAATCATCATCCTTTGATTTGTCACCAGATTGTATTTCAGATCCAGCGCTTGTTAGAGACAAACTGTAACACGGACATAGGCCCTCCTCTGAAGATCAGATTTACTTGGGATCCCTCCTACTGGACTAAACAACTGTCTAATTTGGGTAAGAAAAAAGTGTTGTTATTAGGCAAGTGCCCAAAGCTAGACAAGACAGATGTAGACAATACAGTACTTTCCCTGAAATGCTCTCTTTTTTTTTGTTTTGACTTCCAATTTTGTACCTCTTTTCACATTCTGAAGAAAAACTGGTGTGGCTGAACTTTACTGTTTTTCCCTCCCATTGTGTCAATTCACCTGTTAAATGACATTGTTATATACAAATATCACCTTATAAACATTACCTAGAAATACACTCTATAAATATAATCTTTGATGGTCTTACAAAATCACAATGTAAGAGCACACTACTAATTTTGTAGAAACACTGTGCAGGACTGAACAAATAACTTTCAACTGAAATTACTTAAAATCTAGTGTCACTGGCTATCAAAAAACCTTGAATTTGCCCAATATATTTGAAATTCAGTTCTGTCCCAGCAAGTAATAGCTCTGTACCACACTAACTCTGGCAGTTCTGTAAGGAGTACCCTGGGTGAAATGGAATACCTGCAGTGGGCCTCGTGCTGTTGCCTCTGCCTTATCCATGGGCAGCTGGGCTCAGTCATGCCAATGCTCCTCAGGTCCTTTAGTACCTTAGTGGCTGAGGGACCAAAGCAGTGCTTGAGACACAATTAATGGGCACGAAGATGGCTTTAAGGCATCAACTCTGTAATAATTACAGTGTTATTTATATAATGAATGTGCACACTGTGACTTTGTTTCCCACCAGCTATAACTTTCCCAACTGCAGTAGGTTTTTACAGTAAATTCAGTTTGGTGGGCTGATCAATGCTCTAAAAGATTGGTTCTCTTCCCATTTTATGATATCTAAAACTAGATGGAGTAAAACACTATCAAAAGTATTACAGGGAATAATCTTTTGACTAAAAGCATGGACAAGATCAGTCATAGGTCACTTCTATTTCTAGCTTTTATGATTCTCATCTACATAACATCAATCTCTTATTTTTGTCACTTTCACCCTGGAAGCAGTCTTCTGTACTTGTGCTTGTGAAGGAGAAGATATGCTCATACTTCAGTAAAAAATGGAAGAATAAGCCATATCCATCAGTTAAAATAAGTTGAGGACAAATTTTCAAAGCATTTGCTGGTAATTCAACCATGAGTTCCCCTGATATCAGTGGGAGTTTGGTGTGATTTTAAAATCTTGAAAAAATTGTCATGAAGGTATGTTGAAGGACTGAATAGAATATTTGAATATATTTTATATTTGAAATTAGGACAAGGAAATGGCTGTTGTTCGCAGTTTTTATTATGTAAATTTGTCAAGATCATAAGAGGGACTAAATTTGCTGCTTTTCCAGGCTGTTTCACTATGGAAGGTGGACACATTTCTCACTCAGATGTGCTACTCTGTGGAAATGTGCAAGGATTACAGACCTCCTTGTATCACGGGCAGCGTTCACCAACATCACAGCTGGAGCCTGTGAATATCCAGCCACTTCAGTTTCCACCTGCAGTTCAGTGTCCCGCACCTGTGTGTTGCTCACACTGCCTCAGCATCCCTCACCCAAACAAAGCTCAGCCTTCTTACCAAGACATAAACCGCCATCAAAATTTCCGACAACCTCCTGAACTGCATCAGCAGCACTTTTCTCTGCAGTGCAGCGTGCAGCAACATGACAGAGAGCAAAGGGATGTCCCCCAATCTATGAAGCTAGCACAGTCTGGGGTGGAACGGCAGCCACGGTCAGAGCCAGAGAATGTGTCCGGGAGGGTGGGAAAGCACTTACCATCCCAGCAGCTGCAGCAGACCGCGCCCCTGGGTTATGCCGTTGTATCACATGAAGCCCAACAAGTTCACACGAGCCATCCACAGCCATTCCGCACACAGGCTGCTTTGCAGACATCAACTGTGCAAGTGCAACTTGGTCATCTCCAAAAGATAAAATCTGGCCACTTGCAGCAGCCACCACAGCAGCAGCAGCTGCCACCGGCATCACCACCGTTAGGTCAGAATGAGAACACCCATAAACAAGTAATTCAGCAGAGCCTGGACATAATGCACCACCAGTTTGAACTGGAGGAGATGAAAAAGGATCTGGAGCTGCTTCTGCAGGCCCAAGGACAGTCCAGCTTGCAGCTGAACCAAGCCAAGCCACCTCAGCATGTTCAACAGACCATAGTTGGTCAAATCAACTACATAGTGAGGCAGCCAGCCCCTGTTCAGCAACAAAGCCAAGATGAGGCGCAAGTAAGTTCTCTAAAATTTCTTTCCTATTGTGTTTAGTCAAGGTAAGCTGAGAAATGGGAGACACCTTTGAGATTTCATGTATTTGGTTGGACTTTCTGTTGTCTATGTTTATATTCAGCAGAGGTTTCATGCCTCATGCAAATTGGGCCAAAATTTTCTGTGAAGTGCTGCATAAACAACCTGGATCCCAAATATCAGATTATCTAAATAGACAAGGTGAGCAGCAGGTCAGAGAATAAAAGCATCATCATTTCTCCTTTGTGAATAGGTAACTGGAGGACTGCAGTAGTCTCACTCTCCATTTCAACTCCTTTTTTATTGGAAACTTTATGCCCCGAGTCCTTGAAAAAGATTCCCTTTTGATTCTGAATGACTCGTGAAAAGAGGGTGAAGAACACCTTTTTTCGATCTGAGAGTTATTTCCCATTCTACTAGTAACTGCTCTTGCTACTGCACCATGTCCTTTAAGATTTTCATGAGTATTCATACATGTTGTTCTGTTACAGTTCTGTAAGCAGGGCTAATTTCTCTAGTTTTCCTCTGTTGGTAAGAGTCCTCCTTTTGAAAAAGGGACAGCGCTTAGTGGTGAGCACCCAAGCTACAAGGCAGATAAGGTGCACAATAAGGTGGCTTTCAAACACATTTGAAACAGTGGGGATTGCAGCAGAAAGGTGGCTGTGTCTTGCCATGGTGTAAATTCTGTGGAGTTCCCACCCTGAGTAGTTGTCAAAGTGGCTTACCTGTAGGGGCAGACTGCAGGCTTTTGGAATAGCTGTATATTTCAGCAGCTTTTTTTTTTTTTTTTAATTCATTAATGTTTGAAATAAATCTTTATTCATTTATCTCTCTACTTAGGGTTATTTTGAACATCTTCGTTGTTTTAAAGTCTTTGCAGTCTTGTCATATTGTATATACTGTGAGTTGATGTAAATTTGTTACCATTTTTCTTTCTGAAATTTTTAAAACACAAATTCTCAATTGTGATTTCTAGATCTGTGAGAGTTCCACTGAACTTGATGCCCAGAAGCCTGTAATTCCTCTTGACAAAAGTGACAGTCCCTCTCTGCCACAGTCACAGGATGAAGAAGCCAGTGTGAGCAGTCGCTCCCCTGAGAGCACATTGCAACAATCAGCTTTCCATCCACTGAGAAAGGTATAAAGAACTTTTTAAAAAAAATATATATTTTAAGGCAAAACCATTATTTGATAATATGGAATATAATATAGCATTGGAATTTGAAATCAGTTTGAAAAAAATAAAATACAGTAAAAGTTGACAAAACAGCTTGTAAATCTTGGAAGACAGTCATAGCCTAACCTAGTGTGCATCTCCCAGTAAGATGCCTACACACTACTCTGTAATCAAGATCAGCAACGGTTCCATAAGCTGGTAGTGTTTAGATCTGGCTGGCATGATTGTTAAGCATGAACTGGTAAATAAAAAGAAAACTTATTTCTTCACTGAGTAAATTCTGTCCAGTCCCTATCTCTAGGGGTTTAACTATCAGGACTTGCTAACTACTATGCTAGCAGCAGTTAATTGGGGGGGGAAAAAAAAAAGAAAAGAAAAAAAAAAAGGCAAAAAAAAAGGCAAAAAAAAAAAAAGGCAATTCTGATGAAATCATGCCTGAGAAACATCCTTCAAAATAGTTGCCCTGTAACTAACAACACTAATTATTACTGAAGATGTGGTATCTGAAAGGGACATAGTTCTGTTATACTCCTTGTTTGTGTATAAGCATAAAAATAATAGATTTCTGTATTGCTAGAATATTTCAGCACATTACAGAGCCGTGCTTTGATCCTTCCACCTACTTAGAGACCATAACTGTGGAAGAGGCAACATAAACAAAACCAGGAGGGCTCATCTTTACCAGTAGATCCTTGCTGCCTCTGGATATCACCTGTGCCTTTGAGGCAGAGAAGCTGCTTTTTACCTCTCCATACAGTTTGTTTAAAACATTAAAACTTCTATACATGACTCATGTAGTGTACCATGTAGAAGTCTTTCACAGGTTTTTTTTTTTTATTGGAATATGTTTGTGGAATATTATTGAACTTGTCTTTCCATACTAGCCCCAGAAAGGAAGTTATTTTATCCTTCTTTAATATGTAGCTTTGTTGATCCAACAAATTTATGATGCAATACCCGTTCAGAGAGTTGGAGATCCTTTTGGGAATTATAAAGACATGGAAAGGTAATTATTACTGAGAGTCTGGAAGCAGTATGCAAATCAGATTCAGAAGCCACAAAGAAATCTGCAATTGCTAACTTAATGCTATAGATGTGATGGAATTTCTGGATGAGGCTGATGGTATTACAACATTATAAGAAGATGCTCTTTGGCTCCGAACTTTCACATGTGGAAGCAGATCTGCCTTAACCTCTGATGACAGAGGAAAGCTCTTCAAATTTTCTAGAGTAGGGCTACATTTACTCTAGGATATGACTGTAAAAATTGAAGGTATGTATTTAAGGCCTGAGCAAGACCATGAACCTGAGCACATATTTTTCTTTTAATGCAGTCACACCCTCAAAGTTATTTGTGAAAATGAATGGTGATGTTATCCAACTAGTTTTCAGAGGCTTTTTCTACATGCATGTTGAAGAAGTTGTCCTTTGTCTTCTGGACCTGTAAAAGAAGGTTGCTCCCAAGAGCTTAGACAAGAAAAGTCAGAAGGAGGGAAGACAATGGAAGTAAATGTGCAAGACAGAAACTAGTGGAGTCTGATTGGAAAAGAAGGTGGGAAAAAAAAGGAATGGCTGACTCATTGCTGTACAAGTTGAGAAGGTGGCAAGAGGAGGATACTCCTAGAACAAAAAAAAAGGAAATTTTTGTAATGGTGCTGAAAAGTGTATGCTCTTGTGCAGAAAGCACAGATATGTCTGGTTTTTTACTAGTTATGTGGTACCTTCACAAGAAATTAGGACAATCAACAGCTACAGTACCCATCTTTGCTTGTATTTATCTCTTGTAATGAGTTGTTTGGGATGAAGCCATAATGTACTGACAGCTCTGGCAATGTCTAATTAGAAATAACAAAGTAAAACAGCACAGTAATCAAACCCTTGAAATATATTCTTCATTAATGCTGTTGAAAGGTGTTTGACTGCTGTTGCTGACAAATAGATTAAATGTAGGTTTACATGGGAGATCAGTTCCTATTTAAGAACAAGGGTATGGGGCTATTCATTCTCATTTCTGTTTCACTTGATTAAATATTTTCACACTCATCTCCAGACAAAAATTTCTGTATTGGTGTTCGTCCATTTGCTTTCATATGGCCTGTATTCAGAACTTTTCACCTCTCTCAAGTTCTTGGAGGACATGGAAAAAGTGAATATGGAGAAGTCTAAGATACCGCACTTGGAAAATATGGTAGAGAAGATGGCTAGAGAAAGCTTCTGCTACCTGGAGAAGAACTGTGTTCTGCCTTTTGGAGAATAATTGGTATTGGACTTCTTGGCCTTGTGTTGCAGTTCTGCTGAACTCTGACAGCCTTCATTGTGCACAGCGTTCCTAGTGGAGTAGGTAATTCTCTGGCTGCTGAGGTTCTTCCATTAAAGAGAAAACAGTGTGAACCAGGATGTAGCAAAACTCAGAATTAACTCTTTAGAGATGTTTGCCAAGATCTGTCAAAATATAAAAGCTTCCATTAGTCCAGTGGTTTCCTTTGTTTCAGAGGGAGTCAAGGCTTGATTGCTCATATAATTAAACATCTGTGCATTAATTTTGGAACATGTTTATGGTACGCATTTGATCTTATTTACTGCTAGCCAGATGAATTGTCTACATATGGGATCATATTTATATGTGAAGCAGTATAGAGCAGATGCTGTTAATAGTCTGGGATCAGAACATTATTCATAAATGGGGAAACCACAAGTACGTTATTCAGATCATCCCAGACAAGTGCTAGTGCAGCCGTTACACCACGGTGTGAGGCATTCGTATGTCATGTGAGTGCCTTTGAGTTCAAAGTATGCCTGTTTTAGTTATTCTGCTGAGTGCTGTTTTCTGTCCCTCACATTTAGAGCTGCTTATTGATAAGAAGTAGAGAAGCAAGGATGAAACACTTCATGCATTTGTAAAATGTCCTTGTGTGTTACATTTCACCACCTATCAGGACAAAAATTAAATCTGGCTTCACTGAGCAGACAGAATTTTGGCTTTCCAGTTGTATAAAGCAGGGTTTTCTAGCTGATGCCAATCAGAAACACTGGCATCAAGGCTACTGCTGTCTCAAAGTTCTGAGTAATTCCTGTCTGTGCCCACCTGCTCTGTATGCATGTGTACAGTATAGCCTCTAACTATGTAACTTTGGTTTATAGTGCTTGTTTTCATTTGTTTCACTGGTTTTGGAACATGAATGGCGATATTTTGTCAACCTTTCTATCTTCCTGTGTATTCCTCTAACTATTCTTTCTCTGTGAATTGAATTTTTTGTGCAGAATAAATGTTTCTATACTTAGATCGTTGATTGTTTGACATAAGTACTGCACTTAGCATAACTTCGGACTTGATGAGAACATTTTAAGAATGCAACACTAGAAATGGAAGTTTTCTTTCTATGTGCAAAATGGATATAATTTTCTCTTCACACTCACCTGTCAGTATACTGCACTTACATAGCTGGAACCTCTGTTTTGGATTGTGGAGTTGTTCCATCTCCATGCCTGTCAAATACCCAATGTCTCCAGTAAAAATGCCTGTAAGACAGAGGACAAGTCTCAGAATAACTTTTGTGATACCCACACTTTTGTTCTGGGGAATTGTGCCAAGCTCTAGCAACCAGATTCTGTACAAGTTATTGAATTGCTAAGATGCAGTGTGAAGAATATGTACTGAATTAGATTAACAGTTTTCTGGAAAGAGTTACCCATCTTCTGCAATGATATGGTCCTCCTGTTGCTTTTACATAGTGTGATATTGAGTTATTAATTTATACACAGGATTGGAGAGGTCATCTATTCTGGAGCAGAGGCAAAAATAATAAGATATTTTTTGGCCTAATTGTGTTTTCAGGAGTAATAAAGGGCATACAATCCCTGTTTTTTGCTTACATGCACCTAATTATCACTTGTGGCTGTGATGAGCAAGGGGTACCTAGCATTTGAAAAAATGTCACTGTGCATCTATAGTACAAATTTGTAGTTTGAGCCTCAGATACTGCTGCAACAGACATTGGCACTGTCCCAGGGGCAGCTGGACATCTCTCCTTCTCAGACTCCAGAAGTGCCCCCCTTTCTCTAGTTAGGAGCAGGGACCTGGCAGAGAGGTTTACGTGTCTTGTCCAGCTCTTAGGTTGGGTCCTGGGCAGTAGAACTAAAAACCTGACTGACCTGGGCACAGTTAGTTTGTCTGCTGTAGGTGACATTCTTTGATATTTTGCCTCAACACATTTGTCCCAAGCTTTATTAATGACAGCTCCTCCATCTCAGTGGCAAGTGCTTAACAATTTTTTTTTCTTCCTTTAAAACCATGTGAAATTTGTGGGAGAGGGATTGTGGGGCACAGTACAGCGGTTTTTTTGTTAATATTGCACTGAGCATATTGTGATTACTTAGTGCCTAAAAGTAATAATTTAATATTCTATCCTAAGACTTCAAATCTGAGCTTGCAACTGGGGTGAGTTTATTTTTACTGTTTTGTTTGTTTGTTTTCCCTAATTACTATTAATTTTAGGGGAATTAGAAGTGAAGGAAATAATAAGAACAGCCTGGAATTTAGGGTCCTGCAAATTCAGAAAGTATCGGAGTCTCTTTTGACTTTAAAGAATTAAGCCACTTGCAGCACAAATGCCTTCATGCTTGATGCAATTAGATACATTTCTCAGAATGTTAATTTCACAAAACCTTTTCCTTTGACCTGGAAAAAAGGATAAATAAAACATGATGCTGCTTGCTCCATACAATCTCTTCCTCCTTCCGCTTTAAGCCAGTTCCAGTTTATTCAGACAAAATGTTAAGAAATATTTGGATTCTTTTTCTCGTAAAAATGGAAAGGAAATCCTTTGGATTCTATTGTGAAATTAGAAAATACAAATAGGAAGCATGTGTAGACTGTGCTATCAGTGCTGCTGTGTGTGGTGAGTTAAACAACTGAATTGGAGTAGTACATTTGTTTAACCTCCTAGCATAATGAGCTGCCAGGGGGATTGCTCCACTTAATAGCAGTCTTTCATTACTCTGCAACCATTTGCAGCGTGTTATTTCTCTTATAGCAAAGAGAATTGGTGATTCCTAGTTTTAGCTTTCTTTATCTGTGACACTTAATGTCAACAGCCTTGAGACTTTGCCAAAACAATCCTAACAAATCCTAATCCCAGTGTTTCAAGGTAAGTATTTGCTTCTCAGAATTCTTCTGTATTAGTGCTGCATGTTTACACTGGACCTTTTAAAATGCAACAGTGATCAAAGAAATATTGGAACTGAACAATATGTTTATTTTTTGTTCTTTGAAGGTACTTTGCATGTTCTTTCTTCTTACCTTTCACTACCATAGCTATGAAATTTGTGGTAGAAGGCATTTTGGGGTGGTGATGCTGCTGCCATTATATTATAAGGATCATCAGACCAAAATTAATTATGAGACAATGAGAATTCCATTTATAATGACACAGATGTAGTTTATGCCAGGCTGTACATTAAAATGTCAAAAGTTTCAAAATTAACGTAGAGATGAAGCCGCCCTCTACCCAAGAGCATAATTAATGCTTGTTGTTGTTCAAAGGTTGCAATGTAAAAGCAATAGAGCTTTTATAAAACAGAGAACAATTCTTTAAAGGCATACCATTTTCAAAAACTAGCTGAATTGTCAAGGGAAAAGAGAAATTTTTGCTAATGGCAAAAGAAATGATTATTTTAGGGAGTGAATTAATAGGCTATTAATGAGCCTTGTTCCCAGTGCATTGTTCACTTCACACTTGACAGCAGCTCCATGGATCAGAATGGAATGTGTCTGTTCTTAACTGTGAGTTTTAATATTTTGCACTGAAAGATCATAATGTTGCTTCATCATTAAAATAACCACAAAATTAACTTTTGCCCCAAGGGAAAGACAGATGGCAGTTTGATGGCCTCATTATTCTTTTTTCTTTTTAACAAGAGAAAGGTTTTATATTGGCTTATATAATCTAAAAAGATCTGTGAAGAAACTGATGCTAGCTAGAAAAGTAAAAAAGATATAGCCATATAATGCAATTGAATTTCGCCTTTCTAAAAATTTTAGTTATAGCAATGTCTTATGCCTGTGTCTATTGCTTTTTTTCTGCAGTTGGAGTTGTCCCAGTGACTACTCCCAGTAAGTAAACTTGTCTCGCTGAAGCCAAGAGTAACCCTACCACAGCCTCAGCGGGACTAACATTTTGCCTACAGTGCATAGAGTTACACCCAGATGGCTCTTCACAGGGTCATGTCTCTATCCCTAATAGCCGATGGCATGCTCTTTTAACATAAGTAAAGCAAGATGCATGTAGCGATTAGAAGCAGCGAAGAGCTGCAAGGTCTCCAGTTGACGTACTGTCCACTTCCAATGTAACGCGGTTTTAGGTAGTTCCTATTGACTTGGACAGGAATTTGTGGATGCTTCATGCTTTTGAGAATCTAGCTAAATAAATATTTAACTACCTCACAGGAACTTAATTAATACTTACAATGGACTGTGAAATAAGGGGAAAAGGCAAGGCTGATTACAGTCCATCTGTTCAGTTCAAGCATGGATTCTGCTTATTTGTTTTATTTTCTGCAAGTGACATGAGAACAATTCACATTTTTGATCTTTGTGGACTTCTTTAGGATATGTGACCATGAAAGTTGGGTTCCTTTCAGACCTACATATATTCCTTTGGTTTGAAAGGTGAGCATTCTTAGACAGAGTATATGGAAAATTGTGACTCCACCAATGCTTTTCCTCATTTGCTGTGTGCTAGTTTTCAGCTCAAATATAAGATAGGAAGAACATGTTTGACTAGTTACAACTGGTTCCAAGAAGTTATTATAGCTCAGACAGCTTAGATTCATTTGCCTTAAGAGGAGGAAAATGGCCAATGCCCTGGCTGCAGAGACCCTGTACTCTCTGAGGTGCCTTCTACAGACAGGACTGTTAAAAACAGACTTTGTAGAGCACTATGTGGTAGAATGGCACAGACCTTCTCCAGCTCTGCAGAAGAGCTGATCTCTTTCTGTATCAAATGGAGGCTATTTTGTTTCATTGAATATAAGAAGTAACTGTTGAGGCAAAGCTCCTACTTTAGTGTCTCTTGCAAGGTAGAAATTAATGTCTGTGGACAGAGTGCTCTCTTAGCACAGAGGTGATACGCATTGCAAGCAGAGGAATTCAAGACTGGCTTTGGCATTATGTTGGATTTACACAGGCACAATTGACAGCTCCATCTAGGCTACCGTCTTTGCCACTGTTGGATTAAGATGGACACAAGGATCAAAATCTAAAATGGAGTAACAGTTGAGAAAAATACTAATTAAATCTAGGAAATGGGTCCTGTCTCAGATCCACTTCAAAGTCACAGGCCCCTAGCAGAAAAATAAGTACAACGATGAAATGAAACTCTAATTTAGATGCAATCAACACATTTCTTTTGTCTTGATTTATATTATGAGTGCTACTTGCTGTATTGTAGTCAAACAAAAATGATTTATTCGGTCAGTTTTCAAGGGTGAAACCCCAATAAACTATGATGAAATAGAAGGAAAATTACATATTCAAGTGACACAGATCTGCTTACTTCTTAAGACTGCTTATATATATTGGATGCTTGAAGAGTCCTGATTTCAGCACAGTCCCACATTCCTGGATGTAAGGCAGCTTAAGGAACTCACCTAGATGGGAGGATTTGCTTTGTTTTGCATAACAGTATTCCTATGGTTTTGACAGTGACAAATCATGAGACAGTAGAAAAGGCATGTTGCTAAAACTATTTCAGAGACTTGGGTGAATGTTTTCTTTCTTTTGGAAATTAGACATGTACATCTTTTCTTTGTTAGTACATGTAGGATGTTTCTTGAGTTACGCTATGATATTTAAAGGGCAAATGCCCTTTAAATGGTATGGACGCACTAACCAGCATAAAGTTTTCGGCAGCAATAACTGTAACAATAGTTTCATCCACTTGTGTCAGATCCGAATTATATTTCTTCTTAGTTTTCTTTATAACTAAAGTCATCTGATGATTTTTGAATAAAATGCTAAAATTTCTGATATGAATCTTATTTCTTCTGGAATAACTTAACAGAAGCTAGTAGGGTTTATATCAAGGATTGATTTAATACAATATTCTACATGCTTAGATTTCCCATTCGTTATAGAGAGTGAAAAATCAGGATGCCTTGGACTGATCAAAGGAAGACATTTTTTGTAAATCATAGAAGAATAACCTTAGGTGTCTCCTTTTCCAGTTTTCAGTTTTAATGATGGAAACTCTAAACCTTTTGGAAATGGTATAAGATTACAATAGATACTTTCAGGCCCTCATGACACAACTTGTTTATTATGTATAGATGAAAGAGTATCTCATCCATTATGGAAAGAAAGAACAGTAGCATTTTGCTGCTGAAAAACTTACTAACCTTTTTAAAAATTATTTTTGTCTTTCTTCTCCCAGCGTTCAGCATCCTTAAGTGTTGTGGGCTTTTCAAGCAGTTTAGAAATGGAATTACCTTCAACAAGGTCATCTAGCTCGGCCGATCCACAGATGCAAGGAGCAGCTGCTGTAACTCTTGGCCCGTCCCCGAACGCCCTTTGTGACTGTGATACTGCACCAGAGTCAATTCCCAGCTCCAGCTTGACCTTGGGCAGAGCTCCAAGTGACCTGAGCCCCAGGGTTGCTGCTGACCTCACACTAGGTGATGCACTCCAGGGCAGCAATAAGTGCAAGGTAAGAATCGCTCAAACTCCTCTACTGAAAGGGAATCTGCTTTCATTGATAGCACATGTTATTGTTAGGCAGTCAAAGGCAGCCATTTCAGTAAGTAAAGTTTTCCTTATCTGGTATTTGAAGACTGATTACAAATTATTTTCTTAAGATGGAAAGGAAGAAAACTAATAATAAAATTTGATTTTTTTTTTCCCCCCTGAAGCTGGAAAATGAAGACTTCATTATTGTAGATCATCCTCTAGAAAACAGCTTGGCTACTGCTAGGCAAGATGTAGTTGATGAATCAAGTCTTTCTATGCAAAAAGTGCTGGAAGAACCTATTAATCTTTCAGTCAAAAAATCTCGACGTTGCACTTCTCCTTCTGAACTGCTCAGCAACAGTCCTTTCCTGCCTGTGAATGCCAGAATGGGACAACTTAGAAGCAAAGAAGGTACCGGGATTTTCATTATTTAGTTTAGGTTTTTAGTCTTTCTTAGCACTGTGCATTGCAAGTGCTGCAAAGCAGTATGCTTATTAATGTACTTGCATATAAATGTGCTTTTCCAGCAAGCTTCAAATAATATCAGAGTACTTAATCCAATGGAAAAGCGTGTTTGATCTCATTTGCAGAGGAAAAACATGGAAATGATATGCCTTGCATTTGTAACATCCTTCATCTATGAACCAGAAACAAGTGTGTCTGTGTGAAGTACCTGGAGCATTAGTTCTCTTAGAAGCACTCCTGTTAATGAGACCTGCAGTTATGACTATTGAAGAGCTGTTTTGAAGAATCCAAATTCAATTAAAAAAAGAAATTGCTTCCAAAATGTAATGTGCCTTCTGCTAAGTCCTTCACATCAGTGGCATAGCAAATTTTTGTTAGGTTAATATATTGCACAGTATGTGCTTTTGCTTGGCTCTGTCTACTGTGTAACGTTGCCTTCAGTCAAGACCTATTTCTTCAACCTTAATGGAGAATTACACCTTACTCAGCTCTTTTCATGGGCAAATTGCTAGCATCCTGTGCTACACTGTAAAGCTTCATTCCTGAAAACTCTGAAAGTCAATGGGACTATTCATGCAAGCAAGGGATTGCAGGATCAAGCTGTTATCCTGTGACTTATGCCAATATTTGGCTGCTTTTCTCTGTAAAAGATGAATTAATAATTGTATCTCTGTGCTGTATTTTTATTCAGAGAATTCTAATTAGTACAAAGGAGGCCTAGCTCAGTGAGCCAAGGAAATGTATTTGTCTTCTCTTATATGTGCTATGCCAAATTGTGGCAATTATGCCACAATCATTTGTGTGAGTTGTAAGAATCAGGCACACCCCTAAAAAGCTGTGCCTCAGTAAGGCTTAAGTGCCTCTGAGAGGAGCAGCTTTGTAGTATCTGGTTTGGATCGTGTGACACTGTACACAGAAAGCAGCCCCAACATACACAATCTCACAATCTATAGCAGATGCTACAAATTTGTTCTGTGCAAAGTACGGGTCCCGTTGCGCAAGAGGATGGGAAGACTAGAGTGTTGAATTCAATGGTGCTGCTTCTTCACAAGGCAGGCTCAGGAGTTAGCAATTCCCATCCTGCTCTCCCTGTTTAAATGCATGCAGCGAGGGGAGACCTGAGGAGATGCAGTCACCATGCACGGAGTGCACAGCGAGAGAGATTAGCTCTGTTGCAAGGCAACGTTATCTTTGGTAGTGGCTCTCAGTGGGACTTACTGGCTTTGGCAGTGCTGGGCTGCCAAACCCCACTGCTTCTGGTATGTATTTCCAATGACTTATCCATTTCTAATATCAAATCTAAACATTTCATCTTAATTTATAACAAAATACTTCTTATACTAGCCCCAAGGGATGTGGTAAAATTTGTACATAATTTCATCATTTTCCCTCTTACAGCCACTTTTCTTCTTATCATGGCTTGTGTAAACACTCTCCCCTCTCCTTCTCTTTTCTAGACTAAACAAATCTGACGGTTTCAGTCTCTCCTTATGGGTCAGGGTTGTGATTTTTTAAAAACCACCTCATTCCTGCTGTGCTATTCTGGGTTCTGTGCAATTAAGGAGTGCTGCCCACAGCCAAACGCAGTGGTGCAGCTGAGGCCTCTGGGGTGCCACGCAGAGCCAGGGTATCAGCTTCTTGTGTTTTGCATTTCTCACTGGTGGTAATGCACTGCAGGATGGCATTTGCTTTTTTGCAGCAGCAGCATTACATGGTTGACTCATTTGTAGTGAATGGTCCACATTAACCATTAATTCCTTCTATAGAACTGTTCCCTAGTCAGTTATCTTCATTTGTGATAACATTCATCTTATCCTTTGTAAGCATAATACTTAGAGTTATCTCAATTCAAGCTTACTGATTTAGGAGACTTTTTCTTTCTCTGATGTTTTAAAATAATTTTTTAATTGTAAACATTCCCCACAATGTTTGCAACTCCTCTAGTTTGGTATTTTCCACAAATTTTCAAGATACTATTATTTCATGAGCCAAGTTGCTAATGGAAATGTTGATTAATATTAGGAATCGAGCACCACTGGAACATCCTCAGGTTTGACAGCATGCAAGGAGAGCTGCTCCTTCAGCTCAGTGTGCAGTCACCCTTTAGTAATTCTGTCCAGAGACACGACTACGACCCTTCACCTGAGCAACAATCACAAGAAAATAACACTTTAGGAGTGACGTGACATGCACTTTTCCTTGGCAGTCTTGATTGTATTGTGTTTCCTGTGGCTGGGAACAAGAGTATCTTACAGGCATGATGCTTGCAAGCCATGAGTTGGGTACCATTGACCTGAGCTAGATTTTCTTTAAAAAAACATGTTTTCCTGACACTTACATATCTCCAGATAGTAATGATATTGGTTTGTTTTCTTGTTAGTATTGTCTACATCAAACTAATTCCTAAAAAAAGAAGGAGTTACTATGAAACTTGCCAGTGGACTGGTATTTCTGAGGGCATCCACTGAGGCATTCATCTCTACTCCATCCCATCTATCCAGAGTTGTTTTGTTTCTCTTGTGTCTAGTATCAGCCAAGAGCTACAGTCACTTATGTGCTTATATAAAGGATAGTTCTGAATTCATGTGTTTATATTAGGTGTTTAAAAGATGTGCAGATGAGGCTCTTAGTGACATGGTTTAGTGCTGGATTTAGGTTATGGTTGGACTTGATGACCTTGAGGGGCTCTTCCAACCAAAATGATTCTATGATTCTATGTTACATAGGTTGGAGGATAGAAAGGAAACATACAGAGTAGCTTTCGTCCCTCAGTGGCAGATGGGAGACACAATTTCCTTCCTGTTTTCAAGTAACTAGAATTATCTAGAAGCATCTTTCATGGAGCAGGAGACCACAGAGACTTCCTGAGCCTTGGGGGTTCAGACCTCAGTAGGTCTGTGTTTCTCAAGTGAAGGCTGTATAGCGAGGAGGGTTACTTATGTTGTTCTATGTATATGGATGAATGTGGCATGGCTGTGTACATATGTAATTCCCTGAGAATGTAACCATTATGACAAAATATTTTGGAAAGCCTTCTCATATCCAGTACAGAAGTGGTGGTTAAAAAAAAAAAAAGAGAAAGACAAAGACTGTATCCCAGAATAGAAAACAGCATACACATTTTCTATACATATAGATGAAATGGTTCCATAATTCACTTATGATACCATATTAAACACCAGTCAGAAGTGCATGAATATTGAAGTACTTTCTACCCTAATCTGACTCGGATATTATAAATATTTTATTCATTTTCTTATCTTCAGTTCCAGATTCCAATAACTGTGAAAAGGAACATTTTGAAATGGATATGAAAAGCAATCAGAATGTCAGGTAACAGGGTCGTTTTTTTTTAATACAAAAGTACTGCCCGTAAAATTTTATGCATATATTTAGAAAATTTGTCACACTTAATGAAAACGGAGAACTTAAAAAGAATGCAAGACCCTTTACAGATAATAATTCTGAAAGTTTTAAAGTATTCTCTTAAACTTGAAACCAACAATTTAAAAGACACGTTGAGTTCATGTATTTCTATTATTCTGTGTAAATTTCCAAAATGAATAAATATTTGCAAAGTTATCTCATCTGAACAATTAGAAACTCTTTAGCCCCAATTAATCCCCCAAACCATAATAGGAACAGGATTAACATTATCTCAACTATTTTATACAATTTTGTTTTCAGCTACCGCTGTGATAATATTTTAAAGTAAAGTTGATGATGTGCTGTGTTCCTGCTTGAAGCCACCCACACTGAAAAGTATCAAGCACGACAAACTGGAATAAATAAAACAAAAATATACAGAGAATGGCAAAGTTTTAGCACAGAAGTTAGTAATACATTTACACGTATGATTAATTTAAAGTAATTGTATTCGCAT
This sequence comes from Caloenas nicobarica, assembly GCF_036013445.1. Lineage (NCBI taxonomy): Eukaryota > Metazoa > Chordata > Aves > Columbiformes > Columbidae > Caloenas > Caloenas nicobarica. The sequence goes on along the minus strand of NC_088249.1, from coordinate 56,515,245 downwards.
TTCTTAAGGAATTGACATGTGAAAAAAACATCCATATTTTCCGTGTTTAGCCAGCAGAGTCACTATGACAAAGGAAAAGGAGCACAAACAATAGTGCACGAAAAATGTTGAAACTGAATAGGGAGGCCAATTCTGTGGAATATGACTGAATTCAACCCTGTGTCGTTTTGATTGTAGAGCTGACTCTAAGGAGCAGAAGATCCCCTATGTGCGACTGGAACGTCTAAAAATATGTACGTCAGAAGCAGGGGAGCTCCCGGTGTTTAAGCTCCAGCCACAGGACAATGAGCAGGAGGGCAATTTCCTCCTGATAATTGAATGTGGGACTCAGTCTTCAAGTTTGTCTATTAAAGTGAGTGGAATTTCCTTGAGGCTTTACCTGCTTTCCTCTCCTTTATCCCACTGGCTTGTACCCACAGTTTCTGAATATTATTATACACTAAAGAAGTGTTAATTGATTTCACTCTTGGACAATTCTGTGATGGGTCGAAGTAATAGAGAATGCAGCTTTTGGTTTGCTGTGTAGCTCCCTGGGACTTCCACTTCTGAGAAGTCTACCTCTGGGAATGGATAGCCGTAGTGTATTTGTATTCTAGCAAACAAGCTGGCTCGTTTGTCTAGTTACAAATATAGGATAAATAGCTTAAAACTGACTCGAATGCATATTTGAGTGATAAGAACTGATGCCAGAAATAGTGTAGTAGATTTTTAAAAGCTTTGTATTCTGTTCCCTCATTGGAGTCTCAAGTGTGAACTTTCCACAGAAAGAAACAGGAATTTCTGGTGGGAACAAAAAACTATACTATTTGTTTGGTTGGTTTTTTTGAGCTGTTTACTTTAAAATTTTCAAATAAGATTGTAAAGTATCCTGTTTCTATCATCTGTGGTATGAAATCTGGACAGCTCTCTCACAGTACTATTACATTGTGGTATGTGGAGGAAACGACCAAGGTGACCTGCCCAGCCAGTGGCAGACACTGAGCTGAGCATGGGCTTGCTGAACCCCAGTTCCCCCTCCAGTAGAGGTCACTGCAGAGAAACCATTTTACCTGCAGATAACCACTGCTGTTGTATGCTTGTGTATGAAAATGATGATTGTATGATGCCAGATTTTTCTTCCTTCAAGATAAATAAAAATAGTCCACCTGAAGGACTGAAATCCAAAGAGGAGAACTCAGAGAACAGAAAATTTCTTACATCCCAGGCTGCAGGACAGACACAACCTGCTCCTGTAGATACGCCATCTGTGGATCAGCAGCTCAGCAATGGCACCTCTACCATGAAAAAATCTCCAGTTACTCAGGAAGTCGATCCAATTGAAAATGAGGATTTCTGTGCTGTGTGTCTTAATGGAGGAGAACTGTTGTGCTGTGATCGCTGCCCCAAGGTCTTCCATCTCTCCTGCCATGTTCCAGCCCTGCTTAGCTTTCCAGTGTGAGTATGTATGACATTTTGCGAATGTGCTCAGTTTCTGTTTGCTGCCTTGGGGCGGAATATATCCTCAGGGATGTATATGTCAACCTTATATGAGGGCTGCATCTCTCGCTTGCCTTTTTCGTTACTTTTCTTGCAAAGGGAAGAATTGTCTTACACACTTGCAACTAGATGAATTATTAACAAGAACGGTTTCCAGCCATGTATGCCCTTTCTGCAGTTAGCTGGCCAGTGTGACAAAAGAGGTTGTAGACCTGAGCTTTAAAAACATTTTTAGGACTTACTGGAGAAAAATAAAATCCTAACTCTCATGTAACATTCGTGGTGTAGGTGTCAGCTCTTCCCTGCAAGAACAGTGCCTAGCACAAGGAAAGGGCAATCAGTGACTTTATATTCAGTTTGCTAGCCGGTTTTATGGGAAATTCAGGATTACTGGGGCTTTTGTGGAAATGTGTAGAACATTGCTTTCCCTAAGACGTACATTCCCTAGCAACTTGTCACAGATTAATCGTATGTGACAAAGAGCCAGAATTAGGTACACATCCGCGTACCAAACTTTAAAAGTGAGGCTGAATAATGCACGTTGTTGGTGTTATGTAATTCTGAATTCTGTTACAAATCATTGCCGGGTGGGATCAGAAGTTACTTCATTTGTGCCAAGCATAAATAACATGCTCAGCTGAGAAAAATACATTGTGAGATATTAGTTTGAAGATTCTGATGTGTTCTTTTTGTTCAAAAAGCAGAAATTTCCATCTCTTGGCTTTTCCCTCTTTTCTTTAATAACTGAGTAATTTTTAAACCTCCAGCTTCAAAACAATATGAAAACAAGGTTTTATTTTTAAAATAAACTTCCTAAGCAAATTTAAGTTCTAATGAAGTAAATTAATCCCCTAACTAGAGTTTTGTATTCATAGTTCTTTAATATACCTTCATCTGTAGTTATTCAGACCCTGACGTTGTAGAAGTTGCATCACTGCCTTAAGAAATTGTTCAATGTATCTACTAGGAAGGACACTTATGCCCATGCAGAATTATGTCTATTTGGTTTGAGAATCTGTGTACTTGCACACATTATGACCTTTTCTGATAATGTTGACTTCTTAGATAAATATGTCAGTTATCATATCAATTAATAATAAATATATCAATTATCAAACAAATCTGGTTTTATCTTATGACCCAACTGTTGGCTATTTTTCCTTTATATTTTTTTATAAAACAGTACTTGAATCAATGCAGCTGCGCACACTGTTGGTACATGATTTCAAACACTATTTTGTCTTTTTCTCTGTAGGAGAAAAAGTGCAATGAGTAGAATCTGAAATTATCACACCTCTAATTAGATTCAAATCTCTTGAGGAACATCTAGTACAATGGGCTTCAGGTTGCCTGCTGTTGTAATACTAGTTAAAGATGAGACTTATTTCCAAATACAGTGGTTCCTGAGGTTTGTTATTTGGTGAGGTTGCTGAAAAAACTTGACACAAGTGTTTGGTTTCTTTTTTTGCAGGGGAGAATGGGTGTGCACGCTTTGCCGTAATCCAGTGAAACCGGAGGTAGAATATGACTGTGAAAACACACGCTACAGCCACAGCTATAATGCACAATGTGGCCTTGATGACTGTGACCAGAAGGTGGGAATAATTATATATTTTACTATTTAGAAAAGGACATATGATCTCAGCATGAGGGTTTGCTTCTTCATTGGAAAGATGAGTGTTCTGATTTGGTTGCTACTTGAATGTTTCAAAGAGTAGTAAATACAACAAAAACATTGTTAATATTTAGTTATATCATTCTCTTCTATCTAGACATTGCTGTTCAATTTTAAAATTAATGACACGGTATAAAAAGATGAAACAGGCAGATCTGTATTTCCTTACTCCTTTGAACAGGGAAGTCGCACTCAGCAGCAGAGCTAGCTTCCCTGAGTCGACTTTGCCTGGCTTTCTGCCACTTGAATCTTTTTCCTTTAAGACCTGGCACCTTCTCAGATATCTACTTAGGCCACTTGCAATGACATTTTTGTGATGTAGTCACTTTTTGACTTTTAGTTGGATTGAAATCATCAGACAGTCTTCATATGTGCAATTAATCCCCTTGAAGAAGACATTTAAGGCACTGTTAACTCAGCCTAGATGAAAGTTTCTCTCTTTTCATTTCCATTACCAGTTTCCTCTACCAAATCACTCATTAAAAAATGCCTTTTCTTAAAGTCCACTTGGTATTTGGAAGTCAATTTCTGAATAAATGTCCTGTGTATATTGGTGACAGCTGGACAGGGAGGCTAAGTCCACACAGCTGAGTGCAGATGTTGAGCTGGCCCTGCACAAATGAAGCCAAGAAAAAGGCACTGGTCTAGTCTGGGCACCATATATAAACACGGCAGCAGTGGTTCTTAGAACACTGGGACTCCTAGACAAGGCCTACGAGCATAGCCACAGCACTGCTCGAATTCGTCCATGCTGCTTCCAGACCTGAGTTGCTCTGCTCCTAAAGAGCTGGACATAACTTCTTGACATTGATGTGATCCGTGTTTCTATTGGATTTGGTACAACAGGCCAGAAATAGTAGGGATCTGGGTCTTGATTAGTGAGGCTCTGTTTAGAAAGAGTTAATTAGAAATCCCATTGCTTGTGAGCAAACATGACTTGTAATGTTTTTGTAGTGCATTTTTTTTTGCATCTGTGAAAAAAAATCAAAGACTAAAAGTATTTTACAAGTTAACGGTGATTAAACGTACATACCACACTACCAGCTACATAACTTGCATCCATTTGTATGAGTGGATATGGATAGTGTTGAAACATTTTCCATGTAACTGTTTCCACACTGTTGCTCCTGTTCGTTTAGTCAAGAGCCAAGGAATGGATCTGGACTGCAGAAAGGAATTAGTGATAGTGACGAATTCCCAAGAGTTTCCAGGAAAAATGCATGCATACAAAAAAAATGATGTGATGTTCCTTTTCTTGCATTTCTTGACTATCCTCACTTTCAAAACTGTAGAAATCCTATGAGGCAAAACAACCCTCAGGTTAGAGTAAATTGTGTCATTTTGCATCAGAAATTCCCAGACTACATGAAAACTCCCCTTGTTCTTAGTATGAGTGATCAACTAAGGGCAAGAATGAAACTCACTTGTTTTGTATTAAAATGTATTTCAAATTTGGCTTCCACAGAAGTGTGAAAAGCTGGTACTTTTCCTGTTCTGCAATAGTATGAGCCTTCCATTCCATGAACCTGTCAGCCCCCTGGTAAGTACCACACACCCATGGGTCAGAGGGAATCCAAAAATCCTGTGGCACAGCTTGCGAGTTTCTCCATTTTCTTATTGAAAGATATTCTTTAACTTTTTTTCTGAACAGTATTGCTTCCCAGGGAAGGGCAGATGTTTCCCTTTTGCAAGTGCTTTTGAAGGTGCCAGGTTGGAGGCAGGTAAATGCTGGTCAGTGTTCTCAGGCCAGGTTTGGGTGCCAATGTGAGATTCTGGTAGGACACTAAAGGTATATGAGGGGTTCCAGTGGTTAAAAAAGTTGACTTGCTGCATACATGGAGAATGTTGCACTGCCAGAAGAGAGGTCTGCTCTAGAAATAACCTGGACTCTCTCTTTTCTGGTGTTTTGCGCAAAGGTGGTAATGTGGCTCTGTTCAAGGGGATATGTAGAGACTGCACTTTCTTCCATGTACTCAACATTTGCAATGTTAACTGGCTATTTTAAGGAAGATGTAGTTTCATGCTATTGTAACAATAGAACACAATGTGAAACAAGTTGGAGGAGAAAAATGAGAGAAAAAAAAGGTTTTATGTGAAGGAGTAGGACAAATAACAATATAAAAAGCATTCCTTGTAATAAAGCTTGCAATGAACTCATGGAACACATTACCTAACAAGTAGGTTTTGACCCAGAAAGATTTAAGGAGTGGGATATCCTGGTAGCTGGTGCCCATTGAAAGAGACTTTTGTTGAACTTTGCAAAGAGTGCATGGATATGCATGCATATGTCTGAAAAGAATGCATATTTTTTAATCTTGGCAGCCTACTTCCCACAGTATCAGCTGCCAGTATTTCAGCACACCATTTTTATAACCGCTTGGGGGAAATGTTAGTTAACTGTCAATGTTACATGTATTGATTATGGTTAAATGACAATATTTATATCTGGGGATAAACTTTAGAAAGTGCAAATAGTAGAGTAGTCACTGAAGTGTGCTATTTTCAAAATCAGTCTTGCAGCAAATATGTTTTTAATCAAACTGAAAAACACCCAGGAAGATGATGTGCAAGTGTAGGCACCAAAAGACTAGAGCTGCCTTTCTTGATGCAAGGAATCCTCTGCAGTGTCTTTTGTCCAAATTTGGATAGAAGTTACGACAGAGGAAATGTTTTAATTAAAAAGGTTACATACTTGTGTTTTATTCTTATTGCAGGCTCGGCATTATTATCAGATCATCAAAAGGCCAATGGATTTGTCAAGCATACGAAAAAAGTTGCAAAAAAAGGACAAGTACCACTATTCTGCACCTGAGGAACTTGTGACTGACGTGCGTCTCATGTTTTGGAACTGTGCAAAGTTCAATTATGTAGGTTTCTAAAACAGGTGCTGGGAGGATACAAACCAGAGGGTTGCACTTTCAAGCTGTCACACTGGTGTAACTATTGGTTCCATTGACATCAGATATGGGATTGGGATAAACAGAAGTATTAGTCAGTTTTGCTCTTTGGAAATGATTTTTTTTTTAATGACAGAAATGGAGATATATATGGATTTGAGAATTCGAGATACATATGATCTGAAATTAAAGAGGGGCATCTTAGCGGACAACTTTTTGGAATGCCAAGTTTGCTGTGAGAAGCCAGTCATAGCCAGCGAAATAGCCAAGTAAAATTCAGGTGCATAGAAGCTCTTAAGCAATGATGACTGCTATTCTTTCTAGTTCACTGCACTTTTCTTCTTAGAGGTGCAGAAACGTGTTCCTTAATAGCAACATCTGGTTCTTACTTGCATTGTAAATGCAGAGGGACTAATGGGCTGTAGAAAGTGCACAGAAGACTAATAGAGATGTAGCAGGCAGAAGCAAGGCGAGACATTAGGGTAGGGTAGTCATTTGGGTTTGATCCTAAATGATTTCTGTGTGCAGTAACACTGAATGGTTATTTATTCTCTTACAGCCAGATTCAGAGGTTGCTGAGGCTGGACGATGCCTAGATGTATTCTTTGAGGGCAAACTGAAGGAGATTTTTCCGGATAGGCATTTTCCTTCAATGCAACAAGAAGACTCTGATTCTGAAGAAGTGGAGAGTCAGAATAGCAACATACCACCCAAGGATTTTCTGTGGCCATCATATGGACAGGAGTGCATTCAGCCTAAAAGGAGACGGCGACATGCTGTAAGATTGCAAAAGCAAAAGCATTTGGTTGCTAAGTGGCCACACTGCTAATTCTGTTTACAGCTACTGATGGGAAGTTTTGACAGGGCTGTATGGGAAAACTGTCAAGCTTCTATCACAGAGATGTGACCAGTTCTACAATTTTATGTCATGATCCTCTGAGTGGAATAAAGTGTCAGTTCTGTATAAATGTGTGAGCATGAACAAATGAAGTCACTCAGGCCGCACCATTATCTTCCTAGCAGAAAACTCTGTCAAGATTTTTGAAAAGACTAAGCCCTCTAGCCATTCACTGTTTGTTTCCTTTGTACACAGGAAAGAGAAAAAACTAAAAGAATGATGTTTCAGCCAGCTAACAGCCTTCCTCAGGTATGACCTCCTCAAGATACGAGATTTGGTATGAGGAATCCAACAGCATAACTGACAAGAGTTAAGGTGTGTGGGAGGAAAGCAAAGCACTTGGGCTGTTTATTTAAACTCTCCTAATCTGCTGACCATATGCCTTATTTCTAGATCTTGTGGGTAGATAGCAGATCCAAAGTGTTTGAATCTGTCAATATTCAATCTGTTAAATCATGTATATGTTTTGCAGTGTTTACACTGAAGTACTAATGTTTTGGTGATAGGTAATTATGATTAATAAAAAAAGTAACATGCTAATAATATCTAATACTGCAGTACCATTTTATAATCTGTTCAACATGACATCTCTGTTTTATAGAGCACAGGTAACCATGTAATAATCTTGCAAGCTCAGTGTGAATGTTGGCCATGCTTTGTGATGAATACAGTGTGTAGTCAGAAAAGCCATAATCATGTTGTCTAATTCAACAACTTTTCTGGGAGCTTGACTGCTCAAGGCCTATGAGATACAGTCTAATATGATTATCTGATTAGCGGTTTCTTTTGAAGCAGGGCATTTTGATTAGATCATGAAAGAACAAGTGCTAATAGTGCTAATACTAGGGCTCTGCGTGAGCTCTTTCTGAGTGCACACTGGATGCTCTGTTTGCAAGGAATGACTCTTCTGGTATCTAATTCATGTTCAGTAAAGCAGTGTGGGATTTCTTGGGTCTCAAAGGTTGCATTTTTATACAACCCAAGCCAGTTGTTTTTCTTTAAAGTAGATATTGGAATTCAGTAAATTAACTATGAAGCAAATTACATGGTTATAGAAATGCCTATAAAATAAAGTCATATATTCCTGATTTTCTCTTTGCTTATTTCTTGTAGTTGTGATTATCAGCAGTACTAGAAGATGATGGTGATGTGTATATGTAGAAGCTCAAACAGAATGAAAGGATATCTTAGCTTTTTTTTTTCCTATCTTAAATTCCACAATGTGTTGGCAGAACACCACCAAGGGCCAGAAGAGCAAGTTTAGAGTTAACTTGAACAAAGGGTAGCATGTAATTGTAGAGCCTGAAGGGTGGGATAGGTAACAAGACATGACACCTGATCAGAGAGTGATGGTTTACAAGCTGCTTCCCACCTCTTCCAGAAGCAGGTGAGCCAGATCTTTGTGTGGCCAATGCTTGCTTCGTGTGTGTGAGGGCATCTTCCTCCTTAGAGTTCTGCCCAGCAGTGTGAAGCTGGGCTGTGGTCTGGCTCTGAGAGAGAAGGGTTGTTGCAGATCTCAAACACAGCTGAAGTTCATTTTAATTAGGTTTCTGTAAATAAAAATGATATTTTCAGCATAGTTTATATGGGCTGTTTGGTCTGGTAACCATATATGTTTTTTAGATAACACTTTAAAGTAAAGGTTTATATATGAAATAATAAGACATGAAAGTTGTATTCTACTATCCATGTGACTTACTGTTTGCCGTTACCTTGGTAGTGAGCTAATGTTTTGTTTTCTTTGAAGAAATGAAAATCTGGATATTATAAGCTGACTGAAAAACTGTGAGATGAAGGAACAGCCTTTACATTTTCTATATGTGAATTCCTATGTTTTTGCTTTTTGTCAAACTCCTGTTCTCAAAACAGTAAGTGTCTTGGCACAGAGAAATGAGTGCAGGTTTGTAACTGAATTAATCACCCTTATCTGTGCTACAGGTATCACCTTTTCTCAGTTGGTAATTAATTTCTCCACCAAAGACCCATCTTCTACCATTTATAGTGCAAAAATGATATGCTATATAGCCTTCATCTAAGGGCAAAGGTAGAAATGGGAGAGACTACTGATGAATTCCTCTTTTCCTGGAAAAGCAGAGTCAACAAGAGCCTGCTTCTGTTTCTTAAAGGCTGTAAGTTTGTTAACTTTACCATTAGTTTTGGCGAACGCCTGTTTTAATAAAATTTATCCAGAGTATATTATACCTTTATTAAAAATAGAAGTGTAGCAGTTTGTCGTCATATGTAAGACATCCTTTGGATGTGTGCTGGCAGGACTCTATAGCCTGAGCACTCTTAAGGCTAACTTTGGTTTTGATTACTTCTCTAAGGCATAGTAACAGTTTAAAAAATACTCATAAGCTTCATGTCATGTTGGTAAGCAGAACAAAAACTGAACTCATAGGTATGACTTCACATACTTTCAGACACAGATCTGTGGGTCAGCAACTTCACAATACATTGCATGTTGTGAGAACATTATCTGTCTTGGATGTTACCTTAAAATTGCTGGCTTGTTGCTGCTGCTGAACACCATACCACCAGGGCATTCTTGTGGCATTTACTGTGTTGAAGTCCAATTGCACACTGGTGATGGCACTGACAGGTATGACAGGAAGGGTCTCCTAAAATTTAACAGCCCAAGTGGCCCGAAAGAGGAGCAAGTGATAGGTTATGCAGTTACTTTTCCTTTTATCACGCAGACTGTTTCACAATCCAGAACACGTAGGAAAGGAAGTAAGGAGGAACCCCTGATGTTTTCCGCCAGAAGTAAGTATATCAGAAACAAAAGCCAGGAACACTGTGGAAACCCCAGCAAATACATTAGGCTCCTGCAAATGCAACCAAGGACACAATTTTCCCTTTTGTCTTTAGTAACGGGTTACATATAAAATAGGAAAATCTTCTTTGTTCTTAAGCAGCTGGAAAAGAGATTGATTACACTTCAGTAATAGGTCTGTTGAAGAAGAAATGGCAGCTACAAATTTGACTTTCATTCCCCTACAGACAATTCCAACGACATACTCTTCCAGTATCATTACAGCAGAATGGCATTAGAGTTAATACAAACAGGTATTTAACAATACAGATTATCAAATGACTGCATGTTTTTATGTGTAATGTGCTTTGCTGAACAATAAAATATGTGAAATGTATATTTGCACATCAATCTGAAATTTTGCTCTGAGTACATCTGCTTTCTATTATCATTTAATACTTATTAGCTATGTTGTTGATAACTACTGATTGCAAAGCTGAATGGTTACAAAAGCACCTATGCTAACACAGGATATCACCTTTCTATTTGTGCTGGAATTTTCAATACCAAGCAGATATTTTGCCTTTTCATTTTTCAATTAGTGTAATTTAGTGAGAACCAAACACGTGATGAAGGAGTAAAAAAAAAAACCAAAAAACAAAAAACCAAACCATATTTTAAATGTATGTATATAGTAAAGTGCTAAGGAACATACTACTCGCTGGTGAGATGAAAAACTATTGTAGTGTATTTAATCAGAAGGAATCAGAAAAGATATTCTAAAATTGAAAAATACTAGAAATTGAAGAATTATGGAATTATTTACAAAAAATAGATCAAAAATACTCTATTGGCAAAAAGTCAAGCAGACAGTGCTTGTGTTTTTCCATTGTTATTGATTCCTCTCAGTTTGGTTTATGGGAATATAAAACTATGACCAAAAACTTTCTGACCTGGAGCCGTACTGGCTTGAGGGATAAGGATTCCTTTCAGGGTTACAGCTGTGCTGCTCTTTAGACATAATTAAAGAGAGAATTTGCAGATAGAGGTAACTTTTTTATTGTATAAACAGGAAAATGTAGAAAAACTTCGGGACATGCAATTACTTTGAGCGTGAAATACAGGCAATAGACTTCAAAGCTAAGTACCAGCTGAGTTTCTCTGACTTTAATTAGATATCAAAGAGATAATCCATGGGAAAATATGCAGCAGTTATGGGCTAAGGACAATGTGCATCTTTGGAACCTGTCTTTGCAGATCAAGAGCAAGAAGTGAGAGTTGGAGTGATTGTTTTTTGAGAAATGTTACCCAACTGCCTGTTCCTGTTCTTTAGTAAATGTCTAGAAAAGTCCATTTTAGTGTGTAGACATGTGCATTTTCATGAGAGCATTTCGTAGATTGGTGGTATTTAGTCTACTAAATAGACTTTCCTAGAAGTTTGTATTAGGATATGTAACAGCAGGAACATGGTATTTGGGTGGCTTTGTTGTCAAAAGTTCACTATGGTGGGAATACTTCCTATGGAGATGAGAAATTGCGAAGTTCAAATTTGTTGACAAATGGCTAGTTCCACTTGCTCCATTTTCATCGCAAGTGTCTGAAAAGAGGTTCTTGAAAGATACACTTCAGATAACTTCTTCCTGCATAGGATGTAATTGGTAAGAGATTCCCTGTAAATTCTCTCTCACAGTATACTTTTGCTGTAGAAAAGTCCTTCTCAGGTTAAGGAGATAAGATATGCATTTTTCCCAGAGCAAATAGGGTAGTGTCTGAAGGTCAGGGAGTATTTTACTGCTTTTGGAGAGTGTCTAAGATGGTTACCAGTTTTATGGAAGTAGCAGCACTGATTTATTGTTGTGCGGTGGATCTTAGTTTGTAAGGTACTATCCTTAAACCTAATTGTAGTGCCTTGGACAATTGTGTCGGTACAGAAGTGTTTCAGAGGCAGTCTGATACTGAGGCAATGCTTATTAAATTTGTTGTGAAAGTTGGTAGGAGAAACCAGGTTTCCAGTGCAGATGATAGAGATATCACTTATTTTAGCCACAACATAGATGCTCTGTTCCTAGATGGTCTGTGCTGAGATGATATATTTGTCCTTTACTCCAACATTCCTTCCTTACCTGATGCACATGATTCCTTACTACACTAGAATGACTTTTTGACATTTTTTCTCATTAACAGTTGTAAGTTCACTTTAGATGGAAAAAAAAAAAATATTATACACTGACATTTGAACAGGAAATGAAACATGCTTGAATATTTTTCCTTGTTTGCTTATTAGCCTGCTCTTGCTTCTGGTGAGGTTACTGAGAGCAGGACTGGTTCTTACATCTCTTATAAATTCAGTACTTATTCAGTATTCCATGATATCCTGCTCTAGGAAGATGTGTTGGCGCTATTTTGGACTGTGAACTGGCTAAAGCAAAGAAGCCAGAGAGTTGTGGTCAATGCGGCTAGTTGGAGGCCTGTATCTAGTGGAGTCCCTCAAGGGTCGGTACTGGGACCAGTACTATTCAATATATTCAGCAACGACTTGGATGAGGGAATAGAGTGCACTGTCAGCAAGCTTGCTGATGACTCCAAACTGGGAGGAGTGGCTGACACGCCAGAAGGCTGTGCTGCCATCCAGCGAGACCTGGACAGGCTGGAGAGTTGGGTGGGGAAAAATTTAATGAAATATAACAAGAGAAAGTGTAGAGTCTTGCATCTGGGCAGGAACAACCCCAGGTTCCAGTATAAGTTGAGGAATGACCTGTTAGAGAGCAGTGTAGGAGAAAGGGACCTGGAGGTCCTGATGGACAGCAGGATGACCATGAGCCAGCACTGTGCCCTTGTGGTCAGGAAGGCCAATGGCATCCTGGGGTGTATTAGAAGGGGGGTGGTTAGTAGGTCGAGAGAGGTTCTCCTTCCCCTCTACTCTGCCCTGGTGAGACCGCTTCTGGAATATTGTGTCCAGTTCTGGGCCCCTCAGTTCAAGGACAGGGAACTGCTTGAGAGAGTCCAGTGCAGAGCCACGAAGATGATGAAGGGAGTGGAGCATCTCCCTTATGAGGAAAGGTTGAGGGAGCTGGGTGTCTTTAGTTTGGAGAAGAGGAGGCTGAGGGGTGACCTCATGAATGTTTATAAATATGTAAAGGGTGAGTGTCACGAGGAAGGAGCCAGGCTCTTCTTGGTGACAACCAATGATAGGACAAGGGGCAATGGGTACAAATGGGAACACAAGAGGTTCCACTTAAATATGAGAAGAAACTTCTTCTCAGTGAGGGTGATGGAGCACTGGAACAGGCTGCCCAGAGGGCTTGTGGAGTCTCCTTCTCTGGAGATATTCAAAACCCGACTGGATGCCTTCCTGTGTAACGTCACCTAAGTGTTCCTGCTCCAGCAGGGGGATTGGGCTAGATGATCTTTTGGGGTCCCTTCCAATCCCTAACATTCTGTGACTTAATTTTTTACAGTAGACTTCCTAGAGTTTCTTAATGCAGTGCAGGTATGGGACAAACAGGGAAGTCATGAGACCCCTTCTGAGAAATTTACAGTGAAAACATTGTAAAATATTCAGATCTGAGCTAATGTTTGGATTGTACCTCTGAAATGGTAAGATTTGCTCCTGTGGACAGACATTATAGACTTAGCTGTTTTCCAGGTCTTGTGCTGACTCCCTGCACTGGGCTGGACTTCTCTCCTAGCTGAATGAACAAACACAACACCCTAATAGTGTTTCAGATGTTGACTTAGTAGAAACTCATAGAACTTTATCTGGTTTTATACTGGCGCAGCAAATGTCAGCGTAGTGTGATGATGAAAAAACAGCAGAACAGTGCTATCTTCAGACATTGAAAGTAAAACAGATAAACTGTGTTGTAGTCGGAAAGTTAGGATGTTGGAGTGTTGGGATATTTTATGTTGTCATTTCTGGATCATATGGTAATTTTTAAGTCACTGTGTTCATTCTATAATCACATTTTTGCTGTTTACTACACTTTTGATGTTTCTTGCAACACCATTGAAACAGGCAAATTTAAGTCAAGGAAACAGTTTATGCATGTGTCTGTATCACATTGAGTAGTCTGTGGTGCACAGTGCAACATTTCTGAGTTTACAGATCACTGGGCCAAGCTAAGTGGTTCTCTTCTGCAGCCAAACAGCAAATACAAAATGCTCATACAACACTAATAATGAAAATATTAATAGAACGAGATGATAGCTGTATAACCAGCAGACTATGCGAAAGTGTTCTGTATATCACAGAAATCAAACAAAAGCCTGGTAGGATATTTTCTTCTCTGGTATAAATAAAGAAACAATATAGAGATTAGATAAAGTGAAAATCAATTCAAAATTCATCCTTACATCCTACCCAAAATCTGTGCTGCATCTTACACATAATTGTAAATACCTCAGGCATCTGCAGTGCAGTATATTAACACATACAGGTGGGCTTCAGTTTATGAGAAATAACATGAAAAAATTCAGTGCTTTAAGCAAACCTCACCTAGGTGTTTCTGCTCTGGCAGGGGGATTGGACTAGATGATCTTTTGAGGTCCCTTCCAAACCCTAACATTCTGTGATTCTGTGAAACACTGGACACACCTCTGTTTCTTTTCCCCCATGGTTTCTGAGGACTTTAGAAACGTTGGTATACTTTCTCTCATCCATGTTTGTGGTGTGCTTACAAATATTTCCCGTTTATATCCATGAAAAACAGCAGGATAAGCTACTGGAACAAGTGAGTGGCAGAAGTGGAAATTGAACATAGCCCTTGGGCCTGGTTGCGGGATTATCATCTAGCAGTGTGAAATGAAAGTATTGTGAGACTCTTCAGTTTTGGGACGCACAGCTAAAACCGTTCCTTATGGAGGAGAGGATTTGGCTCTGGCAGCATGATGCAAACAGTGCTTGAGGTGAGCATCTTTGGTATTGGAGCGGTGCTGAGAATCACATAAACCTTTTCGTACCTGCAGGGAAGTTTTATCCCATGCAGGGGAATGGGGCGATGCTCAGTCCACTACTGCAAACCTACCACTGCCTTACAGCATGGGAGCAGTCGCAGTGGCCTGGGCAATGCGGACACTATAACAACAATATTTTTCTCAGTGAGGTTATCTCAGGGATACTATGAACACGATGGATTTTATCCAGAGAACAAACGTCATAAAGGCTCCCCAGAAGTACTGTTCCATACATTTGAGAAAAACGAAAGTCTTCATCCCTACTTTTGTTCTTTTAAAGACCACAAAAATCTCTACAGTGCCAGCACTGTTGATTGGCATGAGCCTGCTCGACAAGGAGATCACAGCAATGATCTTTTGAGGCGACAGTCTCACTGCTTGCTCACAGCTCTTGCATCATGTTCAAAGCTCTTCCCAGCCTGCTAGCCCTGTGTTGTGTTGCATCATGCCAGGCTGAGCCCATGCCATGGGGCTGTCATCCCCAGGGCCAGGGAGAGGCAGGCACTCTGGACACATGCTGGAGAGCTGGGAGCACCCTGGAGACATTCAGCCCCTGAGCTGGGAAAAGTGTTGCTCCAGCATACCCTTAATCTGCTATCTAGATGACTCATATAACAGAAGAATATTTAATGGAAGGAGAATATATAATTTCCCTCCTTTCATTGGTCCTAATTAGGAAGTACTGTAAATATCTGCGCATATTTCTAGCCACAGAACTCAGCCTTCTGCTCCTCTGGCTAGAGAAGGGAAGACACCAACAGAATAAGTCTGATTCTGCATTTATTGGATTTTACTGCTTCCAAATCATGTATGTTCACTTTACAAATAAATTTCCATTGGTTGCCTCACCTCTTCCCAGCTGTCAGTCCTATAACATCCTTCTCATTTTAAGTTCTCCTCCATTATTAATTCAGCAGTTTGTAATTAAATGATTAGCTAATCAAATTGTTCCCTCAAGAGTACCTGTAAATGCGTTGAAGACTGTTTGATTTAACTGAGGTCACTCAGAGATAGTTTAGCTTTCAAACTCGCTGTTGTGAAGGATGAGAAACAGAGGAACAGCTCTCATAAGGAAAAGGCTCTCTGAGCTGGGGGTAGAAGGACTTTTAACCTTATACATGCTTTCTTGTAATTCCTGTGGAAAAAATAATGATTCTGGAAGTAGAGATCCAAAATCACACAGACTTTTGTGTTCGTATCATTTTAGCTGTCAAAACTGCAGTTCGGATTTTAAAATGCATCGTGATAATCAGCTGCTTTCTCCTTTGCTTTACAACGTCTCATCATGCGAGGACGAAACATAGAAGGGCAATACCATGGGGTGGCATTGCAGTATTGTTATTGCTGGTTTCGTCAGAGAATTTAAGTTCTATGTGTAACTGTCCCCACTCATTTAAGCAAAGCTGCTTCTGCAGCGCTTATGAAAAGATAAAGTTCTTATGCAGTTTTAAAGGGGTGAGAGGAGATGAAGATAACTTTTTTTTTTTTATGTCTCCCTCAGTTAGCTTTTGCAACTAAATGGGTGTTTTCTCACATTCCTCAAAAGCATTTAGGTACATGTCACTTCCAGAGGTGATGGCACAGCCTGGATGGGTCAATAAACTTTAATGCTGCAGCAAAGCTCAGGTTTTCCTAATATTCCCTGTAGACCGAATGACCCAGGGAAGCAACCTGTTCCTCTCCGGTAAGGCGAGGTTCACCACCCGGTGGTAAAGCGGTGTAAAGATGTGGCATTCAGGCTGCTGGGCTGTCTGTAGGGCAGCAGCAGATCTGGTCCTTCTACAACCAGGCAGTGGGCTCCCTCTGCTGATTTGCAGCATCATTTTAGTCATTTTAAGCAACGAGCACTCTCCTTTAGGTGCTGGACGTTCCAGTATTGTTGTGCCTTCTGGTTTTAATGTTGTTTCTTTCTCTATGTAGTAGTTACAAAGCTCTATGTTCCTCTTTTGTTTAAAATCTGTACAGACCTTTACAAAGATTAATATATGTACTTATAACCAAGAATCAAACTGTAATGTGGCAGCTGAGCATAAGCATTTTAGGTAAGACCTCCATAAAACCATAATTACACCCATCTGTTTCCCTTAAGCATCCAGTAGAAAACAGTTAGTGCTTATATATCTCTTGATAGCACTCTCAATCTGGTATTATGGGGAAAGAGGGAAATTAATTTCCCTCTTTATTTTCTTTCTAGAAAAGAATAGTGTTTAAATTTAAATATGGATAAAAATATATGAAAAAAACAAGCTGAAAGCACTTGTCAAATGAGCTTTATTTGTATATGGATCAGTATCAAACCAGCAGGATTTTCCAAAGGTCGAAGCCTTATGCACCAATTATGGAAAAGACAGAACAGCCATGTTTCTAAAAAAAAAGCTGTGGCCATATAAATAGATATTAACGATAAGCAAACATAATATTTCTTAAAAATACATAGAGTTGCATCAAAGCTGTTGGATGTAAGAAGAGCTTTGTAAATAGCTGTAAACTGAATTATCGTTGAGAAGATACACAAATAAGCCTTACCATTATGGCCTGGCTGTTATGTGGTTACTTGACCAGACCTGTGGTAACTCGGTGAACAGTTCAGTGAAGGACTTCGAAAGGCTGTTTTCCACTGTGGCAGGACTGACTCTGAAACCACTATGCTCCTAGAGCCAAAAAAGGAACCGATTTGAGACATTAATGGGGGTTGGGAGTGGGAAATTGGAGTGAGAGAACTTGTCTACTTGTGGGTTTTTTAGCACTTATCCGTAACCATTTAAGGGACATTAGTGTTAGGATATTTGGTATTGCACACTTTTAAAAAGTGTTGCTCGCAAGAACTTGACAATCTGGGCACAACCAAGTTGTCCAAACTCAGGCTACTCTCACCTTTTGAAATGTCCTCATGTACCATATCACTTGGAAGTTGCTGTGGAGTCTCGGTGATTTTTGAGCTCATTTGAAGGTATTTGAGACTTTTAACAGCCAAACGAAGATGACATGCTCTGTCTGTCCTGTAGATACCTACGTGAATCTTTCATGTACCAGCTCCCATGGGTCAGGTACCTACGTGTGCCTTTCTCACTGCGCACTCCAGCTGTCAGAGGTTGAACATGGTGACCAGGCGGTATTGTCACTTCGTAGGGGATCTTCTGAAACTGCAGCAGCAGCTTCCCAGAGAGAATCACTTTAAACTTGCAATTCCACCGGCCGTTGCCGCTCCTGTTGTGCAGTGTGTCCGGGCGAACGCTGCTGCAGGGGATGTGGTGCCGATAGGTGGAGCTCAAGGATCCCACTCACTAAATTAATGTCGAAGGTACAGGCCAAGATTTTGCAATTTTCGTGTGCTGATAAAATTTGCCCTTTGCTATGACATATTTTTCCCCCCCCGAACGAACATGCATTGAGAAATTAATACAAGTGGAGCACTTTACAAGATTTGAGAAGTCAGGTTGTCTGAAAAAAATTAGATAAGCATTCACTGCTGTGTGTCTCTGTGCAAATAATGCTTCCTGAATTTCACCCATTGTCAGTGACACGGCAGCTCTTAATGTCGCATTGTCACTGTCATGGTAATTAGTTAAAAGTACTGGCACTTGATAACCTTATTACGCTTGCGATGTGAAGGAGGTAAAACTTTCTGTGCATCTGCATATGTGCTCTTACTAGAATCATGTTACTATAAGTGACATCATTTTACATCTCTGGTGACTGTTTCCTCTAGTGTTACTACCGGGGAGCGGGGCTGGTGGTACCTTATCTACTGCATATCTGATGCCATACCTCTTTGAGACAAAAATAAATTTCTGCAGGCCCTAAGAGGAGAAAGCATGTATACTCATGCATCACAAGATAAATATTTAGATAAATAACAAGGATAACTAAAGCCATGTCTAAAGCTTTCCCATGGACTTCCTGTTAACACACACTTATGCTGGATTCTGTTCAAAGCACAGCTAAGTGGCACAGAAGAATGAGAGCTTTCTAAAATTCCCCTTTCAGATAATAGAAGTTTAGGTCTCGCATGTCAAACATAATGTGACCTCAGGGGTTCCAACCTAGTCCTTAGCAGGCCTTTCTCGCCCTTGACAAAACAGCTGGCTTTTGAAACAATGCCTCCTTTCTAGAACTTTGGCTTGATATTATGGCATGGAAGTCAAGATTGCCTTGTACTGACTGAGAGGAGCACAGCAGCTTTCACAGTGGTTCCTTTCTTCATATGAGGCTCTTACTTAACATTTTGAACTAAAAAATGCAAAGTAGCATGAGAAAGTATCATTTTCTCTGTGAGGATTTGATGTATTTTGTCTTTTAGCCTCACTATAGTAATTTTTTTTGGTAATACCAAATGGTTATTCTCTTATTAATTGATGCCCTTTTTTTGACAGGACTATTTACTTTCATTGGTCTTGAGTTTCCTGGCAAGGTACACAGACAATTTCAACTTGAACCTTTCAGTGGAAGGAACACCAAACAATTCAGCATGTCTCGTCTGTACAGGCTACTGATGGAATAAACAAATGATGGACCTATATGAGACAGTGAACAAGCCAGGTCAGCTCAACCCAGACACAATGAAGGTAAATTACAGCACAAGCAGGCTGGGAGCAACCACCAGAAGGGCTGGAAAAGGTTAGATTAAAACCTCTCAGATCTGAATAGAGGGATTACTTCTGGTTATAAAAAGAGTCCGCACATTGTACGTGCGCAATTACTTCAGAAGAGCAATCCTGCTCTAATAGACCCAAAAAGGCAGTTAGCCAGTCAGACAGCTGTCTGCAGACAATGGGGCAAAAACCCCTGAAAACAGACCTGCATTTGCTTAGATTACATATTTTCGTTCTCAGCCACCCTCTTGCCCTTACTCCAGGTGACTGTTGGGTGTCTGTGTGAGCTGGCCCATGGCCTGCTTTCCTGAGGCGGGACAATGTGCCAGAAATAATGCACTTGTTGGCAGCTGCAGATCGGAACATGAATCTACAATGTAGGTATCTTAGAGGAGTCAGAGTTGCTCTTGATTCACAAGCCACAGTGGTCAAACAAGCTATTTTTCTTCTGTAGCTGGCACGTTATGTGTGACCTCTTCTACTGGAAGTGGCTGTTCTCAGACGTACCTAAGTCACTCTCTGTCACCTTGGGCTCCACTTGCTGTGATGTATTTTTTATTGGACTGAAACTGAAGTAATCTGGAAAGGATGCCTGAAAGGACAAGAGAGAGATGGTTTAAGTAATAGGGTTCTTCCAAAACTCTTAGGGACAGCAGATATTGAGGAATTTAAATATACTTATTATCCTTTTTTTTTTTAGATGCTGCTTTTTTTTTTTTTGTCTGGAAGGCCTGTTTTTTTATTAAAAAAAGCCTTTGAGAAAGCTCTCTTAGCACTGGTACTCCTGGTCACAGTTAGTGGCATCAGTAGGAACAGAACTGGACGTTCTGTGCCCAGGTAAAAGGAAGATTGTAATTGGGGATTCCAACCCAAGGCTCACTCCAT
Organism: Caloenas nicobarica; assembly: GCF_036013445.1. Classification (NCBI taxonomy): domain Eukaryota; kingdom Metazoa; phylum Chordata; class Aves; order Columbiformes; family Columbidae; genus Caloenas; species Caloenas nicobarica. Next base: position 56,495,114 of record NC_088249.1, on the reverse strand, counting down.
GCAAGGAAAAATTCAGTACCCCTAGAGAAAGGACAGCACAAGTGCTCAAATTTTAGTGTGGCATTGTGGGAATGCCACAAAATTGTACCCAAAGTGGAGAGAAAGACAATTCATCCCTACATTGTGACAGGAGCCAATTTCACTTACTTTTGGATTATTCCAGGGCTGATGAATGCATACACATGTCCTTATGTTTAGGAAATTAATAATTTTTCTTCAGGAAAAAATAATGACAACTACACTGGCATACAAAGAATGCATAATAATTTACCTGGAGTAACTGATCCATCTATTACTTTAGTCCTTAAAACCTCAGTTACTAAATAGGCGGATATCTGAGGTCTCATATTAAACTCTGGCAATGTGGCCTATATATTTGAATTATATTGTTTCAAAGGCCTGTTTAATACAGTGACAGCAATAGTTGTGGAGAAAGTTTTTAAGCCTGCCTTTCAAAATTTCTCAACTTTAGGACCAGTTCTTATTGAAGTAAATCAGAGAAGTCAATACTAGTTTTGAAAGGAGATGCCGGACTCTTAAAAAGGTAACAGAAGTCCAGGCAAGTGGAAAAAAAAAAAAAAAAGCATCTTGAAGTGACTCCACTCAGTTTGACTTGCATTCAGATACTTTTCTAAGATTATACATCTGCTTTAGTCCAGTAAGTTAATATAGCAGTTTTGCTTTTTTCCCCTATCTATTCAGCATTCTCTTTCCTTGCCCCTTTATTTTTTTCCTGTCCTCAACTATGGCATTCAAAGTTTAAAACAATATACTGCCCGTGCTGAGAGAACTTCACGGAAACCATTGTCACTCACTGCTTAGCAAAGCAGGAATTTCGTGTTTTATCTCCAGCAGCCTTATAATACCATGTCTGTTCGCCTGCCCTCTGAAACACCAGCAGGGATGCAGTCACCTCCCAGGAGGGTGCCCTCCATGAGGAGGAACACTCCATCCTCCAGCCCCGCTGAGGTGCGAGTGAGGCCACGCGGGGCCGTCGCCTTCGTTTCCTCGCTCCCCGTGTGAGCGGGACCCCCGCCCCTGCCAGCCCCTCTGCAGGCTCCCGGCTCCCTGCTCACAGACACCACGCACGACTCGCAGCTCCCCTTGCCTTGGTGGATATTTTTTTATGGCTCTGAGTTTATTTATGTGTCAAATGTGATTTATGTGTGTCACACAGTTTGAACGAGTTGAAAAATGCAAAGTTAATTTACCTTAGAATGAGTAGATTTTAACCATCTAGATTTTTCTGGCTTAGTAGCCGAAGACTTTGGTATTCTCTCATATTTAACAGTCTGTCTGATTTCATCATGAACTGAATTTGCAATAAAGCACAGGGTTCAATTTTGATATTAAAAGTATTCTTAGGTAACATGTATTGCTAACTTTCTTTGTTTGCCCATAATAATCCAGTTTATCCAGAGATTACAGAAAAGGTTATCTAAGAGTTACTTTACTGAAATACAGCATCTTGGTGAGATGAAATGCCATTTTACTAAATCAAGCCATAAAGAGGTCCTTCAACTTTACTGCTTCTTTTTTCCTCTTTCCCAAGAATGTGGCTATGCCCTGATTATATTGCAGTACAAACATTCAAATTCTTTGATCAAACCTACTTCATAACTGTGTAGACCCTGATTCTATAAAGCCTCTGCATTCTTTACATGGCAGCTTTGTTTTGTTTTGTATTATTCATTTAAGCATGGAAGTAATGCTTTGCAGTCAGTTTATTTTGATACGCTAAAACTTGAAAACAGTGTTCCTGTCAGGGCTAAGACACAAAGGTCAGCTGCAGAGTCTTGCTTCTGTTGCCATAGCTGTTTTGTGGTTAAGGTATGTATTTCATTTTCCAGAACTGTGATATTATTCATAGTTCTGGAGAGAAAAAAAAAATCAGCTAAGTAAAAACGAAGATTTTAATTCATGTAATAATGTCATACAAAAGGCATACGGTGAGAAGGAAGGATTGTATTTGGGTATTTTCCAACATTGAACATGTGGCAGAAACATTGTTCCTCAAAAGTAAGATACTCTTCCCAAACTATGTTATTATCAGATACACAGAAGATGTGGGAATTTGTGTTGGTATGGCAGTGACTTTAAACCTCCATCTGCCTCCCATAGACCACAGCAGCCATTCATTTATTTCATGTTCCGTAGGGGTTAGAAAATGCTTAGAGTGTTAAAGTATTAGATGGTTTACAAAGAACTAGGTAAAAGCAAGTGTAATTATTAGACATAGATAGAATTACAGTAAAAACTTTTTGAGTTCTTTCCAGGGGGGCACACAAGCTCAGACTTGCCTGATCTATTTCCACTCATGTTTCTTCACAGTCCTTTTTTGATTCATTTGGGAAGCTTCCTTATCTGTGCATTGATCAGTAGGGGGTATGCCATCTGCATGTTATTGTAAATTAGAGGATTCATCCATCTACTATCTTAGATGAGTACAGCTTTCCTGCAGGAATTTGTTGAATTGTATAAATTTAATTCTCATATCCCTTCTGGAATATTGAACAAAACTCATTTTATGACTGCAGGGTTTTAAAGCAGAAGGGACAGTAAACTAATATAATTAATCATTGTGTCGTTGCTACAGAATAATGGACTAATTCTCTTCCTAATTTCCAGTTACTTATCATTTTAAATCTCACAGGGAAAGCAACACTACATAGAAAGCAACAAGGAAGAGCCAATTAAAAAAAATGTTTTGTTTCATCATCTTAAGTAAGTGTAACAGAACTGGGGAAACTCTGGTTGTAATTTATTAGTTGCATTTGTTCTTTGAGTTTTCACATACTGTTAGATATTTCACTGAACTGCTTCTCATGGAAAAGATAATGAATTTCCCTGTATTGACATATTTTGTCCATCAAGTTTGCATTTTAAAAAACCACTAAAGTATAGATAATAATTGGCTTGAGTTAAAATGAACAAAACAAGCCATCTAAAACTCTTTTAGTTCACAATTATTTTTTTAACATCAACTGTGAAAAAATTTAAAATTCCTGTAGTCACAAAAACTCAGTTGTAATCTGACACTGTCTTAATTTGGGCCACTTAAACTAAATACTTTTGGTTTACTTACAAGACTGTTTCAAATATTTAGTTCACAGCTGAATTCAACTCTGCCATTACAGGCTGGTCAGATTACTCTTTACCAGCTGATCATTATATTTGTGTCTACTATCTGTCACTAGTTTGGGTGTGAGACAGGGCTCTACTAAACCTTTGCAGGTTCAAGTTTAAGCTGGCACAATAAAGATGACCAATACCTCTGATATCTCCCACTGGGATTGGAATTAGGATGATTTAGAGACCTTCAGGCCTCCTCTGCTAGAGGCAAGGGGAGAATATCAAGATGGGGAAAGAGAATGGAAAGCAATGATGCACTGGGAAAAAATAGTTCAGAGACAGCTGAGGAAGGAGCTGGAATAAAACCAGCACTGAGAAGCCTGTCTGGATCCTGTGAATATGCAGTTGAGTCCTAGATGAGATGAAGGAAAGGCAGAGTGGGAATGCAGGAGGGAATGGGAGGTGCTTGATGGGAAGAGAGAAGCAAGTTTTGGCACATGTGAAATAGCGCTCCATGGGACGGGCAGGACAGAAAGAGAGAGGGCTGGTAATATCTGACAGGAGTGAACAGAGGAGAGAGATAAATTGATAATTCCTGTTGCTGTACAGAGTTCAGCATCATTTCTGGCAGCAAGCTGGAAAGCATTTAAAGACTGAGCTTTCAACTAAAAATTCTCATTAAGTAGAGACCAAATAACCCTATCAGAGAGGTTAGAAGAAAAACAGTAAACAAGGCAGCATTTTTTCCACTGGTTTTCATATAAATATGACTAATTGAAATGAACCTAGAGGAAGTACTGCCTTGAATTTTTTTTTTTCTTGCCTGAACAGGAGTTCAACATAAACTGTTTGCTACTTCGAAGTTTTGTTAAACTGGAACAATTTTAGTCACTGCTGAACCCAAATTAGAACCTAAACGAGTAATTAACATGTTTGACCCCCTGCTTTATCAATTTCAGTATCAGTTTTGGGCAATACAGTTTTCTACATTCCCCAGTTCAATCACACTTCTCATTTATCTTGCCCAGATTCCTCCCAGCCTCCTGCATTGAATCAGGTGGTGCTATAGGTTGTAGAGGACCTTCTGGTGGGATGACTTGGTGAAAACTGGTTGGGTTTGGACTGTGTGAGTAGCATTGCTCAGAGTTCACTTTTTTTGGTAGTGCTTCCATCCTCGTGACAAACTTCCTGAAGGGTACAGAGGAACAGCCTACCTGCCTGTCAGACTCTGGGGAGAATGTTTCTGCATGTTCTGTTGTACTGCTAAGCCAGCCATCCTCTGTGCCTCATCATCAGAGGAGCACCGCTGTGACAAGCCATTTGGAAAAAAAGTAACACGGATTGTGTGGGTTTTCATCTAGAACTGACATCAGGTCTTTAAAATGTTTTAAAGAAAATGCTTGCAAATCATATAGAAGTTGCCATGCAACAGTTCATGGCAGTTATGTTGTTAGTAAACTTAAATGCTGTACAAGCAAGCTCTTTGAGTTGGATTTGTATTTTCTTCTGTCTCGAGAACATGGTGTCAAGTGCCCATTTTTAATTTTAAGAGTAGTCTTAAAGGCTTGATTTGCTCTTTGATCCTGATGTTGTGTTGAAGATAGTTCAAAGTTATAAGGAGTTATGTATGCTGTATCTTAATGAAATGCTCGTCTGAAATTGTACTGATAGCCTGCTGTGAAAAAATCAATTTGCCATCAGCAAACTGAATGTACTTGATGCTCAATTTAGTTCACCCAACTATTTCACGTTCTTTCCCTATAGGAAAACAGAAGGGTCCTGAGAATTAATTACAGTGTTAGCATCTGCTTGTGGCAGCTTTACTGATATACATAGTAGAATAAGATAGTTAAGGTGGGAGTGAGATAAAGTGTAAAGTTTTTCCCACTACCATTTCTTATGCAAATATCTTTTAAAGGACAGGCCTCTTTGTTGATTCTTGTACATACTTTTTCTTTTTGCAGTAAACTACCCGGTTGTGTATAAAATCAGGAAATACTGATCGTTTCCAAATAAATTGTGTTATGTCACTTTTTCATGGTTCATATTTCTATAAATACTGCTGCACAGTGCAGTATTGTTTATGTGAATGCTGGTAATAATATTTCTTCTTTTAATGTAAATTCCAAACTTTTTGGGGATCAGTAGATGAATGAGAAGTTTGCTGAGATTACAGATTCCTGAGATTTCTGATGTTGAATCTTGTATTAGTGTAATTCCAACCTACTGTGCCAAGTACACCATGGAGCAACCCTGAACGCTGGACAAGCACACTTTTGTGTTGTGCAAAATCTCCTTTGACAGTCTTTCTTAATGTTAGAAGTGTTAGTGTTCTAACATGCCAATTTAAATGGAAGTTTTATTGTGCTAAAGGTAGGCTGAGCTGCAGCACAAGCCCACAAAATATTGGTAATTTTAGGATTTTAATATCCTACAATTTTGTATTTTAATGCATATTTAGGTAAATAAATCTCACTCAGACTAGAAGAAGGAACACGTGCTGTACTTTTTGTCTAGGCTTTTTCTTTTTTGCTGAAACAACACAAGGTATAAATTACCTTTCTTGGAATACCTGAGAAAACGTGATCTCTCAAACCCAAGAGTTTTTCATTATTTGTAAATTCTCTATAATTTCTGTCATGTTGGATTTGAAATGTGTTCATCCATATCACTGTATTTTGGAGAGGATTGTCTTAGATTTCTGTGGGAGAGTGCCTGAAATTTGGCCTCGTCATGAACGACACTGATGCCAGTAATGGTAGGAGGGTTAGTCCTGTTTGCATTGGAGAACAATTTCAGTTCATGTAATTATAATAAAAACCGTAAGTTTGGTGAAGTAAGAGCAGGTTCCTTGTCCTCAGCAACTTGAAAGAAGAAAATTACGACCAGAACTACTGGAAATTTTAAATGTTTTTAATATTTCTTGTTTCATATTTTCTGACAAGCTGCAAGCACAAATGGGAAAATTGTGTTTGCATGTCTGAAGGTGTAATATAACCTTTAAGCCTTCAGAAAATTTACATGTGGCCTGTTAGTTGCTTGAGTGTTTTGAATAAGTCATTATCCAAAGAAATACAACCTAGGCTTTCATTAGATTAAACTTTTTCTTCTTGAAGACATTTGAATAGTCTTTATGATATTATTTGTTAATTTTATTCTTTTCTATATATATACAACATTATAATTAATGCTTTGGCTTTTGTATTGGATACAATTCTGAATTTTATGTCCAATAGGTTGCTGTATACCAAATGCTATTAACTTAACTCATAAAAATTGTTGAAGCAGTGCCTGGCACTGCAGTGATAATTAATACTGAAGTGAAAAGTATCTAAATTGTATATTTCATAAGCTAATACTCTTACAAGACTGTAGTAACATTGTGTGACATTTAATACACATGCCTGTATATCTTGCTTCTTCTATCAACTGAAATTTTAACTAAAGGTTGAAAGAGTGGGTCTTTGCTCCCTATTGGCCTAACAATTGATAAGCAGTTCTGTATTTTGTAGATATGCTTTATTAGAACATCACATGGTGTAAAATTTAAACTCTACACATGTATAACCGTTTTTGAAAGAATGTGTGGTTTGCTGCTCTTCCAGAGCAAACACATCCTCTAAATAATAACCATTTTGGTAAACACTTGGAATGATTCCTGAGAATGTCTAGAGAAACCCTTGAAAATAAAAGATGATCTTACTGAAATGAAAACACGACTAAACTGTCGAGAACGTGGTAATAGGAGAACAGCCTATCTGGACCTCAGAACTGGGCTGTGCACCCTCATCCTTTTCTGTTTGTCAAAAATGCACAACAGCGATGCAAACAGGGAGGTAACAAACAGTCTTAAAACTAAGAAATCACTTTTTCTAAAAACTGGGTTAATCGTGCTTCAAGTCCGAGAAAAAATCTGCTAATTGTGTAGGGAAGTGTTACTGAAATTAGCAGTTTACTGAAATCATTGTACTTTTCTTCCCTCAATTTGAACATATTTAATTGACAAATGTGATAAATACACAGTTTATAATGGAACAATAATTTTTATTATTTAAGCTTCTTAAACATTTAACACATATATGGACTATTATATGTTGTTAACCAAAACATTTGATCTATTATGTTCAGAAAATGCCACTGTTGTTCAGAGAACAGACTTTCTTGTTTATTGTTTTATGAAAACGGCTTAATGTCATTAAATGTTTTAGCTATTTCCTCTCTTTTCATTATATAAGTAGTTCCCATTTTGTACGTGTAGAAAGAGTATGTTGAACTTGAAAAAAATCTTTAGACTTTGTTATTCCTTTTGTTTTATTATTATTTATCATTTTTTATCTTCTTAGAAATACCATCTTAATTAGGAAAAAAGTCTTATATTTCTTTATAAAAATAAGATAGTAATTTATTAAAATTGCTGGTGACAATATTTGTGATTACTTTGGATACAAATAGACACCCAGGTAGATTGAAAACTAGTGGTTTGTATGATTCTTTAATATAGATCCAAGCAAGCTATATGTTTTATATGTTGTTTAGCAATATCAAGGGGAGGGAAAAATAGAAACATGTTTTATCATTCTGCAACTTTTATGGCAGATTAGTAATTGTTACCTTGAAAATAGTTGGGATACACTTTCACATAAGCTGTAAGACTTTCAAAACAGGTTTTTATGTGTTAAATTTGGTGCAGGAGATGTGCAAAATCTTGTGATCTTCATTCCTTGTGTTTATGTGAAATATAATTGTCAGGAAGAAACACTTTTTTGAATACTTAACAAAAAATAAATTGAAACTTGCAGGTAATGTCTTCTGTGCTTTCAGTTGCATAAGAAGGAAATCAATTTAGTAAATTTTTGTTTGGTGTGGGAAAAGCATTCCTGATAGTGTAATATTTCAAACAGTTATGAGGAAAAATTGTGGTTTTTTGTATACCTCTTACTTAATTTCTCTAGATGTTGAAATATTTTCATCTGGAGAAGCAGCATATTTTGTGTCTAGCATTTTTCATTACAGGTGCTAATTAGCAATAGCTAACAAATGATGTTGTTTTGCATTAATGCTCAGAAGAGCATCCAGGAGCTCCAAGAGCAATTGGATTCATTGCTGAGACTGGGGATGTCTGCTCCCAGAAGCTCTCAGCAAACTGCCAAATGCATAAATGGTTTTGAAACAGCATATAGCTATGATTAGAGTAATTTATTTATATATAGCTTTAAGTATGAAAAGTGAAAGGAGTAGAAATTGTAACAGAGAATGGTAGGAGGGGAGATTTTATTTAATAAATAATTTGTTGTTGCAGGAGCACAAGATATTGGTTGCTTCCTTCTTCCTGTGATCCATTATAATGGATAGTTTTGGTTAATTTGGTTGATTTCTACAACCGATGCTTTGTTGTGGGATTTGAAAAATGTTGTCTGACAGATAAGGTATATTTCAGCATGTGGATTAGACTGTTTTGCGGATTTTTTAAAGTAAATATCCTTTGTGTGGTTGCCTGCAGCTGCATGGAATTGCACTTAATGATTCAGACTGTCCCAGGTATCAGCTCCAATGAGGGGATGAGGGAACTATTATCTTTACCCATGTTTGATGTCAGGAAAATACGGAGTATTTTGCTACAAGTAGCTCCTATTTAACATACAGGGTGTTTGAAAAATAAGATGGACCCAATTTGAAGTCACTACATCTTTGAAACTGGGTCCATCTTTTTGAAACAGCCTGTATGTCAGAAATGTTTCTATGGTTTATTTCTCAAAACATATAGTTGTCCTGATTGACTCCTTGTTATATTACTTTCTGTACCTCTGTAGCAAAAAGACTTATTTCAGCTTTGAAGGACCTTATTTGCTTTTCTTTCCTTAATCTATGATAGCTAGATACATCACGTTGTAAGCTTCACCTTTTGAAGTAATAAAAGGTTTTAAAATCCACCTTAAAATACTTTGAGAATTTAACTCATGCATGTAGCTAAAAAAAAAAAAAAAAAAAAAAATCAAGAGACGTCCTTCTTTCAGATAACACTCTCTTTGTTGACCATGGCTGGACACACAGGGCAATTTCACACATTGAAAAAAAATCTCCTTTCTTCTGTTCTCATAGTAGTCCAGCTCACAAATTTGACAAGGGTTAAATTTTTGGATAAATTTTCATCAAGTAATAGTTTATAAATGCAGAATAAAGCTATTATTTATGAGGTTGTAGGGCAGCTGCTGCTTCTTTCATGGTCCTGTAACACCTACCGAAAGACCAACTAAATGGACTTTTTTTTTCCCCCTTGCTTTTCTCTGAAACAATATGTGTTTTCATCTGCTTCCTTAGCCAAGGCTGAAAGGTCTTGATTTGAACTTGTCTAATTTCTCACATGTTGTTAGCATGTAGATGTACAAAGATTATAGGTTTTCTCTGAGATGATTTATCTTTTCATCTACTGTTGGCCAAGCCAGAAGATTAGAGGGAAGGCAGGAAATTATATTAGAACAAGTCTTCAAGAAACCATCACAACAGGTGCACATAGTTTATTAGAGGCTATTTCATTGCCACAGGCCAATGCCTAAGATAATTATTAATGTAAGAGGGTGCTTTTTCCTTGTGTATCTTATTTCACTTATACTAATTTTTTAACTATGGAAACAATTTCATATTTATTGTACAGCAATCTGTTGAAAATTTCTGAAATAGTTCGTGGTGTTACTGAAAAACTTTAAGGAGTCTTCAAACTGAAGGAATTTGGAACAAGTGCATTAAATTTAATGGTAGGCAATCTTTAAGAAGAAATATAGAAAGTTGTATTGGATGGGCAAAGTAAAGTCACTGTAAGAATTAACTTTTACTCTTGACATTTCTATTCAGTAAATACAATCTTGCAACAGTGCATTCACATTCCCCTGTTTGTATTCTTAAATTTTGATAGATTTCTGGTTTGTTCAAATTGCATGTCGATAGCAGTATAAAAATGAATGACATTTAATTTAGTACCACCGAGTTTCCATTTTCAGGAGAGATCTAAGTAAAATGCATGACTGTGATATACTCAGGAAGATCCTAGGAGCGATTTTCTGCACCCTTTTCCTCTCTTCCAATCTTTGAGAACGAATCTTTGAAGTTATATTTGATATTTTGAATTTTTTTGCATAAAGTAGTTAGTGTAGCTTGTGTTTGTGTGCGCACAACCATGTGTGTACTTGTGAACTTTTTTAATTAAAGAAAAATTGATATGCTCCCAGATCATGATAATGAAGTATGGAATTAAGGAATACATACATTAGATTATGGCAGAAAACCAAACAAAAAAGAACAGTAATGAAAACAAAACAGCAGAGTTAGCATAACTTCTAGACATAAAGGCATGGTTTTTTGCTTAGCTTTTTCCTCTTCTTAATATAATTACTTTATTTGTGACCTTGCATTAAAACCTGCTTTACAGAATGTTCACAGAATCACAGAATGTTAGGGATTGGAAGGGACCTCAAAAGATCATCTAGTCCAATCCCCCTGCCGGAGCAGGAACACCCAGATGAGGTTACACAGAAAGGTGTCCAGGCGGGTTTTGAATGTCTCCAGAGAAGGAGACTCCACAACCTCCCTGGGCAGCCTTTACTGTCATCTAAGCTTTACTGTCATCTAAGTAATCTTTCTGTAATTTATTATTAATTTTTAATTAGTACTACCTTCAGTGCATTTTCACAGACAGAGTAAAATCTGTAATTACTTGTTATTTTATAATTTACTTCAAATACATAATGATACAGCTTTTTACCTGTGTAATATACGTACTAGTGTGTAACTTTATTCTGCACATGGAGTTTTTTGCAGTCACATGTTCAGCTGATGTTTGATTTTCTTTTTAACGATAAACTTTACATAACTTTTAAAATTCAGATCTTTGGGTGCAAGTATTGAATGACTGAACTGTTTTGATCTGTATGAGACAGGAGTAAGGCTAGCTTTGTAGGTTAAGCTAGCTTCATCCATGTTCATAGTTTTCATTTTTAAAGCTTTAATACTGAGGATACCAAGTCTTAGTACACAGAATACCAAGAGATTTTCTGCAATCATGTCTGAAACAATTTGTCTTTTATATTTAGTAGATAAATTGAATTGGAAAAATGTTGAACTGGATGTCACGACTTGCAAATTGATTCCTATCTCAGTGGTAAAATCAGTAAACATTTCATCTTAAAGAAGAAATATTGATTATTTCTGAATATAAATTCTAACATGTCTTTGTACGGTGGCTTCCACTTTGCATCTCGGGTTGCAATATTTGTGAAGGATAGGTTGGTCCTAGCTAGGCTATTAAAGAAGCAAAATGTAGCATAAAGATGCCACCTTGTGGGTGAAATAAATGATGCAGTAGGCATGATTCAAAAGAACTTGTTAACCACAGAATCACAGAATGTTAGGAATTGGAAGGGACCTCAAAAGATCATCTAGTCCAATCCCCCTGCCAGAGCAGGAACACTTAGGTGAGGTTACACAGGAAGGCGTCCAGGCGGGTTTTGAATATCTCCAGAGAAGGAGACTCCACAACCCCCCTGGGCAGCCTGTTCCAGTGTCTGTCACCCTGACTGAGAAGAAGTTTCTTCTCAAATTTAAGGGGAACCTCTTGTGTTCCAGCTTGAACCCATTACCCCTTGTCTTGCTGTTGGTTGTCACCAAGTAGAACCTGGCTCCATCCTCGTCACACTCACCCTTTATATATTTATAGACATTAATGAGGTCACCCTTCAGTCTCCTCCAAACTAAAGAGACCCAGCTCCCTCAACCTTTCCTCATAAGGGAGATGCTCCAATCCCTTCATCATCTTCGTTACCCTGCGCTGGACTCTCTCCAGCAGTTCCCTGTCCTTCTTGAACTGAGGGGCCCAGAACTGGACACAATATTCCAGATGCGGTCTCACCAGGGCAGAGTAGAGGGGCAGGAGAACCTCTCTCAACCTACTAACCACCCCCCTTCTAATACACCCCAGGATGCCATTGGCCTTCCTGACCACAAGGGCACAGTGCTGGCTCATAGAGTCTATGAGTTTGCGACTGGTTTCTAGAATTTGAGGTTGTTGCTAAAAATAATTTCATTTGTGCTTCTAATCGCCGCATAATTTTGGCATCAAATTAATATATTTTTCTTAATGTATTAACCTGAGTGGATAACCAGAATTCATGGGTTTGTAGATATTCCCTGTATGAAAACAGAATGATGATTCCTGTCCTGGCGTTATTCTCTCTACATACCCAGATTAACATGTTACATGTATTAATTTGTCATTCTTAGCTGCACATCACAGATTTCTTACAGCAATTCGTGAAATACCAGGTGTCTAGAGACCTTGGTGCCACGGTTTTGAATCACCTCTGTCTTGGACAGATTTATATATGGTATTCTGGATTTTGAGGACATAATTTAAGTGTTTTCTTGGTCATTCAGTGGCAATGACCTCTCATAGCTCCTGTATACGGGGAACACAATTGAGAAAAATTATATAAATACTTAAAAAATATGGAGCAGCAGATTGTGGCTGAGTCAGCTCACAAGAGCTCTCAATTGAGGGCAGTAGTGATGCTTGGTATCCACACCACAGTCCAGCCAGGTACCAGAAATTCCCCAAGCTGTTTCAGATAGAAATCAGATTTCTGTTCCTGTCACAAAGCACTGTGTAGTGTCCATGTATTCTATTTGTGCAGCTTCCACAGGACTAGAGGGGTCTGTGGAGTGCTTCAGGTGAAAGACTAGAGGTAAAACCCATGTTATTCTTGTTCTGTCCATTGTACCTGAATTTACTTTTCCTCCTTATTCTTGCATGGATTCTTGGAGACTGATTCATTTTTGTCTTTTGCTTTGGAAAAGCTGTGTTTGCTGTTCAGCCCAGTTTTGTTATTATGTAGGAATCTCATAACAGTTCTTCAGGATCAGTAAAGATTGTTGTGGCATCATGAATCTCTGATGTGACATTGGTGTGGGCAACACATCCCAGTGTTGTTAGAATTTTTTTAAAAGTACTCTGTGACTACCTGCTGCACAAGATCTTCTTTTATAGGTCATGCTGGGGAGCCCAGAGTTGTGTTTAAATGTTGTTGCCATGCGGCACGTACATTTTGTTGCTGGTTTGAGGGACTATGCGTGTGGAAGAGCACCTGAATTACGCAGATCTCAGATGTGGCAAGAAATAAGCTAATGGGGGTTGCCAAGACTGGTGTCAGGTTGTCCTGGGAGGCAGCTGCAAGTCAAAATCCAACCTCTAGAGGAATTGTCTGCCCTGTGTGAGCCCTGGTACTCATCCACCTGGGAAATAGCCCCTTACCTTTACTCTTTGCATTACATGTCTTGAACTTGTCCACGGGATTGTGAACTCCTAGGTGTTCAGATTTTCTCTTAATGGGAACACTTTTGTTATGGTTTTCAAGGAAGATGATTTACAAAGAGGAAAAAGGTTATTTTTGCAAATAGCAAAGCTAAGATACAGGTGCAACCGAGAATTTGCATTCATCTGCCTCCAGACAAGTACTTACCTCCCCATGACAATGTCTGAGCTGGAGAAGGCTGCTTCAGAGTTAATGTCTTCTGCTTTGCCCCTTAACATGTTCCATCATGTGCAGAGCAAGACCTGGACTCTCCCAAAGCATCCATTTCCATTAAAACCTGATGTGTGTACTGGAAAGCAGCCATGACACAGTCCAGTTCCTGATGTGAATAACTGAGGAATCAGGGTTTCATGGTGCACAGTAGGGAGTACTTGCACCTTGTTTTGGCCACAGTCTCAGTGGCCTCAGTTATCTAACTAATTAATGCATTCCTGTTGCAGTAGCTGGTTTTTGTGGTTTTCTGTTGTCCAAATTTCAGAGATATCCAGAGATATATGATACCTTTTTTTTCAACTTAGCCAAACAAATAAAGTACTCTATGTTTCCAGTGAACCATAGGGTAAGAGACTTGTGCCAAATAGGTGATAGGTCCCTAGCTTGATGTGTTTAAAATTTCATTGCACAAAGGAAAAAAAAAGTCACGTTCTACATGAACACAGCACATGATAAATTGGGGTCTTGTGACAGCACTTCTAATATTTCATGGAGATGGCTAGCCAGATATTTCCTGGAAAGAGGCTTCAATGTTTTGACATTATTTTTCATATTACAGTCTTTAAATGAGGTCTTATTGGGAGCATTCTTTCAAAGGGTAGTAGATTTCTTTTTCTTTAACCTTAGAGATTTTATGTCTAAGACTGCACTCCACTTAATATGTATCATATGTGCATCAGTATCTATTGGAAACCAGGTTGCTAAGCTTGATGAGCCTCTAAAGGAAAGGTTAAAAAATTCCAAGCTCAGTCAGGGGTTAAAAACCTAAAAGTTGTTTAAAGCTGCTTTCTTTAGCACAACTTCAAATTAAACAAATGTAGTGCTTGGTCTTGTTTATTGGAAGTATCTATGAGCAACATAATCTTCCCTTGGCTTTGGATTCAGTTCTTGCTGATTTGACTGTAGGTTTCAGGAGGATTGTTAATGTAACCTTTAAGTATCTAGATAGGTTTCCTCTTTTCCATTACTAACTTTGGTTCAGATTAGACAAAGGTAATTTCTGTCCATTTCCTTTTGCATGGAGAACCGGAGCGATGCAGTTGGGAGTTCTGCTGGGCAATTGAGCAAGTCATGGCTGGCACTCACTTTCGCCGTGTCTGGCATCTCAGATTATGTTATAAAGGGCTGGTGTTACTTCCAGGCAAGAGGTAGAGTTAGACCTTCTTTACCTGGTAGCTGAAAAAAAACCTGGTTTGAAGATGTTTTAGGCTGTGTTCTGTCATGCATTAACTGGTTTGTGTATCCTTAGGAAATAATTGATGACATTAGAATCATCCAAGAAGCCAGGTAAATACTCTGGTAATAACTGTCAGATGCAGCTTTTCTGCATATGACTGTGTCTATCTTTTGAGCGTGCCAAGTTCTGCTTTATAACCCCTTGACTTATTATTATTATACTATGGTGTTTATATGTATTTAAACACTAATGTAGTGCAAGAAATTAACATAGTGTTTACTGGTTCAAAATGTATTACTGTGACTATCTGTTCCTTGTGTCCCGTAAGAGTGCCTTTGTTTCGAAAGATTTGTCTTTCTCATAGCAGCTCAGTATTCTGAACTTAATAGTTCTTTGCACCTTGCTCAGAGTTTACAGGGTATACGAAACATACTCTGAAATTCATTCAAACTTTTAAAACTTATTACATCTAGGAGAGACAGATTTAAGATTACTGAGGTTTCTGGTTGAAGTACTTCAAGCAGAAATCCATACTCCATTAGGTTTTGTAACATTATGTGACCTTAATTTTCCAGGTATTTTGCCCTTCAAATTGAAGATAGTATTTTAATACTATTTAAGTTTCCTGAAGAGCCTTATAATATGATAGGCTTAAGTTGTGAAACATTTGAACAAAATGAAAGATAAAAAAGTAATTTAGGATTTTGTATTATTTTTTAATGTATTGCAACATAAAGATACGCATCAAATAATAAATTGAAATAGGTGATAAAAAGGTTTTTTTGAGTGCATTTATCAGTGAAGTTATGTGTACATATACTCAGCCATATTTCTTGTATGAAGGTCTTTGCATTTGATTATTGTAGGCAAAGCCATTCCCAGTGCTTTGAACTTAGGGATTTGTCTCTTACATTGTGGTGTACTTCAACTAAAATTCTATCTGAACAACAGCCGTAGGATCCCATGTCAGGAGACAAAGTAGAATTACAGATCTATACTAACTTGTTGGGGAAAAAACTGAACAATTATTTTTAAAAAATCTTGTAGAAAAATATAGAGGAGAAACACGTTTTCTGATTAATGAAGGTGTTATAGTGTTTCAGTATTGTTAAATGCAAAGAAATGAAAATTATCAGCAGCTAGTGTTGTGCCAGCTCCATAATAGGTTAGAACCGAACCTAACAAATTACAGCAATAGCTTCTGATGTTTTACTCCCTCTAATGTAATCCTCAAGAAGTCAAATAGCTGTGCAGTATGACAAATGCAAAACACGCCACTTTTGAGACATCTTAAAAAAAGTAGGAATGGTATCTAATTGAAGTGTAATGGCCTGTACGCTGGATATGAAATTATATATGTTCACATGTATATTTGTACTTGTTCTAAGTGTGTATCTTGATGGTTACCTCAGGCATGTTTTGTTGCTTTTTTTTTTTTCCTAAAAATCATGCTTTATTCATATACACCAAGTGTCAATTTCTATGTTTTCTGTAACTGTCTACAACATTGGTTATTACTAACAACTTAGCATATATTGCCTTCTTTAAATATTTTCATTATATTTCTGCTAAAACCAGAATATTATTTAATAGAATGTCCTTTTTTGCAGGCTTGTGCACTGATAACTGCCTAGCAGATCATATGAATGTTTCAATGTCAAACAGAATCACCTGAAATGCAGGTATTAATATTGTGACATTTTTCATTCTCAGCATCAGGTTGGGTATTCTAGTTACTGAGTACAAGAAGGAATTCAAAACAACTCAGCAGGCAACGTTTAATTTCATTTTGCTTGTCTGAACTGTTGTTTTCTTGTTCTTGGCTGCCAAACACGGAGATTTTCCCATGTATTTCATTAGTTGCTTCCCAGTCTCTTGGGCTTAGCTGTGTGTTTGGGATATTTCCCTGAGAGTTTTAAATGTAGTGGTTGGTAGTGGCTCCTAAATTTGGTCTTATTGGCTGGTCCAGTTTTGCTGGAGTCAGAATAAATTCCTTCTGCTGCCAAGACTTCCAGTTCTGATTTTTAAGCATCACAGGCTGCCTTGGCACTTGGTGAGTGTGAACATTCACCCTGTATTCCTGCCAAACTTGGAGTAGGACAACTGTGAGTGCAGAAAAGCAGCAAGAAATCTTGAATCAGGGCTGTGAAAAATTAAGCCTCCTTTTGTCTCTGTGCTTCTGAACTCTATGTTACCAAAACCTACCAAATTGACCCCCACTTTGCTAAATTTTACTAACTAGTAACTACAAATCATCTAAAAAAAGATTGTTCCAAGTTAAATCAGCAAATATGTAGTCTTTATTTTTTTGTTTCAGTTAGAAAGCTGCAAAATTTTGGGTCTACTTAAGACTGATTAACTGAGCATCCCAGTATACAGAGAGCACAGGTTTAGGAAGATTGCAGAAAGCAAATTGCAATCAATATATGAAAAGGTTAAAAACATCAAGAAATTTTCAATATTGGTGAAATTAAGGAAAGATCTTTGTCAGATACCTAGAAGTACTGAGTTCATACCATAACATATCAACTTACTTTATCTCTCAGAAGTTTCCTGAGCCAGAATTTTTGTCATCCCATTAGTCTTTATTGAGACAAGCTCTCATCTGAGTTTGGAAGGGCTAATCTGTTTTTACAGCTTGCCATCACTAAGAACTAAATAAATTTCTGGCCACTGTTTCTGCCATTTGCAGAATCACTTCACAGTGTTATGTCACCTGTAATGGTGGTACCAACAGTGTTGTGATCTCGGGTGGTGTTGCATGGTAAGCACTGTATGGTAGTCTTCAGCAAAGTCAAATTTTCCTGTTCTTCACGTTCTAGTCACAGATAAAAATAATTCTTCAGGTAAAATACTGGGAAAGAATGTTTCAGGCTCACATTTTACAAGTGAAGAACAAATCTTAATGTTTTAATGTCGAAGAAATGACATGGACTTTTCCTTTTAATTGATAGAAAGGATCCTTTGCCTGTGAAAATTGAATCCTCCACAGTTTGTAGCTGCTTTTCAAACTCATCAACCTGACAGTGAAATCATGTAATCTGGTAATAGCATGTCTGAGGCTTATTATGATTCTTTGGGCAGTGGTATCAGCAGATAATGTGCTCTGTTGATTTTAATCACTTAGGGTTTGATTCTGATCCCACCTGGGTGTAAATGCAGAGTAACTTCACTAACTTCACTGGAATTGCCACAAACATTTCAGTGTAAATGAAACTGGAATGTATTTCATTGGAGTAATGGTTCCACTATAAGATCTTTAGAAGTCACCAAAGAAATTTAGGTATGGATGACTTTTCCCATCTTTGAATGACAGCTTTGGAGGTTGGATTTTGACTTGCAGCATTTGTCTCTGACCAGTTGTTAAAATTGTCATGTACCCGTCTGTGAGTTTGTACTGATGACTCACGGTCTTTTGCTAAATGCACACGCCAGTTGACTTTTCATTGTCTTACAAACAGTTTGAGTTGCTTTGAGGTTTCTGCAGCTTGTCACTAGAATTTCTCTTTATCCATGAGCTTTTGTGCTGACTTTATAGTCAGTTTGAAACTGTTATGAATATATTTTAATGTATCTGGATTGATGGAGTAATTGGAGAAATTCTAGAGTACTTTTGATAAGTGGCCATAAATAAAAACTATTGGAATGTGTGTTTGATCCTGCAGTTGTTTTTTTCCACCTCTGATACTATCAATGGGAGATCTGTCTAAAAAGCAGAGACTAAGGTGTTGGGCTTGTACAGAACAGAAGTGTAGCTTGTTCACAGCAGATTTTAATGCACAGATGTCTTCAGTGGCACAGACATGTTTGCTATTCAGTGAAGACTTCTTCCTAGTACTGGAAATTTTCTTTTCAGACTTGGAATCCAAACTCTCCACAGCAGACCCTTCAGTAGTTTGTTTGTTTTTTGTTTTTTTCAGTATGATAAGACCAGTTAATTTGGTGCTGAGCCTGATGTGCATTTTCATACCTTTATTTTACTAACCAAAGAAAATTAATGGGAATCCTGTGCCAGTTTCTTACTTGTGGTTCTCAAAATCCCCCATTTCGGTGTTTTAAAATTAAGAATTAAAGGTGCTGGGCTGTAGGGCTGTGTAGGAAAGACTGACTCTGTGAGTCTCTAGGAAAGTGTCCATGTGCTTTCTAAGAATTCCTATCTTGCTTTCTAGGAATTCACCCCTCAGCTTTGTAGGCTTTACGCTGTCCTTTCTAGGAAAGCCCACCTTCTGCTTTCTAGGTATATTTCTCGTAACTTTCCAGGATTATTTCCCACCTGCTTTCTAGGAATTTTCCCTGTGCTGCACAGTAATTTCTCCTCCTGTGTTCTAGGAATTGCCAGTGTGCCTTCTAGAAATTCCCTCTCTTATTTCCAGGAATTTCCCTGTGCTTTCCAGGAATTCTCATGGTCCCCTTCCTAGGAATTTTACTTCTTATGTTTTGGCAATATTCTTCATGCTTTCTGAGAAATCTTCCCTCCAGGTGGGAATTCTCCAGGGACTTTGTAGATTTTTCTCTCTGTCATTTGTAGGAATTTACCTTGTGTGTTTTAGAAAGTTTTCCTTGTGCTTTCTAGGAATTCCACTCTGCCTTCTAGGAATTTTACCTATGTTGTCCAGATATTTTCTCCTGTAAATTCAAGGATTTTCCCCCCTGCTTTCCAAGACATTTTCTGTGTGTTTTGTAGAATATTTCCACAATTTTTTTTTAGGAATTACCCCTCCTCTTTCTAGCAATTTGTCATGGGCTTTCTTGGAATTCAGCTTTCTGGTAATTACATACTTTTAATTAAAACTGAAGGTAAAAACACACGCCTTACAAATGGTTATGTATTAATTTATTAAATAATAGGATTGACTATTTTTATAGTTTATATTGAGACCTTTTGTGTTGAGCCTTTATTTTCTGCAAGAGGGTATGATTAGTTCTAGCCTTTCTTTCTAAAGAATAGTGTGCTGTCAGTTTTTGGGAAAACCTACATAACATGAGAAGATTTTCACTGCTTATTAGAGCAGTTTGTAGTAAGCTATGTGTAGACAGATACCACCATCTTGCTTTTGTATGCACACATCACCAGCTACAGTGAGGTCCTGGCCCTGCTTTTGTGTGTTCTAGGTGTTGGCGTTGCTCTTTTATAAGTAAAATTGCAGGATGTGGCCACAGATTAATTCCTAGCTCTTGCAGTACTTGCCTTCCTCTACAAATTATTTTTCATGTATTAACATGTTACAACATTAATTGTGATAAGTGGCATTACCTTAATTTAACAGTTAAGGAAAATTGTAGCAGGAGGGTGATGTAACTTCTCAGATCCCAAAGGAGTTGCTGCGTCTTAGAGAAGATTCCATTTCTGGCTCAGGTTAGAAGCAGACATGCCAAAACTAGAAATGAGTAATTGGTACTGCTTAAAACCCAGCATTCTGATTTGTTTTGGTTTTTAAACTATTTCAGGTATTGCAGATGCTAAAAATCATAGAGGAATTGAAATAAAAGAAGATCTGGAATGTTAGATTCTGATATATGGGCCAAGTAGCTCCCACCTTTCAACACCAGAAAGTCGAAAGTGGGAATTCCTAGTGTGTGACCATTCTTTATTCACGATGGACACTGTATCTATTAGTGTATCTGCCTTGACCAGTAACAACTAATTTGTAACTTTGATCTAGAGCACCTAAAACCACTTTTAGGTTGGGAAGGAAAAATAGCTTCAAATTGTTTTTTGATCATATTGTGAATTCACAATGGAAAAGCAAGCAAGCTGCAAATATGATAGGGAAGATCTTCTAGCTGTCATGTAACATTTCCTCCTCTGCTATTTCCCTGTTTGTATCACATGCACATTATATTGTCCCTGTTTATTAAAAACAAAGCAAATATTTGTGTGCTCCTCCTACACAGCTTCTGATTGTATAAAATGTGCATTTGTCATAGTTACTGAGGGTGGTTAAGGCAGATAATTCACTCTGGAGCATTTGAGATTTTGGATATTTATTACCAAAGGATATCTACCAACCATACTGTGTATTCCAGAGTACTCTCTATTCTCGCTGTACATTGGATTCTTCTCAGTTCCTCTCATTTTTATCTGTCCATAGGGCTGTCTGCTGTGCTATCTGTTCATTCTTTAACTGGTTGATTAAATCTGTTGTTATAGTTTCTAGTTTAAGTGATTAATAAAACATTTCAAGATACTCTGTCAGGTGTACACAGATATTGTGATAAGTTTTGCCTGACGTCTTGTCCTTGGCACTGACACCCAGAAGGGTCTGAGGAAGGGCACGTGACTCTCAGAAGGTGATTAAGGTATTGAGAACAGGAAGTGTCAAGCAAAGGCTAGTGTAGGAACAGGGTTTTTTCCTCTTTTTCTATTGGCAGCAGTTTGATTTAAAGTAGCTGTATCCCTCCCTCCTTCATTTATTTATTTTTAACTAACCTTTTAGTAGTAGTACTTTCTTGTGGCTAGACGAAGAGTTTGCAAAGATTTTCTAGAAAAGCAATCCCTTCTTTTTCTTGCATAGTCTTATTGATAATGTTTAAAAACGTATCCTTCAGTTTATCAATTTGTCAACAGAAAACTTTACTCAGTTCTGGATTTTAGTCTTTTTTATATTTTCAAAATATCTTCAAGATAACAAATTATTTCAATGTATCATTAAGCTTATCTCTTCTTTGTGTTATTACATTTTTTTCCTGGTAAGTTTCAGAGACTCAAATACCGAAATAATTTTATCATAATACAGCTAAGAATTTATTAGATGGTAGGAATAAGAGTACTAATATTGCCAGAGACTTAAATATGGAAATAAGGTATTAATCACATTTCATATAAATTGCAGAATGTAGGCTGTCGAGTGAGATTAGAAGTTATTTCTTATTATAAAAGCACTGTATCAGAAAAGAACATTCTCTTAAGTAGTTTTTGCCTCCATGTAAGAACTTTGCACTGTTGTTTTCTAATAAGCCATCTGTCATTCAAAAAGAGAGGTCCTAGATCTGGGAGGTGAGGGGATAAGGAGGAACCAAAGGACTTAAGAATGTTCAGACACCATCTGGGTTTATCTCTGAGGTGCATAAGAGGTGTTGGAGCAGAGGGCGTTTTGCATAACACCTACTGAAAATTTGGTCCTTGTTTTCTGCAGAAACACAGGTTGTACACTCTTAGTTTAAGCCAATTAGTTTGTCAATTTCTTGATATTTGGATCCTTCTTTTATCTCATTTGTCTATCTCAACCTCTAAAATGCCATCACCCGTGCAGTCCCCATAGACTGCAGCCCCAGAGTGTCCGAGACAAGGTGCTGCCTTTCACAGCTGAGCAGGGCAGAAGCTGCTTCAGCGCAGGGACCCGGCGCTCGGTGATGCCAGAGCTGAACCAGTATCAGCACTTAAAGGTAGTTTTCAGTGCCTCACTCATGCTACACACCTGGAACACAAGAACAACTCTCTTTTATATAGTTGAGCATCTTCAACTTGGTGGTTTTCCAAGAGTTAGAGGTAATTAATAGTTCCCTTGCTTATCCCCTAACACTTTCAAATATTGCTTCTTCTCAGTTGTCCTCTATGGAGGAACTGAGCTCTAGCCTTCTTGCCTGAAAGCGTTCAGATAAGAATGCTTCTTTAGTGCTTTTTAACTCCTTCTGAGCCTTTTTGCACAGCTGCTTTTTTTGAGAAAAGTAGGCTTTGAGGAATCATGTGCAAATCAATAGCTCTCCAGGGGAATTACGAGAGTACCAGGAATACTTGCTTTCGTTTTCACTGTCTTGGCAGTACTGCTGAAGTATGGCCTCACATTGTGCCAGTTAGAAGCAAAAGTTCATATTAATTTGACAATCTAGATCTACAACTTCCCAGGTTTAAAGAAGTATTTTGAAATAATCTAAAAATGTGTTGTATACCATTTGCTTTGAAGGAAAAATCTATTATAGTTTTGAACTGTCCAGTGGAAAAAATATATATATTTTTTTAAATTCCACTTCTAAATGCAACCAGCAATCTGGTTGCATAAACAAGATAGGCAAGCCGAAGTATCATTTTTGACTATATATACATATTTTTATTTATTTTTTTTTCAGATCTGCTGTCCAAACCAGTATGCTGTGCTACGCCAATCTACTTCCTTGTCAGTGTGGCAGACAGCTGTAGTTGGAATACAAGGCTTTTGTGTTCCACTGGCCCCTTCATCTCTCAGGTTTTATTCTGCTTCTTCAAGCAGTGGACACATTTCTACCAGTTTCAGGGCTTTTATTTGATTTGGGCAGAGCCTATCTAAGACTGAACAGATGGCTGAAAGTAGTGAGGGGAAGACCATAAAATGTACCACATGCTCGGCCATGTTTGAACCAAGCAATGTTGTATTTTTTTGCCTCCATTGCAACAAAGGTCCCACATCTTCTGGAGGTGTGATAGCAGAGGCATCCAGCCAAGCAGCCAGGGACTGAGAGGATAACAAATAGCCTCACCTTCGAAAGATGCAGCACATGTAGAGGAGATAAGCAAACTGGAATTGGAGGTGTCTTTCTTTGCCATGTATTTTTGAAATTTGTATTCAAAAGAAGGTATAGCTTCATATTCTACAGTTACTTTTGCTCATTTCTCTGAAGCAAAGCAAGGATTATATTTCTCAATTAATTATTTAAAGCATTCTGTAATAGAGGAATATCTCTAGCACAGAGAATGTTTTTGAACTTTTGCACCTAATGACAACTTGACATTATTTTTGATATTTATAGAAAGTGCTGGGTTCCAAGAAATTCACAAAAACACAGAGGGGTAGTTACACCAGGTAGGCAAGATGGGAATTCCACAGCAGCAGCTTTTCACTGTTTAAAAGAATCAATTCATTGGAAGATGTGCTGAATAAATTAACTTACAATGTTGAACTTTAAAAAACTTTTTATTTTTTTAGATATTTAGCATTGCTGTTTTACCTCAAGGTGATATAACAAATGGAATGAACTATGTAATGTTTTTAAATAGTGTAGTGGTTTGTAGTGATATTTATCTGGTGATATCACCTTAATTCTTGAGATTGGATCAATTCATGGAGAAGGTTTGTCTGCACACCTAATAGATATACTTTCTTACCACTGTATAAACTGGTAAAGAAACTCATGCTCTAAAAGTCTTATTAGTCCTACAAGTAGCGTAACATATGTTAATGTGTGTTTATCATCTGTAAAGTTATAAATGAGTCTAAGGATTTAGGTCTGGGTAACTATGTAGGAAAAAAAATACAGGAATGAGTAAAACTCTACTAAATCCATGTCAGAAATAATCAGGTGATACCTAATTACTTAATTCATCCTATGGTCAGTGAATACATGCTCATTCTTTTCTGAATTTGGTTTATTTGTTAGCTCAACCCCTGAAGAACTGACCCCTGAGGTCACATAATTTAGAGCTCTGTTGAATAGTACTTTAAGTACAACTAACTTGATTGTTAGAAATACTGGGAATGCACGCATTCAGTTGAAGTTAATGGAATTTGCATGCTCATCCTATTTTGAAAATCAAGCTTGTGTTTTAGGTGCCAGAGTTTGTACGCAGTGGGCAATTTTCTGTTTTTCCTTCTTCCCACTGTACCTGTGATGTCTCTCAAATGTGGTACTCTTCAGCTGCATAATAGTCTGTAAGTGTAATACTATACTAATGAAGAAAATGAAAAAATTTAGGCAGAAGCTGGATTTTAAGTTGGTTGTCTTTAATTCCTCCATAGTTCATTCTTATTGATATACAAAGTCTCTTTTACTATCATTCCTGCAGTAGTTAACACGTTGATGGAGACATATGTACCTTGTATCATAATCCCTCCTTTAATATTGCAGGCTTCAAAATTGTTCAGTTGAAAACATTAAAAGCTGTTGTTGGATGAGTTCTCTATAATATACGTATCTAAAAAGAAAATTGAAAGAAGCACTGAAACTGAAATTTCAGAATAAAATCCATAATTTTGAATATTAACATGAATGGGCCCCTTCCACGTAGTATTTCCACATATACATTTCTTTATATTCATGTACATGTGTATAAAGTAACTATCATCCTAAACTAGTCATATCTGAATTTACAACCATTTATTTGCTTTTGTGAATTATGTGGTTAGTAGAAGGACATACACAGTCTCAACAAGGAAGTTAGAGATGTGTAGCCATAGATATTTGTGATACTACAAGAGCAGTACCAGATTAGATTGGATCTTTATTACCCCTAGCAACTGAACTTGTGGTAGCTCTCTAGTTGGCTATTTCGTTGCTTGTGTCTAAACAATATCCCCTTTTAGATCTCATAGGAATTTAATGAAAATACATGAGAAAGTTTGATTAAATGACACTCTTTTTATGTGAAACATGCTGCTTGTTTTCAGTATTACATTCAGGGAGTGCCACTTTATTAAGAGTAGTTTTTAACATGCAAATTCTCAATTACAGACAATTATCGCAATTCCCAGGCCATAGGCATAATGCAAGATGGGGTTTGTTTGTTCGTTTGTTTTGTTTTATTTACCACTAGCATTTATACAGTGACTATCCACTCGCTGTCTCAGTAGCTGAATTGCTAGTAGGGTCATTATTATCCCAGGCTGACTGGAGAAGTCAGTGGCTATTTGTTCAGCAGTGGATGAGGAAAGCCAAGCACAAGCATTTCTTTGTGTTGGATTTCCATCTTCTGCAGATTATTCCATCAGCTGCTGCAATTTAAGAATTTGCTTCTTCCTCCTGTTCCCTTCACAACTTTTGTAGTACCTCTGGCAAAGACAAATTGTTCTACTCATCAAAACATTTCAGAACCAATTTCAGATACTTGAGATAAAGACGTTAAAATAAAGGGGAAAATTTCTAAAAAACAATGGGGGCGCTTCCTAGAAAGCATGTGGAGTTTCCTAGAAAGCACAAGGTAAATTCCTGGAAAGCAGAAGAGAGATTCCCTAGAAAATGGGGAGAGTCTGTCCTGGAAATCATGAGGGTACTTCTTGGAGACCAGTGGGGACAGTTCCTACAAAGTAGAGGTGAGATTTCTTTGTAAGCATATGAAAAAACCTCCTGGAAAAAGTGAACGGAAAATTTCCTGGAAAGCAGAGGGAGATCTACACCGCCAAAAGGAGTTTCATAGAAAGCACATGAGAAATTTCTGGAAATCAGTAGGGGGAATGCATAGAAAGCAGAGGGAGGAGCTATTAGAAAGCATTTGGGTGGCGAGAATTTGTGGAAAGCATGTGGGAAACTGGGAAGCCACAGGAGAATTTCCTAGCAAGCACAAGGTAAATTCCTGGAACGTAGGAACAGAATTCCTGGAAAGACAAAAAGGGATTTTGTCAGAAGCGCATAGGAGGAAACACTTGCAGAACAATGGGGGGATTTCTTGAAAAGTGAGAATGCCTAGAAAATTGAGAGGGTATTCCTGGAAAGCACAGGGGGAAGCCTAGAAAATGGAATGTAGAAAAAGGAGGAGAGCAGGGTGACGTGTGTGTAGAACACCTGCAAAGGTACAAAGCACCCACAGAATTCCAAGAAAGCCAAAGGGGGATATTCTAGAGGGCACACTTGAAATTCCTGGAAAGCTGGGGTGTGAATTCCCAGAAAGCTCATGACAAGTCCTATAAAGCAAAGGGGGAATTCCCAAGAATAATGTGTAAAATTATGGACATGTGGAAAGTTTCCTAGAAAGCTGAATGTTAATCCCTAGAAAGCAAAGGGATATTCCTGGAAACTAATAGAGTGCATTCCTAGAAAGGATGAGGTAATGCCTACAAAGCACATTTTGGGATGGGTACTCCTAAAAAGCAGAAGGGGAATTTTCCAGAAAGCATGTGGGAATTTCATGGAATTCCAGGCTATCACAAGTGATGGGGTGAGGTCATTGAGATAGGTGAGGTGACTGAGACAGGTTGGCTGGTGGAGTCAGGAGTTTCACCCAACCCTGGCAGGGGTCTGGGTACTAGCAGCAAAGTCACAGAGTAGTTGCTGAGGGTGTCGAATTGTGGTCAACATGCTCTGTGCACAGACATTGACACAGAGAAGCAAAATTCTGAACTTCAATCTTACCACAAACTATAATTTGTAAGTATTTTGTTTCTGAAGTCATGTTTGTACTCGTGTTGCTGTACTAAGTTAAAAATATGCTAGCAATTTATTTTCACACTGACCACATTGTTCTTAGTATTTCAAAATTGCACCTTCCTTGTTACCACTCTGGGACTGTGGTTAGTAAGGTGACAGCTCATGGTGCTTTGCAAAGTGGAGTGGAAAACTCATACTGAACTCTACAAGTTGCTGGGCTTAAAACTTCGGCTAAGATGCATGAAGACTGAAACATAGTCAGTAGGAAAATTGTAAATATTTTTGTCGAAAAATCAGAATGCTTCTCTGTTATTAAAAACATATTTTAAGCATTTTATTGCAAAGTTTAGTTTGCTTTAAATTCATGGATAATAAATAATGATAGAACTTTTTAAAAGCTGAAGTTATTTTTTTATGATTATCTGTTTCCTTATTAAATCTATTCTTTTTGAAGATAACTAGGACATTGCAGCCTTGTGGTGGTAATTGAAGTAAAACACAGGACTGCTGTCAAAAAATGGGCCATCAAAAAAGTTAACAGGAAAAAAATTAAATATCAGGTAGATAGGTGATTTTCTTTAAAGCATCCTTAGCTTTCTTCTGATCCAATGATTCTTTTTTTTCCCCAGTATCCGTTTGCGCAGCAAGATGTCATACTACATGCAGACTTTCTTTTTTCACCTATGTAGATGTTTATTTTCATTTTTAAGATACAATTTTGGGTCTTAGTCTTTTCCCCTGTCACAGAAACTAGAAGCAGCATGAGTTTTTAAAATGCTCAAACTCTATTGTCTAACCATGTAAGTTAGGGTTCTTATTCCTTCATGAAAGAATAATTGAAAAGGTGTTTATATATTAGATTCCAAACTGTCTAGATCTGATCAAAGAATATATGCATTTGAAAGGTGTTTCTTTTTTAAGTATTTGTTTTAATTTTTAAAAATAAAGTAAGGTATAAGTTAGGAAGACAAAGCGTTGCATTCACAAATCAGTATGAATACAGCGATACAACTTTATGCCTAGAGTTTTGTGGCTGCCTGATGAATCCTGAAACTCTCAATTTACCAGGTGAAAATTCAGATACATTATTTTGTTCCTCTTGATATTCTAAACTTTTCAAACTGTTAAATTTGCAATCATAAATTCTTTTAAATTTTGGTTTATTTAAGAAGTTAGAAAAATACTGCACTTTGGTCATTGTTAGCACAAGGCAGCTGCGGCAATACTGGGTATGATTACATTTAAAAGGGATACCCTCATATGGGGTAGACTGGATTGTTTCATCTCCTTTATATCACCCTAAAATCCATCGTGTTACTGGTGGGTAGTAAGATGCTTGGTGCTCTGTAAAATAAGTTTTGCTCATTTGGTCTTCTTCAAACTTGTGAGATTCATGGGTATTATCTCCACTGACCTTGCCAGCTTCCAATGTGAAAAACTGTATTTTGTTTAACTCCACTGCACCAATATCTTTATTTTGTGTGGGTGTTGGATGCTTATTAAACATCACCTATTCCATTTAAGTAAAGTAGTTTTTATTTTTGTTTCATAGATACATGATGTGTTTGGATAGTGTGAAAATGGTTGCACACAGTCACAATAACTTTCACACTACTCAAACTTGAAGGACATTTCACAGAATTGTGCATTTAAAACTGTAAGGTGTTATAGGCCAAATTTATTAGATGAATGGCAACAATCTTGCGGGATGGTAGGATTTACTTGATAGTCATATTTCAGTATGTAAGACCTATTAATTGATTTAATACATTCAATAGCTTTTAAAAAAATAAATCGTTGTTGAAAAAAAATAATATTGTTATGTTTCTAAAATGTGTTTCCCATCAATAACTAGGGGTGGAAGTTCTGCCATGAAGCTACTTGAATGAGGCATGACCATCTTAAAAAGAGTGAACTATGATAATATAATACACTTAGAAGAGATGTTTGAGACACCAAAGGTAAGGTTTCATTAATTGCCTCACTAGTGTTGGTAGACTGAGAAACAAACAAACAAAAGAACCACCTCTATCCCATGGTAACTCATCATATATCTTATTTAACAATTTTATAATCTGACACAAATCTTACAGCTCTTGACCAAAACATCCTGAAAATATTAATATTTTCTTTTCCTCTAAATTCCTGCTGAGCCACTCTTGCCAGAAATATAAACTAGAAGTTCAAAAGAAGACAAAACCAGCTTATGTCATGGGAAATACCTGTCTAAGCCTGCTTTGTTTGCTGGTCTCTGATAGGCACAGACAATTACTACAGCCTAGGCTTTCATGTCTTCATTCCTGAATTCTCCTATTTATTTATTTATTCCCTATTCTATTCAGAACCATTGCAACAATAATTAAATATAGTCGACATGAAAATTACAGTGTTATTTCTTTCCTCTGCTCATTTGCTGTAGGGCTCTATAAGGAAAGGCCTCCTCTCATGTGTCTGTAGCTTTTCTAACCAGGGGAAACATCAGCCAGTAAGCAGTCTTTCAAATTTTTATAGATGTTTGTTGTTTCAGTAATTGTTTTAAAGCCAAAGAATGGTGGAAATCTCATTTTTTGAGGTTAAATTACTACTATTTTGTCTTTAACTTACTGTATTACATGTTGGAAAGGTGTCATTGGTGAGCTGCACAGAAAAGATCTCAGGACTTTATAAGGACAGCACCATATTATAAATATTGCAATAACAAATGTAAAATTACATTTGCTGTCAGCTGTAAGTGTTTGGGGGGTACTGAATTGGTCAGAATTCTTATTTGAGTAATGTATTACAGTTTTCATTCCTAGTTGCTGAAAAGTTGTATTTTATATTTTTTTAAATGTTGGTACATTCTTAGGCTTTCTGTAAAAGCTATTGATGATGCATTGAATGGCTTTAAGATAAATCTATACTTGCCGCTTATTTTGTATTTTTATACATTTTTAAAATGTATGTATTTTGAAAGCTTGAGAGTTTGTTGTAGTAAGCACTGGCAATATTTGCGGCAGCTCAATTGTCTTTCGTTCATAAAATACTGAATGTATTGGGGTTCTAGGTCATCACTGCAGCTGGAGCACTGCTCTTAATTATGTATATTGTTATTACATTAAAAGAAACTAAACTCCGAAATAACAAAATCATTACATTCTCTGATATTAGCAGATGTATCTTGTAATGGAGCTGTGTGAGCATGGAGAACTTGAAAAAATTCTTTGTAGTAAAGGACGTTTTACAGAAAATGAGATAAGACACATCATTCAGAGTCTTGCTTCAGCAATAGCGTATCTTCACAAAAAAGGTAATTAGTTCTATCTCAGCCATATGTTCATTGATTTTGAGCGTTCATACATTTAACAACAGTTACTGATTTATATTCTTATCTATTATTTATTTCACAATATAAAGGTAGTCTGGTAAAGAAAAAGTAAAATAAACTACATGAATGGGTTTTTTAGAACTTTATTTGTCTTACATGTGCAATAACTGTTACCATTTTTCTTTTGTTTCTCTTTCTGTACCATCTATGGATAATAATTTGTATTCTTATTTCCTAACTTGCAACTGCTTTGCATTATAACATTAATTTTTTTAGTTGTTAAGTGTACAGTATGTGTTGCATTTAGGATTCAGTAAACCCCAGTGTTTTCATCTTCCACACAGAAGCATTAAAATTCCACACTGTCCGTAACAGATTTAACTGATCCAGCCAAAAATTTAAAATTGATTGATAGTGTAGGATTGTGAATAATTCTGGATTCTTTTACACAGAAATTATTAATCTCTCAGTTACAGAATACTACTTCCAGGAATTCTTTATTTACTTTTTTTTTTTCTTTCCCAGTAGAGATATATAGGGTTATGGAATGTTTCCTTGTTTAGAGCCTTGTTCCTTCTGTGTACTCATTGGAGAGGCAAAAAACATCTGCTGGTTTTGGACATGAAAATGAACTCCAGGTAAAAAAATATGTGCAAATTGGATAATTATACAATATAAACTCTACTTTTTTTAAAAGATGATGTCAGATATTCAACCAATATTAAAGACTGAACCAATATGAACTTTTTCCTTTATATATAGGATTGTGTGGAGGAATGAAATTCGAAAATTTGACATGCTTATATCACTCCCTGGATGAAATGGCAAAGACACTTTTCATTAGGCTTCCAGTAGTTCAGAGTAAAATGCACTGGAATTGCTCAAAGAAATTACTCAATCGAAAGAGTTTAGAACATTTCTGTCAGCATATCTTCACTGCAATTGATAACGTTTTAATTCTGACTCTCTCTTGGCAGATATTGTCCACAGAGAGCTAAACCTAGAAAACATTTTAGTTAAAAGCGGTGACATCAATGAGGCAAATGAAATGAAATTAAACATAAAGGTAAGATAACAATTATAGCAGTTCTGCTTCAAGAACTGGTTTTAATATCCAGGTATTAGTGGGAGACCTGACTTTGATACCAATTAGCAGCTTTTGAAAAAAGCTACTAAATGGTCTTATTAGGGGAAAAAAAAAATTTTGGTAGCTAAGTGTCACTGCTGAAAAGGCTTTTTTTTGCTCTTTTTTTTTTAAAAATAATCATAATTCTAGGTCAATATTAAAAAATCCTTAAAGTGATCATACCTTGCTCATATAGATAAATGAGGCTCTGAGGATAACAAGCACTGGTTTATTTCAAATCAGCTCTGGGGTACGTTTGCCTAGACATGTTCCTTCTTTCCCTTGCTATTCTGGAAGTTCAAAACTTCTGAAATTGTTCATTGGTTAAGAAATTGAACAGTATTGAAGATTGTTCCATCCTTTAAGCCTGCCTTGGAAGGTTCATGGTTACTTAAAACCTCAACAAAGTTGACAGGAGACATTACTGACCAAAGAAGCTGAAATCAAATGTGTGTGGTTTTTGCAAACGTGCCATTGGTGGCCAGAGGTAATTAGAGATTCAAAACGTTGGTTTTATTGAAAGATAAAGAATTCTTTTCAAACCCCCGTCTGCATAAGATAGATGGAAGAACTCCGTATTTCTCAACTGCTTATGGGAAAGGAGGTACAACCATTCCGCACCAGCTGTGGACCGCTGCCAACCACCGCCTGGGTCAGCTGATGGAGAGGATGCTGTCACCCCACTCACTACCCAGTTCCTAAAGCAGACAAGCAAGCAGGTCCCTGCAGTGAGGACAAACAGCGACTCCAGCTGACTGGATGTCCCCAAGGTGCCCACAGGGACAGACTGTACTGTGCAGGGAGACGCTTTGTAACCGATACCTGCTGGCTGAGTTAGGGAAGACTTTGATCAGATCTTAGATGTTGCTGTAAGGGAGTCCATGTCTTGTCTAATGATATTTCTTGATGATGCTCTACTGTTCATTGTCAGGTACTTATTTTTTGCCCTTTTTTTTTTTTTTTCTTCTGTGCTCCCCTAGCCCATCAAGTACCCATTGCAACCTCTTAGATGATATGCAGAACTCATTTCTCATTTTCTCATGAGCTTTACCATGCCCTCCATGCAGATAACACGCACTTTGTATTTCCATTCTATGTGATGTTGTCTCCAAACTGCCTCAGTCTGCCTTATATTATTGCTAAGTTCAGTGCAAGTAACACATTCCATTGTTACAAAGTCAGCTTTTTCTCTGTTGCTGGGTGTTCTTGAAGCCAACACTGCTGCCTGAATAGTAGTGACTCCCTCTGGTTACATAAACCTAATTTGTAACTTCTGATGTGCTGCAAAAACTTTTAGGAATCTCCAGCTAAACGGCGGGATTGAATTTTAAACCATTTTTTTCTTAGAAAATTCCAATCCAAACAATTTGTTTATGCCAGTATAATAACACTAATTATTATTTGATGTTGAAATGGAAGTTGAAAAAACCCACAAAACCAGATAATTACCACCTAGCCTGTCCAAAAGGCATGCTTTTCAGGGTTTTTTCTTTGCCTGTTTAGGCAATTAATGCCTCGTGTCCCAGAATATAAAGATTTGTACTTCTTTCTGATCCATACTGCATACTCTAATATACTTTACTTCATTATCCCATATAGCATTCATTTTTTAATTCTATAAAGTTGTTTTCCTTGATGGTATATACCAGCGGTGCATTTTACAACTTGCTTATAACAGACTGAAGAAAAAAAAAATCCTTTTTGAAGGAAGATGAGTAGTCCTTCTGACATTTCTATTGATGAAATACTAGTAGTATTAAATACTTCTTTAAGTAAGGAGGTTGCATGGGATGAAATTACTTTCTGATTTACTAATCATGACAGAAAGATAGAAGCTCAACACTGGAAGGGACCTTAAGTCATTTGATTTGTTTCTCTGTCCAAAGAAAGAAGCAGTTGTGCTTAAGTAATTTCTGATGACTTTTTGTGTAAAGTGTACTTAAAGACCTCCAGTAATAGAGACTCCATAATCTTCCCAGGCACTCGATTCTGATGTTTCATTATCCTCCTAGAAATTTTTCCTCCTGTCTGCCCTGAACCTTCAGTTTGACAATCAGCTTAAAGTTATACCTACAGGCCAAGATCTTATAACTTTTTTTCATTATAAATTTTCAATTAACTCACCTGCAGTCACATAATTGCTGGAGGTGACCTAAGGGGGGTGGTGGGAGCCTATGCCTGGGACTAAAGAAAAGAGCAGAACTGCACTTCACATTTTCACACTCTTATTTCTCACCCTGTCCATCATGGATATGAAGAACAGGTAGCCACCTTCCTATTTTCAGCAATCTGATATTACAATTCTCCCTTGGTCTCTTGTTCTTCAGACTAAACAGGATGAATTTTTCCAGCCTTGTCCTGCATTTCTGATCTTTGTGACTGACTCGCCATGCTCCATTTGGTACCTATTGTGTTAAAATGGGAGTATCCAAAACTGAGGACAATATCTAGTTGAAGCCTCACTAGTGATGGGCTGAGTGGAAGGATTGTTTTGAGTGTACTGCAGACCTTAGACTTGCATATAAAACACAGGTGACGACTGCCTTTTTGCAATTTATTTAAGGACTCTGAAGTCCAGGTAAGAGAACAAGAGGTAAGTGCTGGGAATCTGGCCATTGGCCTGTTTTTCACCTGGCAGATGTGAACAGGCTTCTAACGCAGACAAGAGGAGGAGTGTTGGCCTTGGCCTCCTCAGGAAGGGCAGGGATGCACAAGGAGGTTTTACCAGAGTGGCTGTTTCAGGCTAATCCTGCCTTGCAGAGGCATTGTCTGGTAACACTGGAACTGTTAACTCGTGTTCAGTTTGTGATTCACAACAGTCCTGGAGCTGTGGCTTGACTAGCTCTTGCGTTTCTGTTCTGAGCTTCTCTTTCAATATACTTACAGTCATTCCTGGCTTGATGTTGTCTTCAGATTTAATGAGCATGTATTCTCTTGAATCAGCCAGGTCATCAATTATAATGGTATCATGCCTAGGACAGGCACCTACAAAACATACCTTGGTGCAGACTTCCACTTTGACAATGAACAAGTTACAGCTACTTTCTGAGAAACATTTTTTATAAGCGTGTGTGCATTGTTCCTGTGATATTTTAATGTAGACAGTATTATGAAAAACGTTATGCGAAATGGTATCAAAAGCCTTACTAAAATAGAGACGTAAGATATGTAGCGTTCCTCCTCTAACCCCAAAGCCTGTCAACCTGTGCGACACGGAGATTTGTTCCTGACAGGTGCATAATGGCTGTTACTTACCTCTTTGTTTTCTTCTAGGTGCTTATTATTTCCAATATTTTCCTAGGAATTAGAATTAATGGGATGCATCTGTAATTCTTTGCCACCAGCTTTTCCACCCTCTTACGGATAGGTACCACGATTGCCTTTTTCAGTTTTCAAGTATTTTACTTGCCTTCCACTAATAGTTCTTGAAGCACTAATAGCTCTGAAAAGTCTTGTCAGGTTTTAAAGTACTCTAGAATGAATTTTATCGGTTATGGCTGATTTTAAAATTTCCAGCCTAAGTACTTGCTAATCTTTTGCTTCTCTGTAAAAAACTGAGGTCTTGCCCCTGTGTCATTGATATTGATTGTGCTATCCACTGCTTGCAGTTGACATTTTGGCTAAGATTGATGTAAGAAGACATTAAATACATTTGCCTTCTGAGCATCATCTATCAGTTGCATCTTGGTTGAATACAGTACCAGCCTCTTTATTCACTGTCTTCCTACAACTTGTATACTTATAGATCATTTCATTTTTAGTTATGTCCCTTGTTAGTTGCTCCTCATTTTTCCTTTCTGTTTTTACCTCTCTATGCTTATGTTTTCATTTCATTCCTATTTCCAACTTTTGTATGCTTCCTTTTTGTATATGAGACTTCCGGAAATTCATGAATTAACCAGACTGATTTATTAATTAATAAGAAAAAAAAATTAGCAATTTCCTGATTCTATAATTTTATTTTCTATAGGATACATATACAAGTTTATAAACTTTCATAAGTTGGTAAGTTTCCCCAGGATGTGAATAGCATGAATTACTGCTGGTTTAAAATGTTGTCAAAACAATCAACTAAAAATGAGATGATACTGTAGGTTTTGGCCAGTTTGGTAATGTTAATGGTAAGAATCTCCTTTGAAGTCTTGTTTTACCATTTGTGGTATTATCAAACCATTAAGTTAACCCTTTTAAGTTGACATAATGATTAGATATCTGAAGCTTGGTACCTACCTAAAACATAAAAAACTGAAATGATAATCAACCAAGCTTTTTGATTTCGTGGGACAACACCAAATAGAATAGTCTCTGTCAATCTACTCTTCTATTGCATGAAGGTTTTCATCTTCTGTTCCTTACTGTGCCTAAGTATGTCATTTCCATTGATTCTGGAAGTGAAGACCATAGATTTTGCTGTGAACTCACAACCACTTTTCCCATTATAGAAAAGATAAAACATCACTTATATGGCCCCTAAGCAGCATCTTTTTGACATGTGACTGAAAGAATATAAAGTGATTAGTGAATAGATTGTAATTTGTGAATTTTTAGTCTAGGATATAAATAAATATATTTGAAAAGTTCTGTTTTAGAGTATTTTGGCATTGATTATGATATATTCAAGCTACTATGTGCAAACAGAGGCTCTTGTGTTTTGCAAAACCGCTGTGTTCTTATGTACTACACTCATATCTGGGAGAAAAAGAAAAGTTCGTATGGTGTTTTGCAGTACTTTAAGTCAATGTGTTATGAATACTGCTTTAATAACTTATTATGTGGAAAGAGAATACTAAGTTTAATTATACAGCTAATGTCACAATGTCACCACCCCCTTAACAACTAAATGATAAAAGTGAGGATGCATCAGCATGAATTGTTAAGGTCTGTACATTATTCATTTAAACATCTGCTGTTGGTTCCTCTTTACATATGGGAATAAATTATACCACATCAGCACATTCTTCATGCTTTGTGTTTAAGCATTTAAAAGTTTTTTTTTGTATTATTAATACTATTTTTTTCTGCTTGGTTGGCAGCCCGTGAAGTTATCAGTGCCTATGACTGCAGCCAACAGCGTGACATTTGGAGCTTAGGTGTCATTATGTACATGCTGTAAGTACCTTGTAGGAGTAATATAAAATGTACAGACCCATTTATAATACAAGTACTTACAATTTTGCACTGAAATAAAAAAATAAATCTGTATGCTAAATCTTCACAAAAGACTGAACTCTTATAACTGCTTGTATGTTAACACTAATTTTTATGCAAAATAATGCGAAAGGTACAGTTCAGTGCTAAAAATGGAGTATTTGATTTATGAGCCACTTTATAATCCTGAAATAACAGAAAATTACATAACATTGCAGTGTAACACCATAAAACTAAACTGAGAGTTTAGGTCTCTCTTTTTCATGTGTTGCTTGGACCTATATTTGAGAACTAAGCTATTGATTTATAGATTACTGGTCAAATCCTCAAATGGATTGTATAAGCCATGCAATCAGTGTAAGGGCTTTTCTTCTGCATCTCTGCCTGCGGTAACTCTGTAACTGAGACATGCGAGGGCTGCCAGGTCTTCCTGTACGGATAATCTCTGTCATTTGAAAGTTTATTAGTCTGCTGATATTAGAGGAAAAAATGAAATTGTGTGTTTGTAGGAGTGTGCACATATTTTTATTGAAGACTTTCATAATTTATAACATTTGTTTCAGTAAAAAATAATAATTCCTCTCTGAAAAGTCCTATCCTGTCTATACTAGCTAAATAATAGTAATTAAAAACAAGTACATAAGTTTCCTTTCATATGATGCAGTTAAAATTGAGAGTTATGCAACTAAAAGGTCACATTTTGTGCAGGGACTTTCTTTATTTTATAATTTATTTGCATATTTTTTCCCCATTTTATCGTCTTCTTTTCTCATTTGCCCCCAGATGATGCTTTAATGCTGATGTTTTAGAACATTACCACTTGTGATTTCATATATTGTTATTCTTTCTGTCCTGTGATTTTTTACTTTTGTTGCATATAGCTAAGTTCTTTTATAGCTTAAGACTTTGTACATGAGCATGCAGACACAGGCACACAGTTTCATAACCTCCTCTTTTCTGGATTGTCTTTGTTTTTTTCCCTTCCACCTTGTTTTGGTTCCTCAGTTTCTTTTCTATATTAGCTCACTTTTCTTCATGTGTCAGCACGATGAAGTGTTCATAGCTTTACTGCCTTTTTAAAAAAAATTCTATAATCCATGTGTACTTTT
The DNA here is from genome assembly GCF_036013445.1 of Caloenas nicobarica. Lineage (NCBI taxonomy): Eukaryota > Metazoa > Chordata > Aves > Columbiformes > Columbidae > Caloenas > Caloenas nicobarica. The sequence continues at coordinate 56,457,553 of NC_088249.1, read as the reverse complement.
TATGCTGATACAGAATAAGTTTTATTGTTGTATTTCATGATATTAATGTTTGTATCATGGTAGTAGGAATTGCACAACATAATACAATAGAATATAATATAAAATGCTTGGTAGAAATTGGATGGTTTGACTAGCTAATAAGAATCCAGAGCAGTGCCTGCAATCAGCACAATTCACGTCTCGGAACTTCTAAAATTCAGAGCAATGAACTGTGTTGATTGCAGCTTAGAACTTCTGACCTTCTTCCTTAATTAACGGTATAAATATTTTTAAAAATATTTTATTTAAATATTTTTAAATTAGCATTTTGTAATCACAACAACGTCAGGACCAAGTAACATTAATTCACTGCTTATTGTGTTGACTACGTAAGAATGAAAATATCGTGTATGAATTAATAGAATACAATTCACACTCCTTTTTATTGCTTAATTTGAAAATAGTAATACAAAAGCCATAAGATCATCTTCTGATTTTAATTCTGGTTTTGCAAATTACTTTTCTTCCCACCCTGACTAACAGCTTGTGCTTCTGCTGCTCGTCTAATGGGCTTAAAGGTGCTGTTACAGCCATTATTGCCACCATTGCAACCTTGACCCTTCCAGGCTACAGCTAATGCCTCCTTGGTAATTTTCTGGCTGCCAGAGCTCTTTTTGCAGCACAGATGGCATGCTCCATCGTGGTACCAAGGGTATTATTGCCACGACAGGCTCAGTCTCTACCTATATAGGGAGCATAAGCCCTGAGGTGACTCACGAACTCTGTTTTCATGAATGTTAATGCACAGGGTTGCCTCTGCATAATGGGGCAATGCCAGCGTGATGGATTTTTATATGTAATTTAAACTGAGGTACACTTTATACTTTCCATTTCATTTCTATTTTAACATAGACTAATGGAAGCATACACAATAGTAACCAACAAAGAGAAAATCCATTAAAATACAGAAGTATGGCAGCACATTGAAAAAGCAGAGTAGCTCCAGTCCTGCTGCCTGTCACGCTTGGAGCACGTGGCCCAGGCGCTGCTCTCTGATCCGAAGGGGTCAGGGGCTTCTTGTTCCTCTGCAATCTGCACGATGGGATTTCTTGCTCATTCTTCCAAGCATGCTCAGAGACTCTGGCCCTTGCACTAGTTCTTGAAAACCTTTGTGCAACTGAAGAACTCTATAGGATGCCTAATAAATTACTTCCTGCATTGCAGCAATAAGAAAGCTATTAAGAAAATGTGGTACCTTTCTGAAGGCACGGAAATTTTCTTCACAGGTTTTTAAGGTTCCATGTGATACGTTTCACCTACTTAACTTGATTTCTTTAGCTGAAGTTATCTGTTGTCTGTCACTGCCTTAGTCTGGAGAGAATTTAGTCCTATCTGTGCATAACAGAATAATGGGCATTGTCACCAGCCAATACTTACAATATTGTGCTCTGAAATGAATGCTTTCTTCCCATTTTCTGTTCTAAAAATTGAGTTCCATGTGGATTTTAGTCCTCAGGGAGACTGGGAAGGAGAATTGGAGGATAAAAACCCAGCAATTTTTGTTGAAGATATTTTGAGATTAAAATTTTGGGGAAAATTTAATTTTAAGGTAAAATATAAAATTAATGTTTTAAAATTAAAGCCATATGAATGAAACTCTAGAATATTTTATTTTGATATAAAGTGACAGGCATCCTTCACTAGGATATGACAATTACATTTCAGTAGCTACTTCTGTGTTTTGGGTATAGAACTAAACCATAATTTTAGGGAAATAATTTATTTGATGAAGTTAGCTTCTTTTTTGTTTCAAGTGGCCACAAATAGGTGTATTAATTTCTTGAAAGTATTTGCTATGTATTTTTTACATGTCAGTTGTTCTCGAATAGTATGATGTAAAATCTATTAGAAATTTAATCTGTCTTTGTTAGTTTTGATTGAAAACACAGGTCATGTGATACGGTTTTTCATTTGTTACGTGATTACTAGAACACAGATCAATATTTACTTCCAAAGTATATTCCCTAACAAACATTTATAGTTTATGTTTCTGGTTAATACTTCTGTTGGTAAACATTAATAGTCACAGAAACTAAATACAAAGCAAATTTAAACAGTGGGTTTGATATCAACGCTTTTTTTTCTTAGGAATGCATTTGTTTTAGTTTCATATATATTACCTTTTTTATTGTTGCCATGTCATTAAGAACACACCTGACATAAAGGAAGCAGATGGTACAGAAAGAATAAAGCGAATTTACAGACATTCAGATACCACATTTACTCAAATGTTTTGCTGAAAATAACAAGAAATAGATACAGGGCAAGAATTCAGCCAAGGTATATTTTTATGAACCTATGTACTCTTAATATGTACAATTTGGGTATGTCTTAAATATTTCTGACATTTCTGAAATCTTTGCTTTTTTATTATCCTATTTCTACTCATACTTTAAGCCAGACAAGATGATGTTCATACTATGTAGCTGAAGGACAGACAGCTTAATTCTAGATCAAAAAGTGAAAAATTAAAAATTATGAGTTTTTTTTGTTAAGTATTTTCTGGTTTGTGTTTTTGTTCTGAAAAGTACATATTTTGTAGCAGTAAAAGTATATTATGCACTTCTATATTTTTCTGTGAATCACACTTGCTTTAATTTACTGTTATTCCATGAAGAGTAACAACTTAGACTGAAAATTGAACATGTTTCATAGATTTTAAGAATTTGAAACTGAGTTTATCACATGTTGAACAGTGGTAAACTTGACCTCAGGGACACAAGCAAACAACATTTATGATTAAACTGACTTCCTATATAAAATAAGGCTACAGAATAAAACACATCTAGTAATTCTTATACCAAGTCAATGGCCTCTGTTTGATCCAAAGCCGTTTTTTTAGAAAGACAGCTGATTGGGACTTAAACTCCTAAATTGAGAGTGATCTGGTTTGTCTTGTTGTTGTTTCAGTTCTTGCGATTGTTATTAACACAGTGGAGTTTTAGCTTACTAGTCTAAAAACAGTGGGGCATGAATTAATGATGGTTCTTATTATTGAAACGTGGTGGTTGCTAGGACGGAATTGTTAAATTGTTTAATGGAAAATATCACTTTGACATGAAATCAAAAGAAATGGTAAGTGTAAAGTGTTTGCAGTAAACAAAATTTCTGTGGTGGAAATACTGCACATGGTGGCAACAGGCTAGCTGTTAAGTCAGCCAAGTGATTTGGATGAATGAGTTAAAGAATAGCAAAATACTATATTTTCAGTTTAATTTTTTTTGAGCCTCTACTTTTGGTTGTTGTATTTTGTAAAACCTTTGGCTGCTATTTTAAAAATCCACACAATATCAATTCTCTTTTCCTCATGTGGATACCTAATGACCAAGATTTAATCACCTTTAACCTCATAACCTTTTTCCTTTAAATCTCCCTGAGAGACACATTTTTCAGAACTTTAGTCACTTTTGTAGAGTTCTTCTGAAGCTTTCCCAGTCCTGCGAACTTTTGGATTTCACAGTGATCCCATAACACATAGTTTTTGCCTCACCTGTGAAAAATAGTAGGTATCCGTTCACTGACCTTAATTTTCTTACACCTTTTATAGCAAGATTAGAATAAAAGTTTTTGGAATGAAAAAGAAAGGGAGACCTGTGCCTTAAAATTCTGATCTGGGAAACAGTTGGTGAGGCTGGTATGTACACAATGCTCTCACAAAATAAAAGCTGACAGTATTGCAATGAATTCCACAAATGTAGTAGTTTTGAACTTCTTTTTGCTTTCAGGTAGTATGTATTTTCTGAAAAATTAAAATGATGTTAAAAAATAAATGGACATACATGACATAATGAACTAATTTTATAGCACTGTAAGTAAAATATTCTCTGCTGCATTAAAGCACTCAGTTGAAAATGTGTTGAGTTGTTCTTAGCAGACACGAGATGTATCAAGTTGTGTTTTTTTTTCCTAACAAAACAAGTAGTGAGACTACTTCTGAAAGTCTACCCTACTCACCGAATCACAGCTAATGAATTATTTGATAACCAGTGATAACAGCGAATTTTGAGGAGAGACCATTTCTTCTCCTTGTGTTCTACCTCGTGCTTATTTGGTACATGAAAATGCTGTATTGCCTCAGTGGAACCCAGTAGGGTGGAAAATTTGAAAAAACACAACCTAAGAAATAGAGCCCTTCTAGGGGCCTAATCCAAATCTCTCAAATCCATTAGCATATTTTGCCTGTATCTCATGGGCTTCTGATAAGACTGTTAACTAGGAGAAACTTTACACTGTGTTCCTTACCCAAATCAACTTTATCCGATTTCCCATATGTTTTGACATAATATGGAAGTATGGGTTCAGGTCAGCTTTAATTAATTCTCACAACATTCCTGTTACTGTAATAAAAGTTTGTTTGTTTGGTTGGTTTGTTTTGTTTTTAATTTTATTTTATTTAAAGACAGAATACTGAGCTACAGGGAAATCTGGCCATTCTGAAGGCAAGTGAATCGTAGTGCTGGGAAGGGAACTTGTGAGCTCCCGGCTCCCTGGCTGGGCTGCAGAACCGACCATTGGGAGAATACTGAATTTTCAGCTGTCTGATGAAACAGTTTCACTATTTTGTAGTTGAAATTAAAGCAGAGGGAATGCATATATCTGCTACCTAAAGATAACACTGATGATAGCAAACCCTGATTTCTTCTGCAGTGCCATGTAGAAAGAGAAAGGCTTGTGAATCACTGGAAAATATTCTGTTACGTGGGAGGATAAATAGCTTTCTCTGTTCAAAATGGACCACTGGTTTTGCCTCACACCTTCATCTACAAAAGAACCATGCTGGACTAGTGTACATCTTTCTTCTTTCTTGCTAATTGAGTATAGCTGAACAAGAAGATTTTTTTCAAAGTTTCAGTGCATTCTTGTGTGTGGGAGAATAGCCACAAGCAAATGTGTAACTCTACAATGGCCTGAAAAATGAGACAATTTTCATCCAGTTATACTATGAGTACCATACTGTCCTTGCTTCATGAAACTGAAGAGATGGAAAACTACCAGCCATGTGATTTTATTACTTTTATCCATGTACATTCATCAAGTTTGAGACTATGATAACATAATTGCATGTAACAAGACCTTCCTATAATTCATTGTAAACCATTCCTTCTCTATATACTATACAATATTTCAGGCACAATACATTTTCATTTACAATGTTTTTCTTCATTCAAGAAGTAGGTGGCAGACCAGTTATCTTGACTATAAAATATCTACAAATGCAACCCTAATACTAGTTGTCTTCTATTTGCGCTTTCACAGTAAATGTGCAATACTTACAAGTATTTGTTTCAATGCAGATCTGTATTTTAGATTTTTTCATCAAGTTTGAATGTTTCTAAATGTTCAGAGATGAACGTCATAGACTGCTGACAGAATTCCATCATGCCAGGGAGCCACCTCTGAAGTCTGCCCTTATGGACAGCTTCTGCAGACATTATTCAGTGAGAAATAAATACAATCAGAAATGAGCTCTGGAAATACACTGAATCCATTTGTTCCTCCAGATGATCTACTCCTAGCGCAGTTTTAAGCTGCTTCCTTAAGGGGAATCTTTCTGGACGAGGCAGTGCTTCAGACAGTGATCTTGCCTTCGTGCTTCCACCTCTCCTGTATGTGACCAGCCAGTGTTTTCTATTACAGTAGAATTGCAAAGAGGTGTTTAGCTCTCATAAATATCTCTACATTAGCACAAGCTGACTTTCAGTGCCATTTTAAGGCTTGGGTTGCTATATATCCCATTCTGAAGGAGACTTGGGCACCGTCTGCCTGTGAGCAGTAGCTCCGAAGTTGGGTGCTCTGGATCTGCAGGGTGTGAACAGTGTGCAGCTGCTCTGCTTGCAGACAGGACTTGGTTGAACTTGCTCCATGGGCTCAGTACTGTGCATGCGTGGTGCCCGGTGTCCTGTTGTAGTTCTGCTAAATTTATTGAAAAATGCTTTCAACCAATATGCCTGGTTTTGTGAATACTGATGGATCTGTTTAGCATTTTTACTACTAAATACATCCCCATCTCTGTTCAGTACTGACACTCCCAATTTATTTTATTTAGCTAATAACATTTTTTGTTTCACTGACATAAATGATTGATTTTGTATAAAGAGCTAAGAACACAAGAATGGTCATACAAGGTAATGTCAAAGATCTTTCTCACATCATTGTTGGTGGCCAAGGATAGATACTTAAACAATATGTTACATGGAATATTATACCAGCTTTCAGTCACTTCTTGCTCAGAGTTTCCTGAACCAAAAGAGAGTAGTGGTAATAAAGCTCAGTTGACTTTTTTTCCACTGATTTGTCCAAATACATTTAAACTCATATAAAAATTAACTTGTGGGAAATAATTCCCAGCTTCAGCAGGAAGACCGTGAAGGAGAGTCTCTTTTTTTGTTTTGTACCTTCTACCTTCCCTCTGCATGTTTCATTTGAAGCCCTCAGTTGTCTTATTTGCGTTGTCCTCTGCTGCTTACAGTTTTTGTATGTATTACATATTGCAGCGTTCGAAGCAGTAGTTACATATTTTTCCTTTTCTAGTAAAAACTTACGGTTTTAAGAGGAGTATAAAGAGAAGAAAGAGGAATGTAAAGTGACCTTCTGCAGAATTCTTTAACAAATGCTCCTGAAGATGTCCTGGTATGGCCTGATTTTCAGAACTACTGAGCACCTGTGGCTCCCATCGTACTTCAGTGGGAGTTGCAGATACTCAGTACCATTGAAAATCAGGACACCAGTTTCTACTTCATGCTTGTGCCTTCACAGCCTCTGTGATTTTACAATAGCCAGATGGGGAACATGGAAGTGCATTATCATGTAGAGAATTCTTCGTGTAAAAAAATTAACCCCTTGGTGCCATGTGACACATGAGCTTTTGCACAGGAGTAAATGCGTTTGGCACCACAGTCTCCCACCAGGAAATCCCTACCATCTGTACCAAAAATTTATGAAGTCACAAGTCATTCTGTATGATTAAAACTGGCATTTAAAACATGGGTGCAGCAATTTCATATTCCAGAACAATACTTTAAAAATTTTAATTTAAAAGTTACCATGTACTTATATCAAAACAAATGACCTCAAGCTCAATTCCGGTTCGTGGATGCCTCTGGAGGTTTATGTGTTGTCAGTTTGAGACCATATATAGTTTTGGCCGGCGGCTATGCAAAGGTTTGATTATTAATTATTTACCAGAAATACTAATTAATGCAATTCTGTTACTAGTTTTGATTATTCTGATCTTTATACCAGTTACCACTTTTCCAGGCACATTTAACTTTTTACATCTTCTAAAAAGTAAGAGCGGAAAAGATGACAGGACAGCAAAATGTTTTAAAGTCTCTGAGAAACACGAAGACTGTATTACCATTATGTGCTGTTTCTGCATAATCCGCAGGACTATATTACTTATATATTGAGTGTAATAGTAATGAAATATAGGGTAAATATTATTTTGCAATAAATATTTTTATAGATACACATATTTTTGTTTGATACTGCAATTTCCAATTACTTTAAGATAGATCTTTAAAATATGCTCTATTCCATTATTTCTACCTAATATTATATATTGTATGGATTGTGATATATTTCAACTATAAGAATACTCTTCCTCATTTTCTTCACTTCTCACTAGAAGAATTTAATATATTCTTAGGTCTGATTTAATAGAACGTGATGTTTCCTTTCAGGTAGTGAGGCTGTTTTTTTTCTTCTTCCCTCTACTGATATTTGTTTTTCTCAGAAGAGCACATTGAAGGTGAGCTCTGGTTTAGAATTCTGTGTTATTGCTGTGATTTTTGGTGAAATTTATAGGTACCTGAGTCTGCTTGACTAAAGAGTAAAAGAAAGACCCTAAATACAAAATTTATGTATACAGCATGCGAGATTTCTCTTTTCTTTTGGGGGCAGATTGACTTTTACAAGCAAACAAAATACCTAAAGCTGAAATTCTCTAGTGCCTGACTTACAACCCCAGTTCAGCAAAAAGTATATAAGTGCATTCGTGTTCTGCAAATTATTTGTGTGTGTTTCCAAAGCTATGTGAGGACTTGAAAAATCGGATCCAATGAAGAACTGAGATACCTAATGATTCTGAGAAGAAATCTGCTTAGAACTCTCACTTTAGCAAAGTGGCCTCTCACTTTCACATCTTAACTTTTCTCAGCCAACTGGAGTTGGACATTTTGTGTACCTTGACCTCCTTTCCTTGTCACTGCTGGGCAGTTTGAGCCAAGTTACATCCAAACCAGATAGTTTCCTGACAGAATGCAGCAAAATCACCACTTTCTTTTAAGTAACTGGCAGAGAATAGCACCTTTTGTGTGACACTCTAGTGGTCAGACCACTCGCTGAAGGTGCAGGAGACCCAAGCTTGATGTACAGTAGAGACTTGTCCAGAGGCAAAGGCTTGTGCTGGGTGAGAGCACGACATTGCCTTTTCTTCCCTTGACTGAAGAGATGACGTTCGGGTTGGACGGCTTACAAGAGAATCACTTTCTGCAATTCTGTAGAGCAGGCGTTCGACAAGGATGATAAGGGCTGAAATATTTACCACACAAGTAGATTTAATACACATACACCTTCGCTCTGCACAAAATATGGAACTTGAAACCTCTTCAGCGTTTTTGCTACCAGCAAAATAATGCTCTCTGCTGTCATATCTCAATAAAATAAATAGCAGTTGCATGATGCACTCCATGATATTTTTCCAATACACAAGTTCCCTTTTGTTTATGTTATCTATAATTAGTTGATGGTTTATCACTGTCCTTGTAAATTTATTCCATTTTAGTTATCTTATGTTCATATTTTCCATTTCTGTGGACCAGTTTCCATTTTTAATGGATGGTTGCACTCAGGATTTCTCTGAACTAAATCAAAAGCATTGTCCCTAGCTTTCTTCTGTACAGAAAAATCAAGAAACCAGGGAAGTCAGTTGCTCCTTTTTGCCTTGTCTGTAGTAACATTGGTTTTCTTTTTAAACTCCAAGACCTTTCTGTATGCATCAAGGCTTTTCTCTGGCTCTGTGAACTTCTCCCTTGGTATCAGAAGCATTTTTAGTATTTCCAGACATCTTGTTCTTCCATTTACTGTGTATCATACCTGATTTGAAGGTCCTCCTGTTTACCTCTACAACATTTTAATTGTCTCAGTGATACGCTTATTTGATTCTGAATGTCTGATAATGAATTAAGAATTTAACAATTCTATTTCCTGCCCTCAGTTTACTGGTGTTAGTATTTTTTTTATTTCTTTCCCCAATACTGTAACTGAACTTTTGTCCTCTAAAATCTAAACCTAAAATACTCCAGACTAATATTCTAAACAGCTCTTGAAAATTATCACTTCAACTTGTCCTTGGTGTTTTTAAATTGATGTATGTGCCACTGAGATTAACAGAATAAAGGTGCTCATCAGGCTTGAAATTTTGTATGTTAGATATGTCCATGGAAAGAATACTTTATTGTATTTTCCATAAGTAGTTGGATGCCTTTGCATTTTTTTCTTTAATGCTGCCAAAGTTTGCTTCCTAAAAATTGAGCAGAAAAAATTTAAAACAGAAACAAAAGAAACAGAAATAATGTCATCTGTCAATTAGTAAACCTCCACTCCTTTTACCCGTAGTTGGTACCAGATGCTGGTGAACTAAACCCAACAGGTGTTCAAATGAGCCAACTTAATTAACTTAATTAACTTAATTAAGCCAATTAACTTAAATGGTCCTATTTTCTTAAAAAATGTCAGGAAACAAACTCCCTCTTTAGTTTCATGTGCTATACAATCACCTAGCACTCTGTAAGGCCAAACATTTTAAAAAGGCCTAAACTCAGCCTCTGATTTTGTGGATGCAATTTGCTGCATGCTACATTTTTATAACTGTTCACACAAAACAGGTAATTAAAACGTGTGTCATCAGTTGTGCGCTCAGTTGTCATAATTGCAGGTGTAAATCTGCATCTGCAAAATACGATGTTTTTCAAAGTGGAAACTTACCTTTCTAATGGATATGAGTGTTTATTCCTTGATCATTTGGTACACGTGTTTATGTAGCTATCTATTTCAGACAAACAAAATACTTTCTAAATATTGGTCCACATGTAAAAGAAAACAAAGAGGAGTTTGAAGTAAGAATTGCTACCCTGTTTCCCTGAAAATAAGACAGGGTCTTATATAAATCTTTCCTCCAAAACTTATTACTTTTTTACATGTATAGCTGCCTGGACACTATTTAAATTGACTTATTTTATGAACTGTAACTAGGGCTTATTTTTGGAGTAGGTCTTATATTTTGGGAAACTGGGTCTTGTCTCTGACCTCTTTTCTCTGTTTGATCCACTGTGTGACCTCAGAAGAAGTGATTATAATTATAGTTTCTGTGTTGTGGTTTATCAGTCTGTACAACGCAGATAAAAACCACCAAGTAACTATATATCATCAAATAATATCAGAAAAAATATCCCTGCTGTTCATGAAGTGCTTTGAACATCAGAAGATTAGCAGTCTTAACATGAAATATTATCCCTTAAAAATAAGTAATAGGACAACTCTAGTTTCCGAGTTGTGTATAAAGTTTTCATATAGTATGCACTCGTCTTTCTTTCCAAAACTTCAGATACATAATTACCAGCTTTACTGAATGGCCGAAGGAGTCAAACCAAAATCGTTTCTGATCATTCAGTGCGAGCTGAGAGGACAGAAGTCTGAGCAGTCTAACAAAAATTGTTGGTTCTGGACCCATAGATCATTGTGCTACCCATTCCAGATTAGGCTAAGTGAAATGGGGGTCTGCTTAGGCACCTTCATTTGCTCAGTAAGATAAAGAAATACTGATGGATACAGAAACAGGGAGAAGCTGGGGTGGTAGAAAATCTCAGAGCCATTCTCTACCTCTTTGGGTTTTCTTGTTGTTGCTTTTGTAGAAAGAGCTAAAATTCCGTTGCAAATTTTTCTGATCAGTAGTTGAAGGAGTTCTGGGCAAAAGATCATCTGCTTCTCTCCTGACTGTAGTAAGTAGAATAGTAGTAGTAGTGCTTGCAGGGTTGTGCTTGGAAAAGAGATGACTGGCATTTGGAAAAGAATTTTATTTTTTTTTGTATCTGACTGTGAATTAAAATGCAGGGCTTAAAACAAATAGGGCCGTTACTCTGGTGTATGTTTTTAACAATAGTTCCTAGATTTGTTGAAATAAAGCTTTAATAAAATTTACTGTTATGTCTAAGGTGAAACGTATATTTTCCAGAGACCGTGTATTGGAGTTAAAGAAGGAATGGAATAATTATCTAGACATTGGTGAGAAATGCAATATAGAAGAAGAATCAAATAACCCTGCTACTACATGTCAACAGGATCAAACCAGTGAAGCACAAGAAAACTCTACCAGTAACAGCAGTAACATGGAACCTGGTGCAGACGTTGAAACAGAGAACGGGGGCAACAAATCCTCCACACCAGCAAAACAGGTAAGATACATATAAGGTATATTGCAACAAAGTAAATTATAAGTAGGACTGAGAGTGACTTAGGAAATGTTGAGTGTGACCTAGTGCAGAGAAAAATTGCTGGCGTCTGGTGAAGCATTTTAACGTAGTGTAAGAATAGAATAAATACTGGGATATAAGGTGAACTCTCCACCGCACAGTTATAATGTAAGTACCATGCACTATAAGGAAACATTTTGATTTAGATACCAAGTCCATAACAGGTAATGTCTCCTGTTCCTTCTCTTCAGGTGTAGGGAGAACGTGTGTATATGGGATGGGAGGGGAGAGGAGGAATGTGGCAAAAACCGTAGGATCTTAAGATAGAAAAATTTAGGGGAATTGAAATCTTGCACAAGACAGCTAATTTTTTGTACATACACTCTCTAACTAATGTAAGTAGATGTCTCAGGATGCTACTTCCAGAGGAGAATAGAAATAATAATAATAACAAAAAATTTTAAAAAGAAAAGAATTGTTCATAAACAACAAATGGATAAGCCCTCAATTAATCCTGAAGTCCAAAGTTTAACCTTTAGGATAGTCATTTGATTTCTTCAGATGGTTGCCCAAGATACTGAATTTTCTTTCATAGTGCCTCTCTTGACGCTTCAGCTGAAGCAAGGAAAAACCACAATGCAAATACTAAGGATTCTACATTAGCTGTGACCTCTAAGGCTCTCACATTTATCAGTCACAAGGTGGCTTACTGTGCTGCAGTCTGAAAGCATCATTGTTACATTGGATGGTTTCTGCTTTCAAAGAGGCTACTTAGCAAAAGAAGAGCTCTTGATGTGGAGTAATAATGCATATTTATTACAGCGGAATATTCTTGTACAAATTAAAAATGAGGGGTCTATATGCAAAAAAAAAAGAATTTAAATACACTTTGTATGCCAAAATCAAGGTTCTAGAAATTCTGCTTCATGACACCCTAATCGGAGATACGGAAACTGCTGTCCTTACTTCCAGGCTCCATGGGCACCTAAGACTTTGTCTGCTGAACATGCCCATGTCTTGGTCTTTGGCCTAGGCCCCTTTGAAGATCTAGGTCAGGGAGTGTTTCTGGAGCATCATAGGATACGATTTATAAAAAACATTGAAAACTACTCTTTCTCAGAAATGGGCACCAGGGAGGCAGAGGTGGTCATGCTGTTGCTATTGCTCTTTTTTAAGCTAGCCTAGGCACAGAGTATGGGCTGCAGGAGACATCAGTTTCCTCTTCTTTCTGAGCATGCCGTCTGCAGGCAGTTCCTTTCTCAGGAAGGACTTTTCTTTCATTTCTTATCATTTCACGTCTCCTTCCACACCATTCATCACTATCACTCAAAGAACCCTAGCAGTCTTTCCACAGATTGAGGGAAAATGCTGCATTTTGGATTCCTCTATATGGACCATGTATATTGGCACAAATATTTTAAATAGTGATAGGGGAAAAAAACCCCAACCTTTCCACACCCAAAGTGCAACACTGCTGTACGGACATGATTTCTCCTGCTACTAAGCTGGCAGTTGATCACCGTGCCCAGCAGACTTATGAAGGATGCATCACCAAGACACCTATTTCCTTCCAAATCAGCTAAAGAGGAAGTCATAGCAAAACAGACAAAACCCTAGAAGGTAGAAGATGAATTACGGGATAAGATCATCTAGCTCGGTACTCTCTCTGACAGTGACAGCAGTAAATGCTATTTGGGGAGAATATACAAGCTTGGCTGTTTCCTCCCATGTAGTACCGAGCCTAGAAATTTCCTCCCATTAGTACCCTGGCATCCCGAGTTTCCTTAGGGTTGTTAGAAGATACATACCAACATAATGCTTTCAGTATTCATTATGGACCTGTTGTCAATGAATATATCTGATTCCTTTTTGAATCTGCTGATACCATCTGCCTCTGCAGCTGCCCATGGCTGCAAGATTCAGAAATGCACTATTTACTGAATAAAGACTCTTTTTTTTTTTTTTTTTTTAAATTTTATTTTAGACTGATGTCCTGCTTTGTTCATCAGATGGCCCTAATTTCTAGAAATACAGGGTGTGGTGAACAGCTCACATTCATTGTTAGGTAAAATCTCAGTCATAACCGTCCTCAGTCACCTTCTCACCAAACTGAAGAGTTCCAGACTTTTTAATCTCTTCTCATTTATGGGTGCTTCATCCATTTGATTAACTGCCATTCTCTGAACCTTTTCTAACTCAACTATGTCCTTCTTGAGATGTGGAGACCAGAACTGTGCACAGTGCTGAAGATGCAGAGGCACCAGGGGTTTATATATCAGGAAAATGGTATGTATTGCTGCTTTCTGAATACCATTTCAGCAATGTCAAATGTATTTGGCTTTCTGGATACCACTGCTTGTCCAGCCACTGATGCCAGACAGCCTTCAGTGATGGCTCCGGGATTGCTCTCTTGAGTTATGACTGTAACTGCCAGTTTGAGTTGAGCATCATATAGACCCGTTCTGGATTATTTTTGTCTAAACCTATCACTTTATTTTTTTTCTGTCTTCTGTTTTTTTCCTCTTTTCATTTTTTTTCTTCTTTTCTGAAGCCTGTTGCTCTGTGTTCTGCACAGGAAAAGAAAGATAGCTTTGCTTATGGGTAAAAGTGCACATAGAACATTTCCAGGAGCTTAACTGTGTTCAGAATTTTACTGGTGACAAACATACAGATGTTGTCACTTATCTGGACTGCTCTTTTCCCCCAAATAAAGCTGTGTTCAGAGTAACTTCATTGATGCTAGTTCTCTAGGGCCTTTTTAAGCCTCCAAAGTGTGTCAGCTTATTGCTTCAGCCCCTTCAGTCTTGTTTCGTGGATTGGCAAGAAAATAAGTAGCACACCTGTTTTACCAAATGCAACACTTGGAAATAATACAACCCTCAAGACTCACAGTGTTGTGAGTACCTTATCAAGTGCCCTTGCTAATATTTTATTGAAAGTTTGTTTAAATTAAGAGATAAAGTAATGTGTAACTAAAGACTGGCTGGTTTATATTTCACTGGTACAATACTATTTTGCATTCAGATAGGAAACACAATGCAGTGGAACCAGTATTTCCCTTTGAGATGGCATGGATTTAGACACTTGAGCTTCTACCTGTGTATTTAGGAGCATGATTTGAAGGTTTAAAAACATTGGACTACTTCATCTGTTAGTACTGAATATTATTTGTGTTATCAGGAGTATCACATTTTTGAAAGTTAAGAAATTGTTGCCATTGTACTGAAGCAAAAGACTTAGCTTTTCAGTAGATATAAATCATCATTATTACTGTGTTCTTCCCACCTTTTTAGTGTGTCTATAAAGTTGCAGTCTGGATTTTTTTTTTAATTATAGTCACCTACAGGTAGGTCAGTACCTCCAGTATCAAATTAAAAATGGAATCAGGATTGCTGAGAAAAGAAGGGAGAATTGGGCAAGTCCTTGCTGCCTTCCACCCGGGAACCGGGAAATAAAAGCCTACTCAACTCTGCTATCTTGCTCAGAACTGAAAAGAAATCATAGGACTTCCATCAGCTCTGAACACCTTAAGAGTAAACAACTATTACTTGTGCCAAAACGAGCAGACTATATAAAGATGGACAAATATATCCTGAAGTGTTCGTCTCTTTACTTTTCTGAACCCTTTAATCAGAAAGCTTTAGCTTTCCTGTAGCACTGGAGAAAATCTAACAGCAGTGTGAACTCCTAACCTGTAAGAGGACATCCACTGATAGTATTTTTGTCAGAGTACAAATTATAGAATTGTCTGAAAATGTATGTAATTTATTCGTTCTGTACTAATAGGCCCCATGCCAGGTAGGCAGTTTGCTTTCACAAATCCGTTTTGCTGTGTTTTACTTGCATTTACTTTCTTTGCTTTTGTCACAAATGTTTAGGGGGAAAAAATGAGGTCAGCATCTATAATAGGGATTCCTGATAACTGCATGCTTTACACTCTGAGAATACTCTAGGAAATTGCTTATAAATTTGCCTGAGGCATTATAGTACAGGTGCTTCAGTCTATGGAATTTGTTACTGATACTTTAGGTTGCTGTCAATTGCGTATTTTTAAGCAGAACTTATTTTAAGCTTGATGAATAGAAAATGTATTTTTAAGTACAATGGAATTGCTATGGTTCTCACTACTGAATTTCTGTTGTGTTGATTAAATTCTTAAATAAAAGAGGTGTTAGAGTAATGGCCTTTACAAGTTAATTAATCTTCATTTTCAAAAGGATGAGCTACCATTAAGTGTAGGTTTATTATATATATGTGTAAATTGCTATGTGATTTACTATTCCAAAGACAAAGCCATTCTCTAAGGACAGGTCTCACCAGTAGACTGGCATTGTGGTACATGATGTGAACAAAATATACACACTTCTGGTTGGTTGAAAATATTTCCTTAAATGTGTGTACATTATGCGTTATGGCTTATTCAAGCAATTCTGCCGAGAACATCAGTCTGTGGAGATACCACCTACTTAAACACATTCTGATCTCCACAGTAATCTTGAAATTCCCTTTACAGTCATTACAGACTTGATTTTATTTAGGTGTCAAGTATTTCTATTACAGGGCCAAAATCCTTCTCTGTACACATGTGAAAACTTGGAGAGATCTTATTTAGCTTTTTGACACCATATATTAAAAGAGTAATATATCACTCTCATTCTCACTGAAGAACATAGGTGTCTGTATAATCAGGCAACTTTTCGGGAGTATTAATATTCTAGTTTCTGTTTTTCAGATGAGATAGAACTCAAGTCTATTAAGGAGGCAGGCACAAAAGGCATGTTCGACAAAGTACAGTGAGTGTAAGAAAGCCACAGATTTCTGTACTTTTCTGATAGAATTCAGTAAAAATTTCACTTTAAGCAGGAAGTTGTCCTTTGACTTTTTCTTGTGCACTCACACAGCAGCCAAGTCTACTTCACATATGAGCTCTAATAGTCACACTGTTTTTATTCAATGTGGTTCAGATCTTTCATGAAGTCCAGACTGATTTCTGGTTCTCATGACACCAAAATGTTAGGTCTGATTGTGGTCTGAACAACTGTCTCCTTGGCTATTAACCTACACTGCTCATCCTCTTCATTTAGTAAGACTGTTGAAGGGCATGTCTGAACTCACTATTAAAGCAGTAGCTGCATCATTACCCACCCTCGCGGCAGTCCCACCTCATCACCACAGTTGCATACCAGTAAACTTCTTTCCCTGACGGGGCACAGCATCTGCTATCAGATGCACTTTTTTGTAACACAGATAAAATTTTCAGAAGCCCAACAGACACAGTGATATTTTCTACCAGCCCCACTCTTTTGAACCAAGGAAGCTTGAAAATGCACTACTTCCCATCAAAGGATTATGTCATTTTCACAGCACTAGCAGAACACAGTAGGTATAATTTACCTTTAGAGAGTAAGCTATTTGCTTGTCAGGAATGCATTCTCCTATCCTGAGGTATTAAATCACTTCCCAGCTCTGTGGATCTTAAGACACTTCGGCTAGAGCACACCTTTCGTGGCTGGCTCCTCAACAGGCTTGACTTTGATCTCACCTGTTTTGATTTTGTTCTCCTTTCCTCTTTCCTCTGCACTCCTGGATTTATTTGATATGTTGTTCTGTTTTGCCTAGGTACATTTCTGTTTCCACAGCTCCTCATGCTGTTTGCCACAGAGCAGATGTATGTCCCGTGTAGCCTCATGTAAGTCTCACGTATGTCCAGTGTTGCCCTGACACATCAATGTGTTTTGATAATACACAGTGCAGGGCTGAGGGGCCTATATGAAAGAAGGCAGCAACCTGTCAGATCCATGGCTTGTAACCTGCCTCTTGTGTCAGTAGAAGAACAGGGTGAGGATAGAGGCTGGATGTATCTCAAATGCGATATTGCCAGGCAGTGAACAGGGGCAGTTGGAAGGTGCCAAACATTTGAGCTTGTGTTGGAATAGCAGAAGAGTAGAGCATCATCTTCCCAAAGGCTGGAGAAGAAACTTTCATTATGCCAGTGACTCCTAACGCGAAACTTCTCATTAAACAAAACAGAACTCTTACAATAAGCTCCGTGCGTTTTTTCGGTTTTCTTCCTTATCTTCTTTTTTAATGCCCTTTTTCACTCCTTTTCAATACCTACATTTTCTCTGTTGATTTTTTTTTTCATTTGTCAAAAGATTTCTTCTTCCTCAAATCTCTTTCTTGTTACTCCTTTTGATGTGGCTTTGCTCTGTGTTTCCCTTTCAACTCTCAGAGCTTACTTTAGTCTCTTCACTGTATTTGCCACACAGAGGAGTGCTATTGAAAAATTAAAAGTAGATTGCATAGGAATTTCTTATTTCTTCTTTTCCTCTAGAGGTCTATTTCTCTTCCCTCCTATTTCTGTGAAATTTGCCATCCTCAAATGCTTCCTTCCTCAACTTCCAAATAATTTTACTCATCTTTCCCTCTCTTGTTCTGTCCTTCCACTTCATCTTCCTCATCACTTAGTGTTGCTTGATGTTTAACTTCTCAAGTAGGGTGATAATTCCTGGTAGCATTCAGATTACCATGTTGTGGACAAATAGTCCGATCTGTATCTCAGCTTTATTGACAAACACTAACTTTACAGCTGCACCTATATTGACTTTTTGTTCCATTTTTTTCTATTACACTCTTGGTAACAGCAGCCAGGTTGGCAGTATTAACTGTTACAGCCACATTATAACCACAGTCTTTTAAAACCCATTACCGATCAGGTCTGTATGACATTGTAATTTAAATAGCAGTTGCTGGCAGCCTATCTCTGCTTGTCCTCCTATTATTACAACCACCAGTAGAGCTGCTCTACTGGGAAATTTCAAGTGTAGACAAAGCTTTAATCAACAGTAATCTGATCCTTTAAAAATGCAACACCAATTCATTTATTTCTCATTTCACATATGAAATTTTAATAGGTACAATCACCCTTAAGGATGTTTCAAATATTAACATTATGAACAATTACAAAACAGAATCTTTTTTTCTGTATGAAACTATCCGCATCTTTGAACCAAGTAAGTAGTTTTCTGTGCAGACATCAGGTTTACTATCAATCAGAAACTTATTAACAGCTGTGTTAGCCCTAATTAAAGTGCAGAACAATGGCAGACTTTTTAATTAAGTCTTATTTTCCTAAGAGGAGACTGGTGGGCTTTTTTTCCCTTCTCTTCCCCAACTCCATCCTTATTTACTGTGTAAAATCTGCTTTAAAAATAACTGGGACACAAGATGGGGCCATTGACACGGGGCCAAGACAGCAGGAAGTATTTCCTTTACAGGGTGGCTGTGTGATTATACTGACAATATTTTATTCCTTTGGCTTTGTAAAAGAATTCCAAATTTCTTAACTTTTCTGCAGTGTTTTTCATTTGGATTTCTTTTTTAGTTTTCTTCTCATCTGAAGTGTATTTTCTGTATTGTCAGTGTCAGCAGAAGTATTATTGAAATCAATTTTAGTGTATAAATTCACATGAGAGAAAGTGGAGATGTATAACATGCACCAAAAAAAGTCCTTGTTGCCTGAGTAGAGCTCTGGGTGGGTACTAGAATGAATAAAGTATGTAGCTGTTAAGAGAAAGAATGGGCCTCGCAGGCAAGTTGAAATTTAAAACTCTCTCTGAGTGTTTGATTTTCTTAGTCCTAAGCAGTGACGAGTGGTGTATGTGTACTCCTGAAGGAGGGAGAAAAGTACTCCAAAAAATCTCTTAATTTGCACTTTATACTCGGCACTATTTTAACTGGAGATCTTCAGTAACCACAAACAATTGCTGAATCATTACTTTGCTCAGAGGATAAGCACTGTGTGCCATGTAAGAGGGCAGACTAATCGCTTACTGCTCTTGACAGAGTATTGTCAAGCATGAATATTTTTATTTGCCATTACAGGTATAAAAATGCCTTTACCTGAGCTCCATTGAGCTTATATTTTAATCTGAGAGACACGATGACTTGAGGTAAATCCTGACCTCGATGCGCTAATAGTTTACACCAAGGACTCCAGTGAAATTCTGACAGTTTACATGGGGTGAGGATCTGTCCCTTGCAGTTTAAAGAGAGGGGGTTGTCAGTCTCTTCAGTCTCTTGTTTGGACCATCACATGAGATGAATTTGAACAACACATTCAGTGTTTTTTAACACATTCCTGGAAAAAAGTGTGCCCAAGGTGCTCTAAGCCAAAAAAAAAAAAAAAGGAAGGGGGAGATCAAGGCATTGGGCAGGAAGTTTAAAGGAGCAGCAGATCCCTTGAGCCTAAAAGCCAGAAAAACTCATGGTGTTGCCTCACCAGCTGTAACACCGTGAGCTCTGTGGAGCAGGAATGGTCATTGTCTAAGGGTTTACAGAGCACTTTTTGCAACCTGAGCTGGCTTGAGCCTAAGGCCCTGATTTAATAAGCACTGAGGTCAGTAAAACCATAGTAACAGTTGTGGTGGCCAGCAATAGCTTTAAAACGCAATGTCTCAATTATGGCAGGAAATCCTAATCTAGAAATAGCAGGTCTTCATTTATGGGCACGCAGGTATGTCCTAAGTGTCGTACATACTATGATGGAAATTAAAAGGGCAACACTGTTTAACTCCTGCTTTGTGAAGCAGACTAGTTATTTTTTTGCAGCTACACCTATTGTGTGGTTTCTGTACTGTTTCCAGCAGGGATTCTGGGTTTGTGTATTTAGAAGTTTTGTTTTAGTAATCCATAGATAGTACACTCTGGTTCATTACAGTCGGAAGGCTTAATGAATGACTATTGTTTATACATTGTCTGGATATTAAAGCTTAATCCATATTTGAGTCTAACCCCAGCTTTTTTCCAGGGAGAAAGCAACTGAGATAATGCCCAACCATATTTAAAGAGAGAATAGGGTTTTTTACAATGGCTATGGATCATTTTTATATGTTATCTGGAATACATTGGACCTATATGCTTCAGGAGTGTCCAAGTTTGATCACTTTTGTTCTCTTTAATATAAAGCAGAATAAGCTCAGGATTTTCTTCTGCTTCTGCTCTCTGTCTCTCATCCACAAATATTCAGTTCATATTCATAGTATAAGAAATGTTTGTGTCCTCTGAAAATTAGATTTAAAAATGCCATTTTACTTCTTTTGATGGCAATAGCGATATAGGTTAAGGTGGGATCCTTGGCATCTGAACAGGTTGCTCCAAGGTGCTCTGGACAAGGCAGCTGCTTGTGACCAACCTTGTGAGAGCAGCTGCAGGTTGATAAGGAGTGCTGGAGTAATGAAGGTGGCAGGAGGGACTTTCCTGGAAGAAGGATTGGAGTTTTCATGAGAGTACGGCTTGGGTGGAAGTGAGTTCAAGGTAGCACACCCTTCCTGGGTTTGTCCCCCATATGGTTGCACTGAAGCCTTGGAAGTGACAGTTTAAAACCAGCTAGCATAATGAGATTCCTGCAGCTTCTGCCCCTTTTCCATCTAAAATACTTGCTTTCCAAAGGTGGAAGTTTGTTGTGGCAACTCCTAGACTGCTAGGAGCTCTACAACATTCAGCTTGGGCTACCCTCCTACGTCCAGTGAGAGTTTTAGCTGTTGGAGCTACTTTGCTTTTCTGTCCCAATTAAACATTATAAGGAGCACTATAAATGATGCAGTGTTTATTAGAATAACTACTGTTTTCTGGCAAAATTAGAATTAAGGTTTAATTAAAATATATGCTAAAATTTAATTTATCTTTCATGTTGATACTGTGAAGAAGTGCGGCATAGCTTATGATGCCTGTGCTTATAATTTGTATGAAAACCAGAAAAGTATCATGCAAACATTACTATATCCGAATTCAGAATCTGCAAATAAAAGATAGTGATTAAAAAAACCAGTTGCTCCCTACCAATAAGTAAGTGTTTTGCTAATTATCTGTAAAGATACAAGGATAGGGCAGTCATGATCAAAGTGTGACTGTTCACTGAGGAATGCATTGTGGAGTTGTTGGAGGCTTCTTAGGGATTAACTATGAAATGTTTTGGAAAAGATGGTGCATTGCCACGGGCTATCAAAGAAAAGGAGACTGTGGGGTGAAAGAGGAAGAGAAAACAGCACAAGAGTGACTGCTGTTACAAGTATCCAGTAAGGAAAGAAGAGTGCATCTATCTGGCATGAGGAAAGTCAGCAAGAACGTATTTGAAAGAGATAAAAGGACTCTCATCTCCCTTTTCTCCCTTTATTTATTCAGTGAATTTCAGTGCTTGCAGAAAGCACCTGGCTGACAGCTCTGTACCTTGTAGTCGTTGGTATATTCCCAGCATGGTATACAGTACAGACAGCTACAGCACCAGTTTCCCCTGTTTGCTCTTCTAATGGGAAATGTAAGGTATGCTTTATTTCCAAGGTGTGCTCAGTCACAGGCCTGTGTACCCACTGTGGGCACAGGCTGGGCTGTCTGGCAGGGTTAAAGGTTCAACTAAAATGAGGCAGCTGATGCTGTTACTGCCCCAGCCATCGTCCCCACCCTTTGGTGGATGTTGCCACCCCTGAGGCAGTGATGTCTGATCCACTCATGAATCAATTATTGAACTGTCGCATTTTTCAGCCCAGCCTATTAAATTAAACTGACATCAGTCTCATCTCACAAAGACATTAGATAGTGATGAATTTCAGGTACTGTTAACCTGGTTTTGAATTGGCCAGCTAGAGACAGAGAGATGCATTTTTCACTCCAGCTGCCAGAACCACTGTCACGTCCTATCTTGCTGTTGTGGCTTGGTGATCAATGGGTGGCTTTCCTTGTTAACTCCTGAGGGGGGGCAATTTCATAAGGAGAAGGGCACTGTAAGAAAGCCAGAAAGGTCAAAACCTTTTCTTTTCTTTTCTTTTCTTTTTTTTTTTTTTTTCTGCCTGTTTTTGTTAGAATTGTGAGAAAGACAGTGCATATGCAAACAGTGGGATTGGCTGGCTGGTTGAAAAACATCACTGGAAGAAAAAGCATGATATTGCCTATATGAACTCAAAAAGGTACTGTATGGAATTAGTGGAATTCACATTAGGTGAGTTTACATCTGTGGAAAAATGGAAAAGTACTATTCCATACTCCCAATAATATTGCTTTATAGCTTCAGGTACCTGCAGTACATCTACCATGTACAGGCCCTGCTTGCTCTTTGCTGTGTTTCCATTCACTTGCTATGGAAGCTGTGGAAACCTTCTTACTGCGGCTTGTTAAATGGTGGAAGCTCCCCAGACTGCTCGGAGCTGAACCTGCACGTGTTTGGCTTTGTCTGCGCTTGTTCCCTTCCTGAATCCTGGTTTTACTAGTAACTAAAATGTTACAAAAATGCATTCAAATGGAGGTTGACTGCTCCTACAGTTCATGCAGTTTCCTCTGCCCAGGACTTAGGGGGAATTGGTGAGTGTCTATGTACTTCCTTTTGACTCCTCATGGCGAGATGGAGCCATGGGAGACCTGTTACATATGGCCATGAGTGGCCAGAAGGGCAGCACTGTGGTTCCTAACACGGGACACCATCCTGTGCCAGTGCCAGTAAAGCCAGTGTTTGTGGGTGCACTTCTCTTGGAATGCACTTTTTTTTTTTCACGGGGGGGGGGGAAATCAACAAGGAAATCCTGGCAGATATTTCCTGCCTGCTGGAGCTGTGGATTCATTACTATTAATAGAACTCTTAATTGACTGCTCTAGAGCAGCTATAAAAATTGATTAGATGCATATGAGGAAATAAACATGGGTCAAGCTGTAGTGGCACAATTATATGAGTTTGATGACCTATTAGGACATTTTTGTGTCTAACAAAGGATTTTTTTAATAAACATTAAACACTTAGCCCAAATTCTGCCCTCCAGCACTTCTTCCAGTCTAATGAATGTATAATGAAAGCAAATATTTAGTATACGAAAGAATCCTGTTTTTTAAATCTCATTCCTGTATATTTTCAAGAGGTTAGGCTACTTGACATGTAAAACATCTATGAATTTTAAGCAAGGCCAGATTAGTAAAGCTCTATAGTTGGTCTTTCATCTTAACGTGGCCAAGAATGTCCTCTAGCTCACTCTATTTACTAAGAAATTAAAAAATAGTAAATTGCACATCATCATATGCCATATGTCCATTCCTCTCCTGGGCTCTGCTCTACAGCAACGTTAATCGACTTGCCTAAACCTTCTTCTCCTGAGTTGTGACCACTCCTGATGAAACAATCAACAATGCTGCTGAGCAGAACATGGAATGAAAAAACAAAGCATAACATTGAGCTACATTAACAATAAATTCATTTCTGCAAAACAAAGATAAAAATGAAGGACTGACATACAACTTATGCTTTCAAAGGTAGAATCTTCAGTTTTGGGTGTTCACTTAAAAAGCGGGTTTTCAGGCACTGTCTGAAAGTCAGAGAGTTTTTAAAGGTACTTTACATTGAGGAAACAAAATCATTAATTAGTAGAAAATGTAAACTGTTATACACATTTGTTTCTGTTTTAGTAGATTTTGAATAATGCACACAAAATTTTAAAAAGCCTCAAAGGCTGTTAAATAATGACCATACATTCTTCTATTGGGAAATGAGTTATTTAATAAATCCGTATGTAATAGGTTTATTGGATTAGATTACACTGAACAAAAATAATGACCATAAGTTTACAGTACATTAAAGAACTTACTTTTTACCTTTTCACTCTGGTCTTCAGAGGACTTTCATTAAATCACAAGTTTTTACGCTAATGAGGATGCATTGCCCCAGCTTCACCTCCCACAGCACTGTGCTAACGAAGGCACCTGTGTGCAGGAGCCAGCTGATGCCACTTTCCACCACAGCCTGCTGGTGGGTGGGGGCACGGGGGCTGCCCTGGTTGGCCTGGGCTCCTTGCCCGGCCCATACTTCATGGTGTTAGTGGCTCCTTTGCTCCTCGGGCAAGCTAAGCCACCATTCTTAAACTTCCTCCTTGTCTGGTCTTGGTGAGCAGGGCTAAGACATGGCTGTGGGGAGGAGAGAGGAAGAGCCTGGAAGGGGAGTCCAAGCTGCAGCCCCAGAGGTGCCAGGGCTCACCTGGGCAGCTTTAACTCTGCCTGTGGCCACCAGTATCTGCAGAGTGTTCGGTGTCCTGTTGCCAGGAGAGCTCACCCACAGGTAACCATGGGATGTTCCTTCTAATGCTCACCTTTGAGGGTGTCCTTATTGCTGTTTCTCAGTGTGCTTCATCCAAATCTGGTGCTGACCATGAGGTTTTCCAGTTTCTCTGTAGCTTTCTTGTGTTGCCACCACTGTTAAGCTTTATGCAGGTTACTTTGTGTAGTAGTTTATGATAACAGTGTGCTATCCCTCTTCTGTTTTGAAGTCTGCTGAGGCATGCTAAAGAGGGAAAGAATGTCTTGCTATACATACCCACTGGTCTTTAGAACCTCTTGTGTGCATGCAACTCTTTCTGCTGTGGCACCTGGCAGCACCCGCCATGCACATTTGTAACGGCTGAAGAAGAAACACTCTCAGCTGAGGGTGGAAAAAAAAAAGAAATGCAGTCAACTGTTGCCTGAATTTTTCTTTCTTTTTGTTGTAGATAAAGTGATTATATTAGAATTGCCTGCATTTTCCTTTTTACACAGATTTTTTTTAAAAAGAAACAAAACCACAATACCAAAACACCAGCACAATATTAGGTCTTGGGAATACAGAGAAAACGCTGCAAACATGAAATCTGAAAAGATGCAGAAATGAAAAAACAAATATAGTGAGCATGATTTTATTATCATTAATAATCTGATCATTTTCTTTAGCAGTATCATAATTTTTGACTCTTCAGAGCTGGCAGTGCACAAAAATGGGGCGCAATTACAGCAGGCTTATTCTAGTTTTCCTTCCTCATGTTTTTTATTCAGTGATACTCCAAAATGGCTATGAAATTAGAATTTTAATTTTAATAGCACTTTTTTCTAGGTATGGTCAATCTATCTTCTTATTATGGCAAGTTATTTTAAACTACTTAGTATTCAGGATATTTGCAGTTGTAACGAACAAGTTCATTTAAACACCAAATCAATCAGTATTTTCACTAGAGAGAAATTTTTAAGTACCAATTAAGAATGAAAAAGCGATCTACATCCTCTAATACAATATTAATGTTCTGAGAGGGGTGATCCCAACTGCACGAGAAAAAAATGCAGCTGTGCATATGCTTCTCTTAAGAAAAGGGTTTTTCTGTCACTTAGAATAATTTAATGAATAAAAAGTGGTTCTTTTATTACTACTAATGAATGGAAATACTATCAAATTGCAAGGCATCAACACATGACATTACTCTTAAACTAAAAGCGCAGTAGATTATCCTAGTGATAATGGAGGCTGCGAGCACTTTGTAGGATGGATGGACTGTACTTGTCGTGCCATGGTACACTGTTATCTTTCAGCAGTGCATAGATCACAGTTAAGAGTTATGCTAGGTGCTTAATTCTGTTATTTTCTGTTGAAATATCAACCTATCTGCCCATAATGAGAGAGTTTTAGACAAAATAAATTACAGAGGCACAGGGAGAATCACGCACTTTAGGTTGATGAGAACGTGCAATGCTCTGCTGAGGGGAGTGGTGGCGGTCTTGCTCATGAAGTAGCTTAGACCTGCACTGATGGAGCAATCGGACACGTAACGGTGGGAAGGATCTTGCCCTGGTGCTGTGATCTGGTGGCCATGTTCTCATCTGGTACCTTCAGTTTGGGTTTTGTTTGATTTGAAGTGAGAGAAGTGCACCTGAAATGGCCTTGGGGGAAGGGCAGCCAAGCTCTTTAAAGGAATAAGCCTTGGATGGGGATACCCTGTTTAGGTGGGGATTAGGTTGCAGGGAAAAGAGGTTTTACAAGCCTCCAACAACTGGAGGGCCAGGTCAGGAGAACATTTACTGAAAACCAGGAACTGGTGCATTAACCAGGCAGGTTTTATCACCTTGACCTAGATAGCTTTGTTTCAGCTTAACACCTGCTTGGTTCTTTAGCAGTTGATCTGCTGGGGATGTTGCTGAACAATAAGGTGACAACCTCACCCTTTCAAAATGACATAAAATACACTTTCTTTGAAGTTGTGTTTGAACTTGTCTTACCATAAACGTATTTTCAGAGCCCAGGCACCTTAGGGAACGTCTGAAAACGAGGCGAGGGGAAACACAACCTGAAGTTGAATTGCTGAACTAAAAATTGCCTGGTCTCTCCAAGGATTTCATTAGTGACTTTCCTGTGAAACAGTTTCATAAGCCTATTTACAACAATTTTGTTTTTCTTATTCTAGTGATTTTTCTTGCATTAATTCATATAAATGCTTTTTTTCTATGATATTTCTTTAAGTGTTACCTAAACGTGTAATTTAAAGGACTGTTGGTTTAAGTATTTTAAGATAGTATCTTTATGAAATAGATTTTTTTTTAAAACAGCAAAAGATATGTAATCTCATTCTGATTATCTGTGAAAAAAGTATTTATTATTCATAAACACAGAAGAATTTGTGCATATAAAACTAGAGCCAGTGAAGTTAGCTTGATTTACACAAGTTGGAAATAAATCTAGCTTGTTCTTAAAATACTTGTTTTGCAGTTTTTGCATGGAGAGTCTGTAAGTAAAACAGTACAGCTTCTGTTCCCTTGCTGGGTTATAAATAGTTTATAAATTAAGCATTTAGTATGCATTTTTTAATAAATCATCACTTGTCCTGAAATTCCGGATGCTTTGATCTGTGTGCATGGTTTTGCAAATACACAGCACCTTTATGATGACCCCACTGCTAATAGCAAACTGCATAGAGGGTTTTTCACAAGAATATTCGAAGCTTTTGCTGTTTGGCCAGCAGCAGCCTTGGCTGTAAGCCACATCACTCTCTCCTCAAGCATCACTGAGTGAGTGTTGCTGGAGATACCACAAACCAGGCTCGAAGTTACCATGCACAGGATAAAAACATCTTTGTGGTATACTGCCATGATAATTCCAGCCTCACAAGGTAAAGCTGCATATAAAACATCTCTTCAAAAGAGAATAGGGAATGTAGTAATTAGGGAAGTGAGTGGAGTCATGTGGGAAAATATTTGTACCAGATGACTCTTTTCCAGCACTGCGGATGTTACATTAAAGAGCTAATATGTAAGTTAATGCTGCCTGAGGCAGGATTAACTTCTAATGTGTAGGGATTGAAGATTGCTAATGGCCTAGCTAGCATGAAAACCAGCTCGTGCGGGAAGGTGACTTCCCATGCTGTTATTTGGCCATGGCTAGGTTGGTTATGCTGAGCGCCTGCCACTGAATTCTCCCTGCCTGTCCAACTCCTGAGCAGCCACAAGGTCTGTCAAAGGGTCAGCTGGATGCAAGGCAGGGCAGGGTCAGGCCGCTGGTTGTGTGATTTGTGTATGAGGCCAAATCAAGGAGTGTGACTGACTGCCTGCCTGATCTCCTTGAGCTGCTTGTGCTGGCACGAAAGGGCTTGTGTTACTTTCCTGGACCAGACCTGTAGCTGTCAGTCAGTGAATCCCAACAAAAATGACAAAGGTTTACACTGACTGAGGATGTGGTGCTTCAGTTTAGGAGACCCACATTACGGTGCTGAGGCTTTGCAGTATGAGAGAAGGTGTAATCAAATGTCCTTTCCTCCTTTTTACAAAAATGTGTTAATTGTGAATCAAAGAATGTAGTGGTTTGACTCCTCCTAATGGAGGAAGTGCTTGTATAGACCCAGCAAGTGTTGTGTTGGTTTTTTGCTGAAAAATAATTTTTCCGAATAAGACCTCAATATTTGTACCTAAACCAGCATTTTAAAAGTTATATATTTTTCTATATTTGTGTGTATACTGTCAGTCAGCTGTTGCAGAGGCAAGAAGACTCATTGGTATCTGTCAGTCAGCCTAAAGGTATCTTTTTGGTTGCCAGATTAGAAATTTCTGCCTGTTGTGCAGCTTTCAGGTTGAGTGCAGAACATGGAATATTTCTCTAGCACGTGTGCACAAGTTGTGAGGAAGTTGAGGGGCTAAGTGGTGTTGGTGAGAAACCAAGGAATACCTTTAGCAGCACCAGGCCTTGTTCTCCTTCCAGTGAACATGGATAACTCAAATTAACACTAATGGGTGTTATGCACAAGGGAGAGAATGATCTACTCCATTGCATGCACTGGGAAGTGCAATTTAAAGCTTTCCTGAGGCATCTTTAAATTAGATTTCTTGGAGCATCTGTCTTGGAGTTGTCTCACATGCAGAATTCCCACTGACTCAACAGGGCTTGCTGCACACAGGTCGATGGGAAGGGATGTCTCCTTTGTTAGATCTTTTCAAGAGGTATAGACCGGACAGAGGTAAATTGCTCTCATTGGTATGATACACAGGTGCTCACCTGCGGATGTTGTAGCGATTCATTTCCAGATGCTTTCAGGTTACATGAATGCCAAAACACTGGAAAAATAAGCCCACTACAAAATTGGTGAGGAATTTCCTTTCCTTCAATCCAGAAGAGCCTATTCTGAAGCCTTGATTGCTGACAGGAGTTGAAGGAGAATAGATTGGTCAGGTAGACTGTAAAGACTGGATGTTTAAATGACTAGCAAGGACATACAGGTTTGCTGTGAGAAGAATTACACAAACCAAGACAAAATGTTTGGGTGACAAAGTGGCATACCCATAAAAAGGTGAATTCTGTAATGGCTGCATCAGGGATTTCAGCATCTCCCTTGAAAGCATCTGGTATTAGCTGTGGTCAGTGATTACAATGTGGGATTCAGCTGACCTCAGAAGTTGACCAGTTTCTGTGTTCTGGTTTTATCCAGTTGGAATCAAATATTTGAATGCTTTTAACTCTGACTTTTGTGATGATAGTTGCACAGTGCTTGGCCAGCCACCCTGCGTTTTGCTTGTTAGATGGAGGCAGTATAAATTGTTCTGTTAAACAGGTCCTAAACCAGGCTAAGTGCAGGAGAAAAAAATGTCAGAATAACATCATTGCATGATGCTGGTGTCTGCAATGCCAAACTGCCATTTTATGGTCTTGTCTTATTTCCTTTTCCTTTTTTAAACACAAGGAAAATTTTGAAAGGATATCTTTTTTTTAAACAGCTTTTTGAAACCAGTGGGGGTTAATTAAAAACTAAATATGGAATCTACAAACACCCAGAAATTATTTACACTGTTGTTAATTTGTTCTTTAATATTCATAACTGTTTTCTGTTAATTAAGAAGAGAGTGAGAACATGAAGAAAGGCTCAGAACAAAAGCAGTCTGCATACAGATAAGGGTTTGAGTTCTCAAATAACTGGACTAAATGCATACTGCCTGTACTGAGTGAGGAATTTATACGCAGTGAATGTGTATTGCAGCTGAAAAAATTGGGTGGACTTATGTATGAATCTTACTACATCAGCATTCAGCATGATCCTCTTACCATCACAGTTGCTGCTTCCCTGTTTTGTGGTATTAGACACTCTGCAATCCTAGAGCAGTCTAATTAGCTCTTAGAAAGTGGGACTTGTAGTTGGGAAATATTTCTAGCTTTTGAAGTAGTATTATGTAAAGCATTTGTAGAAAATGAGGCTGCATAGCTTAGAATAGGATGCTGTATTTTCTGTGTACTGCAGAAGTCATGAGCCTGCTGCTAATCCTTTCAGAGGTATTAGCCATTATCTCAACAGCATCTAGAGGCTGTGGTCAGGATCAGGGTTTCACCATGCAAGGAATTTCACATAAACATATAGGCAGCCAACTTCTTGATGTTGCACAGTATTGGTCAGCAGACATAAGCACTGTTACCTTTTTGTGTGAACAAGTTGCTTCCTTTTCTCATATGCAGAGGTATTTGTAGGTTCTTCCTCATCCAGAACCTTCACCAGCTTTGTTCTTTTCAGTTTTTAGTAACACTTGTTTAGCTTCATCACTACAGTGTATTTACCTTCAGTCTTGAAACAGCCCCCTAGTTTAAATCTCTTATCTGTGCTGTTTTAAATACTGGCCTATTTATGAATTAGGCTGCTACCTCTAAGTTTTACGCCACTGTGTGCAATTTGTCATCTCTATAGGATCTGGGTGAGTTTTCAATAGTGTATCTTAGAATACACTCATGAATAAAAGTACTGTATTGCCCAATAAGATTTGCGAGCTCTGTGGTAGCTGTGAATAGCAGAGCAAGGCTGCTCAGTAAATGCTTGGAAACAGGAGAGTTCCATGAATGTTAGTCTATCAGCCTAGCATAGCCCAGCTGAGTTTTCCAAGGGGACAGGCAATGATTTGTGGTGTGTGTGTGTTGTGTGGTCGGTGGTTTTTTGTGTGTAGTGTTTTGGTTTGTTGGGTTTTTTTGTTGAGGCCAGCTGATACCTGGCCCTCAAAGCCATTTGAAAACCCAGTCTTAAATGGTCGTGTAATAGTCTGCTTAAAATGTTCATCTTGGTCAAAAAAGATGCAGAAACAATTCTGTACAGCGTAAGTGACCGAATCACATGCACTTGTGAACAGCACACGACTGAGAGAAATGCTTCACTTTCAGAGGCTGGAAACTTAAATAATCACAAAGAATAAATTGCTTCAAGAAAAGTAAGGGTAAACTAGCTTGAAGAGAAACCACTGCATTCCACTCTTCCTTTCTTAAGCTATACTCCCAACCCCTTGTAGTAGTAAATAATATATTTCATCACACATTTAAAGCTTTATAATATCTATTGACCTAAATGCAAGGTTAATTGATGCTTCACTTCATGTCTGTCAGTAGAAGTAACAGTAAAATAAACAGTGCCTTCCAGCTAGTCAGACTTCCTGCTGGATTGTGCTTGGAAGAAACCCTTTATGTGTATATATATGTATAAAATATATAGCATGATATACTACAGTAGGCATGCAATATAAAGAGATGACTAGGTGAGATGAAGCTCCTGGTGCAACATGCTTAGTGAAAGACAAACTTATCCTCTTCCCCATTTCTTCACCTCTGTATCTCAGCAGTCACAGTTTGAAAGACTGTTTGCAATTGTGAAAATAGATGGCTCGTATCCAGATAAGGCATATGAGAGAAGACCAGAGATAATTAGCACAAGCCAGGATCATTAAAGTTTACACACCAGGATAATCCAAAGAAAAATGTTCTCTTGAAATAATTAGTGCAATATTCTAGCTTAGTTAACGATAACAACTTGCCTTTGTGCCAAAGGCCTACGCACTACTGAAGTTCATTGATGCAGGAGGTCTAAGTTGGACTCTATACTGGGAGTCAACACAGGCACAGAGGTGGTTGAAAAACTGTTCAGCCTTAGCTAAGTGTAGATTTCATTTAGGATATTGAATATACCTGTGTCTGATCTGTTCCACAAGTAGAAAACAGGAAAAGAAATCTACGCTTTTATGGAGTCCTTTATGTAAAATAACCTGCATGATTGGGACTCCCACACTGATGCTTGCTGTCTTGCAGTGCTACCAAGATGGGCCCATTTTCAAGTTTCAGACTTCACTATCCCTAGCATCGTGGCAATCTCCTAAGAATGAGCTGTGGGGACAATATAACCTTGGAAGAAAGGAAACAGCACTTTTAAATGAAAAAGAAATGGATTGTATTTCTTACCTTCTATGAAAGGTAGCAAATGTCTTTTCCCAAGGATGGAGAATGGAGCAAAAGGAAGAAACAGAATGAGAAGAGAGACCGAGTTCCCCTGTGCTCCAAGGAGGATGTTGTGTGCTCTAAGCTTTATAAGGATTATTGCATTCAAAATTTTAAGCTGTGACAATAAAGTTAAAGTTGCAAAACTCCCCTATTTTAGCAAAGATTTACGGAAGAAATGCAGTGTGTAGAGGAGTCTGGAGATTAGAAGCAAACTACAGACTCTGGCAGCCTGAACACAAGTTAGAGACCTGGGTTAGAGATGACTGAGCTGTATGTACAAATACAGGTCTGTGATCTTTTTGATATGAAAAAGATCACAAATTATATCAGAAAATACAGGGTCAACAGTAGCAAGAACACCTCGAGGGAGACAGGAGTTACAGTAATATCAGAAGACAGCTGGTAATGGGGCAACAGCAGATTTTTTTTTTTTCCCTCTTCCCCTTGGGGACAATGATGGAACAGTAATTACTGAGAAAGCCAGCAACCTGCAGAGTGTAGGAGTGTCTAGCTTGTAGTTAGAGATGCTGAAATCTGGCATATATAGGAATCAAGATTTGATCTCTGAACAATTGAATCTGCTGATGGTGGACAGGTAAGAAGGCAGATGGGGCAGGGAATGGGAAGATAAGGAAATAAACACTGTGATACAGTGCCTTTCTCAAAGATCTAATACATCCTGGTTA
Source organism: Caloenas nicobarica (assembly GCF_036013445.1). Taxonomy (NCBI): domain Eukaryota; kingdom Metazoa; phylum Chordata; class Aves; order Columbiformes; family Columbidae; genus Caloenas; species Caloenas nicobarica. The sequence goes on along the minus strand of NC_088249.1, from coordinate 56,424,809 downwards.
TGTCCCTTCAAAGATTCATCTATTAATGAAACTGCATCTCTCTAATCCAAATTTTATCTAAAATTGAAACCCTGAATATGAGTAGTCCAGTTATAAATGGATGCAGTTGAATCAGTTCACTGTGTCACCCAAATAATGCAGCATGGCCATGCCCTTTGGCCTCCTCTGTTCTTTCCCCTTCTCCTTTACAAAAATATTGTCCTGATTTAATCGGTGATCTCTAACACTTGATGTTGGAACTGTAGACAGCATTTCCATGGATTGCTGGTGTGAAGATGAAATGGGTTAACTTCGAGTGAAATGTAAAAGGAATAGGCATATATTGTTTGAAGTGAAGGTGGTTTAAGATGCTTGAAGCCCAGCATGAGAAATCTGAAAGGGAATTGAGATTTGGGGGCTGCTCAGACATGGCTAAAAACCAACCTTCTCTACACTGTCCCAAGGAGGTCACTTAAACTAGGTTAGGTATCAGTAATCTCATCTGCAAACGTGGGCTGGTTTGTTCTAAAATTGTCACCCAGCAAGACAGCTAAAAATGAATGCCTGGGAAATAAAGTTTTCCAGTGTGCTGTACATGTTTTCTTTCATAGTGATTTCTGTCGCTGGAACTTACTGATGCTTATTTCTGTCTTCACCAATATTCCTGTCTCCCTTACAGAAGTAAATGTTGTTTCTTTGGGGATCTTGTTTTGTGTGCCAATGAACTCCAGAGCAACCTGCAGTGTCAGATGAAAAGCAAACCTAAAGTCTGAGATTTCAGTGGGAAATTGCCTGTTTCCTCTTCTCCCTCAGGTGTCCCTGGAGTTGCTCTCACCAGTATCAGTTGCTCTGTTTCTCTTAAAAAGACCTTCAAATAGCTGCCTTTCTGCTTTATGCTAATGGAGTACTACATGAGTTTTCTAAGTTGTTATACTGTATTTATATGTAAGCATGAAACATTCTTCTCTTTGAATAAGAGATGAAACAAGTGGCAATGAAAATGCAATTGAAAACAAAATCCTGCACAGCTGAATAAATACTGTCCTTTGCATATTAATGAAGATCTGAGGGGATCAGCAGGAGATACAGCAGTGGAAGAGAAGTGCTTGAGTGTGTCTGTCCAACTCCACTGTGAGAATCTCAAAGGAGACAGGAGTTAAATGCATTTACTGTAGAACACAGTTTAAATGCCACAGTTTTAAAAAATCACAACAGTTGTTGTTTTTATGTGTATTGTGGTGTGTTTGTGTGTGGTGTTTTGGTTTGGTGGGGGTTTTTTGAGAAAGATCAGCTGATACTGCTTTTCACTTTTTAGTGAGGAACAGAAATAATTTAACATCTATATTTGTTGGTCAAGAGACCATTGCCTACTTGTGTAGGCAGTTGAAACCTACATTAAATTACATATAGTTTTTCTGTTTTTAAGAGTTAAAAGGTCAAGTTTTGGGTAGCTTTGAAATGCATGATTTTTAACTGAAATCTTTCAAGAAGTAAAATAAACTGCACGTCAGTATTTAATACCTGGAACCATGATTTACTGTCCTGAGAACTAATTTGAGCTTGCTGCAGATGTAAACTCGCCCTCAATTAATGTGCTACAGGGCCTGATTCAGAGATGAGTGAAGTCAGCAGGTCTTTCCAATTACTTTTATGGGTATCAGATGAAGTCTTTAATTAATGCATCACTGAATGCTTAGACTTGTTTAAAAATTTCTCGTTTCTAGACATAATGCAGATCTTTCAAAATGTCATTGTACTTTAAAGCTGTTCTGCTCTCTTGGATGAGAAGTTATTTACACTTGTGTGAATACATCTGATATATTCCTCCTTTCCTCACACCATAGTATGCCTACAGTATGTGTTTTGATATATTATGTGTATCTTTGAATACATAATATATTACCAGATGGTATGTGATTAGCAGGGTACACTAAAGTAGAAAGATGTGTTCTGCCCTGGGTACATGTACACAGTCTGGTAGTGTATGTATTTAAAGTGAATATCTCAGGATGTATTTTCAGGAGAGAAAATAATATGTTGATCCATGCAAAAGTTCTGTGTACGTAGTAAATGAGCTACCCAGGAAAGTTTCATCTCTAACATTCTACTTGAAGTATTTGAAAACCACGTCTGGCTCTTGAGCTCAGCCTGGTGAAATTTTGCCTGAGAACAATTATTGTTCAGATGCCATTGGCATGTTTTCATTTCCAGTAGCTTAATAGTCCAGATTTGGAATATGGAATAGCCAATGTCCATATGACTTTTTCAGGTCTCAGCTCTCTTTAATTTGTAGAGGAGCAAAAAAAAAAAAAAAATTGACAGGTTACTGCCTGCTTGAGTGGGAGCATGTGAAAGCCATTGTTTTCTCAAAACAAGTAAGGAAAATGCCAGTTTGGAGCTTGTAAACAAAGCTCCACTGTCAAGGAAAACTTAGACATTTTTCAGTTTCCTGAAAAATCAGCATTTAAATCAGAAATATTGGTGCAGCCTTGTCTGAAATAATGTAACTTGCTTTTATAATGAGGGCTGGTGTTGTGAAGAGACCCGAAGTTATGGTCACCTGTTCCTATCATAGATTGTAGTCATCGGAAATTGAATGCCATGGGGCAAACTTTCAGCTCTTAGTAATAAAAATTACCTGGTGAAGAGAAATTATAGGCATTCCAGAAGTATACTGTTTATGGGTCGATTCAGATCTGGAGGTAGCTTTAGTTTGGTAACTAGTAGAAAACTCATATAAGAGCCTTAGCTCATGTAAATCAATAATGCTTCCTTGATTGTAATGGGCTAGTGCCAATTTATACCATCTGAAGAGCTATTGCCTAGATTTACAGTGTGAATATAATTACTATGACATAGATTTGCTTTGGTTCACTGAGCTGGCAACCAGTGAGGTTTACAGTATCTTGTCTCTTTGTTCTTGCTTAGATTGTTTTTCTAGAGGATGGTTGGATTTAGAACCCAGGCCATAGTTTCTCTCCCAACGTGTTGTTTTGACAGTATTAGCATATAAAGCTGGTATCATTGCAGAGCGCGGGGCTGGTTCCTGCAGGCCCTGTGCGCTGGGAGCGCAGGGAAGGCCTGTTGCACCATGGCGCTCGGCAGGACCTGCGGGACACTCGGTGCTTTTCAGTGATGGCTGTGCCAAGTGGCTGCAATTAGGTTTCCACATTAACATCCTACCCCGCATCAGGCCAATGGGGAGACCAGAGCAACTTCCTAGATGTGATCATTTTCCTGGGCTCTGCCAGCAGGCTCAGTGAGACAGCTGGGTAGTGATTTAAATATCTGCGGCTAGCTTTGTAATCAGGTGGGCTAGAAAGTTTTAAGACAAAATATTAAAATGCTAAGGAATACAGCAAGCTCTCTGAGAAGAAATGAGAAAAAAATCTGAGCTTAGGTTGCTCGTTCAGACCTGTAAACCATGAAAAGTGGAGGATGGTTACTGCAATAGAAATGGAGAAGACAAGAATATTGCCCTTTTTTTATTATGTATCATGTAAGTTGAAAGACATTTTATGTCTTTGGCCACAAGCCTTCATGAACTCCAAAGTATAATTTCAGCCCAGGTCTCTCTTTGCCTGGTTGCAGGCTGTCATTTAACTGCTGTTACTTTTTCCCTTCTCCATTCATGCTGTGATATCCCTGCTGACAGCTAAAATCAGTAAAAGAATCAATAAAGAATTATTAACAATAATTAAAGCATGGGCAGCCCATTGCACCCAGTGGGCTTAGTCTCTCCAAGTACAAATTCTGCACTCAGTTTTGTAAAGTGTAGCTGAAGACACTTGGCACAACTTCAGTGATCTGTGGATGTAACTGAGAGCAGGATGTGGCCCACGGTGCTAGGAGCTATTCTTTTAAATTATTGTTAAAAGCAGGAAATCATGACTTCTGGTTCTAAGTGGCTGAAATGCCATGTAACTCAGAGAAAATTGTGAGGGGAGGAAAAGGGTTGAAGCGAGTCAGTGAGCAAGCTTTTTGTGCTTGGAAAAGAGAGAAACCTGTTTTCAAGAGCTCTTTATGTCACAAATAAGAGTGCAATAGTTTCAACACTAGCATCTAGCAGTCATTTTCTGCAGTATAAAAGCACCATAACTTAGCATGATTTCTGTGCTCCTGGGAGGCTGTAGACTTAAATAACAAGGGTGCTCCAGGTCACAGCCGAGATGCAATTAACCCTGAGATTGAAGAAATGCCTTCCCACCTGCAGGAAGGATTCTCATTTTGAATAGCTTTCCATTAGTTTTCCTGTGGGAATGGCACAATATTGGCAGTATTTCTGGAACTAATATGACAGTGCTAGCCAGGGAGCGGTTTAGCTACAGGTCCTCAACACTCCTGTGGTCACTAGGGATTCTGGGGGTTTTCAGTCCAGCTCTGACTATCTTCTGGCTGTTGGGAAAATTTTTTTTGTCCTGTGATTGAGGTAATTCCACACGGCAATAGAAATGCCATGCCTGTATTTTGACAAAGGGTGCGTTTGTGTGCATCTGAGTTCTGATTTTTGTTGTTCATCGATTCCTTGTTTTACATGTCACCTGAGGGAGAACTAGTAATGGTTGTGTTTTCACCTGACCCAAAATATTCAGATGTTTGAAATTCCATGAAACAACTTTATTTGTAACTGAACAACAACCTGATAGGTAAACTCTTGAGTAGAAACATTTACAAGAATCTGAATTTCTGATTATTCACATCATGTAGCTAGTGTTAGGAAAACTTTAAACTTGAAAATGATTGTTTAGGGTGGAAAACAGTTGAACTATGTTTTTGAATTTACTGTATAATTTTCACCCATCTGTAGCCTGATGTGCATCAGAAAACCACTTGTCAGCTCCCTGCATTCCCTGAATTCCTTTGCCTCTTTCTCAGGGATTGGTTGTGTGTTGTCTGCTACTGAATTTTTAGAGAAATTGGTATATCAAAACTCCTGGTTACTACTTAATTACTTAAATGTTCTTTTGTCGTCTTTTGGTTTTGCATAACTCCTACTGCAAACCCAGTTCTGCAGAGGGAGACACAGAATAAAAGTTACACAAAACTGGAAAAATTACTATGAAAGAGACTTGGTTTAGGACAGAACGCTTCAGTGAAATTTGGAAGATGTCTTAGGAAGTGTGGATGTTTCCAGCATGAAATGATCCCAGGGATGACTATGTTCTTCTGAAGAATGGTTTTGTGATGACTAATGTTTCATTTTATAGCTACTTGTGTAACTTTTCCGGTCTGAGACATGCGACACCAAAAGCCACTGGCTGAAGGAAAAGGGTGACTTCAGCTGGTGCTTGTGAACTCTTCAGAAGACATGGTCAGTGGACTGAGTCGCTGCTACATGAGACCAGGGCTGTAGTGAATTCAAAGTGCATGTGCCACAGAGGTGAAAGAGCTTTTGTGAAATGGAGTGTTACGTGTCTGCTAGCTGCCTGCCCCCCCTCCCCAGGCCTGTGGAGTCTGACCTGTTCGGCTATCTGGGATTGTGACTTGATAAGTGCTGCTTTCATGTATGAGGAGATTATAGGCAGTGTTGCCACTGGCTCATGTTATCTTTGTAAAGCATAACCTGCAGGATACTGTAGAACAAAACAGGACAATACTGAAAGCAGTGAGATGTGGCTGTAGTGATGAGGAGAAAACTGATAGCTGTAAAAGCATCACAGGAGCACTCTGGTTCATCAGGTCCTGCACACTGTCATGTGTGTTTAGGAAGGGATTATTCCTAGGGATCAGTTCCCACTCTAAGTATCAGATAAGCCAGAAGGTGAAAGTACTCAGAAGCATGAAAAAAGCATAGAGAATAAATATTTTAATCACATCAAACTGAGAACAGATTACTTGGTTTCCTTAAGGGGTCATGAGAGAAGTAAAAAAAAAAATAAATTTGGGACTTTTTTTTACATTTATAGTGATCATTGAATGAGCATCAAATTTAGCTTTGTTTTGGAAAGTGCGGGGATTTCAACTGGATGATTTTCTGAGGTCCCTTCCCACCTAAATCATTCTTTAATTATGACTTTTGATGAAGCCAAGAGGCAATAAACTTTTAAAGGACGATTTGGCCTGTGGACCCCATTGACATAGCATACTGCTGAGTCCATGGTGTTAAATAAGAAAAAACAAATTAGACTGCAGTATGGATTTAAAAAAAAAAATCCACAGTTGGGTTGGATGGGATACCTTTTCCCAAGGGCTGGATGTTGTCAGGCCAGCACAGCTTCTAAGGCATTGTAAGAAAATTTCATAATAGGTAAAAAATGGAGTTTCTTTTCCCTAGTGTAGCTGATGTGGGCTTGGGATAGGGATAGCTCATCTGATTTGTTAGGACATTCTCTATGCAGGATAGGGTTCAGCTTTCAGTTACAACAGGATAGTTCTACTATAACTTCAGCATCAGGAACTTCTTTATAAGACAGGCTTACATACAAAATTATTGGAAAAAAAATCAATGTATAAATTTGCCCTCGATGTAAAACTCGAATTTTGCACTGACACCAGATTTACTATCTGTTGCACAGGTGGAGAGAAGGTCAAATTAATCAGTATTTGTCAAGGTAGCTATGCTAGGCTGACAAATGTGTGAGAGAATCAACTAGCGAAATGCTGAAATACCTGCTTTGCAGAGGGTACAGCCAACTGTGTTACACTGGGCTGTGACATCAAGTGCAATGTCAGCCCAAATGAAGCCAACTCTTTCCTATTTTATGCAAACTAGGCCAGCATTCTTGAAGTGTTAAAAATATTCATCTCTGCTGGAGTAAAAGCAGATTAAAAGAAGCTGGTTGGCCGTTTTCTACAATAAAACCCACCAACCTGTCCTTGTCCAGAATTTATTCAATAACATGTGCACGTCAAGAGTGGGTAATAAGAAGATTATTTTTGAAAAGTAAGAGGAAAAGAATATAAGCCTGAAAACCACTTTTGTTAGTGCTTCAGTATGCATCTGTTGCAAGGTTAATAATAGTTATCTCTGGCAAAGGAAGGAGCCTGACAACACGGAAGAAATCCAAATGGGTTTGAGTTCCTTGCATAATTGTTATTTTAATTACTATATTCAGAAAAGGTTTTGGAGGTTCCCCAAACACTGCTCATCTCCAGATGAGATTTACCAGTGCACCGCTCACAAGCTTTCTTTTGGAAAGTCACTTTCTTGTTTTATCATGTTTACAAAAACTGAAGTGAGAGGTAGTTATGAATCTTCTGTTATTTGAGTTGATGGCAGATGCTAGGAAGGCTTTGCTCTGTGATAGTTAAACACTCTGGGACTGATTACAAAGAAATTCCATTAGCAATATTTAAATGCCATCTTTGAAAGGCATTCAATAATGTGTGTTGGCGCTGATCAAGAATAGTACCTTTTAAAAATGAAAAAGTAATATGACTGTTAGCTTAACATAAAAATGTCAAACTGTGGGCAGTCTCTTGTCAATTAAAGAATCTGGGCTATTCCTAATGGGAATAAGGATGGGGGTGTGGGGAGAAGTGGGTACTAAAAATTGCAGATGTGCAGAGCTACTCAGAGATAATTTGTGCTGGCAAATAACACTGTCAGCCAGTTTGGGAGTAATACAGCCAGCTTGATACCTGTTCTTCCTCAGCCACCTTAGTGATTTTTTCTTTTTTTAATTTTTTTTTTTTCCCTTAGTATCTTCTTTAACAGCTCGCAAGGCTTCACAGCAAGCAGGGCTATATTAATGGTGTGCTGAGTGGAGGTGGATTTGTGCAGATTTAAAGGATGTGCTTTAGCAAGTTCGTAAAATGTATTAAAAGAGCAAACCTGCTTGTTGCTGAATTGAGGGATATGCCTGTGAGAGGGAAACAAGGAACCTTAAACTTCAGAGGCTAGTGGAGCTGGTGCTTAGATAGGAGTAAAGGGACGATGATGTGCATCTCTGTTACCTGTCAGTTCCTGTTAGCTTCTGTCTCAGTATAAATAAAACACCACAGTCAAGTGTCAACCTTTTGCCTCATCTAAAAGTAGCTTCAAGGAAACAAAAGTCTGGTAGAAGTTTACTTGAAGGGAATGTCATACAACAACTCTCTTTATCAGCTGCTACATGGTTCTGTTGCGTGCTTTTGGGAGGTTAGTGCCTGTGGTGTGTGTGGTGGCTTTTTTTTTCTCTGTTAAATCACCATTATTTCCATTGTATCATTCACATATCCCCTCCCACACTTTTTTCCTTTTTTCCTTTTCCTCAGCCATCTTTAAACTAGGCTATGTATCTAGTGTTCTATCTACCTGGGCAGGTTTCAAATCTGTTCTCACTGTCTAGATAGTCACTGTTTGCTCCAGAAATGTCCCACCTAAAAAGAGGCCTAAGCACCTGTTGCTGCTGTGACATTATGTGTATGTGCATCAACAGCTGTCTCAGTATTTAAATGTAAATTAGGAAGGAAGCATTAGCATCTCTGTTTTACAAGACAGGAGCTGAATGTTAGAATGTGATTCAACCAAGGTCATGCAGGTCTGTGGCAGATCTAGAAATGGAACATCCCAGTCTGTTGTGTGAGCTCTGAAATCCTCTTTCATTTCAGTCCTTATATCCTAATGACACATTTTGTCTTGTTTAATGAATTGCTGAGACTGAAATGGATTCTTTCTTATTTTTCCCATGAGGTCTGTCCTTTTATTCTTTCTTTTTTTTTTTTCAAATCCATCTAAACGCTACTTATAAATTACCAACCATAGTTTTTCTTTTTGACCTAATAGTTTGGATCTTCCTGTTTTGTTAATCTGTTGCTCTTTGCACCTTAATGTCTTGTTTTAATGCCTCTTTTATCCCAACTTCTTAAAAGCACTTCATCTGTAGATTTGATGCCTTTTCATGTCAGCTTAATACTTTGTCCTCGCTTGGGGCCACCAGTCATTGGCTCACAGTTTTTTGTCATTGTTAATTGTTATACTTTGTTTTATTGCTGTGTCCTTGCTGTTATCCTTTCCTGATACTTTGCTCAAAAGTGCTATATAAATAACTAAAACATAGTGTAATGGGCCAACTGTAAAGTAAATCAATGGACAACCTTGCTGTGAGGCCAAAACCTTAGAACTATGCTGCAGAAGGCTAGCTGAAAGTTGAGTGCTGTTTTCTCTTAGCACTATCAGAAATTCTTAATGTTGTTAATTCCTAATATTAACTTTAAAAAAAGAAGTTGTCTAAAACAGAGTATAACTGCAAGATCTGATTCTACAGGTGCAACAGTTACTTAAATTGCAACCCAAAAGGCTTGTCTTGACATACTCCTAAAAAATGAGACCAAGTCCTAGGAGTGCTGAGGGCCAAATCCAAGGGGGTTTTGGGCAACCAACTATCACTTTAAGTATTTAAGGGAATAGTTGTTTGAAGAAGCTACAGTTGAACTGGATATGGAATGAAGTCATTTCAATGCCATTTCAAGCTCTTGCATCAACTGTCATAAGGTCATAAACATGTGCCTTATTTTTCACAAGCAACTGCTGTGGAGTTCTTGGCTTAATTCTTGCCAAAGGCTGACCAACTTTTTCTCATACCCCACCATGAAGGCAGCTTTGGATGAGAGTCTTACAGATGTTAGTATGATCCTGTAGGCCAGCAGGTTAAGTGAGAATTTTGGTAATTAGTGGGAGTATTTATAATTTCTGTTGTGCTTCATATGTCAGTGCAGTGTGGTTGGAGACTTTTTTTTTTTTTCCGGAGTAAAAATAACCAGCATGAAGCAGCTGAGTGATGTGATATATGTGCGATAGGTTCTAAAAGATCTTTGGCACATCAGGAAATACAATATGCAATTGCAGCAAAAATTTGAGCTGAAATAATTAAGGATTGGTGAGGAGGGGGGAGAGTGTTTAATTATTTGAATTTGATTTAATCTATTGCAAACTAATTTGCCCAAAACAGCAGTTTTCCTTTGGTTTTGGCTTTTATGTTTAAAAAAAATCCAACACCATCTATTGGACAAAATAATTTTTGTCCGGCTAAAAATTGAAAGAGCAGAGAATAGAATAATTTACAGGAAAATAATTATTCCACTATAGTTGCTGGCATGCCATGGGAGTATGCCAGGGGAGATCAAAAAGCGTGTTCTGCTGCACAAGGCAAGTGCTGGTCCAAGAAACATCCATGCAGGAACAGTTTGAGGTAGAAATGCTTATGATTTCAAGGTCAAGGAAAGGTGCTTTCATGTGCAGTTAGAAAGGGAATTGTTGTACACATAGTGCTTTTGTGTATCTCAAGATTTATAATATATCATAATGGCTCTGATAATGGCTGTGAGGCTCTTCCTGCTGAGGGGTGTCAGTGATGCCAGAGCTCTTAAGATGTGAGAGGGGGGCTGTGACAGGGTAGCACAGAGCATTTTGGAAGGACACAGGGGAATCGTTAGAGCTGGCTTTCCATGGACAGACAGTCATGGGGGTGAGGGGTCCTGAAAGGTCAGCAGTGCGAACAAGTGTACAGAAACTCTCTGAAGGAACCAAATCCTATTTTCAAACTTACCAGTAACAAGTGGCGCTGGCATCTCCAGAGGTTTTGAAGGGAATTTTAAAACTACATATAAGTAATCGGGTTCATAAGTAGCATTTGAGCATGTATGTTTCCCTAAAAGAGTAGGAGGTGACATGAATTTTACTACTTTATTGATTAAGTTCTGAATGTGGATGTTCAAATGCAAATGAAGTTCTCGGGGTGTTTGGAGCTTGTTAGCACAGGAGTGGCAGAGCAGTGAGGGGATGCAGGGTGAGCAGGCACAGGGCAGGCAGGGGCTGGTGTATGTCTCTCTGGCAGGTTGGACTTCTATAGAAGTCTAACATAACCTCGTAACTTTCGCAAACCCTGTGTAATCAGCAAAGCAAATTTTTTTTCACATGGCTGAAACTTTGGGCAGCTCTTAGAAGCAAAATGTACCTCATTAATTTGACGCGGGAATGTGTGAGCCTTTAATTAGGGATTCTCTAGTAAGAACAGCAGTTGACTTTCCCTTGTGTAATTGCTATGGTGGGAACTTGTTCTCCTGAGTTTTATATGTGTGCATTTTTTCATCATTGCCTTTTATCTTTTAAAGAGAGAATAACTGTTTATTAAGGTGGCTGTATTTACCCTTAATGCAATGCATTAAGCATCTATTTATTACTAAGAAGTCTGCCCTAGTGGAGTGTGTGCTTGTAGGAAAGCAGAGCTATTGATTAGACTGTTTCGGAGACACTTTACTCTCATTACAGTTGAAACAGATTTGGTGTGGTGTACTCTGGTTTCTACAAGCAGTGTACTATGCATGTGTGTTGTCCACTGGTTATTTAATGGTTCCTGTTGGTATTATATGGCATTGGTATTGTTTGAATGGTGGCGTTTCCTTCTCCTTTCTATTTGCTCTGTTAATAGTAATAACTCACCAACTCTCTGCTTTCACTTTTTATTAATATATTTATCACTCACATATCATAAATGGTGTCTCAGTATATGTACTTTTGCATGAAATGGCACTCCTGGGAATTCTAATATTTATCCAAAACATCTTCAAAAAACAAAACAAAAACCAAACCCTGCAGCACAAATGTTCTAAAATTACCTAGGGGAAAAAAGGTTCAAAAATCTGGGCATCAATATATGACTACAGGGACTTTTGTAGTTCTTTTATCTGAACATATAGAGGCCTGGCTATTACTTGTGCGCATTACAGCTTTCACAGATTGTAGTGAGAGTAGAGTCGAGCAAGCTAATTTAGTTTTTTTAGTTTTCTTGATATTTTTGAGACATGCGAAAATATGCTAGGAAACTAAATTATTGTATTTTCTTTTTTCTATTTCAGACTTCTTGTTGTAGAGTAATTTTACAAAGTCTTTAGAAAACCTCTGTCCAGCTATTTTCCCTCTTTTGAGCGCAACAAGACTCACTTTTCTTGAGGAACTTGAAACAGTCTTTGGTGCTTTATAACAAGTCTAACGCTGCTTCTGTGAGGTGTGGGTGTTTTCTTTATTTTGTGTGTGTGGTTTTTTCCTTTGGGAGTTGCTTGAGTGTTTTGTGGCGTGTGTTCTTTCTTTAAAAAAAAATCGCGACACAACAAACAAATCCTTGCAAGTTCTTATATTTGGAAACTAGGGGGATTTGAGCTCATGTTTGGGAGACTTCTGCTTCCTCTCCCTTCTTGCCCAGAATGCAGCACAAACCTATGCTGTGCATGAGCATATGAAGAGATGAGCTGGAGGGGTGGGGAAAATTAGAAATATAACACTAACTTCCATTCCTAGGAAGCTCATTTCACCTTCATGCTGATATATAGCAGTAACATTGGAGATTGAGGGACATAAAGGCTATGTGTCTCTTGTCTTTAAGAGCCTTGACTTCATTTTTGAGACAAGTCTAGGAGATTTTGAGCAGTATGGCATCCTATCACAGTGCTTTTAAATTCTTGTTAGCAGTCTTATGAATGCTAGAACTGTTATTTAAAAAAAAAATTAACCTCTAGCAAGTCTTGAAAATAAGACCTTTGGGCAGCTTTCTCTGAGAAAATAGAGTGAACTGAAATTTAAGTTGAGTTTCCTCTCCAATCCTTTATTTGTAAGATGTGTGTGTATTTCCGTCCTGGGAGTTAGCTGTGTAATTTTATCTTCCCTTGACATGCCTGAAAAATAGAGTCCAAAGGTTCTATGCTGTCTTCTCAGCAAGGCAAGTGCTAGTAATTTAACAACTGCAGCTTCACAAATACTGTAGCAGGACTGGGGCTTGTCAGAAAATCAAGTCTGATTATAAAATCAGGGTGGTTGTTCTGGAAAAGCCTTTAAGTTTCTGTTGTAGAAAGTGAAACTTTTTTTTAAAATTGTCTGGTGAGTGGGAAATAATTGGGTTTTTAAGGACAAGAACATTTTAATTTGCAGGAAAAAACCAGATTTCAACTAGAGATATTGATATGGGTGGATGTTATTTCTCTGTTCTAAGTAGTTTCTGCAAACTTTTGGTTGAGGAGCCTAAAACTTCTTTGATAGGAATTTCAGAGTATAATGAATTAGGTACAGTCTCATCACACAGCTTACTGCCTAGGTTTCAAACAGTGTAATGAAAGAAATAGTGTGCAAGAGGAGTTAGAAAATAAAGCAATGGAAAAAAAAACTTTGGGAAAATGTAAACTCTGCCTTGACATTTGCATAACCAGTGCCATATATTGAAGCAGTGGACATGGATGCTCAGTAAGTCTAGACGCAGATTCAGTACTTTGTTTTTCCCCTTCTGAGATGCATTTTTTAGCCACATAACATTCAGTTCAAAGCAGGTAATTTTATGTTAAACCAAACCCTGACTATTTCAGTGTGTCTAGAGAATGAAGTAATTGAAGAAAATAGTGACAATTGCAAATAGCTGTTCCCAGCATTTGTATCCCTGTTGTACTTGGGATCTTTGTAGTACTAAAAAGGCTAGTTAACCAAGAAACGCTGTGTGTGAGAGCCTGGATAACAAAGTGATCTTAGCCCTGAGAGATCTCTTTAATGATTACTGTAGTTATTTTTTTCTTCTGTCTCCAGAAATGTTATTTATTAAAAGCATTCCTTAATGATTCCTTCTGTCCCATCAGTCTTGAGCAATGGGATAATGCCAGGCAACTGTGCCAGCGCCATGGCGAAGATAGCAGGCATGGCTTTCTCCTTCAAGAAAGTGTGGTCATTGGCTTGGAAAATGTCTGGAACTGGGGAATCCCACACAAGTACCTTGCAAGGGTTGCCAGCTTTCTCACCAGGATCCCTCGTCCTTTCTGAAGTGTTTGTATGCCCACATTCCTACATTTAGCTAACCTGCCATCAACACCATCAGCATGGGGACCAGAACAAGCAGAAAAGTGTTTTCCATGTTAATCTTCTTTCCTAAATTGAAAGACTCTTAAGAACTTTGTTTTTCCTTGCTGCACAGGCAGGTCCATACCCATGAGTGTTTGTCTCGTAGCAAAACCATATGTTGCAGACATATCTGAGTGGTGGGTGGTGTGTGGAAAGCTTGTCCTGGGAGGGTACCTAAGCATTGGCACAGATCTGAGCTTAGGTGTGGTTAACCTAATAACACTGAGAGTGCTTATACACATTTAATAACATCAATTCAAATCCCATTTGTTTGCTTGCTCCATACTTATGTGCCTAGCTGGACTGGGAGCCCTCCTACAGCTGCTGCTTCTCTTCCCACTCACTCCCCCAGAGGCTGGTGGCCATTTGGCCGGCTCGGAGTTGCTGTTGCGGCCTTGCAGCGGTCTCCTTGTCACTAGTTTCTCTCAAGTTAAAGCTTCTTCCCTCACCATGTGAATTCCCAAGGGTGCTGTATGTCACTGTTTGCCTTCTGGGGAGGGCAGTTTTTTTCACAGCTGCCTGAGAGGACCCTGCCCGGCCACTGCTGGCTCTGGGAGGTTCTGTGGAGAGGCGCTGCCTGTCAGCACCTCAGGAGAGGGACCACCTTGTTTGTAGCCTGAGACTCACAGTGCTTCTGCAACCCTTCAAAAAAAGGATCAAAAGTGTTGGAAGCAGCACAGTTTTGGAGGGGAAAATGTGCTCTTTGCTTAAGTGGAAGTTTGGTCTCAGTGACACCTGCTGCTGTGAGAGAAGGGATCTTGTGGCAGTGGACTACAGTAGTGGGGGCTACCTGCTAACATGGCGGGACTGGAGTGAGGTGGACAGCTGAGGCAGTGAGCAGTACCAGGTAATGGGAAGAGAAAGGCCTGGGAATGAAAACCCCTGTTCCCTGGCTGTGGTCTGGTGGTGATGGAGGTGTGACAGGCTGCTTGGTTATCCTGGCACTGTGGGGCTGCTGATGGCCAGAAAGAGGAAAAACCCTCTGAGGCCGGTTCCCCAGCAATGCTGTATGCACAGTGAGATGAAAACATACTCCAGTTTGCTGAACTAGCCTAGTACCACATCACTAGCTATCCTATCTGTCCTTGCTGATTCTTAATTTAAGTTTTCACCTACAGATTTATTTTTTTAAGATTTAGAGGTTCTTGCCTTTTTTTTCGCCCCCCCCTTTTGTAATTGAGCTACAGCTGTGGATGGGGCGATGCTCCTCTCCTCTGGGCTGAGGGGCTCAGGTAATGGCAGCAAGCACCACACCACAGGTCGGGGAGCAGGCAAGGGAAAGGCTTCCTCATGGCAGAATTGTATTTTATCCCATGGGGAGACAACATTTCTTTGCAAAACACTCTTATGACTTAAAAATAATACATAATAACTATAAAATTACCAAATGTCAGGTAAACAAAAAGTTATTAAGGATGACCTTATTAGTTCTATCTGCAATTCACAGAGCCGAGGTAATTGTCAAGTCTCACTGTTATTAGGTTGAAATAATAGTTTGGGGACCATCAACATTAAAATTTCATTACGATGGGACAAAAAGGCTCGTGTATAATCAATAGTAAGAATCCATTATTATTGACTTGGAATGAATGAAGCATGAACGCATTTGTGCAGATATGAACAGTTAGCTATCTTTTGAATAATAAAGAATTAACACTACACAGATAATGTCATTCTGGGAATTGGACTCAAACTCAAATTGGTACACACCTCTTAGTTATAAAGTTGGATTCACATCCCTTAGTAGCTTCCATTAAGCTGTTTCTCAAAATACTCTGTCTATGAGTTCATGTTCCTCGGCTCTGGCTTGCGAGGGGGTGGGCAGGCAGGTCAGGGTTGTGGTGGGGTGTGCTCTGTCACTTGCCAGGCTGGGTGGTGGCACTGGGAGTAGTGGTGCACGGAGACACTGGATGCAGCAGCACAGGCTGGCGGGAGCAGGTCGGGAGAGTGCTGCTGCTTTCTGCAAACCCTGAGCTTGGTGTTTCAATGAGACAGTGCAGTATTGCTTGCTTCACAGGCACCGCACTGAAATAGGTAAGGGATGGTGAATGCTGAATGGAGAAGAACAAAGCCTGTGGAGTGTACTGGTTCCTGGGGATGTGGCCAAAGCCATGGATGTGGTGTAGAATATTAGCTTGTCTGCTGTACATGACGTGCTGAGACAAGCTGTTCCCAGCATGTTCTTTTCTGTCACCGTGGGATATGTCACACTGGCAGTATCGTTAGTCTCATTTCCCACTGAGGAGGTGGACTCAAAATGCACTTCAAAAAAACCACCAAAAACCAACCCACGAGTCATTATGTGCTAAATCTGATGCATTTTAAATTTTTTTCAACCTTGCTTTGAGTTTCTATATACTAAGTGCCTTTGAAAGGTGTTATTTAACAGTATTTTAACCCTGCTTCCAGACTAACAGCTGCTTCTCAGCATTATCTTCTGGCTGTGGTTTACTTGCTCCCTCACACTGGCTCCCAGCTGCTGTCATAGCCACAGTACTTTGAATCCAAGCTAACTCTTGACTTTTGACTGCAGTTTTACAGGGAAGAAGGTTTGGATTGCTCCAAACCTGCCTCTGCTATTACAGTGAAGAACCTCAGACATGTGTAGTTACTTTGTGTTTTGTGGAGTGTTCCTCAGTGCTCCTACTCTCATGTCTTTCAAATTCCCAGTCATGGAGCACTACAGGACAGACTTCTGTCCTCCTGCCATGAGACATCCATGTTCCAGGTAGAAGTCATGCAAACTTGCAAGCCCTCCCTGTGCTTGCTATCCCAGGCAGAGAGCATCTGAGAACAGGCTCTTCCAGAAACTCACCCTGTTTTCCCCAGTGGCTTCCTTCTGTTGCATGCCTGATTTTTGAAGGAATTGGGAAAGTCACTTGATGCATTAAAAAGAAGAGATCGTGTGGCTGTGGCACTCGACAGGCTCAAGGAGACTTTCTTGGGAATCTGGAAAGTATTTTTTTTCAACTGTGAAATGGGAACAATAACTTTCTTAGTCAGTGGAGAGGGAATAATTATTTATTACTTGCATTACAATAGCACTAAGGACTGGTTGGGCTAAATGCCCAGAAACTGAAAAAGTTATTTAAGGAATTAAGTGTGTGTTGTGTGTGGTGTGTTTTTTTTTTTTTTTTTGAAAGGCACCAATAATGTTATAAATGGAAGCCCTACAGCGGAATGAGTGGTGTATTGCAGTGACACCTCCTTTAATCCATTACAATGGGTATTATTAGGAAAGGAGGAGTGGTGTTTCCTTTCAACTTTCATGAACAGTGCATTTCTTCTTCCCTATATTTAACTTTCAGATGCTTTCCAGGGGTAAGAGAAGAAAAATAGGGAGACAAAGGGCAGTGACACAACTGAGTAGCCCATGTGTTGCTGAGAGGGGCATAGAAAGGAAGCAAGGTACCACCAGTAGGGTCTTTAGATGCTGTTCCTTCTGCCTCACTGTTGGGCAAGAGGAAAAAAATCGCACTTAATCCTCAGAAAGAGGGAGGATGATACTGACTTATTTCCAGGATCCTCCTTTCTGAGAAGAGGGGATAGAAGAGGGGGAAAGCCCTTAACATTTACAGCAACAAAGGGCAGAGATCCAAACAGTCCGAGAGTATGTGAACATATATTTAATTTGGCTTAATACCCAAAGCCTGTTTGAAATGATGTGCATGCTTCCTTTTTCATAATTTGTCCCTGTGAGAGCAGATGTAATGGGCAATCTGAGATGTCTTCAGCGAGAGAGATGAAGGGGAAACATCAGAATTGAGAGGTACTGAATTTTTGGCCTGCTGAAGGCATGAGTCATCTATTCACTTGCTTTTCAAGTTGATCCATGATGTAAGGCATTGACGTTTCCTTCACCTGCCTGAGGGTGAGGAATAAGAAATATGTAGGTGGTTTAAATTTATGAAAAAAAGAGGTGATTTATAACTGTTTGGGGGGGCTGAACCTAACTTCTGAAACTGTCCTTCATATTTAATTTTTTTAAAGCAAGAGATACATGCAGGGCACACAAACATTAAAATGGTTTTAGAGAGCACATACCATAAATCAATGAGTAAGTTGTTCAGAACAGCACTAAAAATGAATATAGCTGAACATATTTGAATCTAGGTGGGACAAAACATTTTTTCTCATCTTGTCAAGCTTCCTGCTGACTTATAAAATAGGTGAATTGCCAGAAAAATCATTAAAGTATGCCCAGGAATTATACAGTAGTTTAAAAATACAATAGCATTTTATTCACAACACAGAGTGTTCATCACTGATACAGTTCCATAGTTATAATTGTTAAACATAAGTCCCTCAAACCAAATCTGGTACTTCATTAGATTGAACGATCAATGCAGAGTTTGTCTACCTAGAAAAATCCTATTTTTCTCTCACTGAGTTGTATCAACCTGTTTTCTTTTTACTGCTAAAACTAATTTCAAGTAATCCATTTCAAAGTTGATTTTTCTTTTGGCATAACTATGTTTTCAGTTAAGTTGTAATTTTAAACTCCAAGTCTTTCAAATTATTTGAAAGATCTAAAACTAGGAAACATGCATGCTATAAAAATTTCATATCTTGTCTTCTGCTTCTTCTGGGTGTCTGCTTCCCTGCTGTGCTGTTTGATCCCTGTTGACTTCTGTGTGTTTGTTTCCATTTGGATGCAAAAGTTGTTCTTGTATCATTATCAAGAACAGGTAATACCTGGCAAGAGATTACATACTTGAATTCTTTTCATGGGCAAAATATTTCAGTTCTGCCTTTCTTGTAATCTATTTCTGAAACTTTGAGGTAAATGATAAAGGTATAGTGCCTGCCATAAAAAGTAACATTTCAAGTAAAAGTATTTATTTTTAGGTCATAATTGTTTTAAAGTAGCATTTATAAGGGGTAAATGCAGTGTAATTTATAGTAGTTTAAACCAACCATGAGAATACTTCATGCTCATAAACTGCTTTTTGCTTCTAAACTCTTATGAATACCCAAGAGGCAATGAATTTGCACACAAATTTTAACACCTGGGTTTTCTTTCCTTCTTTGTGTGCATGGAAACTTCTTCCTTGCTGAATTGCAACCTCATGTCTCTGGCCTTGTTTTTGTTGCTGTAGTATACCTGCCCCCAAATAACTGCAAGTATAGGCGAGGTCTAATCTTATTCCTCATTGTTACCACTTGGACAGCACATAATACTGCTGAGGAGACATAAAGAGAAGTTTCAGTTCTATTAAGGTAACAGCATGTCTGAACTCAATAGAAGCCCTTTTTGTATGACCTCTCCACTAATGCAGCCCTTTAGATTAGAGAGGATTTCTTTTTCCTTAGCAATAAAATAACCTGCTCACAGAACTGTTGGTACTGCTATTTCTACTTCTGGATAGAAGCCAGTATAATGACAAGAACTGTAAGTTGTTACTTTTCAGCGGTTTATTTTTATTAGATGAGAGAAATAAGTTTACCAGTTCTATGTGGTCTCACATCCTTCATATTTAAAACAAATAATAGCCATCCTTGTCTGTCTTCCACCCAAAGTGTCCAAGCTCAGACAAAACCAATTAGCTTGTCCAGCTGACTCTTTTTTTAAGACAATTCACAGAAACTGACTTTTTTATTATGATGATATGGAGCAATTGTATCAATTCAGTCTGACTCCCTGCAAACAGTTCTAAAGGTTTTCTAGTCACTCCAATCAAGTTGGCAAGAGCTGCCATGTTTAATGTCCATCAAATGAAGAAGAGGTGTGAGCCATTGAGAAATGAAAGCCTAGCCTTCAAAAACAAATCTGTTGAATTTTTTGAGTGCAAAAAGCATCTTAAAAATTTAACTTCTATTTCTTTGTCACTTTTATAACTCAAATGCTAGACAAGTGTTCTTGAACTTCAGAACAACTTTGTGAATTTTACTTAATTTGGAGTAGTGGCAGGAAGATTCTGAAGAAAAATACTTCTGTTCACCTCAGCTTCCAAAAGTTTAAGTCCTCATTTAAACTTGTTCCAGTCTTTGATCTGGCAGATGAACTCAGTCTCCTGGCATCTGAATCCTTTTTTTTAAATTTCTGCCACTGCAAAAATTTTGTGAGAAAACTCTCTCTCACTTGGCTGCTTTCCCTTTTGCTGTCAGAGAAAGTAGGTGATTGAGAGACCTTGACTTTAGTGGGACCTAGGTTTGGTCTTTGAAAACATGTAGGATGGAGCAAAGGGAAACTTCTAGAGCATTTTGATCAGAGAAAATGCTAGCAAATCCACAGATGGGTTGTATGTTGGTGTGTGGGTGGTGTTTTTGGTGGTGTGTTTTGTGTGTGGCGTTAATTTTTTTAAATTTCAAATACAGGCTTGTCTTACCTAAACTGTGTAGAATTCTGTAGTAACTTCTTAGAATAGAGGGATCTTGCAAATACTTCAGTTGTTTATGTCTCTTAGTTAAATTAAAAGAAAAAAATATTCTGCTTGTTGTACGTAACTATTTTCCCTGTGATGTTTGAACTTCCATTATGGCATTCATTATATTGTGTGATAACTTTGTAATTACACTTTGACAAATACACATTTCATGTTCATAACATTATAGAAAATAACTTGCCTTTGTTTAACTCTTTACCTTCTGTCCTGTTTTAGAGCCATGTGTGAGAAGACTTCAATTTTGTACCTTATGTGTGTTCATATTTGTCGTATTCACAGACCAGAGCCTTAATTTCTTATGTGCTTGATTGAAAGTTAGTCAGGAAAAAAAAGAATCAATCAACCAAAAAAACTAACAAATACCTCAAAGGCTGTATCATCCCAAGTCAGTTTATTTAAGGAAGTTTGGGGTCTTTAATTCACAGTTTATTTTTAACATATCAGGAAACTTTTAGAATGGAATGAATCTCATTCAATAGACCCATCAAGAAATTAAATGCCTAAAATAAGAAACTCGCTTGGTCTCTCACTTTGAATACCAAAAATGCTTCTGGATTTGCCTCACTTACCTTAAAACCTTACCCTACTGATTCCTCTCCAGTGCTCATTGAATGATGACACTGACATTAATAGAACTACACACCAGAAATGTGTGCAGTTCTGGGCCCCACAATTTAAGGAAGACGCAAAGGGACTTGAATGTGTCGAGAGGAGGGCAACAAAGCTGGTGAAGGGCCTGGAAGGAATGTCCTATGAGGTGCAGCTGAGGACTTTGGGGTTGTCTGATTTGGAGAAAAGGAGGCTGAGGGGTGACCTCATGGCTCTCTACCCTGAGGAGGGGATGTGGAGAGGGAGGTGCTGGTCTCTTCTCCCTGGGATCCAGTGATAAGACGTGTGGGAATGGTTCAAAGCTGTACCAGGGGAGGCTTAGACTAGACATCGGGAAGCATTTACCTACTGAGAGGTTGGTCAAACACTGGAACAGGCCTTATGGGGCTGAGTGACTGGGTAATGAAATGGTACATGATGTATAGTAGATGAGGTATATAGAGGACAATAATCCATTTCAAGTTTAAAATACTGGGCTCTGAGGTTATGTGATTGCTCTAGGAGAAGGTTAGGTTTGCCTTGTGGAGGGATCACTATGCTTTAGCGGTGTCTGGAAGTCTTTTCTGGGATGACTGAGTACTCAAGCAGTATTTTTTTTTTTTGTTTTGTGTGGGTTTTGTTGTTTGTGTGTGGTGGGTTTTTTTTTTGGTGGGGTTTGGTTTGTGGTTTTTTCCTCCCCTTTTTTCCTGGTGAAAGAAAGGAGAATATCAGTTTTGAGAACCTCTTGTTGATATTTTCCTCTTTTTGTTTCTTTTTGTATCTACTCAGTTCCCCAGGAAACAAACTCCTCCTCTTTGGGTAGAAATTCTATATGAGCAACCCAGTGTGAGTGGAGTTTGTGTTTTAAGCAAGAAAGATTCCCACTGACTGAGAGAGCTTCAGCTGACTCCAGATGACACCTTACCTGGTGTTTGGCCATGTCTGGAGATTGCTGGACAGCAAAGAACGTATTCTGTATTTAATCCTTAGAGAATTAAAAGGAGTTAATTCTTGAGTTGAGCACAAGGGTAGATAAAATCATGTATCGGCAGAGTCCCTTAAATCCTTATAAAAGAAGAGGTGAAATTCCTAAAGTTGCTGCTAGTGCTTAGTATAGTTTCTCAGCATCTTCTCCTCATCCAGATCAACTGGACTGTTCCATGAATGGTGTGGATTTACATCATGTTTTTCCCCCATTTATTTTTCAGGAAAATATTCTTGTGTTTTATCTACTTTTAGGTTTTATGCTTGTCACTGCTTTTGCTGATTGCCTTCCACTCTGCAGATTATTCATGAGTGAGGCCTGATAGGCCTCTTAGGACTGATACCTCTGTGCTGACAGTGAGTGAGCAGTTCTTGTGTTCAACACCATGTGCTTGGGTTTGAAATTTGTCTTTGTTCCCACAGAACCATTTCACTCAGCTCTGTCCATTAACAGTAGACCACATTGTATCATTTATTTTAAAAAACATGGGAATATTGTTAACCAAAATAGAAAAATTGGAACACATTCAATCTGAAGAGATTTTTTCCGTCTGCATTCAAGGCATCAAAATTATTCTTCCATCAAAACATAACAATTGTTATGAATGATATCATAATACTGTGAACTGCTTAAGAGCTTCCACTTTAAAACTGTAATGGGCCATACAGACAGAAGGGAAAAAAAGGCTAAAAGCATAAATTGAAGATAATCAATGTGAATAGACCTTACCCATTGTGCAGTTTGAATAGGATAAGCACACATTATCTGGCATAATTGGTTCATGTGATTTTTCTAATTGAAGAGAAGAAGTAATTAGAGCCTAATTGAAGCAAAGTAACACAATGTCTGTCAGCATTTTTCCTTCTACCATGTATTGTATTATTACCTGTCATCTTTTACTTTAGTAGGACTAAAAAATGAGGGGGGGGAAAAAAACCACAACCCACAGTATAAAACCTTTGGCGTTTACCTAGCCAAAGCAAAGGTACAGATAAAAGACACTAAACAAAAACAAATAAGGCTGAGACTAACTGTGTATGCTCATGGGTGATTCCAAACTAGGAGTGTTCAGTGTGCCTAATTAAAAAAGGAATTGCATTTTGTAAAATGTTATAAATTCAGTCTTGTTAAATCTTAGAAGAATACTTAAAACATATTTGGTTTCACTCAGGGCTCTGTACTTTCTGTTTTACATTTCTAAGTGAAGAATTTTGGACTTTGCAGTCAAAAAGAAAATAGTTGCTGTTTTTTTAAGCAAAATGGTAGATAAACCCTTTGCAGCCTTCTCTGCTGTTCTGTGGGGTTTTTTTTATTTTTTTAAATGGAACAATTTTCTTCCAAAAACTGTTTGATGTGAGAAGACTGCTGCTGAGTTAGTACTTGGAAGTTGTCTGGGAGATGCTTTGAATAAAGAGTAAGAGTATGTGGCAGGATAATCTCCATCTCTTGGGAACAGAAATATGTTTTAAGGCTTTTTATTTCCTAGGGGAGAAAGAAGCCTGGGCGATGCAGTAGTTATTATCTGTCTCTACAAACAAAAATTTGGGTGTAGATTGAAAACAAGTTTCTTGAGACACTACGCAGTTATTCTTATTAAGAGTATGTGTTATCTTAATAAGAGGCTACATTAAAGGTGGAAAAATATTTTTGGTAAAGAAGTTGTAACTCATCTCCACTTCCTTGTTACTATAATATATTTAGTGTTGTGTCATTGCTGATAGAGCAGAATAGTGAAAGTTAGAGATAATCATCTTCATTTTGCAAGAGCTGCCAGGTTTTTTGCTGGTCATCTTGACATTGATTATTAACCCTTAGTGTAAACAAAAGAAATTGCATCTTAGTACCCTTTCAGTGTATTTGCAGCTGCTGCTATCACTTGTCTCCAGTGTTAGATTCTAAAACACTGGAATATGATGTCATGAGGAAGACTTCTGGACCAAAAGATATGTTATAATCTTGATTTCTCTCCTCACTATGTATAGTAATACCCGTTGCTAGTGCAAAGAGAATGTTATCTCTTTCCTGTAGAAGGAAAGAAAAATCTGTTTTGGAAACAGTGACTCTTTACTACCTACCACGTGCTTGACTCATTGGCGTATTACGAATATGCCATCAGTCTTTAAGCGAAGTACCTGAATTGATATTGGATCATGGCTAACTCAAGTGTATAAAATGGCCACAGGCAGCCTGGCTTTGATTGCTCTATAGCAGTCCTCAAAGTGATAAACTCTTATTTGTATTCTGCTGCAATGAAGTCCTTTGACGGTTTGCAATGTCCCAAATCTTCAAACAAAATCTGCTCTCTGTTCTGATATTGAGTTGCTCTGAGAGTCATTAATACCTTGTGCTGGTGGAACTGGCAGCTGTTTCTGTTTTCTTTGTTTTTTTGACACTGAACTGTTTTCTGTAGGGTCTTTTCAAAGTTCTCAGAGGGTCCTTTTTATGAAATGTGCTCTCCCTTTGCAAAGGAAAAAGCAAATAGTGAGGGTGGGAGACTGGGAAGGTCTGGTAAGCAGCAGCTGTGCTTTGTAGATCTGAAAACCTTTTGCTGGAAGCAGTAGGAATGACACTGTGAGGCAAACTGGTTAACTGTGACTACAGCAAAGCACTTAGTTTGTAGCCAGCAAGTTAAGGAAGGCTTACTTGGGCATCTTCCTAAACTAGAGTGAATACAGAACAGCTAGATATCAAAAAGGCAGAGGGATTTCTCAAATGATTTTTTTTTTTAAAAGCTTTTGTATTGGAAGAGTTTAAATTGATTAAATTGAATTAAAAGGAGTTATGTTTTTGTCCTGGTGCTGTTTGAGACTCAAGACATTTCACAGCACAACCATGTTCACTGTTCAGTGAAAACCATGCTATTCTGTGATGCTGTGTAGGGTTGTACCACCCAGCAAAAAGTGAAATTTTATTGAGGACGGTGGGAAACAGTGGAGGAAAGACAGTTCGAGCATCGAAACCAGGTAAAGATATACGGGCTTATATGTGACTCGGGAATATACAGAACTGAATGGTTTTGCTTGGAGGTAGGCAGGCAAACAAAACTGAATGACTTATGCAAAAAAGAAATGAAAGTGCTTGCCTTTCATTCTTTTTTAAAAGCTGTAAAATAACTGTATTTCTTGGTGAAATCTGAGACCGTTCCTAGCTCTACTGATGCTCTTAAAGGAATAATTTTGATGGAAAGGCTTTGAGTGGAATCCCTTTCATCTTTATTCTCTGTGGTCACAACTTGCCACACAGCTGCCTAATATGTCCTGGAAAGGTTAGAAAGACATTGCCCATAGACATTGTCCTCAGCTTAGTGCTTTCTGCAAGTTATTTTAATGCTGTTACTGATGTTAAAACAAAGAAATCATGGGCAATGAAGAGAACTAGTCTGCTAATGAGTAAAGTTGGAGCTGCATAAAGTGACTATACCTGAGGCTTTGCCTGCCAAATTCCTCAGGCCAAGCAAGATGCTTTTATTTGGGAAAGCTGACTTTTTATTTCATTTCCTTTTGCTGGAACTGGGCTCATTTCCCGTGAGAGGAAAGATTTAAATTAGGCTCTCTAAACTCTTGGTCAAAGTTTAACTCTGGAACTGAAACTTCAAGAGCTTTGTGGCCCATAATATTTCTTTCACAACATGGCAATGATGGAAGGCTCTGTATGCTGTCACTGCTACCTTTTAGCTTTTCCCATGTATTCACTTTCCCATTTTATGTTGTGACATTGTAGGTAGAATCTGTTACCCTCCCATCTGCTGTTGACCACCTCTGGGGCCAGGCTCATTTCTGAATGTCATTTACTATTCTGAAATACATGCTTAGCAGTGAATCTGTAAAAATGATTTGCTACGTCATGTTGCTTTTTTATAGAGGTGAGAGAGAATTACATTTTTTAAATAAAACACTTCAGACAAAGTAAATATTAAAATAGTAATGCCTCCAGATGCTGGCACTGTCAAATATGCATCCGTTCCATTTATCAGTCTCTCAACATGAGGGCTTTTTTTCTCCTGTCTCTCTCTTGAGTAAATGTGGTGCACTTTGTCTGCATGGAATGAAAATTGAATGTAATGACATAGTTTGCACAATCTGATGAACACAAAGGCATTAAATCTGTCACCTGGCTAGGTGGAATTTCCCAATGTGAGAAGCTCAAATGCTGAGCCAAACACCTGACTCTTGCATCACCTCCTGCTTGTTCTGATATAAGGCATATGCTAGCAGGTAAGTGTTGAGACACTTCCCAACCTGATCAGCAAACATATCTTGCCAGCTCATATCAATTAGCCCTCTTCCTTCCTGCCCCCTCCAACTGTCTGTGTAGTCTATGTAGGGCACAGATCCTCCCTAAGGACTGAGGAGTTGTGACCATTTCTCTGACAACCAGTACACACAAGAGGTGTGGATGATGGCAGCGTGGACTCTACAGGCTTACTCTGGGTACCCTGCTGGCTTACTGCTTACCCCAAGCTTGCATTAAGCCTGTTCCTACTGTGCCTTCCCTTCTGTTGATTAAATTAGCTTAAGACTAGCAAATATGTGATTGTAGACTCCAGTCATATATCCTGGATGATTACAATGTCAGTATGTGTCTAGTTGAACTCCCTTTTGCTTTGCTTTGCTTAAGCAGTGTGAAACTTTGAGTTTTATCTTTGATAGCTCTACAATTTGTGTTCATTGATAATAGATGCAAAACAAAATGAAATTCAGATTGTAGTGAACAGTCTCTTTCAATCTCTGGTTAATTAAATGGTGCTCTTCAGGAACACTGAACATGAGAAACTTGTTAGAAGACAAGGCTACCAAGGTATTGTGTGGGCTGTGTGCATGGGAAGTGAGGTTCTGATCTTTGTGTATGTTCTTCTTTTTGTTTGATAATACATCTCAATAAGGATTTACCACTAATGCCTTCAGTTCTCCTTGAACCGTATTGTGATGTTTGAATGTGTACTTACTTTAAATGCTTCTCTGCCTGTTGGCCCTAAGTGTGGGTGGAAATGTGTAAAAGATCAAATGGATATCATCTGTGTATTGTCTGAACACTTTCCATCTAATTCTGCCAAAGCCTGCAAGAAACACTGAGGACATTAATGTGGAAGAGTAATCTCAAAGTCAAAGGCCAAGCTGTTGTTATTCTTCAATACAATGAGCCTCATTCATTTGGAAATTGACGGAAAAATTAAATTAAGCATTTGCATGTACTGTAGATTGATGGAGGTCACATTTCCAACTTGCTTTGATTGCTTACATTGCAGACTTCCTTACAAAGCAGACAAATACTGGAGGTGATATTGCTTAGGGTGGATGTGGCAAGGATAGTTGTTTGCGCTTACCAATAATATTTAAATTGCATTCTTTCAGTGTGGAAATGCCAAATTCCAAATCTGGGCCCTAGAAGTACCCTTTTGCCATACATACAGCTACACCAAGACAACCTCTCTTATGGCTAAGGAAGGTTGGAGGTATTTTGTGCTTACTCTATTACATGTTATAGCTTGACTCTGTCTGACCCTCTACCTTTTTAATTATTAACAAAAAGAACAATCTAATAACAATGACTAGATTATAAACATCTCCTCCAGAAGTGTTCCCTATCCATCTCTACTAGTGCAAAAATTAAGATGAATCAAATAGAATTACCAGGAATGCGAGTGGAGGAAAACACAAACAAACAATAGTGATGATTCTTTGCATCCTCAAAGATGAGGGGGGTGGGGAGGAAAAATGAACAAGCAAATTTATATCCTGATCTTTTCCTCTGATTAACTGAGGACTCTTAGCTTATAGAGCTTTTTGATGGTCCAGAGCATCAAATAGGGGAAAATGAAGAGATCTTGACAAAGAATGCTCTGCACTGAAGACTGACATTACATCAGTAATGTATCCTTTTGTGAGCTTGATTATGATGAACTTAGATAAAATTGCATATTGTTTGTCTCATACTACTTAGTCATAATATGCCAAACTAAGTGTACTAATTCTAAGTATCCTGGGGTATTTGAGGCTTGAGTTAGACTTTTAGGACTACAATTTCAGCCTAGCCTCTAATGTGCCTCTGTAAATTATAGTGAGGTACAATCATGTATTTAGCCATCTGTGTGTGATAGATTGTGCCAGCAAATAATTGCATGTGCAAAAAATGAAAGCCAGTGTTTGAAAACCTGGCACTCTTACTCTGAAGTAATTTTCCATTTGTGATATATAATAGTATAGTAGCAAGTTAAAGTGCGCACTAACAATTATTTGAACAAAGCATCTCAGTTTTGCTGAAGGTACTGATGTTGAAGCACTATAAAATAGTGATGTGAGGGAAGAAGAGGAAAACTCGAAGCTTTGTCACTTCTCAGTGAAGAGACTACTCAATGCAATATAGAATTCAAAGTGAACATGTTTATCTGTGCAAGCATGTTAAAAACAACCAGGGCAAAAATTGTTTAGGAGCCATAAACCAAAGCTGGGAATATGCATTGGAGCAGCTTTGCAGCAGTCCTGTCTAGAAAAGGATTTAAGATTAAAAAAAAAAAAAAATTCTTGAACATCAGCCTGCTATATGGCTGCAGTGAAACTGAGGCAAGTGAATGCCAGCAGGCATTTCCTGAATAGGACAATAGAAAGATTTGAAGATGTTTGTATGCAAGGTACATGTTGGAACTCATCTAGAACTCTGCTGTAGAGGAAAACTATTAGAAAAGATGTTTAAAATGGCCAGTGATGAAGAACCCCCTGAAGATACTGGTCAGGTCCAATATCTGGTTATTAGCAATGTTTTTAAAAAAAAAAAGTAGCTCTCAAATAGGATTAACTTCTAGTATTTGTCTACTTATGTTTAATTTTGGCTTCCCAACAGTAGGACTTTTTGTCATTTGCCTTTGAACACATTTGTTACCAAAATTTGTTCCTTATTTATGTACTTAGAGACTGTGATCAGTTTCCATCTTAACCTTCTCTTGCTCAGGTGCAGATTCAGCTATACATTAGTGATGGAGTATCTTCCAAATTTTCATTATTCTTGAGGCTTTTTCTCCTCTCTTTTATTAATAGCATTTCTGGCTATTCTATTAAAAGCAAAGTCTGTATTCCAGTACTTATTACCCTAATGTCAAACGAAGGGAAATGAAACTTCTTGATTCCATCTTGCTATTCACTCCTTTCAAATGTGTTAGTATCAGAGCAGCCCTTTGGCAGCACTATTGTTTAGGATCCATACCCAGCTGACTGTTCACAATGACTCTGAAGCCCTCGTCACAATTTGTGCCTCACGGCCTGCACATCTGCACACTGTTCCCAGATTAACAGCCTCAATAGCGACATAAAAATATAATCACTGGGCAGCAGGTTATTCTGTTTCTCTGCAACTCCAGTATTAGTTTGGGGTAAAGATTTCAGCACTAGATAACATGAAGTGAGATGATGGAGACCTTAAACTGTAAGAGCTGAAAATTTCTGTGCACTAAGTCGAGGTGATGATATATTGTCTCTGTGCCAGTAACTACTTAATTGATATGCATAGTTGCTGGTAATGACTCCCCTTCTCCTCCATTTCAGGCCAATCCAGCAACTGTATCGGTGCCTCACAACACCATGAGGGAACTTTCAAACTGAACATCCCATCAGCAAATACCTCTGACTTTCATTTATGAAACAGAAGGCAAGAATCAAATGTTGCTCAAGAAATAAAATAACACATTATTATAGGTAATGGTATGCAAATTGGCTTAAGCCTCTATAGACAGTTCTCCAAGCTGCATCCACTCTTCAGGATGTCCTGGTTGGTCTTCCAAAGCTGAAGCACATACTTCTTGTGAATGCGTTTCCCTTCCTTGTTTTTTTTTGTGAGGTGGAGCCACTGTTTTAAAAAGTAAAATAAGGATGATAAACAACTGTGTCCCAAACTTCACATGTGTGGGAGGCTTTTCAGTAAGGTACTTATTGGTTCTTATAAAATGTCTTGCACTCTGACTGCTGTTACTGTAACTTGGCTTCTGTACCCTATGTCTTGAAAGTCTTTAAAGATGGAGGCTAAAGACTTTCTCCAAAGGCAGTGTGTTTTCTGCAGTGATGAACTGCAAAAATAAACTGCAAAAGACTGAGAGTTCAGGAAATGGTGTGATTGAATGCTTCTGGACTTCTTTGTAGCAACTCCATCTCTTTTTCCTCCCTGCATATACGAGATAGACTTCCAACCCCATATTTTTAGCTGGCCTGTATAAACCATTGAGCAACACAGAATAAAAGCAACTGGAGATCTGAACTCCTTGATATTTAGCTCAGGCCCTTTTGTGGGATTTGACTTTAATAGTAACTCAAATAATGCAAGAGTCTATTGTCTTTGTAGTCTCTCTGGATGTGAAGTCTTGTTGAAGAACTCTGCTGCAAAGAGACATACCTTACACCTTTCTTGTCCTGAATTAAATTTGCAGGTGTATCTTTCTAGGAAAATGTGACAAGAATTGGCTAAAATCTTTTCCCAAGGTCATTGTTCCTGCTATGAATCTGTATTACCAGAACTGCTTTGGTACTGCTTTTAAAATGTGACAATTTTCATGGGTAAATAGGAAGTTGGACAGAACTGTCTCTGAACCTATTCTCAGTTTGTGTTATTATATAGTCATACAAGTTAGAGGTTATTTGCTATTTCATATTTGGTGGTGGCTCAGAGCAAGTGCATCGTAGGTTGAAACTATGGTTTTGTGGGTTTGTTATTTCCAGAAAGTGAAAAAACTTGCATGTTAGAAGTTCAGTCTCTGTAATAATGGATGCCTTTATAAAAAGAGTAAGAACTTTTGTATGGTGTTTCAAAAATGCTGAAAAAGCTGAGAGGGACTAATAAAGCATAGAGACTACAGTCGTAAGGTACATAACTAATTAGTTGCAAAATGGACAAAGTCAAGCAAGAATATCAGTAATCACAAATTTGAAAAAAAAAAAAGGAAAAAATTTGGTTTAGATATGTTAATGAAGAATCAAAGTCATTGCACTTTTAATGCATTTTGTTTAATTGCTCCCAACATGCTGAAAAGCTAGAATAAAATATGGAGCTGCCGTTAGTACTCTTGGGCCTTTTCCAGAAACAAATCTAGGCAGCACTGATCTTTAATCTCCTTTAGAATAATATAACCCTGGAGTCCATTACTCAAAACTTAAATTTAAACTAATGTAGAAGAGAACAAAATGTGTGTCCCAATGTGAGCCAAATGATACTTAAAAGGAGTCTAAATTTGGTAAAGTCATGTTGTCTTTCATCTCCTGCATTATTAGCATTACGATCACAGGGATTTCTCATATGCTATATGCTATTGGAAACTTATAGCTGCTGTAGTTTTGCTGGACCTGACACTAATTTATCACTATTTAACTTACCCATATCTACAACTGGCTCTGAATTTGGCCATTCTTTGTTATTTCAATGGCTTGTGGTGTTTTTTTTTTTTTAAACCCCTCCTTCCCCACCATAATATGAAATAATCCCTCTTTCCCACTTACTAATTTTAAGTCTCAGATGTCCTTTCTCTGTTTCCATGTTACTGACTGGAGTTTTTAAAATCATTGGAGCTTCTCTCTCCATCTTGATCATTTCATTGCCTTGAAATATAGAAGAGGTAGTGATCTCTTTCCCCCCCCGCCCCTTTTGACTCATAGGTGGAGTCTCAGAGGACAACAGAGGAAATCATGCTGTCAGCTTAATACAGGTCCATCAGTAAGACTTGATATTGGTAATATGCATGGAATGAATCCATTAAAAAGGCAAAGAATAGTATTTATGAAAATACAGCACTTGCAGCAATATTTTGCCTTGGCATCAGCCAAGAAATATATTCATGTAGAGTGACATAACGTTCAGTGAAGTGGAAAATAGTTTATGTAAAATCGTCCTCACTATGAAATTGTATCAATATACGGGAAAATAGGAGAGATTTTTTTTTAAAGGTAAGAAGTAAAGCTGTTCTGTTGCTTCATGAAAAGGCTTTTACATGTGATAAAAATTAGTTTAGACAGCTAACCAAAAAAGCTAATTCATGGGAATTACCAAAGAAAACAAGTCATAGGCACAGTAACAAGAGGTTACATTAAGGTCAGGCCCTCATAAATGGTCATGACAGAGAATCGTATGCTCTTTTTGTCTGACCTGCATGAAATATCCGTGTTTGCCCTAACTCCTAAATGTTATTAGGTCTGTAGTCTCTCATTCATAAACCAGTCTTTGATAATCCTCTGATGGACGGTCATGATTTTCATTGTTGAGAAGATATTAATAACTTGGTGTTTTGGGTGCTCCTCATGCAGATAATCTCTTCCTACAGAAACAAGGGAGTGTAACAAGACAAAACCCTTCATTGAATAGGTTTGATTCCCACCCAAATGTTCCAGCCCCTGGGGATGTGTGCAAGGCCAGAAATGTCTTTCAAGCCTGAGTTCTCACTGTTCTTCTCCAATGCCATTGGAGTTGTGGCTCTGAGGTTCTCATCAGCTGCTGCCACTGCTCTTCGAGGAAATATAAAAGGAGGTATAGAGTAGTTAATGCAGCCTCAGGCTTAGGCTGTGTGGTTGTCAGCTCTTTTCTCTTGCTATTCCCCTTTTGTTTGGGCCTACAGCCAGATCCTTAGACTTTCATCTTTAAAGAAATGGTGCTGGAAGGGCAAGGATGAAAGTGCAAAGGATTATGCACTCAATTACTTTTAGGCAGATGGTTTCTGTGAGCCACAAAATCCCTTCCAAAGGGATGGAGAGAAAGGTAGATGTGGGTTTTTTTTAAACGACTTTTAATATTGAAGGTACTTGCTTTATGTCTGTAATTATAATTCATGGTCTCAAGAGACTTTACCTTAAAAAATTACACCTTTACCTTTCTAGTTGTTAAAATGCAATGGTCTACTACAAAACTAAAACTGTCAGGAAGTTCTGGTATTATGCAGTTTGCATGCCCTGGTTTTTACTGGCCTTTACCACAGTAGCTAATTTTACTTGGAAAAGTTGGTTACCTTTGAAGAGCCAGCTTTCCAAAGCTTAGCACAGAAACCTGTGATTTTATACAAAATACATTGTTAATCTGTTTCTGGGTTTAAAAACAAAACAAAACTCTTTGAATTTGAAGCCTATAGAAACTGTTTTGTCGTCTTGTATCAACCATAGTAATGAGACTGTATTCTAGTGATGTCTTAGCTATTTCATTCTAAATGTTTATTGCATGAACTTCTGCATGTGTTCTGTTATTATATAACTTTGTCGGATATTTGATCTATGTGGGTTGTTTTTTTGAATTGTGCAACCACAAAGTCCAAGCTGTTCCTCAGCAGAGTTAGAATTACGATGCTCTGGTAATTTCTGAAGGGTATATTAAAGTCCAGAACTGTTTTTTTAATTGGCATTTTCTTCATTTGACCAATGTGTGGGAAATCAGAGGAGCTCAGTCTGAGTTTAGGTAAGTTCTCTATCTCAGAATATCTGCAGTGGCTGCCTTTCATTTTGGTGGTTTTCTCTGAACTTTACAGTGTCTTATATTGGCCAATAGAGGAGACACCTGTGCAGACATCTAATGTCTGGGGTAAATGTGAAAAAGGCTTGAGGGATCAGCAATGAGTCTTGCTAAAACAGTGGATATGCTGCATGGAGCTGACAAACACTACCTTAGTTTTTGGCAGAAGAAAGTGTGCTTAGTGAAACTACAAAGTTTTGTATCCTGAATTCTGGAAACCTTATACACAAGTTAACCTCCATGAGCTGATCTCTGATAACAGGTATTACAGGTGACTGCCACATTGCATCAAAGTGATTTTCCTATTTGGGTAGTGGCAAAGTCTTTAAATGCCTAGACATATCACCATTCCAAACCAAGCACTGCAGTAATCAGGATTGTATGATTTGGGAATCAGCCTATTGTTCTAATTTGAGACAAGAACATAACTTTAAACAGAGCTTTATAATGCTTCCTTAAATATTGCACACCAGGTATTTTTATTCAAGAAATATTTTGTAAAAAGATAATCATTCTTTACTGGCAGCTTAAGAAAAGGGATGGGAAAGTGGACTCATTGTCTGTGCCCACATGGCACCAACTTTCATGTCACAAGAAGTTCTATTGTAACTTAAAATCTGCCTCCAGTGAATGCACATTCTTTGCATGCTGCTCCTGGATAGGTCTGTATAGTGCAAAGTATTTTTTTCCTAGAGATAGAATAGATTTTTTATATGTATATAGTTTCCTTCTTTCCGTGTAACAGTGCAAAGAAAATAATTCCCTCTTTCCACTTGTCCTTGTCAGTACAGCCAACTGCGATCAGTGGCTAGGTTGTATGCAGACAGCTTACTTTGTCTTTCCCTCAAAAGATCTTGAGCAAAAGGCAGCTTTAATGAAGGATATGTGTCAGTGAGTAGAGAAAGGTGTGTGGTGTGGTGTTTTTTTTTTTGTTTGTTTTTTAAATGCTTAATAGAGAGGAAGATGAGGAGGCAAAGGTGAAAATAGGGATATGACAGTCATTTTCTTTTTCTTGGGAAATAAGAGGACTACTAACACCCTTAAATAACGATATGGTGGGATTGGGTTGAACTATTTAGACTGAACATGATAGAGCCGTCCTTGGGAGCAGAAGCTATGATGTTGCAGGAATAAAGGTGTCTCCACAGATTGATTAAATGAAATTTTCTGTAGCAGGGAAAACGGGGAATGGAATCGGATCAGTAATGCTGAATCAGATCAGTAACGCTGCAGGGTCTTTTCAGAGCTGCTCAGCACTTTGAATTTGTACCAGTCTCATAGAATCACATCTTCCATCTGCTGGTTGGGGCATATTAGAACACTTTCTTGTTCTCTGCTATTTACAAAACCACAGATTAATTATAATGACTGTAAGGAACCTGCTTTGTGATGCAGACCAAGTGTTTGGTATCCCTGTGTGATACTTGAAAACAGTATGGAGACTTATGAAACAAAGTTGGGAAAAAGGCTGGTCATAAAGAAAAACTGCTATTTAGAGGATGAAAGTCCTCAATGTATAAAAAGTTGTCCTCAGAGAGAAAGCCAAGACTGATTCACTCTTGCTTTAACCTTCTGTACTGAAGGCAAACAAGCTTAAGGTACAAACAGACTGAGAATTAATTGGTGTAATTAACATTTTGTGATTATAATGACTTCTAATCAATACTCTATGCAAATAGCTGTATTGATGTGTTGAACAAAGGGGGCTACTTGTATTTGGATGAAAGGGAAAAGAAAAACCCCAACGCTTAAAGCCCTAGTGAAATTCAAACCTTTCAGCTCAGGTAAAGTCCTGACCACATCTTTTTCAAGGTAAAAAGAAGATCCTTTAGTGACCTATTTAATTAAAATGGCTCTGATACATTTGCTGACTAAACTTCATAAAATGAAGTGACTGGAGGATGAAGCACATTCCCTTGCTGACAGTTCCCTCTGCTAAACCACTGTGTTTCATCAGGTTAACAAAGCAAAACAGAGAAACCAACCTGATGAGCTCACAGCAGTGAGACCCCTTCCTGTGGCAGGAGTAGCCTGGGACTTGGATCAGATGTCAAAAAGCAAATGGGAGATCAAGGAGTTTTCAAGGCCAGGAGGGAGAGGGTTAGAGGCCTCTTTTAAAACAAGTGAAGGGGGTCTGACTTCTTTCTCTGTCTCTGGAAATCAGCATCACATTGTTCCTCAGTTCTTTTTCTTTCCGAAACCATATTTAGAATAGGTAGGTTAGTCATCAGAAAAGGTTAGACAAGAGCTTCTGGTTTTTGCCACGCTCCAGCCTTCAACTTCATGTGGTAAACAGTACCTTTAGCAAACTTTGATTTGCCAGTGGTTTCCAAATTTTTTCCTCTTTCAAATAAGAATTGGAGACTAGGCAGCAAAAAAGTACAACTACTACTAAACTTAAATACTTCCTGAAAAATCTATTTAGGTGTACGATGGAATAAAATATCTTTCACTTTGAGTCTTAATGTTCAGAAGTAGCAGGAGTTGGTTTGGAATAGTGGTTTATAAATCTTCAGACATAAGGTGAGTCCTAAAATGTCAAGGGATTAATCTTTTGCAATTGGAGATTAGCATACATTTATGGTGGGACTCAATGAGGATTTCCAACCTAAATGATTCTATGAAATATGTTTCAGGCCTTCAGTTTGGGTGGTGATGGATATCATCTCACAGTGGACAGGACAGCATGAGTGACAGGCAGTCTGAGGACTGTGACAAGTTAGTATTTCCAACATCTGTTAGTCCTGTGTAGTGAAGACTGTATAATTGCCTTTTGTGATAACTCTACGCTTGACCGATGCTTTTTGAAAGAGAAAACAGTGACAAAGTAAATGAACAAGGACTTTGTGTATACAGTCTTGATCTTGTTTTTAGAGATAAAAATGATTTTGGTTTTTGTATTCTCAAAGGAAAAGCCACCTTGGTGCCTTTCTGCTAAGAATGTTTAAAGGGTTGCTGGAGTTTGTAATTAATGTGGCATCAGTTTTGTAAAACTTGCAAGCCTTTTGGTGTGTCATAATGAGGCATTAAACTTTTGAAGACAGTAAGTTCCTCAGTCTTCAGAGAGGAGGCAGTCCATGCCAGGTATTGGCCAAAAATAGCTGTTGGGATTTCACCCAGTAAGCATGTGTCTCATCAGCATTCTGCAGTGCTGCCAAAGTTTGCTATAGCATGAAGGAGAAAGAAACAAAGAAACTTAAGGAGAAGGGGGAAAGGAAGCGAATGAGAAGAAAAATTGCTTTTCAGCTTTTTATTGGAACTATTTTGGTTCCCAAGTGAACCTGAACAGCATCTTAGGTGATAATGTGGGGAAGTTAGAATTTTTGGCACCTGAGTAGGAAACATTTGCAGTTTGGGCACTCTGAAGGGATTGGAAAGAGCTAGTTTAAGTGCTTTGTTAAACAGTGCTAGAATGGACTTTTTGTACATTCCCAGAGCCTTGCTGAACTGGGACCTTAGTCTGGCTCCAGTGGTAAAAGTGCCCAAAATAAATCCTGGGTCTTTAAACTTGAACTGCCATGGATTGTGCTCCCTTATTAATGAAGGTCTCATGCTTCATATGTACATAAATATCTGTTTAACTGCACTGGAAGTATAAAGGGATGATTGAACTGGCTATAAATGCCACATGGTAGAAGAAGTCTCAAATGACAATCAAACAATAGATACTTCTGTTTCTGTAGTTTTTTTAATTATTATTTTTAGTATAGGACAGCATAGAGTGCAGTTACCCAGAGAGAAGAGACATTCAAAGGCAATTTGAGTCCTGCTTAGGTCTGCATTCATCTAACATTGCTTTCACTGTGTCGCTTAGAATAGCAGATAGTGGCTTTCCCTCTGAAGAGTTCCTCTCTTGTTTGTGACTGATAATGCTCTCGTCATTCTGATGGAGCTGCCAGAAAGACTCTGAAGTCAATGTGTTAAACTCCAATCATCAGGAAGTTGCCAAGGTGTCTGTCACACCTTTTGAAGATGTAAAGCTGAGAAGTTCAAAAAGTCACTTAGCAGGACATGGGTGGCAGCCACACTGCCACTACTTTTTTCCTAGAGAAACAATCCCTGTGAATTTTTCTCTATGTAGATGTGGCCTTTTCTACACATCTGTCCCCTCATACCTCATCTCCCACCAATAAATTTTGAATTAAGTGATTAGAAGCACAGTGGTCTCAAAATATTGAGTTATTAGATATGTCATGAAAACAAACGGTGCTAGTTCCCTAACATACATACAGGCTGCTGTGCAACCCTCCTCACATACTGAAGAGTTCTTGTAGCCAAGAGTCCTTACGAACCATGGGGAAATTTTGTTTGGCACATGATCTAAGTGTGCAGGATATAAGTGTTTGGTAACTTTGTTTGACCTCCTGCTTCCAGAATGCCTTGTCTCCACACAAGGGAAGTGTGCTGCTTATTGCAGGTAGAATAAATTGATCTTCTGACTTCCTAGTGTTATAAAGGTCCTTCACAGCTGTATCTGTGGTGTTTGCTATCATACTGTAGCCTTGCCTGATGGTAATAAAAGTTTGAAAGTTCTGTCTGCACTTATGGTGTAAGAGGGATTTGACTAAGAGCAAAATCTACGGGCTCTAAAGTATGCATGCAGAAATTCAGTTGCTCAAGGGGCTTTTCTGCTTTGTCCTCAGCACAGCATAAATTGTCAGGATCCAACTGCAGGCTCTAATGTTTCAACTGCGAAAAGAAAAGTACAAAAAGCCTTTTCTGGGAATGTCTTTGATTTGGCTAAGGAAGTGGAGACTGCTCTGTATCTACCTGAATTCTACTTCTGAAAAAGATCAGATAAAATATTTCTACCCTTTGTACCTGTAAAAGATAGAAAACTGAAATCTGAGGAGTCCCTATAGACTTCAGGAGTATTCTTCAGTCCATTTACTGGCTTAGCCTCTTATTCACTTTCATATTTGCTTTGTATTTGGCTGATATAACAGTGGCTTAAAATCAAAACACTTTGAATACCCTGCCTCAGTAACTTGCTGTGTGCATCTTGTGTGCTACTTCTCTTCCAGAGGATTATTGCCATATGAAGATGCTTGTTTCTGCTGCTTGTGTCATGAAATATCTCTGTGTAATGCTTCTGATATTGACAAGTGACATTTGTTTCTGGCATGCTTTTTGCTTTACTTTTAGTATAGGAGCATGTAGTAAATATTCAGTACACACTTCTGAAAGGCAGGACTGGGAGTGGGACCTTCTAAGCCACTTTGGTACTCTTGATATCTTTAAAACTGTTACTTGGTTCATATTTATTTCTGCAGCACTGTTCCATACTATTGTCAGAACCACACTAGAAATAATAGCCACAGTAATAGCATCAACACCTTTTCAAATCAATTAATCCCTTGGAATTCTCTTGAGGGGAGGGAAGAAAGGGGGGGGGAACAGCAAACCCAAAAATAGCCCTTTGAAAAGAATTAGCTTGAGACCATAAGGTGAATTAGAATAGAAACCTAACAAACTGTACTGGGTAAGTACAAATGTATGGTATTCTGCAGCCTATAGAGAGCTGTCAGGCTGGAACACGGTGCTTACAGTGCAGAAGCTGGGATTGTGAGTGTATATTTAGCAGAAAGAATAGTTTCTCGTGACCTGGCACAGGATTCACAGAGGCAAACCAAAGTAGTTGGGCAGAACAAGGTGTTTTGTAAAGACCGACTACAGAGCATGCGTGTGCTCTGTGAACCACCGTCTTACTGAGCTGCGTGGGTGGCAGAGGCCACCAGACATGGTGATAGAGACAAACATGCCTGAGGTTCGTCATATGGGAATCTTAAAGCTGATCTGGATTCCTTAAGATTTGCCTGGTTACAAGTTATAACTTCTACTTTTTTGTTCCTTGGCCTTAACTTGGAATAGTAGTTGTGAAACTTCTACAGTTCATTTTGTTCTGCTGTAGGTTCTTTTATTTGCCTCTAGGTGAGCTCTGGGAAATATTAATAATTGAGATTAAACCACTTTTATCCCACTGTGAGCCTGCACCTCCGTTTATTTCTAAGAACTCTTCCTCACATTTGTCTGCCAATACTGATACAGCTGGACCAAATGCATTTTTCCTTTCCTCCTCTTCTGGATGAGGATGAGAACAGGCATTTAACTGAGCTGGTGCAATACTTGGTGGACTCCTGTTGCTGTGCTATTCTCTTCTTGCCCCTACCCATCTCTGCCTATCCTGTGTCAACCTGATTTTTAAAAAACTCAGGCCCAGTCTTCTGTCCTCAACATAACAGCAGCCAGCACATCCTTGAAAAGACTTCAGTGACATGGAGAAGAGGTTTTTAGGAAGTCTGGGATTTGTTTACAGCTGATGTGTGCTAAAATGAGGTCAGGCAGTTAAGGCGAAATTTAGGCCTTCCTCACTGTTCCCGTTTGCCACTCTGCCGTGTCGTGAAAATACGTGTTAGTCTGGTTCATTAGCTAAAGGTGCGCAGGACAGTTGTCCTCATGATGCTCCATCTCCACTAGGAAAATATGCTTAAAGATGATTTACACTTTAATCTTTCCATGGGGTTATGTCCATTGCCTTGTTCTACAGTCACAAGTGTAAAGCTCTGAAATATTTTAGTTGAAAAAAGACAATAAATAATTTTCCTTCTCCTTAAATGGTGGCACTTTTTTTGGTGACAAATATATGAACACATAATAGATTATTACATAGTAAGGTCTTCAGAAATAGACAAACATTTATATGGTGGACTGTTTAGAAATGGATATCTTCTGATTGTTAATGAAATCAGACAATGCAAATTAAGTGAAAATGAATTAGAGCTGATGCCTGGCAGACTAGCTGTTTACAAGATTCTTCTGTGTGCTCTAGTGTGTGGGCTATTTTTGCCAAGACTTACTAAATGATTCAATGATACTGAAATTAGAATTAAGACTGTCAGAGGTGTTTGTTAAAATTCTGCTATTTGTTCTTCAAAACATAATCAATTAAAAAAGGGGTCTTTGAAAATAATGAGAACAAATGAGAAGTCAGGAATTAGCCAAATAATCACTTGACTGCTTCTGTTTAGAGAAACCAGAGAACTCTTCCCAGTCATAATTAAAAATTACGCAAATGTTTAAGTTCACGGGGTGTATGTGTCTGCAAGAGAGAATAAGCTGTAAAACTGCCTCCTTGTCTGCAGGAAAGAAGCCAATAAGGGTCACATTTAACCTTTCCTATGACCAAAAGCAATATGTTCTGAACAAATGATTAGAAAACCCATTTACTGTTCCAAGTATTTGCTATCACCAAGCAAGATCCTTTGAGCTAGCTTATGATTCTAGAACTAATCATATTCCCAATTATATGCTTAACAAATTATTGATTTGCATAGCCTAAGCATACAAAGCATCAGCCTGGATTAATGTCTTATTGTCCCAGGGATTATATGAATAGAGTGAAAAAGGCAGACCATAGTAAATATTAGAGTCTGAAAAAAACCAAATATGATACCTCAGGTAAATGTAGCAAAACTCTGAAAAAAACCAAGAAGGCTGATTGGATACTGAGGTCCACCTGGCATCAGCTTTACTTAAGGATTGAGCAGCCTGGCTGTCAGTAGTGGATTTTTGAGATGCCTTGCTCAAGAAGTCCTCACAAGCTTTTCTGAGAAAAATGGGCACTCAGTTTTTGGGAAAACCTAAAGGTTTTAGTGATTAGACCAGAATTTGACATCATGTTCTAGAAAGAAAACAAACAAGTATTGTTGTGCCATCCCACTCCCCAACTAATTCCTATGCTTAATTCAATTTCCTCCAATTTTTGGTGTCTAAGTTTGGAAACCCAGACTTGAACCAAAATACCTATTGTAAAAATGGGAGTCTAGAGCATTTTAGGATGAGATCTCTAAAAGGTCTTTCATTTCGTTGCCTCTGAACTTATACGCAAAGCTTTTGAGGCTAGGAGGATTGGCAACAACACAGAGTGCTCCATTCACATAGGATAATAGTAATTAAATGTACAGTGGAAGCCTCTATGTGATTCTGCCAAAATTACTGAAATTATATTGAGCCAAATTTATGTCTAGTGCAACTCCAGCTGTGTCAGTGGTCCTGGTACATCCAAGCACAGAGAGATGATGAGTCATGAGGAAATGTATATATCAAAGGAAAAGGAGAGCAAATGGGTTATTGTAGTACAAATACGGAACAAGTTTCTAAAATTATGTGTCATAAAAGACAGTATTTTTCATATTTTCCCAGCTGGTTAAAATTTAACTGAATGATTTTTTGGTTTGGGAGACTGCGTACAGGGTTTGGTCACAACTGGTGTAGGGAGGGGAAGCCTTTCATAAAGAATTGCTAACAAATGGGATTCAACACTCAAGAGGCTCAGATGGCCTATTAATTCTGGTTCTGGCTTTCTTCCAAAACAACTGTGCTTCTCTTTTAATTCATGGCTAATTTCTACCAGAGATACCAAGAGACCATTTCTTTTTTCGACAGGAAGCATCCACATTGCTTAAATGGATTCGTACGAGGGGCTTTAGTGAGCAGACATTGATTGGCTCGTCTCTGGGGCCTGGCAAAGGCCTGATGGGCACTGGTTTGACATAGGCAGCAAATGAAATACGACCTCCTGTAAACAGGCCTGAGCTTTTGGGCCTTTGTGGTATCTGGTAGCTGAGGGCCTTTTCAATCCCTTTTAATTAATGAAGTGATTTGACTTGACTGAGATTACACTTACAATAATGAATTAAAAAGTAATAAAAAGAAATCTCTTAACAAATATGCAACAGGGAACAGGGACCAAATTCAGTACGTATCTGATCCCCAATGTATATCTTATTTCTGTATGCACTTCAGATCAATGACTTTAAAAGGGAGGCTTTTATTTTCCAAGCACTGACATCTGCATTCTTCGTATTTTCAAGTGCTTTTGTATAGCAGATTAAAATTATTATGATCTTATATGCCTATATGATTAATTTAGTCTTTTGTTATCTCTTGTGCTAAATCTCTCTATTCCTCAGGATTCTTGACATCTTTTTCTTGCCACTTTCACGCAATATTTGCTCCTGTGTAATGGCACAGTTTGCTGGATAGCAGTAGTCACTACATATATTTTGTAATGGGAATACAATCATCCAGTGTCTCTTCTGGTGGTCACATAGTGAGTGTGAATCTATGCCCAGATCAGTTTAAATTATCCCTCTTGGTGTTATGTCTGAAATCACTCCTGTTTGTTCCCACTCCCCCATTGTTCTTGAAGTTGACATGCGGTAGAAATGATCCTAAATTTACTTAGAGAACAGTCATATTCTGATTCTGTCTGACGGGTATGTTATAATTTTGGAGATGTGACTCACTTTCACAAACTTTTCTTCCAGTCTGTTTTGAGTTCAGGTGTGATTTAAGGTGGTTCACATCTCAAACTCCACAGTGATGGTTTGGGGCCATTCTGATCCAAGAAAAGAATGCGACTAGCTTGGACTTCTCCCTGGTATTATGTTTCAAGGTGTCAGAAGTGTTTTGTTTGCTAGCTGAGAGTGTGCTTTACTTCAACTCCTGATTTAAATGCTCAAACCAAAGCAGTTGCTGAAATTAAAGGAAAACATGGGTTGATAGAATAAATGGATTTAAACCTCTGTGTTCTTGCCTAAAATGATGTGTCATTTAGGAGCTTCCAAGAATGTTAAGTATATTTAAGTGCATAGATGAGATTACCTATACAAAACAATGGAGGAAACTTCTGCCCTCAGAGTTACTGTGGGCAACAGTATTGTGTGTTTGGTCATGGATGCTCACAAAATACTGTGTGTGAGCAATACTGCAGTGAGATGTGGCACATGGGTGTCCTAGAGATTTCCACACACTCGTGATTGCCACTCTGCAGGAACTGCAAGACCACTGTAGCCATCAATCTGTTTTCTTGTATTACAGCATGTGCTTAACTTTTTTAGTTAATTCAGTTTCTTACCCTTTATCACAACAAATTGTCTTCCTCTGCTGCAGGACAGGTTTATTCTATTTGCTAAAGCCTGAAATTCCTCTTTCATATATTGGCCATGGAAGCTGCTCTTTTTTTCAGCTGTAAAAAGGAAACACTATCAATGTATGATTGAAGCAGAAAAGTTACAATTGTTCATCAGATTTTTTAAAATATTTTGTCATCTCAGAGACTAGAGCAAAAGAGGAGTAGAGGTGTCATAAAGGCCTTGTGTATGATCCACTGGGAGGTCATTAAAAAGCAGTTATACTTAGATACTATTGGGTTTTTAGGATAAGAAGCATCTTAACATGTAGAAGAGGAGGATTTAGAGTGGTAAACAATAAGCAGTAGCGTGGCAGTCAGTTAACTAACAAAACACCTCCTATTAAAACTTGAGTTTTCAGTGTTTATAGCTTCATTAAGGTGCGACTTAATCACACAAATTTGTAAGAAATACCTCCTTAATTGTTAAGGTAGCGGGAGAATTCATGCAAGTGCTTATCTTGTAATTTAATTCATTCTCTGTGGCTTAAAAGCGACCTAAAATTAAAAAAATTCTCCTGCGCTCCAGAGAAGTTTTGTTATAGATTTAAGCTTGAAACTGCAATAATTTTGAATGTATGTGTAGCCTTGAAAATTAATTTGAAATTAGGACTCATCAATGAATGA
This sequence comes from Caloenas nicobarica, assembly GCF_036013445.1. Classification (NCBI taxonomy): domain Eukaryota; kingdom Metazoa; phylum Chordata; class Aves; order Columbiformes; family Columbidae; genus Caloenas; species Caloenas nicobarica. The sequence continues at coordinate 56,381,013 of NC_088249.1, read as the reverse complement.
ACAGCTGTGCTTAACAAATCTGGTTTTAGAGGCCAGGGATACTTACTGATAGGAAGGAGAATTAGTCTGTGGGTTATAAAGACTTTAAAAATGCTACCTTCTCTTCGTTTGTAACTTATTTTCAGTACTTTTAAGCTGATGCTATCCAATCGTCAAGTAATCTCACTTGAAGATTTATTAACTTTTATTTTCATCACTATTCCACGGCAGCTACTGTAGTTGAGAGCTGGAATTGCTGCACGTAACCCTCCAACCCCCACCCCTCGCTCCTGCCCCCCAGGGTGTATTTCGGAGCCTGGCGGCTCCGGGCACCTGCGGCCGCCCCAACCCACCGCAGCGTTCTGCGGCTGAAACGGGGGCACCCGGCCGGGAAGCGGCCCCCGAAGCCTCCGACGGGCCGGGGCAGGACGGGGCCGGGAGGGACGGACGGTGCGAGCCGGCAGCAGGTGGCAGCACCGCGCCGGGAATGGGGAGGCGCAGAGCGGCTCCGCGTCTGCCCCGAGGGTGGGGACCGGCCACCTCGCCTGGAGATGGCTCTGATGGAAAGATCTAAACGATCACAGGCCCCCCATCTGAAGTTTCAGTGCTCCTCGTGGAGATGCCATTGCTAAGGGTGGTCGGAGTTGGCTTGTTCCGGTGGAAAGTCAGCGATGTGGAAAAGGATGGCAAACAAGAAAATTTATTGGTGTCTCAGCAACTTAGAAGTATCGAAGTCAGATGGCATTACTAAGGTGCTGCTTATAGCTAAAGCAGCTACTGTGGTGGTGGGTGGCTGAAAGGAAAAAAAAATAACAAAAGTCATCTCTCTGTGGGAGATAGCAAGTTGACTTGAGCATAGGGAGATGGAAGTTGCCCACAAGTTATAAATAATCATACACATGCACACACTTACATTTGCATATGACTGTGATAACTCAGTTTAGTTATCTAAATATCCTGGTGCCACGACTTTCTTATAAAGTAGATGCATGTTCATTTTCTATATATGAGTCTGCTGGATTTGGTTTTTAGAAATAATGTGAATTTACTTGAAAAAATATGCTTGAGAAAAGAGGAACAAGCCAAACTACTAGAATAGAAGGGACACAGCAATATCAGGAAGGAGGGGAAAGAAATAAGATATATTTATTTGGCAAGGTGGTAAGAGGGCACTGTGGCTGAATGCCCACTGGAGAAGGCAGTGATAGCAAGAAGGTTTTTTTTAAACTTTAAATATGATCAAATGGAAAATGGAGAAACGATACTAAGGAAGGGGAAGGTGTGTGAGTGTGCTGGTTTGGTTGGGATAGAGTTGATCTTCAGAGTAGCTAGTATGAGGCTATGTTTTATATTTGTGCTGGAAACAGTGTTGGTAACACAGGGATGATGTGGGCGGGGGGTGCACAAGAAGTTGGGAGGGGACAGAGCTGACCCAAAGGATATTCCGTACTATACGATATCATGCTCAGTATATATTTTAGGGAAAGAAGGAGGAAGGGGGCGACATTTGGAGTGATCGTGTTTGTCTTCCCAAATCACTGTTATGTGTGATGAAGCCTGGCTTTCCTGGAGACGATTGAGCAACTGCCGATGGAAGGTACTGAATAAATATCTGTTTTGCTTCACTCCTGTGCACAACTTTTGCCTTACTTATTAAACTGTGTTTATCTCAACCCATGAGTTTTCTCATTTTTACCTTTCTGATTCTCTCCCCCATCCCACTTGGGGGAAGTGAGTGAGCGGCTGTGTGGTTTTTAGTTGCCAGTTGGGGTTAAACCACACTAGTGACTGAGAGCACCTTTCAGTACCTTATGAATAGCATTTTAGACAATCTAGATTTGAGGAAAAGACAGCTTAAAATAACATAGAAGAAAGATTCAGGAATTAAAAAATAGGTGATTAAAAACTATTTTCTCTTGTAAGACTTTGGAGAAGTGGGGGACAGGAAAAAAACTTTATGGAATATGGTAAAGACTTTGATATAACAGAATGGAAAGCTTGGAGATTATAAGGAAAGGAGAGTTGAAGAATTATGCTGAGAATGAGGAAACACCATGAGACAACTGAGATCTCTTCCAGGAGAACTGGAATAGGGGCAGTAAGAACTGGAGAGGGCCACCCTCAAATTGAAAGTATACTCTGTCCTTATTAGAATAGCAGGTGAATTGTAGAGGGTTCAGAAAACATGATGGAGTTCAGCATTTGGTAACTGAGAGACATGTTGGAAATGTGTGTTTTATTTTCTAATGTGGAAACTTTTTCAAGTGAGCTCTGTGACCCATTTACCTTCAGTTTCCCTTAAATCAGCTCTTTGGGTGTTACTAGTTTGATATTTTATCTGAGATTTATTAACAAGATTTGTGCTATGCTGCCATACTCCAGTTCCAGGCTGCATTGCTTTCCTGGCAGTGTTCATTTCTATGATCCCTCCAAAGTCCTGTGAAAAGGTGATGACAATATTTCATGAATTTGCATCCATGGATCTAATAGTGCTTGATGATAACAGTCAGCATACTTGTCCTCACTGTATAAACAGAGACTCTGTGCCAAGGATTAAAGAGGGTCATGAAAGATAGGTCCATTAGTCACTATTCAGCGTGACAGTCTGGATGGACAGTCATCCTGCCTGGAAAATTTCTGGCTTGGCATTTGATAGAAGGTACACCCAAGGAAAGATGTCAATGTTCTCTACACTCTCTTAGAAGTCTGCTGCTCCTCACTGATGAAGACAGCTTGCTGAGCTATGTAGGTTGTGATCTGACCTGCACATCCATTTTTGTCACTTCTATGGCTTTAGATTATGCACATTGCTTTTTATGCTAAACCAGATGATTTAAAAATTAAAAAGGAATAGTACTTGAGAAAAGCATGATTTCGGGAACTGTATATCATCCTAAATGCACTACTAGGTCACAGTTTTTAATGCAGCACTTACCTGTGGCAATATTTACATTATGTTGCTTCTTCCTTGCCTTCCGCTATGGGATCACCTCTCAGCGCATTGCCCTCTAGTATTGCCTAAATAAATACAAGAGTCAGCTATAGAGACCGAGTTATTTTTACTATTTTCATGTAATAACTGTGAGCCCTGCAGGCCTAGTGTTGGCAAAATACCATAGATTTGTCTTGTAGAGGCAGAAACCTCTAATTTCCCAAATAGAATTTTTGTCCCCTCTGCTGCACTGAATTTGTTATTGTTGCATGTTTTTCCTGGTGTTTCTAATGAGCTGTTAATGAGCTGCTAACTATGTATGTAAATTAAATGGGGTTAGACATTGAAAGGTTATCAAGAAATAAAATGCTGTATAATACTTCAAAGTATTATAAAATAGTGTCTTTAATTTTGCTGGCACAAAGTTGATATTTAATAACCTATAGCCTCAGTTCTTTTAAATGATGTTAATTTAAGACATTTTCAATCTGTACCTCAAGTGACATAGCAAACAAGTTCTTTAATTCCCCCTTCGTTACTAAGATATATCTGTAATGTATGTGTGGGTTCCTGTGTGCCTCAACTGAATGACCAAGTTATTAAAGATAGTTCAAGACCACTGGAGCTTACTGTAAATATTTTCGTTAGGATTTAATACAGTGGGTAAGAATGTGGCAATGGTGAGTGCTTTGGCTTTTAGGAACTATGATCCTGGCAGCTCCAGTCATCTTGCTTCTCAATTGTGGTTGTGTTTTAGCACCACGATGACAAGGGGTTGTGGAGCAGGCTTCGCCCAACACGAGGGTGGTGTGGTGGAAATCCTCACTGAAGGCCTCCGTCACCTCTGCAGAAAAGGGACAGTGTGGCCGTTCCTTTAATGTCACAGCAGACTGAGCTTAAAGAGCTGGTGAGGCAGAGCTCTGGAGGTTCACTGATGAAACCAAGATATATTGTGTAAATATTAATAGCTCTATTAGATGCTTTGGTACCGCAGGAAAAGGAGCTCCTCATTCTCTCTCAGTGCTGATCCCGGAGCTTGGCCACTTGAGAGCTCCCATGGCCTCCTCACCTGCGGAAAGCTGACCTGCCCATAGGTCAGACTGCACAAGTACTTACTGAGCTGAACAACCTGCACTTTAGTGTGGTTTTCACCTGGATCTTGTGCTATACAAGACTACTGCAGAGCAACCAGGCATCAGCTTAAGGGTGCATTGCTTTCAGTGTGGAAGATATAAGAACAGCCCAGAGTAATTTTTAGTTCAGGCATTTAGGAAGTCAGGAAACACAACCAGAGTGAAGAATCTAGGATTCTGCATCACAAAATGTAATTTAGTCTTTTGTTTGACAAGTGTAGTTTAGCTTAGATAATGTACATTAGTACTTCAGAGTATGCTAGCAAATGTTCTGTAGTATGTTTTGTGAAATTAATGAGATTGTGGTAATGAGACATTGCTACCACTCTTTGCTGTTAAATGTTTGCTGAGAAGTAGGACAGGGCAAAGTTCTTTATGGTGACTGACTCGTGAAGAAGTCTGGGTAAACTATGAGGAATTCTGTCAGACTTCAATGTAACTGGGTATTTGCTGTCTCATGTTGAGTATTATAAAGTTACCAAGTGTTTAAATCTGGCTTTTCTTTGTCATAATTTGAATGCTTGAAGATTTTGTGGAATATTATGGTTAGATTAGTAGCAGATTTAAATTGTTTTGGAAAACAAAAGAACTAGACAGAAGAAAAGCTGTGCTTTCTTGTCTTAGTTTTGCAGAGTAGCTGAAGGAATTTCACCATATTCAGTGATGTTTTAGGCCACGCCATATTTTACTGCCCTACCCAGCCCACAAGGATGGACTTGTTTTGAGTTTCACTGTACTTGGAGGTCTAGGATTAGATCCTTCACTATATTTTTCAGAGTTTTCATGGAACTATCCAATGTGTCACTATGTGATGCTGAAGCAAAGGGTAATTCTTTTTTTTTTTTTTTTTTTTTTTTTTTTTGTACCGTGCCAACCTTGTTCCTTGCAGAAAATAAGACACATAATTTGTGTTCATTTCCCAGGAGATTGACAATTTTGCCCTAAGAGCCCGTAGGGATTTTATTGCTCCGAAGTTAGCACTCCAAAGGCTAGTAACACAAAGCAGCACTCCACTGCAGACAAACTAATCCTCCAACAGTGTTTCATTCAATCAAAAAATGCTGCAGATTGAAGGTGTTATTGCATGCCTGCCTTTTCATGAGATTATTGTGAATGAACCATGTTTTCCACTGAATAGTAACAGCAAAACAGCCCACCTATCTAAATATTTCCCATGGTAGTTTTTCCCTAAATGAGCAAAGGTTGGGAAACAAGTAATTTTTTTTAACCTTTTCCCTTTAAGTGTGCGAATAAAAGCTATTGTGGAAAATAGTTGATATTTGTAGTTTAAACTTCTAAAGTAAATTTATTCTATAATATGTGGTGCTAATCAGTTGTCAAGCTGATTAGATCCTGAAAACTCTATCTGTTTTTGTCTTCGTCTAAGTCTGAAAAAAAGTTGCTGAGAAATCTTGTTATGACACATTTGAATTTATTTTGCAACACTAATCTCTAGATAGCAGCCACTTTCCCCCGTGTACATGTTTTCCTTTTCAAAATCAATACCTGACTGTTCTTGTCCAGTACATGCACAGTTTTCTACAAAATTTGCATTAACAAAATATACTGTTTTGGACAAAATCTTGTTTCTGATGTTATGATTTTAGCAGAATGCCCATACCCTTTTTATTTTAGATGCTCAGCTATGTGCTTTTGTCTCTGAATGCGTTCATGTGTGTCCTGATGACAGACTTGAAAATTTAAAGAACCAAGATCTGTCTGCAGAAAGAGATAGCGTGGCTACTGCCTCAATGGATGAGATGATGTGTCAGTTCTTGATTCTGCCATTCCCTTCATTAGAGGCTTGAGACTGATCCAAGGGGCTCACATAAGAAATGAGGGGCGCAGCCTTGTCTTAGTCTCAGGATAGGATGGAATTTACTGTAAGTTCTCCCCAAAAAGCTCTTCAGTGAATTACACAAAGACAGGTGATTGTCCTATTGCCATTCCCAGTGGATGCATATTTTTTCATAGCCAAAATTTCAAAGCCCTGAAAAGTTATTGTCACATGTGGAGGGGACCCACAGAGTTGGCTCATGGGCTTGGTCACATCCCCCCATTTGGACCTGTTTGGAGCAGAATGGCTTTTCTTGTTGGGAAAAATAGGTCTGCCAGGAGTGCCTGTTTTGTTGAATATTGGGAAATCAGACTAGGTAGCTGTCAGCTGGATGTTTTTTTGCAGACTCATAGTTCATTCTTCAAAGAAAACAAAACAAAAAAACCCAACTGACCAACCAACCAAAAAAGAAAAAAGAAAAACCAAATAGTTAATCCAAAGCTAGGGATACATAGGTACCTTGTGAAATCCACGTTACCAAATAAGCTAATGACACAGTGACTGCTTTAGCTATGGACTGCTCTTTATTTCTCTTCATGTCTTACTGCTTCTTAGCAATTAAGTGTGTTGTTTCTAAGGTTCAGAGCCCAGCCTCACAGAACAGAGGTGAAGTTTCTATCTAGCTTAAAAAGGTTTTTACTGTGAGTGGCCATCAAGTACTGGAACACTATAAATGGACACTTACAGCTTGTTAAACTGGAAACAACTCCACTGATGCACGCCATCCCATTTGGCATTTTATGCAGCTGAGATGGAGGATGAGGGGATAAAGGTGTGATAATAATTAAAGCAGTGGGGGTAGGGAAGTGGTGATGATGAAATGTTTGCACTAGTAATTGTTTTATGAAGACAACAAAATGAAAAGGAGGAGGAAGGACGGAAAGAAAAGTTAGTGTAATGGGTGGTGTATTTATGAACTGAAGCCTTCTTTCCATAAAGTGAGGGGGGAAAAGGGTCTTTTAGCCAAAGGAGGTCATTCCATGCAAACCTCTAAAGGAAAGAGGATTTTGTAATGATAAAAGGAGGGGAGAGTACGCTTCTTACACTTTAATGATTTCTTTGCTGCTCACAGATAGGAACTGGAACTCTACACTATTAGCCACAAATGGCATTTTGAAATGACTTTTTTTTTTTTGGGCAAACCCAAAAGACATTGCTAAGATTTACATTTTCAAATATATGCTGACCTTTTTTTCCTCTTTCTTTTAGTTCATTTGTCATCAGTATGTAATTGAATCAATATATTTCCTGATCAACCCAAAGATTGAATAAGGTCATGGGAAGCCATGTGTGGACATTAAAAATCATTATTTTACTCAAAATGAGCAGAGATGGCATAGACCATTCAGAGTTCCAAATGAAATTCTATTAGATTCTATTACACTTTTACAATTATAGAGACGTTCCAATATTACAAGGGGAAATGAAGTCATAATAAAAAAGCCCAGAGGTGTATTACAAAGAAATGGGCATACTATTTTTCTAGTTAAAAACTTGATGAAAGGAGCTCTGCTACTTTTCAGTTGCTGAGATGTGACCTTGTTCTTAAATTAAAAAAAAAAAAAAGAAAAAAAGAAAAAAGTACCAGAGGCCAGCTTCCTTTTTACTCTTTCTACTTCTTGTTTCACAGCACGTTTCTAAGGAGGACAGGATACTTAAGCTGGTTCTTATTTTAAAAATATTTAGAGAAAGATGCACAGTAATAGTTTGATATATTTACACATGTATCATTTTAGTATCTGTGTCTGGAAAAGTAGTTTTGGGGAGCTGCTTGCCTCTTTGTGGAAGTTGAAAAGATAGGAGCTTTTGGCAGGTAAGAGACACAAACTTGATCATAATATATGCCTTCCCTAACTGTTCCTCTTTACTTCATCCCCCAACCCTAATTAAAATGTTTGATCAAGCTACAATTCATGGAACTGAGGTGAACTTCTTTTGATCAGAATATTTTGGGAAACCCAGAATCAGTGTCTGTAACAGGACCCATTCCTACACTTAGGAACATGCAGCAGTACATTCACCTGCAGCTAATGATGAGGTTTAGAGTTTTAAAGGCACAGTTATTATCTGACCAAGGGTTGTCTCATCTTGGCATTGCATGGAGAAGAGTGCAAGAAACCAGTTTGTGTTGCAGTTTTCACTCTGTTACAGACCTGCAGGAATGGGGGCGGATTTGATCGTAACTTTTTCCAAGAATCAAACACACTGTTTGCATTAGTTCTATATTTAAATGTTAGCTTAGATGTCCGTGAACTGTCTCTCTACTACTGCCTCCAAAGAAATAAGGCAAAGTATTGAGACAGTTCAGAGGTAAGTTCAATGAAAAATGAAGCAATGAAATGTTGTCTGAGATACACAAGAAACAGAGAAAAATGCTATGTTGTATTCTGATCTATCTACAAACCAAAAAATTAGTAATAGTAAGGAAATACAAAACTGAGAAATTATAGCAACACTGTAGGCCAAGCATGAAGTTTGAGTCCTACTCCTCATGGAAGGTTTCTGGACATCTGCTGACAAAATTAGGGTTGTACTGGGAAATATTCTTTGTATGTGTAGGTGTGTGTACACACAGGATTCTAGACTGGAACAGGCTGCAAAGGTAACTCAGTTTCCATGGGGGCATGAGGAAGAGAACAGAGTCTTCTACAGAACTATAAGTCAGATGGTAGCTTCAAAGGGAACTATTAAACTCTAGAATAATGCCTATTACCCACCAGAATAAATCTTAGTCATTTTCAGAAATGAACACTTCAGAGATCACCAAGCGGAGCAAGTGAAGGTGTGGGATAAGAAACACAATATCTTCTTTCCAAGGTTTGGGACACTAGCAGAGCTGTTCTGGAAGAATTCATAGTAATTAGGTCACCACTCGTCTCCTTTCTGCACGGTTACAGGCAGAAGCCGTGATTCAAGACAGAAAGAAGTACTTGAAGAGCCCCCCGGTAACGTCAATGAGCATTAGCATGTTAATATTCCCTAATGTTTCCAGTGTTACCTTTTATAGCATTCCCTTGGTACTCAAGCTTGCTTCGTCAAGTTATGTGGTCATCTAGGGACTCTCCTGGTACTTTCAGCATTACTACAGCGTTACTACAGTTTAAACAGACACGGCAACAAACCATGGCCGCATTTCCAAAGGCAGCTGAGCTGTGCTACTGGATGGATGCTTTCTGAGCACATTTATGATTTGGCCTTTATTTTTAATTGCTACATAAATGGAATGAACTCCTAATTTCAGGATATAGATCACAGGTTTACCCTTGTCTCTCTTTGAAGCTAGGAAAACTCTATTTAAATGTGCAGTGGAAGATAAGCTCTCCAGTGTGTTTCATTGGTGCCATTAGGTTTTTTTTTTCAGGCACTTGTTATGAGTGTGTAAGAGTAAATATCCTCTGGCTGCTCTTAACTGACTTCCCAGTAGCTGTTGTCTTGGTTTTGTTTCTTGATAGCCACCATGCATCTGCCATTTTGACCTCATAAACTGCAAATCTGTTTTTCTTCATGTTTTTTCTGTTCAATGATAGTCCTTTTGTCACCTGGGCAAGAGACTTCCTAACAACTTGGTGGGTTTGGGCACCTCCTCAGGACTTAGACAACTTCACAACTTTCAGTCAAAGAGTTGCAGAATATGTATGTAGTATGAGTGGCTATTGCAAATGAATACAAATACAGATTAGTTCGCTTCTCTCATGGAAGTGGTTTGCAATGGTAATCCTGATAATGTATGTTCACTTTTCTTGTTAAAGCATCTTGCTTGGTAAATGCGTTTTGAAGTGGCTTTGGCTGCATATACCTCACAAAGTCCTGTGCTGAGCTTGTCAGAAGGGGTTAGTATAGAATGCAATGAGGAGGAAGTAAAATCTCTTAATGAAGTGTGCGGTCCCTACTAAATTAGGCTGAAGTCACCTCCAAAGCAAGAGACTGATGTTGAATCTTGAGCTTGGGTTTCTACATGCTACCTCAAAGTTGGGCAGTGAGGGTTGTTTTAAGCCTGTTCTGTAATGAAAATGTATGCAAGTGTCATAGCAGCTTTTAAATGGCTAAGTAATAATTGATGAAATAGTCAATTGCTAGAATGACCTCCCCAAACCCTCCCAGCAGTTATTAAGACATTAAAGTGACGGAGATGGGATCAAGCTGGCAAATGAGAATGTGCGATGTCTTCACTGAATGATTTCCTGTCTAAGCAACCACTTTGAGTCCAGTATATTGTGCAATAGGTTTGAAAGCAAATGTCTAGTAAAAAATTGCATTTAAATGCCATGACTCTTTGGGGGGATTATTTTACCTGAAAATACTTATAGTTTTGCTGCTATTCTTACCCTCTCTTGTTCCTCTGTCAATGTGTTCTTTCAATATGGATAAAATGGTGAAAACAATAGGAAAAATAAGATAAATAATGTTTGCAAAACTATTTTTATTGTGCCGGTTTCAAAGAGGTTTTTAATTTTAAAACTTGTAAAGTACTTTTTTTTTTTCTCCAAGCCAAAACCTTTGTCCACCTCTATTTAATAGTCTTCACTTTTTGCAAATGTTAACTACAATAGTTCATTTTGGCAACCACCCTGCATTTTACAGTAGTTTCACACAAGCCAGCTGGTTTGAAGGGCAAGTTTTACTTTCCTCTCTTGTACTGTGTAGTACCTGCTCTCCTTCATGAGGAGAGCTATTCGAGTCTGACCTTAAATGATTTGTTGAAAGCCAGAAAAGGAGTCGGTGTTAGAGTGAAGGAATTTTGGCTTCTGATCCAGAGTTCAAATGACTAAGCCATACATCTGATAAAATGAAACTTAAACCTGTGACACTGCATACAGTACAGCACATTTAAAATGCATTTACTTCCCCACCCCAGGAGCTTCAATAGTTCCAAAATAACTTTTAAAAATAAATTGTTTATTGAAAGATTAAGAGCATTTTATTGACTTTGCAGTTATGGCCAATTTCAGTGCATTTTTGTGACAGTATCTAGCCACAAATAGTCTCTTTTCTACGTGTGATGGTTTTATTATGTGAAAGAAGTCTACCTACTGTTTATCCTTCCCTTGCTCTCATACTTACAGTCTCCCACCTTCCCCCAATGCTTTGTATGTCAAATGATCTTCCCGTCTCAATTCAAATCTCTTCTTAAGAGATGACTTCTTTGCAGATTTCCTATAATGATTCCCCCAAGATACCCATGCTGATTTGAAGACAGGACTTTCATCTATTGTAGCACGTATGGCTGATGACACAATTTCTGAACCTAATACTGCTGTGTTCAGAACAGTTTTGAAAAAATCTTTAAGAAAAAAATCAAACACTTTTTTCCTTTTGCTTGTCTTTTTTTCACTGTGCCTCTGTAACAAAAAAGCTTATTTTAAAAGCAAAGTAAATGAACAGATCAACTTTTAAATATGCAGAATAAATGATAATTAGTTCACAAATATTCTAAATATGAGCCTCTTTCTTTAATAAAAGTCTTTTAGTGCCCTCCACATCCAAGTGTGTGTAGAACTGCAGTATAATCAAATGCCTCCATAAACCTTGGCACTTTACTGACTCTTGCAGCCCTCTTGAACTTTCCTTTCCTGCTTGTGCAGCATAGATCCCTCTAAGGTCAGGGAGTGAGTATGGAGCTGGGCTGCTTTTGCAGCCAGTGTCTACATCATGAAGAATGGGGGGAGCCTGTCCTCACTGGGAGGTTCCTGACTCAGGAGTTAGTTTTTTGCTCAGTTTTTTAAAGCCAGGGTTGAGTATCCTGGAGTAAGGTGCCAGTTCTACCTTTTCAGCTGAGCCTTTGCCAAACATTAGACTAAAATATTACCTTCCTTTCTTTCTTTTTACTTAGCTGATTAATTTCTTCTTTCCCTGCTTTACTGACTTATCACAGATGGATTTTTTTTTTTTGCAAACTAATATTGACTACTCCCTTTTTTTTGGGCGTGGATGAACAATAAATTGTGAAAGTGGTGGATTATTTAGTAGTTACACATGACTATATTGAACAGTCTTCTAAAGCACCTATATGCTGCTAATTTCCACAGATGTGACAATTAGTTGACCTTTGGTCTGCTCTGGTATGGGAATTTCTATGTTCAAGGTACTTTCTCGTAATGTGTTACATGAAATCACAGAAAATGAGGCTGGGGCAAAATCCCTTGCAAATATTTTTATTCTGTTAGTTTCCAACCTGATTCTTTTTTTTTTTTAAATGTTCTTTATGTTAGGGGAAAAAACTTGGCCAATAATATTAGTGATGCAAATGGCACCTTCTCCTAATAATAAAATTGCCCAATAAAATCCAAAGAGTTCTGCAAAATGGCATGTTATTGCATGTGTGTGTTTGACATATGACCACAGGGCATGTATGAAGAAGCAAGCATGCATACACACAGACTTTGTGTAACTGTGGTAATTTTTAATCATAAGCCTAAAATGCTTACACTACCTGTCCACTCTTGTTGAATTTTGGACTCTTGCTTGTTCTATGACTTCTGTTTAGAATAATGTGCAAAGGAGGAAGAGTCATGGCTTTTCAATTCCAATCCAAAAAAAGTTAGCTTTGGCAGGTGATCAGAAAACATGCAAACAAAAATACTCTTAAAAAAAAAATCTCCCCTGCCCCCAACTTGTTTTGGATCCTTTGAACTGGAACCTCTGAGATAATAGGTGTATCATGGATATAGATCTGTAATCCATGACCTTATTACAAGTGATAAATTTATGTTTCCAAACCTAATTGCCTCACTAATGCACACCCACACCTGTCCTAACTAACTTTGGCCATTTTTCAAACTGCTGGTGAAAGCAGCTGATCAAAATTCTCTGCTGAAACAAAGCTGCATCTAGTGGGCAAAGTGAAAAATAATATCCTACCCACACAAACATAAAGTGCCATACAAAATGTAGACAGAACAGGTTTGGAAGAAAACTTGTTTAACTTTAAGCTTTGAACAGAAAGCTGTTTAATTTCCAGGCTTCACAGATGTAGCACCTTGAAGCTAATGGACCGGGACCAGTATTAATGAATGAAGAGTCTGGTCACTTGTGTCAAAATATCCAGGACTTCTTTTATCTTGTGTGATGGTTTCATTACATGATGACTCTAGTGCTTCACATCCTTCTCTCAAGCTACTGATCCATTAGGCTACAGCTTCTGATTCCTACCTATGACTTACTCAGACAAGCTCACGTTATAAGTCAGCAGGAACCTGACCAAGTAAAATTTGAAATAATAAATGTTCCTCTGTCATTTAGCAAAGCATGCCTCTGCAGGATTTGATCCTGTTAGATTTCCTGAGTAAAGCTGAATTAAATCACCATGTAGCCTTTGTGTAACCTTTCAGTGATGCAGCAGGTTTCACAGTAGTCATATCTCTAGCTTTCTTTTTTGATATGGTGGTCTGTAATATTGTGGTTAAAAGAAACAAATACTTTCCTCACTGCTTCTCCCCTTGGATTCTAGTCCAGAAATCCAAAATACATTTGAGTTCATTTGCATATGATCTATATAGCTCGTCATATATGCAAAGTTCCAGTTTACTCTGATCCTCTTAACTTTGTAAACCAAGTAGTAATTCTGCTTCACAGTGTTTTCTCCAATGCTCTTTATTCTCCTAAGAACTAAGTGTCTAGTATGCATATTGGTCCCAGTACATGTGGTGTTTAGGACTAAGTGATAAATGGGAATATATTGATTAGGAAAATCACTTAGCTCTCATTTCACAAATGTCACTGAATTAAGAGATCACTCTCATGTGAAGCAGGATTGTCTAGTTTGAATACTTTTAGGATTCTTCCATCTTCTATTTCAGAAATTAGCTGACTATTTCTAATAATTAAGCAAGGTAGTATCTCTTCAGTGTCTTCAGACATCCTTCCCAAAACCAAACATGTACCACACTTAAAAAAAAAACCAAACCAAAACAAACAAACCAACCAACCAACCAAACCAAAAAAACCCTGGCAAAACAAAAACACCCACCCCCCCAAGCCACTCTATGTAATAATTCAACCTAATGCTGTGGTCTTTGAAAACTGAAAAATCCTTGAAAATCACAACAGATATGGTTGGAAATAAAGTAGATGAAGGGTCACAATGGAGAGGGATAGGGAACTGAGTGAGAATTTCTGTAAAGAAAGTTGGTATACTTCCAGAGACATACAATGGGCCATTTTAAAAGCTGTCATTGAGAGAACAAGGTATGGAAAATCAGAGCAGGATAGCTAGAATCCTGTGTGTAAAAGCCACAGGTGATTCTTAATAGGCAGTAAATTAGCTGAAGGATAGAGTACTTATTTTTGTGGCAATAGCAATTCTTTCATTTTCCAGCAAGTTTTTAACTGAAAAGTAATGCAAAGAATAGGAGGGTAATTGTAAATTAGGAGCCAAATTATGCTAGAGACAATTGAATAAGTTCTGACTTTTCTTACTGACAGACATGTATATTAATAGTTGGCACTTATTGAACCAAATATGAATATTCATCTTCATTTATATTTCAAGGCCTTTCATTCCTCAAGGACCCACAGTGCTTTTGACCAATTTTCATCCACATTACTAAAATGACAGCTTTCACTCCTGGGCCCTGACAGAGGTCTGCAGAATTCATTGGAGGTCCTGGGAGGAGGGAACCAGCTCCCGCTCCCAGCTGTCCACAAACACTCATTAAGAGAGGCAAATATCCAGCAGAATCTCTGTGAGAATTTTTAATCACGCAAAGGCTCTGCTAATTAGGTAGCTGATGGGGCATAGAGAGCACAAGGACGAATTCTTTAAACAAAGGACTAGAAACTTTAAGAGCTTTAATTACTTGGGCACAGAGTTCATTTCAGAACTTGGGAGCAAATTATTCTAATAACAATAAGACCAAGTAGCAGGCCATATTAGTGAGAATTGTGTAGAGAAGTTCAATTTTCTTGGGCTGTCACAACCGTGATTGGAGCATATTGGAAACTGAGGGAATTGTGAAGGTATTAATAATAAACTTTATTGTGAAATGGATTTGATGCAGAAGATTTCCTATCAATGTGCGTTCTGTTCCTCTTTTCTGTGATTACTGCTTTGCCAGGGAGCATCGCGCTGTGCCCTATACCTCAAAATCCTCGTGTAGCTCAAGAGGCAGATACTTTTACACAAATGAAGAACAATGGCTATTTTCAAAACAAAATCCTTCCTTTTGTTTAGTGCAGCAGACTGTCGCCAAAACCTAAAAACCAGAAGTATGTTGTTTTGTTGTTGGCTAGAAGAAAATCTATTCTGCTGGCTGAAGATTATGGGTTTGTTTTTTGCTTGCTTTGTAAGTGCATAAATAATATGGCTGTGTTGTACGGTTGCTCCCATGACACAAAGCAGGCTAGAACTATTTCCAGGATCCCTTTCTCCTAGTTGGAATAAGGAATAGACAGAAATTGCTGAGGAAATGGGGAAAAAAACAGAGAGCCTGAAGGATTCAAATTAGGAACCTGTGCTCTCCTACCCACCAAAAGAATACAGAAAGTATGCAGCACTCTTTCCCTTGGAAAATGGAAAACAGCTGATGTGCTACTCTTGTTATCATAGCTGAGAAATCTTAGCAAACTTGACTGTAATTGAGCACAAGGGACACATCCTGCCTGTGTGCTGGATGAAAAGCTGATTTCCTTTGGGCAGAAACCGGGGTGACCAGGCATGAAAGGAAAGAAGGCGTTTGATGTTTGCTGCAAAAGGTTTGCTGGCCTTGGATATCTACGTGGTCAGAGTTGGGGGAACCAATGTGTGGTACACCTGCCGCTTATTGTAAATCTTCTGTGAAGATACACATTGAAATTTCTTCCCTTTTTTAGGAAGGACTGTAACTTGCCTGGAGGTCAGTTTCTGACAAGGAGAAACCTGGTAGCTTTTACCACGTGTTTAGAGAAAATCAGGTTCTAAGCAAGTGCTTGTATTTTCAGTGGTTTTGGTGCAAACCACTTACAGTGATTACTCATATGTTAAATGTTAATTAAAACATTAGTATTTGAGAACACAGTGTTAATTGTATAGCCAAAGGACTCTACTCACTGCCAGTGGGGAGATGGGCTTGAACGTGTGAAGTTCCAGGTATGTGCAAAGGGACAGGTGAAAATGTAATGTGTGATAGTTGAAGGTTGACTAGGCTCAGTGATCAAGTGGTGAACTGGTGTTTGGAGCTGCAGAAAGAAAACGAAGTAAGATATATCTTCTCAGAGAACTGGTCAGACATAAAGCTTCAAAATTCATCTTGAAACTCAAATCTGCTTGCATTTCATATTGCATTTACTGCAAGTTTTATCTGCTGCAGAGGAAAAGCCTTGCTAAAGAGAAACTGCTGCAGTCTGTGGTTGCAGACAAGCTTTCATTTTGTGTGGACTTTCCCCACGTGAATAAACAGAGGTTTGAGTGCAATAAACATAGATGGGTCCTTCCATTATGAAGTCACTCTGCCCACTGTGGTCCCCCAGCCATTTGTGAGAGCAGCTACAGTAACAAAATATAGTACTGACAGAAGAGCTTTTTCATCACTGTTGCTCTTTGGTTTTGTTTTAATTCCCAGGAAAGCAGGCTAAGCTGACATGTAGGAATAATTCTGTCACCTTAGTTCCTAATATTTCTGCCAGCAGTTACAATAGAATAAACAAATAGGTGAGGGAGAAAATGTGAACAGAAGACAGGGAGAGACCCATGTAGTATCTCCTTTTAAAACAATTCCTCTTGTGATTTTGAAAAGCACTTAAGTTTCAGCTGCGCTGCTGCTGTTCTCTCCTGGATCCTTTGGGGGAGTGGGAATAACCGTACTTTGATGCTCATTTCATGTGCTGGTCTGTTTTTCTGACTTTTGCGCTCACCTACTTGCAAGTCTGGTCTTGGACACGTAGCATACAACAGTACTCTCCACAGTTCGATCACACTGCATTGATTTAAAAAAAAAAAAAAGCTTTATGGCACATAACTTTTAAGCATCCATGATTTAGCATTTCTGCAGAGCTTAAAGCCTAGAATCCAGAAACCTAGCTGAAAGTAAGGTATTTCTTTTTGCATAAAAATATATGCTATCTACTTTTAAAACTCAGTGCTGTCATAAACATTACTCTTAATATCTTAATCTCAAAAAGTGATACAGGACGAATATTCTATGCTTTTGTGCTTGTTTGTCATTGTGTTTTGTTTGTTGTGTTTTTTTTTTTAATTTGTTTTTTTGTTTAGGAAATATGATTTGTGGCGAAGGTGTGTGGCCATGCTGTACTAGTTTAGCTGTTATGAAATAAAGTTCCAATTTTTCAGCAGTTCTGTACGTCAGATCTCATAATTTATTTTTTTATACATGTAAACTGTGTCTTTTTCTTCTTTCTGCCTTTGTTCAATACAGGCATTAGTTGCCCATTTTGTAAGTGTATTCTGAAGCTATGTTTTTTTTGACATGTACCGAGATCCCTAGCAGAAAGAAAATGTGTAAGACAGGACGGCACACGAAGAAGTGGTTTATCAGCACTGCACTGAAGTTTTAAGTGGATCCATTTCAGACAGATTTCAGATCCATTTCAGTCAATATCAAGATATCAAAATATGAATATTTTTCTCAAAAAGGTAGCTGTCCGTGCACATTTGTCAACAGTTATGTTCTGTTTTCTATAGGAAAAAAAAATCATTCATCATGTTACAATCACTGTCCAGTGCAAAGCTGATCAAGAGGCATAACCATTAATTCATATCTGTCCATAGGTGTCAACTCTAAAGGTGCATGTAGTTTGTATGAAAAGAAAAAAATATTCAAATAGATGAATACAAGAGTTTTTAGGACTCTGCTTATGTAATTTTGAGGGAATTTACCCTGAAATGGGAATGTGAAGGAGCTAGACTTTAGAATTGCTACATGCTGGGGAAAATAATCTTGCAGCTGCAGAAACTGCAAATGGCTCTTGAGTGTGGCCTCTTAACTGGAGAGGGAAATAGAGGAGAGAGAGACTTTTCCTGATATTTCAATGTATTTTTCTGGGTTTATGTCAAGAGCAGCTTTGTGAAACTTTCATGATGCAAAAATGCTGGAATTTCTAATGCAGAAATGAGCTGCTTTCATATTCATATCCTTACTAAAAAAAAAAAAGTCTCTCCCCTCTGTTTTTAACAGTTACGAGTTAGATTCTCTTCAGGAAAAAAAATGTAGAAATTATTAATACCAACCAAATCATTGTTTGATAACAACACTGGCAGAGATCAGCAGGTCTGTATGGGTAAGGCAGACCTAATAGATCCTATACCCATTACATGGTCAAGATGCTGATTAAGAAGAACTTTCACCCCAGCTGATGAGATAGTCCTATTCTTCTCAGTAGGATTTCCCTCTCTCTATTTGGAGCTGTGACTGGGCCTTTGACAAATGCTCAATTTGGAGTACTCTGGCTTAAAATGGAGACTTTTAAAAATCTTTAATTGGGGCTAAGCGCTAGTTCCTCATGCAGTCCATTGTTTTGAACAAGGAAGCAGGACTAAGGAGTTAACTGCTTCCAATTGTAAGTACATCAGTGGCAGGCACATTACAAAGCTCTATACAATCCTGTAGAGTAAATGGTGGACAGCTCATCACAATTAGGCACGGTTATAATGAAGAGCTAGAGGAGAGAAAAGAGGGCATGGGGAAAATCAAACCTTTTACAAATGTTTTATATGAAGAGATATTATAGCTAAAAAGGGTAGTTAATTAGTGTAAAGAATAGGTGGTAATGCCTTCTCTTTGCAGAAAAAGAAAACTTTGAAAGCATGGAAAATGGGTGAGTTTCTAGCTGCCGATCTGGAAAAGGAGAAAACAATTCAAAGCAATACTGTACGTGGGTGTTTCTCAAAAGAGACTGTAGTGGGAAGTGTGTGATCAGAGTAATTTACTCTTAGCAGAGACAGTTGGCACTGTTGTGTTTAATAGAGACCCTGCATGTAGCCTTGTTTTCACAGGAATGCATCTGTTTTATTACAGGTGTTTATCAAAGACATAGATGCTCCCCAGCTTTGCATACCTCTTAGGAAGACTGAGGAGGTTGCACAGAGGAGCAAGGTTACAGTGAGGTTTGCTCTCTAGCCTTTTTTCAGTGTGCTGGCAAGACAGTCACCTGTAGAAACATGCATTCTGAAATATGTTATTTGGAGAAGAAATAAAGAATAGCAATAATCTGTATCAGATTATTGAACAGCAGCATGTGTAATCTGAAGTATTGTGGTGTATATGATAGAGCCTGTGGATGCTATCTGGACTTCAAGCTCTTCTAGCATCAGCGAATTTTGCAAGTAGCTCTTCCTACCACAACTCACATTGTGTGTGTCTTGAATAAGAGGGATCTGTGTCGATAATAAAAACATACTCTGCATAGACTGTTGTTTGGGTATGCGTATACTGCAGTCATTTCCCACTCAAGTCAGTTGAGTTTCATGCCACTGGAATGAACTTCTACAGCTGGCTTGGGTATTTCTGTGTTACGCCTCAGCTGTTTCTGAGAATTGCAGAGCAGACACAACCTTGATTTTGTAGTCTGGGATTTTGGAACTACAGTAGTCAGTCCCTTTGACAACTGTGGAAACAGCATTGTTGGTTAGCTCTGTCCGTCCCTCTGTTAGGGGACTGCTTCAGTCTCTTTTGTCCCAGGGAAAGAAAAATGGCATGTAGGGATGTAAGGAGGAGATTACTATTGCAGGTGTGTTTAATCTGTCTTCTGGCTCACCTGAGTTCTATTAGTACCCAGGTAACCTTGCTTTTGCAAGTTGCCTACTTTCACCATCTCCCTCAGTCTCCAAGGGTAAATAATATTCAATTACATATTCCAGGAGTTGTGATATTGCATCAACAACCCATAGTTTCAGTTGTGGTTTTTGTGGTTAAAGCTGGTATACATAAAACAGAATTTTAAAAAGGACTTGGTATTAGTCTAGCTTTACTGCTATTGACATCGGTGGTAAGATTTGTGAGGGGAACGAAGTTAGGCCTCTTAATGGCACTTGCAAAAATCCTCACTGCAAAATATTTTATTTTTTTCATTCATTGTGCATATTTGCTTGTCCTGGCTTCATAAACAATGTTACAGCAAAAATATTATCTTCCAGCATTGTTCTCTTGCAGACCTAAAATCAACATTTTGGATGAAGCCCCTTTTCTTTAAATCCCCTCTGATAAGGTCTGTTTTAGCATTTGAATATGTGCAAATAAAATAGATTCATGCCCTCAATTATATTTGTCTTGTACATGAACAAACAGTAGAATTAGAAATTTAAGGGACAAAACCTGTGTCAGTGGCTTTATCAGGAGTTTTGTGAATATAAGTTATTTAAAAACTACACTTTATTTGTACAAATGGATGTAGAAGGGAAATGAGAACCACAAAAGGCAGGTGTACTGCTGAATGCTCAGGAGGGCAAATGCAGGATCGTAAAATTGTAAGTAGTATACAAATTAGATCCTCCAGGTCTTTCCAAACACTTCTTAAATTGTATTTTGTAGGAGAAAGAGAGATATTCATATCATATAATTCAAAAATGAAGCAAGGCAACATTTGCTCAGGTGTTGTGTTTAGATTTAATATAGGGCTGATGTAGGCTGTGGGATGTCGGAATGCAGGATGCTGCTAGAAGGATAACAGACACTCAATGTTATTCTGAAACAAGTCTGAGTCCCTAAAATGATATTATGCAGAGAAAACATTGGAAGAAAGGCCCGTATGAAAATCTGGAAAGAATGAATAGGGTTTTGTACCATATAAATACGCATAAAATCCTAGGGTAAAATAGGAATTTGGAAGAAAATGTATTTTTCCCCTCAGCCTTCTAAAAGTAAATTATTATTGCTTTCGTATCTGTGGTTATGTAGGAACTACAATTTCAATAATTTATTCAGCCTCTCTGCAGAAAGCTATCCTCAAGCTGCAAAAAATCTCTTTAACTCCGGTCTTTAGGTGGGTAGTGTATCCATACCAGATCAGTCCACTTCTGTCATTTTACAGAAATATCCATCTTAGAACAGGAAGACTCTGAACTTCGACAGAAGGAAAGCTCTTTCATAGACTACCCAAGAGCTGGGACAGGGAACTAAACATCTTTAGAAGATTGTTTCTGTGAGATTTTTTTTTTTTAACCGTATGGTTAAGCAGAGAGACAAAGTTGGAGGTGATCCAAACCCAAGAATATGTAACATAAATTACCCAAGGCATATGAAGAAGATATTTGAGAGAGAGAGCAAGAGATAGGAGCCAATAATGAGAAAATCTAAAATTTTAAAGGTCATAGTGACAAGGAAAAGTAGCAATTGAAGAAGGCCAGGCCTATAATACTTCATTGCAGTTTAAGCAAAGTTTTAGTGAGTTCTTCAATTGGTCTGTGAAGTATACATGAGGTATTTTGGAAAGACCCCCAGTCAGTCGTCTGGTAGAACCCCAATGCAGAGATGAACAGATCAGGACATGGCTGCAAAGTCTGAGAGTCACAGAGTCTCTGCTGAATTCCACCTCAGCTATGGGCAATTGCAATGCAGAAATGTCTCCATTACAAAAAGTTTGCTTCTTCTGAAGGGTTATTTGGTAAGACTGAATCCAGCAGACTAACTGCCTTGGCTCTGTTGCGATGGTTAGTGTGTTCACGCTGTTTGTTGTATCAGACTGTGACTGTAAACAAGCTTTTCCATGGGCTGCCATTTACATAAACAGTAATATTCATTCTAAGCTTCAGTGTCTGAAAATTCTAGCCTTGTTTGCTGGTATTTAAATGCTACCATTTAGCTAGAAAATGTTCTTTGTGACCAGGTGTTTTTGTTACATTTAAACCTACCAAAATTCCTTTGACTGTAAGATTTATTCGTAATTGAAAATTTGTTATTTAATCTAGAGTTTAAATGTAGTTACGTATGCCAACTTAATGCCACAAAATAGCCTAAGAATATTCTTAAGCAGTATGTCAGCTAAATTTTATTGCAGGTCCATTAGTATTACCATTAAGCAGCTGACTAAAGGTCATAATGAATACTTACTATTTTATATCACCCAGGAGGTACTAAGCGCAGCCGGAGTCTATTTCACTACTTGAACGCATATAATACTCGACAAATTGTCGATCAGTGGGTATGTCCATCTTATCAAAGTACTTTCTCTGCCCAAGTACATAGCAATTTTTCTAGTGTTCATTGCGTAGTAGACTGTGGGATTTTTTAAAAAAGAAAAGTTCTTACTAAATGGCTAGTTGTTACAGTTCTATTTTAGGTACTGCCTATAATTTTGTGGTTGCACTGATATTTCAGAAACCCAGTCAGGTCTTACATGATTCTTGCTGACCAGTTTAACAAGTGGAAAAACAACTGTGGAGATTTTTGATGATCACGATGATGAAAAATTATTCTGGAGATTTTATCGTATTGATGTTCTGTTGATAACGCTTTTCATAATTTTCCAACTGTATATGTCCTCCTACTGATGTCTAGTTCTGCTGGAACAGCAAACAGATTATGCCCTTATTGCATTTTTTTAACGGCTGTTGCAAAATAGCCCTAAATCTTTCACGAATCAGTTCTGTGCACTTAGAATGGATTTTTTAATGATAGTTTGTGGAAAAAAAAACAAACAACGAAATAGATTGCTTTATATAATGACGTGAACTTACTTAACTCTTCTTTCTTTCTTGTGAGAAGAAAAATATGATCATGTAGAGTTGTGTGAGCAGGATGGACTTAGGATCCATTCAGCTGTTACTATCCATCTAACAGGTTCTCTGTAGTCCAACATAATTTCCAATAGGAAAGCACTGACTTCAAAGTAAAAGTACTTGATCTTTTCAAGTACTGGTTTCTACTGTTTCCAGTGGATTTTATGAGTACACACAGCTATGCAGGGTAAGGGGACACCTTCTTGATGAAAAATATTCCACAATTCTCTTGGTCCTATTTCTTTTCACTACAGAAGGTCTATGGTCTACATTCAGTTTCACATTCATTTCAGCAGCAATGACACTGTAAACCTACTAATTTCCTACAGGGTTTTTGCAATACGTATTTTGGCACAGACATGCAGCAATGACTGATTTTTGACCTAAAATGAATGAAAAATACTTTATTATCAAAAATGTTGTGGTTTTGAGTGAAAGAGAAATATTAGCCCTCAGCTATGTTTTGCTTGAGTCTCTTTTGACATTAACTTGTTCAAAAGATAATAATTTACACTCAAATATGTTTATATTAATAAGCAAAAATAGGATCCTCATCTAGAAGTTTATGCTGTAACACCCTTAGGTGAGTGAATTTCTTTCTTTTTCCTTTTCTTCCTAAAACCAAATTTTTTTCTGTTCCTTTCCAGTTGCACCACTTTCCTCTTTAGTCCAATAGCACTAGACAGTCTCTAACTATTAGCAGCAAATTGCAAAGCAAGAAATAGTTAGATTTTGATGGAAGAATATTTCCTAGTGTGAGTCACTAGGTAGTTCAGCAGCCACAGTTCAATGGGACTTAGTGTTTCAATGTTGCTGCTCTCTACACCACCTCCTGGTTGAAGCTGGGAATGTAACTGAGGTCACAGAAGAAAAGAGATGCCTCAGAAGTGCCCTAAATCTCATAGTTAATTCCAAAGTATGTGCCTGTCAGGTGGTCAGCATCTCTGGTGGTGTGTAGCAGAGATACAAGTCGACATGTTACCTTCCCATAAAGGGACAAAATAGATGTGTCTTAGACTTAAATCTTACTTCCTTGGCAGGATACTCTAGACTGGGATATCTTCATTTGGGGAGAATGCAATGGAAATTGAAAAATGCAGACAGAAAAATGGGAATGAAAATCAAGTGTTATTTTAGGAGTGCCAGAGACTGAAAAAAACCCCAGAATTTCTGTTCTGTATCTCAGAGAGAAATAGAAGCTACACTTACAATAAATGACTTCTATGCTATATATACACTTTTATATCAATTGATCTCTCTGTAAAGTTCTTACAAACTAAAAGTAATGAAGTATAAAAATTGAAAAGAGAAGTGAAGACATGAGGGATCCTGCTGACAGGATCAAGGACAACAGGTTTTGTAGTGTGTTTAGGGAAAAAAAAATCCCCAAACTACCCACAAACCCAAGGAATTGTATAGATAGTTTACTAGATGGAAACTTCCAAATTCTTAATACTGCAGAAAAAACCCCAGATGTGATTAAATAAATACTTATGCTGCCTTTGGAAGGAAACATGATATTGTGTCCAAATACCTATCAGCTCAGTTAGAGAAGGTCTTTTAAAGTTAAAAAGAATTTGCTGGTCAACCTGTTTATTTTTATTAAAATGTGAATTTGTGCATATTTTAAAACAAAAGGGATAATATTGTGCTTGTGTTCAGCACCACAGGCAGAGTGGTTTTGATCTGTATATATTAGTCAGCTTGCTATTGATTGCAAGTAAACTAGTGGAAAAGCTGATAGTGAATTCAACAATGAATTAGAGAATGGAAGCTTAGTTAATGGCTGCCAACATAGTTTTATGAAGAAAAGACCTTGTCAAAAAAGCTTTCAGATTTCTCATGTGATTACAAGTCTAATGAATGTACTTTGTAGACACAGAGTGTTTAGGCTCCAAAAAAACTTTTAATGCCATGTTTGAATTAAGAGAAACACTAGCACTTCACGTTACTTCACGTTCTCACTGCAATATATAACAAACAAATTGAAAATGGCCTCACTGGAAGATGCCAAAGAGTTGTTTTTGGTGAAGAGACCTGCTGCATGGGACATTTGCAATGGCATTCTGCCAGGAATTATTCTGGCAGTGTTTGGCATCACCTTCAGTGACTGGACACCATGACACAACAGCATGGCCAAGAATATCTTTGGACAAAGATTGGCAGCAAATCATGAGGGAGGGCATCCTCAGGTTTTTATCACTTCACACCCAGGAAAATGTGCTCAGAAAGGCCAGTGAGGTCCCTGAATGTTCCAATGGCAGCAGTGGGCTGGGAAGTGTTTTCTAGCTCCTAGAGCTGAGTAGCTGTTTCCCAATCAATAGTTCGCCAACTGCTCTCTTAAAGACCCTCCAGATTATCTGTGGAGGCATCCTGTCTTTGACATGATCTTCCATGTTTCTTTAGCTCAATATTGCAGGTGGAATGCTGTGAAGCAGAAACTAAGGTACACAAGCAATTTTTTAGAAAATAAGTAAGTACAGAAGCATTTCTTGGAGTAACAATTCCTGTGTCCTGGAGGTGCCACTGGTATCATGGAGCTTTTCTGTATGACTTTGAGCTGTTTTTAACATCCTGGAAGGTGCAGTGCTGGTGAGGCAGAAAGAGAGGAGGTTCTGATCTCTACTCTTGAGGTGGATTTCCTCTGGGACATTGTAGAAATCATACTCCATGTATTGGTTTCCTATTTGTAAAGTGGGGCCAATGCCTCTACCCGCTCCTGGAGGGCAGTCTGAAGTTGAACACATTAGCGACAGCATAAGAATGCTACAGCAGTGAGCACCTTGGGGAAATCTGTTGAGTAAATGAGACAAATATGTTATGTAGGGGGATATAAATGCATCTGCTAAGTGGAACCTCTTCTTCATAAATGTTGCAGGTGAATACCAGCCAGTCTACCTGAAACCTGACTGCAAGTTTGTTTTAGAGATATTTTTAAAGGCTTGAGACTTAATTTTGAAAGTGCTGGCATTTGTGTATTCGTAGAAGTGCTTCAGTTCCATTTAAACATTGGATATCCATTTACATTCAAGAATGTATCACTCCTTTATTAAATATGTACTCCGAGGTCCTAACATAATGCCTCCAAGTAGCAGTTCTACATTCATGTATACTTTATCCTTCCTAAAACATTTAGTTCTGTGTAAAACATTTAAGTCCCTTGCTGTCTGTAAGTACTGTGGTAGCCATGGGCATGGCCAGAAAAGACAAAGATTAGCTGTTTATTAACTTGTTAATTAATGCTTTAAAGCTCAGCAAGTCATTTAAAGAGACATAAATACAAAGAAATCTTTATACAAAAATGTGTTTAGACTAAACATAGTTTTCTGAAAGACAGTAAGCCTACATATTTTGGAAAACCAGAATAATGCTCAAATTGGTCAGAATAAGGTATATATTCTAAAATTTATTTTCTGGTAAAAAATTCTAATATTAGTTTCTTGCTTTTAGGTAGCCAGAATCTTCTTATCAACATTTTCCCTGAATTCTTTGCAAGGTGTATTAGCTGAGTTATTTGATAGCTAACTGACAATAATTAACCTATTATGATGATTAATGCTTATTCAGGACACTTAATTTGCATGCTATAAGCACAGTGGGACAGCTAATTTGAAATTATGCCAAATGCAGTATTTAGTTTTCATATACAACATTTGTTTGGCTTTCCAAATGTAAAATAATTGACAAGAGTAATCATAGCTGTGGATGTTAGGTCAGCAAGTTTTCATTTTTCCTTTTAACAACAATGATGTGTTACTTAGTGAACCAATTAACAAGGTAAACTTTATTGCATTTAAAAGTGTGTAAGGCTAAGGAAGAATTTCTAAATTGTAGTTAATGGAATGTCAACCAAGATGCATAGTCTGTCATTTTTGCCTAGGTGAAAACCATCTGTCCTAGACAGCATTTCTCCAACTTTTCATGAGGAAGAAGGGTATGCGGTCATTTTCATGTTCCTGTGGATCTTGCATCTTGTTCAGCATATTTGCTGCTTCTGATCACCAGACTGGGATAGCAGAGCATATTTTAAAATTGAATGCTCTTCACCAAAGACTTCAGTGTCCCTGCTTTTGAAACGGAAGTCTCCGTAAGTGTGCTCCAGAAGAATATCCCAACAGGGGAAATGTGTAGGGGCTTGTAGGGGAAAGAAAATGTCTGATTTGTCTGGAAAGCAATCTGATGTCTTTGGAATTAAAGGGAAATGCATGTTTCTCTACTGTAACTGTTGACATTTTCTTTAAAGTATTAGATTTCAGCCTTTGAGACAGAATACACTGCAAAAGCCCTCCATGAACATTGCAGGAAAGTAGATAACACATCTAAATCCAAGTAGCAGCCAAACCTGTAGCCTAATCATCTCTGCTTAATAAATATTTCTGCTCGTGTTCTGCAAAAGGCATTTCTGGCTGTTCTCTCCAGCTAAGCAAATGTCAGTTGCTGGACTTGTTGGGTCACTGATGGGAAATGGAAGAATCTATCTTTTGTGAAGTGCCCTAAATTTTTTTACCGTCTGTCAACCTCAAATATTGAAATACCTGGGAAGTGTTGCGGTATATTTATTCTTGTTCATGCCATTGTTTCCTCAAACTGCTGAGAAAGCAACGTGTCTGGATGCTTTCTGACTCTGAGGCATAAGAGGAGGAAGAGGCAATTGTTCTCCTAGAGGTGACAACAAAACCCAAAGTCTCTGTCACTTGTCCAGGGTCCTTTTAACCTTTTGTTATTTGGAGGAAGCTAGCAGTCTGTGTTAATCTGTATAAAAATAGTGGGCCTATTTCCGTCCACTTGATCTCCCCTACCCTGAAATGATCACAAGCCAGTAGTGCAGGTTATAACCTGCATTTATCGCAGCACTCCCACTTTCTTCCCGAGCACAATCATAGCATTTAGCACTCTCTTGCAAGGAGCCAATTAGTGTGTCCTGAATCCAGTTAAAACAGAACAGAGTGGCTGTGCCTGCACTGGTAAACCAAGCAAGGCCAGACATGGACTCGAATAGAGCACGACAAGCATTCCTAGGGCTTCACTGCTGCCACGTTTATGGCATGTTTTTTGTCGATGCCAACCAGGCCTTTCCTTGATGACACCCGGTGCGGGTCAGGGGTTTGCCTAGGCCAGAGACTGTTTCTAATAAGCAGGATGAATGAGGGCTGCCCCCACGGTGTGCTGGAGAGAATTTGGCCCACAGGCAGGAGCCATGCCACTCCACTTGGGCCTTTGTCCCTTTTTGTTTACAATTACAGCCATAGACAAATGAGAAAATGTTCATTCTCTTTCTCAGTAAGAACATGGGGAATCACTGGTTACCTACCACCTACTTAGAACCTCTTCATTTTATTTTTCTATTAGCATCCCCCAGTGCTTCATTACCACCTTTGTAACTTAGAGGAGTGTGAGGACCAGTTTAAAATCCATTGAAAGAGCCTTTGGCTTTCTGTAGCAGATCCTGGATCGGGGCCAGGGGGTATGAACTGCCAGCGGCAAGTTTACAACAGGGCTCCCATTGCGGGTGCCAGTGCTGGGGCTTACTGAGGTGGCTGGAGATTTTAATAAAAGTGATTTTGCAGATTAACCCTGTGACAAGCTGCATGTTTTCAGTGGGAACTGTTCCCAATTTCTAAAAACAATTATAGTACCCTACCCATGTCTGCTGGACAATTGCATACTTCCAACACAGGGATGCTTGAGAGATGATTTTTTTTGGCTCCACTGAAGCTCCCTCTGTCTTTGTACTCTAGTTAATCTAATCAGAGATTAATTTGCCTCTTACTTAATTAGCTTCATATTCAAACACACAATGTAGTTATTTAGTGAGCTCACTTCTGACATAGATTATAGCAAGGTTAAAAAAATTAGCCTCCTAGCATTGCGTACATACCCACTTAGTATTACACTGGTCATGCACTAAAAATTCTTCTGATCTGTTATTACTGGGGAAAAATAACTGTGAACTGAAAGGAAAAGTGGTGCATCACACTTCAGTCTTAATCCTTTTCAGACTTGGATTCATTCAGATCTAGTGGCTGAGTGATTTAAATACACGGATCAGTAATTTGGTTCTGATTCAATAATTGTTTTCTTAGTTTGGTAAAAACTGTTCTGATGGAAATGCAAATTTTCAGGAAAAGCACTAACATGGTTTAAACAGTCCATTGCATATTTCTAGTTGCTTACATGAGGCCAAAGACCACTCCAGTTGAAGCATAGCTCTCAATTAAACCAAAACACAAAACATGCTCCTGGGAGAGCAGCTAAGTCAGTATTATATTAAATTCTACCTATGCTGGTAGCTGGAAAGTAGTAAGGTTGCATCGCTAATGGATAAATCAAACTGTTGAATTCTTGCAACAAATTAATTTTTTAAAACTCGAAACAGTTCATGTTCGAAACATGTCGAAGCTCAGAGAGCAGGATTTGCAGTAGACTCTCCAGTGAAGGATTATTGTGGTGTGTGTGGTTGTGGTGTGTTTTTTGTCATTGTTGTTTTTGGTTTGGGTTTTTTTTTTGTTATTGTTGTTACAGACGTCATTATTTGTAGTTGGGTTTCATTGTTGTTCTTGGAAACTTAGCTCAAACGTGCCCTTGTGAAACCTGGATGTGGTGTCTGATGTAGTCGGGCAGCCTTGAATTGACCATGCACAAGTTAAAAATCCAGTGATGTGAAAGTTGCGGTGATGACTTGCCAGTAATCAATGGCTTGCGGCTTACAGAACACATTTTTACTATTTCAGTTGTGATTTGCTACATTCTGCTCTCTTCTTTTTAAATACCATGTAAAGGTCCCTTGTTGTTTGCGTATCACTGATAGAATTCTTTTGCAACAGGAAAACAAAAGAAGGCACTAGTGCTTTGAATAGAGGATGCCTGATTGATAAGCTAGTTGCAGCCAAACCTGCTCTGGCTAATTGTCTTTCAAATGCCCTCATTAATCAAACAGAGGAGTAACTCTGACAGGAGGGCTGTCACTGTTTTCATGATTTCCTACCACTCACCTCACAGTGTGAGACCTGGCTGCGTACCCAAATCATGGCCTTTAAAGCAGTTTTAATGCCTGCTCGCTGCAGAGCACACCTGGCTTTGGTGGGATGGGGGCCTGCCCAACTCTGAGGCATGATCTATCCCAGGAGACCAATTTAGCAGTTATTTAATGATTCATAGCTTGATGTCTGGAAATGAGTGCTCCACACGATAACATACATAAACAAATTTAATTAGTTTTTGCCTGTTTTGCATAAGTAGCCACCAGTGTATTAAAGCTGCAAACAATCCAGGTAGGCTGCCTGGAAAGTCATTGAAGCTGGTTAACAGCCTGTCTTTGAAAAATACTATGGTGATTTCTTTCATCTGCTGATGATGCCTGTTTGGTCAGATCCAGAAGCTGCCAGGTTAGCTTGTTAAGAAAGAGGAAAGCAGCTATCACAATTACCTTCTACCTAGATGTTCAAATTGCATATCTACAGGAAAACCCGTCAGTCTCTTGTCTGCTCCTATTGAAAAGCTACAGCATATGGTGTGTTATTGGAATCGTTTTAAGAAGACGTTCTTCATATATTTCCTGTTTGCCATCTATTCCAAGTGTTATTCAGTAAGCACAAACCTCAGTTATTGTTCAGATTTAGGGTTTTTATATTTTTGCATTTTTATTGAACATACATGAAAATATTGTAAAACTATGTCTAATTGTGCACGCCAAAAAATGGGGTGAAATACTTAATGCTTAAGAAAGCAAACTGAAAGTTTAAGGAATGGAAAGATTTTTTTTTTTAAACTTTCTTTGGCAACATTGCATAATTAACACTGGTGATGTATGAAGTGTATGGGAGTTTTTTTTCTCTGCTCTTAAGTGTTTTGTACACTCCGTGGAGCAGAATTCTAGACTTGGTATCCAGAATAATATATTGTCATTCTCCCAAGCAATATTGGTGAATATATTTTGCATGAAAAAATGCTGTATTTTACATATATTCATATTAAGTGAAATTCTGACTTCGATAGCACTTCATAGGGCTGAAAACTATTTAGTGCAACACATAAGAATGTTTTATATTGGAGGGATCTTATGAACTCTAGACAGCAAAACAATAAAGCTGGTCTTGCTGTCTTCATTTGGTAACAGCTTCCACCCACCAAGTGCAATATTTACTCTTATGGGAGGTGCCTTTTTCTTTAATAGAGCAGTTTGGTCATACGTTTTTGCAGATCTTGGGTTTAGATTGCAAACTGCCTAAACCAGACACCTTTCTTTCCTGAGCATAGCATGGAACACATCAGTTCAGGTATCTTGCAGTCATCACTTTATAAACATGCTTCATCTCAGACTTGAGCAAGAGGGACCAAACCTTGGTTTTTAAGATGGTGTTTTACCCTCCACAAGTGAAACCCTGTCCCAGCAAGTTCATTGGATACTTTGTTATTGATCTCAGTGGGGCCAAATTTTATTTCACATCTTTACTTTCGTTGAGGTGTTGCCAACATGAAAACAATTTGGACCAGGAGAGAAGGTGGGGACCGGGGATAAATTGCTTTTGATGTTTTTCTTTTAAAATTTTAACAGAGACCTTTAGCTCTTTTGTGCCAGTACTTCCCAATACCCATCAGAATAAAAGTATTTTCTCTGAGTCACTATTGGTTTTATATCAATGCATTTTATTTTCCTATGTGAGTCGGGGTTCGCAGTGGTGTGATTTACAGGACATGTATACCTGGGCAGATACCGTCTCCTCTTTTCTCTCCTCAGTAATCCAAACCAAAGAGCTTTACAGGGTTATATGGAAAAACTAGGTACCTGCTCCTAAAATTTAACTGACTTTAACCAACTCAGTAGCATGTGGGTAAACATTTCCAAATGCCTGTGATTAATTTTGCAGACTCGTTCAATGCCTTTAAGTTGTGCTCAATGGACACTCATAAAGATTTCTAATTAGTGTCACTATACCCCCTATAAATCTACTTTCTCAGGACTTGATATCTTGGTAATAAAAACTTGTCTTGCTGTGAAAGGTCTCAGCATAATGGCAAAATTATTATTATTTTTATTGCATTTGAAAAGTAATTCTTGCATCTTGCCCCCATCCTCCAGAAACATAGGTGGGTTTTCTTGTGGTGTATAATACAAACACAATACATTTGTGTTCTTTTTAATTGAAATTTGTAGGCCATTAGCTACTGTTGTATTGAGAGTGTGAAGGTGAATCAAGGCCTAAACTCATGTATAAAATAAAGCTACGAACAAAATAGTTGCTGCTTTTCTTAAGAAAAGCATTTGATGGTGCATTAGTGCTCAGAGAATGTAACACTTTCTTCAAAAGACAGAATAGAGCTGAGGGATTTGGAAACATGCAAGAATGAGAGACCTTCAGACAAATGAGCAATTTTGTCAAGTTCAGTTGTCAACTTTAATTAGGCATTCTTAATCAGTATATGCTTCCTTTCTACTACAGTTTATTGTGGGCTGTACAGGTACAACCTGGTAACTGTTACCTGGCTGCTTGTGCTGACCCCTGGCAGACTTCTCTCTAGGGCCCTTGCTGGGGAAAAGCTGTCTGCTTCTGCCTCTGTTCTTGGTGGCTCTTTCACACCTGGGCTCTCCAAAATGGGATGGCTCTTTGAGTTAGTGATGAACCAAACTTTGTGTTTAAGTGTTTTTTCAAGAGCTATGAGAGCTCACACCATTTTGAGACTTCAGGTTTGGGTTCCTCAGACCTTGGTCTGATGTGAACAGGAGCCCTTTGTCATCTGAAGCTTCATATGTGTTGAATTCAGCCAATAGATCTGTTAAGGAGCATGGAGATTATTATTATATAGGATCTGCTAAATAGGCGGTATGGTGCTTTTGAGACTGGCCGGAGCCTGATGCTCAGGGTCATTAGAGGTGCCACCTTGACAATCGGAGGTTGCTGTACCTGCTCCTCAGGGAGGTTTCTGACTGCTTTGAGGGCTGCACTGTGGAACAGTGCTTGACAGTGATGCCTTCTATGTAACAGGTGATCGCACTGCCCAGGTAAATTAACAGATTATTTTTGTTCTGTCGGGTCTCCCAACTGCAGCATATGGTTGTAGTGACTCCCCACAATAAACTATGCAGCCAGCTAAATAAAACATTTGCTTGGGAAAGAAATTGTTAGTGATTTATGTTTTAGATCTGTTTGTAGAGTATTCACTGTATTTTTTTGTTGAGAAAAACACCATGCTGTTCCCACTTGAGACCAGCCATGGGATTTCTGCTAAGACTACGCTTTAACTACATTCCTTTGTGGGACTGCTATTACGAACCATGCAAAAAAAATGCAGTGTGCTTCCCTAAAAGTACTGCTAAACGTAGCATCTGATTGCAGTTAGTTAAGCACAAGAGTGTTTAAAATGTGCCAAAATTCAAGAAGTGGATAGGAATTCGTGGATAACCATTCCAGTTTCAGTTAGACATCTAGAGCCGGCATTGCTCACAGTGCTGTGCACGCTGGGATCTGGGTTCTGCCTTGGCGTGAGCAGGAGAGGAAAATCTGCCACGGGGTAACTGCAAGAAGACCAGTAATCGGATCTCTAATAACTTGACTGACTGCTGCAGGCGCATTTTTGAGCAAATAGATTGCGCTGTAGCAGCAAGGTACAGAGTGATATTGTAGGTTAGGTAGACTGAAATAAATGGAGTTGAATGAAACTGATTAATTTTTTTATTGTTTTAGCTGTTCATGTGCCAAAACGTATTTTCTTTTATTTAGTAATAATGATTGTGATATATTAAAACTGAACAAGATTACAAAGGATCTCTTGTTAGTAGTAAATAGAGTCTTCATTTTCCTTTTGTTTTTCTTGTATATGATTTTAGCTACTATTCAAACAGTTATTTTGTTAGTTACAACTTTTATTTTAAAACAGGAAAAAACAATCAAAACATATGTAAACAAGGTGGTAATATAATACTTAAAGGAGCATTTTATGTTTGTGTGTTACAGAAACAGTGTCGCTAATTCAGATCTGGAGAGAAGGGCAGATGGGAATACATCGGTGGAAAGAGACATGTGCGGTAAGAATTTGTCATTAAAGGAAAAACATAGAGGATGGTCATTTAAGTTAAATGCTGATGGATCATGGATTAGATACTATCCGAGGGCTTATTTAGCCTTAAGGTATAGAGTATATCCATGAGTACAGTGCTAATGGTGAGTATTGCTCTAATGGATCATCTGTCCAAAAATAATAATTAAAAGGACCTTTCTGAATTTGTAACATTAACTTATCCCGTGGGAAAAATGTGTAGCTGGAAGACCTCTGTTATGAGAGAGAGATGTACAGCATGATTTCTCTCTCTTTTCGTGGTGTTCTGTACTTAATTTTTATGTTGCTATGAAGTTACAAAGGCTTCAAACTAAAAATTGAGATTTCATGTCGGACTGGGCAGAAAAATGTAGCTACTGATGACAGAAGCTTGTTGCATTTTGATTTATAATAACAAAAGTATTTGTACTAAAAGTGTTTTACTCGTCGATTCAGAAAAGTTATCTTGAGGAAGTCAGCTATGAATACAACAGAAGAAACCAAAGCATTGTTACTGCAGAAGAGTCAAACTAGTTTCTGCCTTTTTTTTTTTTTTTTATTGTGTCGATTCATTGGCTTGAAACTATGAGTGATTAAAACGAAGCCAGTGTTTTTATATGGGAAAGGACTGTGAAAGTCAACTGACATACAATCTAGGAGTTTGGTGTGGAGATTTTTTGTTTCAAGGAACAGATATTTAACACTGCTGATTTGTCAGAAATGCTGGGTTTGAGCTCTGAAAATTGTGGGTGAAATTCAGATATCTTCACTAATATATTAGAAATGTAGATATGGAAGTCTGGGGAAGTCAGCCTAGCTTCACTTTATGGCCAGTTGAGGAAAAATGGGAACCTTCAGAAAGTGATATATATCAGCCGAAGATGGGCAGGTCAGATGACTTGCCCCCTGGAGATGCCCGTTTCTCTCCACTGGCTGTAGGAAAGCCTACAGTGACAAACTCAGAATTAAATGTCTATCCTTTTGATGTCTAAAGCAAAGTTAGATGAATCTCTCCATGTGTTAATAAGGACAGCATCTCCCTTGGGATATTCCAGTGGGGCTGTTTCTGGAGGGAACTGAGGTCTGACTGAGAAATTCTGGGGGTCCCCAAGCAGAATGATCCCAATGATGATTTTAGGATTTTGTTTCCTTTTTAGATTCATTTGTAGTAGGTGGCAGGTGGGTTTATTTCAACTGGAAAAAGAAAATCTTGTGGGGAATTTTTTATTTTTTTCTCCTATGGAATCTTAAAAATGAAGGTTTATTTTATTCTGCTGAGTGTTAAAAGCTGCTGTGGGGCTAACAGATTACTGTCTATTACGTGTTGCCCAGATTTTCTCCTTTTCTTGTATTATAGAGTGTAGATGGATGGTGGCTACTCCGTTAGTCTTGTAAGCACAGCGGAAGTGGGTGGGAGGACAGGGAGTTGTTCAAAGACTGGCAAAGTATGCTGGTCTTGGAGAATGTTTCTGAAATTGAATGCTTACCTACATTTGTAATCAAATCCTTACTGTATTTCAGAAGACACTTCTGCTTAAAAAAAAAAAAAAAAAGATTGAGATGGATATGAGAATGAATGGTGGTGCTGTTTCATATAACACTTGCTATTAACAGAGTTAATCCAGAAAGGATATAATGTTACAAAAATATTTAGAGAAAACTTGCAGTTGTGTTTAGTTTACGAACTGGAAAAACAAGAATGATCAGAACACTTTTGCTTAAAAAGGAAATGGCCTGTAACAGAATACTTTCAGCCTTTTAGGTCACAGGATACTTTTCGTGCTAACCTACTGTCAATACAAACCAATTTGAACATAACAGGAGCAAGAGGGATTTTTGCTTCTGCCAGAAATCCCCAGATGTGAGAGGATGGATAAAGTCCCAGTAGTATTTACAACTTCTTTTATATTTTGTTGTTCAGAGAACCTGCCAAGCATATAATAATTAGAACTTTGTGCTTGAGGTCATACTGGTTCAGTGAATTTATACTTGAGCTGATGTTTTCAGTTACAGACAGTTCTGAATTTTCTGGCAGTCATAGATGGGCCACGGTGACTCAGTGGTTCAACATACTTGTAATTCTCATCCATCAGTAGGTTTGGGGTTTTTTTTCATGTTTTGACAAATTCTGAAAATAGAACATAGAATGTCCCAGCATCTTGAATGTACTGGAGGATTTTAAAATTTTTTTTTAACAAAAAAATCCAAACAGACATATAGGAAGAAAGCTTGAACTTTTATAACTCTGCAAAACACAAATTTGCCCCTTCTCTTTCTCATATGTCCACATTTAGACATTTAGACTATTTAGACATTGCCCAATATTACCTACCATGCCAAAAACTCTTTAATGGACAAATACATGTGTGGGTTTAGCTGCTTGTAATTTACTAACAAAGTAAGAGGAAAATGCATAGAAGGCAAGCTTCATGCTTTGAACTGGATTGGTGTGCTGGCCTCAGCAATAACAAGTTCTCTGAACAGACATCGATAAACATTTGTATAATTTAAAATTAACTAAACATGTTGAATAAGACTCTGTATGTCTCTCTGAGCAATTCAGAAATGAGGTATTTTTGAGCATGTGCCGTGAGTTGTGTGCATGTTGCTAACTGATCTTGTGTGTACAACCGTGTTGACAAAGGAAGTCCTGGACTTCAGTGAGGATTTCTTGCATTAGTAAAAATGCTCAACAGAATCACCTCTGTACAGAGGACTGCTTCACCTATATTTATTTTTCAATTAGCTCTGTGTTAAGTCTTCAGAAATAATCTTTGAAGACACTCTTATCATCTCTCTTCATTGAAAAATAAGGGGCCACAAAGAGAAGTAGAATAGAATTCAGCCTCCTCTGTGGAAGAGCCTTAAGAACAGATAAAAGCTTGACTTTAATACAGGTATGTGATAATACCACTGTTATAAGACACCTTTAGACTGCATAGGCAAACAGCTGAAATATAGTCTGACTCTCTAATTTCTGTTGCTGAATCTATTTCTTACCATGCACAACCTTCTTAATTAGTGGGGAAAATCCTTCATCACAAAGATGAACAAAACCGAATAAAACTGAGTATGTTAATCTTGAGAAAGGGCAAACTTCCCTGTACTTCTGCGGTCATTACCATTTGCAATCTGGAGGCAGGTAAGACTGTTGAAATAGGAACATTGCTCTTAAAGCAAGTGAAAACTGGGAGAGTGGAACAGAGGTTCTCCTTCCCCTTCTTCCCCTCTACTCTGCCCTGGTGAGACTGCATCTGGAATATTGTGTCCAGTTCTGGGCCCCTCAGTTCAAGAAGGACAGGGAACTGCTGGAGAGAGTCCAGCGCAGGGCAACTAAGATGATTGAGTGGAGCATCTCCCTTATGAGGAAAGGCTGAGGGAGCTGGGGCTCTTTAGTTTGGAGAAGAGGAGATTGAGGGAAGACCTCATTAATGTTTATAAATATATAAAGGGTGAGTGTCACGAGGATGGAGCCAGGCTCTTCTCGGTGACAACCAATAATAAGACAAGGGGTAATGGGTTCAAACTGGAACACAAGAGGTTCCACTTAAATTTGAGAAGAAACTTCTCAGTGAGGATAAGAGAACACTGGAACAGGCTGCCCAGAGGGGTTGTGGAGTCTCCTTCTCTGGAGACATTCAAAACCCGCCTGGACGCCTTCCTGTGTAACCTCACCTAGGTGTTCCTGCTCTGGCAGGGGGATTGGACTAGATGATCTTTTGAGGTCCCTTCCAATCCCTAACCTTCTGTGATTCCTTCCAGAATAGAGAAAAACATTTTACCTTTACTAAAAATCAGGGATTGTTTTCCTTAGATCAGGTGACTGGTAATTTTATATACCTATTTTTGACTCGGTTCACTTGGAGTGTAACTTATTTACTTGCAAAATGTTTATATACAAACATGTAGTGGAGCCTTTCTAGCTACTCTGAATTTCAACATACCGGCAATCTTGATTGCCTTCTTCCATGGCTGCCATGATGAGAGAAGGTCTATATTCTGAGTTTTACTGGGCACTTTCCTGAATTCAGTTCCAGAGTAATCACAGCACTATTATGCTTTGAAAGTAATATATCTTTGCGTGGGGTTCAAGAGGTGTTTCAGGGCCTGATATCCAGCAAAATTTCTCTGGCTGTTGAAAGGATCATTTGAGTAACTCTCTTAGAAACTCACTTAATGCAAGGGCATGGTCATTTTTGTCCTCATGGGAATTATAACGTGATTAGCCTGTTAAGTCTGTGACAACACGAGGAAAAATATTTCTTTGTTGTGGACCCTCTAAGAGTTAGCATATTCATCATTTTGAGAAAATACTCGTTGCTGTTGGATTCATCAGAAAGTTTGGTATTTTTTTTTATGTTATCCCAATGTTCTGTTGATGATTTTTTTTTTTTTCCTAATTCTTTGTGTGTGTTCTTTGTGTGACTGCATGTGATTATTTTCCCATAAATTCCTTTTAAAATTCTTTCCTTCTTTAAGTGGATTTATCTCTATCAATTTATAACAAAGAACACAATGTCTAATGTTCAGAAGTAACAGTATTCTGGGTGTAGAAATTGAATGCTCGGACTTGACAAGGTTACCCTGGAAAAACTGGATACAGCATGGTTGCTGGCCTAATTACCTTGTTCTTGCTGAATTCAAATTCTGTCATTAGTAAGAGACAGGGACTTGAGCAAACACAATGGAAATTTTCTTGAAGAAACAAGACAAGAAGCGAAATGGAAGGACATACAGCTACTTACGTTTGTTGTTCTAAGGCAGGCAGTGTTTAAATGACAGCAGTCTTCTTTCTAAATCTCATTATTTTCTCTAAGAGTGCATTTGCATTAGTATTTTACTTGAGGTGTACTTCATTCTCACTGCTTTGGTAGTAGTAAGGAAGACCTGGAAGCGAAAGGCCCAAAATGTCCATGTGGGTATCAGAGCTTCAGAACAAAGCCTGGGAGGCCAAGGTGAATTTACAAGGTCTAATAAAAGTCACCTTACTGCAAGGGTACTGTCATATCTTATTCTTTCTGTGCTTGGCAAATAACCTCTTTCAAAGACAGACATCCTTGTCAGTACACTTGGTTATCTTTACCCAAAATGCTCTTCAAAACTTACATTGCCAGCTGTGATGGATTGATGTTCTCTGTATAATATTCCCTTTTGTGCCTCATAAAGGGAATGCAATATAAAGTGAGCTTCCAGTATTATTAACTTACTAAACATGTTTTGTTTTGTTTCAACTACTACCTACCTTGTTTTTACTTTATTTTTTTCTACCCATCTTATCAGATTTGTCTTTCATTAACATGTGTCTAAAATACACACCAAAGTGAGCTTTGGGGAAGAAAAAGAAAAAACAAACAAACAAACAAAACCCCAACCAAAACGCTAACAACATATTATGGGAAAAACTTTGAATGCAAAGTTGATTCATTGCAACATTTTTCTTGAATATCATTGCCTAATTTCTATATCAGGTTGCCACTGCAAGTACTGCAAAATTTTGCTGTACGTTGCCATGAGGGCGAATGAATAACTCAATAGCTGAAATGTAATGTAACTACCTATAATGAGAGAAATGGGCAAATACTGGCAGAACAGACCAATTTTTTCCGCTGGAAGAGCAGCAAATCCTTTAAAAATAGATGTTTTAGGCCTTTAATGACTTCTAACTGCTGTCTACCTCACAAATATAATCTAGTGTAAAATCACAGTATAAGAAGGGTATAAAGCTGCTGGGGTTGTCCAGAGGAGAGCCACAAAGTTGGTGAAGGGTTTGGAGAAGAAGCTGTATGAGGAGTGGCTAAAGTCACTTGGTTTGTTCAGCCTGGAGAAGAGGAGACTGAGGGGAGACCTCATTGTGGTCTACAGCTTCCTCACAAGGGGAGGAGGAAGAGCAGGCGCTGATCTCTTTGGTGACCAATGGCAGAACCCAAGGGAAGATGTGTCAGGGGAGGTTTAAGTTGGACATTAGGAAAACGTTCTTCACCCAGAGGGTGGTGGAGCACTGGAGCAGGCTCCCCAGGGAGGTGCCATGGCCCCAAGCCTGACAGTATTCAAGAAGAGACTGGACAAGCCCTCAGACACATGGTGTGAACTGTGGGGTTGTCCTGTGCAGGGACAGGAGTTGGACTCGATGGTCCTTGTGGGTCCCTTCCAACCCAGGGCATTTTATGATTCTATAGTGCTGGCTAGAGCTCTTGGCCACCTTTGCTGTTTGTATTAATAATAATGGAGGATCAATTCCCTCATCCATAGGCACAGTGTGCGTTGTGAAACATGTCAGTGTCATTTGGGAAGCCCTGGTGATGAACACTTTGACTAGTAACTGGGGTGATGGGATGCAGAGATTCTTATCACCGAAATTTGTCTATAGTTTTGTCTGCAAAGCAGAAAAGTTTGCTTACATTACATGAGTGTTAAGAATATTTCTAGTTTGTTGGACTTCCCTGACAATAATGGTGGGAGGTGAGCAGAACCATTGTGTTCTCCAGGAAAATGGTCAGTTTAATTTTTCTTGTCCAGCAAGGCCAAATGACGAGAAGTTGAGTGCTTCTTACTGGAGTGGTCTTCCTCAAACACAAGTCAGCGTAAGCCCAAGCTATCAGCCCTTTAACACAGAAACATTTTGTAGGACCTCACTCTATATTTCAAAAGGTTTAAGTAGGTATTCATATAGTCATGTGTACTATTCTGTATATGTAACATTTCACCTTGGACTGGAGAAAATGAGGCCAAAGCCACATATACTACAAACAGCACAGATTTTAAGAGCAAAGCTTCATGAAATTGCAGTCTTCTTTTAAAGTTGGAATTGCCACAGGCACAAATGTCTCCCTTTGGTTTCAACGAGGCTTTCCAGTCCACCATCTTAGAGAAAACACTGCTGGGCTTTGGAAATCATCTGAATCAGTTACTTGTCCACTGATGTGTTAGGATACCTGAAAAATAGTGCTGGTGATGACTTTTAGGTAGTGCTGGTGATGACTTTTAGGTAGTGCTGGTGATGACTTTTAGGTAGTGCTGATTTGTAGTAGGAAATGAGATGCCAGTCAAGCTACGTCATTCAAGTCTTTATAACTCTTATTTTATGCCTGCATTGATCAGCAATGAACTGACTTCACTGGCATTTGAGATACCAGTATTAGAATTCATGGCTAAGTCTCTGTTGGGACCAAGGAGTTGTGCCAGCCATTCCTCTGTTTCGGATGTGTGCAGACTAAGTTTGTAAGGAGATTTTCTTCCCAACCAGTTCTAGAAGTTCTTTGGAAAAGGGAAGTACAATAATAGAATCTAAAATGATCATAAGGATTGAAAGCATACAGACCAGACTCTCACAAATGTACCAAATTTGAAGGCTTGATAAATAATATTCTAGGCTTATTGAAGCCAGTAATAATTTTATATTTTCAGAATTGACAAATAGTACTTCATTTAGATTTGAGTTTGAAAATTCAGTTTGGACCTAACATCAATTATTTTCTGTTTTTAATGTTATCATATTTAACTGCAATTCTGAATCACTGCATGCTCTGTGTTTGTCAGTGAAACACTGAGTATCCCGTTTTGTTCCTAGTGAAACTTTTGTACCTGTTTGTGTGTGGCCTGCAGTTTAGTATGCTGTCCAGAGATGGAAGGTGCTTTCTTTGACAAGGTCAGGTTGGAAAGGTGGCCACGTTCCCTGAGTAAGAAAAGCCAGAAAGCTAGAGAATGCCATTTCATTAGGCAGCCCAGGACTCCCTTCTCACAGAAAAGGAGGGAGAACGAATGCTATGGAATTTAAAATAACTATTTCAGCTCTTCTGTAGCCTGGAAAATGTTACTCTTGGGCAATATTCTGGTAATGACCACTGTTGGGCCAGATGTTCAGCACATGTAAATTAGTGTATTGCCATTGACTTAGGTGGAACTAGGCCAGCTTATGCCATCTGAGGCTCTGTCCTCTCAGCTTTCTTTCTAAAGCAAAAGTGATTTTAGATAAGGAGACACAGTATTATCTGTCATAGTTCCAGTTTCTAGCAGAGGGGAAAAAGAAAATCAATATTTGTACTTACCTCATCAACAGGAGAACAGATTAAATTGTGACAAAGAATCAAAATAATTAAAATAATCAAATTTAAGACTCTCACAAAATGTAACAGACTTGTTTTGTTTTGCAGTGGGTATTTGCTTTGTCAAAACAAAACTTCATAGTTTCTAGATGGCTGGCTAGTTCTCAAAGCTTCTGGTATCACTTAGGCCAGTGGAGTGGAATAAATTGAATGTATTAACCTGAAAAAGATCCCAAATTTTTGTTGTTGAGTGTGGTTTTGTATGTGTGTTTGTTTGTTTTATCTTTTTTCTAAATTAAGGCAGATTCATGCAGGGGCTTTAAGAAATGGGACAAGTTCTGTGAACTGGGTGCATTCCTTCTGCCTTTCTATTCTGTTTCCATTCAGCACTTATAATGGTAATGAAGTCTAATTACAAATGCATGTGACTGCCTGTTGTAATCTGTCAGTGTGTTTCTGAAAAACCTTGTGCCAGTTCAGTATTGGTCATTAGATAATAAGGATTGATAAAACGTAAGGGGCAAAATGTTAAAAATGCTACTATCGATTAGAACGCACCTTAATAATGAAACCATGGGCCTGGGGACGAAAGCCATGGATCATTTTGACAATTCAGCCTTAGATTGTGGATGAGACAGAGTAGGGACAATTAATCCCTCAGAGCCACAAATCACAAATAAAGTAGTTGCAGCTCATTACAACCT
Organism: Caloenas nicobarica; assembly: GCF_036013445.1. Lineage (NCBI taxonomy): Eukaryota > Metazoa > Chordata > Aves > Columbiformes > Columbidae > Caloenas > Caloenas nicobarica. The sequence continues at coordinate 56,338,707 of NC_088249.1, read as the reverse complement.
GACCTTGCTAAACGGCCTTGAAAACATAAGTGACCTTCTAGTATTTGAAAAGATTACAAAGCTCTATTGAGAAATATATATTTTTTTTTAAATGTTTGGGAACCACGTGACTCTAATTTTTAACAGAGCTATCTTGATGAAAGAAGCTTTTAACTTCACCATCTTTCATGAACAAAATTGTTAGCATTTCATGGAACTGGTGGCAATACTGTAGGGGAGTGTTGAGGAAAGATCTTAAAAGTCAAAAGTCTTGCTCTGTGCAATTAATCAGTAGAAGATTGTGCTACAATAGCTTTGAAGAGACAATAGTTTCAATGAACTATCTAGTAATTCCAGTTAGGGCTTTTATAAATGATCTGGCATTATTGGAGCACTGCATAATTATAGGAAAACATACTCCTTTGTGCATTGCAGCCAACTCCAATCCCAAAAATTGTGAATATGTTCAGTAAAGTATTTCATGAACTCTCCTCATAGTCCCATCATAAGTGGGAATGTGGAGAGGGCACATATTTTGCATTTCTGTCCATTCGCATGGACACTGCAGATGTTCTTTGGCTAAGAGACTCACGTCTTGAATGCCTTGTCATGGGCTAGTGTGTATGGAAATCACAAAGTATCAAGCCAGGAGCTTATTGCATGACTAATCAAAGATCTCATGATAAATATCTAGATTCACATCCCTAAATAATATTCTGTGTAGAACTATATGCAAAGAACTGAGTTTCTAATGAAATAGTCCATCTTAATTTGGTCCTTAACATTGGGTCAGCCTCAGCTCTTGCATCTTCTTCCTACTGACTGTGGTAGATGGAGATATTCTTTCAGCTCATTTCTGAGAAGAGGTAATAACCACAATCCCTGACGCTGCCTTAACTGCGCAATGTGTTTGCAGTGCTACCTGATTTCTTTGTGCTTTGAACTAGGCCTGTATGTGACTCTTTGCTTATTACTCCTTCCTTTCAACATATCTGAATGAGATGTTTGTAAATGTCCTCATTATACATTAAATTAAACCTCTCCCCGAGTACTGCATCCCTCTCACTAGACAAATGAAATTTCTCTGAAGACTCTACCTCTCTCTAAATACAAGAGACTTGTAGCTTTCCATAAGGATCAACCATCCTTGCCTGATCTAGAAAAGAAATAGCATGTGGTATAGTGCTGAGAGCTACTCACTAAGAATGCTCTACCCTCACACCTCGTGGTTGTGGTAAAAGAAATGCATCTAGTGTGACTTCAGTGATGGCTGTGTGGTTGCGGGGAATGGAGAGAACAGCTCAGAGTTCCTTGGCTCTTCTCTCTTTAGGCAAAAGGTTCAAGTATTTTTTGGTAGTGTGAAACCACTACAATAGATCATAGATCTGCTGAATCATACTGACTCTGAGAAATAGCACTTGATTATATTTTCTGCAAAAGTGGAGTTTTTGAGATAGCCCCAAAATGCAGCCCCATGTAAAGGACGTTGCAAAAAACCTCTGCCAAATGTATCATGTGCACCATGCATGAAGTAAATGTTTTCAGTTCATTGTGTGGGAAGTGAGGTAATGAAATCTCCATGCTGCAGCTAGAGGAACTGTGAGAGCTCACTCTCACAGCAGCTGGATTTGGGTACAGCTTCTAGGTTGTTTCACCCTGGTATTACCAGGACTGAGCTTCAGCCATGTCAAGCTTTCTCCTTGACAAAGGGCTTGGATGACAGTGCTTTCTGCGCTGGGAGTGACAGCACGAAGGCTGTGTGGTAACTCTACCTCTCTTACCAATGTGGAAGACAGCTGAGTGAGATGGATTCCTCTGAAGATCCATTTGGTAATTTCTCAGTGACCAGGGAAAACTTCAGACTATCCCTTAGATGTAACAAGAGTTGCTAGTTCTGGTCAGAAAGCATTGTGGCATTCTCAACAGCTCAATGGCTGAGCACTCCCACTTTTTGAGTTAACACTTCATCTCCTGACCTTTCCATGAGCAACCCCAGTTGCTTTCCAGAGATGGCTTCTCGAGATCTTCAGCTGTAATAAAGTTCTCGTAACAGTGATAGTCATGGTCACGCATTGCAGGTACACACAGCGGGGCGTGACACAGCTCAATTACTGGAAGCGGGATTGGGAATCAACCAGAACAAAATGATTCCTTGTAAAATAAAATCATTCAACCATTTATTAAGTACAGCAAGATGCTGCAGGTGATCTATTATAGAAGTGGGTGACCAGGACAACTGGAGCTATTGCTTTGACACTTCAAACTTTCTGTTTTCAGGTGGGGATTAAATAAGATTTCCAATATCACCAAAGGTGACTTAAGAATCAAAACTTTAGACGTTTCCTTTACCTTTCTTACTTAGTAGCTCCACTTAGTGGCTAACGGGACAAAACACCATTTCCTTTAGTGTCTGTGTACCTGGTGCTATTGTGCAGGTTGCTCTTCCCCTCAACCCTCCTATCTTCTGCAGACACATGGCGCTGCAGAACACCACAGGAGTGTTGAAGATGGAAAAGTGCACTAACTGAAGAGCAGAAAAAAATACCTGCTGATTTTTCTGCTGAACTGAGTTATCCTTATGTCTCTACATATATCTGTATTGAGTTCTTGTACAGTTCTAGTTTCTTTGTGAATTCATAGGTCGTATGGAGCACTGAATCATAGCAGCTCAGCATGCAGCCTTCCACCTTCATGGACAACATCCTTTCTGCTTAGATTCAGACCAACCTCTTCTGTAGGCTTACTGCTGTTTGAATAATCGTTTTGCTTTATTTGGTGTCTGGCTTTTGGGGATGAATTTGTCTCCCTGTATACTGCGTTTACTGGGGAATCTGATTTTTAGGAAATATTTGGCATGCTTGAAGAATTCTTTGGGGTGCAAATTCTTCAGAGGAGCAGAGAGTTTCTGGCTTCTGTAAGGTGAGATGCCAATTTGCTGATCTTCATATAAAAGCCTGAAGTATTACTTCAAAGCTAAAAGTAGAAATAATTGAAGCATCTGAGGAATTTTGGTGTTTCCAACATGTAGAAGGAGCAGAGAAGTGACTTTCAGGTGCATAGATGTGGACATAAGTAAATAATTGTTTTCCAAGGATGTGATATCTAGTTTCTCTAAGCAGGTAAACTCCTAAGAGCTTTCCTTAAGAAACTTGTGTTTTGGAGAATGCAGTTAATATTGTAGGTGTAGTTTTGGAATTTGTGTGTATACTCTGCCTATACTTTAAGCACAGTTGCATATGGCTTGCTTTTAATACAGGAAATGTTCAGAATACTGACTAATATACAAAATATTTGGACATTATGAAGGCTCTGTAAGTTACTGTAATGAAAACAAATGATATTTTCCTTTGTATTTAAGCATTTGGTTCTCTTGTAGTGTGATGAAGTGGCAAGCTAAGAAGGGGTGGTGGCTTCCAGGTCAAACTGTGTAACTGTGCTAGTTGTTGTCTGGATTGTGGTATCTCAGAGGGCTCACGGGAGGCAGCTTCCCTGGCCGGCTGTGGGACCTTGCTGGGTAGGACAGAGGTAGAAGGAATATAAACACTGGGAAAAGGCACATACAATTCTTGTAGGCAGATCATAAGTGAAGGGGGACCTGTTTCTAGGGCACGCTTTTGACATCCAGAAAATTTCTGGTATTTAGAGGCAGCTTTTTTGTCTTATTTGGTGAAGGCCATATCAGTGCGCTCAGCTGAATTTCTAAATGCATAAGGTCTATTTCCACACAGAAGCTCCACTGCTCCATTTGGTTTAGCTCCTTGTATGATTCAACATTGTTAATTTTGCTATCCTGTCACTATAGCATACTCCAGTAGTTGTGCAAGTGGAGTCTTGATTTAGCACAGCTCTTTCACCTTGAGTAGTGGCCTGAATGCTCTTGTGAAATCGCATCTTATTTTCTCCAGGTTTTCTTTGCTCCACTCAAGACTGTCCCACCAATGTGCAGCTACTCTGGTCACCCCATCTGAGCAGCTGGTGCCCCCTGGCTTCTCATGGCCCAGGCAGCTGCTGCAGCTGTGGCCTCGCTCAGAGACTGGACAGCTCATGCTTGCAGTATGCGTTTATCTGTCACTACAGCAGCTGTCATTTTTACGCTCAGAAGTGGGGCCACGTGGAGTCTCCCCGGTGGGTCTCTTACATTGCCTAAATACCAGGGACCCCCTGCCTGCAGAGTAAGCACTTGCATATCCTGGGTCTTTCTATCTACAGAAGTAAGCTGTTTTCTTGATTCCCACCGTTTTTAATAACTGAAATTCATTCATATTTATGGCATGATTTCCCAAGTACCCGTGTCCAGTGTTCTTTACTACTTAGAAATCCAGTAATGTTTTTCACAGTGCAAGGCAAAGATGGTGCTTGGGCTTCCTTTAAGTTGGTATATTGAACATTGACCTGCATATTGAATTGATGTGATGAAACACATGGATCTCAGGCCAGGTCTAAGTCTTGTCAAATATAAGTTTTTGGTACCTAGCTTAGGTACTTCGTTTTTTCTTGTATATACATTTATAGACTTATAAGCTCTTCCACCCCAGCTCCCCCTCCCGTTTATACGTACAATAGAAGAATCTAATGACATAACATTTAATGTTGTCATAAGTGATGTATTTCAAATCCTGACTTAGAGTTTCTTATTTCAACACTATCTGTGTCGAAATTTTCTATTCTGCATGCTAGCATCAACCCACTTCTGTCTGAAATTAAAAAAAAAAAAAGTTTCTATTCTTTCCACAAAAAAAGAAGGCAAAAGTACATTTTGTGTTCTTGTATATGTTTGATGATCTCCAGCACACTGTTCTTTAGCCTCAATCTAAAAATTTTGTGGGATCATTATCTTTTGCTATTCCAGTGAAAGTCCATTAGGGAAAAGACTGAAAAATCTTTTTTTTTTTTTTTTTTTCCCACTTAATCAGTAGAGATTTGGTAGAAGCCGTGTTCCCTGTACAGCACACGCCAATCACAGTATTGCAGGGTTGGGCAGAATCTCATCGGGGATTATTTTTTGTAGAATTTTAGTCTACTGTGACATCAAGCAGCGGAAGTTCAAGTGCGTGCCCACCCAGCTCAGTGCAGCGTCCTGCTGGGGATGCTGGGGCGAGGAAGTCAACTCCCTGCTCTGAGCGCAGCGCAGGCCGGCAAGGCTGAAAGCAATGAGGTGCTCTTGGGGTTTTAAGGCTCTCTTTTCTGTTCCTCCGTCTGAGGAGGAGCAGGAAGAAGCTTAACTGCAGAGCTGAGGAACTGTAGAAGGACTCGGCTAGAGCTGGGACCTAAGAGTAACTGAGAAAGAACTCTTGTGGAAATAAGGATGGAAGATGCAGTCATTGACATAAGAGATGACAGGAAAATTGGGGAAGTGTTCATATGGTCTGTGGTATGAGACAAAAAGAAAAGAGTTAGGATTGGGAACCTCAGGGTAATGTATAGGAGAGAGACTGGAACTAACAATTAGAAGAGTAAATACTACTAGAATGAGTCTGAACAAGCCATAGGGTACAGTGCTAAATAGAAGGCTGGGATGGGAAACTAGGTCTGGAGGTGTTCAGGGTTGCATTTGCAAAAATATTGGCATAGGTTAAGGACGGGGAGTGTGGAAGAACATGAGAGAGAAGTATTTGCAAAAGAAAGTAGTTGATGGCAACCAAAGGTAATTCATCTCTGGACCAGAGAGGGAAAGCCAAGATACATGGTGTCCTGTGTTCCTGTTCTGCAGCAGGTCCCTGGGGAACCTGTGTGCCTCTCAGCCCTCCCTTCTGCCTGCTCCACACACAGGCTACCGTTGCTGTTACTGCTCACGTGGCCAAAGCCTCTGCTATGGACAATGAAGGGCCAGCCCTGTATTTCAGTATCAGTGCCATTCCATACAATAGGTTTTTTCAGGCTTTCTTTTTCTCTCCTCTTCTGTATTTTTTTTAACAACCTATGAAATTATAGATAAAAGGGTACAAAGCCATGAGCATTGCAATAAAACCAAGCACACACAAAAAAAAGAGAAAAGGAAAAAAGAACAATGCTGTCCATGAAGGCTTAATTGGGCCCCCTTGTGTGTATACATTTTGATACCGTCTCTAATTACATGATCACACACTGCTTTTTCCCATGGACCCCTGCATCGCTCCGTGCACTAAGTAGAAGGTGTTTGCTGAATGAGTGCAGCTTGAAGTTGTTTTATTCTCGCTGTGGCACAGGTAGTCCCAGGCTTACTGTACTGTAAACTGCTCAAGACCAAGACTGAGCACAGAATTACTAATTTCCTTGAGGGTTTTTCATTGCTGTCTGTTTTACAAACACTAACATCTATTTTCAAAATGCACTTGCTCTGAGATAAGTGATAAGGCTCTCCTACTTCTGCCTGTGGAAAAAGGGGCTGCAGGGTGGTTGAGTCTGAGATAGCGGGGGCCTGATATTTTCCTGACTCTCCACAGTGTAAAGCTTGATGTGTGTTCAAACCAGGCTGCCCACTGACTCCAGTTTGCAGCTGATGGGTGCGGAGTCTTCTGTGATATGGACCACTTTCTCAGGTACTCTTTCTCAGGAAGTGGAAAGCGAGGATACTACAAATAACAAATTCTATGAGAAGGCGAGTACAAATGATCTGCCTGAGATTTTGTAAGAACCAGTGATGAAGACCAGCTGTAATCTGCAAGGCCAGAACTCACAAGTTAACCCTGCGACCATTCATTCCCCACCTTAGTCCCCTGACTTATTTATCTCTCATTTCCTGGTCTCTGCAATGAGAGGATGAAGACTATGTAGGCAGGCAGTCTCCTTCACTGCTCCGGACAAATTCAAAATATTGGTTTAGGAAGAATGATGTCGGGATCATCTGAGAAAGAGGTCACTGTGCAGTCAGTGTATCATCATGGACATGTGTGGGGTAAGGGCTGAGCTAAGATTGTGCAGAGGGTCTTAATTATGGCCTCTTAAAATTTCTGAGTGCTCTGTAACCTTGATGTTTTTCTGAAGTAGTTTGTGTGTACATGTGTTTAATATATATTGTGTTTTCATTTATTAAAAGATGCTAGCAGGCTGCACTCTTCAAATAGTTTTATAAAAATTCTGAGTTTAGCTTTCTGAACAGGTTTTTGAAATCAATACAAAAAGAGCCGCTAACAGGAGGTAAACTACAAACCACAAACACTTTCAATAGGATAGCTCGTTTTATATAACATTTGATATCATTTTCACAGCATGATCTCTACTTTCATACTGTGATAGCTTTTACCTGGAGTTTAGATGATTCATTTTTGTAGTGAATACTTAACTTTGATATGAGGGAAATGCAAGAGAAGCCAGCACAGCATTAAATGAACTGTAGTTGCAGCATTAAATGAACTACAGTACAGTAATAATGTAGAATGCTAAGATCATTGCCATCACAGAAGGTTGGATTAATGGATGCTCTATTGATCAATAAATGAGGTATTTTTCTCACAGATTTTGGCATATCTAATTTAATTTTAAAAAGTAGATTGGGCACTCAGAGCTTGTTTAGTAATTGTTAGGAATCCTGATATAATTCTGCTTGCAAATTGACTATTATTTCCTTTTGGTGTGGATCTGGGAGAGTCACATGACTACGTCCGTGCATTTTCCTCATCTTTTTGTTCTCTGAAGTTTTTTAAACGAATTTAGAAATCCTAGCTTTACATTGACTTCTACAGTAGCTGCTAAAAAGAGGGAGAACATTTTTTTTAAAAAACTTTCATGTGAATCATGGAGTCTTTTTAGTTGGAAAAGACCTTTAAGATCATTGAATCCAACCGTTAACCTAATACTGTCAAATCCACCACCAAATTGTCTCTAAGTGCCAGATCCTATGCATCTTTTAAACATCTCCAGGGATGGTGACTCAACCACTTCCCTGAGCAGCCTGTTCTGGTGCTTAACAACCCTTTCAATGAAAAAAAAATTTCGTAATATCCAATCTAAACCTCCCTTGGGGCAACTTCAGGCCATTTTCTCTCATCCTGTTGCTTGTTACTTTGGAAAAGAGACCAACACCCACCTCACTACAACCTCCTTTGAGGTAGTTGTAGGCAGTGATAAGGTCTCCCCTCAGCCTCCTTTTCTCCAGGCTGAACAGCCCCAGTTCCCTCAGCTGCTCCTCATCACACTTGTGCTCCAGGCCCCTCACCAGCTCCGTTCCCTTCTCTGAACTCTCTCCAGCACCTCAAGGTCTTTCCTGCAGTGAGGGGCCCAAAACTGAACACAGGATTCAAGGTGCGGCCTCATCAGTGCTGAGTACAGGGGGGTGATCACTGCTCTGGTCCTGCTGGCCACACTATTCCTGATGCAAGCCAGGATGCTGTTGGTCTTTTTGGCCACTTGGGCACACTGCTGGCTCACATTCAGACAGCTCTCAACCAACACCCCCAGATCCCTCTCTGCCAGGCAGCTTTCCAGCCACTCTCTCCCAAGCCTGTCACGCTGCCTGGGGTTGTTGTGACCCAAGTGCAGGACCTGGCACTTGGCCTTGTTGAACCTCATACAACTGGCCTCAGCCCATCGACCGAGCTGGTCCAGATCCCTCTGTAGAGCCTTCCTGCCCTCCAGCAGATCAACACTCCCACCCAACTTGACGTCTGCAAACTTACTGAGAGTGCACTCAATCCCCTCATCCAGATCATTGACAAAGATATTAAACATAATGGACCCTAATACTGAGCCCTGGGGAACACCATTTCTGAAGGGAATGGTGATTATTCTTTCAAAGAAATCCAGATTTTTGTGTGGTTTATGGGGAGCGCATGGAACTAAATCTGTTATTTTGGCTTTTCTGGAAAATGGTTGCTGTGGTTGAGGATTTTTGGGCTACTCTGCCAAGCTTCTGTTTTCTTATGCTTGTAACTTCTTATGAGTAATTTTAAATTGAAGCTTTCTGTATATGATTCCCAAGTAGTTTTCATGTCTACTTATTTCTAAATGATGCAAAAATTAAAAAAACCCCAATCGAACAAAAATAACCAAAAAAATTGTTTTGATCCTGCTGAAAAATATAGAAATTGAATAGTTTGCCTTATTTCCTCTGTTCAGCCTATCATCAGTCTATTTCCTTTCTTCAGATTTCCATCGCTATCTCATTTTACTTTTCTTCTCCAGGAAACATATTAATACATGTAAAACACAAATATGTAAAATGACCTGACAGCTATTAGAGTTCTGTCAAATTTGAGGCTAGTCATCAGAAATGATCTTAGAGCTTCTGGAGAGAAAGAACAAACTGATTTGTAACACAGATCAGACAAGGTTGAGCCGGACCCTTTAAATTCTGGTTAAGATTTTTGTCTCTAATTCTTGCTTTAGAAACAAATAAAAAAGGAAACCTTTCCTCCTTACTACAAACCAAACAGACCTTGTTTACTTCAAAACAAACAAAAAACCTCTTAGATCTTCTACTATTTTTATAAACTGAGGATTGAGCCGATTCTATCAAACTGTATCTTGCAGGACCTGCGTTGCACTTGGTCAAGATGAAGGTGTTTGACCCTTTCTATGTCTGTCATAATTAGATATTGTAAAGCCAACTTAAAATGAATGAGACGCTTGTTTGAGCACTACAAGTTTTGCTAATAAATGCTGAAAGTCCTACCCTGGGGTTTCATGCACATTTGAAAGCAGCTACCCTTGATGATTATGTTCTGTACTTTTCTGTACTGAACAGCATACTGTGTCAAATCAATATTTCTTCTGCTCCCTGAGGTTCTTAATTCATATGTTCAGAAAACTTCATGTTTTGTATTCCTTGAGATACACCCTACAAAACCTCAAATACACACAGAAATGCACATTAAAGAGCCCCTGCTTGCACTCCATCTGTATGAGCGTATCATCAAGAATGGCTGAGTGAGGTTTGCTTTACAACTCAAACCTTTGTGCACAGGCACTCTACTCCCAGCCTAGCTCTGTCTCGGGACTATTCTGTTTCTCCTTCTGGAACTCAGGAGACAGGTTTTACCTACGATGTGTTTTACAGTGCGTGCATGACTGCAGAGCATGACTTCTTCCCACTCTGCTGTCTAAGAATTGCATATCTGAATTTGTTTCTACGGAGGTTAAATTATTCCTAACCTTAAGTGGAATAATGTTATTTCTGGAGCCTCCTAACATAATTTTTACTTCTAATAGTGTAGGGATCCTAGTCAAGGTCATAGCCTGGGTGTGCTAGCTGCTGTACAAATGTATTAGGACAGTTGCTCTCTAGAGAAGGAGCCATAACTCCTAAGAAGATGGCTGACTGTGCTCTAGGGTTTCTGTCTCCTAATGTTAGCTTTCAATGCAAACGCTGGCACTGGTGAATCAGGGCTGATTTACACCTGCTGAGGACTCTGCTCAAGAACTCATTTAAATTTGAGACACTCTCAAATTTAGATTTAGTTGTTTAAAGCAACAGTCTTGCAGGTGATTTACACTGTCTGTCAAGTTTCTTGAAGGGAAATCAAATCTGTTTCCATCAACTTATGTTTTTCTTGAGCTATACAAATTCTTTCTGTGTAGATGGAGCCTGCCATATGTTTAAAAGGCCATAAGGCACGGGGTGGGATTAGGAGGGAGGGCAAAACTCCTAGGATAAGCAAATACTGGGTTTTCTGACAACCTTTTTGGAAACAAAGCCAGGTATACGTTTCTGCTTCAAGAAATTACTGTGTGTGGCAGACTTGACATTACAGTCATTTACCTTCCCCTTCACAGAATCTCCTGTCCAGTCAAGCTTTTCAGTGCCCTTGATGTTGCATCTCCAAAGTGCATCCAAGCCGAGTAGTGCTCAGGACAAGTATCTCTCTCCTCTCCTCACCATTCTCTCATTACAGAGGCCCTGTTCTCTGGGAGGGACTTTAAGGATGATTGCTCTGAGTGGGAAATACTTTGGGGGGAGAGCAGTCTAAGAAGCAAAAGCTTCTGCAAGTTACTATGCTTGGAAACAAAAAGGTAACTCTTCTCTGGGACCTTTCTGCACCCCAGCAGAAGCATGGGCTCATAGCAAGCATCTCTCCATGCAAGCAGAAGTCTGAAAGCAGTCTCGGCAGGGAAGAGGCATCGGGAGGTGTTGGTCCTTAGAAGCTTTGTTCGTGGTGGGAGCTGCCTGTCGCTGTGCCCTGTGCCCTCTGCTCCAGGCTGCTTGTTCTAAGTTGGCAGCACAGCAGAGCAGCTGCGCAGGAAAGCTGTGGTCAGGCCTGAAGGTTGGAGATCTCCCTCTGTGGTGTTTTTTGCATGAGGTAGGGAATCTAGTAAGAATCAAAGGTGGCCAGAGGGAAATCCCAAAGCTTTCAAATTCTGGAATCCCTGCAGTGAGACTTCAATCACCAGTCTTAACTTCGAACAAGCAGGTCAAAGGCACTCCCTGTGAAAACCCTTTCATTTAATTAGACTTTCTCATGTGATTAAAACTGCCTTTGATATGGTTTATTAACAGTTTCAATCCAAAATTAACGTCTTACCAGTGTAAATTTGGACATTGATCTCTGACCCTTCCTTTTTTTGTTAGGAAAGGTTTTAAGTAAGTCTGAATCTTGCTAAGCAGGAGAGAATGCAGGATGAACTAAGCAACTGTGTCTTGCAGAATAGCTGCTCAGATTGTAAGGGTTAAGATCTGTCTTTCATTTCATGCAAAGATTCTGCAAATGATAAAATTATGTGTTATCAGTGGAAGGGTAGTTTGTCCTGTTTTCTTCTTTTCCCCAGTATGAACACTGGAACATATGGAGACTGTAGGCAATTAAATAAGAACTGTGTCTGCGCTTGTAAGACCCTTGTTACTAGGATTTTAATTGTCTATTAGTAAGCTCTACTCTTTTTTTTTAAAAAGGCAGCAGGTAACTATCACAACAGGACAATAGATGAAGTTGCTGAAAAGCCAGATTTAATAGTTTAAGTCTTAAGATCAATGGTGAGCCCTAGCACAAGATTTTAGGCCAAGTCAGAATCTACATATTCTTTAAGTCCCAGACATCCTGGCGAGTTGCTGTAAAGAGGGCCAGGCACAAAGTCAAAGTCAGATCCATTTCCTTTCATCTTCAAAACAGGCATGATATCAACTTCACCTTGAGCTAAAGTTTGTCCTCTGATCGGATAAAATCATTGTTTGTCATTTAAATATGGGACAGTTCTCATACCTGCTCCCCAAGCCCCTGCCGTGCACAGTGGCATTCTGTCTTCAGTTACAGCTCATGCGGAGTTGTACCTTGGTGTGAAAGCAGCTTTTGATTGCAAGCAGAAGCTGCCACGTTATCCAAGGTGATAACACTGATTAACTCTCATAGTTGTGGCCATAGAGGGCTTGACATCACAAATTAAGGGCAGCGTTTCACTCTCTGTCTTGAATCTGCTGGCATTTGCTGACTGCATCCAAGAATTAAACTTTATTTTTACTTATAGGAGTCATCCATAGGAAGAATAATTAGGCTTCTGTCTTCAGTGAGACTTAATAAAAATACACCAAGAACTGACAGTCAGGCTGACTTTCAATGGGAATTAGTGAAATGATTGTTATGGGTGTTCACCCCTCTGCTTCTCTCATGTTTTTCAAGTGCAACCCCCTCATCTCATCACAAGGAAAATCCTCCCTCGGGCAGAACAGCTGACAGCGACACTTCAATCTGCTGATTCTGATCCCAACAGCATTCTGAATGAAGGGAAAAAAACAAGTGTATTTGAGCATTAGCAAACAGAGTTGCAGTATTTACCAGGATTTAAAATGATTGCCTTTCCAAAGATTTAAGTGTGAGCAGGTGTTTATATAAATGATGATTCTTTAATTTGTCTAATAGCGTTGCTTTATTCCCTTCGTCCTATTATTCATTTCACTATTTTGCTTGTGGCATCCAGCTGTGATCCAGATTTGCAATCAGACCATTATTTTTAGTCAAATTCATCAAAAAGTTATATTGTATCTAATAAAGTCCAATTAAGACATTTGTGGTTTTCTGTATGTAAAACACTTGAAAGAGCTCTGTATGCACTCTGCACAATGTACAATAAGTGACTGTGGAAGGTAATGATAAAGATGACCCGATCAGCTCAATTTGTTCAATGAAATAAGCAGCATGATTTGTTGGAATATATAGAAGACTTAACTAATGGAAAACTGCTGCTTGGAGAAATTGCCTTTCACAGTTTTGTTTGTTTGTTTGCTTTTTTTTTGTGGGCCTATATATAAAGATTTCGTGACTTAACACATGTGCTTTAAGCTGTATGACAAACTGAATGTGTCCCCATATTGCTGAAGATATCATACATCATATCATATAGACAGTATGCGCCCAAAGTAGAGTAATAGGTCCAAAGCAGGTTATTTGTACCTGGTGGTGTTACCACAGCAGAGGTAGCTGAGCTGTCATCTTGTGTTCGTTTACTACGTGAATAACAAGAATTTCTTTGGTCTGGCCAAGCTCGCCTTGGAGTCACAGAAACTGCAACATAGGAGAACATGTGACAAATAAGGTTCCAGAGTGTCTTTTTGTAAACCTCCAGTGGTGAGGCACATCCAGGGCTTGAGCATTGCTGCTCATCTTCTTTGTCCTGAGGTGGCCCCAAGCACTGTCTGTTCAGACAGGAGATGATCTCCAGGTGCCAGTGACATCTGACCACAGGCTTTTCCTGATTTCTATCCTTGTTCTGCAAAATAAGTGGTGCAGAGCAAGCTCTGTAGGCCTCCAACATGACAAGACTTTCAAAACAGTGTCACTCCTTGCTCACTGTATTAATGCAAGTCGGGCAGAGTCAGGGTGTGTGTTTTGTTTTGCATTGTTTGAAATCTGATTTGACTTTCTACATCACTTAGCAGCTGATGTGGGGGAACAAGGTGACTGGGCAAGATGGGGCCTGTTCTGCTCTTCCAGGAGTCAGTCAGTCAGTGGGATATTATCATTATATCCCAGGTCTAACATTTACACCGAGCCGACCAGCTACTCATTTCATAATGAACCCTAGTCAACACAGTTTACTTTTTGGCAGGGATTTTTATTTTAATATCCAGTTTTGAGAAAGTAACATGAACATTAATAATAGCTAATCATCATTGTGGAAATGCAGCCAAACTGCTTTTTGCTCACTTTTACCAGGAATATTTTGAAACTTTAGTTTTCAGAAAAACCTGAACTGCTGCTGCCCAGAGAGATAGGGAATACAACAGAGGATATGACCTTTCTGAATGTTTTCTTATCAGGCAGCATAAGTACTATATGTCCCACTAAGCTGCTTCAATAGAACCTTGTCAAGTTATCACATTACTTGACATGTTGCTGATAATGAATACATAAAAGCTTTAGATATTGAGGACTCAGAGGAAATAAATAAGATTTACTGAAAAACTGCTCAACATATATCCCAGGGCCACATTTTTTTTTCCATGTGGGTTTTGTGCTGCCTTTGGTCCCTTAGATAAATGGGATGATGCAGGAGTTCCAGCTTCTTGAAATGTAAAGTGCGGATGTGGGTAGATAAATGAGGAAAGTAAATGGTCATCTATCTCCATAGTAGAGAACTCAATCGCATTGTAATCACATGAGCCTTGTGCTCCAAAACTGCCTGATTTTTTGCTTTTCTACTACTGCTTGCTCCTATAGCTCTGGCTGGTGTCTGCTACATCTTCTCTTGTCCCATATTGTTACGAGGGCTGAGCTTTGGGGAAGAGTTCATATTCAGCTTTGCAATTTTGCCCTAACATAGATAAATTCTTGTGACTTTGAGGAATTAAAGAAAAAACTACAAGAAAACAAAATGCAGCAGACAGAACTAGGATTATCAGCATCCATCCCTTTTGTCACTGTGGTAGAAGGTGGCCTTCAGAATTACATATCAAACAACACTTGCCGAGACGCTGCCCAGGGTTTCTCAGCTGACGCTCTCCCCTGCCAGAGGGAACACAACACGATGGAAAACTTCAGGATCTGTTCAAGAGTAATGGGGTGACTTACCCCCTCACTCCTTTTCTGAAATGATGCGTTGGTAGTCACATAGCTCTGGAATGGTTTTGGCTAGTTAGCCTTATGTCTCACCTGGGTCTGGAAAACTGTGCGTGTCTGTCATCTGTCCTAAAGGCGGTTCCACCGGCAGAGGTTTCAGTTTTGCTTTATTAGTGGTCTCCCAGTATACCTAGGCAACAAGAGCTGACAGCATTGAGATTTGTCACACCTGAACTTTGGATGCAGCTTTTGATAGCTATCAAGGATTTATTCAATAAGCACTGTTTGTGTGCCTCTGACTGTAGAAGGTAACTTAATACCTTCTGAATCTGATCTCCACGATTTCTGACTTGGAAGAGCTGTAAAATTTGTGATGGGTAGCTTCTTAAATAAATACCTAATAAAATATTTTTAGTAATCTCTGAATCAAAAATACACATTCTGTTCCCTCTCTAATTCCCAGTTTTTCATGTTTAGATTAAATGCATTCACTCCTTTAGCGAAGATGACTTTGAGATTTACTTCAAGTTTACTCATTTTGTAGACTACAGTATGCTTAAAGCAGAAAATAAGAAACTAATATTTTCCCATTTTAAAATTACTCCAAGCACCTATAAACTACTAATCTAAGAAAAAGCACCTGTAGAAGTTATTTATTTTCTTCTAGCAACCTGAGAGCCGTCTTTCTCCGGAAGTCTGTGCTTTCATTCTGGGCTTCTGTTGTATGTAAAGACACAGTCTTAGATCTGGTATCTTGCCTGGTCGAGGCTTTTTCCCATGTTTAAAGTCACCTCTTGTATTCGACTGATGAGGAGGAGGTGGGAAGCACTGTTACAGCACGGTGGCTCACAGTGGCTGTAAGCAATGATATCTAACAATGCCCTCAGGAGCTAGTTAAAAAGCGCCTCACACG
The DNA here is from genome assembly GCF_036013445.1 of Caloenas nicobarica. NCBI lineage: Eukaryota > Metazoa > Chordata > Aves > Columbiformes > Columbidae > Caloenas > Caloenas nicobarica. The sequence goes on along the minus strand of NC_088249.1, from coordinate 56,322,915 downwards.
CTCAGGAAAGTGCTTTAATGTAACTGCATTAGAAAGCTGTCAGTTGCTTGTTGGGCAAAACAGACTTCTATTTTGCTGTAAGGATTATTGAAGCATTTGTTACACAGTAATTTGGAAATCATAATAAAACATTTCTAATTTTATTTCCCCCAGCAAACAACTAATGGATCTAGTGCATCGCAAGCTCAGACAGCATGCTGTAGAGCCGTGAAATCTTGTTCATTCTCCTAATTGGGAGGGCAGGGGATAGAAGCTGTAGCTATTTTTTGTGTGTGTTCTTTGAAGAAAAACAATTTTCAAAGGCAGAGGTAGGAAGTAACTTGTTATTTTTCAGCTCTTCTACTGCCTTAAACTCGTGGTATGTTTGTGCAATACATTCTAGTGTTGTTCACATGACATGTAAAATGCTGATGAAGTGTCAGAAATCTAGTAGATGACTTAAATGTTCTTAGTAGTCCTCCGTGTCAGGAACCTTGGCAAGATGGTGACAGATTAATAGAGGCTAGATTTTTACAAAATCCTAAGAGGGTGACTGGCAAAAAGTGCTTTGTAGAGGACATCCTTCAGCGCTCTCTACAGGCCAACGTCTTACATGGTTGAGAAATGAGTGATACATAAAAATTAAAAGAAAAAAAATATTTCTAAACTGTTTCTTTTATCTGTCTAACATGTCTCTTTACCACATTATGATTTCCTTCCTGAATTTTCTTTGGAATTGGAGAAGTAGAAATCTGATCCAAAAATTGTGCATAAGTTTTTAGTAGCTATTCTAGAGCTGATTGTTGGATATGCTTAGGTCCAGATATCTGAAGATGCATGTTGATGCTCTTCGGGTAAACTTTAAATACAGATCTATAATTAAAAAAAAAAAAAACCACAAACAAACCAAAACAAAAACTCCCAAAACCTAGAACAAACCCAACAACAAACAAACAAAAAACCCAAACCAAAACAAAAAAAAAACCAGCCTCACATCAAGGAGGGGAGAAGAAAAAAAGAAAGTAATAAAGCGTGGTGATTTGCTGAATTTCAACCTTAAGTCGTGATTAAACCTGATCACATACCACTGAAAATGTCAACTGTTATTGTTGTGTGAATAAGTTGTGTGAATTTTTGCAGAATTGGCATTCCCATGTGTCCAAAATGTCACAGGCCTGAGGGTATAGCATTGACAAAAGTGGATAAATAATCTGTTGAATGGGTTTGCAATTGGAAATCCAGAACACTCAGGTGCATCTGAACAGAGGCTGGAACACTCTGTTTATTATTCACTATCCTCAAAAATTTCAGGTAAAGTTCTCTGAAAAAATTCTCCCCAGACAAAAAAAGCATTTTGTCTTGGGAAGATCATTTAAAAAAATAGCGATTCACAAGTCATTTTTTTTGTCAGCTAAGACAAATTCAATTTTTTATATCGCATATTCCAAACAATACTTGCATGCAAACTTGCTTCTTCTGAGATCAAGATGAAAATTGCCTTATGTTGTCCATTAATCAAACTTACTGGAACAGCTCTTCATGAGCTAATGGTGTATATTGCTCAAACCTGGATATTAGATGAACTGTAGTAGAGTTTGAGTTATAAACCTTGAACATGAAAAACTCTGGACAGCATGTACAGGGTGTTTAAAAAAAATGGACCCATCATGAAATATATACTGCTTTGAAAATGGGTCATCTTTTTGAAACACCCTGTGTTTTAGCTAAAAGGACATGACTCTTTAGTTTCAAAGGGACAAGCATCAACACCTATGTTTAAAGCTCTAAGAAGCAGTCTTTCGCACAGAGGGCTGAATTAAAATCTGAGCCTGGAAACCCTACAATTACTGACTGATACGCAATGATCCTATAGAAGAACCCTTTTTTATTTTAAATCCAGACCTTTTTAGAAAATTTGTCATTGTGATTTTAGTCCATCTTTTTCAGTATGGAATTCCAAGTAAGTTACACTTGAAAAGCTTGGAAATATTATTTTTCATAAATTGCTTATGTTTCATGTCAAGTATCATGATGAAACATGGTACTGAATATGTTTATTTGTTCTAGTATTTTCAACATATGCTGTTAAACAGTGGCTGTTCAGCTACCTGTATGACACGTAATACAACGTGTGAGAGAATACAGTGAAATCGAGAATAAGATGGAAGTCTGGGCAGAAAAGATGAAATACCTGATTTTATTTTCGAATAGCAGCACACGAGAGATTTCTTTAAGAGATCGTTGTGGCAGAGAGGAGGAGGAGGAGAGGAAGACAGAGGGCCCTGGAAGAAAGTGGAATCAAGTTTCTGAAAACTGCAGCCTTTACAAAGAAGGTCCTTTAGATACAAATAACGTGCAAATTTATAAAAGAGAAAAGTGGGTTTAGCGTTAGGCAATCAGAATACCAGTGAGCATCCAACAATGAATCTTAGCAAAGAAAAATACCTATTGCTGTAGGAGCTCCAGTTGTGCCTTAAAAGTACAATGGAGAAAGGACAGAAGTGAAAAGACAAGTCTATTCTTCTTTCCATTCAGGAAAGGACTGGCCTTCTCTTCTGACAACTGTCGTCTGGGTTTGTGCAATGCAGCCCTTCATGAGACCTGGGAGGATGCTTGATGGTAAACTGTCTTCAAGAAAGAACAGTTCATTACAAAAAGCTTTAGAATTTGGGCCTCCTTAACAGCCTGTCAGATAAAAGGGACACACCAGTCTTTCTTATATGCTTTAAGTAAGAGTGTGATCACTGAATAGATCTGCAGGATGGCAACAAGGACAGAGGTTTATATAAGAGCTTTAAGAACAGGGGTTTATAATTAATTAGTCAGCGGTGAATCCGTGGAGCATTGGGAAGGAGAAGTAAAGAAGAGACCCACAGTGCTGCTTGCAGGTTAGTCTGAAGTGAAAGCTCTTGGGGTACGGGCCAGACTGACAGAGTTCTGCTAAAAGGAAAGAAAAAGCATTAACCTGTGTTCATGCCTGGATTTAATTCCACAAGACACTGCAGGACCTAAAGCAAACCAATTGGGACCTAAGGTACATCAAGTAACATTTAACCAGTTGTATGTTCTTTTTATGACTTCTGTTTGTGAGGGAGATGAATGCATGTCTTAGGCAATGAAACATTTCCCCTGATTATAGCAAATGGTGTTTCTTTTCCCTCGCGGGATGTAATAGAAATATCAATGTTTTATACCTCAGATTAAAAAAGCCCAAGTTTGATAAAAAATGAAACACATTTAGTAGAGTTGTTATCCCAGGTAAGGTAAAGTACCATTGTACAAAGTCATAGGCACAGAACTGTAAGTACAGCGGATTCACTTACTCGCTGTGATTCCAACCACACTTTTGCATACAACATCAAAACTCCAGGCAAGCTTGGAAAGAAAGGCTAGTGGCCAGGCTTCTGTAAAGACCACAAAATCTCTAAGCAAAGCCAGGTGATACCTTTTATCAGAGGTAACAACCACCTCAATAAATGCAGCAAATGGAATTTTAAATTGGGACACAGGCTTATATAAGAGGAGGATGGTGTTGGGGAGGAAAGCAGATGAGAGGGTGTGAAAACAGAAGAGAACCAGCTCAGAAAATAATCCGGGGAAGTGTGTCCAATTTTTCTAACATTTATAATCACTAACTTCTTACAGTTGTGTGGCCATCTGTGACAGTAGAATTTGTCCCCAATAGAGTTTGAATAGGATGTTAAGCAGATGTTTTATTTCAGGAATGTAAATATGTAAAATAGATATGCTGTAATGTTTTCTTTGATGTGGAATAATAACATTTTAAAAGAAAGTGATACAGGCTTGCCTTTCCCTTCTGTATAGTGAGCTGCAGTTTTGCATTTTGTTGTATGGCCGCTAGGGGAAAACTTTTCCAAGCCTGCACATTTTCCCGGAGCTCAGGTCTTTTCCCTTTCCATGTTGTGACAAAACCAAACTGTCCCAACATTTGCTTCTGTCTGTCCAGCAGAGACACCTGTGCCAGCAGAGCCAAAAACCCCGCTGGCTTGGGAGTTTGGCTTCAAGGAGGAAATCTCTCCCCCGGGTGGTCTGGAGCAGGTTCCTCACCGCTGGGCTCCGCACCTGCAAGGCGAATGTCCTCAGCACCAGCCTGCTGTGCTGGCTGCTCTGGATGAGGCCACCCATTGGCAGAGTCTTGTGTCAGATGGCAACAACGGGAGAGCTCACGTGTGGGTTGGGTGATGCAGCCTTTCTGGGGAGCACGTTCATGGGAGCCTGAGGTACCCCGGTCCCTTCTGCAATGAGTATTTAATTGTGTCTGTGCAGTAGGATAGTGCCGGCTGGAGGAATCAAGACTTTTCGTCTTGTTTCAGGTAAAGGACTTGAAAACAAAAATTTCATCTCAAGCTTTAGCAAATGTATATTTTGAGAAAAAGGAAAGAAGCAACCTCCTTAAAGATAGGTTTCTGAGTTTTCTTTCTAACACCCTAGAAATACTGTGTCTCATTGCAGTAAATAAGAAATTTTCTGTATGGTTCTAAGGCAGTATCTGCTATGTTTGACAAGTTCTGCCAGCTCCTTAACTTTCCCTGTTTGCTACCAGACTAGTTCCTACTGCTTCTCAAAACACTTGTTTCCAAATATCTGATTGTATTCTACAGCTACGTGCAGAGGTTTTATGTATGTCAAGGCAGTGTTTTCACAGCTCCATACTTCTGAATGGAGGTGTTCACTGCTGTTTAAACTGCAATTTCACTGCAAAATTAGGCAGAATAGTTTTTGCAGTTAATTATTTTGAAACGAGATTTCTTGTAGTGGAGCTGGGTTTTGTTGGTTTGGTGGTTTTTTGGTTTTGTTTGTCTGTTTCTCTCTTTTTTTTTTTGTTTGGGTGTTCTTGTTGTTTTTGTTTCATTTGTTTTGGGGTTTTTTTTTGTTTGTTTTGGTTTTGGTAGAATGGCATTTATAGCAGCCAGGAACTACCCGGCATGGAGGAAGTTTTTAAAGAAAGCCTGCTAGTGCATTATTGAAAGAGACCACGGCGTAGTTTGGTTAGGGGCTGTCTGGGATGAAGCACATGCAAAGAGCTGAGAATGGGGCTGGTGGCAGCAGCTCGCGTTTGGCATTTCGTGATGTCAGTGTCCTTCAGTCCTGCCTTGAGTGAGTCCAGCAGCCTATAACAGAGACCCCAGCCTGCCAATGTTTTCTCTGCATTGCTTTTAAGGTGTAAAATACAATATAATTTAAAAAAAAAAAAAGGATGTAATCTATATTTTATGGAATATACGTGAAGTTCAAGGAACAGATTTCAGGCATTGTACATTGGCATGATTTATTTTATTTCATACTTTATGTACACGTTGAATTCAGTATGCTGTGATTTTACGTTTGTGCTGGTTTACATTAGCTGTAAATGTGACATCAGAGTGTTGACACGTAATGTACTGAAGCTTCTCAAGCTGGCAATTATGAGGATGTTTCTTGTACTGTACTACAACTGAAAATCACAGATCCTACGAGATAAATTTTCGTAGAGTTTTGTTTATCTAGATGTCGCAAAACAGTTAGTTTAACTTATCTCTTGTCATGTTTTCTGCTACACAAGCTGGAAATTTTTAGTTGGTAAAAACTTGTTTCTTTTTAAAAAATGTCTGTCTTCTGTTTTTGTGAACATGAACAACTGTTTCCTGAAGATAATTCCCACAAATGTTTATATTCAGTAAAGTCAATGCTGACCTCTAGTTTCATGGGCTTTTGCCAGTAAAAAGTTGACATCCTTAAAAACTTGAAAAATCTTACAGAAGAAGCCACAAGAATAAATTTTAATATCAAAAGATGATGCAATTATGCAGAAGTATGAAGCCTCTGTTTTTTTCGTAACATTATTAGATGCTTTAAGTTTTGCTCAGCTCCTTCCATTCCCTCCAAGTGCTAGAACTGAGCTAAACTAAACATTATCATATTGTTTTAAATATCGGGGTTTTACGTATAGTATACTTGTCAGATGATCTAACCTCCTTTAGAAGTCCCTGAAAATGTGACTGTGATAGCCTGCATTCCCAGAGAACATACATTGAATTAGAGGGTAAACATATTTTACTAACCACAGCTTGCACTGCTGCTAAATTAAATTTTTTTTTTTTATATTTTAAAAGATAACCACATGTGTTAGTATTTTTGTACATTTAAATATTCTGGAAGTCTGGGTGACAAAAACCAGCCCTTTCAACCATATTAATTTCTTACACTGTCTTTGAAAATCCCTTGTAAATTATTTACAGAATAAAAGGGATATAATAGTTTTATACGATTATCGAACCTCCAAAATTCACCAGGATTGCTTGAGCTTGGAAACTCTCTCTTCGCACTGTGCATGTATATATAAATGCCAAAATAATGCAGAAGGCTGCGTGTGACACCGTAGCGATGCCACAGCTACGACAATAAAGTCGCATCCAAGGCTCAGAGCTTTGCGGTACCGTTGCAGTCACGTCACAGTCACAACAGATAATGGTCAATCTGTAGTCAGAGCACACCCCAGACACTGCACATGCATAACGCACCCCAGTCACCTATTGGGACAATCATAGACATACCAGAGTATCATTACTTACCCCCTAGTAAAATTTTAGGTGTATCATGTGGTATTCATGTCAATCCTATGGATTAGAAGATTTTACTTGAATTTCCTTGGTTTTGTTCCTCTGTAAATAGAGTCAAAATTCCAGGTAGGAATATCTTTTTGTATAATTCTGTTGTATCATATGCTAGTTCTGCTTTTGTTTACAGAAGAATCATTTCTATTACAAGAAGTTTACAGAATACTATAGTGATTTTCTTTTCTCCCTGTATCCATTTAGATAATTTTTGCTTAAAAGACAAAAAAAAAAAAAGAGCAAACTCACTGAAAAATATATTATCCGAAATTATATATATTCATCACTGCTGAAGGCCTGAGGAGTAATATTTACATTTTGCAATTTTATTCAGAAATTAGAACTAGATTAAAAACTAAAATATACAATTTTTTTTTCTTAATGATCTTTTAAAACATTTATCATTGAAAAATGCCCACCAGAACATTCTGTGTTTTAATGGTGGTGTAAGTTTCATTGGCTACAAGTTCTGGAATATGAGTGTGACTAATATTTGAACCACACTCATGCAATGTGATTTAGGATTGCATCATCCATTTCTTTTCAAGTGCATGCAAAGATGAAATAGCTCTACACGAGATGTATACAATGTACTCTGCCTCACAGTGTGTCATCTGCTACAGGATACGTGCTGTCTATGGATCAAGCAGCAACAGTGTTTCTTCTGTCTGTTTTGGGATTTCTTCTTACTTTGCAATGATTTTATTTGAATCTTTGGCTGAAATTTCAGGAGTTCAAATGTTTATTCAGAAACTGGGATAAAAATGTATTTTTGTGGTTTTCAACATAAATTCCTAGTGTGAAGACACTTATTCACTTGGAGCAAGACATAAAGATTCAGAGCTAGAAGTGCATTGAAATATAGTACTGAGTTGCTAAGAACGCATGAGAAGTATACTTTTTGTATATTTTATGTTGAAAGTTTGAAACTTATAAACTGAAGCTGCAATTGTACAATACCACATATGACCCATCAGAGTTCCAGCAGATACCACACCAACTTTTGGGGCCACCTGTGTTAATAATCAGCTCTACCTTATCCTCTCTTGGAACAGGCAAAGTTCTCTTGCCAATGGCATTTTAAAAAAAATTTAACTGCATAAAACAAAACTCAGTTGCCTTGGCAAAGTCACATACAGTTGAAAAAAAACAATCATAGCTTTTGTGTAAGATTTTGAAATCTTTCTAAAAATGGAAACCAGAACTGCATGTCTGTTAGAGCTCCACAGGACAGGATAAAAAATTCCTAGAGAAAGGTCATCCTTCTTTCTTAAATTGCACAGATCTTGGAAGATGTTTTGTAGAAGCCAATTGTATTGTGTGGAACCCAATTTGTGGTGTCACTCTCTAAATCCGGTAGGATTTTCCATGAAGTTTGTTGTTCATTGCAAAGAGCCGGGTCGTTGTTCGCCCCAAGCGCGAGGGTTGCTCTCGCCCCATGCTCCGTCCCCCCGTTAATGACGGGGTTTTCACGGCTCGTGCGTCTGTCCCAAGGGAGGAGCTCGTGGGAACGGAGGGGCAGGTCATTCTCAGCGACAGGCTCCTGGCTCGGGATCTCGTTCCTGCCAGAAATCTGTCTGAGCCTGAATCTGGCAAAGTCGAGGAAGCAGTGTTAAATGCATCTCTTTGTTCAAGGCTTCCACTAACGGCAGGCGCAGGAATTTCTCTTGGCAGTCGGTATCCTGGCTACCCTTTTCAGGGTACTTCTATGGCTGTTTCAATAGCTGGGAGAGGCAGGGAGCATTTTTTGTGGCGGTTTAGATCTGAGGTACATGATGTAAAATGCATCCAGGTACTGTGATAATTTTCCTTGGTGATGTAAATTTATGTGTGTGTCTATAGGATATTGGTTGACTGGTTCTAATTTTAATTAAAAAGGAGAGCCTTTAGATTATATAATTTAACAAAAGTCTTAAGCCTGAAAAATATGCAGAGGAATAAGATCTGTGTGTAGTAGGTGGGCAGTTTATAGACTTTTTATCATGGTATGTTTTCATTTATTACTTTGGATAAGTACTACAGCTCCAAAGTAAGGAGAGAGATTTTTTTGGGGGGAGGGGGCGGGGTTGGAAAGAAATAAGTGTTGTTCAGCCTTAGAAACAAATGTAAAAATCAGGTGTTTCATGTATATTCTCCTTCACAGAGATTTAGATGGATTTAGATGATGACTTCTGCAGTCAAAATGTGTAAGAGTTTTTGCACAAGACAGATTTTCCTACAGGTAGAAGCACAGTCGCGGTTTGATACTGAACAACAGCTCTGAGGGAGCCAGAACCCGCCTTGGGCATCAGCTAATTCTATTGCCAGAAGGACTGCTGGTTTACCCCTTTTCAGAAATGAGCTGATGTCTATCTCAGTAGGCAGAAGAGCATTGCCTGTAGGAAATTCACTACAGTGTACGAGTGCAGTGAGGTCTAGACATTAAAACAGGCCTCTGTGGAGGAGCGCTGGCATGTGTCTTTTCCAAATTCTGATTGACTTTGTCAATTATATTACTATCTGCTCTCTGGGCACTGTTGTCAGTGCATATAGACAGTGCTTTCTCCTGAAAAGGTGCTGCTGAAGTTAATTCAAGAGTTCCTCTTGCATATTGTTGTTACTTGCTTGCTCTGTTGTTACTTAGGTAAATTAACAGGTGTTCATGCATGACCAGCATTTATTCTATTGCTCTGTATGTGTGTTTGTCAGCGTAAGGCCCTCTGACTAAACAACATGAGAACTGAGAAGAATATCTTAGTTCATATCTATGGCCAGATACAAGTCCCACTGTTCCTCATCCCCTAGTGTGTCTATCTAATAGCAACTAGATAATTCCCTACAGCTCTTGTGGCAGAACACGGTCCTGAAGAGAGATGTGGAGAAGGAGAGGAAGGAGGAGAGACAAGTAGAAGGACTTGAATACGGCTGCTGTTGGCAGAGAGAAAATGCCATGGGTAGTGCTGTAAGACAGAGGTCAGACAAACATAAGAAATGTTTGAAATTTCCATGAAGCTGAAGAGGAGCTGCTTGAACTTTGCTGTAGGGGTAAAGGAAAAGGCAAGTAGGAAGAAACGTGTCTGGGTGGGAGGGAGCTGACCTGTCTGAAGTGAAAAGTGAGCGGCTGAGTTAGTGGTTGGATCACTGGGGGTGGGTGGAACCACTTTTTTTTTCTAAAGTTACAGGGAAATGGTTTGGAAAATAACACATCTTAAGCTTGCATCCCCTGCCACTCCTCTTTCTAGCTTGAATCACAAAAGAAAGTTCAGAAATCAAAGAACAGGTTATTGTACTGTACTGTTTCCAACCTAACTTAAACTGGAGAACATTTGCATATGTGCCAAGTCCTCATGAGGACTGCAGCACAAGTGCTCAGAATCAAGTATCTTTAGATGTCTTTAATCTTGAAACATTCACCCTTCACGACGCAAATGATGAAATAACAATTGCTCCTTGTGCTTACATCTATTTTTAAAGAACATTTTCTTCCTTTTCCTATTGCTTTTTCAACATCTTTTTGTGAATACTACTTGCCCTCACATCACAAAAGAAGTGTTCTGCCTGACTCCCCAATTACATCCCTTCTCAAATTTGACTCCATCCCTACCGAGTCCAGGTACCCAAAGGATCATAGTGTGACAAACTACACGTTTATGTCTGTGGCTGGCAAGGAGATCGTGCCCAGTCCTGCTGAGTTAAATTCTTGGTCACATTTGCCCACAGGCTGTGCTGTCATGGGTCTTTCTGAGGAAGGAGGTCTCATGTCCGTGATACCAGTTTTGTGCAAAGGGTCCCAGGTGTTCAGCAATGCACAGCTGGCACACTTCTTACTGCGTTACCCACCTCTGACTTGCTTCTTGTTGAAGACAGAATATGGTTCAAAGTCTCTGCCAAGATTTTTAGACCTTTACACGGACATGTGCTCGTTACTTTGGGACCACATATTCCTGTGTGTGATTTTTCACCCTCCACTGTCACCAGGAGATTGGAATTACATTGGGAGACTTGTGACTCTAGGATGCAAAAGCTTCAGAAGAGCTTGGTGAGAACTGCCGAACACTTGGCTGGGATGGCATTGTCCCCTCCACAAGATGGCTCACAAAATGGCAGCCTGGTCCTTGTCGTGGAGAGGAAGATAGAGAGGAGACATGAAGTGTGTTGTCAACCTCTTTACCTCCTTGAATTAGCAAAATGCTCTGACAGTGAAATTCCTAAATAGCAATACTTCTATTTCACTCATTTCTAAGAACTTGGAGGATGTCTTCTTTTTAATTCATCAGTACCTATTTTTAGGTCTCCTTTTATTACTAATTCCTATGCTGACTAACAATGCTAACAAAGCTTTTTACATAAAGCAGGCTGTCTTACAACTTGATTTTTTTTTCTTCTGAGTTATACATTTTAATTAGTAATAAGTGATATGAACAAAGATAATTGAAACATTTCATCACTACATACTTAATCCTTAGATTTGAGATGGACCCTGGGGAAAAAGTTTGCATCTAGACCTAATGGCATAAACACATTCTTGCATTAATTGTTGGAAAACTTTCATAATTTCTGTTTTAAGGGGTCTTCAGTTATACACACATTTAGAAACCTTTTTATTCGACCGAAGTTTGTATGTGTGACAATACAATTGTCTTGTTGCATACATTCTCATCCTGTTAAATTTCATATCATTTCTTTAGGATCTCAGTTGAAAGGATTTTTCTCTTATCATTCTTTGGGCTTAATTTTGCTTTGGAAAATCAAGCTCTATGCTCTTTTTGTTTCATACCCTGTCATTTAGAATCAGACAACAATAATTCTGGAATCGGAATGTGCTTTCTGTTATCTGGCTGATTTTGATGGATTGTCATGCATCTGTTTGACTTTGCAGGGGTTGAATATAGCATTAAAATGTTTTGAGCAGTTAACTGAACAAACATGCCATGGAAACTAGAAAGAAAGGTCACTGGCACAGTGTTTGGTAAGCAAAGCTTTGCAGGTTGTTTTTATTTTGTTTTTTGGGTTTTTTTTAACTCAAGAAAAGCTTTGAAATAGTGCATTGTAACGCAGTTTGCAGATCGCTGAATTATGTACTGTAAACATGGTTAACGATTTATGGGGCCATGAGTTATTTAATCTGGTAATGCATATACTTTGTACAACAAGCAAGTAGATGAAAACTCTGGAAGAAATTGTTCATCCTCCAAATGACACACATTATATGCTGTGTTATCAGGAAATAAGATGACTTTTTCCAGCCAAAAGTTGTTGCTTCCAGTGGCCATTGTCTCATCTGAAAACATCAATTAAACAAAAATGTGTAATAAATAGTGTCTTTCATTTGTGGTGTGCTAAGTGCAAGGCAAAATAGGGTGATCTCAGATCACTGGCATTAGGTTCTTGTGTTGTCATTGTCGTAAATTTTGTTGCTTTGCAGAACAGACCCAGCTTGCAGCAAGGCACTTGATTTCAATACCTGCTGGAACTGAAATATGTTCTTGCTGTAGAAGAGATTTTGATCCTAATGAGTGGGAGGTGGTAGATAGCCGTAACGATGTGTTGCAGCATAGGACGGAAAGGGTAACCAAGGAAAAGCATTGTACTGTTCACAACAGACATGGCTATTTCACGGTGTTGGCACAGGACTTAGCACACCAGGGCTCTTATTCTGGATCGGCGTTTGTTGGTTACATAAAAATGAAACGAGAAGAAAAGGAAGAAAGAGACTGACAAGCATGAGGCAGGAAAATAAAGGAATCTATTAGGGGGGAACAGAGGTAAGATGCAGATGGGGAAAGCAAAGCAAGTCTCAGAAAAGAGATGTCTTGTGCAGAAAAACTTTGGACTTCTTAGGAAGGGGGAAAAGCCTTAATCTTCAAAACTGTGTGGGACAGAAAGTGGGGAGTGGAAAGGGAAGATAAGCTCTGACTCTGCTACAAAAGTCTCTGTTTTTTGACATGAGAGTGGTGGACATGAAGGAGCAGGGACTTGTCACTCTTACTATGTCTCAGTGTCCATCCCAGCAACCAGAGTCACAGATCATATCAGACAGGATAAGTTCTTTAGGAATAAAAGCAGAGGTGTTGTGTCAAAGAAGGTGTCCCCAAGGGAAATAAAGCAGTATCACAGGCTTGGACCCTTCCATGTACCCTGGAAGAAGGACCCTTGGGGGCTGATCACGTTTAAGAGCCGTGGATATAACTAGGCATTCATCCTCTATAAACTGAATGGCGTGTTCTAGATGTGAACAGCATAGCCAGAGCACCCCTGAGCCCTTGTGCTCGCCTAGAAGCCTTAGGAAGCTGCACCGAAGTGACTGACTGTCACAGATATCGGTGATGACATGCGTCTCCTTCAGATCTGTGTTCTTTTCCTCTCCTCAAACCCAGAGGACAGTGCACAGTTTTCTCCAGTATTGCTACTGAAAGCAGCCAAGGAGTCTTCATTCATATTTCCAGCATCTGACTTCAGCAAAAATCCCTAAGATTTTCTAGTTTCAAATTGTACTTATTGTGACTCAAACATCCCAAAGTATTTTTAATGTTCTCCAAATCCCTCAAAATACCGCAGCTAGGTCCATGCAATTAGCTTCAGAAAACCATGTCAAAATGCAAACGTTTGCTTTCTCAACCAGAACTGAAAAATATCAAGCATTTCTAAAGGAGAAACAGAACAGCATGTTCTACTTTCCTTACGTATTTTATAAAAAATGCATATATAAAGAAATGAATATAAATTCTTTTAGGAGCAATTGTTTCATAAAAGAAACATGAGTTTGCTTTGGCAAAGATGCCTATGATTTATGGTTCATTCTGTAAACTTGGCCAAACAATTTCCTTCTCGTTTATGATTGGAGAGCAGAGCTGTCAGGGGCAGGGAGTTACAGGATGGCATCTGTTCTTAGAGCAACAGGATTATGTTTATTCATGATTAGTTTATGCAGAAACTGCATCAAAGACTTTATTTGAATTTTTGATAAATTTGCCTTGTAGAAAAGAAATATTTTTCTTAATTGGACCTTGTAGGAAAAATCTCACTAGTGGCAAATGCAAATGAGGAATAATCTAAATTTAAAGAGCGTTTTTTTTTTTTTTTTTTTAAGAACACTAGCACTCAAAGTAGTGTGAGACCACTGTCATTGCACTTTTTAATAAAATTGTGGGCTTTCCTTTTCCCTTTAATTCCACATGCATACTCCATGGTACTACATAGTGGTTTAACATGTAGCTTCTTTGTGTGTCTTTACTGAAAGGAGGAGATAAGTTTATCAGTATAGTGCTCAATAGCCTTCTTTCCCTGCTTGCTTTTTACTGTTGAATGAGGTTTTATAAAGTACCACCAACTATGCCAGTTTTCCATATTTTTGACTCTATGTAAATTTTTGCAGAGATGGGGAGAGCAAATGAAAGATTGACACTAGTATCTCTTGAAATGTTCCTGTTTTTTTTTAAAGCGGCTTGATTTTTTTCCTTATAATTTTGCCAAAAACCTAACAGATGATGTTTTCAGGATCAGAGACAGGAGATTGAAATGTTGCTAATGTCTGTAGCACTTAAGTCATAGAATTCTGTAAAGAAATGTGGCATGATTGATCTGATTAATCATTTAGATGGGTGGTGAGGGAGAAAGAAACTTCTTTACCATACTAAATTTTTATATTTATGTAAGTGCTTTTTAGACACTGAACTTAGGTGTCCTTGTAATATTCTGACGTGGGTGACTCACACTTGGCAATTTCAGTCGAATTTGGTACACTTCCTTTCTGCTGCAAAGTTTTCTACATTGGCCTGGCTGTAACAGAAATGTTGTTTTTTACAATTCTCTCTCATGGGCACAGGCCCGTGGGATCCTTTGGGAAATGCAAAGCAACGTGGCAAACAGTCATGCTGTTACTGTGCAGAAGCTGTCCACTTGCTGTGAGGAGCTTCTCAGCATTTAATCAAACTGAGGGTTTGTTGCCAAAGAGCTTCAGGTTATATCTCACCATTCTCAAGATTAACTGTAATTGTGGATCAGCACGGCCGCTATAGCTGAGCTGGGGAAGCTCTCATTTAACTGGCAGTCACCTGTCATGACCTGCAGCAGACGTGCCCATCAGCCTTCATTCAGTCTCGTGAAGCTGGAAGACCTGGTGCTTGTGCTGAAGAATTCCAGACCTTCCTCAGCTCATCTCATGTTGGGGCCACCAGCCACGGCACAATTATTACAGAAGTTCTGGTCTCTTTTTATAACTCAGATGAGCAGTTACCTGGTGGGTAGCTCATGCATAAGCAGGTCTTTGCAGCCTTTTCTTTCAGCTTCAAAAGGTGCAATATTTCATAAAAGGAGCTAAAGACATTTTCCTTGTCACATAAATTCTTGTAGGTCCTCAGCCTTTCTGGGCAGATGCCAGAGGGCAATATTAAAGTGTATATGTAGATAAACATACACACAATTCATTATTTATTTAGTAAGACCATGGAGCTTTAGCAACGATGTCAAAAAGCCAACATCATGTGCTGCAACCAAGGAGCAGAACTGGTCAGATATGACAATAACATAGTTTTGTCTTGGGAGCAAACAGACTTTAAAAAAAAAAAAGTTTTCTGTCATTCTCTAAACTAACGAAAGAGCAATAAATGAATTTGTTACCAAAATTTAGAAAATTGAAAATATTTGATCAAATGTATTTGGTTTTCTCTCGTTTGGAGCCTGCTAAGCGAACACCCAGAACAGCATACCTGAATAACAGGCTGCCAAACTCTTTGAGTTGCAACTTTATATATTACTTGACCAGTGCCTAGAATTCCTCGCAGAGCTTAAAGAACGTATTACAATTAATTATATCACGTTGGAATAAATAATTTCCTAAATATACGCTCTGTCATGGTCGCCACTGATAAGGAAATTAATTTGAAATTCAGCTCTTGGCTTCTGAAAATCAGCTTTAACTAAATTGTCGCAGTCATTACATGTTGTAAAGCCTCTGTATTTCACAGTTCATTTTCTATCCAAATGGATGCCAGCCTACTTCAAAGGGAAAGAAGTAAACCTGTGGTTGGAGTGTTCACCTGAACAGCGTGCTCTCCCTGGATCCCACATCTAGCAGTTGCCTGCATTTTGAATTCCTGCAGGTTTGCAATTTAATTGGTCAAAAATCAAAGGATGTCCAGTTGAATGGTACCTCCTTATAACAGGGTCAGAGATTGGGGGTTAATGTTTGATGCTCCACCTTTCCTGACATTTCTCTGTTGCACAAAAATGGGAAAAATATTTCAGTGAACTTCCAGGTTAGAAATGTTAACTCCAAGTGTTCCAAACTTGTGAACATGAAGTTTATATGGAAGAGAGACAGTTTTAGAGCCCACTAGAAGCTATAGTACAAAATGAAAATAAGATGCTAATTTGTACCTTGTTATAGTCTGTAATATCAACCCAAGTACTCAGATCCCCATTCAGCCCCTGTGAACGGTCTCAGAGTGTCCAGTAAGACTTTGTTATGGAATACAATGTGGTAAATATACAAACATTTTGAGGTGGTAGGATCTACATGACCCTCAACGTTGTATTTTCTGTGTCCAGTCCATGAGGACTGGTTATGTTCCTTACTACACACTGTAGTGGGCTCCTGTCCCTGGGTACTTCCTTTGATTTTTTTGAATATGTTGAGATTTTTGAGGGAAATACCCAGAGATGGAAGGTAGGAAGTGTTTGAAAGAAGACTGAAAACAGATTTGGTATGAATCCGAATGGAAAATTAAGGTTCGTTGCTGCCATAAGGTTTACAACCTAATTGCTTTGGACAGTTTGCTTTAAGTCACATCATTTAAAACAGAAGCATCTTTGGCGTATATCCTGTTCATGGATCCCTGGGCAAAGTGCAGTTGGTAAAGCTGAGGACAGGGGCTTCAAACTCTCTGCTCCTTGCTCTCCTCTTTTCCCATGTTTACTCCCTTGGGTAATGGGAGGCCACAACCTGGTCTAAAGTGAGCAGAAGACAATCGTCAAGTCGTGCTGAGGTTTGGAGGAACACTGAGCTCTGCCCCACCTTCCTGCTGCTTTCCTGCTCTTGTCTGCTTAAAGGGAATTGCAGCAGGAGATTTTTGCCAGTGGCGACATCGTAGCCAAGGCTGTGCTCTCTGGGACCACGGTGTCAGGATTATGGTGTGTGTGATTTGTAAATTGAGAACTGGCAGGAGAAATGAAAACTGTGAAACTTTGCAGTGGTTGGCTGCGTACCGCTGTTCGACCCAATGTCCCATTTTGAAGGATGGTGTTGGCCTGGCTTCGGTTCGTGCGGTGTTTGTGTCAACGCACGTAGTGTGCAGCTCGTAGAAAGGGAGGTGCTGTATTGCGGTGGGAAATGTGTATAATGACTATATAAATTGAATGGGTGTGGGGACCCAAACTCTATTCATTTTTTCATTTATTATTTTTTTGTCTTTCCCTGAACCAAACTCACGTTGTTTGGGGCTGTGTCACGACTGATAGCAGTGTTCTTTGGGGACCTCAATGTCATGTGCAAATAATAATGATATTGCCACTGTTTATCTGATCCAAGATTGATAGTTCAATACCTTTCAACAGGTAAGGTGCGGGAATTTTTAAACTTTGTGTTTCCGTCACATGACTGATTTGGGCTGGTTATTGGTATCTTGCTTTTAAAAGCACTTGTGTTCACATAAGAACAGTTTGCTTCTCTGTTTGGAAAAAAGAAAAGAGAAAAGGAAGGAAAAGAAAAGAAAAGAAAAAGGAGATTCATCTAGATAATTAGAAAAGGATGATTATGCTAGAAAATATGAATACTTAAGACTGTTAATCAATGCTCATACTAAAAGCGGTGACATACAGGAATTGGCCACCCCAGGCAGACCGGATAAGTGGACCTGGCCTCTGGTGCTTTGACTGCACTTTCTGAAGCAGAGGCAAATGTGGGAGCCGAGGCGTTTGCAGCTGTGTGTGCCGGTGCGTCGGACGCGGGAAGGCAGGACAGTGTACCTATAGAGACGTGGAGGGCAGCTGAATGTATGGCCCAGAGGAAGCAGGGATACAGAGCTCTTTTGGAGCTCCTGAACTGCTGAGCAGGATGCAACCTGTTCTTGTACCTGTGGCATTCACGGAGCCAGATCTTCTATAAATTTTATTTTAAAAAGCAAGCTTGAGCTGAACAATATCTGTTAGCACAAGCTTGTCTTCCTAACAGCAACTAACTAGTAAGGTCTTAAATACCATTTGATTGAATCAAGAGGAGTAGCATATAATTAAAGACAGGTCTAGAAAGTCCAACTTGCAGTTATGGGGCTGAGACAAGATGCATTGTAAGAGGTTCTTAGGAAAATAAACTTAGCATGTGAGCTTTCCAAGATTACATTCAAATAAAAAATTGGGTTCTTTTAAATATCACTCATTTATAGGGAAAACATGTTGATTTGAAGAATTCTTATTTTCTACTAAGATTTATAGTCCCTTTTCCTCTACTTGTTCAGACAATTCACGCAAAATCAGAAGTGATAAAGTGTTACACAGTAACAGATGCAGGATATTCCTTTATTTATTTGTTTTTCAAGTTTCTACCCAACACCTGGTCCTTTTCAAGTTATATTGGTACGATAGCTTTCAAAAATCTAAACAACCAAGTGCATTATATAAAGCTGCCCTCTCATGTGCCCCCCCTTCCTACTAGCTACCTATTTCACAAACAGATATTTAAACTTGACTTGGCACAATATCATTATTCGGTAGCAGGTGTCGATTGGGAGTTTTTTATATTTCAGGATCCTCTGACCTTTCTTCTGGGCACACGTACAGCGTGTTAATGATGAACAATGTCCACACATCAGCACTAATTCAAACTTGAGCTCTTCCAGAGTTTGAAATATGCATGGGTAAAGTCTGTGCAGATGGTCCTGAATTTTAATACATAAAAGTCACAGTAAAACAAAGTTAACTTTAAAAATCCTGCAATAAATCAGTAAAAGATGAGTATGATCCTCTGGATATCTTAATTAGATGAATTTCTTTTGGTTAATCAGACATTCAAAGTCAAAGGGACAAAAGACACTGTCTGTCTTAAATACTGAGGCCTGAATAATGGCGCAGTAGTCAGAAGAGTCAATCGAGTTATTTGCTGTCACACGTGTTTATATTTTATTGTATTATTTTTCTGAATAATAACTTGAACATCACTGATTCCATTTCTTTATCAATTACAATCAGGAATATTCCAAACAACTTTATTTCTGGGCTTCTTGCTGCCACACAAGGACGTGGCATCATGTACATTGACACGCAAATGTTTAAGGAATAGTTAGTTTGCAAGCTGAACTTCGGAGATGGGAGATAGAAAAATCAAGATTATCCACAAAACACACTTTGGTGTCTACCTCTGATAGGAATCACCAGTAGCAGTAGGAAGGGCAGAGGTGGGGACACAGCGTGTCGTCTGGGCTTGGGGAGGTGACCGGCACCCACTACGTGCTGTTCAGAGCTCAGGTCTGAGGGTGCCCGGGCTCATGCAGAGCACGTGGAGCCTTCGGGCTCAAGCAACCGACTCTCACGGCTGCTATTTAGCGGCTGCAGATGGCACATTTAAGAAATTCCACATATGGCTAAATTAGGAGGATTTTTATGAGGAAATTAATAAATTTCTGTCTGCTTCAGGGTTATCTCTTTGCTGAATTCCCATGTTTCTTCTCCAGATCTTCAAAATGTTCCATTTTGTTTTAAAAATAAAGTGGTTTATGCTGGCAATTTCTCCAGATTTTTCTAGCCTTATTGAAAACAGCTGTGACATTTTTGCTGAAGTGGGATGTCTTCGGTTTTGTCTGCTTTGGGTTTCTTTTAAATTAAGCCAGAGATAACATCAGTCACAGCTATAAACAAAGTTTTTAGGGAACAGGGGAGGGAGAAAGAGTGAGAGAGCAAGGGTTTACAATGGAAAAGTATTAGGCAGGATTGACTCTAGGTGTCACTGTGAGCTGTGCCTGTAATTCTGCAGCTCCATTTCCACTTTTACTCAGTGTCCCCCACTTTCCAGCCTTCTTCCTTCTCTCCGTTTCCCCCCAATCTCTTTCTCTCTCTCTGACTCTCCCTCTAATACACAGATGTGCATGCAGAGAAGCGTATGACAAATACTAGCTGGAAGCAAGGAAATTACTGTGACCATCAGAGAACATGGCATTGATATAAATTAATAGATAATTAATAAAAATGTTGGTTAACAGAATAGTTATGATGTGTGATATCTAATTTATATGACAGTCCTGGAAAGCAAATGATTAAAAAAAAAAAAAAAGCTAAGCTTTCTTTTGCCCATTTGCATATGGAAAACACTAGCACACAAAATACTTTTCCAGTCTGGCCCATCAGGGTTGGGCAGAGGCAGGGCTAGATCATTTTAGGGATTACAGGCTCGATCGCGGGCATGAGGAATTCTGGTAAAATTTGAAATTGTAGCCACCTGCACAGATACTTGAAAAAGCAGCCTCTGTTAATGTTTTCTCTTCACTAATATTAAGTTAACTTCTCAATTTATAATTTAGAATACTTTCCTATAAGATCCACTTAGAGAACACTAACTAACGACATACAGCAGCATCATTAAACACTTTAGTGCCTCAGGGTAACAGACTACAATGCATCCTGCGAAGTAGCACTTAGAGGCTGCATGAACATATTCTGTCACCTTGCAATCTTTTATAGCAGAGCCCTGGGAATGTGCAGGGAGATAACATGCAGCGGAATAGAACAAAGTCTGCTGGAGTCACACTCTCCTTAAAGTGATGAATTATCAAGATGCCGTACGTCTCCTGCTTAGGTCCCAAACAGATGAACTTTTGTAAATGAGCAAATTTAAATGCCTTCTTATCACACGTAGGCAGAACACTGTTTTTGTGGTGTTACTAAGAGTCTGATGTTACTTTTAAGTGACTTTGTGCAGTGATCAGTTCTTTGGTCCTAATTAGTAAAAGTAGTAAGAGCTTTAGATTTAAATCATAAACAGAAAAATAGGTCATCTAATATTTTAGTTCAACCCCCTGCCGACCCTAAATTATTCCTTGCTGTATATATTCTAACTTTTTTCTTGTATCACTTTAAATTTCCTAAGCAACAGCTTCTGTGACTTTGTGCTTTTTTCTTTTGGGTTTGCTTTTTTACTGGAATTTAGTAGGATTCTCCTTGAAGAACAAGGGTAATTTTTAAAGCTGCTTTGTAGAACTCAGTTTCCTTTTAGATTCGGGCTGCTCTGACAGCGTTGAATCTCGAATTTTTGTAGCATTCTGTAGGAAGAGGAAGGCAATCTGCAAAGTACAAATTCTCCTGGAAAATCTTGCTTGTTGCTGTATGCAACTTCTAAACCACCTCTCCTTGGTTTTCATTCTTGCCTGATGGCTGCATCGCATACTGTATGTTCAATATGGCGATGACTCCGAGATGCACCCTGTCACTAATCTAGTCACTCATGGCTGCTGTGATTATCCACTGTCTCTATCAAATTACTCTTGGACAATGTCATCAGTGTAGTCTCACCTCTGAACGGAACAGTCTTTTTTTTTTTTTTTTAATCGGGATTAAGCAGTCAGATCTGATGACACTTCACACAAGTACAGTTGTTTGAAAACATACTGTCCTTTCAATCACAGTAAGTGACAGTGTGCACAGTGTGCACTCCACCGATGCCACGGCTGCCTTTGATGCCTGCTCTGACATGCTTTATGATAAATAGTTCAGAGAAAAATGAAAAATTCTTTGCAGGAGAAAACTACTTTTGCCAAATGGTTAGCTCTATGTAGTTCTTTCCCCCTCTTTTTTATTTTAAATGGAAAATATAACAGGGATTAAGCTGGGGGAGAGTTGAGTAGCCGTTTCCTAGGATGAATATTTTTTTTTTGCAGGGACAGGCTTAGATTCTTGTATATTTAGAGCCAAGAGAGTGGGTGTAAGGAAATATGTCTAAGCTCCCTGCTCCCATCTCTATGCCCAGTTTCTCTCTCATGGATATTATAGAGGCATGAGTGGGAGTTAGGAATTTTTCAGCATGTGTGAGACAACTAGTGGCAAAAGAAACCTGCGGAGCTGAGTAAACCACATGATGGTGTTTCTCTAATTTCTTCTCTCGCACTTTCCTTTCAGCAATGAAATGGGGCAGATGGGCCTTACAGACTGTATGATAGGGAAGAAATGGCAGCGCTTGGCTGTAGTGGGACATTGCGGGGGGTTTCCTTTGACTATGGAGCTCCCTTGGGGTGGAGGTGCTGCAGGAGATGGGGGCTGAGGGCTCCAGCTGGGGCACCCTGATGCCAGGACATGGGTGGGAGCAGCGGGGATCAGCCAGGTTATGGTGCAGACCGGTTGAGGGACACGAGAGAGGGACCGGCAGTGTGTGAGGAAGTACTTCCCTGGGGGCCACAGCACACAAGGTGTATTATGAGGATCTAGAGGGGAAACATCAGTTTAAGCCAACTTTTCATCATCCCGGACTCCAAGACATGGTCCCAAGATTCTCACACGCTGCCTGTGTCCTGAGGTCACTCCTGCTCCACCACTGCTCTGTGTGGTTGCTGCACCAGGGACTGGGGGGCCAGAGTGGAG
This sequence comes from Caloenas nicobarica, assembly GCF_036013445.1. Lineage (NCBI taxonomy): Eukaryota > Metazoa > Chordata > Aves > Columbiformes > Columbidae > Caloenas > Caloenas nicobarica. Next base: position 56,300,785 of record NC_088249.1, on the reverse strand, counting down.
CCCACGTGGACCTGGTGCAGGTGCCAAAGCCTGGGGGCAGCGTTTGTGGCGCTGAACACTCGGGGACAGGCTGGGGGACAGAGGAAAGATCCCTTCCAAGAGCTTCAAGTCCTAAAGTTCCAGGAAAGAAGCTGTCATGTGTTGTAGGAGGGATGTAAAGTTGTAGAAGATACTCGTCTGCAGGTCCGATGAAGTGTTGTGTGGTTTTCATAGCACGTTTGCTCTTGCAACAGAGTTTAGGGATGAGGAATGTCTTCAGCAGGGGAAACGGAGAGGAAGAATCTTACTGGAAAATGTTCTTAATCATAGGAGAAATTTTCAGTAAGTGTTTTTTTCTATTTTTTTTTTTTTTCTGTAACACTTCCTGATGCTGAGTGCAAGTAATGCAGCATTTAAGTTCTCTTCATGTCAGATGATTCACTGAAGGTCAGGTCTCTTGAAGTAATATTTTCTTTCTTATCTGTAACTAATCAATCATGTCATATATAAAAAGTCCAAGCAGTTGTATTGGCGCTTTAGTACAATGTAACAATATTAGACCAATCAAAATAAACTAATTGTGTATTAGGAATTATTTTAAAGTGATACTGAAAAAAAATACACACAAGCTACCAAATACCACAGATAAAATAATGCTCATCTGTAATTACAATGGAGATAGTTGCATGATTTTTTTCTTCTTCTAGGATATTTAACTGGCTGGCTTCTAATATTTCCTTTAATGTTTGCTTTTGCCTGGCAGGAATGTGATAAAATTATGCAAAGCAATGATTCACATAGAACAAATACAGATTGCAAACTACATAATGTTATCCCAGCCTGCTGTTTATAAAGCAATGAATATACCTGCTAAATCTGTATGCTGATGATTTTTTGCAGCCAGGTTTGTATCTGGATGAATGACCTTTACTTTTTCTAATTATTATTTTACACAATCAGATGATTTACCTTTATAATCACAAGTAATCATCAAGAAAGACCCTTGGCAGGTGCTGGCATATTGCGTTGTTCATATCATTCAGTAAATAGCCTTTTTTCTGGTTCAGATATGCTTTCTAGGCCTTAGATGTTGCTCTGCAGAGAAATAATGTGAATTAAAATTTGAATCAAGGCAAACTATCTCAATTGTTTATATATGAGTCTGCACAGAGTCACAGACTGTCCTAGTTGCTGAGGGAGGCCTGTTGGGTAAATGGCCCGATGATTCTGATGATGCCTCTACTCAAGAGCGACTGAAGAAATCAGACTCTTCTCACCAGAGCAGACAGTTGTCAGCCTTATGCAGAGGCTTAGGGCTTGGAGAAAATCTGATAGTTTCTCAGTCAGCGCACCCAGAAGGGCATTGTAACCAAATGGTCAGTTTGCTCAGCCACAGCCAGTTAAGCAGAAGCATGTGAAAAGGCTTGCTCAGTTTCTTCACTATTTGAGTCTTTCTGAGCATCTGAAGGGTCAGACTCTGTTTTAAGGCACTTACAATAGAATGACAGTGACTGAATTGCTGACAACATAGCGTGCAATCTTGCTCAAGAATGTAGCGCTAGTCTAGAGACAACATGGGGTAGTTCAGACACACCTGAGCTGTTTCAGCAATAACGCTGAACTTTCATGCTTCAGCTCTTTCTGACACAGCTGCTTGTTTCACAAACAGGTGTCTAAAACTGCTGTGAAAGTCACTTCAGCTGCAGATGGAGCAAAAGTCTACTGACTTTCCGTGTGGTGGTACAGTGTCAAGTAATAATGTGCACATTGCTGTCACTTGGGAATTGCAATTGGGGAGCCCCTGATCTTTGGAAATGAGACCCACACTTTGGGGGAGCTGGGAAAGAAACCTGTTAGAGTGTGCCTTTCATTTTGCTGTGTTTTCTCTCTCTGACCAGCTGTGCAGTTGCTAAGACTGGTAGCAGGTAGACTAGTTCTGCTGTCTGTGTTACACGATTTTCCCATTTCTTTTCCATCTCAGGAATAAACTCATTGTTTTTTCCAGTGAGTACATAGAAATGCCACAAAAACCATTCTTTCTGCAGAATCTGCTGTTGCTCTGCATTTCTGCATAAGAGTGAATATAATAGCCATGTGACATGCTGACAAGAGTAATTATACCCATAGGGGTTGGTAATTTACGTTGGGTAGCAGGTGGTATCATTTCCTGGTTAGTCTGTACCCTAACTTGTTATTATCTATGGCCATCAGCAGCTAAAGTGACACCTACAGAGGAGACCTCAGAGCTCGCAGCAGGAGCCAGAATTGTTCCATTTGACTGTAGATCGAAGGAATTCCTACTGTCGTCCATACTGTGTGTAACATAACCTCTGATAACATAGTAGGCAAGGCATGACTTTCCCCTCTTGTATATGACTTTTTAACAGGTTTTGCTTGACAGAGAATATGTTGCCTACTTACTTTTGACCACCATCATTATGCCACTGACTCAGTCATATATAACATGCTGTCTAAATAGCTACGGTCCCTAAAGGAGTATTTTTTACTGCAGTATTTCTTTGCTGTTGTCAGTTACTTCATCGCTTTTTTTCAGAGACGAGAACTCTATTGTTTTGGGAGCTGTACACACACGTAATTAGAGACAGAGTCTTGCTCTGGAACGCCTTTGCCCTTAAAAGAAAGAGAGGAAAATGTTGTATCCATTTTGCAAATGAAAATGAATGTGATGAAGAGCTGAGGTTAAATAAATTGCCAAAGAAGGTCACGCAAGGGATCTGTGACAGAGCTAGGAGTTGATCAAGTTCTTGGAAGAGCCATATACAGTAACCTTAATGACAAACTCATCCTCCTTTTTTAAACCAAGCCTGTTCTGTTGCTTTAGTTTCTTTAGAATCCTCTTGAACTGTTATATTCCAGCTGAAGCAATTCATCACTGTCCTAAACCCATAGTACAATCTCCTCAGTCTCGTGAATCTCTCTGGACTCTTGAGCAGGTGAAAATTTAGGTCCATAGTCGTCTTTGATCTTTGCAGTTCTGTCAGCTCCTCCCATTTCCAGTTTTAGCTTTCTCACCTCATTTTCTCCAGTTCTTCAATTGCTCCTTAATCCTTGAGATTCTTACTTTGCCTTCTTGCTTCCCTTAACAGGCCTGGTAAAAATGACTTTTTATCATAACTGGTGTCATCAACTTGTTTTATCTCCTCTTAGATCCCATCTACTTTCCATTTCCTCTGTATTCTTCTGTTCATTTTTAAATGCCATTTTCTGAACTTCCTCAAAATGTAGACATTGCTTATGTCATTCACTTATTTTATCAAGGGAGAAGCTCAACATCTGAGGTCCTGCAGGTTTGTTCTAATCCTGTTAACCCTGCTGTTTGATTCTAGGTAAGTATTTTTGGTTCCAGGTCCATGTATGTGATCCTGAATTGAGGGTGTTTCCAGTAGCTGTCTTTCTCTGCTTCTGTGTAGTTTCTGTGCTACATACATCTGCTGTGTATGGATATCCAAGCTAGCTCCAAACAAGTGTACCCACCTACACATAATGCTTAAATTATTCTGTAGATGAGACTGTGGGTTCCACAGGTAGTTCTAGAAGTTTTACCCTACACTTGGTTTCATAAAATTTATTTTTTTTGGTGCTTATGATCCTTGAGGTGATGTTTCTTTTAACCCATGGACTGGAAATATTGCTGAATGTGTTATATATTTCATAGAGATTTTTGAGGATTTTTGTGGAGAGTTTTATAAGGTTTATATACCTGTACTTTTTTTTTTTTTTTTTAGAGAAACTATATAGAAAGAGTATGTAAAGATAATGGCAAAGACCTCACAGTGACTATCATAGCTATCTTTACTTTTTTTCCTTTGCAACTGGAAAGTAACATTACCAGAGCAATAGCAGTATCCCTCAGACAAAGGCATGGCATGCTTAGTATAGTGTCAAGCTTTCTCTTGATGTTAATTAATTGCTAATGCATTCGTGACTGTTATATACTTATATAGGGTCTTACATTCTGAAGCTCTAAAACCATTGTACGAAGAGTGGTCTAAGACAAGAAATGAGGAGCACCAGTAGTTCACTAGGAGCACAAGGAGAGTAGTGTCCAATGGGGAATGTATTTCCTTCAGTGGTAAGACTGTCAGGATGGTGAGGTTCACATCCCATTCTTAAAAATAGCGCCTGGATGTTAGTAATGTCCATGTGCCACTGAGTAGAGTCAAGTGAACCATCTGTGGCTGGTCATTTCAGGTTCACCACTTGAGGGTGAGATGCATCTTGTGGATATTCCTGTATCTCTTTAGTTGTGCTATGGGAAATTGAATGCTCTTCTATGAGCTATGAAAGAGGAGGAGGATATAATTTGTGATCAGACCTTTATCCTGGAGAGTGGTATTGAATCTTCATTTTATTCAGTTCAGTTTCTTGTGGGAGTAACTGTTCTAGACTGAGAGATAAAGAGATTTGCCTGGGCTTTGGGATATGTTTGGCAGGCACAAAAGGTATGTGTGAGAAACCAAAATAAAATCTGCTGAGGCTACATGTTTGAGAAGCCTCATCTGCACACAGAAAGACTGGGATGTAATACAATAAGAAATGGACCATCTTCAGGACTGGGGAACTGGAAATGGGGTTAAATTTGTGTGAAGTACACAAGGTCAAGTGACAAAAAAATTCTATAGGTCATTAATTGGCAATGCTAAAGGAAAAAGAAGTGCATAGGTATTTTACAGGACACACTCTTGTGAAATGACAAGGTAAAAGGCAAGTGTGATCTTAAGATGTTTCAGATGAAATATTTCTGTTGATGATAAGAAAGTATAAGTGTAATTGTACAAGTCACAGATTTATAATTCTGGGCATTTATGTTTAAAACAGAAGGTAGAGATGCAAAGAGGAACCTAATTTTGATCGGGAGAATGGAAAACCTCTCTTAGTGGAGGAGACGATGGAATCTGATCTGCTTAGCTTAGCAAAATAAAACTTATAAAGATTTTACTGACTAAAATTAAGGAAGCAGTAAAATTACTAGTAATAGCAGTGGCTGTGAATAAATGTGGACCCAAATTAGAAGACCACAAAGGAGCACGTGTCTTGAATATCTTACCCCAAAATGATGTTTGCCCCTAGAAGGTGGTAGTGGCAAACAGTGAGCCAATTTTGAAAGTTACAAAAGTGGTTACATGAGTTCGCTGCTGCTACTGGAACCTAAACCCAGAGCCCCAGGAGAAGCCAGTCATTTCTGCAGTCTAGTGCCATAAACAGTCTTAGTTTAGTTTAAGGAATCTATAATCTAGCAAATTTTATTTTCTGGTGTCTCTTTTTGTGAACTGGATAATGATCTTGAATTTTAATGTCAATTTAAGAGTTTTCAAGCTAACATCTCTCTTCTGAGGTTCCCCAATTTACCAGCAGTAGCTGAATGAGCCATTTGGTTTTGTCTCTCATTCTGTTCTAGTTTTCACATCAGGAGTACTAAATTCTGTACCAAAGTCAGTGGAGGCAGCCTGAGTACTTACTGATAATACACTTCCCCACAGGGACCTCTTGTACCCCATCTAGCTGAATTCAGCTGCAATATTGTTTTCAGTTTACATTTTTTAAAATTTGATAATACCTGAGGGAACTAGTTACCTAATTTTTATTGAATTACAATGCGAGTTGGACAACTAATTTCCTTAGACTTGTTTGAAAACCTCAGGTTGTTATTTTAGTGTTAGTCATACTACTGCATGTGGTTTTGTTGCTAAAAAACTGCAATAAATAAGTTCCTGGCATCATATTTATTACAAGAATATTTACTTACAGAATCTTTTATAAACAAAACTCATACCTGTATTAGTTTGCATAGTTTTTTTAAAAGACTGAATATTAAGAAGTTGGACACCCTGGTTTACATAAGAGCTACAGATCACATGACAGCTGTAATTTCCAGAGTACCAAACTTTAAATGAGAGAAGACATAAAAAGTTGTGACAAAGGACATGCTTTGAAGTTTCACTGCCTGATTCTGCAAAACAGTCAAAGGTGAATGGCATTTATCACAAAGCAGACATTTTCTGTCTGCATTGTCCCTGAGTAATGGTTTCTTCAACATTTCGGATCAGAATAGGAGGTTTCTATGTCAAGGGAACCATACTCCCTTAGCAGAAAGGGAACAGATGCCTGACCTGTAAGTTTGCTTATGCCTTTTTTATTTCTGTGGGATTTGCCAGTTCTAGGGTCAAAGCAGTAGGCTAACTAGTGGGAATGGAATGGAAAAGGAAGCTAGGAAGATAAAAGGAGGTGAAATCAATAAGAAAGTGTTCAAAACATATGTCTGATGAGCTCTTTCTAGTAGCTAACATTGTCAAAGATTAAAAATTGGGCTGGAGGGTAACATGTTACCTTTCTGTCCAGTCCGTTCACTAGAAAAGACTATATTTGATTCAGTGCTCTGTAGAGCCATCTGAGAGATGTTGTCTTCCATGACGTGCAAGAAATTCTGAAGGAATTAAAATACTTCTGATGAGCTAGATTATGCTGCATTCTTCTCATTAACAAAGGGACTGGCACAATGTGATGGTCTCTCAGTATTTGACTTTTCTGGAGATTAAGGTATTTCACATCATTTGATGTGAAAATAGTCATGATCTCTTCAAGGGAGGATAAGACAGTGGAAAAATTACCACCATGTGCTAGGAAGTTTTGTGATAAAACCCTATTCCCTGAATGAGAATTGCTAACAGACACACCAGCAGGATTAGTACAGCCCTTTGCTTCCCACATTTTGGGAGGGCGATCAAATCTTTTTGATAGTTTCTGTAGCTGACACATGTTCAAAAAGGTCTAGCATAAAATATTTGTCAGTAAAAGCACATTTTGCAATATCGCCTGAAAGCATTTTCGGTTTGGAACAGTATGACAACTTTGTTCTGGATTTGCAAATACGGTGATCACTTTTACGAACAGCAGTGGGATTCTTCGCACTGAATTTGAGGTTTTTGTGGAAGCAGGCTGCTCCAGGTCCCCTGCCATCCCTGCAGAGCCCAAGGCACGTTGCCCGTATAAGTATTGCTTTTGAGATTCATTACTTTGGTGCTGTTTAGAAAATTAGCTTAGATTGGACACCTAACTTTCAGAGGGCTGGAGTTGAGCAAGAGGAATCCAGCACTGCCAGGTGATTCCTCTGAGACCCAAGGGACAAGGACTGGGCACCACACAGATCTACTTGCTGGATAGATCCTTACTATATCTGTCCTTTGTTGAAGAAAATACAGTATCCAGCCTCTGCTTGGCTCACGACAAAATCCAAATCTTCTATATCCTTGGATTTTTTCAGCTTAGTCGTTTATGCTATACAGAACATGCTTCTCAGAGTAAAATGTTAAAGATCTTTGAGCCTGGGCTGACCCAGGATCAGAGCAGCAGTTATTTCCTTGACTGCAGTGGCAGGTGAATTTGGGGCCTGTTTGAGAACTGGTTTTACATGCAGCTCAGGTTTAAATAGGGGAACTTTGTGTAGTGCAAGTCCTCTGTGAAATTAGGTGACTGTATGTTGAGAGAGGCAATTTTTTGATTAAAAGAAAAAAAAAATCTGATAAAAGCATGTGTTTGTTTTTGGAGAACAGCACGACAATGTGTATCGTTTTTATCTGTCAACAGCCATCACCTTGTCAGAGTATGGCTGCTGTTGATTTATTACAACCTATGTGAATGTATAATTGGTAGGCTGGTCCTCAGATCTGCGAAGGAGAGGAACAAATTTGGAAGCCAGATGTCCCATGGTAATGCACTAAAAGAGATAATCACCAAAGAGCTGAGGAGCCCTTCAACTTCTCATTACTCTTACGTATTCTCTCAGCCTTAAGATTTATCAGTGTTTGTAATGAAAGCATCTGAAATAAAAACAACTTGTTAGCTTCACTAAAGACACCATCTTCCACTCCCCACAAATAAATCTTTTATCGTAATCTGCACTGCAGGAGTCCCAGCTTTTTAGTCAGAAATAGGGGGAATTCACTGAGGCATGCTAATTTAGCATTGCTGTCCCAATGCCTAGGATGACCTTGACAAGGAGTAAAGACTTTAGAGTTGGAAATTTCCTGGCAAAATAACGCATGCAAGAAAGTATTACACTCCTTTGTGGACTTCAGGGATTATTCTTGGAACTTTTTCATCGGGGCTTTCTGCTGTTTCTGTGCCAGTACTGAAGGCATGCAGACTACTCACAGAACTATGGTCTGCCCTTAACGTCTACATGGCCAAGGTTTAAAGTCTTGATATCAAAGACCATTGTATCTGAAAGGCACATCCTGCCAGACAAAAGGCAAAGTAGTCCTGGCAGAGTTCTTCTCCAGCTGAGAGGAAGGAACATCAACATTTTAAATACCGATTCACACTTTTAATTCGGTATTAATCACAGTGCTTTTTATAGTGTTTGGGTTTCATGAGGAGGCCATGGCTTCTTAAAGGTGATGCTATTAACATGGAACTGGTTCCTGGTGTTCAAGTTCTAGCTGGCAGAGGGCAGATTAATGAAAATCTTCAGGAGACTGCAGAGGACTTCTGCAGAAACTCCGCTTGGACGGGAAAGTAGGGACAGGAAGGCAAAGCTATAAAGCCCACATGTAAATTATCATCTGTCTTTTTCCTCTAATTCAGTCCTGATCTGGAGAGAGGAGAAAACTATATGTCATTAAATGAGTCTTAGTGGTTTCATAGACCAGGTGATGTACCTCCACTATTTGCCTCAGACTACTACATGTACGTCTTTCTAATGTGATTAGGCCATCATACCGGGCACAGAACAATTTATTATTCTGCCCGAGAGCGCCACGTTCCTCTTTAAAAAATTGTTACTCCTGGAGTCCGCAATTACTTTAAAATAAATTTACCCAAGACAAAATTGTGCCTCTTGGGTCAGTAAATGACTTCCCTGTTTTTTCTTGAAGAGACAAGGTGTTTATTAAAGACCTCCTTAGTTTACTGTGTTGGGTTTTTCACTTTGAATAATTGTCCAATTAAATATAATTTGGAAGTCCATGCTAACCTACTGCTTGCATTGTACAAGTAAGAATATCTCTGAAAGATGTGCATTAATAAATCCCACTGAGCCCTATCTCTTTTAAAAAATGGCTTCTTTTGTTTAATTTTTAGAATTTTTTAACAGGTCTCTATGCCTTACATTTGGAAATGCCACTGTTTTCACACAAATAATTTATACAGTTCATTCTTTCAAATTCTGTAGAAAACAGCTTTATCATTTATTGTAACGTAGCTTATTTTTTTAGTATTTTTTAACCTATTGTTTAAGTTTGGAACATATTTTACAGTCTAAAACTTTTTTTTTTGCCTAGGGATTTCTATTCCTACTTTGCAAGGTGGAAATAATATGAAGCTAAGTGGATACAGAACTATAGGCTCCTCATAACTAGGAAAAAAATAAGTTGAAATTACTTTTACGAAACACATGCTTAATATAGACTTTTTCTTTCTTTTTCCTTCTTTTTCTTTGTTTCCTGGAGGATCAGATTTGATAATGATTCATCTTTCCAAACAGATCAGATAGTTTATATGCTGGAGAACTAACAAGTATAAGTCAGCAAAAGGATAAAAGAAAAATAATTAAATCTAGCAATTAGATGAATTTCTAGAAATCCAAGATGGAATTGGTCAACAACACATGTAAAAAGATAAATAAAAGTTATATTTCATGATGTAATCAGTTCCATAGAGATATAGTCATACATGGCTTAGTGGTCCTGGCAGCAGGACCTCTCATTTTGACTCAAACACAAAGAACATTGATATTTCTTTATCTACTAGGATCTAAGTCACTCCAACTCATTTTCTCCTGTGGATATAAGACTTTTATTCCTAATAGGAATATAATGAATATTGATTACCTAATCAATCAAATTAATAAAGATTTTTACAACTGGGGAAATAACAAAGCATATGAGGGAAATTTTAACTCATTCTTGTATTAAAAATGAGTAGCAATAACTGCCACAAAATGAATTCCTAAAATGTTATGCTATCGTAGTTACACTTTTAATTGTAGTTATCATTGCTCTTATTGTATTAAAAAAATTCATTTTGTTTTGATATAGGTAGGAATGGATGTGACATTAAATTGACATTAAGATTGAAATTAGCTGCCTACTTTATGTCCTTTATATTCTGGCTGCCTTCACCCTCTAGTGAAACATAGGAGTTGGAAAGCTTATGTGGCTTTCCTAGTCTATCAATGCACAGGACACCTAATTAATACTAAGGTCAGTAGTACAATCTGCTGTTCCTGAAGATTTAAGATCCAACAACCATCCATACACAAGCACAAACCCCAGCCAAGTATTTTTAATCGGTGACATCCAAAATAAAATAGAAGTTAATTAGTACTTCCCATTTCAGTGTAACACCATTGGTGGGCAGGAAGGTGCGTATAACTGTATACACATACAAATAACTGTAGAGGTCTGAAGTGCCTCATCTAGTTCCAGCAGAGATGGGGAACTGCTTAATTACAGTGAAGATTGACTGGAATAGAAGAGAAGCGGACTTCTGTCATCCAGTAGTTTGATAACATAATTCTTCAGGAAAGAGTCCTTACAGACAAATAACTTGGTTGCATCATGGAATCAGGAGGATTTGGGATAGAAGGAGGACAGAGGCTAGCAGCAGAAGGCTTCAAATGAGGCAAATTCCTAGTCTGAAAAGTCTATATACCTTTTAGTCTCTTTCACAACCCATGACATGCAGGCCTGAGTTGGCTGTGGTGTTCTATAGGTGAAAAGCTTGGTCTTTACTGAGCATCATGACAAAATATCATGCCTTGCTTTGGGACAAGGGGCCAGTAACTGCAGGCTGCTCTTATCTGAGCAGTACAGAGCCATGTGCTGTTGTAATTTCAGATATGGACAGTAGGACAAACTGTAGATTTTGAAAAATATCTGCTCGAGAAGTATCTGGAGACAAGGAGAAAAGAAAAACAGTCGTAAAATCACAGAGTAAGAGGTATCACTTTTTTTTTTTTTTTTAAGATTCAGAGAGAAAAGGGCTAGCTATACCTATTTCACCTCCTTTGCTACATGCCTGCCCATACAGAATCCCAATCGTCTGTATTGCTTTGGAGTGATGTATTGATTGCATTAACTGCACTTGCAATGCAGCTAGCCACAAAGTATACTCTTACTTCTGTAAGAATTGTTCCATTTTCCAGAAATATTTTTATTATGCTGATTCAGGAGAAAGTAAGCCAGACATAAACCCCTTAAAACTGGGAGGAAGAGTTGGCTCGAACTATGCATTAGTTCCTTTTGGAAAGATGGGAGAATGGCACTTTTGGAACAAAATGCTTTTCTGGCTCCTTAGTTTTCTGTCTGACAGTCATGAACAGCAATGGCAGACCTTAAAAACATCCATATCAAATGGCACCTGCAAGGTTTTCATACTTCTCTGCCCTACTCTGCATCCCAAAGGCCTGGTTGTCTGCTGGGGAAAAAGTGGAAGACAGAAGTTTATTGAAATTGTGCCATTTTGTGAAATAGTACTGTATCGATAAATCGGGAAATTCAGAACACTTTTTATCAATATTTCCCAGTCGACTCTTTTTTGCTTTCTCTCAGGAGCAACTTTACAGAATGTGGTGCTCAGTTCCTGCCATGGTTACTCAGTTAATCCCTACAAAACCTTCCTTTCTTCTCAGTCTTCTATGTAAGCATCTACTTCAGAGATGTTTAGCTAAGTGGTGATAGTCTGAAGTTTGCAAGAGTACATAAACAAGACATCATACCTCTGTTTGTGCTGAAAAAGTCCAGCATGAGCTGTTCTTACATTAATAAGCTTATCCAAGTTCTCCAAGTAAGGTCAGGTGGATTCTGACAGTGCTTCTCTGAACCAAGCAGCAAGTTTGTTATTTGGAGCAGTAAGAACTTGCCCCTGTCTCATGCCGATGAGATGCACTAAGCACTGCCTGAAGAGTAGGAGCAGATTGCTAGAATGGATTTTTGTAGGGTTGGAGGCTGGGTGACAATAATTTGCTATTATGGACTATAGGTCTTCATTGTCCATCAGTGTGCAGGGTATTGCAGGGGTGTGTTGGGACTTAATGCCTAGCAGAACTTCTGCCAGTGCTAGGAAGAAAGGAATTTGAGTCTGGTTTAATGCACCAGCTACTTGTCTCAAAGTACATTTTATTTCATTGCATATCAGCTCTTCAGGACCACAGTTGTGCCAAACAGATAAGCAGTTTGTTACTGTAAACAAAACTGGTGCTTGAAATCCTGAAGCTGTGTATGGTGATAATTGTTAGTTTTTAATGACTGAGCTGGCTGATAACTTGTAAAAGTTTTCAGTTTCCAGATTAGCACAGTCTGAGCCAGACTAGGATAGCTTAATGGGTGGCGACAGAGCCCTGTTTTTCCCTGATATTGTGTTTAGATCCATTTATAACAAGGTACTGATGTACTGTTAGGTTTGATTATAAATCAAAAATTGTATAATTTTAAGTTCAAGCACAGACAGTGATTAGTAGCCAACAGATGCAGCAATTTGCACAGTAAAGAGCCACATGGATGATTAAGAGATTGGAGCATCTGATGTGAGTTACAGCTGGGGTTGCCCAGCCTAGAGAAGATTCAAGGTGATCTTATCAATGTGCATAAATACTTGATGTGAGAGTATAGAGAAGGCAGAGACAGACTCTTCTCCATGGTGCCAAATTATAGGCCAAGAAACAATAGGCACAAATGGAAATACAGGAAAATTCATTTTCACGTAAGAAGAAAACTTTTTATTGTGAGGGTGGTCAAACGCTGGTGCCAGTTGCCCAGAGAGGTTGCGGTGTCTCCATCCTTGGAGATATTAAAAAACCAATTGGACAGAGCCCTGAGTAATGTGCTCTAGTTGACTCTGCTTTGAACAGAGCAGGAGTGGACTACACAATCTTTAGAAGTGGCTTCCAACCTCAACAATTCTGTGATTCTGTTTCCTATCAAAGGCAAAGTTCTTGGTGTGCGATTCAGGACTAACTGAAGCCGACTGGTGTCTTCACTACAGCTTCAGTGAACCACGGTTCAGGTCAAGCATGAAAGGAAAAAGAAACAATATTAGTGGAGATTAAAAGTGAGATAAGATCCAAGGCGTGTTGTCGAATTCGATCTGGGAGCAGAAGAATCAGAGGAGGTACCAATATAAGCCAATGAATAGCTGCTAAAGAAACACATGCAACAAGGTTCAGAAATGGATATTGAAAAACATGTCCAAGGGGAGCAATGCTCTCATTTCTGCTCACAGTGCACGCCTGCTCTAACAGAATGTCTGGATTCTAGGTCTCCAACCATTTCATTTTCTTAGCCTCCGAGGTTCCTTCAGTACCAGCTTGTGTCCTAATCAGCACTTCTACTTTGCAGCTGATCAAGTGCATGAATGGTTCAAAAGTGGGTGGCTTAAAGAAATTTCCTCAGCAGCAAGTATGTCTGATAGTATGCTTTTAATAGCTGCTAGATTTTCAGCCCAGTCTCCATTTTAAGTTTGTAAATTACAGCTAATACAAAAAAGTGAGCTTAACTTCTTATTTTATTAAAGCTCTACACTTTATTCAACAAAGCAGTTGAATATTTATTTACCATTAACCTCATGCTTGACTGTAAACACTTCTTAAAATTGAGGACAACAAATTTTGACCTGGTGCTAAAGTCTAATCACAGCTGTTAAGTATTTTTTTGAGGACAAAGATTGTCTTAAACATCTTCCAGAGCTTATAGCGGACCTAGTGGTTATTTGACTTCATTTGTATCCTTGTTGTTAATGTACTGGTGGGTATGCGGGTGGCTCTGTGCATTTTCTTCCTTCAAAGGTAACATGATTCACGTCATCTGTTTATAGAAGAAATGTGCAAGTCAGTGGTCCATCCTGTAAAACAGTGTGGGGTTTTTTAAGTGTGGATGATGAGAACGTGGTAAACGGGTCAGTGTTTTATATGGTTTTCTGCTCTTGAACAGGTGTGTACTTCTTAGATCTACCCATGAATGTGGAAGCCATTGGTCTCATTTAGTTTTAGTTTATGGAAGGCTTCTGAATCATACACCGTAAGAGTATTAATTTCTCACAAAAATGCTTCTGAGAGAGTCATACTTCACTAGGGCCGTGGAAACTATGGTTTACTGTTCTTTAAGAAAAGTTGAAAGACTTGGAGAGTATGTGGACATGGTGGTGATTCAGCGAATGGTTTAGGAAGTGAAATGAGTCAGTCAAATGCCATACTCAAGAGTCAGTCAGCACCTGTAAATTCCCTGCCTTGCTTTGCTACCAACCTGGGACTAATAATAAGATTTCTGCTGTAAACTCGTGGAAATAAAAGATGGAGACGTCAATGGTTAAGAAGTGTCAACATGATATGTCAGTGAAAATGGTTGAAATGACTCCAGGACACATAAAATGAAGTCTTGCCAGTAGAGATTAACAAAGTGTTGAATGATCTGGTAAGGTATGGAGCAACAATATAATTGCGGCTTCCCACGTTTAAGGATTAATTGGGTTTGGAAGAGATAAAGTGAGAGCTTGACCTTAAAGAAGAGACTGCACACCTTGTCTTGTTTAGCTCTGCAGAATGAAAGCTTGGAGGAGATAGTATTTTTTATAAAACACTGACGGCAGAAGCTGGGAGTTGGTAAGAGCAGTTTAAATTAGAGGTCAGTGCTGACACAGGAATGGATGGGTATGAATTAAGCATGAAAAAAATGGCCTCTAAATAAGGAGATTTCTAATCCTCAGGACAGTCTTAGTGACAGTGACTGGCACAAATGACCATAGTAATTTTAAGATGGACCTGGTTAATTTAAGGGAGGGATTCTATGATGCTCTTTACTATGAAAGGGGGAAGGGGAGTCCCTGGCCCAGGAGGTCACTCACAGTCCTGGGTTCCTACATCCTGGGTCATTGGGTGGATTTCCTTCAAAATCTGCTCTTTAGACTTTGTTCCAAACTAGTGGTCTCTTGCTACCATCTGTCACCTGTATCAGGACTAAAATGTGTCTTACTTTGTGAGACATGGAACGTGTGATTTGAAAGTTAATGCAGTATTTGTTCAGTGTATTTGCATTTTTGTGCTTGATACTAGTAGAAGATAGAGCCCTAGATTCCTCCTCTGTGGGCTATGATTCACCTTCATTATAAATATTTCACATCAGCCTCATGTTTAATGATGCTGTTGGAACAGGGAACATCTGGATTCTTCTACCAGGTGCTGTAGCTGGATCTTACAAGTTGTATGCATTACTTTCACCGTCTCTATTAAAAATTAAAACAAGGAAAAATATGCCTAAATTCTTATGAACAGCCAATCTTGAAATTATTATTAGTATATTAGATTATTCTATAGTTCCCACTACAGTGATATTTGAAAAATGCCCTACAATATTCACGTGTACTTAGAGGAACTGATGTGGTGAAGAGATAAAGGGTGTGTTCAAGGTTATACAAGAAGTCTGATGTGAAAGAAAGCCTGAGTGTGTCTCTAAGCATGTCTGACTTACGCTCTGTCTACTGGGCTATTAGAAAGGATGCCATCTCCCTGGAAAGGATGCTATTTCAACCTCAGTCACCAGTCATTTGACTCTTCTGATGGAATCGTCTATAATTTTGATTCTTGAAGAGATTTCTCAGTTACAGCACAGGTCGTTCAAGAAGACACAGTTTCCTGAGTAACTACACTTTTCCTGTTCTTTATTCCTATTCCCTCTTCCTGTTTTCAAGTACTGTGCTATGAACAGCATGCTATCTGTCTTTCAAATGTTCACATGTGCTGTTTGCAGTGTTTTGTCTTCCCTCGGTGTTCCTGTGGACCTTCTGATCAGTGACTATATTGAGTATTCACAGAAATGGAGAGCACACAGGTGATGCAGGGCTTTGTGTTAGCCTGCTGGGCAAACTCTGACTAACAGCATCGCTTACTTGGATGGATATTTGTGGGAAGAAGTATCCTGAGATATTCCCCAAGCTCTATCCATATTGATACCAGAATTACATTGTGAAATGAGGTAACTAGAGGCCAATATAGAACCTGCATGTCAAGAAAGAATTTCTTTCACATCTTCCAAGATATTGTTCAAAACTTGTTTTAAATAACTGAAAATACGGTTACTGGTGCCTAAACATGTCATTAAAAAGCATTAGAAATCTGCTACTGATGATCTCATTTTCTGGAATTTTATATAGTTAAACTACTGATGACTTAGATTTTCCCTTCACACTGTAATAGTGACGTTAATTTTATGTGATAGACACTGAATGCTGGGGCACAGCACTTCGCATGGGGTGTAGAGAACCACTTGAGAAATTCAACTCACTACAGCTGTGATGGTGTAGCTCAGGGGTGGTAATAAGACAGTGGTGAGTTTGTTATGCTAGCATTAGTTTGTTGCTGCAGTCTGCTGATAGGTGTAGTTCAAATCCTTTAGCACAAAACAAAGTCTTTTAAACCCTGCTCTTTCAGCAAGTCATTTAACAAGGAGTGCTTTGAAATTAGTCCTTGGATATCGTGTCTTCAATTTACGTTCTCAGTGCAGTTAGCACTTAATATATCCCTTTCAGAAGCAGATTGTCACTGCAAAGTGTCTGTACACACACAAAGTGTCTGTCTAATTCATCCACAGAGGTCCCACTGCATTTCAATTGTGTCTTTTCTATTGCTTTTAGGAGCAAAGCTTGGGGTGCTGCACATTCTTGCTACCTTTTTCCACTTCACTGAAATCATTCACTTGATTTAAAAAACCCTACACAACTAAATTGATTCAGTAAATCCCTTTTTTCATGTACAGTAAGTGGTTTGGTGTAAGGCACAAAAATCTTTCTACTTTTACACTTCCTTTCATTTCATACAATTGTCCTTAGAAAAGTAAGTCTATAAATGATAAAAAAAAATTACAAAGTGGAGCCAAGTTAGAAGGAAAAAGTTTTAACTAGCTTTTTTGTCAGGCTTCAAACAATACTTTCTCTGATTCTGACTTTCTCTTTCTAACCAGTGTCTGTTTACAGTCACTTGTCATTAACTATACATGTTTATCAGGGTTTGCAGTCATCACTGGCCTATTTGATACTTCTCTTTTTAAATAAAAACACCCTCAGAAATTGATACAGTAGCCAAAATGATATTCATAAAAAATTTAAGAGTGAGCTCTCAGCATTTAAAAAAAAAAAAAAAAAAAAAAAAAAAGAAGAAAAAATTTTTTTGAAGGAGCTGAAAAGAAAAAGGTCTTGGAATTACAAGCAGTTAGACTTGGGTTTTTGCGTAATGACTCCTGGTATCCCACTGTGAGAAGACTTTCCCCAGCTTCTCGTCTGCATTCTTCCTCATTCCCTGCGGGAGAATGAGTTGGATTTGTCTGCCATATTCACAGCAATCGAGGTGATCCAGGTTGAAAGAAAATCAATAAGATGTGTCCATTTATGCCTCACAAAGGAAGAAAGGTCTAAAGAACAGACATGGGACGTGATTCAAGCACTAGAGACTTAATAAGACTTCTACTTGTGTTTGAAGGGGATGGTAATTTATATTTTACTTTGAACTTTTTTTTATGCTTCATAACTATTGGGATTCAGGCTGACATGGGAAGCAAGGAAAAGAAGGTTTGATGCTGTCTTAGAAGACCTAACCCATTTGGGAAGGCCATGCTCAAAAGTTCAAAAAATTTTGTTTTAGAAAAGATTAAAGAGCCATCATATCATCATACTGATTTATCGCTATTGATAAAACTGGTTTAAAGTATTTTGGATTGGGGTACAAAAAAAAAAAAAAAGTCTTTCTTCGAGAACAGCTGCAAGTTTCTCATTATTGGCTGTCTTTTCTGTGTGTTTGATATCATTTTGCTTAGAAAGAGAGGAGCAGTCATAATAGGTACCCTGGTGCCACTTGAAGCTTTGTCAGGGCGGCTCCCCAAAAGTGGTGGTGGTTCTGCATGATGTCTGTCATGTTAGTCACCAGGGTCCTGCTGTCCCAAGGGTGCGCTCTGTCAGCCCTCAGCAAAAATGCTGTCTCTGCTTTAGGGAACATTGTTTTTTCAAGCCAGTCTTGTGGTGTAACTCTGCAAGTGAGATGTAAGCATGCTCTTATTCAGCAGGAATTAGGACCTGAGGGAGTTTCAGAAACTAAACCCAGAAAACTTAAAATAAAATAAACCAAGACAGGCTGCAGGCATGAGTCTAGTTATTGCAATCTTTTTGTTTTGTCATAAAAGACAGAAATGAAAGCAGCCCTTCTTACCGAAGGAGTAAATGGCCTCAAAAATTATGTTTAGGCAAGTCATGAAAGAAAACCTTGCTGATCAATGAGGTAGCATGAGAGCATCGTAGAAAAGGAAATAGTATTTTTTTTCTCTATAGCCAAATATTTCGGCTATATGTTCCCATCCAAATGAAGGCTGACAGTGAATAGGCCTCAGATGAAACATCTGAAATGGAGATGGCATACCCTAGGAAAAGGAGTTCTTATTCTGAAATCTGGCTGTTCTTGCTAAGTAGCTCTTTAAGAAAGTTTCAATTATAAGAGACATCTCCAAGAAGAAAACTGTTCTTAGTACTTTATGCAGGATAAAGTTAAAGGTGTAAAGAGGATAGAGACAGATTTAGAGCCCACTTTAAAGGTATGCAGAGGTTTATCTTTATTAAAAGTACCATTTGTTCCAAATCAGCCCCTTTCTACTGAATCTTTGGCAGATTTTTACAGTTTCATCCAACTTTGAGTCTTTTCAAAATAAATTGCAAAGTGAGTTTGAGAAGCATTCAGACTATTAATGGATTTTTTTTAAGGCTTAATTGGTATCAAACAAGATTTTAGTGAACACAGCCAAGTGTGCCCATTGCATCGTTAAATGAGGAAAATTAGCATTTAACTGAGATTGACTTACACCACTGTCCTTCACTTTCAAGAACTGTACTTAAGTGGGGTGAGATCAGAATATCAAAGTAGCCCATGTACTGTGCAGTCATAAATTTTTTTTTTTAAAGTTTCCTTCATATGCATTTCAACACAGTGCTGTTGCAGAACGACCACTATTAAAACAATTAATAAATAAAAAGAGGTGCTAACAAAGCAATTATGCAACAGTGAATGAGAAGTGACATGGGCCAGGCTGTATTGCCTGGAAAGGAAATGTAAAAATAAATCCCAGCAAATTGGAAAGAGATTGGATGGGCCAGCTGAGCAGCCTGCCACACAGAAGTGCAATTCTGCAGTTTACAGGCAGCCCTTTTGCCTTAGAGGATCTGAGTAGTGTTTCAGTATCTCATTTACATAACAAAGGAGGTACAAAATCAGCTTTGCGTACAGGAGACTACACAAGTCTGCAGCAGGGAGTGGGAGCGGCACAGAGAGCATCAACCGCTCCCCAGCACCCTGCCAAAAGTTGCCAGCAAGCCCCATGTCTGATAGAGGTATTTCATGGCCATTTAGGGTTGCTGGGCTTTTGCTACACAAATGTAAATAGCTGTCCTGTTTCTTCAGAAAGGCACACCAGAGAGAACCTAGTTTCTTGGCACCTTGTCCTACATTGCCTTTCATCTCCCAGGGGACAAAGTGGGTTCCTGTCACACAAAGCCACAGTGACACTAAGTGGAAACCTGAGGTTGTTTCTTTTGACAGATGTTTCTGTTCAGCCCTTTCCGGAGGTCTTGGCAAAAGTGTTGGTAGAGTTGCTAGACCATCCTCACTACTGTGCTGCTTTTCACCCTTCCTCTTGCAGCTGTCCTCAATTTCCACATAGCTCTTCTTTACAAAGAGATCCTTAACTTGTGGGTTAAATAAGTAACTGAAGAAACTGATGATCCAGAGTCTGCAAATTCTCCGCTTCTGTGAGCTATTGGCACAGTAGACAAAATCTCAACAGTCCCACCTGTGAGATGTGCAGACATTTTTATCTGTGTGTGTCCCTGGGAGGAGAGGAGGATTCCTGAAGTGGCATTAGAGGGCGTTCGCATCAAAAAGGGGAATGATACTGCTATTTCAGCATTAATTCATTGGTAGAAGCTGGCAGGCTGGAAGCCGCAGTGTAGTTTTATAAACAGTGTTAAGTGCATTGTTATTTCTGGGTATTTAATCTTTTTGTTGTTAATACTATTGAAAGGAAAGAAACAACAATACTCTGAAAGGACAAAGAGATCTGTCCTACAGCAAGGCCACGTGCCAGGCTGGTGCTTTACTTGGGAATGCGAAAGCACGTTCCCTCATCTGTGCACGGCCACTGTAAAGAGCTGGCCAGCGCTGGTCTTGGTACTCAGGGGTGCACTGCATTTTCTACCGAATGGCTCTCCTTCCCCAAAGCAATTTATCAGAGAGAATGGGGTAGGCTGGACAAAACCACTGTTTCACCCCCCTGGGGGCGAGCTGCCAGCCCTGGCTGTGTGCATACAGGCCTGTAAGGGGGAGTGATTTGGGGTGTTCCTGTCTGCAAGTGCAGCGTGTCCTCAACTGCCCCTAAAGAGATGTCCAAATGTCTCTACAGCATCAGATATTTTGGTGTGATGCGGGGTTTGCCACACTGGGGTCCTGGTTCATAGACATAGAGCTCCCCGCTGCCACCACAAATGCAAAATGAAAAATATTTTTAAAAGTGTGCACATTAGGAAAAGCAGGTTCATTCACTGCCCATGCAGTCGCAGCTGCCACCAAAAGCTGTCTCCAGTTCCCGGAGGAAAACATTATGTCTCTGTGGAGTATTCACCTGGGAAGGTAGTTGTAGGACTACATATTGATGGTGATCTCTGATTGTTTCATTCATTTTGGGAAAAATTCAGAAAAAAAAAAATGAAATGGTTCAGTTTTGTTGATGTATTTCCTGATTTGGTGCAGCAAAAACTTTACTGAATAGTGATGAATGGGAGTCATTAAAAAACAAAAAAAACCCACCACCAAAATCCCACACCCCAAACCCCCAAAACTTAAAGTAAGTGAGCTCAGTTCTCTTCACAGAAGAACTGTGAGAATTATTCTTCTTTATTAAAAAGAAACTCATTGGAATGCAAATTTTGATTTTGATTATCTGTCACAGCCTGCTTTGAAGTTTTTCAGACAAAAATAAATATCTCCATAACAGAGAGGATTATAGTAGTCTTGTTTAGAATCATCTGACTAAGAGTGACATCTAATCTCAGAATATATAAGGTTTTATTGAGGCCACAGAGACTTTGAAAGAGCTTGACTCTCTTCTGTTTTGTAAATTTTCTATAAATGGTTTAATAAGGTTTTCAGTTCAGCCCCCAAAAAAACAAGGACTAAAACATTTCCATCAGCCATATTGTTGAAGAAATATAAAAGACACATAATTCAATTTAAATAAAGCTGTAGCTAGGTCATATCATCCTTATCTCAGTAAGAAGTATTTTCTTTTACAATCCTAAATAAATAAATAAATATCTGTTTCTTGGCTTTGAAGGCTTCGCTTGGATAAATCAGGTTTTGGCAGCTCTGTAATTCATGAAACAATACCTCTAGCTCTACCGGAATGGGAGTGGGATGTTTCAAGCTTTATGATTCTGTTCAATTCTGGAGCGTTAATGGGGCTATTTGTAAAGAAAGAAATATAATGAGTTATCACAAAACACAGCAAGAACTCTAGAAAGGGGCAGCCTCCCATCCATCACCCATTCTAGCGTATTCACAAAAGAACAGGGCAAGAAATCTTGTGAGGACAGTGGGGAATTTTGCTTTTACTCTAACCTGACTTTCACAAATTGTGGTGGGCCTGGAACATTATTTTCTTTACAAAATGACCTCAACACAATCCTAAATTCGAAGTGGGAATGTGTGTGACACAGATTTTTGTGGAGGTTTTTTTCTACATTCCTGTACTTTATGCTTTCAGAAGACATTACCTTAATTAAGATTTATTGATGAAAATAAAAGTATTAGATCATTTTTGTCTGATATAGAGGCTAATTCAGGATGCTGACATTGCCATATTTCTGTGGCACCTTCTGGTAGGGCTATAAGTAAAGTCACCTGTTGTTGCCATTCTCTTCTCCTCTATTTTGGAAGTTTATGACTAAACCTTGAAAATTTCTTGTGGGTTCACACTCTGACATATGAGCTGGGAACCTGAGAGCAATTTTATTTTGAACATTAAAAAAAAAAAGAGGCAAAGACATACTGAGCTGGATTTTTTTTGTTGCTCTTTGTTTTTGAAGTTGTAGAAGCACAAACAGAACCAAAATTTTAACTGGTATGTGTTGTGATGTAGCTGCAGTTCTGTCCTCTCTCATCACACTCAGAATCCTTAATAAAGCCCAAGGAAGGTTTTGAGTGAATATGGTTTTTAAGAAGGACTGGAGGTTTTGCCCCAAAGATAATGAGATAATTAATGTATTTTATAGTGTAGTTCAGAGACGGTGAAACAGCTCGGAGTAATGAAATGAAACACGCATACCAAAACAAAGGGCACAGCAGGAAATAGTCTAAAGTACATGATAATCAATTTTCACATTATAAGCTTTTACATCTCTCCTTCCTTATATCCCATTATAACAGGGCCTGTTGCTTATTAAAAAGGAAATTGAGATGTCACTAGCTGTGGAAGAGCAGATCCTCGGGCAGCATAAATCAGTCTAGCTGCACTGAAGTCCATCACACTAGCTGTAGGTCTGACTTGGGATCTATTTGATGTGATAGATCAGTTTTAATCTGCAATCCAGTAGTCTTGCTCTTAAAACTTTCTGTCTTTTAAAGACTGGAAGAACATTGCAATGAACTCCTCCGCTTGCCCCTGCTCTGACTTGGACTTATCTACAGACTGCAGTCCCTCAGGGGTGTACCTGCTCCTAGTGGAGCCTTGTCTATGAGTCACAGTCTTTCCAGGGGTCTACCTGCTGTGTCATAGATTTATCCACAGCCACAGTTGCTTTGAGGTGCACTTGTTCCAGCTTGGCCTTCTCCATGGACCATAATGCCTTCAGAGATACACCTGCTCCAGCATGGCCTTACCCACAGCCACAGCCCCTTCAGAAGTAAACCTGCTCCTGCATGGCCTTACTCATGGCTGCAGTCCCTCCGGGGTGTACCTGCTCTGTCGTGGGCTTATCTATGGCCACGTGCCTTGAGGTGCTCCAGCGCGACCTCATGCACAGCCACCGATGCTTCAAGATGTACCTACTGCAGCATGGACTTATCCACAGCCACAGATGCTTTGAGGTGTACCTTCTCCAGTGTGGACTGATCCTTGGGCCACAATCTCTTCAGAGCTATATCTGCTGTGGCACAGACATATAATCCCTGCCACAGGCGCTTTGGGATGTATCTGCTCTGGCGTGGGCTTATCCACAGCCACAGATGCTTCGGGATGTCCTGCTCCTGTGTAGACTCATCCACAGGTCACAATCCCTTTGACTTTGAGTTCTCACTGGAGTTCCAGCCTGTCCAGCAGAGCAGCACAGAAACAGCCGCGATGCCCTGGCCATCTGCCAGCCCAGGCATGTGCCATTGGTGCTATCAGAGTGTTCCCAGGCACAGCAGAGTGAGATGATCAGCAGTACAGCAAAAGCAAAGAGCACCCACTATTGAGCACTTGACACTAATGAACAGTAAGGCAAGCAAGCCCCATGGCAAGTACAGGAGCCTCCCAACTAATAGCTAAACAGCTATACATTCAACCTAGCACATATTGAACAAACCTGTCCTTATCTCAAATGCTTCGAACTCCATGTTGGGTGTCAAAAAGGACTGTTGTGCTTTAACCCCTGCTGGCAACTAGGCATCACCCAGCCGCTCGCTCACTACTCCCCAGTGGGATGTTGGACAGATTCAGAAGGATAAAAGTAAGAAAACTCGGTTGAGAGAAAACCAGTTTAATAAGTAAACTAAAACCACACATGCAAGCAGTGCAAAACAAGGAATTCATTCACCTCTTCCCATTGGCAGACAGGTGTTCAGCCATCTCCAGGAAAACAGGGCTCCATCACAGGTAGTGGTTACTTGGGAAGACAAATGCCGTCACTCTGAATGTCTCCTCTTCCTTCTTCTTTTCCCAGCTTTATATGCTGAGCATGACATCATATGGTGTGGAATATCCCTTGGGTCAACTGGGGTCAGCTGTCCCATATCTGTCCCCTCCCAGCTTCTTGAGCACCCCCAGACTCCTTGCTGTTGAGGAGATGTGAGAAGCACAAAAAGCCTTGGTGCTGTGTAAGCACTGCTCAGCAATAAAGAAAATTGTCCTTGTATTACCAGTGCTCTTTCCAGCACAAATCCAAAATGGCCCCATATGAGCTACTATGAAGAAAATGAACTCTATTCTAGCCAAAACCAGCACAGACCTTCTAGTTCAGCTTGCCTGTGGGAGAAATTGTCTTTGTTATGTACAAGGAGGTACATAAGGGAGATATTGTTTTTGCAGATGAAGTGCTTTTCCATCTGAACATGGTGAAAACTTGCCAATTTCATACTGAATTCACTGCACTAAGTATATGCACTAAGCCCTTTATTGAAAATTAAGCTCAAAGACTTTTACTGCAGCATCTCACCATAAGAAATTCTCTGAGCTGATGCCCCTTCTCCTTCCTGCCTCAGTAGTTTTTCCCCAAGTTAGACCAGGAAGAAGACGGATGCATTCAACCTCTTATAGCAAGACAAATGTGTCCTGAAGAGTTTTAACATTTAAATATGGCACATCTGAGCCTTCACCATGTGCAGTGGTATCTGGATGGTGTACTTCTGACCCAGCTCGGTTTTCCTCACAGGATTCACATCACCTTTGCCCTTCCTTTTTCCTCACTGCAACAGGCATGGACAAACCATTGCAAAACTTCGCCTGTGACCCCAGTGCTACCAGGACGCTGCTGACGCTTTTGCTGCCCGGGGTGTGATCAGGTGGTGTGCTCATTAATCTCCTGTCTCACATAATTTCTACAAATCTACAGTCCTGACTAGTGTGTTTTTCAGATGAGTCCCTTGTGTTTTCCAATGAGAGAATTATTTTCAAGCCTGGGCTTTATGGGATTGTGCTTTCTACAGTATATAGGTATAGTAAGGAGTACATGAGAATGGACTCACGTGCCTTTGACTATTTGGCGATCGCCTTAATACTAAATAAAATAGTTCCGGCTGTCATTCGTCAAGTATTTGGCTCCACAGAAGTGAGGAAAATTCACACATGAACATGAAAGTTTGTGGCAAAGTATTCAGCGTGCTCCATCATTTTGAGTCAGCAATTTCACCATGTGCCGTCACACTAAAAGTAAGATAAAAACCAATGCAAAACACTTGATTTCACAGTATCGTGAAGCAGGACTTGAGAGGCCAGTGCATCGTGGCCTGTAGAGCTGGTGGCAGTAAAATGCTCTGAATAAGGTTGTGTTTGGAACTGTTTTCTGCAGAAGGGTATAACCTGTCTTCCACAGCCATCAATGCCTTTGGTTCTGCATGGCTAAGATAAGTTGAACTGATTCTTCCTCCCTTAGAACAGAAACCTAAGATCTTTGCCCCCTTCTCACTAATGCCATAAGACTATGGTTTGCATAGCTGTAAAATTATACAGGTTTTGAGCCTGTCAAGCATTGAACTCCATGTAAATCATGCTACCAGTCTTCGTGTGACAGTATCTGCTAAATTTTTTATCTTTCCTTCAGAAAAAAAGAATGTTTAGTTGCTAGTAGTGTTCACCATGTTGTTTACCTTACATCCTTCCTATCACAGCTAAACAACTTATGCTGGAGTATTTTTGCATGTTTGCTACTGATGCTGTGCCTCAGTATAACCACCTGTGATCGAATGCAACTCTTAAATGAGTCCCTTCAGGGACCCTCTTGTCCATAACATCTCATTGACCATTTCCCAATCAAGGTGTAAGGCAAGAAGGATTCAGTCTCTGTACAGCATTGGAAGGGACCTAGAGTAATACTGGATCCTTTCTGGTGTCAGAGAAAATGGTGATGACTCTGTTTGCTGGCAGCCAGCCTTTTAGAGGTAAAGTTATACAAACCTAAAATGCTTCTAGCTGCGATAGCAGAAAAGCAAGGCCATGTGCCAAGCCACCTGGTGGTATGGAAGAGTTGCTTGTAAAGCTCCATGGCCAATGAAAGAAGATTGTTCAGGTGGCTTTGAGGAAGAGGCAGGCAGGATTGCTTTATACATCATACATTTCTCAGGCAGAGGAAGCATATTAAGCCTACTGAAGAGAGATTTCCAAGTCAAAGTTATATCAGTCACTTATACATGTGGTGCAACCTCCCCCCATCCTCCTTGCCTTGGGGGAAGAAGTGTTTTCTTCTTTTGCAAGTTTTGAGATACTTTCAAAGCCACAGAGAGAAACCCTGTGGGACAAGAGAGGATTTGGATGTATTTAGAAATATTACTATGTAAACATTAAATGTACAGGATATTCCTCTTCCTTTGATTTATGAGGACTGAAATGTAACTTTTGGCTGCAGCCAACATTTCGAGGTGATTACATAACACAGAGAGGAATAAGAAAGTGCCACAGCTCTTCGTCCAAATACTAAGCAGTTGAAGTTGCGTAGAAATGCTGGGTATGAGTTGAATCCAAATTGTTTAGTTGTTTTCCTTTCAAACTTTGTCAGGGGTTTGGATCTGGTCTCTTTTGTAGTCTTTACATTGTCTCTGCAGAGATCACAGCAACATTCCCAAAGTCAACTCAAACAGCCCCTTGGGGAATGTCCTGCTGTTTGGTGCTTTTCCAGACAATTCACAGCTACCGAATGACTTTTTTCAGTTCCTTGTGTCATGCCTCTTTCCCCTCCCACAGTAAGATAGATGATATGGATGACTGTGTTTGAAGAGGTGTTTTAGATGAGGTGCGGGTGGCTCGGGGCACTCTGTTGTTACCTATAAAGAATGGCCGTTATAGTTAGAGCTTGGGCACTGCTCTAGTTAATCAGGCACTAGCTGAGTCCTGAGAAATACCAAGGCTGCTGATGGTGATGTTGTTTCTTCTCCTTCCCTGCCACGCATCACGCTCAGGCATAGTTCTACATCAAGGACTTGCCACCCACTCAAATCTCAATTCATTATCCAGACAAGCATCACTAAATAAGTCGCATACATATTACTCTGGGGACTATTTCATCCTGGTCACCTGTGTACGTCTGTTCCTTGCCCTCAAACTGCTTCTCAAAGTGGGAAAAAGCACTTAGAATCACCTCAGCCTCTGAATGCCAAAGAGATGTTCCCTCTCTCCTGCTCTTATATTTGTCTCACTGTCATATGCACATGTGTGGAGTTAGTGTCAGTGAGAATACTGTGGGACAAACAAAAAGAAGAATGAATAAATGGTTTTCAGCTGTGTGCAGGCAAGAGGTAGAAGGAGAAGCAATGCACTCAGCTGGTGCCTGAGACACGGAGAGTTTGCACTGCTTGAGGAGCACTCAGATTGTTCCTCCAGCAGCAGTAAGGACTGCATCTTTCTCATGGTTTGGAGAGAAGTGGTGGCACCACTTAGCCTTCAGAGGGAGGAGGTCAGCTGGAAGAAGTCTACTCTGGGTGCAATAGTGAAAAAAAATCTGTCTTGAGTAGCCTTAACAGGGTATAGGGACCTGCCACTGTCAGAAAAATTCTTGGCACGGTGCTGGTGTTGCCAAGAGCTTTGCTTTCCTTCCGTCTGTTGTTGCTAGGAGGACAGAGGAGAGATAAGAGCTGAGCAGGGTTCTGTGTAAATGGTCCTTCCTTAGCGTCTTTCAGTTTAGCTTTCACTGACTGAGGCCCCCAAAGTACTTAGCATGAGTAAAGTTTTCAAAAGCATGAGTAATTTAGGAGATTAAAAGGCATTTTGAAAAGTGTCGACTTTTCAAAGTGCCTAACTTCCAGCTACTTTCAACGAGGTTTGGGAATCTCAAGTCATTTGGTTGCTTCAGTGAATAGCACTGTTGATTGCAGCATAATGCATCGTGGGTTGGTATCCTGCTCGTGTCAGAGGTCAGTGCTGAATGAGTGACTCTGAGGAGCGTGTACCAATCCCCATCACCACTCAATGGTGGGGAAATTCTCCCTGTCTCTTCCTGGAGGTGGCCTCGAGAGCTCAGAGCTCTTCTGAGTTTCTGGGATAATTACACGGGGATATTGTGGGAGGAGTTCAGTCAGGATCCTTTTTAAATTGCCTGTGTTTTCTTCAGGTTTTAATGATAGGTGCTGTATCAAGTTTCACTCTGACCAATTTGTCATCTTTTTTTGCTTTCCACATTTTGCTGTATATAACTTTCACTGACGTCTTTGATCTGTTTTGTGGTAGGAGGCTTTATGTATGTATTTTTGTTAACTTATATGGATACAATTTAATTTATGAAAATTCTCAGTGTAAAAACTGTAGGTTTCCTACGTGTGTCTTTGGTCTTTGAGACAGTCATGTGAAGCACTAACTTAAATACTTTGCTGAATCGTAGGCTCACAGAGGGAGAGATGCACATGTTTAGGGGAGGAAGGGCTTAGCATTTGCATTTGGATGCATGTCTTACGGCTTCAGAGCTCTTTAGACTCTTGAGTGGAGCAACTCCGAAGTTCAAAGCA
Organism: Caloenas nicobarica; assembly: GCF_036013445.1. NCBI lineage: Eukaryota > Metazoa > Chordata > Aves > Columbiformes > Columbidae > Caloenas > Caloenas nicobarica. The sequence continues at coordinate 56,272,362 of NC_088249.1, read as the reverse complement.
GTGTGATTTTTGGCAGAGTTTTTTTTTTCCTAAGACGACTTCTTCAGGGCATAAAATATTCTGCCCTCAGTGCATGTACATAACTCTCATTGGCCTTAAAAGAAGTTGCATGCCTACATCAAAGGAAGGATTTACCCCATAATGATTCATCGTGAGCCTGACAGGCAAACACAACAGCGGAGAGCTCACAAGCCAAAGCTCGTGAGCTAGGGGTACGGCAGAGTTCAGATCTCTGCTGATCAACCACATTGCAGCTCTGATTTTGCGCAGCTTTTAATTTTTGTAATTAAGTATAGTAGGATCAAACCATGTGTTCTCCACATGGCAGGAGAAATGGTAGGAATCAAGCAGAGGAGACAGCCCTTTAACATCTCGTGTGGGAGGCAAATCAGGGTCAGATTAAATTGTGATGCTTTTTTCCTGGAAAGTGGATCTCCTTATCCCTGGTGTTACGCTCGAGACACAGAGACACAATATTCTAAAACAAATTAGAAATACGTTTTTATTAAATATGATTGCAGAAAGTCACGGGAAGGAATGTGTTAATGACTGGTGATTGAATGCAGTGGTTTGCAAGCTCTAAGCAGCTTTAGTGTCTCCTACCACAGCCCTGATTTAAAATTCATAAATGCTAATCCTCCATAATTTACGGTTTAAAAAGCAGCCCCACTCACAGGCCCTGTGGCTACAGCTCTGTCAGAGTAATTATGCCGCCAAGCTGAAATTGGACTACTAACTGAGATATTAAACAGGGTAGGAAATCCTCTTCCCTGGCAGCCTACCCAATTATTCCAAATAAGCAAACAGATTAGTGAGTAATTTTCCAGTTAAATCTGGTGATTGGTGCCAGAATTGTATGTTAAATATTCAGAAGTAAATAGATTAAAGATGAAATGTCCCCTTTTCTCAAGCTTAATTTAGTGTGTATATTAAAACTTTTTAGGGGGAAAAAAATCTTCATTGAAGTGCAATACGCTTGCTTTGAAAACAGAACCTTTCCCGGTTTGTTTGCACTTGGGGCAGTGCTGTTCATTAGCTGGGGCACGTTGTGCCGAGGGAACCTTGTGCCGCATTAGACACAGTATCAGTCCTGCTGTTACTTTATCCCTCACCTTGGAGGAGCCCTCCTGGGTGGCAGGGCTGCCAGGCTGCACGCAGCTCTGCTCGGGACCGTCACCGTCAGGGACAGCTTTGTACCGGGACTGTGTGATGCCGTGGGCTACAGGGTGCTGTATTGGCAGGAGAGTGAGTGTGGGACTGCCAGCTGCCCCGGTCATCTTGGTGATCCATTTGGTAAAAGTTAATAGTAAAGATGGGCATTTCTTATTTATTCTGGTTCTTAGGGTGTGGGGAAGTATTTTTTCTTTCTGAATTCAGTTTGAATTTCCCCACTGATCTGCCCAGTGTTCACAATTTTTTTACATTTCCAAGCACTCCTTATACGCTGGGACCCAAAACAGAGGGGAGATGGGGGCAAAAGTATGAAAATATGGACTGAATGCCCAACACACACAACTTCTGTGTACAGGGGCAAGTGGCAGGGGAGGAAACGGGGCAGCTCAGCTGGAATAGTCCAGGAACGTGAGCAGGTCTGTCCCTCCATTCCCTCCCACCACTGGCTGCGCATGGTCACACCAGAGAGAGGAGTCAAGGAGAGGGTCAAGCCTGGGGCTGCGCCCTCGCTCGGAGTTTGGACAGCCCCCAGCAGCTGAGGGTGCTGTCCTGGAGAAGCCTGGCTCTGCTCTGGAGGTGCCGTGCTGGCAGCTGGACTGCTTCAGAAACAAGAGACACCTCTCAGAAGCAGAGCCAGCAGCTCTCCCCAGCAGGACTGGGGCAATAGATGCTGCACAGACCCGGAGCTAGTTGTTTGCTGCAGGGATTGCCGTGGTGGGTTCTGAGAAGCCAAGATGGTACATGCTGCATTTTAGAGCCGCAAAATTCTTTGTGAAAGGAAGTCTGAGGGAAATGTTTTCACATTCATGGATTAAAAGCAATGACTTGTAGCTATTTGCTGGAAATATGCATGTGTCTTTCAATATGCAACACCACTGAGGAGAGGGAAGCTCCGTTTGAGGAACTAGAATAGTTTTAACACCTGGTAGAATTTGCTTTGAAGTTGTTCCAAGGATCCCAAATACTACAAACAATGTTTTATGCCATTTCTAGTGTTTTCTCCAGGCACTAAAAGCGTGCTCTGCCAAGGAAGTGTATAGTCCTCTCAATTGGAAATTGAAGTGGAAGGAGCACATATTTGTCAGGAGGTTGAGGTACAATAGCCCTGGGGCTTAGTGCTGCGTAGCACCTCCTGAAAGGGCAGAGCTCTGGTCTCTGCTTCAGGGAAGAATTAAGCCGAAGTGAGGTAAGGAGGTTAATGTAATAGAGCTCCATAATATTGCTCCATCATCCCCCTACCCAATTTAGCTTGCATGAGCCCTTGCTCCTCTTTCTGTCACTGGAGAAGGAGAGGGGTCGAAAGGCTTCATGACCTTCAGTGTTAGTTATGGCTTGGTCTGTTGGGCAGGTGAGAAGGTCAGTTCATTCTCAGGTCTGAGTTTCGTATTTTCAATGTTTTAAGTCACGATACATTCTCTAGAGTGGGCAACTTAGAGTTTTTAGAAAAAAACTTGCCAGTATTGATTGCCTGAGATATATGGGATGAATGATCTCTGTCCTTCCTGAGAAAGCCCAGGTTTTGGGGGTGGAGTGGTGGTGAAGGGACTAGGTTCCTAACTCGAATAACTTGTTCACAAAAAGTTCTGGTATGCCTGAAGGAGGGTTTAGATCAGCCCACTCTCACACCTGGGCATGGTGTGCTGAAGGAGGCTGAAATTTCTTAGCTGTGGGCCCACAGATTTGCTTTTCCACTGGGAAGTGCAAGAGCTGCAAGTAGGTAACACTGAACACATGCCTAGAAAGGATTAGCTCAACTCCTGAAAATCCCAGAGGCTTTTTCTTCTGTTGCATCCTCCCTGGAGAGGCTTTTTCACCTCAGGCCTCTGCTGGAATGTGCCTTAAAGGCATAATCGAGCTCCGAAAAATTAAGTGGTGTGCAATCGTTAAAAGAAAACTAAACAAAAATACTGTAACTAAATTTTGCTCAATAAATTCTCTAGAATCAATCCGGTTATGTTTTTATTACTGTCAGAGCTCACAGCATAGTTTCTCTTTCTGTGTTTCACAAGGCTGCAGGGGCTTAGGTTTGGGTTTTTTTGGAGGAGGGAGTTGTTTTGGTTTTGTTTTTTGTTTTTTTCCACACCACTACACATGACGACATTTTGGGTTTGTACAGAGAAGTGTTAAGGTCCAAACTACATTTTTTTTTTTTTTTCAGCTTGTGATGATCCTTCAGATCAAATCTAAAGGCTTACCTGTTCAAAACTAGAATAGATTTATGGATGTGGAGGGATCCAGAATGAGTTACACTGCTGAGGACAGACTCCTGTGAATGACAGGTAGTTGCTTACATGTCACTAGAAATATAATTATACACAATTTTTGCCTCTCTGGTAAGTTCACCTAGTAGGGCTAAAGATGTACTTGCCTGCTTATTTTTGATGACAATGGTAACAAAATGGAAGAATTTGTGGCGTCCTGTCTGCACAGATCTTTACTACACCCTCTTGCTGCCATAACTCTGATGGTTCAGCATGTGATGCACATTTCAGGCCTTCTCTGTCCTGAAGAAGAGTTGTGAGTCTTACTGCTTCAAAGTACCCCAAATGTCAACACATTCCAAATATCTTCCCTCTCCTGTCTGCTGCACTGTCCCTCTAACCCAGGGATTTTACATTGCTTTTTAAATATGACAGAAGTCACTTAAAGGGTGTTATTCTGAGACAAATTTGGGCTTTTCTTAGTAGAAACCATATTAGTCTCTTACACAGTAAAATAAAATGTTTTCAGTTGGTTCCAAATTATTTCCAATTGAAATCTTCTCTATACATGTACTGCTCTCAAGTTGCCTGCTGGGTCTTTGTAGTCATCTTGGGTTTTATGTACCTTTGGTTAATCTTTCCAAGGTTGTACAGGGCCATCACTTGGGATCTAACGACTAAGTGGACATGAAGCAAAGAGGCGGACACAAAAATTGCCATAATGGAATAGGACAAATAGCCATTTACCAAGTGTAATTTCTATTCCTGTGGCTGTTTCTGAAGACTTTAAGCAGTCTGGATTCACCTTATTTTTTTTCACTCATCATATTCACCTATCACTTGGTGAGTGAAGAATTTGTCATTAGTCCCTGGTTTTCTTTGTCCTTGCTTCCCACAAGCACAGTCCTTAGTGGCTGTTACCAGTGAATTCTCTGCAGTGAAAATAATATTTGATTGCATCCTTAGAGTTGCTTATATGCAATCTCTTTTAAAAAAAATGAAAATCTCTCTCATATGCTTCCTCAATGATATCCTGCTACAGTGAGTTCCAAAGGTTAATTATATGTTTTGCTCAAAACTACTTCTCTAATAGGATCCTCAGGATGAAGGTTGCTGACCCTTTTAAGCCAGTGAACTAAAGCAAACAGCAAAACAATGCATTGAGGCTCTTAGCCTGTAGGTGGCTATTCGTCTCTCAGTTCCTTTTCATCAGGGCAGCCTTACCAAATAGACAAGTAATCAAGCTCTGTCTCAAGAAGGTGACCAAACAGTCTTTGCTGGCATAATGGAAACAGAGATTTAGGCACTGGTTTCCTTGTTGTTTTTCCTAAGTGTCAATTTTTTGGTTTTGAGAAGAGGCTGTGCCGACAGGACCTTTCCTCACTGCTGGGGACCCCTCTGGTACCCCATGGAGGGGCTCGAGCGGGCTCAGCTGCCCTGGGTGTTTGCTGCCTTCTGAAGTTTGGAGGCAGCTGGGAGGCAGACCTGAGCTCTCTGTTGCCAGGTACGTCCACAAATACATCACTTCTTTGCTGTGTGTAAATGATTCTAAATGCAAATGTAAATAGAAATTATTTTTGAAACTTGGAATAAAATTCCATGAACAAGAGTTCCTTAAAAAGATAAAAGGCATATAATTTAATCTGTATTTATAGCTTTTAATCTTAAAAACCTGCAATCTTATGTACTTTATGCATCTATTTCCCTTGAGGAAAGCAGATAAGGGCATCCAGTGCTTTAGCAGCTCATGCCAGTTAAAATGAACCTGAAATGGAAAACATGGTTGTAAATAAAATACAAGTGATCAGGACCTACTCTCATTAGCTAAGATGTGTCAGTGGGACTGTGAGTATTTTAAGGGAGTCTTGCTGGAGCTGGGTTCATCAAGGGTTTCCAGTCTTTCTGATGACATTACCTGGATTCCAGGACATCTTAGACCTTGTGAACAGGTGGTGCATGAAAGAGTGTGATTTTTCAGCCCTTGCACTGGTTCTCTGGTTATGCGAGGAAGAGAAAAAGGTTCCTGGAATGGCTTTCCTGAACACATGGCCAGTCACAGCCAGGGTCTCTGTTCTAATGTGATGTAAAAGATCGCTCAAGTGATTAACTGATGTTTGTCACACTGAAGAGACCAGCTTCATTTTTCTCCTTGAAATGTTTCTCTGAAGCATTGTGGTGTGCAAAGGCTGATGAGGAGAGGTTCCAGGCCCATGCATCTCCTGTTAGAGACACCCCACTGTCCGCCCAGGGAAAGAAAGCAAGAACAACTGGTGGTCCTGAATTACCATGTCAGATTTATAAGGAGAGATGATATCTCTTAAGTAACTGCGTGCCAGACCATTTAGGGCACTACAGACTTCAACCAGTGCCTTGAAATGTATTTATAAGCAAATAGAGCCAGGAACGTTTTGCGGTATTAGGCCAGTTCAGCAGATCACTTAAGCATTACTTAACGCATGCTAAGTCTACTGCACCTAAGGCAAACTCTGGATATGATAAACTCTTTGTCCATAAAATGTCCCCCTCTGGATAATGTAGCACCACTTTATTGCTAAGGGTGATTTTGCATCTGTGTGTCTCAAGAAGAAAGAACCTGGTGGTAGAGCTGTTGTGCTGTACCTGTATAGCTTGTGTGATTGTTTTGCTAAGCGCATAAATTTTAAGTGATAGAAATTTGTAGTATACAGTATAACAATTGGCAAGTGTTGTACATCTATTTTCAAAAGTGAGGGAGTGACCCATAACTCACATCCATCACAGTATATGAAAGCACAGCTCACTGTAGTATAGCAAGAAAGGAATCATTCATACGCAGGATGTTATTCACTTCAACCTTTCCCCTTTCCTGAACACAGGCAGGATCTATATGTCTATTGCTGCATGCTCTGTGCACTGGCATAGATGTATGATGGCATCACAAAAACTGGAAGGAGAAGAAATGAGATAGGAACAGAAAGGGGTGCGGGTAAACGTCTGAGCTGATAGAAATTTAAGTGGCCAGGCTTGTCAAGGAGAAGGAAAACTGTGGGGCTGGACAGTGACTGAGATCAGAACTGACTTTTGGAGAAAAGGGAGCTGAAATAATACCTTTCAGTTCAAAAAACATGGGTGACGTTTTTTGATGAGCATGGGAGAACTGGAAGTTAAAACACTAAATAAAAGGGAAATGTGTTTGATGTAGGGAGCAACAAAGTATGTTTCATCCTTTTAATTCTGCTCTGGTTCCTCTGTCATTCTTTCCAAATTTAATGGTGTACTTTTCAACAGGACCTCCATCCTGTAGCAATTTCTGTGAAAAATTTCCTTCATTAAATGGCCAAAGCAACTGAGGAGAAACATTAGTTTGGGAACCTCATGAGTACTTGGTACCTAGATGTTTTCACCAGGCTTGCAGACCTGTAGAAAGTCTGTATCTTTTTCTCAGTACCATGTGAATAATAAAATTAGCTTTATTTAGTCATATACTGAACCACTGAGCTACCTAGAGAGACTGGCCAGGCACTTCCTTGCTAGAAACCGCACACAGCAAGATGAACCCCATCCCAAGTTTCTGAACGAGCAGGAGAGGCAAAGGAGCGGGTACAGTTATTTCCCATGTGCAATGATTTCACAAATTTGCCAAGGGACATACAGGAAATGTGTTGGAAGAAAAACCCAATTTAGCAGCATAAGATACACTTCACACTTGCATCCAGTTGTAGCAGGGTTGCCACTACATGGGTTATACTGGGATAGGTAGTTTGAGAGATCCCCTGGGAGAAGAAGGAGGAGGCCACAAGGATAGGCAGCTCTGATAGGAAAGAAAAAGCTTCTTGATAGACAAGTTGAGACCTGCTGGTTTGCTTTTAAGAGTGTAATCAGTTTGCAACTTCTGACAGGGTTTAGTAGTAGGTTTTCCTCTCCACTTAGGTCCTAGCCTGTGACAAACGTTACAGGTAATAACCCAGCACAGTTCAGACAAGAGATCTCATGTGTGACACTTGAGGGGGCAGCGCCCGGGCATTTCTGACCTTGACGCTGAGGCAATCTCTTTCCCTCAGGACCGGCTTTGCAGTGAACACAACCCTTTTGTCATCTGTGCCATGCTCCCCTTTGTCATTGCACTGCTGGACTCATATCCTTGAACTTAGAGTACAAAAAAACCCTCTGGTTTTTGAACTGATGGTTTGTTTGTTTTTCCTCTTTGGTCGATGCTGGGATCAGTGATGTCAAGTTGTTCTATTTGCTTTGACAGGAAAATGTTTTCAGAGTTCATTAGGATGGCATCAATTCTAACATTTGGCACACAAACATTTGATGACCTTCATGTGTGGGAAGAAATATGTAGGCAAAACTTCCATTAGTTTGAAAAAAAGCTGCTAGTCAGCACTGTTCTGGTTCCTGAACCACAGCTTCAGCCTGAAGTTTTGAACAGTTCCTGTTTGTGATCTGCCAGTGGGCTCCAGAAATTGAGCTGCAACTGAAACTATTGGGAACTGACGCATACTAAGTCTGGGCTAAGGTCACAGCTGGATCCAGCTCTCTGCTTACTCTTAAGGAAGGCGCTGCCAGCAGATGGTTTCCTCTTGAACATTGACTGTGCAGCTCCTTGGTCCTGGCTGGTAGAGCTGGTCCATTTTAAAGGCAATGGTAACTGCATCCTATGCCTCCGAGTACAGAAAATTCCTAATGCTTTCCTGGTAGTTCCCCTCAGCGAGATGATTTTTATTTGGCAACTTCAGGCTCATTTTCTTCAATTACAGGGCTCATTAAAAGAGCTGGACTGACTGGCATCGCTAGCAGCTGAACCTCTGGGCTTATGCACAGGAAAGGAATAGCAGGTGTTGGCTTTTCCCTCTTCAAGGCATCTGGCCTGTGGTAACAGCCACTGCCTCTCAAAGCGAGAGGGCAGGTGAATGTTCATGGCTTCCCATGGCCTCTGACAGTGAGAGGCCAAGTGTCAGCAACAGCTTTTGCAGTGAAGAAGCCTCTTCAATAGTAGCTGGACTAAGCCCACCAGGTTACTCTTACAGTGTCTACCGCACGAGCTGCCGACAGCATCTGGTTACTGCTAACCTGTAGGATTAGCAGGGATGAACTAAAATGAGAGTCCAGGTATTTGCCACCATTTGTCCTTTGAGTCTTTCCACTCCACTGGTTTTCCTACTGCCTGTCCCCAGCCCTTTCCTCTGACCTATCTTAGCTCTTATTTACTTCTTTTTTTTTTAGAATTTGCCGTGTTTTTATGTTTTTCTTCCATATCCTGTAATCAAGTTAAAGGTGTCTCTGTGGTAGAAGGGATTTGTACTCAGCCTTTGTTTGATATTTGCTCTTTCCTAACAGTGCTGCCTGCTGTAAGAAAAGCCAAATGCTGCCCATATGTTGCTGTGCTCCCTTAAATTACGGAGGGTGAACGTTTACGGCTGCTCTCACTGTTGCTTTTTCTCCATACTCTTCTAAATGATACGCTTTCACAAGCAATTACTGAGATAGGGAGTCAGGACTGGTTTCTGAGGTGTGCCACTTAGTGGCCTATCCATAAAAATGGGAGACGGGAGGAGGAGGGTGGCAGAGGCTTAATACCATGCCTTGCTTAAGAGAATGTCCTTCAAGTGAGCAGAATTCTGCACCTTGTAAAAGTATGACTTTAATTTTGCCTTTCAAATATGAACTAAGCAGGGCTGTCAACACATGCTGTGTTCTTCCTTGTCAAACCATTTCACTTACTCTGTCAGCTGTAAACAGCTTAAGAGGCATGTCATTCTGGCATTATTATAGCACTTTTAGATTTGTTTTTAGATTGGCTCTGTATCTGTTCCTGCAAAAGGTGTAGATACAGAGATGACATGGGTTATTTATTGTGTTACCGCAAAATGCTACTTGCTGTTTTGTGGTAAGCACAGAGTAACTCCATTTCAAATAATGGGCACTGCAGGGTAATAATCCTGTAGTACCATGGTAATACCATTGCCATACTTTGTCAAATCAGTTGTGTCAGTAGAGCAGTGCACTTACTTCACTGCGGATGTATGTGGCCTCGCACTTCGCGTGAAGTTTTCTTTCCCAGGAGATCAGGAAAGCAGAATTAAGACGTCTGGAGAAAGAACCCTGATCAACAGACCCTGTACTTTCGATTTTTCGAAAAGTTGCTTTACATATTCAAATAAACAGTGTTTAAGCTGTCAATGACAGCTTAACTACTTCATCCCAGAACGTTTTGACAAGTGATTTTCAACGTTTTGGTTTCTCAGGATTTTGACAACCCCCAAAAAACATGAACTGATTTTATATGTCACATGTTTAATTTATTTGATATGCATATATTATGTTGCAAAAGCAATAAGGAGAAAGTTAAAGGACAGGGTGATACACTCCATATTTATGATCGTCAGCTTCTTCACTGTATCATTACAAGAGAAAAAATGTTCAGAGATACAGAGCATGCAAAGCAGCCAAACTTTTGTTGCCAACCCATCTGGATTGTGGTTTATACAAATTGTTGGTGCAATTTCTCTATGACTGCGCTGACCTGTACAGAACAGAACCCATTCTCACTGTGGGGAGCCATAGCTGCCTCCCTTGTGTTTGGCTTCTGCCGTGTGTGTGTTGTCCCTGTGTTTCTGGCTTCGTGGCCATGGAGGGTGGCACGAAGGGGGTTTAACATCACCTGCGTTCTGAGTAATGGTGAAGGAGAAAGGTAGAAGTTTTCTCACTATAAATGGGTGAATTTCTGCTGTATATATTCCACAGAATTGTTGTCAGAAACAACACATATACGTAATCTGATCTTCACTTTAATTCCAAAATGAAATGGAGCCTGAACATTTTAAAGAAAAATTGTTGTAACTGTGTTTTCAGACTTTTCTTAGGTTTTCTCCAATTTTGAATTGCTTCTTTTTCTCTGCCCATGTTAAAGCAGAAAAAAGACAGGGTATTCCCTGTACCTTCATGGGTCTTTGAGCAAGAAGTGGGGAAAAATACAGGGAATTGCTTTTGTAAATCTCCTAGGCTACATTAGATATTGAGAAATGTGAGAAATTTCACTCAGAAAGAGTTCATATTTCAACATGATACCTCGAAGCCTTTTGGATGTTACACAGTGTCTGTTTGTTGGTACTTCTGTCATAAGTTCTTCATATACTGGTGTATTAGAATAATTGAAAAATCCTTGGTTATCCTATTCAAAACTCAGGGGGTATCACTGTCCTTTTCTATACCAGAATGCCACTTTATTGTGTAACAGAGTTATTTCCATCAGTACTAAGCATCACATGACCTTAATTTTTGAAGTAGGAGTAGATATTTTATTTTAACTAATTATTGATATCAACTTAAACCATGTCAGTTTAAACTATTATTTTATAATAATGCTGTATACACACAAATGAAGCCCATTCTAAATAAAATTTGAAACTTTAACATTCCTGAAGCTGATTTTTTTCCCCTAGACACGCACTATTTGGAGGTGTTTTGTTTTCCACACACACACAAAAAATCTTTTACAGATTTTATCTAACTGTGATTTTGTGCTTTTTAAGTATCAAATTTTCACATAAATTGAAAAATCTAGTTTTAGTGTTAATTATGGAGATCATAGGTGGATTTTCAGACATCCCAGGGCCAGGCTACTGAGGCTGTTCAAGACAGATGTCCAGATATTTGAAGATAAAGCTCAGAAAACCTTCCCCAGAGGCCCTGTGGGCAGGACAGAGGACGGGTGTGATTTGCTTACTCTAGGCTTAGTTGCTGCAACTTTCTTCTGATACCTGATAAGTATTATTTTTCTGATGATTTGGGAGTTTTAACAGATAATTAGTATCTGGCTAGATTGGCTCCGAATTAATTGCCTTGGCAGGGTACAGTGCTATCTGCAGCCTACCGCTTCTGGTAGGTGGAAGGAGAAGTGTGGGCTCATAACGAGGGGAGACAGGGCAGCAGTTTGAGGGATACCAAGGCTTGGTGGAGAGGGCAAAGGGAGAAGGAACGAGCCAGTGACCTCGGTTCAGTCTTTGAGAAGTGGTCCTTTCTGCTGGCTATCAGCAGCTAATATTTTCATTAACAGAGAGAAGCAGGGAGTCGGTGAGGATCACAATAAAGCTACGCTCATAGCAGAGCACGTTGGCCAGGAAAGAGGCTGTCACGGTGCCTGTCAGGGTGCAAACTGCCGACACCTCGCTCCAATCAGTGTTACCTTAACTGTCGCGTGGGACCGCCTGAGTGAGAACCCCCGCGGGTGGCCAGCGTGGCAGTGTGGCATGGCCAGCGGGCACCTCAGCCCTGCCACGAGCACAGGGGGCTGCGGTGTCCTGCTGGAAAACCTTTTATCTGGCTTTCCCCTAATGGAGAGGGGAAAACAGGAGGAGATGTGACAGCTCTTGGCAGTGAGAGGGAGACAGTTGCCCGCATCAGGAAAAAATAGCCACTTTTGCAAGAGCGAGTGGTTAGAAAAACAAAAAATAAGTATTTTCAATATATTACAAACAAAATTATCTGCCAAAAGGGCAAGATAATTATCTTAATGTGATTTTTGACCAAGATAAATTTATCTTATTTTATAAACTGGGTAAGAATTTGAATCTTATGCAAAACCTAGAAATAAATCTAAAAAATATGATAATGTAATAAAATCAAAATTATTAGCAGTCCAAGTGCCATACTTGAGGCAGTAAAACCTTTTAAGTTACAATGGAAAATAGGCTGGTAAAACTGGAGTAAGTTACTCTACTTTAACCACTTGATAAATAGCTACAACGTTTGGAAGAATTGATAGTGTCATTATAGCAACATCCCCTTTTATAAACAGCCTGGTGCTGATTTGATGCTAATTGCTGCCAGAGGAACAGTATCAACGTGGTGTTGCTCCTCAGCGTAACCTGCCGGGTGAGTGGGAGGGGGATTAGCTGCCTGAAATGAAGAAAACCCAGGTTTTTTGAAGGCACGGGCTCCAATTCTGGGAGTGATGGAGGAGGCTGAGTAAATTCAGTGGTGGGAAGAAACTACAGGGAAAATGCTTAAGGAAGAGAATGCACGAAGTAGAGAAAAAAGGCTCCTCTGAGCACATGAAATAGTGGAAAAACAGTGAGAGAAGTAGAGAGGTTGGAGCAGGAACATTTGTTTGTTTTCTCGTCAGAAAGAATTCTCCTGCGGGGCTGGTGTGGTTGTCACCAAACCGTGGCTCCAACCTCCCTGCTCTCAGGTTTGCTCTGCCTCTTTTGCAGCCCCCATTTCATAAATGGCTTGCGATATAGATGTCTTAATTTTTTGCAAGTCCACTAGCAGACCCCAAAGGTCTAATTTTTAAGACATTCTTAATTATTAATTACAGCTTCTTTGTGTACTTGTGGGCACTGCGCCCACCTTTTGGTGCCCGTAAATGCACCTAAAAATGAAGACTACTTTTGCAAGTTTGATCCTTAGCAGTGCTGTGCTTTAGTTCTTACTCTGCAAATCCTGGATTTGACCTATCTTGGGCTGCAGAGCTATTGAGGAGGTATTAGCATTGTACTGATGACTGCTATGACATCTGAGGGCAATACATTTACATTTATCTGGAAAAAAAATTCTCTAGAACACACGGTTATAGGCTGGGTCTTCTTCCAAAAACTAAGAAAGTGCTGTATTTTGGAATGGTAGCAAGAAAACCAGAGTTCCATAAGGAGAGAAGAGGAGGAACAAGTGTAACAGTTCTGTCTTGTTAGCAACAAACCCAAGAATAAACAGAAATGCAAAGGGGAAGGGTATTTATCTTTTTACAAAAATCATGTGACAAGCTTCTCCCATAAAGATTGTGGGCTAAGTGAAATATGTAAAATAGCTTGTTGAAGAAAAAATTGGTTCAAGTGAGACTGAATGGCTCAAGAGATTAGCGATGGGATAATAGCTTTTCTCCATCTAAGTGGCAGACCAGTTCTAATCAATTCGAGGTCTCTAGAGACTTGAAAGGTGTTCCTATCCTGTGACTCGTCCATAGTTATTTGAAATGATTTTTTTGTCTCAATCCTATCCTTAGTTGCCAGAAAGTTATCCCCAGCCCAATCAGCACTGAATTACTTTGAACTAACTGTTGTCTCCTCCCCCTAAAGATGCATAACCTTCAAGGCTATGCGTATGAATAGCAGTTGTTTTATTTAGTGCTATGTTGCTGGTCAGAAGTATTTTGTTTTCTGTGGAATGGACAGATTGCACAAAAAAAAAAAAAAAGAGACATCCCGCAGTATGTTGCAATGTAAAATTGTTCTTTAAAAAAATGTGATGACTTGTTCTTTTAATGCATATTTCTTGGGAGAACAGGGCTACTTTTGGTCACCTTCAGCTACCCCTCACTCGCACCCAGAGCTGCACCTCTCCTGCAGCGCGGGAACATCCTGCCTGCCCACAGGCTGTGTCAGGACTGCCACCGACATAAATGTAAATTGTGAAGCAGCACGGCCACAACTTAGGAAACAGCTATTGGTCATAACTAACAACTGGAAAATTAAAATTGGCCTCTTGCCCTCCAGGTTTGTTTTGGAGCGTCTATTTAGTGTGTGAAGCTGGACCACTGAAATGATGCTAGGGACACGCCAACTTACAGCAGCTCAGGATCTTACCTATCAATTTTATTCTGAAAGATTATAAGAAGTAAAATAGGAGACATTTATTATTCTGCCAAACATAAAGATTAAGCAAAGAGTAAGAAGCAATGCTTACCAAGCCGAGGAGGGTTTGCATCTTTCAGTGGCTACAACAGTAAGTCTAGAGCTCATGAACCACAGCAGAGTTCATATTATTCAGTGTATCAAAATAAAAAGAGACCTGGGGTTATTAGAGAAAAATCCCAGCAGTTCCGTGTGTATGACTGCTTGGGGGAAAAAACCAACCAACCAACCAAACAAACAAAAGGATATTGTGACAATGTAGAATCACAGAATCACAGAATGTTAGGGATTGGAAGGGACCTCAAAAGATCATCTAGTCCAATCCCCCTGCCAGAGCAGGAAAACTTAGGTGAGGTTACACAGGAAGGCGTCCAGGCGGGTTTTGAATGTCTCCAGAGAAGGAGAATCCACAACCCCCCTGGGCAGCCTGTTCCAGTGTTCTGTCACCCTCACTGAGAAGAAGTTTCTTCTCACATTTAAGTGGAACCTCTTGTGTTCCAGCTTGGACCCATTACCCCTTGTCTTACTGTTGGTTGTCACCGAGAAGAGCCTGGCTCCATCCTCGTGACACCCACCCTTTATATATTTATAAACATTAATGAGGTCACCCCTCAGTCTCCTCTTCTCCAAGCTAAAGAGACCCAGCTCCCTCAGCCTTTCCTCATAAGGGAGATGCTCCACTCCCTTAATCATCTTTGTGGCCCTGCGCTGGACTCTCTCCAGCAGTTCCCTGTCCTTCTTGAACTGAGGGGCCCAGAACTGGACACAATATTCCAGATGAGGTCTCACCAGGGCAGAGTAGAGGGGAAGGAGAACCTCTCTGGACCTACTAACCACCCCCCTTCTAATACACCCCAGGATGCCATTGGCCTTCTTGGCCACAAGGGCACAGTGCTGGCTCATGGTCATCCTGCTGTCCACCAGGACCCCCAGGTCTCTTTCCCCTACACTGCTCTCTAATAGGTCATTCCCCAACCTGTACTGGAACCTGGGGTTGTTCCTGCCCAGATGCAAGACTCTACATTTCCCCTTGTTATATTTCATTAAATTTTTCCCCGCCCAACTCTCTAGCCTGTCCAGGTCTCGCTGGATGGCAGCACAGCCCTCTGGCGTGTCAGCCACTCCTCCCAGCTTGGTGTCATCAGCAAACTTGCTGATAGTACACTCAATTCCCTCATCCAAGTCATTGATGAATATATTGAACAGTATTGGTCCCAGAACTGACCCTTGAGGCACTCCACTAGATACAGGCCTCCAACCAGACTCCGCCCCATTGATCACAACTCTCTGGCTTCTCTCCTTCAGCCAGTTTGCAGTCCACCTCACTACCCGATCATCCAGTCCACTCTTCCTCAGTTTTGCCGTGAGGATGCTGTGGGAGACGGTGTCAAATGCTTTGCTGAAGTCAAGGTAGACCACATCCACTGCTCTGCCATCGTCAATCCACCTTGTTACGTCTTCATAAAAGGCTATGAGGTTGGTCAAACACGACTTCCCCTTGGTGAAGCCATGTTGACTGTCCCTGATGACCCTCTTATCCTTGATATGTCTTAAGATGGCACCAAGGATAAGGTGTTCCATCACTTTCCCAGGGATGGAGGTGAGGCTGACAATTTTTTTTTTTAAAAAAAAAAAAAAAAAAAAAAAAAACGTCCATATTTATTAGCAAACCTGTTCACTGCCAATACTCATGCTGATGCCTGAAGGAACAAACACTAATAGAACACAGTCTTCATGTTTCAGATGCAAATTGTTTCAAGGCTTTCCCAGTTTACATCAATAACCCAGACTGGCTTATAAAAACAGACACGGGGGACTGCAGCCCAGCATTATGGAAGGAATCACTTGGGGGTTGCCGAATCACAGAGGGGGTGTATCCATCTGACGCAGAAAGACGAGTGACATTAGAGTTCCCAGGAGACAGTCTCTCTTACAAGCCCAGTTTGGTCCTTCTCCAGTGTCTCCTTTTGGAGTTGTACCTGATCTTATTGCCCGTTTTCATGCGAATCCACTGCGGGATGGGCCGGTTCTGCTTCTGCTTCTTGGCGAGGAAGCGTGTCAGAGAACTGAAATCACATGGCTATAGTCACATTTTCTATAGAACTGATCCAGTATGGATTCGGTTGCAGTCGCCTTGCAGAATAAATTTCATTTTTGCCTTAGCCCAGACAGCTCCGGGTTTAAGAACACTCATTGGTGGGAAGGCTAAAGGGGTTAAGGAAATAAGGCTCAACAGAGGTGACCTATGAGCACTTTCATTATTATATGGAGCCTTGATGAGTGAAATGAGAGGAATTGCTCTTCATCATGAAAGGCTGAAATGTCGAGGGAGCAATCGCAAATTAATCTATTAAGAATAAGTAGGAAGTTGAACAGTGTGACTCAAATGGATGGAAATATATGGAATCAACTGCAGTGCAAAGTCACTATGATTTCTAAGCACAACCTTAAAGACATCCACCTATGTTTTTTACAAAGAAACAGGGATTTTTATGTACGTATATATAGGAGATAAAGTTTAAGCTGACAAATTGGGCCTCTCTTTATTCAGCTAATCCGACTGTTTGTAA
This sequence comes from Caloenas nicobarica, assembly GCF_036013445.1. Lineage (NCBI taxonomy): Eukaryota > Metazoa > Chordata > Aves > Columbiformes > Columbidae > Caloenas > Caloenas nicobarica. The sequence continues at coordinate 56,255,802 of NC_088249.1, read as the reverse complement.
CGACCAGGCCTAAATGAGAAGTTTTGCTCTGATTTGTGTGGCTTTAACCAGAACAATGAGCCAGGAATTTTTCTTTTTTAAAAGACACACCAATAAAATGCCTCACAGGTAGTTTTCTCTGTGGTTGATTTTGCTGTTTTGCTGTGACATTTTTGACTTGGATTTAGTGTTTGTAAAAGGTGCTATTTGACAGCGTTGTGTAACTGAAAGCCTCTTTTTATTGACAGATCATGCACAGTCAAGGTTGGGGAAATTTCTCTGTCAGCCTGGTGAGGGACAACCCTGCAGCCTGAAGGAACCAGCGTCCAGGAGGAAAAATGGTAAGTCCATGTCAGTCAGTCCACTCTGATGTTAAATGTCACTGCGTGACTATTTTTAAAGAGCTCATATCCAAAGGATTTGGAGAGAGACGTGAAATGTTACCCATCTGACGTGACTGTGTGAGACACTTTTCCTGTTCCCCACCAGTGGCTGCAGCTTTCTGGAGTGCTAATGCTTTGTCCACTGATGGCTGGAGCAAGACTTGACCCAGAGCACCAAGTACATTTTGGTGGAGCTGATCCTGTGGGATGCAGCTGCCCCTCACTGTGGTACTTGGCAAGCGAGGGTCTGTTGTTTGCTCAGTGCCCTGACATCCCTGACACCAATCTTTAAGCCTCAATGTTAATAATTTCATGAAGCTCCTGTAGTTTCAGACTTTTACCTTTGTCAGCTTATCATAGCCTAGGAAGATGAGACGTGACTATGCTGAGATACAACCCCCAGTGATGGCACTTTATAATACTGTATAACTGGAGGATTGCTATTGTAGGCAGAGAAAAAGGCAATAAAGCAGCATTGATATCCTGCCTGCCCTCTTATAGGAGTTATTGAATCAAACCTACCAGAACTGCCAGACAAACAATTTGCAGCTGCAGTCTGAAGCCTGACAATGACACAGAATCAAAAAGAAATAGTTGGAGTGCATGGGCTTGTGAACTCTTCTGCGACCCACCACAGCAGGCTCCCTAGGATTGTTCTCCTCTTTCTGGTCCTTTCGCTGTACAATTCCTTCTCTTTACTTGCCTTTTCCTCTCTCCCTCATCTTCTCTGGTATGTCTTGCCACTTTAAGCTTCTCACACCTTTTCCCCTCCCTTTTCTTTCTCTTGTTGCTTCACTGTTTCCTTCTGTTGCCTCCAATATACCTCTTGTCTCTGGTTTGTTTTTCCTTTGTGAGTTGTAGTACCCTCCTCTGTGTCTCATTTTCTTCTCCTTATTTTTGATTAACTTCCCCTTACTGTTTCCCATACTCTCTCCTATTCTCCCTCCCCTGCTGTACCTTTTTTTTCTATTTCATTTCCCTCTCCATTTTGTTGTTCATTGTTTCTCTTTTTTCCTGCCGATTCTTCTACCTTCATTTTTCTTGAGCCATTTTTAGCCAGTAGCTAAGCTCCATGTTGCTCTTGCTCCTCAGATGTGAGGATTTAAACCTTTCCTGGGCACTAGGATTTCCAAAGTGCCGATCCAGCTCAGCTAAGGGGAACTGATGTGGTTTGGCTCTAATGTCTATGAAGAAAGATACTGCAAAAGCCAGCGTAACAGTAGCACTTGCAAATCCTCTGTGGCTCATAAGCCAGGCCTACACTCATAGCTGCGTTCAAAGCTTATCAAGTTAATGGGATATGGGTCAGACATGCGAGTACCATCTTCTACACACTCAGGTCTTATCAGGTTTCTGTCCTTTATTTCAATAGAAATCTCAATGCTCTCTGTTTCTTATAGTATATGGTTTTGCTTTGGCTCAAGGCATTCTGTTGTGGTGTTGGATTTTTTGGGGGTTGTTGTTGTGGTTTGTTTGCTTTTAATTATTATTATTCTAAAGCACATACAATGTATGTAGCATTCAATGGAAAAGGGTCATACTGTGAATAATGTTCAGGCTCATATAAACATATTAAAAAACTTCTTAGCTTTTGCATGCTTGAAACAACTATCTACTATTTTGGTGACAATTATTCCATTTCCTTCCTTTGCTTGTAACCAGTGTCTGATCATTACCCTTCTAAACTTTAGCTGTGCAGTCTTCTAAATGGTTGGCAGGAAGGTAGATAGTACACAAGCCTTGTCTGTTTGTTTGTGTGTTTTTGTTTTAAGTTCCTTGGTTTACTTATGAGGTGTTTCAAAAAGCTGGACCCAAACCAGCATTTTGGCCATTTTGAAATTGGGTCCATCTTTTTGAAACACCCTGTCTTTCCTCTGTTCCCTTTCCTCACCCACTCCCACTTAGGAGCATTTTGAATTGTTGTTCTTCATGACAATGTTCCCCCACCTCCTGTTAAAAAGTGGTTGCAATTACTTGGCAGTCAGATGTTCTACGAGAGCCCCACCACCAGGTGACCTCTCACAAGGAGGCCACTGCCAAGGCCAGCTCCCATTGCCTTTCTCTGGGCAAGCATGGTGGTCCTGTCCATGTGGGGCTCTGGAGCTGTGTGAGCAGGGTGCTCACTGTCCCATAGCTAACTGCTACTCAGATCAAGCCCAGATCTTGTTGACAGGATGCCACCTCTCCTTGCGTAAGGTTATGTATAAAATGAGCGTGAAAGAAACCCTTCCTCTCCTGTTTTTCCCTCTTCCTTCTGTCTCTCCAGCTACTTCTCCTGTGGAGTTCAGCGCTGTTGAAAATGGAAAGAAAATCAGTTCTTCTATAAGCCAAACCCTTTCTGCTCTGATTGGATTTTTCTCCTTTTGTCTGCTTCTTTATTTGATTTAAAACCTTAAGCCCTTTGAAGGTTTTCCATTAAGATGTTGAGCACAATTTGGAATGGGGGGAGCAGTCAGAGCATTGCCTAAAAACTCCTAGTTTATTTTTAGCTAATGGAAGAGGAGGACTGATTGGATTAGCCTAGCAATATGAGTACCTGATGCAGACTGCTATCAACAGAGGAAGGGTTAAGTACAGTTTCTTTCACTTTCTCTCAGTCACCCCTTTTACCCTCTTCTGCTTCGCCTTTCTTCACTCAGTAACTGACACTCCCAACAGCAGCACAAATTCCTGGGCATGTTCTAGTACTGCTCAATACAGGAATAAATCTCACAACCCCTCCTGCTGTTTCGCATTTGCCACCTGACAGCAGTAGATGTTCAGGAAGACCGAGGAGTGAGGTTTTAAAGCTTTAGACTGGGCTTTAGCCACGTGATGTCTATTAAAGCAATTGGGAGCCAGGTGGCCTAAAACCCAATGTGATTCTCTGTAATGGTACCCCTGAGAGCGCCCATCTCCTTTTAGCACTACTATTGATTAGGCAATTCTTGACTTTGAGGAACAAAATTGGTATGTGCATCAAGCTTCTTTTCCTCAATTTGGCCTGGTTTGAAATTAATTGTTCACCTTGAGCCATTTTTGTAAGCAGCTTTAAGCTTCAATAAATTTCAGTGTGATTTGATTTTTCTGCCAGCTTTCTCTATGGAGGCCGGTTGTTTACTAGTCTTCTGTAGGACATCTCCAGAGCTGTTTGATCTTTATCTTCACCTCCCACATTGATCCAGGTATGTCGTCCAGTGTGATTGTCCAAGCTGGGTAAAATGCTGGGAGCTTTATTTAATGGCTGTGCACAGTGCAGTATGTAGGCCAATTGGTACTTGGTTTCGGTAGGAGCAATGCATTTGATGAGGTAAACCATGTTACATTTTAGAATGTTGTTCAGACTGTCTTGACTGAATAGATGTGGTGTTCTTAGAGGCAGCACATAAACCATGAGCATGTTCCTCCTAATTTCAGAAATGAGTATTTGATATTTACTAGAGAAATGCCACACAAAGGCACATGAATGTGTACATCTGTTTGCGAGAAGGTGAAAATTAATATGTAAAAATAAGGAATGCAGTTCCTCAACCCTCTTACCTTTTGCAAATCCCTTCCAAAGTAGTCCCTGTTTCTCTTTATTTCTCTAAAGTGTAGGAAGATTCCTTAGCACACCATGTCATTATTTGTGGAGAGGCAGGACAGGCTCTGCATGTGAATATGCCCTTTGTTTGGGGAGTTCAGTGTGTAGCAGGGTTTTTCCCATCTGCTTCTTTTGAGTGTTCTAGAGTACTCTCGTGAACTGTTAGGTAATTCTAAGTACTGCCAGCCACAAGTGACTGGCATTGGATAGCTTTTGCCTGCAATAAACCCAAAGTTAAACCTGGGCTGGAGCTGCGTGGAAAATGCTATCAAGACAGTGCAGTACTTCAGCAGCCAGGTAAATCTGTGTCAAGACTCTGGATTCTTCTGCTGCATCACTTGTCTCAGTGCTGCTTCTTGCCTCCTTGTAGCCCTCTTGCTCCTCTGAGTGATCAGGCCAGAGAAGGTGGTATTTAACAGTTCTGCATTGCTGGAAGACCTTAATTGGGATGTTTGGATATGAGATGAGATGCAAACAAGAGAATTGTAGACGGAACAAAAATTCAGAAGCACTGACTTGAGAAAAAAAAGAGTATTTTTTATTCCTGTTTCTATTCGAAATGGGATAAAGCATCTCCTGAGGTGTCATAGGTAACCTAGGAAGTTTGTTACCTCCTTTCCCAAGATTGTTGATTTAGGAGCCCCACAACTGGTTTTATAGGACATCCCTGTCTGTGACAAGCTGGGAGATCGTTAAAGCCTAAAAGGTTCTGTTTGAACAACATGATGTATTCCAATGAGAAGTTGTTTCATCTGCAGAAAGTTCAGCCCATTGTGAGCTGAGTGTGAAATGTGATGCCAAGATTACAAAAACAGCATTACTTGAAGGACTTTGGAGCTGCAAGGGAAAGAAAAGTATGCACCGCCTCTCCCATTCCAGTCAAGTTCAATCTAAGCTTTTTTTGGAAGGATATTTTTAGAAATCTCAGAAGAATGATAAATTCCAAGCTCAGTTAAATATATTTTTGTGTGTGTGAAATGGCACAGAGCACAATTAGTGCAGAAACGCAAATAGTGAAAAATCTGAGCTGAATTGCCCAAGCCTATGTGAAAATACACACAACTTTGATACTGAAGGCCTTGCCAAACTAATTAGTGAAGCATATGCTAAAATACTTTTTATTTCATTAGGTCCTCAGAAATCAGTATGGGGGATCTCATAGGAAAAGGCAATTGATCTTTAAATTGTTGCTGTTTTACATTCACAGCTGATGTTATGAAGTCTGAGATTTATAAACAGCTTTATATTTGTATTAAAGCCTCCTCTATTTTAATTGGGGTTCGTCAGTCATGCATCTGAAACTGGTGGCTTTTGACAAATATTTTAAATGAAAGTAGTTTCTGTGCACAGAATAAACCAGATTATTTCCCATGTAGGTAGCACTTGCCATACGAGAGGTACTGCAGACATAAAATGCTGAAGGCCAGAAGGGGAACTACTTCTTCCAGAGTTCACGATCTGTGACTCTTACTCTCTTCTGCAGTGTTATTTCTGTTTTACAGACCACGATAGAGGGCCAAAGAGGTTGGGAGAACAGAGCCGTGCTTTGATGGTGAGAGGGGAGAATGTGCGTGTAGCTCTCTTCAGCTCGCTTTTGATACTTTTGCATTGTGCTTTCCTTTTGAGCCGAACTGATAGTTGGTTTTCCAGATTGGGGAGGAGCAGCAGAGATTGGTAGTGAAAAGGGGAATTAATGCCAAATTTGGTTCTACCATTAGTGCATTCCTCATTATTTGCAAATAAAGTACAAGACCCCATTGCCTTTCCTGAGCATAGGAAAGATTGTACAATGGTTAATGAATTTGCTATCGGGTCTCAAGAATCATTGAGCCACCGCTCTTGTCAGTTGCTGTCTGTTTTTTTTTTTCTTCCCCACCACCCCTCTGGCTCATATTTAAGTGCGTCTGAAATCCTTTGTCTTGCCTCTTTCAGTATTACAAGACTAGTTTTGAAGGTAACTGTTTGGTTCAACTGCTGCTTAAAACGCTTCACTATCTCTCTGTTTTGGATAATGACTCCTGTTGTTTCAAGTGGCTGATTTCTTAAAGGACCTTATTTTTCACTATAACCTAAATAAAGGGCCGTAAATGTGTCCACAGATCTAAGCATTGCTTCATTAACTCCTCCACAGGAAAATGTTTAAGTATGTTAAAGTATTCATTATAATATAAAAGTGAGAAACAGTTATGTCCAGATACTCTTAGCTAAGATAAAACATTACTGCTTCCCATGACCTTAATGGAGCAGCACCATTTTATGTCAACAGAAGCTGTTGTCTATTAGCAGCCAGAGATGTTTGCTCTCAGTCATTGTTTTTCTTCCCCTTGTGCTCTGTTGAGGTGGTTTTGGTCCACACATTCAAACACAGGTTCATGCAGATTTTTTTTTTTTAATTCTCTGTATGAAAAATTTAACAAGCGGACACCACGTGCGTAAAGAACTAAAGTAATTTTTGGTGACCGAAGGGCTACTGTTCTTCAGTGCTTCTCCACAAGTACCAAAATTAATCAGTGATCTCTTTGGTGTATGCCACATTTCATAGTATGAAAGAAGCTAATCACAGCTGCTCCACTCATGTTTGTTTCCTATTCTCTAATCTGGGATGTATTTCACAGTAAAAGAGGCAGGGGTTATTTCTTGATAGTTCTGTCAGCAGTTCTGCCCAAACCCCACAAAAGATAGATCCCAGCTTGAGCTATAAAACTGAAAAGAGTTTTTCCAGAAATGCTGGGGGCGAACACCTGGGATGTGTCTCCCACTTCTACCATGGAGATAAGGAGCAAGTGTACTGAGCTGCATTAAGCACTCATGGCTTGGTTTTGCCAGGACATAGCACAGGTGCTTTTGTGGTGCCTTCCAGTGTATCAGTGTCTCAAACCCTGGCAAGAGGAGTGACAAAGCAAGGTGACAAGGCCATTGTACCAGACTAGTCCTGAGGCATCCATCTAAAAAGATGGCTGGTGGTGCCCAAGAAAGGAATGTGTTTGAGAGAACTGTAACGTCTCACAGTCTTTGTGCCATGCTGTCTGTACCTTCCCCCTTGCGGTGCCCAGGAACTTCAGCTTAGTGCAGCAGGGTGCTCTGGGTGGCATCCGTGAACACATCATCCCAAGGCAGAGCGCCTTGTTGAGGGATTTGTTTGAATGACGCATTGTGTTCTCAGTGGGGGAATATTCATTCGGTTTCCTGTGGAATAGAATACCCGAGAACAGAATAAATTCAGCATTTGGAAAACATTCTGTCCCTCTCTACGGTGATTTTCCAAAGCTGCTTTTCACTGCATGCCTAGAAGGTCCCATTCAATTAGGCAATGTAGAAGTGTGTGTATATGGTTTAAAGCAGTGCATGGGAAGCTGTTCTGTTTTCCAGGCTCTTAAAGAATGTGACCACAGAGGATATCAACACAGATTTGTGGGATCATCTTAGAAAAGGTTGAATATAAAGTTCTGTTTGCAAATACATATGCCATCAAAACTTGATTTACCTGTGCTGTTTACCATTTGATCAGATAAAAGGATATTAGCTCTTAAAAATGAGGCACAAACCGAATTCCCTTTTCAATGCAGTATATAATAACACTGTGTTTCTCTGGGCTTGTATAGCTCCTTTTGCCATCCAAACAGACATGCACAGAAGGAGCCTTTGAGCCCCTTCCCACTGTCTGAACATGACGGTTGTTTCAAACAGCAGAAGGCCAGATGTAGAGAGGGTTACCAAGCTTTGAGATGTCCTCTGGTGATTTCTGCTTCTGCAATTTAAATGCTCCTGCCTGCAGCTGTTCCCCTGCTCCACTGCTGGAATTAACTACCAGCAGCCAGACAGAGACCTCTGCCATGGGGGGACAGAGGAACGTGTTGCTCTGCATAGGCAGATGAGACAGCAGCGCCTGAGACCACCACAGCAACATTCCCAGGAGAGTGTCATCATCAGGATTATGACTCCCTCTTCATATGGAGGCTTGGTCCAAATCAGAATAAATCACTTGGTTCTGATTCTGTAGCATATTACAGTGGAATCACGTCAAGCCTGATCCAAAGTTCACTCCACTGGTGTTTTTCTTTTAGCTGCATTGGGCTCTGAAAGAAACCCAATAAATGGCCTATGAGTGAAATTGTATAGAATGATCAACATGCAACTGTCATGCTGCATTTGTCTCATGTCGTTAGTCATTATGAAAGCCTGCATAATTCTGGAGCAGAACAACAATTTCCACACAGCAAATTGCAGATTGTGTTTGCCAACCTCCAAAACATCACAATATTTATTTTGAAACTTTATAATGCTATCAAGGGCAAATTCACTTTATCCGTACAAATAGCCCCATTGAGACAACTTAGATTACGCATGCAAGGAAAAGCAGACAGAACTTGGCTGTGGGCACAAGAAAAGCAAAGCTGGCTTCCTCCCATGGTGGAAATGGGGAATGTGTAAGCACAGAGCTGGGGAGATCTGTTACTGGCAAGTGTATCTCCAGGGACCTGGGGAGAAATATCAGGATACAATTGAGATAATAGTACTTTGGCACCCCAAATTCATACTTTGTTTGCATTCCTACCTCTGTCATTTGGAAAGACTGCCTTTCTGCAGGCTTCATGTGAAGCACATCATCCCCCAGGGCACCTCTGTACTTCCATGGACCAAATTTATCCATGGTGTGAATGAGCTTATGGCTATCAGAAACAACAGCCCCATTTTTTTGGAGTTAGACCCACTGAAAAACAAGTTTGTATGTCTGATTTTTTTATTTGAGCTTTCAAAGGATTTTTAAAGTTAATTTTATCATTTAGCACTGCAGACATCACCAGGTTTAGACTCAGTTTTAGGTGGAAGGGGTGGTTTTCTTACATTCCATCACCTATCTTGACAGATTCTGTGTGTGCCAGAGGCGGTGGTGTTAACCCTGGATCAAAACCTAATCTCTCCTGCTTTCGTAAAACCTTTTCCTCTAATTCTCTCTCTACTAAATTATATTCTGTTCTTTGCCCTTGAATAATTTAAAAATGTATAGAATAAAGTGTTTGGGGGGGGTTCTGTTCCATTGAGCAATACCTGGTAATCAAAATACTGCATTCATATCTTGCTGCAGTGATCTCATTTCTACTGGGACAGCACTCCTGTGAGTACAGGCCCATGTTATGTTCATCCTGTTACAACCAGATAAACTCATAATGTATACAGATAAGAGCTGTGCTCATTAATCTATTAATTGCCTATTGTCAGTTGTCAATATGTTTCGCTTGATGGGAAGCTGGAAGATTAGTTTGTATTGTGAGGATGTAGATTTTTGTTCTGTATTACTATTATTTTATTTTGATGCGTGGAATACTACGAAATGACATTCAAGCTGGTAGTGTCTCACCCAAGCAGAGTAGAGCTGGCTGCTTTTTAAGTTTCAGAAACCAGAAAAATGTGATGCCCCAAATGGCTGTGAAATAAAAAGCGTATTTTCAATCGGAGGACCTCGCAAAAGCTGTGACTGTGTTGAGTAACACGTTTTTTACGATGGACATTCAGGACATACTTAAAGTCAACAGAGCCTGAGATACCCTGGTTTCCCAGGGAAGCTGAAACTCTGTGGGGACTTCATTGTTCACTGGAAATTTGAGACTGATTTTGTCTGTGACTGGAGCTGCTGGAGCAAGATTTTATTATAATTGTGTGACCTTTAATACACCATGAAGAGATTTCAAGTTCTCTATTTTTCTAGCCTATAACAAATCAAATGTTTAACTATAATGTACAGTCACCGAGTTTACACCTTAAGAAGGGTGATTTTCAAGGGCTTATCTCTTCAAAGAACAGTGGAGCAGAGACAGTTTAAAAAAAAAAAAAAAGCAGAAAAGAAGGGAGAGGAACATCATAGAAGCACTTTATAGACCTATTTGAATCACAGCTTTAAGTCATTTATACCACGGCCGAAAAGCCCATCCATGTGTGCATTTAATAATGATGGCCAATTCTGAGACTGGAAATTTTCCCCTCCGTGGCAGGAAGCAAAAAAAACCCCTCACTGTTTCTGAGTTGGTAACCTGACCTGTTTGAATTATTTTATTACTTGCGAGACTATCAGCCAGGTGGCCAGCATTTAAACTCTGAGGAGAGATCTGAGAATTTATTTCTGTGGAACTAGCATAGTTAAGACCAGCTGATGATTAGGCAGCTCAGGCCTTTTCTAGGCTCGCTTAGGTGGCCCTGCCTGACAAATAGCAGCTCATCCGTGGGGCAGCGATCTTCGTGCCATCTACACAGAGGTTTGAAGGACACAGGCAGACCTCCCATACTGTCCAGGACACGTAACAGTGGTCTATACCCGCGTATAGGAACCTGCCTGCCTTATTTTCTGCAGTGGCAGAGGGAAGCAGTTTGTTACCTCGAGGTAGACGAGATGTGCTCCCCTCTGGCTGCAGTCACCCCATGGACCAGTGCAGGGGTCTGTTCTCATGATCCAGAAGGCTCTGGTGTTATTTTCATCGAGGATGGTAAGAGAGTTTAATAGGGTGTCTTTTCTCATGTTGCATGTCAGGGGCCAGGGGTTTATTTCAAGTTTTTAAGGAAGGAAAATGGTATTGAAATGTGTGTGGGTCTTTTAATATCCAGAGAAATTATATTTTCTCTAGCTGTTTTACTCTTCTGGTCTTCTTTCTTTCTGCAAAAAGTTAAGGAGAGAAATATACTTAAATTAAATGAAGTTACATAAAAGAAGAAATGATGAAAAAAATACTTCCCTTTCCACTGAAAATGTGCCAAACTCCTTTAAAGTGAGGAAATTACTTTTCTCAAATATCATTAATGTTTTAGCTTACTTTCCCCCCAGTTTGGGAAAGTCACAGGAGCTACAATTTTACTCTTTCTCATCTCTTCTAACCTTTCCAGAAGAGAAGGGCTTTCGGAACACAACACAAGAGCAAAAGGTAAAATAGGAAACACAGAAAAAGAGAGAAGGGAAAAATCTCTGGCTGGCATTCCGATATCTGTATTCATTGGACACCTGTCAGATATTTGTATTCAGTACCTCAAAGGTACAAAATTATCAAAAGGTGTGTTTGGAAGTTTAATGCTTTGAAAACTTATTTGAGAATAATGTGACCCATTTAAATGCCTGTAAAATAGAAAAATTCAAAATTCGGAATGTTTCACATCTACTTGTTTCAACAAACTTTTTTTCTTTTACATGAGTGAAGTATGGCTGAGCTCAGGGGACCCAACACACAAAGTACATGTCATATCCTCTCCCTGAGTATTTATTCACTGATGAGGACCAGACTGCAGTGAGATTAAATGCCTCACTTCTGGTCCCACAGGAAATATATGGCAGAGTTTTGAAATGGACCCAGCTCTCCCAAGTCCCAGGTGAATGCCTTAACCAAAATCTCACTCTCCCTTATCATACTTTGTTTTTCTTTCTTTCCAATATCTTCTCTAAACATTTCTTTTGTTTGGTTCATCGAGGTCAGTGGTCTCAGCTTGTTGCAAGCCCCACAGAATTTCACCCTTTATGTTTTCTTTTTTTTTTTTTTTTTCCTTTGTACATTGCCTATATGCTGAGTCGCTCGCTTTGCCTTTCTTCTTTCTCCCAGATCCCTTCCTACTGTGCAGAAGGTGACAGCTTCAGGAGCACAATTTTTTGCTATTTTTGACCTGTGGGATGCTGCACACCCCTTTTTAGCCCATGTCCCATTGTAAGTCAGCCCCTTTTGATCCAGTCTCCATCCCCTTTTATTGACCAGCTCCCCTATTTCCACTAAATGTTTCAGCCCTGCTGCCGGCTCCCTTTGTGCTTTCTTTAATTCTCAACACTTCTGCAGCAGGACTGAGTTTGCCATCGGTTTGTTTAGTGGAGCAGAAGACAAAGCCAGGCTGGTGCTGCTGCCGTTGAATAGGTCACTGGTGACAACAACCTGTGCTGCAGAAGTTAGCCCCCACTGACTCTGTTTTCATTCCACTTGAATGGAAGCTCCTGGGAGTCTTTCTTTAAAGAGCCCAGGGGTGGGAAAGGCAGGAAAATGGAAAGAAAAGGAATAAAATAATTATAGCAATAGCACTCCAACTTTCTCAGTTGTGCGTGGACTTGGCTAATTGAAACGAGAAGGACCTTCGGTACCTGTAGATGGGGTAGGTTAAGAGGTTGTTCTTTTGTCCCACCGTGGCCTCTGCAGCAGGGGGAAGTGACTTCTGTATCTCTAGATTTTGTCTCTGTTGTTAGGTTAGGTGCTGTAATCTTTAGAAACAAGATTTTTTTCATCAGCACTTGCCCTCATTCAATAATGAGGTGTAGCCATGACCAGGAAGGGAAATAATCATTGTCTGGGCCACCAAAGGAAGATCACACCCTGTGCTGCAGCTCTGACTTGTCCCGACTGAGCTAAAACTCTACCTCGGTGGTGACCAGTTGCAGAGCCATGCCTACCAGGAGAAGAGGGAGAGGTGCTGGGCGTATGTATAACAAACCCCATCTCCCAGTGCTTCCAGAATACATATCCCTCATCTTGAGACATTTTCTAATTAAACAAATAGGGGTTTTTTTAATTATACTGCAAGAGACAACAATATATTCTACATTTTGATCTAAATGAAGTCCATTTTATTTAGACACAATAGGAAATAGCAGCTGTCTTTGTTAGAGCGTGCTGAGGCTAAAACTGCATTAGTCTTGTAGGGCAAAACCGTTTGAATTGTAGATAGAGGAAATTATAAGAAAGGATAACATTGGTTGTAAAGGACAACACTAGGGAAACAGCTCTTTCTTCATTAACCAGAAAGCCAATTTCTTAAAAGGTAGTAGGCAAGTAGTTTTAACAGGTTCATAATGGATATCTAGCCGGGAATTAAAACAGAAATATGAAAGAAGTAGATGCTGAAAATTTTCAAATCTAACTTTTAATGTGCTTTTGGGCCACATAATTGATTTTCTTGAAAACCTCCATATAATTAAATCTTTCTTCACAGATTACATAACATAAATACTTAGGGGAGATGGACTTTCTCCATACAAATAGGAAACCTCATATGAGAAACACTAGATGTAGTTTTAATATAGAAGAAAAGGTAAGAGATACCAGTGCAAGAGTTCATGGGCAAACATAAATTTATTTCTCTTTCTGAATTAAAATAATGAACATGCAACTAAAACTTGTCAAAAGTGGTAGAAAATACCATTGAATATATATATACATATAAATTTCTGAACATCTCCCACTGAGTGTAAGAAAACCTAATCACACAGTCTGTAGAAGTGCATGTGTACATGTATGTTCATTGTACATGCTGTTCCAAGATTTACACGGACTGTTTGCCTTAGGGAGTTAATTCTCATATAAAATTTTTCTGCAAAAAATTTGAGACCTCGTAATAAATTTGACATAGCTGACCTGTATGGCAAGAGGCTCGTTACTTGGTCCCACAGTTTGTATTTATGCAGAATAGTGTCTGTTTGTTTTATTCAGTAAAAGGCCATTTCTGTTAGGAAGTCACTTAAAGATTGTGATGATGGGGATGCCAATAACCAGAAGAGGGAAAGTGCTAAGCATTGGAATATAGCATAGCTTCCAAATCCTGTAGTTTTTAGAAATTGTTAGCATTTAGAAGCTATGTCTTACCTGCAAACAGAGTTTAAATATGATCACCACCATGATGGATTGATTTTTCTATGGGGGAAGATGGAGCTACATCATATTGCATTGGTTTTCCTTGTGGTTGTTACGTGATTGTCTACCAGCTGATGATGGTGTTGCTGTAGCGTGGCTTCCTCACTTCCCTAAATGGATTTACGTAGTCTTCTTGTATAACTGGAGAGTTATTGAAAATACATATTTACTTCTTGGTCCTTTCTACCCCGCGCAGGGACTCGCCAGTGGTGTCAAGCACCTGGAGTGTATCTGTCTGTCGCTCAATGCTTGTGCAGCAGGACTCGGGGGTCTCAGAGAGGCAGGTTCAAGGGCACTTTCTTGGCAGCCTGCTGTCCATTTGGGGAGCTCCATCTCTCCCAGGTCCTTGCAGATGTCCTTCCTGTGGGAGTGCTGGAGAGAGCCTGGTGCTGCACGAAGCCCTCCGATGCATGAGCTGCTTCTAGCCAGCTTCTTGGGATGTCTTGTGCCAGCAGTCACAAGCTGTGGTGGTAGCCTCATGGTGCAGTTTTGCTGAGCCAAACACACGAAGAGAGGGCAGAGGGTGACCAGTCCCCAGCGGAGGTGTCCAGGGAGGGCCAGGTGAGCACAGGTAGAGCTGGAGAGCAGTGGACAATGGCAAGAACACACAGAGCTGGAAGTCTGCATGACATTTGATAATGCAGCATGAGCAGCAGCCTGGTTTAAAATGGTGGCCCTCGCGGTTTTTATTATAGTTCAACCAATGGATAGTATCATAGAATGATTTAGGTTGGGAAAGACCTTTAAGATCATTGGATCCAACTGTTAACATTATGCTGCCAAGTCCACCACTAAACCATGTCCCTAAGCACGACATCTACACACCTTTTAAACATCTCCAGGGATGGTGACTGAACTAATTCCATGGGCAGCCTGTTCCAATGCCCGACTGCCAATTCAGTGAAGAAAATTTTTCCTAATATCCAATCTAAACCTCCCTTTGCTCAACTCGAGGCCATTTCCTCTTGTCCTATCGCTTGTTACTTGGGAAAAGGGACCAACACCCTCCATGCTACAACCTCCTTTCAGGTAGTTGCAGACAGTGATAAGGTCTCCCCTCAGCCTCCTTTTCTCCAGGCTAAACAGCCCCAGTTCCCTCAGCTGCTCCTCATCACACTTGTGCTCCAGGCCCTTCATCAGCTTCGTTCCCTTCTCTGAACTCTCTCCAGCACCTCAAGGTCTTTCCTGCAGTGAGGGGCCCAAAACTGAACACGTGGATGTTTATTTCCAGTTTGCTTCATGGAATCTAAACTGTGTCTTAACTGCCCTTTGTGATCTCTTGTTGTTATAGTTGACCTGGCGTGCTTTCCTAGCTCTCGTGGTTTGTCCAACCTGGTTTGGTTTTTTGTTGTTTTTTGTTTTGGTTTGGTTTGGTTTGGTTTTTTTTTTCAGTGGGGTAGAATAACTTTTGGCAAACTATTCTATTTTACTAGTTTCAAGCTCTTGAAAATGTCAGACGTACATTTACATATTTTGGCACAAAATCTTCTGATTTTAGATTCAGAAACAAATTAGAAAACATTTAAAATTAAGTGGTCGAGTGGAAGTGAAAAGTCCCAAGGTTGTTGAAACAATGTATTTAAGATGCTCAAACTGAGTAGTCTTCTAATTTTTAGTTATGAACACTTTCAAGATTTTGAAAGTGCTTTTTATCCGAATTTGGGGCTGGAAAAATAAAGAACCTCAAAAAATTTCTGAAGGAGAGAAAAACTGTTTCTATTTGAGTTCTCATTATTTATACCACTACAAAGTGCTTATAAAATACTTCTGTTCTAATTTGTAACATTTTATACCTACTTTGCAGAGCAATAATGCAAAACCAGTAATAAATAAAAATAAGGATGTGGAACTTCTTGTGTTGGATTGGGACCCAAATGATTCCAGAGGGAATAAGGAAAAAGAAAACTAATGCTTTCATGTATTTTTTCAACATTTGATAGTCTTCTGTTTTTGTTGGACTGAGTAGGAGTCGTATGATCACCTATTTTCACATAAGAAATACTTTTTCTTAGGTCTGAATCCTTAAAATTCTTATTTAAAAACAAGGAGTAATTCTGAGTTGCTTTCAAGAGCTGGCAACTAACCCAGAATTTTGATGACAAATCAAAATTTGCACTATTGAATATTTTAAAGAAAAAAAAATTATTTACATGTGAGATATGGAGGCACATTGAAAGTCTGTCTTCTAGGAGCCCTTTTCGCTACTGATGTATCACTTATGCACTTAAAATTACTGTTCTGCTCTTGACAGGGATTAACATTCACTTCTTCCACTTTGAAACATGCTGTCTGAAGTATCTTACCAAATGCTGGTACCTTACAAGCAAACTTGGAAAAACATTCTATTGCAGATGGTTATTTTGAATTCTAGGCACTTTATCTTAACATTCTTGATTTTGATTTCGTAGTGTAATGATTATGATCTTTTCCACTGTTCCTGTGGGAGCTCATTGTGCTAGTAATCCCATCACCACCAGTGTGAGTTCAGAGGAGTACATGTGTAGCAAAGTTTGTAGCTTCAGGACCTTTGTGAGGCTCTGCTCTCCACAAATATCACAAATGTTGCCTGAAAGTTCTGATATCTTCAGATGGTGCCCATTTGAAACATAGTGCTTTCAAATAAGATAGTTTGCTTGCTTCACCAGAAAGAGTTCCCATGACAGTGGCAGGGATGGTGAGTGCTTCTTCCCTTCAAGGGCATTCCTTTCTCATTCAGGCTCTGGTCAGGGGTGCTATGTAGCCTTCATTTAGAGGCCTAAATTCCATTTGTTTACCAATGGGTAAACGCAGCACTAAGAGAGCAAAGGCACCAAACAGCTTTGTCTCATATTGTTGATGTCCAGAGATGGTTTAACAAACAAGATCGACTGGATCTTAATTTGAAAGACAATATTACCCCACTCTTGCTTTCATGGGACTTACTCATCCTGCATTGTTAATTGATCTTCATATTAGCCTTGTTTTTCATATTACAGTGGCGTAAGAACTCTGAGACAGCAGTTACCTACCCAGTAAAACAGCTGAGGCCATTGCATCTGTGTTTAGAAGCAACTTGTCAGCCAGAAGTGAGGAGAAACCAGTACTCTGTGTCCTACACCACTAGGCACAGACGTCCCTTAAATGCATGCTGCAAGTCATCAGGGGTGGCTAAAAGCAAGAAAATCCCATAAGGAAGCTGTTAGTAGCACGATGGGCAAAGCAGTCAGGTCTAGTGGTACCTGCTGACCAAAAGGAGCAAAGAAGAGGTTCTACTGAAATCTGAAATAATGAAGTAAGGTGAGAATTCCTCTGCAAACCTGCATCTGCATTGAAGTCTGAGGGTATGCAGTTACACAGCTCCACCATTGTAAAGCAACTCAGATACTAAAAGCATTCAGTAAACCTACTTTGCTACACCAAAAGTACATTACAGGTATGCAGTAAAATCTAAGCCTTAAAACGATCCTATCAAGTTGTTTCACAGAGCTCCAGAAATGAGATAAACTTACAGAATTCCTCCACCCACCTGCATGACAACGAGCTTCTTCCACTGGAGCTATTTTATCCATGTTGGTTCTATAGGAGCAGAGTTTTGTGGGCTTTCGGATGACTTAAACATTCTTCGTGGCTGAAAATAAAATTTGTAGGAGTCAATTACCTTAAATGCATGTCCAATGTGAGTGTATTTGTGTCTCATAGCAGAGATTCAAGTACAGACCAATAAGAGAATCAGTCACTTCTGCTACCCTCTTGATTTTTCACTAAGTGAAGCACAGCTGCACAGAATGTGACAGGTGCCATCTGATACAGAGAAGTGGACATGTAGGGAGCTGCCAGTTGTGCACAATTTTTGCTGAAGTATAACAAATGTAGTATGACAGCTTATGGTATGTGTCACAGGACCAGCACTGTTTTGTTAAAGACAACAAGTTGTTGATTTCATTTATCACAGTAGTTCAGGTGTGTCTCGGTCTTCCTCCATCCTTGGCATCCTCTCCATTTGCTGACGACATTTACTTTCATCACAAAATTTGAAGAGACTTGTACTTTTGTGTCACTCTTGGGTACTTCTGAAGACTGTAGGAGATTTCTTTCTGAATTTTCACTTCATTGAGTTGCAGATAAATGTTCCTTCTCATCTAAAACTCATCACTTCCTTACCAGTGAAGAAAAAAAAAACAACCCACATTTAGGAAATTAGTTTGTGGCTTTCTTCAATTCGTTCCACATAAAACTGCTCCTCAACAGTATAGCAGCAAGGAATTGGCACACAGCTACAAGTGTGTGTTTAAATTAAAAGGGTATTCTGTGCTTTTGTTCTTATGTTGTGCAGGGATTATGGAAGGAAAATATTTTCATCGAGCAACCAAAAGCACATTAACACCAAGGAAAGCTGTTGCCACCTCCTACCTACTTTATAAGGCAGTAAACAGGGAGAGAAGCCACGGCAGGGTCACCGTGGGGAGTACAAGCCGTGCTTAGTGTGACTCCCTCTCTCTTCTTCAGCAGCTGGTCCTGAATCATGGGCTGACATCAACAGCCACAGCTCTGGTGTCTCCACTCACCTGCCCTCCTTTCATAAGAGCAGCAAAGTGTATGCAAGAGCCTCACAAAATACATTTCAGCTAGTGTTAAAACAAACAAACAAAGAAAAAAACCACAAAATAAACACCTGTCCTTGATTTTTAATTATGGTAATGTTGAGGTGCAAGAAACTGAAGAATGAGGATGCAAAGTAAAAGCCTGAATTTTCCCACCCAGCCCCTGCATTGGTGACGCCTGTCTGCAGATCAGGCCTTAGCTCTGGGGCAGAGGGGACTGATTTGGAGTTATCTAATGACAGCTACAAATTAAAGATGATCTCTAGGTTTTTGTAAACAGATTGCAAATGTAAATGCTTTACATATTTTTTAATTTTTTGGGGTGTGAGGAGGTTACTTTCTCATTAAATTTGTACCATGGGGAAGGCGGGGGGGAAATGAACCTAACACAATTATTTCACTTCATTTATTTCTAGGATAATTTTTCCATTCTTACTCTGAGTTTCACCTTATTCTCTGAAACTCAAAAGGCAATTTTCACTTTTTTTTTTTTTTAATATCATGTGCTATGCTTTCGAAAATGGCTGTACTTGGCTTTCGTGCCACATAGAAGTGGGCTTTTTATGTATAGAATAAGAGAAGTGGGGGTTTTGTTTGTTGGGATTTTTTTGGTGGTGGTTGGTTGGGTTTTTTTTTAACAATAGCATTTCTTCCACCCCTAAAATTGGGGAGCTGGGCATTACAGTACAGAGCAGCCTATTGTGGCTCTGTCACTTATGCAAAGAGGTCACGGATGATGGAGTCTGGAATACAAAAGGTGTAGGGCACTCTGCATCTGTGAGGAGGGGATCAAAACAAATCTCCTTTATCAAATGGAGAACCTATTACTGAATCAAACACAGCGACGTGAAGGGTCCAAGTGTGCTTTTAATAATCTGTGTTACAAACAGACTGTAATTTGCACAATTAAGCTTCTTGGAGTTGGCAGGATTTCGTGCAGTTGGCAGTTTTCCCCTTGAATAAAGGTCAAAAAGAGGGGAGTGAATTAACCTGTGAACACCTTTCTAAAGGTATTCTATAATTCCACGGAACATGATAAATATTTTCTTCATTGTGCTAGTGGCTCTGGGGAAGAGTGAGTTCTGTGTCCTAATTTAAAAGCTCGCCGGCTTGAAGAGTAGAGACGTGCTACACAATAAACGAGGGAGTAAAGGGGAACAGGAAACCTCCCTCTGTCACCACGTAGGTGTGCACCGGGGCTGTCAGCGTGTGTCTGATTGTAGCACGCTGTGGATCAGGCCCTGGGGAGCTCTGCTCATGTGAGTGTTGCCTTAGAGTTGCCCTTAATAGCTATCCCTGGTTGTTTTCTAGGTTACCACAAGTGCTTCCAGACCCCTGGGGCAAAGGGTGGGGATCTTGCCTGCTCTTTCCTGGGTGGACATTTTGCTACCCAGAATATCATTTCTCCAGTGCAAATGTGCATTCTCTTTCTTGCAGGGTGACACAGTATATGCAGTTCTACCCAAATGGGTGGTGTAAGGTTGCTCTCCCTGTAGGATAGTCTCTTTTCTTGATTACGATGACGAGAAAGTGTTTTCATTTGAAAAGGAAAATGCTTGAATGATTTTCTCATCCCTCACCCCTCCTCTTGGCAAGCGAACACACTGTTGGGGCACTGGGTTTATCACAGGCCAAGGGGGGAACTCTCTTAGGAGCCTCTTGTTGAAATGTTGGCAACACATCACTGAGCAGTTCTAAAGACCTCAGGAAGCCCCAAATTTCTCTGAATTTTCCCACCACCAGCCTTGAATGTGTTTGCCTCTTTGGCCTTGCAAACTTTGGGAGAACATCAAGGAATGCGCTTGCAGCCGCCGTAGCGTGCTCATCAGCACAGGGCAGCCCCTCGGGACTGGAAGGAAAGTTGATTGGAGAAAGAAACCACCCATGTACTAATCTTTTTGTTTCCCTTCGTTATTTTTCCTTCACTTTTTCCCTTTC
This sequence comes from Caloenas nicobarica, assembly GCF_036013445.1. Lineage (NCBI taxonomy): Eukaryota > Metazoa > Chordata > Aves > Columbiformes > Columbidae > Caloenas > Caloenas nicobarica. Next base: position 56,235,716 of record NC_088249.1, on the reverse strand, counting down.
GCAGAATATACTTAAGGGAAAGGCATTATTTGCCAGGATCTTTTCTGGGAGAGTGAGCTGGAGAAGCGGAGCTGCCTTTGCTGTACAGGGATTCTTAGATCCTTCAAAAGCCTCCGTCCAGCTGTCTCGCTCTTGCTGCCGCTGCGTGGTGTGGTCTGACTTCCTTCATCTTTTGTGTGTTGCCGCTACAGTATAAAACCAGGGGAAAATAATTTTCCTCCATTTACACTTGACTATTTTGGGGCAAATTAATTCTACCACCACTCACTTGAAGGGAGGCTTGCAGAATCGTGGAGGGAGGCAGGGCAGGAGAGGCAGAATTTTTGTGTGTCTGGAAATCAAACATGACCTGACCGAAGACTCCTTTTCTCTCTTTTTTTTTTTTCCCCTCCTTTTTTATCTTTTCTATTTTTACTTAGGTGTTAAAGTGAAGAGTTTACTGAATATGATTTCAAATGACAGGTTAACTTACTATTTTAACCAAAACTGTAATAGAAAAGTATTTTCCTTCATTGTTAAAATGCAACTTGGTTCTTGCTCGGCTACCCACACTCCATAAACAAGAATGTGTATTTGCTGTTGATGTGTGGAATATATTTTTTTAAACATCATAGAATGGATTAAGAATTAAACTAGAAACAAGATGAGGAAAAAACCCTCAGAGCTGTAATCAAACATCCATTCCAACAGCTGAAACATGTTATTACATCTTTCAGCTGATTTATCGTACCCAAAGAGATTTCATAATCATTCTCAGTATTAAAACAAGGGGAATAGAGGCACATTTCAATAACAATGATTGTTGTTTGGAGAATGCCAATCATGTCTGGGAGTGTTATTTACATCAGACAATATGTAGATATTGTGCCTCCAAGCCTGTTCCTGTTCGGTTTTGTTCTTTGACTTACACAAATGAATGTTAAGAAATGTTGACAACGAGGTTCAATAGCTAAATACAATAACCAGGGTCCTGCTGACTTCCTTGTGGGAGGAGAGAAATCTTTACCACAAAAGTAATGCAATCTGATGTAGAGATAAATGCAGCTATAAATGTCTGAGCTATCTTTGGTGTGAAAGGTGTGGAGAAATTGAATCTGTGTACTAATTTTAATTTGTATTCGCACATTAGCTATAGCTAATTCGAAAACAATTAAAAGAGAGGAATAAGAAAACCAGATGTGGAGCAGTCGAATGTGTTACAGAGAAGCAGGCTTCACTTCGTGTTATTTTCTAACACACAGTTTTATTTTTTGCTGGTGTCTGTCACAAATCCTAAAATACCATTACAGAGTTAGCAGATGGTTCCCAAGTATTCATACCTGATAAAGCCTCCTGGGTGATCAAGCACTGAAAAATCAATATATTTTTCAACTTTCAATGGCTAGCTATTCAGTTTCATTACATCTCGCTATTCCTCCAAGGCCACTGTGATATGGACATTTACTTCACCATTGCATTAAGCTCTAATCTCTGGGCCGGCTGATACAGGCAGTTAATGAATAGCTAGAGTACCACCTCGGTATGCTTCGCAATTCTTCTGATCTCAGTAGGATGTTTCGAGTACTGTGATCTTGTGTTTAGTAACACCCCACTTCTTCCCTCTCTTTTTTTTTTTTTTTTCCACACATGCACAGACACCCCTCTCCAGCTGTCACCTTGCTGAGCTCTGAAAGGAAAATCCAGTAAATACACATTTTAGCAGAAATATTTTGCTGTGACATTTGACTCTCTTAAATAAATAATATCAGCAAGTCAGACTAAGTCAGATCCATGCCCCTTGGGTGACCATATGAATCACGTTCTTAAATCTATCATTTTCAATAAAGCCACAGCTAGAGATAGGTCTTTAAAATGTCCTGCTTTTGTCTCCAAAATATCTACATCCCCCGCAAAATAGCTATGCTCTCTGACTGGGTGTTAATGCATTCTTTAAATCATCGTTCTTTCTCCTTCTCCTAATTTAAACTTGTATTACGGCAAAGTTAACTTTCAGTAAATAACAAAATGTGTGTCAGCTTTGTAATTATTACAAGTATCTGATTATTGGTCTTTGCCAGGCATTTTGGCCTTGATCAGGCATCTCTGTTTTTCTCCAATTTGCATGAAAATACAAGCACAAGTAAAATGCTAGTGAATGCATAGTGTGTGTGCATGCATGAGGGCACCCTCAGAAAACGGATTATCCTATATATTTTAATTTTTCATTAGTATTAAATGTTTTACTGAATTTTGCCATTACACTTTATTCGAGGTTGTGGTGGGGATTTATTGTCGTTGTTTTTACACATCCAGCAAAGTCCAATGACACAGACCAGACTTCTTTTACGTGCACCCAAGCACCAGGACATTGGTAATCCTGGGGCACCCAGAAAACCTGTAGAGTCCAATTAAGGCATATCTTAAATTTCGGACATAGATCTTGATTCAGTCAAAGTGCAGGAGATGAGAACCTGTTTGTTGCAAATGGAATCATTAACTCTAAACCCCATTAATATTTCCTCTTTCTTAGCTGCACGAAGAGCAAGAGTGAGTCTTGACATGTGCCATGGCTATGTATGGAGGAGACTGATGATAATTAATAAGAGTATTTATAGCTGGCAGCTCTCAGGTGGTGGGTACCATCATTGCCACCCCTCCAGAGATCCCTTCCTCTCAGAGCAGTTAACACGGCAGCAGGAGGAGGCCAGGGCTCCGGGCTGTGAAATGACGGACACACCACAACAGCTATGGCTCCACTCCGCCGACAGGAGCGTTCTCCTTTGGTGGTGTCCTCCGTGGTGTCTTGACATAGGTACTCGTTGCATGGTGTTTCACGCGTCGATTCCTGTCCAGCGAAATGCCGTGGGTCCAAACTCAGCAGGCTGTCCTTGGCTTGATTCCTTGCTTTTTTGGTCGAAAAAGTGGCTTTAAAAATTGCTAGGTTGGTGGGAATTTGTCACTAATGCAATCAAAAATTTTTGTCTGCCGGAGTCCTTCCTTGATTTGGGCTGCAAGTATTCAGCCTGTGCTGCCTGACCACAGGAACCAAATAACTTTGGAGGAAAAGACCTGTGTCATCTGCAAGCAGTTTTATTAACATCTGAAGCACACAATTGTGCCATGTAGGACCCGAGTCCACGCTCGAGCCCTTTCATTACCCTGCTGCATGGCTGGATTTATGCTGGTGGAAGTCCTAGCTAAAAAAGCTTTTGTACAATGATTAATTGACCTTAACAAGTTTAAGGATGCTTATTTGCACACAGTTATGAAGTGTTGCAATATGTCACAAATGAGAGCGGCTTCTATTATAAACATAATGGCATAAACAGTGAAAGCTGGTTATATTTCCTTAAAAGTTCATTGCGGGGAAATGGGGAAGCTTGAGAAGCTAAACAAATCCAGGCAATAATGGAAATGTAGCATGAAATTACTTCTGTAAACAACAGCCATTCATTATTTGAACATTTTTCATAAGAGAGTAAGCAGATGAGTGTTGATGTTAAAGGGTGTGTGTGTAGGGGGAGGAGGAAGGGAGAGATTATGAATTTCGAAAGAAATCTTCCAGGGCTATACAGACAGACATTCATCTGTTTAAAAAAAAGAGGTATGTAAAGCGCTGATTGATCCCTGAATATTAACAATCGATGCCATTTTCTTCATTAACTTCTGAGTGGAGCACAAAGAAAGGTATATTTGATTTAAGAGGAAGAGAAGGGAGCACTATTTAATGTTGATTTGGTGTAGTGAATAACCCCAGAGAGAAATGTAAATACCAGGCTGCAATAACATGACAGCACACTAATCATATTTACAAACGATATTAAATCTGTCCATTGTGCTTGCCTGACTGCGGATTGGCCCGACTGTAATTGTCACTGTAACCAGCGCTGGCTTGTGGGAGAATTTAACTGCAGTGATATAAGGTGAGTGCTAGGCTTATTATTACTTTATTATTACCCGGTTTATGTTTATTAAAACAATTTGTCATGCAGAACAGGAATGGGAGAATGGGAACATTAAATCGTGCTGTACTCAACCTGAAGAAATGAGTTACAATAAAATTAATGGCAGGCAGGCCACAGCTGACACTTGTAGCCGTGTGGAGCAGCTACACACTGGTTCGTTTCATTTGCTGATCGTTTCTTGTTAGGGTCACGCCATTAAACTTACATATTGAGAACTACTGAAAATCTGAGGCAATGAAGGTAAAGTTTATGAAGCAAAAGTGGGGTTTTTTTTCTGCTGCTAATGCATTCCTTTCAATTATTACAGAAATCAGGAATGCAGATTGAAAGTTTAAATCATACTGAGTTATTAAAGACGTGTGTTGGAGTGAATGTCCTTCAATTTTACAGAGGCTTAGAGAGCTGAGAAAGAGCTGAGTTTAGGCTAAAGTGAGACCATTCTCTAAAGGCTTTGAGCAAAGAGAACAGTGAGAATAGTGGTCATGAAAGGTCTCATAACAAGTTTAATAAAAGCTGCTTTATTTTCTTTCCCTGGAACTCAAGGGGTCCTTATTTGATATCTTCAAATTTATTTCAGCCCAAATCTTCATTATTTTAAAGTAGAGGCAGGAGGCAATGACCATGGGAATAGTATTGAGCCTCTTGGAATTCAGCAAAGAGGCACAGTGACATAACCCCCTCTCGTGACACAATTACGGAAGAAATTAAAAGTGTCAGGCTCTATGTACTTTAGCTGTACAGAAGAAATCTGGCCTCCTGATGAAACATCTTTGTACATGAAAAAGTAATACCCTGCCCTTGTTTCCCATTATACAACAATGTTAAGGAGTCTTCTGGGGTGATTATTAGGGATTTGGTGAAGCACAATAAATGCCGAAGATTAAATCTGAGCACTAGCAATTAGTATTGGGGGAGGAAGAATGCTTTTTTTTTTTCCTTTTTAAAAGTATTTATTAATGAAGCTATTTAAAGGAAACCAAGCCAACTGCTGAAGTTAGGAAATGCAAACCTTTCATTTCTAGCAGTTTTATACTTGTGTAAGTCGTACAAAGTCCACGGGGTTATTCTTGATTTATACCAGTGTGAGCAAGTAGAAGATCAGGCTGTCTCTGTGGGATTTTTTTTCCTCATTTTCCTTTTTAAAACTAAGATAGGTTTTTAAGTCTTGGAAAAAGCTTTCAAAGAGGGGATTTAGCCACAAGTTCTCTACCTATGTCCCAGTCTCAAGGGCTGGACTAAGCATCCAAGAGCTCAGCATCTCACCACTGCAACAGAACACCCGAATGGGAGCTAAACTCTCTGGAAAATCCAGTTGGGTGAAGTGAGTGAAGATATTTAAAAGGTATTATTTTAGAGAACTGTTTTATTCCTTTTGGTTTTCCAGTAAGGGGAATGGCAGATGTTTTTTTCAGAGAAGAAACTTTCCATTCAGTCTCAGTGGTGTAGCCACTGTGATTGCAAAGTCTATTCCAAACCTGAGAAAAGCCTATAGAAAAAAAAAAATTCCCTATCCTTACTTAGCACTTCCTAACGAGCTGATCACCCTCTTGAAATAACAGCCACTTCTCTGAGAGCACCAGAAGGCTTCTTTGTGAATATAAAAGGAGAGACCAAAGGCCCTGACTCACAGATTATTTTCCGTGGTGAGGTCTAATGCAATAAGTGTAATCCACCACGATGGCGAGCACTCAACATGGACCGTGCCCTGGACCCTTAGCAACTCGTGGGGTGGTTCCCATCTGCCTTTTGACTTGGTGCTGCAGTTGCAAATAGAAGTGCTTTAGAGAGAAAGGAAAATCACTGAGGGAATAATTCTTTCTGTGGCGGCTGGCTCTGTGGTTCATAGGCCTCCTCTGAGGGGTGATGTGAAGAGGGACAGGTCTGGGGGCTTGGATGGTCTAATTATGGACAGCTGGCTGCTACAGTGGTGGGTGCAGTGGAAACATAGCAGACAGCAGATACCTATATATTGCTGGCTCCGAGTCCTCTTCTGTGCACTCTTTTACATTCGTTTAAAATAAAACACATTTTATTAATACATATTGACCTGTGTGGCTCGCTAAATAGGCTTTTAAATGTTACAGCAGAGCTCCGACCCAGCTTTTTTAAAAGCAGGATTTTAACGTAATCTTCCACCTTCATTTATATTTTTGTAACACTCAGTAAACTTGAGGAGAAACCAGTTAGTCCTTTATTCGCTTATGTGTAAAACTCATGAACTCGCAGTAGCGCGTACACTGTGTCTTGCTGAATTGCACTCATTATTATATGTACAAACATCCCTTTGACATGCAGGACAAGGACTGAGTATAGAATTTTGAGTCATATTTATCACTTGGATTATTAATAATAATAACATTTGGCATTTTTATAGCACTTTACATTTTCAAAATGCTGCATAAACGTTAACTAAATGGTAGTTAAGTGTGCATAAATGATATTCAGAGCCATTACCCTCTACCATGCTAATACAGTCACTGTGGGTCTGCACTGAAACGTGTGTGCTGCTGCTTGTTGGAAAATCTTTACTGTTCATGTGAAGTATCCGCTTTCCTGCAAGAACCAGACTGACCATTTTTCATTTTGTTTCACATGCACCCGAAGGTTTTTGTCCATATTATGGATTAATGGTCTGCAAAATTTAACTTTATTGGGGAAAAGGAAGTTGTTGATTTTACTTACAAGAGCATAAAAACAAATAAAGTAGACGGCTCAGAAGCCAAAACACTACTCTTTCTTTGAATCACATTAGATTTTTTTTTTTTTTTACCATAGCCATGCATTTTGTGCTCTGTTTCCAGGCTGTGGGGCCTGTTTCTGCTGCACTGCATACATTTGGAGGTTGGATGCTTCCAGAGATGCCTGGCCAGGACCAGTTTGACCCTTCAGAGCCACCTGATGTCCTCACGCAGGCATCAGTGTTTCCAAACAAGGTGCTACTCCATGTCCATCAAATAGGGACTGTTCAGAGGGCCTTTTATGACCCGTTATTTTCCAGTGATGTGAGACTTCTCATGCATGGCTCTCAAAGAAAATATCTGTACTTGCCTTATGTTTATCCTCCACCCCATAATTTGCAACATACTTTTCTGCAGCCACATTAGCTTCTATTGCAGTAATGCTTCTTTTTTCTTGCTTTAGAAAGAAATGGCCTTTCTTCCATTTCAGTAAAACAGGGAGTGGGGAAGATTTCAGAAGCATCCTGCATCCCTATTAGTAGCAAGTTTGTACCCGAAAACGATTTACTGTGTACCCCCACCAAAGAGCAGGAGAAATCAAGGGAAATGTCAAATAGCAGTTTTCATGCTGGATTGCATCAATGTAATCCAGGAGCAAGCAAATAATTCCATTGTAACTTAATTAAAAGTTTTAAGACCTTATGTCTTTGACCTTGTTCTTTAGCTGAACACATAAAAGGAAAATGGCTTGCTACCTTAATCTCACATCGTGCTATTGCCCTCTGATGAGAGAATCCTCTTGGTACCTCTGATTTGTCATTGAAGTGAAGGGAAGGGCTATGCGCACTACTTGCTCCTGTGTTCTGTGATGAGTCTACCTTGACAAAGTTTCTCTTGCTATCTTTAGTCTTCTCCCTGGAGCATCTAGCACATCAAGACAAGAGGGAGCTCAGCCCCACAGCTTCATTTGGACCTGTTAACTGTAACTACTGATGTCGTTTACAAGGATAAACCCTTAAAGCCAGGCCAAGGTAGACAAAGAAAGAACACTGGAGTAATTCCCTTTGGACAGCAGAGATTGGTGTTCAAGTTATTGAAAATCTGTGTAACTCATTTTCTCTTTTGTCATACTTAAAAAATCCATGAAGTTTGGCTGAGTGCAAACAATAAGCTTTTATTGTTGCTGCCCTTCTTCATAAATGTGTAATCTTCTGGGACCATCAGAAAAGCTTTGGTACAACAAATTAAAAGTCTCTAAACTTTCCTGTGTCTCCTTGGACATTTTGTAGACCTGCAAATATCAAGCAGTAATCAATATGATGCTGCTCTAATACTTGAAGGCAAACTGGCAGCTCCCGAGCCAGAGAACACGTCTCAGCTATCTCACAGCTCGACACAATTCCTGCAGGGTCACAGAGGAATAGTGCCCTTGGCTGGCATGGGGAAACCACCCGCAGGAGAGCCTGAATTGCAAACTGTGGGGCCAGCTGGATGCAGCTACGTGCACTAGTTATCAAGGCTCTGAAATCCACTTTGCGTCCCATCACCAGCTCCTGCATGTCGGCAGCAATGTCTGCAAGCTGTGCCTGAAGCCCGTACTGCTCTGCAGCTCCTCATGTGCCGTGATCTGTTTCCTTCACACATGTCCGTGTGCGCACATTTCCCTAACGAGCCAATTATATTGGAGCCAACAGGGTGACTTGAATATTCCCTCTTTCTTCATTGTTTTAGTGTAGTAAGCTCGTTTAACGACACTCTCTTAGTATATATATATTTTACCTCTGAGGGAATTATCTTATTTTTCTTTGTGGTGGGCCACATGGTATTCGGTTACAGAATATTCGCTCCTTCATATCTTGTCAATGGAACAACCTTGTCAATTTAACAGCTTCAGTGAGGAATATTCAGCATGGGCCAGAGAGGGTGATAATTATGGTTGTGTTTTTTGTCTCATCACTAAGGAGTAAACATTTGCATTTTCCCCACAGCTTAGTGACTATTACACCTGAGTCAAAAAATGCCTTTGCACCCACTGGCAAACAGCAGCTGGAGGTGGGGTGCAGTGGGTGAGGCTTGGCATTCACCACCACCACTCAGCTCTTCTGTCATTATTCGAACCATCGCTGCTCCCAGTGAGCTGGGAATAGATTCCTGCAGTCGCTCATGCAAAATGGCTGTATGCAGGAATGCAGCCGGGCAGCGCTGCTGACTGGGTGCCCAGCTGTGCTAAAGAAGCACCCGAAGGTGCTGTAAGAACAGCTGCACCAGAGAGTCTGGCCACGTCTTCGCTGTGGAAACAGCTTGTGCAAAATGCATCCATGTGCTACTATGAACTCCAGCTTGTGGTGCAGGAATCGTAGTCTGCTGGCCTCTGTGTGCTCACTCAGGATGAGGTGACAACCTGATGCCTCCTCATTTACAGGGCCAAATGGCCCAATCCTTTGCTGAGATGCTGGGAAAAAAAATGGAAGTTTTGCCTGCAAAAAAAATTCCTTCACTTCTGGTCCATTTCTAACTGCTGCTTATTTTTATAATATATTTTTATAATCAGGAGTGTTCTTTTCTCTAGTGTGGCCTGTTCCAAAGCCCATTTACATCAACATTAAAGGATGCCACTGACCTAATGGCCTTTGGATCAGGCCCATGGACTCCTTATCTTCTTCCATATTACTGGCACACCTTTACCTTAGGTCTTGATTTCTGTGGAGCGCTTAAGGTCAAGCTCCACGTCATTGATGTGCTCAGGCTTAAATTGATTCAGAGAGAACCTGACTGTTCTTATAAAGAAGTGGTCATTTTTCTTAAGCAGCTTCTATTTTTAGATAAAACTCCTTGAGGCAGCGGGCAGTGCTGGTGGCTGGTTGGCAGGAGTTAGTGTGCTTTGTGACAAACCCCTTTGGGACACACCACATGGGCAGCAGGGACGGTGCCTGAGGATACCCCACCACTGCCGTCAGCAACTCAGGGACAGGAAAAACCTAAGGCTTTTTCGTTCCACTAATGAAGAAAGAAGAGAAATAACAGGGTTAAAACTTGATCTAAGTTTTCAGCTGGGTAGGTGCTCAATAATGTTGCGTGTCTTCCTGAAAAGCTTTTAATCACGTATTTTATTTTCCTGTGGAGTTTTTGTTGCTTGAATGATTAATTTAGGACTGTTGTCTTAAATGTTTTGTCTGTAATTGTTTGGGCAAACTTCTTTAGCATCTTTTGAGGAGCTGGTGTGCCCAGTTTCTGGAATCCTGGGCAGGCTCTCTGCCAGATGTGAGCTCAACACAAAAGCCACTGCATTTAATCCTGTCCCTTCCACTCTTTTCTAACTTCTCACTTTTTTTCCAGTAAGCATTGCTGAGTGTGGAAGCACAGCATCGTGTCCATCAGTTGAATGTAATACAGATACATGCACTGGGAAAAGAAGTAATGTCAGTCACAAAACAGTGTTTATAGTGAAAAACACAGACCCGGCTCTCCTTGCACAACCCCTGTGCTATGGAACAGCACCAGAGGCAGTGGCAGGCGCGGAGGCTTGATGTGAGCACACAGCCAGGGTTAGTGGGTGCACACAGGACTTGGAGAAGCACCAGCTTGTGAAGAAGTGGCCTCTGGGTGGCTTTTGTGAGCGGTGGCTTGTGACCTGGGCATTCCTGCCAGCTGTCCTGGCCCCTGCAGTAGGGGACAAGAGTGACATTTGGTTCTCAAAGGCTGGTGGAACTCCTTGCCTTTTGCAAAGTCGTAATTTGCTTGACTTTTTCTGAAAGTTAACACTTTCTCTGAGGTCAGGGAGAAGTAAACACCAGTATGCACAATTATGTTCCAGAAACGCAACATCTCGTTTTTGGCCAAAACCCGGTAGACACTACAGGGACCTAAGGTATAACATCCACTCCCGGCCAATTCTTCCATAACTGTCCACAGCAACATTTGTGTAAGTCCTCCAAAACATTTGTTATTGACCATTGGCAGAGAAAAGATGGCTACCTATTTCCCGAGCAGCAGCCCCTTTGGTTTTTAATTGTTTATTAAATTAGTCTATGTAACGAAACATCAAAGAAAAAACAGTAGACTGGACAGTAATACTGGTGACAGATTTATATCAGCAGCTGACCTTCTTGTGAGATGCAGTCATAGGTTAAAGTGCCTGTACAATACCAATGTGATTAGGCTGTTTTGTTGGGCAGTGCCATCACTTGATTATTCTGTGAGAAATTTCAGGAATACAGTTGCTTTATGAGCCCAAGTTCTATGAAGATAAATTTCCAAAAGCAAAAATGTGAATTTAAATTATTCGTATTCATGTGAGCGTGGTAGAGATTTTTGGAATCGCTGCGGCAAGTTATGGATGATGCATGAAATGAAAAAATCCCTGCCCAGTGCACAAGGAATACAAAAAGGGTTCTGCAGCCAGCACTGCACCGTACTGTGCTACGGGATGTGTGCTCTCTGGGGGAGTGCTTGTATTTTTGAAAACCACCCAGCCATCAGCCTACACACAAAAATAGACAAAGGAGAGAATAAGAGAAAACAAATAGAAATACTCCCTGACCCAGGAGCACCTCCAAGGAAAGGCCAGGGCGCCGGTTCCTGCAGCTGGTGTTCCAGCACCCTGGAGCTGCCTGAATCCCACACGCGTGGGGCAGATTCTCATCCTCTGCAGGGCACCTGGGGCAGGTTTTCAGCTCATGTAAGGATCCACTGAAACCAGTTTCAGCTGCTCATATCATTGTGGTGCAGAAAGGAATGAAGCCAACCACCGCTGCACCTCAGTCTTGTGTATCCTTCGCTGGCCTGAGAATGGCATGAGACAAATACAGAAAAAACTGTCTGGGGTAACAGGATCACATCCACAGTGCCCCATGTGTGGTAGCGTCTCATTTTCTTCTGGTCTGCAGCTGACTGTGTAAAATGGTCGGCATATAGTAAAAAAACTGTCTGAGAAAATACCTGCAGATAGTTTTTTCTAAATGTAAGTCCAGTATTAGGATCTGCCCAGTTGTCTAGTCTGCAGGAAAACAGAGTGACTCTTTTTCTAGGACTGCAGTCAGCATTATTGTCTTCCAGATCTGAATCTTGTACTTCTTCAATCACTTGTTTAAGTGGTTTCACTTGTAACTTAAATAGATGATATCTGCAAATACTGAATGTGATCTGACTTTATCTTCCGGGAAAGTTCAGATTTAGCATCGTTTCTAGTTGTCTAATGAAATCCTATGCATGTGCGTGTATTTTTGGCTGAATACTAGTATGATATATTCTTAAATAATTCTAATCTGTTAAAGATCTTGCGAAGTTCTTTAATATCAACTGTATTGTGTTAATTTGATAAATTTTACACAATTTTAAGACATCTATATTTTCTGTTTCAGACAGACCCTATGCAGGACTTCCTATCCTACAACTTCATGTCTTACTGTGTTGTATAGGGATAGTTGGACTAGATGTTGTTGTAGGTCCCTCCCAACTGGAACTATTCTATTCTATGTTGGTGTGTGGCCACCATAACATCAAATAGGACTTAGGTTTTGCTTCTGGTGCCGGCTATTTGGTACAAATGATGTGTGTGTTTGACCAGTGTTCCTGGACTTCAATATCTGTTTTCACAGATTGCTAATTCGTTTCTAATCTTGCAAGGCAATTTGTTGAAAACCTCCTACTATGTCAATAGATTAAGACATCTCAACCAAATCTCTTTTTTATCATCTTTTGCCTTCGCTATGCCTTTGCTTTCCAGTTTTCCATTTATTAGGATAATTTTTTTTCTCTCCTTCATATATTGTGCCTAGGACAATTCGTTTAGTAAATGCTCACTCCCTTCTTATCGCTTGTACCGCTTGTTGAGCATGGGAATGTGAGTGCTTCCACACTGCAAACAAGCCTGATCATTTCTCGCGGAAAAAAACCAGAAAGGTTAAACAAACCTTGTTTCTGTTTTGATGGGCATTAATGGAGATATTAACCTGGTCTTCAAAACCCAAAGACCAGGTTTCTCCATATCTTGATCTAGAGGACTACCACTGAGATTTTAGTGAACGTTAAAAACACAGTAGAACCCTGAGAGGGTAGAGTTGGGCTGAAGTCTGTCAGCAGTGAGCAGTAGCAAGCAGCTACCCATGTATTACATTTATGATTAGCTGTGCTTTGTTTGCTTACTGCTTGATAATGTTTTATTTTAGGAAAAACAGATTTTACTAATTCTGCAAATATCCAGGCCCATGGCCACAACTTTGCTTTGACTTCTCTTGTATATCAGTGTTCTGTCTGCCTTAGCCCATCTGCTGAATCTTCCAATCTCTGTGGATCAAGCGCTTTTCTCTGGTTGATAGTGTCACCTGGCAGTTGATTTTATAGCCTATTCTGGCATAGCGTGTAGTATTGTGGTCATATTAGCCCATGTAAAATGTTTCTGAAGCTGCTGCAACAAGAGAGACAGAGCTTTAGGTCAAAAACAGCATCTCATCTCTGTTGTACAGAGATGCCAACTTTTAGACTACTTTTGTCTTTTAACTGAAGACCCATAGCTTATGCTTTTTCTGCTGGCATTTCAGGATGATGTTTGCTGGCAGTGTCTGTTCCCTGATGCACTTCCTTGGGAAGCAGCCTGCTGGGTACCGATGTATCATGGACAGAGAGACTTGTTTGTCATCATTAGGGCTAGGAGCATTGGGGAAGGTGCTGCACTCACCTGGGCTTGTCTTTGGTAGTTGGTGGCACTGAACACGTGTCTCTGGTGTCAGCAGAATGGGCTCTTGCAGTGTTGTGCAGCACCCTGGGATTTTTGCAGTTGCTGTGCGTATGGACTCTGACGACACCCTCCGCACTTGCCCTGTTATGGCCAGGTCCTGATAGCTGTGTCCAAATGTGAGATGTTCAACTGACTTCATTTGTTTCACTTTTGCTGGTGGTCTGACACGGCAGTGTTGGTGGCGTGATATCAGGCAAGGCTTTCTCGTGTGGTACTGCCAGTGTGTCTTATCCCTCTGGCTGCTATAGCTTGTCACACAGGAGCCTTCCTTCACATAGGACCATCCCTGTGGAATCTGTCTTTCCTCAGCACCTCACACAGTGTGGGGCCAGCACTGATGCTGGCAAAACAGCCACACCAGGGCAACGTCAGGTACCTCCTGCCGCAGCACATGTAGGTGCATGCTACAGTTACGTTGGTCCCTCCAATAAATGTGTCCCTATAATCATTATTGTCTGTGCCCTGTAACTGCTTCCTTAAAAAGGGGGCAGTTATCCTCTGGATCTGTTTTTGCACCCACTTTATGTAGGAGTAAATCACCTGTACCTCTGCCCATCGCGTGTGTCAGCTCGGTTTGCACTGACTGCATTCTCAGAGCACTTGGAGCTCCTGAGGATTAGCCAGGAGAGCAGCCATTCCACAGCGACTCATTTTTATAGGCCTATGAAAACTCAATCCATGAAACAGTTAATTAGAAAGTCTCCAATTACCAACTGAATTTATTTTGCAAAAAGTTACATTTGTTCTTCTCAGCAAGAGGAAAAAAAAAATAAGCAATTCAAATCATTTTGAAGTTCCATTCCTTCATTCATTAGGAGACTTAGCTTGCAAAATCCTAATTAAAAAGAACATTTTGTGTTAATGAAAATGTTCTAATTTTTTACCTTATTAAGTTAGTTAAATTTTTTTCCAGAGCATTCGGCAAGAAGAGGTCTGCTTAACAGCTTTGTTCGTGTTTATATTCTTTGATTGCAAAATTTGTGAGACAAAAGAGAGCTAAACTCATTCTGTGTTGCCCTCCAGTTAACTGTTCAGTTGAAAAATGACCTTCATAACTAAGTCCCTTGCCTTTTCATCGATATCAAGGAGTTACAACTCTAACCTACAGTTGAGGAGGTGGCTTCAGTCTGGTAAACCATCAGAAATTGCATGAGCACCCTGTGGAGTGTAGATATTTATAGATATCTAAGAGGAGTACAGATAACCGAATAATTTGAATCTGAATTCTGAAACAGCCTAGGGCTTTTCTGCTGGCTTTCAAATCCAGCATCCTCTTGCATGACATTTAGTCATTAAAAGCTGAAGTTTATTTCAGTACCTAATAATTCTGCATCAGACACAATAATATTGCAAGCCAGAGATCACAGAACTTGCACGTGGGTTCCTACTGTGGCTCAACACTGAGAAAGACAGCACTTTTTGAATGTCTTGAAAATAGCTGTACTATATATGAGGTTAACTGTAAACCGCATTCATTTATGCAGTCTTAAGATTCAATGCAGAACTCTCTGCTGGTGTAAATCAGGGTGGCCGTAAGTCAGCCGTGCTGAGCTGAGATATGCTCACAGGCAACCCGACTCTCAAGGAATTTTGCACCTTCTGTTTTGTTACCTTGATTTTACCACTAATCTGGCTCCGATGGGGTGGATTTTAACATTCTAAATCCCTCCATAGGCAGAAATTAGTATAAATGTCGGTAAGACAAAGGGTAATGGGTTCAAACTGGAACACAAGAGATTCCACTTAAATTTGAGAAGAAACTTCCTCTCAGTGAGGGTGACGGAACACTGGAACAGGCTGCCCAGGGAGGTTGTGGAGTCTCCTTCTCTGGAGACATTCAAAACCCGCCTGGACACCTTCCTGTGTAACCTCATCTGGGTGTTCCTGCTCCGGCAGGGGGATTGGGCTAGATGATCTTTTGAGGTCCCTTCCAATCCCTGACATTCTGTGATTCTGTGAAAAATCTTCAAATTCTTACAGAAATAGAGATTGGGGATGTAAAAATATTTTGGACTTGTTTCGAGCGCTGGAAAAATATTTATTAAAGTACAAGGGAATCATAGAAATTTGTAGGTTGGAAGGGATGTCCAAAGGTCATCCAGTCCTCCCTCCTACTCTGAGCATGTCTGGTGTGAACGGGTTGCTTAAGGGCTGTGTCCAGTTCAGTTTTCACTGTCTCTGAGGATGGACATTGCGCAGCCTCTTCGTGCAACCTCCTCCTGTACTTTCCACCCTTAGAGTGAAAAAGCTTTTTCTCATATCTAGTCAGATTTTCCCAAGTTGTAACTTGTGTCCATAGCCTCTTCTCTTATCACTGTGCACCTCCAAGAAGAGTCTGACTCTATTTCTTTGTACTTTCTTATTAGGTAGCAGTAAACAACAGTAACATCTCTCCTTCACTTTCTCTTTAGACTGAGCAAACCCAATTCCTTCAGCTGCTCCTCATATGTTACTTTTTTCCATCTTACTGGTCATTTGATGGACTCTGCTTTACTTGCTCCGGTATGTCAGTGTCAGTCTTTTCCATGCAGGGTCACCCAGAACTGGTCACCATACTCTAGGTACAGCCTTACCAGTGGTGGATGAAGGGGACCCATCGCCTCCCCTGTACTGCTGGCTGTGCCCCTGCAAAGGCAGCCCGGTGCAGCCTGGTGAGCAGCCCGGGATGCAGCTGGTGACCTCGGCTGCAGGGGACACTGCTCCCTCGTGTTCAGCATCTTGTCCTACTACCCTTAACTGCTGCTCCTGCAAAGCTGCTTTCCATCCTGCTGGCCCCCAGCCTGTACTGGTATGTGGGTGTACTCCATCCCAGCTGCAGAAATACTTGGGGTTTTAGTATTGATGCCGGTAACGCTGTACCCTCTACTTTGAACTAATTAACAGCTATTGTTGGAGCTGCTTATACTCAGGAGAAGTGAAAAACCTTCTTCAGCCCTTTGTGTTGTTGTTGAGGATTTGCTAGTATTTAAAAGTGAATATCTTTCTGCAATACTTTCAGCTTAGTATTTTTTTCCTGATCCTTTAGCAGTCAGCTTTCACCCGCACAAGTGCTTGTAAAAACTAAGTGCTGAGCTGGCACGCTCAAATTTTCAAACAGGACACGCACATCAAACTGCGGGTCAGAGCAATTCCGTGTTATGTGTGCAGCTGCTTGCAGAACAAACTTCAGATGTGAAGTATCAGGAAAGCACGGGAGACTCCTCACCATCAACCTATACAGGAAAAGAATGACACTATAAAATTGAGCCTCATTTAATGTAATGATCAAAGCTGAGGAAATTGCAATCTGTATGCAGACACTCCACATGCCGAAAAAAGAAGCTAAATTCATCGTGTGAATTATTTGCTGCTGATTATTCTCTCAGCTCTAATATTCAATTTTAAATATTAAGTTAGATCCACTTTCAACGTAGAATTTCAGTTTTCGTTTAACGTCACGAGCGGCTATATATATGTACGTATATACGGCATGTTATTTTCATTGCATCTTCTTTGAATGCACTTGAATAGTAATGTGAATTGCCCGTCTCCATTTTGGTAGACTTTTGGACAAGGTGTAAGCCTTTCATCAGTGGATTTTGGTAGTTGTCTGAGTGCCTCTTTGATCTGAAAGTGACCCTGCCGTGTTGAAATGTGGACTTGGCTAACTTCATGGCAGTACTGTTGGAGAATTACAAGATGGCTGTAAAGATGCACTAACCCTTTTCAGGACCTAAATTAAGCTTTAAATCAAAGCTAACTAGAATGCCACTAAAGCTTTTCCATTAAGACTGGCTTACACACCCTTACACTGTGATGCACAGAAAACATCATAAATTTTGGACCTGGACTGAAACTCTGAAGCTCTGTCTTTACTTTCAAAGTTCATGAAATGCTTCTTCACTACGAGTGAGCAATCCAGTATTTGTGTGAATTGGTTTTTGAGTGTGAAGGCAGATGCTGACCTAGAAGGCAGTTGGCACTTGACAATTATCACCAGAAACTGAATCTCAGCTCTGGTCCGTCGCTTTAGCTATTGGTGTGCAGGAAGTGCCATGCCACCATTTTAACACAAAAAAAGAAACAAGGGGTCACTTTCTGTTAGACTAAGCCCTTTATAATTGGTGCATACAGAGGACTGCAGCTTGAGGACAGGCCATCACTGCCTGCTGCTTTATATAACACGTTGCACTTAAAAGCAAGGATTTTTGCGATTTGCAAACCAAACGTGTGAATTTTTTTTCTCTTTAATCTGTTGTATTCCTTACTGAAGGTAGCAGTGGGGAGCTACACAAGAAATGAAGTAAGACATATCTCTTTGCTGAACATAAGTTTTACTTCATTATAAATGAATGCTTGAGAAGGGTGTGAGAAGGGAAGAACTTTACAGCTATTAGCAGCCTGGGGGAGCATCTGCATGTGAACTTTGGCACCAAATCATAGCGGCTGCTCAGAATGAAACTGGACAATGAGCTGAGAAAAGAGTCTGAGCTACTTGAGTCCTGAGTTTGCAGGGGAAGGGAGAGGGACTCGGCCAGACCCCATAGTGAGATAGGTGGACAGGGCAGGTTACCTGAGCTCCCTGCTCTCAGAGGACAAGAGGCCCTGACTCATTCAGGAAGAAGCTTATCAATAACTGCTGAGGCTGAGCTTTGATGCAGAATTTCCTGGAGCTCCATGCGCTCCTGTTCAGAAATGTTGGTGTTATGGTTGTAAAATACCATGATCAAATGGTCCATCCTACTGCCAATGTTTGGCTTAAAAGCTAGAGCAGGAGAGGAAAGAATTGCAAACACTCCAAGGAACAGCTTGTCAGCTTGAGGGCCTCATGTGTGCCAGCTGGATTCAAATTCAAGTCTGGATTTGATCCACTAATGAAACATCATCCTCCAAAAACTACTGGCTGAAGGCGACAGACCTCTGGAGACCTAGAGAGTTGATTGGAAAGCTGACTCTCTCTTAACCATATGCTTGTGTGTATGTCAGTTATGAAAATGAGTCAGATTTTCAAGTTTTCAATTAAAAAAAAGCACTGGCAAAATAGCTGCAATTTCCCCTTCTCGTTGCCATCCCCTTAGTGAAATGGAAACAGTTCTGTTGATTTGAATGGACTCTAGGGTTTTAATCCTGTCTTGGCTTTGCTGAGGCCAACATTTTGCCCCTTGTGGCTCTTGTATTTAGTGAAATGTTTAAGAGTGGAAGAATGTGACATTTTAATAAAAAAGCTGAGGGAATCTATGAATTTTCTGAAATGTCTGGGGTCAGTTCCTATATGATGACAGTTCTGGGCTGAAGCAGACATAATACTTTTGCCTTCCAGCTGGGAGGAAAGAAAGATTTCCATTGAAGAGACATAGTTCAACATCCGTTGCTCTGTCCCTAACATAATACAGAAGTTTGTCTCAGCATCAAGCTGGTTTCTGAGCTAGGAAATAGAGGAAGAATTTTCCCCTGGAATCTGCAAGGCCATGAGACCATGCATTAGGTAGCTTCCAGAAGATCCCTTATACAGCAGACTTGTAAATTGATCCCCCCTTTCCACCTTCAGCTCACTATTTGGTCATATAAATATTTAAATATTATATTTTAGACCTCTGGGAAAGCTCTATCAATTGCCTCTATCAGAACCTGTTCTATTAGCTGAGCAACTTTCTACCATTATAGCAGCTTTTCACCACTTTCTATTTCATTAGCATTCATTTTCTTTAGACATATGACACACTACCCACTGGAAATGTAGGCATCTGGGAACATAAAGCTAAAAGCTGAGGTTTGCTTCAGTGCTTGCCAGCCCCCAGAATTTTATTACCTAACCTACCTTTATCTAAATCACAGAAAAATGACAAACCTTTTGATGCATGTAAAAAAAAAACCTGAAACAGAGTTAAATTGCAAGCTTGACTGATGCAAACTGACATAAAGCATCACAATGGCGCACATCAGAGACAGATGTTTTCTCCAACTCCAGTTTAGTTGCATTTTTCCAGAGTGCACTACTGATTCATTAAATGTACTGCTTGTAAAAAGATTTGGGTCTGGAGTTCAAACTCAAATCTCCATGAGTAATTGGCGAGCTGATGGTATTATTCTCACAGGTGGAAATGGGTAATGCAAATTTTAGAAGCAGCACATCTGTTCTTTCAGCTAATCGGATATGAGTTCTACAGGAATGACCACATTAGCAACCTCAGTGTCATAACTGGAGGGACACAAATCAACAGCACTATGGATGCTAATGTCGAGGAACTGGAAATCTGAGCTGCAGATTCACGCATACCTGCCTGGTGCTGGCATCTGCTCACAGAAAGCCTGTTACAAGATCCTGGCACCAAAAAGGTTGCCAGCTGAAGGGCTGTGGTGGAAGGCAGTCCTGTTCTTACTTCCAGAGAACTGTAAAAAGGAAAGATCTTTTTTTTTTTTTTTTTCGGTAGAAAGTGTTCCTAGCAAGAGTGACATAGATTCATACAGCCAAGTATCTCAAGTAGCTGTTGCTTCCCATGCAAGAAGTGCCTGAAAGGAAGAGAAGTCACTGACTAAGTCATTAGTTGATTTTTGAGGGTGAATCACATGGGTTACTTCTGTTCATACTGGTCGCCAAAAAAATCAGCAGTTTGAGGTCATAGTGCTAATGTCTTGCTACTTAAGTAGACAATGGAAGAGAAGAAACACGGCATAGAGGTTGACCCCAAATCACCATTAGTAAGGTTGAGATCTCAAGTCTGCTGGCTAGACGGGTGAAATGGCCTGTCCGTGAAACCACAGTGCTCCCTTAGGAGAGACGTATGCACCTTCTTTGTGGCTGGTTGACAGCTTTTTTTTTTTCACTTTCTCTTGCAAAAACCCAGATGGGGAATAAAAATACAAGTTGGACAGTTTCATGTTCACCTTAAACCTAACATGTTTGTGACATGTTACAGGCTGTCAAGAGGTTTGTGTTTGTCAGCTGTGTACCCTGGACATTCCCTCTCATATGTGGGTGGAAACTGTGTAGCCTGAACACAAACACTTCAGAAATCCTCTGAGACGTCAGCCTTAGGATATACTTTGGTTTTGACATCTTCCCCTGATGAAGTACAGGGAAATTCAAAATGTGTTGCTTGGTATCAGCTGCTTAGGACAACAACCCAACCATCATACCCTGTATATAAAACAAGCTTATGCAATGTTATTAACCCAAAAGCTGGCACTTTAGGCAGTTTGTCAATAGTTTAATATAACTGAGATGATCTCCCAGGCATTTTGTAGCACATGCTATTTTTGATAGTTCGGAGTTCTTTTATTATACTTACAACCTAGTTTTATTTATCTAACAAATTTTATGTCTATTCTTCAGAACTTCATGCCTAACATATTCACAAACACACACACATGCACAGAACTCTATGACAGGACATTGCAGAGAGTGTTTCGATTTTCCATTTGTTTGCATGTTCTTTTGTCCATAGTTCCTTACATATAGATATTGCAAAGTGTATCTATAAATAAAAGTTATTAAATCAGTTCTTCCTGAGTAATTCATACATTTCATCAATTGGAAAATAGTATTTTTCTCCCTAAACGAATGGTGCAGTGATACAATTTTTGGGAAGAGCTCCTCCAAACTGACGATAAATGGTTCTTTTGTGTATTCAGGAACCTATCCCATACAGTTCTAGAAAAGCTGACCTGATAACCAAGTGTGGTACTTCTGTATGGTACTAAGTGATTTTTATTGTAATAAAGCTGAGAAAGGATCTTGAGTTTTAGCACACAACTACTGCGAAGCAACAGGTAGTCACCAAAGAAGCTCCAAAAAATTCATTTCTATATTTTAAAATTATTGGTTTCCTTTTTAATGTTATCCTACATGACCCATTTGTGTGATTTATTCCAGTTCACAAAGGGAACAGTAGCTCCTATAAGGAACTCTTCAGCGTTCCATAGGAGGACGCTACTTTTATCCAGCTCCACTCATGGCTGCTCAGAATCTCATACAGAGAGCTCTAAGCTTACTAAAACCCTGTGAAAACTAATGGATATATTAGCTGGTGCTATGCTTGCCTTTCTGGTGAGAACCAGAGCCCATTTCCTTACCAGTTTTGCATGGTCTGCTAAAGGAAAACGTATCCCCAAGTTCTTTTTGTCATTATTGCATCCTTTCAGCAGGCCAGTGGTTTACTCTGCAGATGCTCAAGCTGTCATTTATTGTATGCAAATGTATCGGTGTCTTGTTTCAGGTAAGTAGCCTTAGACCCAATGAATTGAACTTAATTAGCATTAGAATTTTGCGTTCAGGAGACTACATCGGACACTTAACTCAATCGCTCTTCAGAAAAGCAGAGATACTTTAGCAAATGATAAAATGAAGCGTGTATTCCAGTAACAATAAACCCTTTCCTGAACTGGGCCTGACAAATTATCTTTTCATGTGTTCATGTACCCTTGTGTCAAACCTTGAGTTTTGCACACAGTGCTACATCGTTTTCAGGGTAAGAAGATAACTTTTTAATCTCTTTTTAATTCTGTATCTAGAAAATGACTTTATTAACCTCTAGTTCCTTAGCAATAATACATCTGATGTGTTCTGTGGTCCTGCTTACTTTCTGTTGCTCTCCTGCAAAAGTGTGATAACCTCTGAAGAAATTCAGTGTACTAGATGGACCCACAGAAGACTGATTTTAACTATTAATCTAATAGTATTTAAATCACTGTTTACACTGTGTTCCTCATAAGGTAGTTCAGACATGATATTAAAAATGCGGACACCTTTACCAAAATTTACATGTACAAAGACTACCCGCTATCCAGAGAACTGTCTCTCTCCCAAGTCTTAAGCAATGCAGTGAAATCTGAACACCACAGCCATCCAAACCTATAGAACATGATCATATAACAAAAGAGTAAAATATAAATTAGCCTACAAGAATCTGTAGAATGATGTCCCATTACCTAATGACTGTGGCATTTTCATTACTGGATAACTAAAATGGCAGAGAAATTCAATGGCAATATGTTCAAAGTAATGCTCACTGGAAAAAAAGAGCCCTGGCAATACCTACACAGCAAACTGGGTAAGATTAAGCAAGGGCAAATGAGATTTTTACAAGTCAGAATAAATATTATGGAGTCATAGTGGTTGGTTCTCAAAAAACAGCTGCTTATTGCTCAGCAGCAGCTGGGAGAGCAAGCAGAATTTTATGAATTATTGAGCAAAGAGTAGAAAAGAGAAGAGAAAACATTTATTCCACCATGTAAATGGGTGGCATGTCCATGTTTCAGGAGCTCTCTGTGGTTCTCATCACCTGTCTCAAGGGGCTGCAGGCAGGAGACAGTGTGGCCCTGCACGCTGCCCCTGCCTTGCCTCCGACAGGCTGCTGTGGACACGCTGTTGACAAGTGGCTGCCCAGCAGGGTCTGCAAACAGCAGTGACCTCTGCTGCTTTGAACTCATGGGAGATGCCTCCAGTCAGCAGCTCAACAGCATCTTACTTCAGCATGTGGGAGGTGTTAGGATTTCGTGTGAGGACAGCCTTCCACCTTCCACAAGCTCCCTGGGGGTCTCCCACTGGGATGGGCTTCTGCAGCTCCCCCACCTGCAAGAATTCAGTGGGGAATAGGGAGGCACAGGCTCACACAGATACACAAAACCTTCCACCAGTGGCTCCCAGAGAGACCGTGTCAATCCCTATGGATGCCATAGGGCCAGCAGATGACATCTGGTCAGTTCATGGACAGTACTCGCCTCTGTGTAGGGCCAAGGCTCCATCTCGCTCAGGGAGTCATGCCCTCATCTCATTTCCTTACCCTTCATTTTGAGCAGTAGCGGAGATAGACCAGAAATGGCTGCAGGGCTGTTTAAAGGTACTTGGTCTAGATAGAAGGTCTGGCTCGGGAAGGTGTTTAAATTTTTGGTTTTGAGAAGCTGAGATAGCGTGACATAATTCTTATATTCTTTCCAAAGAGCTGGCCACTATGAGAGAGGAGATACTGTGTTAGTTGGATTTGCTGTTTGACCCAGCATGGTAGTTTTTCTGCCTTTAGCAACAAAGGAGAAATCGGCTTCTTAGATTTCCATTGCGTGTTTATACAGCCCGTTGACATTTTCTTGATCATCTGCTGTCCCATGATTTTGTTTCTAAAGGAGGATGCTCTACCCTGTGCTTACAGATACGCAGGAATCCGCACATCTGGAACCTCTCAGAAGGTTTGTGGTGCCATGTGTCAGTGTGTGGCTTTGGTTCAGTCACTTGTGTCTCAACCCAATTCCCTTGTAAATTGATGGGAGTCTTTGCTGAGATATGAAAAAGCCTAGTTCTTTGGCCTGCTTCAAAACAGTGGGAGTTATTCTATCCATCTCAAATAGATTAGGCCTGCAACCCCAAACTGGGGAATGGTAGCTCTTAAACTCTTTGCAGTGACGTTGTGAGGCTTAATCAACTGAAAGGAACTAATGGAAATTAATTTAAATGGAAGGGGAGACCTAAGTGAATATTACGACTGTGTGGAGGAATCTTTTAGTTCGATGTTGAACTAAAAGGGTCTGAAATGTACTCATGCTCCTGAAAAAAAGCTGAAGGGTTAAAATGACCTAATTCAACATCAACTAATACACTCCAATATGCATTAAAGCAGGTAGATTATTTTTTAAACAGTACTATCCTACTAAGTGATGCACTTGTGCTCTGTGATAGACTGGTTAAAGCTGTAAATGTCATTGCTAAAATGAGTATCTTTAACAGCTAATATCTATTAAAATGAAGCACTTAGGCACCAGAAAAGACAGTTTTAAACTGCTAGGTCCCTAAATTATTTTTGTACAATCAAAATGAGACTCTTAGGGATTAGATGCCACAGTGGGTTAACACATTACTCTTCTGGATGGAAGATTTACCATTGTCTCTTGCTTAAAAATACAAGAGAGCTGGAACCGTTGTTCTTCAGGTGATCCAGCATATGCATTTCTAAAACATACGTTAATATAATTGACTGTGATTTGCAAAGGAAATAGATGAGGACATCACTTGCTGCTCAAGGGTAGGTTAGGACTTGGATTTACAACTTAGATTGTCCCCTTGGTGAGCTGACAGGAAAAACCATGCCTTTCTGTAGCTCTGTTTTCTTCCTACAATACCTTGTGACACAGCTATAGCAGGAGCTGTGAAGGGTTAAACTCAGCAAGTGAGAATAAGGGTTTTCAAGGCAAGCATGTCAAAAATGAGGAGTAGGAAGGTACCTACCTGCACAAGTAGATGCAGAGGGAAAGTGAGTTATAAAGAAGCATGTTGCCATATGTTTGAATTGAAAATGCCCAATGGCTTTTCAGGTCGTGCTTCCTATAACTCAGCTGAAATTGTTGGTCTGGCTGGATGCAATGGAATATTTATTTTGTTTAGTGAAGACCCAAGATCTCTTTGTGCCTAAAATATAATATTATGAGTCTGTTGTACTCTTCAGTTCTGCCGGAGCTGCTGAAGAACACAGTCCTTCTCCCAGGCCATTCTTACTCCTAGTTCCTCTTTTCATGCCCCTTTTTGAATGCAACATGTCACCAGTGAGTGCACACCAGCTGCTTGCTCCTGCTCAGTGTTTTATCTGGCCTCTGAGAAGCTGCACTCCCAGGCAAGAGCCCCTGCCTTGGCCTGAGCTTCTGAGCTTGACCGTTGATGGACTGCAGAGATAATACACGGTGAGGGGATGTGTGTGTCCATGTATTCCCCAAGTGGTCTGAGGAATAATCTGTCTTTTGAAGCCCAGTCTGTTCCCAAGCTCTTCTTGGGAAAAGATGTTGTCATGAAGTTACTAGATCAGACCACAGGGCTGCATGTCATCTTCTTGCTCTTGAAAAGCTGTACACTTATCTTTAAAAGCAAAGATGACCCTTCTTTTTTTTTTCCTTTCTTCTACAGTATTAAACATCCATAGGTGAGGTACACAGTCCCCAATGTTTGTTCTCTCACATCAGTATGAGGGAATACTTCATATATATTTCCTTGTTGAGTAATTTCTTAAATCATGAGGCCTCAAAAAAAGCTGACCCTGAGAAACATCAACTGTTAAGAACTTTAGGGAAAGTTTCACTGTCCCTTTTATGTATAGATTCATAATAAGTCCTTAAACTATTCCATGGATGCGATGCCATCCATTACAGGATCGCAGGACCAATCCTTCAGTACACCCATTTTTTGTGTTGTAACCTTCCCCTTTTGGTGCTTATGTCAGGGTAGTGCCAGTTTGATTTTCGGTACAGATGGAGGTTGTTTTAAAAAAAATCCTTCTTCATTTCCACAAATATTTTTTTTTCATGAAGTTAAATTAAAAGACAAGCAGAAGAGTACTCATTCTGTTAAGCAGAACCTTAGCAAAGGGTGAATACCAGAAGGCAACCAGTGTCCTGCTTTTTCCAGCAGCAGCTCTCTCTGTCAATGCTGTGTGCATGTGCGTGCACACATGCTAAGAGAGATTATTCCTATTTTGGCACGAAGTAATCCAGAATCTTCTTTTGTGGATACTCTTACCCCCCAGGATTGTGGGTTGGTGCCAGCAGTATGGTAAGTAGATACTATCTTGACATGCAGTGTCAGATTTTAGAGACTAATAGCAGCAAATTCCCAAGCAATAGCAAGGATGGTTTGATTGAAGTTTGTTGTAACTCTTGTTTTCTGTAAAAATCTCATTGGTAACCTTTTTGAGCAATTGCATGTGAGATGATGGGTCTGCTTTGTTGCACCCTGCCAACAACCAGTGTGAAGGGTGTCTACTGTTCTTTGGATGTAACTCTGCAGAATCAAGGAGTCCAACCTTCTGCAGTGACTCTCCATAGGAAAAAGCTGCACAACCCTGCGCAAAACAGGAAGTTCCTGCCATAGACCCATTAAATACATTCATAGTTGTCACAGAATAATTTTAAGATGAAATATCAATACAATGGATACTATTTCGCAGTAAATATGAATTATTTCAGCGAAATGTGACAAAGCATGGGGCAACTGATAGCACTGTTGCCCTTTTTCCCAGCACAGGGATGGCAGAGTATAGAGAATGTCAGGTCGTGTCTTTCCACACACATAGAAAAGACAGGTTTGTTTGCAGAATTAAGTTTTATTGTCACCATAGCAGTGGCATTTCTGGGTATCTTCATACAGATAAACACAGTGACAGTGTATTATGATAATGTAAATTATAAGGAGAAATTATTTTCCTATAAATATTGCACCAAATGACACATTTAGACACCACTTGGCAGCAATTTAGAGCTCTGAAGAAGTGGTAGCCCACATCTGCTTCTTTTAAGCACCTATTTTAGTATGTCAGAATAAGTTTTCTGGCTAATAGAAAATTATTTGTATTTCACATTCTTAATTGATGCTTTTAATTACTCTTCATATATTTTAATAGTTTTCATACAGAAAACTGCTTTCTGTGCAGTAAGCCGAATCTCCAGTCTGCAGCAAAACTTGCTTGAGTCAGGTTTTTGCCAGGCTCTGTGTACCAGTCCTAAATACTAAATTATGTTGGCACTTGTACAGCAATCAAGGGAGTAATTGTGAAGGCAAAGTTTGTTGTAAGGAAACCAAATTAGGAGGGGAAAACAACATCACTTAAAAGAAATATTTAGTGTGAACTAATATTTTTGGTCTTTGTCCTCCTACGGTAATGACTGTTTAACCATGCAGTATAATTATTTAAAACATATTGTAATTCATCCTGTGTCAATTAGAATCCTGCTTTATTAGAATGCTAGAAGGCCGGTCTTCAAAGAATAAGCAAATTAAAGCTTCGTCTTGCTGTTTACAATGCTGGGGTCAGATCACTGATATCTACCAGCTTTAATGCTAAGAAGCCATAAACCTCATTTAGTTAGTTAAACGGTTAATGGCTATTTAAGTCGACAGGGGTCTTTTCACTGCCTCTCGTACAGAGTCGCTCGTTGGGGTATCGCAGAGTCACGTATCTGCCCTGTTCCAGCTCACGTTAGTCACTAACAAATCCCCCTTGGTCTTCAGCAGGAACAGGGCCAGTCCTCCTGAAACATCACAGTACCGGCTGGGGGTCTGTCTTTTTTTTTTTTTCAAAATTACTCTTCCAGAGGGAGTTCAAGTTGCTTTATACCTTCTGCATGGAGATGAGGCTAAAACTGCTCTCCAGAAACAGTAAAATAGAAAGCTGATAGCATTTGAGTGCTGTGAAGGGGCTTGACCAGCTGGAACTCACAGGTATTTGTATGAGGGACTTTGTTTCTGCTTTCTCCACAAAGGTTCTCCGTACCCGCTTTTCTCTGGCATATGACAGGTCTTCCTCCTTCACCCTCCTGTTACCTCTCTGCTCTGTAACAAACAGTTCAACACACACCTATTCAGGGGAGAACAAGGCTTTTAAAGTGTGTTCTTCCAACACGGCTAGGACTAACCTTAGCTCTTGCTGGTACCACTGAGTGTAAAAATCCCACCCCAGATTGCTAAAATGTGTGAGGCCCTTCGTGCTTTCTCACATGGCATTTCTGCCAGCCACAGGCTGGCAGATCCCAGCTGAGAGGCTTCGGTGCACTTCGCAGTGGTCAAACTTTTGTGATCTTATCCCAGGGCCTGTTGGGGAGATTGGGGAAGGGTCCTACAGCTCCAGGTCTTAGAAACAAGAGATTTCGTGAAAGCCTTTACTTGACTGTGTAAATAAATAAAAGAGCCCAACCAGCTCAGAAGACATAAAATAAACAAAGAAAACTGTTGTGCTATTGCTATTTTTAACTATAATAATTTTAAAGTTAATTTCATGGGTTTGGGGGAATTTTAAGTAGCTATTTTGGACCATGTGTGGTGCGTAATGCTACGTTTTGGAAAATCCACAAGTATTCAGATGATTGTGTGGATTCATTTCATCTGTTTTGGGAAAAAAACCTGCCTGCTCAGGCTTTTTCACAATATTGGTATTACCTCTTAGCCTTGGCCAGGCCAAATATACAATGAAAATGGCCTTTGTTTCTGTATTGCAATGCTTAAGCTTCCTGTCCAGACCAAAAAAGTACAGGAAAATAAACAAACAAAAAAGGGATCAAATTTAAATGCACAGCACGCTTGCAGCTTTGGGTCTGTTTTCTCTGTATTGCACTTTTAAATGTAAAAAGCATGCTTGCCGCCCAGATGGGGGGTATAGCCGAGAGGGGAACTGAAATGGGGATACTTTCTATCTCTTGCACAGATTTTATTGCGTGTTTGTTCTTTCATTGTTGTTTTCTTTAGTCTAAAACAAAGATAAACTAGACAGAAAGCAAAGTGGCCAGGCGCCACTGCACAATTATAATTAATTCACTGTTAATGTTTCAGACATTGTTACAGCGTACATTGGAATTGCTGGGGCGGGGTGAGATTAGTCTGAGCTATTCATGTACATACTACAGGAGAGTCACATTAAATACCCACTCTAATTAATGTTTTCAAAATGAGCACCAAAGGGAATAGTATGACTTGCCACTTGCAGAAAAGTTGGTTTGTACTTCTGCTTCCCAAGTTCACGCTGTGTTCTCACCTCAAAAAGTGGGGATTTGAGCACATATTGTGCCATGACCTCGGAGTACAAATGTGCGCAGCCCGTCATCAGATTATACCATCAGCTTGGAAAGAAGGATGCGACTACACTAAGACTTGTATCTGAATATCTGCAGACTTAGGAAAATTCATGATCTGATTTGGTCTGCAGAAGCTGCAGAAGTCAAAGGCTTCACTTTGTCAAGACTAAAAGACCAAGTTCTGCAGAGTTTTAAGCAAAACCGTAGAAAGGAAAGCTGGTCTCTGCCTAAAGCCTGGAGATAGCCAAGATGTATTAAATCTAAGAGCACTTAGTGTAAAGAAGAGATCTCAGCCTATAGACTATTTTAACAGCTAGAGGAATGAGGTAGTTTTTCTACCTTCAAAAATATCTCTATTCATAATTTTTCTGCTGCCAGTATTTCCTGTGGGAGAGGAAAGCCATGAACATTGTGATCAGATATATATTATGTGCTATTTATTACAAACCTTCTTAATTTTAACTAAGTCTTCCTGTGAGTATTGAGTCAGATTTTTCAGTCTGAGCCTCCAATACTATATGTTTGGGCTGTGTGTCTCTCCAATACTCCAATGCTACATATTTAAACTGTTCGTCTGAGGTGTGAAATAGACCTTTGTTCAGCCTGAAGCCAGCTGAAGGGGTGCCTCTGCTAGCTGGGTTTTATCAGCCAGATACTGAGCTGCTTAGTGAGAAAGAAGTGATCAATCTGCAGTTGAAACTCCTTTGAGCTGAGTTTTTAGGATAATTTATAACCTGCAAAAATGTTCTCAATACAAATCCTCTTTTGTCTTTTGTTATAATCACCTTTAAGGAATGACCTGACCACTATCAGTAAAAGGAAGATTTGGGTTTTAAAACCAAGCAGAGGTTCATGCATTTTGGCAATTTTGGGGGTGAGGTGGAGGATTGCCATTAAATATATTTCATACTATATCATCATTTATGCAAGGTGACAAAATCCACGTTAAATTTCTGGTGAAACCTGGTCTGCTGTAGAACACTATTAGAGTACTTATTAGTACTACATTTTTTATCGTGGATGTAACCTGAATATCCTAGTTTATGACCATCTGGTCTCCAGACAAGAGCAGCCCATATGATCAAACTGCAGCTTCCCTGGATCAGCTCATACATCCATGCTGTGACTTAAAGAAGACGACACAGAAGTGCCCTGTAAAAAGCCTTGAACACCTCTAAAGGAACTTTCAGAAGAGGGGGGTGCCCTTCCACACCTCCTTGAGAAATGCACCCAGCAGGGCCAGTCATTGCATCTGTTTATTCATTGGTGTTTGTTAACGGTAACTTTCATTTCATTTAGGATTTGATTTGTTTACGAACTAATAAATATGATTTATAAAAAGTGCCTGTGGTTCACTAATTACTGCACATATGGCGTTTTCATTTTATAAAACTGGCATTTGCTTTCTATTATGATTATGTCTCTGTTCACCAGTGCTAATTAGTTTGATTAGACAGATAACTTTAACCATTATTAGGACTAGATTAGGGGAACTTTGCATGTAGGGGAATGCAGGGAAGAAGGGTACATCATCAGTGAAGATAGGTCAGCAGCACAGAGTTTGTTCCTCATTAAATATTTTAAAATTACTTTTTGTTTTGTTTTCCATATAGAAGAAAACTGAGAAGCATTCACATTTAGCTACTTACAAAAATCCAATTAAACACAGTTGTTTAGCATGAATTTGTTAATCAGAGTTAATCTTTCCAATGAATGCATAATTTGGAATCTGTGTCTAAAATGTTCATTTAAGGATAAGCATATTACAAATAAAATAAAAAATAAAATGAGATTCTCTTCCTTGGAATTGACTCTCAATATGGAGAAATATTGACTGTTTTGTGTTGATTGTCCTGCATGCTGAGGGACAGAAGTGAAATTGGATAAAGACTAAGAAATGCCACATGAAAACCAATGCCACCTGGGGTGAGCTGTGTTTTTCCTAAGAGTCTCTGAAAATTGTTGAATAGCATCATCTGAAACTCTTCAGAAAGAAAATAAAAAGAAAGAAAAACTCTTATTTATTATCCATTTTGGGATAAAAATAGTTATCCAGGGCAGCAGAATTTTGATATTATTTTATTTCTTCAAATGGAATCTCTATCTTAAAAAAGAGAGGCACTTTTTCTTTACCGATATCTTAGAAATTACCTTAGTGTGCTAAGAAAGTAAGATGTGAAGTTCCTGGGTTCAGGCAGGAAGGCACAGAGTTTGTGATCCTTTGGAAATAGTCACTGAACCGCGTCAGACTTGATTTCATCCTTTCCCTCAGAAAGGAGACTAACTAATACTCAAATTAAGTAACTGTGGATACTTGTTTCATTATGATGGCCACTCATTTGGCTTTGGATGATCACCCTATATTCGTCTAGTTTCTCTGTAATTGATTGGTTAAGTACGAGAGGCAAAATGGTGCCCTGTTATGGATGCACAGCTCTAAGCAGGCTGCTGGGTCTCTCCTCGCTGTGTTAATGTGGCAATGTCATTTGTGAGTAGCCCTTTTATTTTTTTGTCTTTCTCCATTTTCAAAGCAATTTATAAGGGAACGGAAAAGTTCTTTCCTATCTAAAAAGAATTGTGGGAATATTGAAAAAGACATAAAACTGCTACTGAAGGGTGAACACATAGAGAAGCAGTAAACTAGATTGTTGCAGTATTTACTCTCTCCTTGGCTCTTCTGGAGGATACCTCCTGCCATGCCTTTCAAAGAAAATCCCAGACAATTTAAATGTCAAAGTCTTAGATTTCAACATGCATCATTATTGTTGGAAGCGTTTGCTCCAGGAAAAGTTTCAAAATTGCCATTTCTGAATCTTAGAAGAATGTTAACAGGATGGCCAGATTCTGAGATGGTATAAATTGGCAGAGGTTCCTTATTTCGGTGCAGTTATCCTGTTTTACACCAACTGAAAATCTGGGCTTTGAAGAATGAATATTTATGCCATGCCAGAGAGGTTTGAAAACGCCTTTTTTTTTTTTAATGGGAATGAATAAAGAAAGGGCTGGGATACGTTCTGTGCTGATGAACCCAAAGGCAAATATGACCTCCCCTTGACCTTTCATGCATTTAAGTTGAAAAAGGCCATTCTGATAGATTCCACTGGAGCTTAAAATGCCTATATTTCAATTCCAAAGGGCAAGCTCTCTTCTCTGTACAGTGTATGACCTAAGCTTTTTCTGTTGCCCATTGATGTTGTCTGTCTATGCTTCCTGTATCCCATTGACTGTTTACTGTTATTCTAGCTAATGTAAGTGAAAGAGATAATTGAAATGGTTTTGAGCTATGTGTCTGTTCTGATTGTGTCTTCTGTGCTTAGTGCAGCTTTAGTGGCTCCAAACTCATTAAGTCTCCAGGAAGTTTTAGATTACTGTGTTAACTGTATCTTAATTAATGTATTTATCTTAAATTCCACTTAAGCCTTTTTGAAGTTTCCTTTTATCACTATGTCTATCTCTAATATTACTGAATTAAGTCATTTTTCTTCAACCCTTCTGTTTTCTTTTACCTTCTTAAGGGGTTTGGGTACTTTTTTTTGAAAGGCCCAAAGTCAAAGGGAACTGTTTCCAGGAAACAATGCTTCATGCATGCTTAAAAGCAAATCGCCAGATCCTCAGTGGATCTAAGCACAGCCCCACCGGAATGAAGGCTCAGTAACTGGCACTTTTTCAAGTCTGTCTGAAACTTTACATTGGTGGAGTTATGTCAATTTACACCATTGACAGTCTGGTCCAGAATAAAAAGATGGTCAGATTGTTTTTGTGGCTAGAGGAGCACATGTCTGCTTACCTGCCTCTGGACTTGAAACAGCCACTATACTGGGTGGTTCACAAAAAATGGAATAAACGCCATTTCATCAAGCAGGCTGACAGGCCTTGAGTATTATTTCTTTAGATAAAATCACAAAGTAATCACCATCTCTAATAATCTCCTCAATTACTTTATAGAATAATAATTTATGTTAAACTGTGTTTTGGCAGACTGTCTATTTTAACCCTCTTCTCTTGAAGATTAAGCCAAACATATAGAAACTATAGCACATTTTCACAAAGCTGGGGGAGTTCTCCTACATAATGACATAACCGATCACAAGGATCTTTTTATAGATATATTGTCGTTTCTGTTGATTAAGACAGCTCAGTGAATCATTGGTGATGAATAATTTACTAAGGGCCATAACCCAACACCTTGTTCCTGTTGAGATGTGCCTCACTGCACAGTCCTCAGCAAACCTGGACCAGGAGATGTTCTTGTCCCATCCCTTGGCCATGTTTAGGTTTCCTTCCAGTGATCAAATGAGGGGGAACCAGCCTGACTGGAAAGATAAGACACAGACTCCGTCCAGTGTGAGGAGAACTGATAAGGAGCAGATCAATACATGATCCTCTTCAGTGGGCAGCAAGGCTGACAGTCTAAACAGTAGGACAACCTCTCCTTTTCTCCTTCTGCTAAATTGCAAAATTTCTGTAGTGGAAAGACTGTAACACTGCAATTATGTGGTAGAAACCAAACAAACATATACAGAAAAAGAAAAAAAATGTGTTGAAAGCAGTGTATTTTCCTCTACTTTCATCCTTGGAAGAGACACCAGGGTTTTGTGACAAATTCAACAAAGTGGTACATATCCAGGATACCAATTTTAGCCTGAGTTACTAATATCTAGCAAATTTAAGAGCTACTGGAATCACTGGGAAGTGTCAGGCAACATTAAGTGTTGGCAATGCTACCAACTGCAATTACTGTGAATGCCTAATAGGCTTCTGACCATGGAAAACTACTTGGACAAGCACATCTACACACAACAGCTCATGTAAATAGGTGGAATTCTGTTAAAAGCAGTATAGCTGCAACTACATACACTGCCAGAGCTCTTGGATGTATGTCTTTAGTACTTTTCTCTGCTTCTGCTCTTTCTTCAGCTGTGAGATAAAAACTGACTCTCCTTACATTTATACCTGCTGAGTAGGATTGAAAGGACTATTTGTAATAACAATTCATCCCCAAAACTCAGAGAGTAAATATCACTGAATCAATTGTATGTTCAGCTCTCAATGTCTCCATCATTATACTTTTTCTTGGAGGATGCAGCCGTTGGTTACTCTCTCTCTCTGCCCAACTTCCAGAGCTCCAGAAGTCCCTGATGGCAGAAAGCAGCCTGAAATGCCTTCTTGAGAAATTTCCATCTATTTTATTTCAGTTACTTCCCATATACCTTGGACTCTTCTGCTACGACCATGACTCAACCTACTTCAGCTTTCCTGAAATGCATAGAAGGCAATGTAAGTGCTGATTATCTCTTTTCTTTGTAATGATGAGTTGGATTTTACTTGGTATCATGATGAAAGCATCAGCATAAGCACCACTGAAAGCTGGGTGCGAAACAGGTTAACCCCTTCTCTTACCATTGTTGCCCTCAGGGGAGACATCTGGTATAGAAATCAGGTTAAACAATACAATATTTATTGTCCACGAGTCTCCTGGACTTGTGTTTAATTGTGAAAGAAAGAGGTTTGATGATTGAATTGATGGCATGAGTCAGTGAAGGAGTATTTCTCATCCCTTGGATGAAGCAAGCTACTGTCTGGACTTTGCCTTAGGCTTGTCTGAAAGAAGCTACT
Organism: Caloenas nicobarica; assembly: GCF_036013445.1. Lineage (NCBI taxonomy): Eukaryota > Metazoa > Chordata > Aves > Columbiformes > Columbidae > Caloenas > Caloenas nicobarica. The sequence continues at coordinate 56,201,226 of NC_088249.1, read as the reverse complement.
ATGTGTTTTAGTCATAGTTTAATTGAGGGGAGTTGTTTAACTTTTATTATATTTTTCTCTTCAAAAGGCAAAAGACTCCTTGGGTTTACTTGTTATTACTTCACAGCAGCAGCCATAGTTTGTGAGATGCTTCCCAAATAGAAGGTAAATTTATGAAAGGCATTATGTGATGCTAAGCTTGCAATACCCAGGCTGGACTCAGAGGTTCAAGGCTGGTCTTCAACGCCAAAGTCCAGCCCTTGCTCCAACAGTTTTGAGAAAAAGGAGCTCATAAGGCCATGACAGGCAGTTGACTCTGATAACACAAAAGGAGAAAAAATACTCTATGAATACAAGTAATTTCTCTAGGCAGCATGGCAAAAGTGGGACAACTTTGCACAAAAAGTTGAAAATACAGATAGGCATGTAGTTACATCTGACTGTGAGGACGCAGTATCCTTCTTTCCTCTGAACGACCTGTAACAGAAAAGTAGATGATATTTGAGGGTTTAGGAAGTTTTTTGCCTATTATACTCTTATCCTGTGTGTTATTTTTCCTTTTCTACTTTGAAGTTATTTGCCAGGCAGCTTTCATTTTGCCCTTCAGAGATTGTGTTGTGTGCACTGAGTCATGGGCTTGTGTTTTTAGAAAGGTTGTCAGTCACAGCTACTCTCACGCAGCAATGATATGATTAGCTCTGTTTTTTACTGTAAAGTATTAATTTAATGACAGTTTGAACACAGTGAAGAAAAAAAAAGTATCAGTGGATGAGTATGCCAACTTAAAAGCAGAGATACTATGTTGTATGAATGGTTGCCTTCCTTTGGAGTTGTGGGAAAAGATGGAAAAGAAAAGAAACCCCATATGCTGGAGATCCTCAGGCACTGGCATACAGGGGAATGTGTTGGTAGTCCTCAGACTAGCCAGTGGCTGCAAGCGCAGGGCCCTCCACAGCCCAGGGGTCTCAGAGACCTGCTCCTGGGATTCCCAGTCACGTAGGGTCTGCCGGGGGTCTCCTCGTCTGGCTGGGGGGGTCAGTAAGACGCCTGGCTTGTGAGTATCTCCAGGGGCTTCTCCCACAGGTTACCACACATACCTGCCGTGGTGAGGGCTGCCAAAAAATGGAGCAGAAGAGGTGGGACTGTTTGTGTCCTTAAGTGAGCCATGATTGCCGTATCGTTCTCTTAAGGTGTCTCAGCGCTGCCTTTTTCTTCCACTGTCTCTCCTGTACCTGAAATTTGACTGGTAATCGACCAATATGAGCTGGAAAAGTGGTGTCAGCCAGAGCTGTGAATTGACCTGCTTTTGTCAGGTTGTCACAGTTTTATTGCTGCTTTAGCACAATGCCTGCACGTTAGAGCCTGGCATTTCTGTCACCCAGAGAAAAGCCTGGCAGGCTGATGTCCTCAGAACAGTTTCCAAATGCAGAGAGGCCAGGGCTTCCCTTTCTCCTTGCCAGCTAGTCTAAAGTTCATTTATTCTTCATAGCCAAAGAACAACCTAAAGCCAAAACAACCTGCAGGAGTATCGCCTCAGTGTTTCCCCACATCTCCAATACTGCCATTCACCATGGCACTCAATAAGATTTCCTCAAAATAACATCAAAACTGTGTCCTTTTCAAAAGGTGACCATATTAGGCCCATCTCTTCATAAATGTTAAGTTTATTACAGGAACAATAGACTGGAGTCTTTAAATCAAAACATTTCAAATGTAGGAGATGAGGAATAAGAGAGAATTCCAAGGGCTTTTATGAAAGACTCATCTTGAAAGCTAATTTAGCTTTCTGCACAGCAGCAAATTTATCAGACAGTTCACCCAAAAGCTAGCTAAAAGAATGAGCGTTTATACCTCTTGTTTATACTGAGATTTCAAAATAAGCTTTTCGAACAAGCTGTGATATTTTATTTGGTTTTCTTAAGCTAAGAGTATTGCAATGTCAGGCTCTGTTTTCTTAATTGATTATAACTTTGCCATCCTCATATTGCAATCCTTATGATGAATGAATAATATGTTGCCCAGCACCTCTGCAGCTTGGTCCAAAATTTGTGTGAGAGTATCTTTTTCATATCTTTGTTTCTCACACAAATACCTTTGGTGTTGCTTCTGATAAATGAGTAATTTCCAGCAGCTCAGTATGCTTGAAAATAGTCATGAACCAGCCAGCATGTCTGAGTGACCCTACAAATAGCAACCATGTGAATGCAGCTCAGCATGCATAAGCAACCCTACAATAATAACTTAGTGTGTGCAGTCCAGCAGGTAGGAACAATCCTAGAACTAGATTGCTAAATAAGCTGTTGAGAATGTGATGGAAGTAACAGATCTGAGTGACTTCAAAGTTTTCTTAGTTTTACACATGCAAATTCTTTTTTTTTTTTTTTTTGAGTGGATACCATTCCCTAGATTTGCAGACCTGTCTTATTTTTCATTAACAGCATCCAATCTATTGCTAAACTTATTTTTCTGGAAGCTGTCCCTTTCTCTCCAGCTCTGCTTCTAACTCTTACCCATGCCTAAGTCATCTTGCACCTCCCTGCTTCTCCAGTTGCTCGTCTCAAATCTTGAAATCTGTTCGCAAGCAATAGCCTCAACTCCCGAGTACCCTGAACAAGCCCTAGACATTATCAGATTTGCTCTCGGAAAGAGGTAAAGTAAAGCTCATAGTGTGAGAGACTCTAAAATGATGCAAACATTATTGTTATTTCAGAATGTTATTCCCATATGTTCAGGAAACAGAAAGATGATCAGGTTATGTAATTGACTTTACAAAAACACCTGCTTGAGTAGGTAGAGTAAGGTGGAAACAGGAAAAATTTTTAAAAAGCATTTAGTTTCAAAACACAATATGACATTAATTTGATGGAAGGACTGTCAAAAGAAATGGGAACTTGTGAAGGGAGAGGTTTTGATGGGGCGGCGCAGTGCTTTGGGCTGCCAGGGCCAGGGGTGGACACCCTGTGGTGGGCAGGGCTGGTGGCTGGAGTCTGAGGACTAGCTGGGAAAAGCTCTTCCTTCCAGGCAAAGGCCAGATCCTCAGCCAAGGTAAATGTGCACAGCCTCATTCGCATCCTGACTGACAGCCCTGTGACCCGGCTGCAGCACACCCCAACTTGTGCAGCCTTCCGTCAGGAAGATGGGCAGAAGCTCATTCCAAGGAAGCTCAGGAAAATGGCAAGGAAATATTCTAATTTAAACCATCTATGTTCTTCTAACCTGGCCCTCAGTTATTCCCCACCACTAACTCCTTCATGTTCACTGCACTGTTGTCTGTCCTGTAGTGTTTGAATTTTCTCCAACAGTCTTAAGCAGTGATTTAATTGTGCAACAGCTCATTTCCCAAAGCATTACATTTGGCCAGAGGGCTGCTGTCGCTGGGGGTGTCACCTTCCCAAGATATCATGCCTCTAACCATGCTCCCTGAGTGACTCCTTGATGAGCCACAGTCTCTTGAGGATGATAAAAGGTTGCCGAGAATTGCTATAAAATACTTTGTAATATCAAATAGTTAGTATCCCTGTAAGCCTCAACTGAATGAATGCACTAGCCCAGTCCAGAAAGAAGACCCAGGAATAATTGCATGCAATATGACAATTGTGTTTTAGATTGTCCCTTGCTCTCATAAAATCTTTAATTCTAGTTGCAGGTAAAATACTCCACAAATCACTAGATTCCCCTCTCTCTACCCCTCTTTGCACTAAACTGAGTATTTGAGCCACCCTTCCTTGCACTTCTCTCTGACTGTCTGTCCATCTGTCTGTATCTCTCTCTATCTCAAAATAAAAGTCAGAACCCATCCAGTCAAATGCAGTGAAACAAGAAAATGCTCAGATATTTTAATACCCTGGAGCTACTGCTTGGCAGATAAAATGACTAAAATGAAATTTAAAGCACATCTGATTTACCTGTTGTTTGTGTGACTCAAATACCTATGTTTAATTTTGTCTATGGATTGGAAAAAGTTAATTTCAAGCCTTGTTTCTCTTGCTAGCAGCAACAACCTTTTAAACTGAGTATTACTGGTGAACCATATAGAGCTGGTTAAAAAAAAATGCTTTTCAGTTCCACCATGCAGTTGTTCGGACGACAATTATGGCAGCTGAAGTTTAATCATAGTGTTTGATAGCTCATTTTCTCAATGTCAACATGAGGCACTGTTAAAAAAAATGAATTCTTTCATTTGATAAGCTGGCTCCAGAGCACTGGGCTCATTCAATAGGAAAACTCTTTCACAGGGCTGCAGCATGCACGTGTTTTTCCTTTCTTTTTTCTTTTTTTTTTCTTTTTTTTTTCTTTTTTTTTTTTTTTTGAAAGCCACCCAAGAAGAGATTAATCACGAGGGGGAAACTCAGCTTCACCCTCTAGCTGCAGGTCGCAATTTTTATTTGTATGGAATTGGCTTTTGGAAAGCTGAAGGCTGCCTGAGGGCAGGGACCTGATATAAGAAGAACCTGAGAATGAAGCAGCAGGGATTGATTAGCCTACTTCATATCCCACACTCCATAAGCACACTCCAACCGCAATCTAACACACCGCTGAGCTGAATAGACAAGAGAAATTGGATTCCTTCCTAATATTTAACCTTCAAGTCAGCTCTAACAGTTGTTGATATGTTGTTCTACCAGCAAGTAACAGTAGCTTTTTTATTCCAGCACCCACCCACACACATATATATACAATTTTATAAGTTATATGCTATATATTTACATATTTTCCATTTTCAATCTGTTTCAGAGCATGGTTTACCTAATCCATTTCAGTAAAAGTTTCAGGGAAGAACAAACTGACCAAACAATTATGCATAAAATTGTAGCGATGGGAGGGAAAGAGAAATAAAAAGTAGAAAAAGCTCATTGTCTGTTTCATGCCTTTCAAGGTCTTTTTCACACAGTCATTTTTCTTTTACCTGTAATTTTACCAGTTCATTAATTGTAGGAATTGTCTGGATTGTATCTAGTGATATGGATGCTGCTGACACTGACGTAGTAGAGGTTTCATTTTAGATTTTTGGATGTAAATCAGAGATGGATTTGGGCAAATGTTTTACTTTTACTGGAGTTTGTTGAAGCGACAGGAAGTACTGCTGCGCGATGAGGGCCAGTCAGTGAAACATGGACCATTCGGTGGGGCACAAGAGACCCCACTGAGGTTGCCCAGGAGAGGACACGCAGCAGGGAGGAGCTGCACTGGGAGCTACTGGGAGCCCTGGGAGCTACTGGGACCTCTGGCAGCGGATGGTGGAGGTTCCACCTCTGTGCCATGGCCGGCATGGCATGGTCCTGGGCCCCCATCAAGCCCCTCTGAAAAGCTCCCTTTTCAAGTGTGAGAGGAAGGTCAGAAGATGATGGTTGCAGCAGGGCGTTTGTGGGAACGGGGTCTCAGAGAAGGGCTCTGCCCTCGCAGCTGGCCAACAGAGAAGGTTTTGGTTTAGGAAAGTCTGGTTATGGGAACCAAAGCCCTTGTTCGGAAACACGCCTGCCGCACTTCACCCAGGCCGGACCTCGCAGGCAGCCCCTGAAAGCTGCCTGGGACCCCTGGCAAGGCTGCCTGGGGGCTCACTGACCTCCACAGGCCACCTGAGCAGCTGGCACTTTGCCTTCCTGGTGTTGGGGTTGCAGAGCTGCACGTAGCCTTGGGCTCACCAAGCTTGCCACGGCCTCTGGCCGCCCAGCCTCGGGGCTATGAGCTGCCTTGGCTTCCTAGCCCCGCCGAGGGCTGGGCTGCCGCCCGGGCTCGGCTGCTATCCCCACACACTCGTGTCTATGTGTTGGTGTGTCTGATACGCTCCCCACGGGGTTCTCCAAAGGGTAGTTTTCTAAAAATTCCTGTCCTAGGGAAAATTCACGTTTCTGACTCTTCATTCATGTTTGGAATGATTAAAAAATGAGAATTTGGGATTTTTCTCAAAACAGTCGTTTTGATTCATGCTTAGCTGCACAACTTTTGTCCTCTTTCAGTAGCTAAGTACCTTTACAGTGACTCCCGAGGTCGCCACTGGCTGTTTGAGTTGTGGTGCCCCCTTTGCTCCTGTCTGCCACCCAAAGCCAGGCTGTACAACTCAGGAGCACATCAGGTACCACTCTTGCTACAGTTTCTTCACGTGGACCCGAAGTCTTGTCCTGACACTGAACTTACACCTGCCACAAAGATGCGTGTGTCTGTGCCATGCAGTGTCACAGAGGTGCCCAGTGTCCCGACCATACGCTTTCACTGACTGCAGGGCAGCCCTTCAAGGCAAACTTGACCACTTCTGCAGGACATAGCATTGTGCTCTGCCAGGTGCAGCCAAAGTATTCTTTCTTTCTGAGTAATTAAGTCCAAATTTATTCTTTCTGAGTAATTAAGTCCAAAGAGGCTGACCGTGGTGTGTCTGCTTTCTGATATTGACTGTTTTAGAGAAAGTGGAGGGCAGGTGTATTGAGTAGCACTGGGTTTCCACTAAGATGCGAACCAGGAGGAAAGCAGGGCTGTGGCAGTAGCAAGGACTCCTCACCTTCTGCTTGGTTGTCACAGAGGCACAGACATGTAGTTGGGAAGCTTTGGCTTGGCCATCTTATTTACTTCCATGGCAAGAGTGCACCAAGTTCTTTTTGCAGAAAGCACCAGTGAGAAATACATATGAAACCTTCTCACACAACACACTGTGTAACTGACCTAGATCTTCTAGAATTGGGGAATATCATTCTGCAACTTGTAGTGAAAAAGGTTGCTTTAATATATACAGTCTATTGGGAGAACATGCTGCTGAAACAGCTACTGCTGCAAGCAAAGTGAAATTTTCATGTAAACATCTTCAAATATTTTTATGACCCATCAGCTTGAGTTTTATAAGTCAATGTATGAGTGAATCCACAAAGTTTCCCTCTTTGTTTGCATATCTTGCCTCTATTGAGTTTTAAATGTTCATGCGATGTGGACAAAATCCAACTCTACATCTGTTTATGGCATATGTAGGCAGCATTATCTCCAAAATTTTTTTTCATGTCTAGTTGAGCTCAGTAGCTTAGTGAAAAGGAACTCACAAGACCTGAGCTTGCTTCCCTGTACCCTATTTCTGACTGTTAATTTCCCATACAGACTTGGGATCCTCTGGATTTCTTGCCACTTCCTGCTCCGATAGGACAGCAGAAAAAACTGAAATTGTTGCCCCCTAAGCAAACAGACACACAAGACACCTCTCTAATCAGTGACAGCCCAGATGATAATTGTGCCCATGCTCCTCTGACCACAGTGATGTGGCTTTCCAACCTGTGCATCTGGAGACTCACAGGAATAAAACCACAGCCTGGAAAAAAATGGTGAAGTGCACCAGTAAGGGCCATTGAGTAACGCAGGTTGGCATTAATGAGCCTGTTAGTTCTCCACCAGCTTCACTAGCTTGTCAGGGGATCCTGGATAAATCCTACAAGCCTCTCATAGGACAGTATTTCCTTCAGCACGATTTCAACATTTAGTCTACAAAATCTATGGATCTGTCTATCCCAAGTGTCTATCCTGGGTCTTATCTATCTACAGTTTGAACTGAGGCTTTAACACAAAATTTTACCCTGGTCTCTTTTACCTCTGGTATGGACAGAATGGAGCTATTACAGAAGGCCAGGCCTTGCTCACCAATTTGATTATTTCTGTTACTGATTAGGGAATAAAAGGAGTGCAGGAAAGAGAAAATGGTTTTTGTTCTAAAATATTTGTGTGACACAGCATTTGACAAGTGACAGAGCACTACAGCCTTCATGATGGAAAACAGAGATTTAGAAGCCTCAAAAAATTTGTGGGAACAAGGTGATTTTGATCAAGATGTTTGAAAAGTGATCATTATGTTTCATTTTGATAAGGTCGAAGTGTTTTCATGAGATATAAAGCGTTTGGCTGAAAGAAGCACTGGGACTATATCCTAAAAAGTTACTTTGACAAGGCTAGATACTTTCATTTGTTGGAATTTTTTCTTTATTTGAAATTTTGACTGTTTGTTCTGATGTGGGACTTTCTGGAGGAATTAAATCTGTGGCCTTTCATCTGCCTCAATGATATGGGTTGGGATTCACAGGGGCACTGATGGCAGTAAACAAAGCAATTCCCTTTCCTGTGCATTGGAAGAAGCTTTACCATTGCACTGGCTTATAAATGCACTCATTCTGTGTACATATACATTTTATATGTTACTGTGTCTCTGACTTGATTCTGCACATTCACAACAATCTGCTGCTGCTAATGACTCCCTGTGCTGTGTTAGCGATACCCGCCAAGTAATTCAGGACCCTTCCCCTGTGAGCACGCACACCTGATGGCAAGTACATAAGACTGCAGGTTATAAAAAAAAAAGCTGTTTTATTAAGCTGAAATATAAATATCTGTTCGTGCGGTGATCCCAGTGTATTCCAGTATGCTGGCAATCGGGGGGAGCGAGCGCACTATGCAGGGGCAGCAAAAACAGAGTTACTCCTGAAGTGCTTGAGAGACAACATTTTAAACATCTCCTCCATATGATATACATTATTATGGTCCTGGTTGCAAATTTTGTAAGTAGTAGTCTCACTTGATATTTCTAACTACCTAAGGAATACTATGACAAATGTAAATAGCATTTCAGTAACACAAGTTTCAATTTTGTGTTAAAAGGGAACGGGGCCCTCAGTAAGACACAGCTCCTGCTAGGCTGTGTGCTGTAAGACCTCATTGCAGACCATGCCTGTACTCAGGAGTGTAGAGTCCAAACAGATGAGAAGGTTTTCTATCTTCATTCTTACAAATGAGAAACTGAGGCAAACGAGTCATGAAGTGCCGTGTCCAGATTGCATGGAGACGGTGTAATAGAGCCTGAAAATGTATTGTGCTATCTTCCTGTCAAAGAGATGTGTTACTTCCCTGACCTCACTGTTATGGAAACCTTGCGTGAGGTGAGTAGCCTTTCAAGAGTGGGATGCCAGACTGTATTTCTTTTTCCCCAAAATAAATTTGTCTGTGCCACTAGAAGCTAACCAGTAATCAGGAAATATTGCTTTCTGAAGAGACAAGATGCTCATCAGGTGGCAGTGCCGCGTGTCTGCGTGGGGCAGCTGGTGCTGGGGATGGAGCGCGAGGGGAGAGAGCGGGCAGCTCCTGCGCTCACAGAGCCCCTTTTCGGGCACCATGAATCCCCTGTGCCTTCACCTCGAGTGCCACTCAAATCCCACCTCCCTGCTGTCTCCAGCACTGCTTGTGCCTGGTTTAAGTCATGCTACTGCTGCTAGTAAACAGGGAAATGGTTGTATTCACGGTATTGCTTGAATTAAGCACAGGTAGCGATCTTTCTGAAAAGAATGATACAAGCAGACTTTTTAGGTTGAATTTACTGCCAGAAGAAATAAAAAATAAACGCAAGTAGAGGGGAAATGAAAAATGCACAAGAAATAAAGCAATAACAATTAGACAAAGTGACATAAATGCCAGAGATAGCTGAAGGAAGCCTCATCTGAAGCAACATGGCCCTAATCTCATCAACAGCCAGACCCTAATGTTGGGACCATCCCCATAGCATGTCTGAACCTTGTTGGACACAGACAACAGCTTGACCAGAGCAGCCTCTCTCTGCTGGTAATAAAATGATCTACAAGGTAATTCAGTAATTCTGAGAAGCTTTATTTATGATTTTGCAAAAATTGCCGCTCTCTTCTGAGTACAAAACTAGCTTCAGAGGATTTAAGCTGAGTGGCAGTAATGCCACTTCTGTGGCAAAGCCATAACCATGAAGGAACACAAAAATAGGAAATAATGAGGAAAATTCTGTGTAAAGCAGGAGAATTCTCCAGGTGCACTGGTAAGAGCATGCTTTATTAGACATGATTATTTTCTGTGCTGTTTATTCAATCATAGCATCATCTCCATCCTCCTTTTCCTCAGCTCCTCTGCAGTCACTGCTACTTCACATCATCCTCCATATAACTAGATACATATTTATTCACCCTGACCCAAAAAGTAAATTTTATGTCATCTGTATTGATTTGTCGTTGTTCAATGCGTTATACTAAAATTCAGATTCAGGAAATGAGCAGTATACCAATTTCAGCCAACACTGTCTTTGTTCAGTCACAAATCTTCCATTCATGCTTACCCAGCCCCATGTCCTGCTGGCTGGCACAGTGGCAAATATGGACTTTTTGCTACAGACTTTACCAAAAAATATAACCTGTTCTCTTAGCTCTTTCCTTACGTCCACTGCTTCCTTCTTCTTTTGGGGTTCTGTGCCTGGTTTTCCATCTCTTGTTGGAGTCCTTTCTTCTAAGGTTCTGCTTCCTGGGACCCTTTGGTCTTCTCTTTCTGTATTCTCATCCACATAGGATCCTCATAAATTGCTTTTCATTTCTCTGTTCCTCTTAATTTTTTCCTGTAGTTTCAGCACTTACCTATTCACATATGCTCCGTCTCTGTCTTTTTGATACAAATATCTCAAAGATGGTGCATAGTACTTAACCTACAGAATCTTTATTTAGTTTGAATTCAACAGTTCGTACTAATGAAAGCAACCTCGAGACATTGCTGTTTTTTTCACTTCAAATTTTTTTGTATGTTCTCTTGCCAAGACACATCTTTCTGACTGGCCGTACTTCTTTACACTTCTTCCCAATCAAATTAGTACATTTTTTTCCCCTTGATTACCAATCTCTGTGTCTACTCATTCCACCTGAACTCTGATTACTGATGAAATCTGCAAGTAAACTATGCTGGACTACAGGACGTCTATTTTATCAGACGCACATTTTAGATTGTGTTCCTTTGCATGTTATATTTAAAAATGTAACCCCATTCTACTTAAGAGATCCTTAGACACTGCGCCAAATAATGACTGCATTACATTACAGTTACATATCCGCACTTTAAAGAAAATGCTGCTCCTGTTGTGACACTCTTTTCATCTAGTCTAATGGTTTTTATTCCTTAGGAAAGTAAAAGATCAGAATGCTTCTATTAACTTCATTCCCCTAAATGTTTGAGTAGTTAAATTTTAGGTCAGTATATTGATTCACAAGGCAACAAGTAAATTCCTTGGTTGGTGAATATCTGCCAGTTGACTATGCTTTATCCAATTCCATCTTGTGCCTGTAGCAGCATAGTATTTCCATAGCATTCAGCTTATGGGTGCAAATGATCACATCTGCATCTTGATTTATTCCTTACTAGTTGGAAATATGCAGTGTCAAATATTCAGTGAATTTTGCTAGGTCCTAATGAGGATTCAGTGTAACATGATTTTCTCCAGCGTCAGTCCTGTAGAAAAGTTTTTTCTGCATATCTGTCTTTTCAAATTTAAAAAGATATAGTGTGCTGGTATATAGTGCATTTTACTTCCCATAAAGTTTTAGGCAATGCTGAAGAAAAAGAGAGCTATGCACTTCAGTCCTACCACTTAGACAACTGTGGTATTGACAAGAAGTAGAAAAAGATGGCTGGGTAACTGAGGATGAACTCCTGGGACTGGCTGAGAAGATGGAAAGAGGGCCTTTAAAGGCCTGACAGCTCTCTCGAATCAGAAGATCAGTAAAAAACAAGGGGTCAATAGCTCCAAAAGGGCTCCCAAAAGGCTGTCCTGAATTGTTCGGCGTACAACAACCCATATGTCAAAGAGTTTTTCTAGACTAGTGTTACTAGAATATACTGTTTCTCTCCAAAATCTTTAGGTTTCTGACTTGTATGTGTTGGAGAGGAAGCGAATAACACGCTTTTTTATGGCACTGAAAGGCTCTGTTTAGATTAATAAGAACCGCAGTGGCCTTCATGGATAACAGGGATTTTTTGTGATGGCAGCGTGACTGTCCCTGGCCACGTTATTCAGTCATCCAGGCGTTTGTCAGTCCAGGTGTTTCCGAACTGGTCCTGCTGCTTGTTTAAGAGTGAGGTGCCAAGAGGTGCAGTTGCTGTTATGAAAAGATAACTACTCGGTTGCTGAGTTAAAATCAGATTGTCACCGATTTAAAATTCTGATATTGCTGTCCATCATGCTAAAATGTGATAATAGTTTCTGTAAAGTTAGTAATCCTTGTGCTTATGCAGTGTTATGTAGTAATACTCCTGACCAGCGTAAGCATGAAGATTTGCTTATTATGTAGAAGAGTTATAATAAGAAATATGACTGCAAAAGCAAAGCAGTCAGTTGAAATTGGTCTATAATTAAATGCTTAGAAAATTCTGTGCTTAGCTCATTTTAAAATCAAGTGCTTCTTTGTAGCAATTTCCTTTCTTTAATTACAATTTCCTGTCTAGTTTGACATTTACAATGCAATCTTGGGGGACATGTTTGTGATTTATTATTCTTGCTCCTATCAGGATATCACTCGGCAGAAATGAGTTTATAAAATAAGAGCTCAAATTATTATGGCCTTTGACCAATAAAGCTGGCTCATAATTTCAGGCCTGAGAAAAGATTAACATTTTTGACAATCAAATGCAGCATTACCAGTGGGGGACAATTTTGAAAACTATTTCAATTTTCTGAAACATTGTACATTTTTTAATAAGGAATATATAACTGGTTATATACTGGAGCACGGGCTTAAAAGTAGAAAGAGCCATAGTGAATTGTAAAGCAAACCTGAAAGGAAGACTTTAACATCTAACATTGTTTAGCCTCTTCTGAATGAAATTGAAACTGCTAAATCAACATTACTTGAAAATTAGTTAATGGAAGAGATATAAAAGCTCAGATAAGTTCACAGCAATGTGCTCTTCCTTTTCTTCAGCATTCCTGACTCCATGAGCTAATTCATCCAGAGGAGCTTGGGAAATTTTTTCCTGGTTTGTTTTTTGTTGTTGTGGTTGGTTGGTTGGAGGTTTTTGTCTGTTTTTTGTTGGGTTTTTTTTTCAAATCTTACTGAAGAAATTTTCTTCTTGGTTATTATTTTTCTGTAGGGGTCTCTCATTTAGAAAAACAGGTGCCCCTGCTAAACTGTAATTACATGATCTATTCTGCTGTCACTGCTTTTCCAATGGCTTTCTTTGTCCCTGATTCAGGAAAATGTCATTGCTCAGGACAACACAGAAGTCAAAATGAACTCTCCGTGACTTATGTACATGTTCAGAGTTAAATGTGAACTTGTCTGTAACAGAAAATCGGCATTCTGCCTTGTTCTTTGTGAAGAGTGGGATCTTAAAATCTCTATCCAAAGTGGTAGGTGTGTTTTCAGTGTTAATTTGATGTAATGTCAAAATGGATGGCCTATAACATTATATCGAAGGAGAGAGAAATGGTATTGACAGGGAAGAAAATCTGTATCTTTAGAGATCTTTAAAACAGCTCGTGTACGCATTGCTGGGAGGTGCAAATGCTTAGCACCTCTCAAAGTCAGGCTGCTTTTATTTAGATGCCAGCATATACAGTTAAGAGCCTATTTTTAAGTACTGTGAATCAAAATCATTATTTTAAAGAATCTGTCCTCCCTCATGCCCAAGGAGATGAGAAAACATGGTATTAGTTGCTTCATTTTAGTAAGGCGAAGGCAGCACAGCCCTGACCCGGGGTTGGTGACAGGGCCAGGAGTCCTGCCACAGCGGGTCAGAGCTCCCGGTCCCCAGCTCGGCCGCCTGCACGCTGCTCCTGTGTCACCAGCACACAAACCTCTGTCCGTCCAACGTGCTCTCAGAGCCAACAGCCAATAGCATAGGATGTGTTCGACTTCAGTGACCCGTTAAAGTAAATACTCCAATATCTCTCTCTAGGGCATCTGTCTCCAGTTCAATGTAATATTCAGTGTGGGGAGGAAGTAATATGGAAATTGGATGTGCCCATGAAGAGATGGTAACGAGCATCTGTACTGCTGCCCTGAGCAGGGTCTGGCTGAGACCTTGCAGGAGTGAGGGGCCTTCCCAGAGACAAGGTCCAAGGCACGTCCATGGGCTGGTTGAAATACATAGCTCAGAGGCAGGAAAGGGGAAGGATAAGCCTATGGAAGCGCACTTATCTGCTTAGAAAAGTATCTGAGTAGCTCTAAAGAGTAATATGGTGTCTGGAGTCAATGCTTGCTAGAAAGGAAAGTTGAGTGAATAATGAGACCAACACATCTTCATCATCCCGTGTCAAAACAGATTTGAGTTTTGATGGCTGGATATGTTTGGTTTTGGACTGCGACCATTAATGGTGACTAGGGAGCCATTTCTTGCAACTTCTTCCATTGCTTAATTATTTTTCTTACAGAGTTACCTTTGAAGGGAGAAGTGTTATTAACCTGTCATCTCTGCAGCTTGATCTTAAGATAGAAAATAATCAAGAATGCCATTATCATCTAGTCTGGAAAGGCACGCATTATGAACTCAAATATCTTCTAGCTATAAAAAGGCTTTATGCAATCATAAAACTGTGGAGTTTACATAGGAGCTGCACATGCCAGTACACATCCACCAAAACTCTCCATTCAGTCAAAATCTGAGACATAAGAGTTCATGATCCGTCACCTCTCATTAGACACTGGCTAGGAGGTCAGTACTGGCAATGTAGTCCAAAGGTTTCTAAGTTTTTCTGAACCTTCCTAAACTTCTGGAAAAAATTTCCCTATTTTGTAGCATCCAGATCAGAAATCCCTAATATTCTCTAATTTGGCTTGAGTTCCTAAATTGAAATAATTAAATCACCTTTCCAAAATCTTCTCCCTTTTCTTGGAGGATTATGGTATGCTCTTTAATTCTGGGCTGAGTGAACTCCCATACAGAAATAAAAACACACTTATGAGACGAGGCTTCTCAGATGATGTGAATCAGCAGAGCTTCACTGGTGTCAATGAAATCATGCTAGTTTATACATGCTGATTACTTGGCCCTTAACATAACAAGACTTTCCCACAGCTGTGTGTTTTGACTCTGTTAAATCTTTCAATCCACATATGGATAATATATATATATATTTAACTTATTCACAGATGTTTTAGTCCCTGGGTAGAAACAGTCATTTGGGTGCTGGCAGAATTCCTCTGTGCTAGTGTTATTCTTTTGAAAATCGTACCAGTTACAGTTTCAGGCACAACCAGTGACAATCACAGTAGCACAGCTTTGCTCAGGAGCACACCACAAACAGAGACAAAGAGGAAAACCATTTTGTTGAAAGATAATTCCCCTGCCATAGTTGTATAATAATTTTGTTGTCCTGAGCCACAGCTGCCAATTCTGTGGTCACTGCAAACTCTTCTACTTGACTTCACTGCAGTTGCAGGTTTCCTGATAGACTGAATCAATAATTATTAGGAGGCTTCTCTTCCATTCTTACCAACTGCCTCTTATCTAGCATCTAGAGTTTCTGCTTCAGAAAAAGAAATAGTACAAGTATCGCAAAGTATTGATTCCTTTTTTGGTATCAATGTTCCCTTGTCTGTGGACAACAAATATAAAAACAGTCTGGTGGGAAAACAAGCATTCTGCTGTTTTATCCTTAGTCTAGAATGCCTTCAGCAACAGTGATATATTAGGAGAACAATATTTTCAACATGAGGTACTTTAAAAATGCTCTCCTAAGTTCTTCATCTGGGTACTTATTTGTCAGTGGCCTTGTTTCCCAGAATATGAAGCAACTAGTGCTCCTCACTGTTTTCACCTGGACCTTTGGGATTAGACCTCCTCTCCCAGGCACTGCTTTATAAACTCCTATGGAGGCACACTCTGTGATCTGAAGAACTTGGGCTTTGTTTGTGTTCTTAACAGTGGAACAAGTCACATTGTCTGGCCTAGACAAAACATCTACTAATTTTAACTCCCGAAGAGAATCAAAGAATTAACAACTAGTACCCTTAGTGCCTTTTGGGCGTGAACCCAAATGCAGAGATGGTCCTTTCCTCCCATAGATCACACACGAAGTGTATCTCATCTGACTCTCCTTGAAATCCATGGGAGTTCTGTCATTAAGTCAACAGTGAGCCCACAGTTTATTATTTGTAGTGTATTTCTTATTTTTTTCAACCCAAGCGCTGCTTTTGGTGTTTTTCCAAATAAGCAGGAAGTTCAAGAGGGAACCTCATTCCAGTCTCCAACATGTTTGCCATGGGTGTAATTCCAACAGCTTCTGATTTACAACAGTTGGAGTTCAAAACTAGGCTCAGAATCCTTGCTCCTGTATTTTAGTTCTCCTCAGCAATGAAC
The DNA here is from genome assembly GCF_036013445.1 of Caloenas nicobarica. Taxonomy (NCBI): domain Eukaryota; kingdom Metazoa; phylum Chordata; class Aves; order Columbiformes; family Columbidae; genus Caloenas; species Caloenas nicobarica. The sequence goes on along the minus strand of NC_088249.1, from coordinate 56,185,155 downwards.
AAATGTAGGAAAGAGACTGCTATGCAGCAAACAGCAGCAATACTGCCCTGTGAATTTTTGCACGTTTTGCTATTTCCTAATGTTTGTTTGGATTTCACATACTGCACAGGCAAAATTAATTGCCTGCACATTTCTGAAAATTCAGCCCAGTGATCTCTTTTTCTGTTTCCTAGACTATGTATGCTTTTGGCTGCCAAAAATAACTCCAACAGACACGTTACATGGAAGCTTGGATTATCTGTGGAAAATAATAGTGGTACTCTCATGCACGAAGAATGAGAAGGCTGCCGATTGTAATATGTTTAAAGGGTCAACAGAAATCTATAAGTGGTCAAGAAACAAGACAAACATCGGCCACCAGTCTGATGGGAAAAGCAACATCCATTATGTCCATTAAATTTAACATTGAAATCAATGTTTAAACCACAAGAAGTAATTAGTGTAATTCATATTACTGACCTTTGGATTTTTGAAACCAGGTTTAATTATATTGAAAAATGACAGCTTCATTTTCCCTCTATGGGTAGGTTACTACCATGTTCCCGATACTTTTATTAGGGCCGGGTGCTGATATCAGGTTTTTAATGACATTAAGCAAAGTAGTGTTTCAGCCATTTAAGCAACAACAAATCAATTTAGATTCTTTTTGAATGGAGACAATACAGATCAAGTGGCTTTTAAATCATTTTTCTTTATCACTGTGAAGTAGAGCTGTTCACTTGAAACAGCAGCCCACAAAAAAAAAAAAAAAGTTGTAGAGTGTAGAGTGATGTGTGGATTCCATGGCTCCCTTTCCCTGCATCAATGGACAATTCATGAGCTACTTCTAAGCTCTGGAAAAGTATCCCTATAATCCTTTGCCAATACAAACTCCACATCACTTTTACAAGCCCTTTCATTAGCAGTCTCAGATTTGAAGATAGATCAAGTGACACTACATCTTCTGAACTTAAAGCTTTTTAGTATTGTGGAAGGTGTTGACAAAGATAGTAAATGTGGCCATAAGGATGCACATGAAAAAGTGTTAATTTTCAGAGTATTTTCATTGCTGGTTTTGAGGAAGGTAAAATGTTTATCTTATTTCTATCTTCTTGATGTGCTTCCACACTCTCTACTTGTCTCTTCTTTCTTAAGCCACATTCCTTTGCTTCTTCTCTTTAATTTGGAATCTTTTCTTTATGGGCTAAATTTTGCAAAGCTATTAGTAAAGCTCCTGGAAAAACAGTGATGGCTTCTCCTTCAGCTTCCATTAATGAAAAAATACTGTGCAGGTATGCAAATAATTGATGTTAAAATTAGTACCTCTTGCTCTGAGACTGTTCCTAGTTATACAGAATCACAGAATGGTTAGGGTTGGAAGGAACCTCTGGAGATCATCTAGTCCAACCCTGGATTTGGGGTGGAGGAGGGAGTTTCATGTTATCAAGAAATGCGCCTCCTTCACCATTATGCACATGTAGAGAAATAGGAATGCAAATGCTGAGCCTCAGCCTGAGTTTATAACTGAGTGTACTGAAACCATGAACATGCCCTGATTCTGCTTCTCTGTACCTGCTGAGCAACCCAAAGTGACCGAGTACAGGACTCCGTGACTGAAGAGTGTGTAGGAAACCATCATGGAGTGGATAACTACTTGGCTTATCTTGGTGTGTCGTCATTCATTTAAACTGACAACGAAAGTGGAGTTAAAAACAGTGAGTTTAGGTAACTTCAAATTGTTTGAAAATATGGTGTAAAACCCCAACTTCTCCCTACATCAGAGAAAATACATTTCAAGAGATGTAGAGTATGTGACACTTCCTCACAGACACCACAAGGCCTTGGATCTCACGGTTCCTTCCCACTGTGGAGGCCCAGGTTATTTACCATTACACTTGTGGCAATTTTTACAGGTTTGTCTTCACCCTGGTGCAGGTCAAGGATATGGTGGAGCAGTGAGACCCCAGGAGAATGCTCTGTCAGGTCTTTGAAAGCAAAAGATGAAGATGCTGAGTAAGAACCCAGGAAATGTAATAGGTATTACTTCAAAGAAGGGCGATGAGCCGTATGCAGGAATGGCACCGTCAACAAGCCATAGTGATGTTGATACAGAAGACAGAGGAAAGTAGTGGAATAGTAGAAAGAAAGGGTGACAGTCGTGGTATAATTTGAATGATGGGATTGTTTCGTCAATCCTTTAGGTGAAAAACTTGTTTAAACTGGTAGAGAAGAGAACCCAGCATCTAGGACTTAACACTTCTGAAGTGCTCTGTACCAACAAGTGACTGTTGAGAAAACAGTCAGGAGCATTTTGCTAATTCTGGTGATTATGCAGGTACGAGATCTCTTTACAGGGCATGGGAAAAAGTCTGTGTGTGAAAAGAAAGAGGGAAGGAGAAGATTCCAGGCCTGCACAGAGATTCCCAGCATAGATTACTCTTTGGGCATGTTGATACTGTATGAGTAGATGTACACTCGTCCTGCCCATGCTATTCACTGAAAAAATCCTTCTCAGGAGGGATTATTAGCTCAGGCTTGGTGCCAGTGCAATCACATGGCTTCTGTCAGCTTGGAACGTGGGCAGAGCTTGCTCATGGCTGTTTGCAATATGTGGCGTAAACATACCCTAAGAGTAATAGCAGGTGGTAGCAGAGGAGGTGGATAGAAAGGAAGGCTTGGAACAAAAGATGTTAAGCTTCATTTGGTAGATGATGAGCCAAATTCATCATTGGTCTAACACCCTCAAGTCAGCGGAGTTACAATAATAAAATTAGTCGAAAGAATCATGTCCATCTCTGGCACTCCATGCAATGCCTTTGATCTCATGAGGTGTATGTCATGGCAACATTTTGCCCACTGAACTCAGAACATGATGCCTCCAGGGTGAAACATCAGAAAAAAACCTCACAATGGCACTAGGAAGTCATGAGCTAAGTTTTAAATGTATGTTTCAGTCTGAAATCCTGGCAGAGTTTTCATTCTTCCTGCATATTTGCCCCAAATGGTAACAATATAACGAAATCTTTGGCCACACATTCAGTACTCAAAATGGGATTAATTTCTTTCTGTTTGGCTAGTACAAATAACTGCACATAAAGATTTTATGCAATAGCAGAGGGGTTATTTTGTCTTGGCAATGGTTTTGTCTGGAGCGATAGAAGAAACAGAAGTAACATGAATATTGTATTTAGCTTTCTCCATCCACAGAAGAAAAGCCAGTGTTTCATTTGGCACTCTCTATTTATTAAAGTGTTCTTTTGCATTGCTTCCCAGCTTCAGCTCCTCAACTCCTCAGCAGGCCAAAACCAATTCCTCTCACCTCACCCCTCTTTCCTAAAGAGAAAAAAATACCCCAAGAAAAAGCCAACACAAAACCCAGAAATACAAAGCTAGTATCCCCAAAAACAAAGTACATTATTCTCTTTTTCATCATTCGGTAAATGCACTCAGAAGTTATATTGGTTAAACCAGGTACTCAGCTGGTTGAAGCTTACCCAGCCTGAGTGAATTCAGTTAAATTGTCTCAATTTACAGCAGCTGAGAATCTGTCCCTCATTAGTAAAGGGTTTAAATCACACAGGATCAGCCAACCTTCAGGTCTGTGTCCTATCTCAGCAACAGAGATTAGTGGCTTAGAAGACTGAAATGGCTGACCATTGGAAGTGATAAATGTCAAGGAATGGGTGCTCATGGACTCCTGTGCTAAGCAGCTACAGCTCAGAAAGGCTTTTACACTTTGGGCTACTCAAAAGCACATTTTTAGTGTTGTTCCATAAGATTTTTGTCTTCCCTACCTCCTCTGCTTGTCCCGTGGTAAGGAGGGGGTGTTGCAGGTGGTGGCTTTGCTGTATGAATCATTCTCTGGGAATGACATCCCATACCTATGGGAACAGAACTGTGCTTATTGCCAGTGCTGCCTGTGACCCCTTGGTAAAACAGCTTCCGCAAGGCCAGAGCTCCTGCTGAAATAAGGATTATACAGCTATGCCCTCTGTGGGCTACCATCTAATTCTGAATCCCAGAATTATAGCGTCAAAAAAATGGGATGAGGAAGAGGTCTCAAAGTTATTTAACTCCTGAATTTTGTGAAAAACATGCAGCCAAAGAGAAAAAAGGAGGCAAAATTCATTCATGTTCATGCACAGCAAGACATGGAAGAGGACCGTTACCCCTGCTGACTGGTGATGCTGCTGCCTGCTCAGCACAGGCAGGTAAGCAGGTAGATACCTGAACAGATACTACATGTGCTGTCTCTCTCTAGCCAGCAAGAGCAGCCAGGAGATCTGGGAAGTGCTGGAGAATTCTGGGACTACAGAGGCCAGGGCAAAGAACTCAGATTAATGTAGTGGAGCTGTTAGGGACCTATGACAGAAGTCTATTGGAAAGCAGTGTTTACATGAGTTTTGTTATTGAGCAACAGCTCTTTATAGCTGAGGAAGCTAGAGGACATACATATGTCTGGTCTCAAAGAAATAATAAAACAAAAATTATAGGTTTTGCTTCTATTTATAAACTGTCTGCTTGCCAGGCAACTCAAGCAGGTTACTAGGCTTTGAAAAAGCACTGGGGTGCAACAGAACACGTAATTTGCAATTAATATATCAGACAAAAGTAGTCACTTTTTTCTGCTCTTGAAATTTCTCTGAGCAGGTCAAAACTTGGTTCTATGTTGGCTTTTTGTTCAACAATATTTAAACTTTTTTTCCTTTTTCTTTTTTTTTTTCGACTCCACTGGGAAGCAATTTGATGCAAGTAGCCCACACTTAGTATTCATGATTTGAGCTGTGTGGCCTCACCACAATTGGGCAGATGGATTACGTATTTGGATGAGCAAGAAAGCAAGTACATCTGGCTCAGACATCACCCCTGAATTTCAAATTCCTTTCCAACTAACACCCACCATATCTGAGACTTCGAAAAGCATTTTGCACAATTTACTGTTATTCAGATTTGTATTACAGTTGTGTGGAGTGATCCCAGACAAGATAAGGCCCAGTGTACTTAATTGAGGTACAGACCTTAATATAGACCTTAGTAGATGCAATCCTTTCCCCTTTGAGTTTACAAGTGAGACAGGTAAGAGAAAAGGAGGAAATGGAAGCACAAAGGGGTAAAAGGACTTGGTCAAGGTCACATCTGTGTCAGTAAATCTTGATCACTCTAATGTTCATGGCAAGTAAATATGAAAGGAGAGCAGTCGGCCAAAGTAAATTTTAAAACCTGAATGAAAATAATCAATAATATTCACCCACTGTGTCCCAGATGCCTGAATCAATTTGATAACAAACAGTTTGTTCATTTTTTTTTTAGTTATTTGTAAAGAAGTGGCTTGATTGCCAGTGTGCCTAATTCCAGACATATGCCAATTCCCTAATGGTAACAGAGCCGCACGACTGCATGCCAAGACTGAGGGAGATACTCAGCTCTTTCCTGCTAGATTTCTCCCAGAAGATCTGCAGTCAAATCCCTGTTTAACGACTATCAGACAAACATATGTGCTGCTTCATGGATCCACTTTCTATTCAGTGTAAACACGTAACAGCAGCTTGGTTTCGGAACCAAGGTTAAGGCCCCGTTTCTAAGCACTTGTTTTATGCTGCCTGCATGTAGCATGCAAATTCAGTGTCACTTGGGTGCCATTTGTGCTGTGGCACCTGGGACAACTTCTTTTAGGAGAGTGGTCTGCACCTAGTCCCTTTCCCAGGAGCTCGCTTCATCAGCCAGTCGTCTGCTGGAGGAGGCTGCAAGAGAGCTGAGCTCGGTAGAAACCCTCTGCACACAAAAAATGTCTTCCTATGTAATCTGTAAGGCTGGTGCTTCTGGTGTGTCAGCTCAGATGCCCCAAGTGTGTCAGCTGGCCATATGTGAGGGGCACAAAGAGCATTTACAAAGACACAGACATAGATTTTCTACTGGACACTGCCACAGCCATCCTGCAAGTGGGTCTCACTGTAGCAGACACCATGCTGCAGGGCTGAAACCCAGAAAAATCTTCTGGCAATCGCATCATTCCCCAGTTGATACTGATAGCAGTTGAGTACAGGTGGAGTGGAGTCTTTTTGAAATAGATGATAATTTGGGCCATTCTGTTCCCTTCCCTTCCTTCCCTCTTTCCTTTTGCTATATATTACCTTAGGGTTAACAAATGCTGTGTGTGTTTAATTTTTTTTCACCTCCTACTATTTGGATTACATTTACCTTTGGGACAGGGAGTTCTGCTTACAGTTTGGCTGAAATAAGCAGTCTGTTTCAGTTATGTTTTCCTAAAAATGATAAATTGAATGTATTTTGGAGTACTGAGCGTTTGCGGGACAAGTACACCTTTCTGCAAGTTATCTGTCCTAAAGTCTACCAGCTGCCTGCTATAAAGATCTTCAGAGAATATAGCATTGTGAATTCCCAACTGTAGATCATTTGGTCCAAAACATTAGCCCTCAGGTATTTCCTACACTCAAGTCACTATCTTCATAAGAGCTTTTTACTAGATCTTCGCAAATTCATATTCCTTTGCCTATCTTGCTAGATGCACATCAGTCCCATGGTGTATTTTCCATCCTTTTTGGAAACTGAATCATCGAGTCAGTGATTCATGTGGAAACTAACAACATTCATCCTCTTTTGGCTGCCTTGCTCAGGTAAACCACTACCCTTTGCTGCAAGCAAACCAAACCCTGAAGTTCTGGACTAATGCTATTGCAGAAAATGGATGTTTTTGGTATAGAAACTCCTGGGAAAGAGTACGATATAGCCTCATTAGTAGAAACTTGCCATGCTACGTACTTGACTTGCATAGGCATCTTTATTAATTGAAAGTTAAAAGACAACTGTTTCTTTCTGTGCTCAGTCTTCTGCTCTGTGCAGGGCATGAATAACCTGTTCCTTGCTTCATTCACTTTTGTATCTACCACTGCTATTACTGTTTCCTGTAAGAAACCATGGAAATGCTTTTTGAATATTTACCAGGTAATTAAAGGATATAAAATACTGTCACTATAAGCATCTTCCCTGTTAAACATGCATGGTCATAAAATATTAAGGGAATCTAGATCAATCTATTGAAGATACTCACAAATGAAAGTGTTTTTTGTAGGTCACGGGAATTTATAAAAGAACTTGCTGTATATTCTAGAGTTCTGAGCTGTATGACCATGTTATACCCCTGTGGATATGACAAAATTATGCTCGCCAAGTTACTAGCACACAACTGAATCTTTACATGGAAGAGTAAAACTTCGTGTTAAATAATGCCTAGAAGCAAATATAAAGTACCTTGTCTCCTTCAAATGGCATCCCCCCAGGAAATGCAAAAAAATCAATATATTATAGTAGCTTATGATCTCATTTAAGTGATTCAACACAACAAAATTTCAATGACAACATTTCTTTTTTCTGTGTCTGATGACTTGCCGCCTCTTTTCTCTATGAATGGCAGTATTAGGTTTGGATGTTTTTTTCTTCTTTTCCTTAGGACCTTGTTGTGGAAGGCAATCTGTTCTGTGGAAAAAAAAAAATATGGTGTGTTAAGTTACTAGAGATTAACAGGGGCCACGAAATTCATGAATACGATGGACTATATATTAACAGCTCTAGTCTGGGGTGGGGAAAGACCTATGCTATATTAATCTGGCTAGTTTACCCCTTCCATGGGGCTCACATCAGATTGTTTACTAACATGTCTTGTGTTTTTGTCAATCTTATGGTGATTTTTCACAGAATAAAGGTTGTACCTTTCCTGTTAAATTACTTTATAACTACCTTATACAGGAAGTATAGATGGTTTATACTTCCCAGTCATATCAATTTTTATGGCTGTCTGAATGGGATTATTGCTTTGGCCTCCAGAAGATGTTATACTTATTTACATTTGAGTTAAGCACTGATCATCACCTCCTTACGGCTTCACTGCAGAAAGAAGGTGGTGGCAGGGAGCAGATAAATCACAGAAGACATGCTTCATCTGCCTGATCTCTGTTCTCACTTCTGCCCTTAGAAATAGTGCAATAGTTCAAGTTTATAGCCTTTGTGGATTAGAAAAGCACCCTTATGTTGTTGAAAAGATAAAATGTCCATAAACAGTCTTATTGACAGTTATTACTGTTGTATCACTGAAGACAGGAGCTCATTGTGCTAAGGGCTGTGCAAATGTATTTAAGAGGGCTTCCCTGCTATAAACAGCAATATTCTTGTTAGAAGTAGACGGTCTTGATATTCCTATGACCCTCTTTGCCATATTTCACAGCTCTAATAGCATGTGGGCAGTCATGCCTTAGTAGTAGTCGGAAGAACCAACTTTAAAGACAGGCACATTTTTGTCATGTGAGTGCTTCTTTATCTCTTCTGTCTCCACCGTGTTTGGAGTTTTCCTGTCTTTACAACAGGGGCACTTTACTACACTCCATATTTTCAAAAAGCAACCACCTGAAGAAAATGGGGTGAAGAAACCTAAATAGGTCAAAACAAAAATTTGAGGTTGTCTTATTTTCAAAACAAATTATTTGAATCTGTATCTTTTGATCTTTTAGAATAAGCGCAGGGTCAAATTAGTGTGTGGGTGACTTATTTAGAAGGCACTGGAACAGGCCACCCAGAGAAGCTGTGGATGCCCCATCCCTGGAAGTGTCAAGGCCAAGTTGGATGGGGCTTTGAGCAACCTGGTCTAGTGGAAGGGGTCTGTGCCCATGGCAAAGGGGTTGGAACAAAATGATCTTTAAGGTCCATTCCAACCCAAACCATTCTGTGATTCTATGATTCTTTCTCCCTTTCTTATGCGACAACTCTATTACACACTACAAACTACTCTGTCTTTAGTTTTGGTAACAGCATTGCTCATGCCTTGACCCATTCACGTCCAGGGCTCCTTTCTATCCTTTCCAGTAATGCTACAGCCCAGCCAATTATTTCATTGTGTTGATACACCTTTTTCTTTACCCTTTTGACCAACTCTTATCTCTCAACGGTCTCCACATTTTATTTGGTACATCATCTTCAAAATTGAGAGTTCATAACTAGGTCAGCATCAATAAGAAAGGTGAGTATGGAGTGAGTAGAGTGCTAGTCTGTGCTCAGGATCCTGCTTGCCCTTTACAGAAAGAATCCATCAAATCTGCTCAAATTTAATCAGTTTTTAATGGTCTTATTTATTAGTCACTAAGCTGTTTACTTCTGGAGAGCTAGAAAAGATAGCTCACTTAGTAAGATGTTAGTATTATGTGGTTAGGCACAACTTTGGCATGTCTGAATTTGTATCTTGTGGATTAGGTCCACATGAAACTTATTCAGTAATATCTGGGTTCAAGAAGCAGGAGTCCGGATGAGATTTCTGGCTCTAGGGCAGATTTTCTGAGTGCCCTTGGGTGACTCAGTTACTTTGTCTCTGTTTCAACTCTCTCTCTCTGCCAGACTGATGTAATGTTACATGCCTAAGATAGGGGCTGAGGAAATAAATTAGTGGATGTCTGTGAAGCATGCAGATCACTGATGTATGGATCAGTATGTCTGAGGGACACCAGCAGAAAGATTGTGACTTTCCAGATGGGAGAGTGAGCAATCTGTCCTAGAAGTGGACAGGAGGCTGGTAAAAGGAAGCAGTGGAGAGCTTGGAAAAATCAAGGCTGATAAAACAAAATCAAGGCTGATAAAACAAAAGACATTCATGAGCTGCCATGGAAACTATAAAGAAATCTGAGGTTTGGATGTTTCCTTCAAATCTGGACACTTATTGCTCTCAAATAATCCTACCAAAGTTGAGCAGAAGTCTAAAGGAAGACATCCTGAAAGTCACTCAGGCACACGGAAAAATCTGTACACATATATCTACATTAAATAAGCCCTGAAGAATGCACACAAACATAATCCAATGAAAAGCTACATTGTAATCCTTCCTGTATGAATTATAGTACATATACAATGACTGAAATGAATTCTGCAGGGAATGTGAGAATGTAGGTACCTATTCAGATTGGAAGCCGTAAAAAAGAAACCTCTAATGACAAGTGGATCCGAACATTTTTTGAAATAAGTAAAATAAGAAAGGGAGCAGAGGGAGTGAATTGCATAAGGAGCAGAAAATCCTGAACCCATGCTGGCCCAAAAGAAGTATCAGAAAGAAAGAGCTCCTTTAAGTAAAAACACTCCCAAATTAGACCTTTGTCTGACCAATTCAATAAGAAAGGAACAGGGAATAAGGAAAGTCATTCAAACGTGTTCATTAAGTTGCCAGAGAAATGCTTATTAAAGAAACCCTCATCTTGATTCCTTTCCTTGGGAGGAGGGAAAAGGAGAAGGAAGGGACAGATATTTTTTTTTTCTTATTTAACATTAATTCTTCAAAGGCATTCTTCCTATTATTCTTTCTATTTTGACTTGCTGCATTTGAAAAATATGTTGTCTTTTAAATAGATTTATTCCTTTTAACAGCATTTGACATCTTTTGTCAGAAGTTCCTTCATTTTTTCAGTTTATTTCTTTAGCATGTATTTGTTTAAGTGGCTTCCACTGTATTAATTGATGTGTTTGTGTCTGTTCAGAGCAAATGCATTCTCCTCACAGGGATTTTAACAGGCATTTGTTTAAGTGGGTTTTGCTTTTCTGTGTCTATTTCTGCTTGTTTTTCTGGTAGAGAAGGAGACATTACTAACATGCAGCCGACATAATGAGTCCCATTAACTCCCAATTCAGCTTGCTTTTTGACCACCTCTCTTTTAATGACTGTACTTTTCTTGACTGCAAAGTTTGGGGAATAGGAAAACTGTTCGCTCTGCTGGATTTTAATACATGTTTACATCCTTTGCAGAACAGCACCACTTCTCAATTAATGTTACTCTTAGCCTTAAAGGAGCACTTGGTAATAAATAAATAAATGTGAGAGTGTGTGTGTATTGGAAAAGGGTGGTGTGAACCAGAATTTTTACAAAGGCTGCTGAGCAGTTTTAGAGACTAAGCAGCATTTGTATTCTAATATTTTGAAGCTTTTCCATTGATCTCCTGTTAACTGAGAAGCAAGAATTAACCTCAATGACAGTGCTAGTAGCTCTGCAGTCTATTTTGGCCTGTTCTTTAAGTAAAAAGAGCAACCTAGATGAGAATTTTGTGCTTCACTGGATATTGAAAGATGAGGCAATAAACTGCTAAACTTGAGTAATCACACACTCCCAGAGGAATGCCTCAAATGGGGTTGGTCAAAAACCTTGAAATTCTAGCCTTCTGCACACTGCCTGGGCTTTAACATTTGATGAGAGTCATTATAGTGGGGGACTGAATACAAGTGTCTTCTGATTACAGACCTTCCATTAAAAGTTCCCACCAGTGTGCCTTTCCATAGAGAAGCGTCAATGGGATTAAAATCTCAATTCACCCCAGTCAATTCTCCAGTAACACGATTTCATTAGAGGCAGGCAGGGAGGAAAATGGACTAGAAAGCACTGAAACAGCTGGTGTATAAATTATAAAGTGTACTTTCTACTAAGTGAACACACCTTCCGCTCAGCCACATTACTAATTAATGTGTAGGGTAGCCGATTTTATGTAAATTGTATTCTTCCTCTCTCCTGTGCTTTGGTTAACAACAGGTTCTTCTAAATCTTGGAAAAAGAAAGATTATGCAAAGCTATCATCATATGAAAATAACGTATTAACATACTGCCTGTGAACTGTATCCAATCAGTTCCTTTTCACTGGCGTGTGTACAAAACAATTAAAATCAAATTTATATTGCACTTCTTTAATATATTCTGGCATTAATATAATCAACTAACAAGTGTTAGAAAGCCTTATAGGCCTATTCTGCTTTAAAATGATATGTTTGTTCTCAGAGTTAGTGGATATTTTCAGCTTCTTTAAAAGGACACTAAAAAAGAAAAGTAGCTGTACGAACGTGACTCCAGTAGCCGTCGGTTCATGTGGAGTCTGCCTCACTTTACTGGTAGCCTGTTGTGTTACTTTTTTTTATGTGGTGTCTTTACTCCCACACTCCGTCAGCTGTTCTCCATGTTACCTGCAGAATATTTGTTTTTAATTACTGGATGTTGCTGAATAATTGCTCGTAAAGGTTGCAAGACCACCGAATTACTCTGATGACCCGCAGGCTGGTTGTGCTACCAGCTGTGCTGGTGTCAGGCAGACACAGACCCCGCACACCCAGGAGCGGACTCTGTTTCCCTGCAAAGCCCCAGAATTTTACCTGGAGACTGAGGGAGAGCTCACATGCCATCAGTATTTCCTTATTTTCCATGTTTTGTGCTCTGGGGCTATGTTTTCCCTGTCTGTTTTCCTTGCTGCTCTTGGCAGACTCTCACGTGAGATCAGATAGGAAGAACTGAGATATTTTGTCACTGCTCTCAGTGGAGCAGGCTGGAAGGTCTCAGAAACCAGCAAACTGGTGGAAGCCAGTAAAACATTTTTTGTCAGCCACAGGGATGGAAGGGCTATCAAGGTGTTATTTATTCTGTCACCAACCATATCTGCATCTCCCCAAGAGCAGTCTCCCTCCGAGCACCTCCACCGACAGGGACTCCACACCTCCTCGGGCAGTCCTTCTCAGTGCTTCTCTAGCTTTATTGTTCCTTAACATCCCTAGCTGCAGGTAAGCCCATTTCTTGTGCTGTTCCCTAAGGACACAGAAGAGATTGCTCCTTTCCTTGAATCTGCCTTTTACTTCTTTTGAGACCTTTGCTCCCTCAGACACATGCACAAATAGACTAAGTCTAGTGCCCAGCCAAGAAGATTCTTGAAACCATGATCATGAATCTGCAAATTATTTCTTGTTTTCCCCTCCCCCAGTACTGCTGATCCTGCCTACAAAGACACATCCCTCTGAGGAGACCAGAAGATAACATATTTCCTAGGAGAAATAAATGAGATCCTCATACCAGTTCCGAGCCTTTTTCCTAAATCAGAACTACTCTTTATGCCAAGAGGCAATTGAAAGTAGAGACTTTGGGTGCATGTGTGCGTGAGCAGGGTAGTCTTGTAGAGTTCTAACATGTTACAGACCTGTGACCTACTCTTGCTTTTACGATAAGAATTATTTTTCTTTAACTGAGTGTTGAATCTTATGATTTTGTAAGTGAAAGGGCAAGGGTCTGTGCATGCTTCCTCCTTGATCATTGCACTTATACAGAATTAATTTCTGTGGTGTCTTTCCAGACGTGGGAAATGTGCTGTTGAAGTCAGTGGGCATGCTGCTAGCATACAAACCATGGAACTGAGTCTATAAAATCCTTTCTGCAGCATATGGATTCTTTACTTTAGGGGGAGGAAACTGTGACAGAGAGAGTTTGTCCGCTGAAAACTAAGCTGAGTCCGTAAGCTCACTTCAGTTTGGACCAGAAGATAGTAATAAAGCATGGATGAAATGTCAGTGCCTTTCCTTTAAGCGACCCCATGTCATCCTTATTTATGACTTACTAACAATGAATCCAGCCAGATGGCCTACTTGATTGGCATAATTCCATTTTGAAACTGCAGATTTGAATTCTTGAAGGTGTAAGTTGTTGTATATTTAAATATCCAACCTGTCAGGACAGAAACTGTAGGATACTTCTAGGTTATAATGTGTGTGATAAAAACAAGCCACCTGGAAAAAATATGGATTAGGAATTTGGTACCAAAAATCCTTACAGAAAGTGGCTTTTTAGACTTGCACGATTTTTTTTCCCTCCTCACCTTTTGGCAGCAGAGCTATGAAATGAAGGTGGTGGAGGGAAACCAGAGGAGAGAAAAAAAAAACCAAACCAAAACAACAACACAACACACTAGGATTCATTGCAACGTACTTTCCTTCTGCCCTTCATTTCTCACAAGGTGATTGGGAGTGCAACCAAGCCAAGCAGCCGATGGACGGTGTACCTCGTACTCAGCACTAGGTCAGACCTGCGGCCCTTCTTCCTCCTTGATGGTGTTGATGGCATAAGTGGTATCTACAGACTGGCCCTCAGCCATGAGGCTGAGGACAGGATCGTCTGCAGTTGTTTATAGGAAGAGAACAGAAAGAGAGGAGGTGCAAATTCCACCCTTGGTCGCAGTGGTGGAAGCCCATTAACTGGGGTCACTGTAGTGTCAGTGAGAACTGCACATAGCCAAGGAGGTCGCTATGCGGAGCCGCAAATTACAGTAGTTATCTTCCCTGATTGCTCAGCACTTGAGGCAAATGTTTTCTATCTCACTCCCTTCAGCTCTAACTCACTGTCAGACCCTTCTCCGCTAGCTGATGGACAGCTTGGTGCCACTCTCCAAGTCTGTCAGGACCTGGTGGTGCTGTCATCATGCTCTAAGCACTCACTAAAGGATATCCAGCTTTGTTTTCCCACTTATGGCACCAGAACAAATGCTCTGTTTTCCTTTCAGAAATACTTTGCTGATGAACCATGGCCAAATAGGGTCCGTGAGGGTATCAAAAGGGAAAAGCTGACTTGGGTTCTCTGCCTTCTGACACCAGTGGAAAAAACTCTACAGACCTCAAGGGTGAATGAAAAAACCTCGGGAGCCTTTGAAGGTCATCTCCCAAATGGCTTAACTGGGCTTAACAGTGGCTTGTCTGGTCGTTTGCTGTGTTGCTCTTTTTGAAGGGGACATGTATGGAAAGATAAATTGTAGATTTTCTAGGCAGCTCAAAATACAGGGAGTTTGAAAAAGATGGACCAAATATTGAAATCACATATGAAATTGGGTCCATCTTTTTGAAACACCCTGTGTGATGAGAAAGGAGAAAAGAAGATTCTTTATGTTTGTGTGGCCTTATCAGAAAGGCTGAAAGCTGACAAATAGGTTCCTCGGTGATTTAGGGGTGGCATGTTTTCAGTCACAGAGATTCTTGCATTCTCATAATTTTTACAAGGGTTTTTTAAATGAGTGCTTTTTTGTTGCTGTATTATTTGTACCAGTGTTTGTTGAATTCCTGGGAAATCATCCCGTTTGTCTCCAGTGGATAACACATAAGACTCAAAATGAAAAACACATTCATAAAGTTTGTTAGGATTCAATTTGTAATTTTCTTTGTGATAAGAAAAGTGAAAAAGATGGTTGCAGCTACATTTTAATTACATGAACTGAATATCCACATTGTCTAGGACCTCAAATATCTCTAGCATGATGGGAAGACAGCAAAAGAATGGGATTAGAGCAGACTTGAAGTAAAGATCTCAGGCCTAAATAGTGATACAGAGAGGATAACCAATCGTAACAAAACCAACTGAAATGGTTGAAGTTGTCTAGCTTTAGGGGATGTTTAGTTTCTTAGCACAAATTGCCTATAATAAATTTTAATTTCTTCGTGTGTTCTGTAATTATTTTTGTTTTGATGTAACTGTGAAATTGAGTGTTTTGCTTCTGCTGTTATCAGGTCACTTCTAAAAATAAAGTGTATCTCAGAGAATAGCAATATTATTATTATTATTCAAAGGCTACATGTTTGGGCAATTATGCAAACATTGTCTTACTGTCAGTCAGTAAAAACCTTTCCCAGAATACCTGGGACCCTTTAATTAATCAGACTTCTCATCTCCTTCTTTGAATGGCACGTTTTGAGGGGGCCACTTCCCACCCAAATCCATGCCAAAAGTCCCCACCGCTGTAGATCCAGGTCACTTTGCCGTGCGGCTGTCCAGCTGGGTGGTATTCTACAGTGGATGGTGTTGCTCCTCTAATTGCTGACTAGAAGCTTATATACATACAGTTCTGCAAACTTTAAATGCTGTTATAGCAAAAGTCAACTAAGTGACTCACATGTTGCAAAAAGTGTGAAATCTACTGTAAGCAGGATTGCTTCTCTGAAGGAGGAAAATACAGTTTCTGTGGCCTAACCTCAGAAACACCAGAGGTTGACTTCCCATCTCCATCATGGCTGGAAGTTTAGGAGCATAGTTTATATGAAAACAGCTGGAGAAAAAAGGCCTGGTGGAAAAAATAATACAAAATGCAACGATACTATATTTAAACAAGACTGTTGTGTGGTTTCCTTTTTCCTTCCCGAAGTACTGTTAATGGGAATAAATGATTTATCTTTTCAGATCTGTATATTTCTGCAGAATTATATCATTGGGAAAAGGCTGCAAAAATCCTGGCCACCATGTAAATCCCACTACCGTAGACTCACTCGGGAAGAAGACAAGACAAAATTTTCTGCTGGCCCTCTGAGTGAAGGTAAGTGTTGTCCTACACATGCACTAACGAGAGCAAAGCTAAACGATGCCCAAATTTCCTTGTAGAAGCAAACCAGTGTTATGTCAGCCAAAGCCTTCTCAATTTTTATGAAGGTGGAGACCTTTTCTCCCTTTGTCTATTCTTGCTTCTTGGTAAACGGGCATGTATAAAAATGGAAGGGGTGGCATTAAGATCCTCGGTCTTTGTGCCCCCCTGGCTACACCCTGTGTGCGTGGTACTCAAAAGGGCAAGCGTGTCCCACAGGGAGGAGGAATATTCAGCATTCCACAAACCGCTTTGAACCAGCTGCACATCACACAACCACCCTGCTGAGCCACTGGATCTACGTACTCTTGCTGGGACAAGTTCATCCACGACTGTATGGGGAGCTGCTTAATTGAGCCTCATTACTTCAATTTCCTACTGACACTGTGCTCCCTGTGAGGTGCTGCTCAGGCATGTGTCAGGGGCAGGGGGTTGAGCAGCTGCCGTTTCTTACATGAGGATGAGCAATAACAGTGCCCTAACCCAGCACTATTGCCTCTGCGGTTGGTACTACTCCTGAGGAGGACAAAGCTGCTAATTTGACCCCCTTAGACAGGAGGAGACACTCGCATTGGCCATTGCGATCTTCTCCTCTGCTGGCCCTTTTGCCATAGATGGGGGTGCTGACGAATTGCCACTGGCAGATATTTCTTTCACCCCTTTTGGATCCCTGGTAATCTATATGTTCGTGCTCTTTTTAATGTTTCATGTTTGGAAGCATCTCAGCTAAAATTTCCCAAAGATGAGTATTTCCTTATTTTAAGAGGTAACATGAACCATCAATTTTTTCCTTATTCAGGCTGTGTAACCTGCACCTGCAACCTCAGTCAAGCATCTCTCCAAAGCCTTCAGCTCCGATGCTCCTTCTTCAAGCACGCAAGCTCCAGCTCACAGGTAGACATAGCCTTCCTATTCATCCTTGGTTCTGTGCAAGTCCCGAGTCCCTGCTGAGAGCTTTGTTTCTATGAATAGTCTTATTTCATCACAGACATTCTTCCAGTTCTTTGATTGATGTATTGTCCTCAGTTTTCATTGTTAAAGGCAACTCATTACAGACTTTTGCTCCTATAGGCAAATATTCAGTATCTGCCACTTAATGTGGTTGTTTCCAGAGTACCACAAAGGCTGTTATTGGAATTAATAATTTTTTTATTTTCATGGGACAGTGGACAACATGTGAGAGGGAACTTAGGCAATGATATCTGCTATTATCACCCTTCTGAGACTCACCACCGCTGAGTGAAAATGAGCTTTGTGAAGGTAATCAATCACTGGTCACCACATGTGTTTCCTCAGTATAACATTAAGGGTAAAACTCACCACTTTGAACAGCATCAGCGCAAAGTCTTGTGTAACACCAATTCTCACTCACTTCTGCAAGGGAGATGAAAGAGGTATCTGTTTACCCAGGATACTCTGGCTTTGCATTTCACCACTCCCAGCGCAAGTAATGACTTGCTGGACAACCTTCAGACTGGCCAGACAAGGACTTTGTGCTGCAAGGTGGCATGGAGCTATTGTAGCTCTGCACATTGAGTGAGAAGTCAGATAAATTATAACACCCAGCACCACAGCAGTAAAAATGACAAAAATAAATACCATAGTATTACAGAAAGTTCCTTCCTTCACTGCTGCCTTTAGTCAGGTAGTATGCAGTCACTTCACAGGATAAGAAAGTATTTCAGAACACCCATTATATCAAAATGTTGTGTTACCCCTAAAAAACCCTACAGAAGTTCCTCCAGAGGGAATTTTAGAGTTGATGAGGGACAAATCCAGATAAATGGTGGTGTCCTTTGTGTTAGACCCTACACATCGAACATTTGGCAACCCAGAGACGAAAGATATGAAAGGGCCATGCTTGTAAGCAGAGGTTTCTTGTTTGGCAGCATCTGAGAGCAGAGCTAAGCTGGTCAAAGCATTTCAGTCTGGGTCTGTCTTCTCTGCTTATGCGTATGTAAAGGTGCCCAGGTGATTTTCATGGCACAGGCATGCGGTTGCTGCATCCTGTCACTGGAGACTAAGAAGCAGTAGCAGGTCATCACAAAGAGAATTAGCTCATGTATTTTGACAGGTGAAGCTAAATAAAACGAAATAATTTGACAGGAAGTGAAGCCAAAATGCAACAAAGGAATGGACTTGCGGGAATATCAGGTTACCAGAGGGTAAAAAAATATGAGGATGAGAAATGTGTATACAAATAAATAAAGATAGATATCTTTATCAATCTGATTCAACCTCAGTAGTTGGACTAGCTCAGAATTCTTTGTTTCTTGGCCTATTTGGGTAAGGCAGTGCTACTATCACAGTATATACTTCCACTTCCTAACACAAAGTAAGGGGACTCTTTGTGACTGCTTTTCCCTAAGGGAAGAAAGAGAAATGCTATATGGGGCACAAAAGCAACAGTGGATTTCTTAGCATATGGTCTTTTCCGCTGTGAGCACAGACATCTTTCTGCTCCGAGGAAACCAGGGAGAGCTTGCAACTAGTATTACCAAGTGGCTAGAGACTTTCTTGACACTGTGTTGTTGGAAAAAAACAGACAGGCAAAGGAGAAAATTTATCCAAAACTACAGAAAAAAATACCTAACCTTTGCATTAGAAAATAAATAAATAAACTACACAGGTAGTGTGGAAAGCTGCAGTGGGTTTTCTCGTTAAAGATGCTGATGACATAAAAGTAGAAAAGGCAACGTGTCAATACAGCTGTAGCTGGTCACAGCAGTGAAGAGCTGGCCTGTTTCTGAGGACCACTGTTGTGATCCTTGGGAATGGTGTGCAGATGCCTGGCAGTACCCAGCCCGATGAGGCTGTACCAGCCTGCAAGCCTCCAGCCAAACAGCCTGCCATTTAGTGGTACACGTCCCTTGGCTGCATGCAGCAAACACGGGCCATCTGCGAGAAAACAGGATCCCCCTCCTGAGCCTGGGCAGTGGCAGTGACACTGCCTGGGGACGCTGCTGGACCACAGGCTGGCATGCAGTCAGCTCCAGGAAGGCAGAGGTTGTAGCACTAGAGGCGACTGTGAGATTTGGCTTTGATACCTTGATACCCAGAGCCCCAGGAGCTCCCCTGAAGAAGCACAGTCTCACGTGTCAGTGAGATGTGCAGGAGATGGGCTCTCCAGTGTGACAGGAGGGAGGAAGACTATGTGTCACCGAGGCAGCTGAAGAGACTATGGGAAAATGAAAAGAGGGTTTAATGGTGTATGTATTTAGGCAGCTAAAAGTGTGGTTTGAAGACCCGGGCAGAGGACTTACAATATGAATAGGTTTGTTTTCTTTCAGAGAGTGTTTTTCAATCTGTTTTCTTCTGAAAATAGTGTATTAAGCACTTTGTTGTTATTCCTGTTGTTTAGACTCTGTTATAGATGCATATGAAAAAATCCACTTGTTCTCTGCTTCACTTGGATGAACCGCTATCTGACGTTAACAGAAATGCAGGCAGAGTCCTGCAGGAGTCATTTTTTGCTTTAAGTGTGCAGTCTTATTAATCACTTTAAAATGTTTCATGGCTCTCAGGGTTGCCAAGATCTCTTTCAAATCTGAACTGAGTGTGAAGCAATGAAGTAAGAAGGTCTACTGGAGTTTGGAGAGAGTCTAAAATAAGACCTCTAGGAATTGCAAGTCGCTCCGTTAGTCTCATTTCAGGCCCACGGAATGCACAGGTTTGTGGCCAAGAAACTGCCAAAATGCCACAGAAGGGACATTTTCATTTGCAGTTTGCCACAACAATGTGCCTGGCACCAGAAACGATGGTGTGATGGGAGAGTGGGGAAGGAGTCCAAAGGCGGGTGCTGTGACACCATGTCCCCCACAGAGCATGGATGGCCCTGCTTGCCACCCTTCCTGGCCGGCAGCGACCTGCAACAGCCTCTTGCCCCGTAGCTTTTCCCGACAGCACATTTCTAACAGCAGCACGGCCTTCAGGACTGGAGCTACGGGGACACTTTGCAGGTGGGGAGAGCTGAGGCCTGTGGGGATGCAGCACTGGTGGCCAAAGGAGCAGGAGCAAGTTGGGAGCTCCATCTTCCTCTGTGGTCTGGGGGCTTGGTGGCTCTGACCCAGGCTGACCACAGCAAAGTCACTTCAAGGACACAGTAAAGAGCCAGTTTTTGCCAACACTTGACTAAATTTGTACCTGTGTGTTTACCATCAAATTTGAGCTATTGCTGGCCAGATTGTATAGTAATGTAGAGATGGGAAAGGAGGGCATTTCTAGCAGCCAGGAGAAACTAACATTAGAAGTGTTTTTTTAAAAACACACTACTGTGGAATTTGCCTGACGCAAACCTGAGTCTCACCCTGATGCAGAGACACGAGGCACTGCGCAGCTTCAGGGAAATAAACAACCAACTGCCCTTAAACCCATTCAACATGAAAGGACTTTGCTATTCTTCCTTGAACAACTAGACACTGAAAAAAAGGATGATGACAAGATAAAGTATTAGGAAAATATTGACTTTCAGGACCTGTTGTCGCAGCTTGACTCAGCTATGAAGGAAGTACCCTTGGTATTATTTCTGTGTTCAAATGTTTTAGACATTTGTCAGAGATCTTTATGGGGAATACTTATGAGTCAGGTGGAAGATAATACTTAGTTTGCCTCAAACTTTAGGCCAACAGTCTTTGCAGCTCCGTTTTTGCAATGCAGCCAGCACAGGTCTTCTTCCTGACACAGGGGTCTACCCCTCCATTGCATCTATATGCAGATCAGTAAGCTAGAAAAGCAAAAAGCATAGGAATTTCAGATTTAACTTGACTTCTACTCTGTTATTTAAGGATAATTTTGCATCATGTCCATCACATCCATTTGAGCAGAAAATTAATGGTTAATTTTGCAGCCATTCTTGCAAATAGGCCTCTTTTTTTTTTTCTTTTTACAGAATCATAAATCTTGCAGAGAAATTAAAAGCAAGAAAATAAAGATGTATTAGGTCCACATCTTCAGATACTCTAAGTGAGGTTTTGCTATGTGGGAGCCATAGAAACACACCGGCTTTTCTTCCTCACCAGCAGAGCTATTCAGCCGGAAGCTAGGCTGATTTCAAACCATTTTTTGCCAAAGACTGCTGGTACCTCCAACTGAGATCTGCTGGAGGATACAGGCTTAATTATAAAGAATCTTCCCTACAGCTGCAGAACACTAATCCTGATTCACCAGAGTCCAGTGTCTTTGTTTGGTTATGGAAACTATTTTTTGGATATTTCAGAATCACTCTAACCTTGATCTAAACCATACAATGGACATACCATAGTCTTGGAATACATTTTATGCTCTTTCGGTGCATCATCGGGACACCTTTTATTCTTGCTATACCTGTCTACTAGACTATCAGCCAGTGTAACTGTGAGTTCAGCTCAGCACTGTGTTGCTATTTCAGCAGGACACGAGGTCTTGTCAAACCACATGTGAAAATTGTGTGAAGCAGGAAGTGACGTTTCTTCCAAGAGAAGAACACTGCATGGCAACGGTCACCTAGAATGTTCCTTCCAGTAGCATCCTGTTGTCAAATGGACACGCTTTTGTACCTTGTTGCATTGATCAGGTTCTTTGCTGGACGGCAGTTTCACCTAAATCAGTGGCTTCAGAGAGCATTGTACTGACCCCTTGGTGAAGAGTGAAAGGCAAGTTGTACTCTGTCTTCGCCTGGATTCACCTATTCATTCTTCAGTAGGGAAACAGTACCCATCTCTCATTCAGTCAACAGCCGTTACCTGCAGACATACCAGTTTTGTATTAATTTAAAGGTCCATGGCCCTGAAAGTGTATTTCAACATTTGGAAAAGACTTAAGAGTACATTAGGCACCATGGCAAAAGGATTTACTTTTTCCAGAAATCCTGTGACTTCTGTAACATACATACCTTTACTGCTTAGACAAAAATAGCTTTTTAAAGTTGAGGAACTTTTTGGGACTTGAATGTGACTGAGCTGAGGAGAAAAAGAACATTATTTTTTTCAAGAGGATTTTCAGGATTCTTTCCTTGTTCTGTTACCGTAAGTGTTGAACAGATCATTATAATATATATTTTGTTTAGTGCACTACCAATGTGTCACAAGTCTAAGTAAAATATGAAACAACTGCTTTTATATTATTTATAATATAAAACACACTATCATAAATGAAAGAAAGTGATTTGATCTTAAAGTTTTTCAGGTCAAGCCCAGGGCAAGGAGGCCCTGAAACATTTGTAAATTTTGAATGAAAACAGAGGATACATATTTATCATTTTAAAAAATTATTCCAGCTCTCCCATAATCTTAGGCACTGTGACCATAATAAAAGAGAATGAATTTTGGTGTGCAAGTAGCAGAATGGAACACAGACACAGTGTTTCACAAAACTACCCTGGAATGATATTGAAAGTTTAAAATCTTGTACACTAGAATTACTTTCTCCCACTCAATCTGCACTGTAGTTTTCAAACTTAAGAAATCTATTAAAAACTTCAACCCAAGGTAGGAGAACCCTATTTTGAAAATCTAAGGCCTCACTCACGTTTGTATAAAAACTTTTTTACAGTACTCTGCAATATAACGATTTTTTGCATTTGTCTAGTACAACCAAGAGGTTGATAGCTTCTTCTCTCCACCCATTTACATTTAGGGATGACTGTGGTTTTAATGAAGCAGAATATTCTAAATACTAATGGATCTTAAATTGCTTATTCTTACCAAGAGGTACTCCAAATAGCACATTTGCCTCAAGTGATATAAAGTGATGAGTTAATTCATGTACTTGTGTCAATTGCTTCAAGATACTGAGATTTAGCTGCATTAGAGATATGCTTGTCTTTTTTCTTCTTCTTCTTTACATATGTACAGGAAAGTGCATAGGAATGGAGATCGATTTAACCGCTACTGTACAGAGGAGGGGAGAAATGTGGTGGATGTCCTACAACTGTCGTTGGCAAGGTTAGCATGATATTTCTCTTTGCATTCTTTTGCTATTCCTTGTACTTATGCTTGAGGTACTTCAGATTTCTAGAGTATTCCTTGGCAGCAAAATTTCTGACCACAGTGAATTAACCAACAAGAGTTTGTCTTCAGGACAACGACATCAAATGGTGCTTGAAAATTCCTCCTAGTGACCTGCACCAAAGCAGTGCTCAAGTTGCTCCAAGAATCTCTTCTCCATTGGGACTCCCAAAGCTGCATCATGTCCTGCAAAAGCAAGAAAAACATGAGGACAAATGCACATCCCTGACATCTCAAACTTCGCTGGAGATCAAGGGCCAGCACACAGTGTGATTCCCCAGCCTCGGAGTTCCTCTGAAGTCGCACAGAGCAACAGGTGGCGGCTGTTAATGTGCTGAATGTGGCTTCCCTCTGTGTCCGGCCACGGAAAACAAAGCCAGCGAGCGGATCCATGCCAAACACTTTGCGAGCATGGAGCTTACACAATTGGGCTCCACCCACGTGCCTCACATGGGAATTTTCTCCCTCACCAGCTGGGTTAAGATCACAAAATGGAAGAAAGCGGAGAAAGAAAAAAAAAAAAAAAGCTGGAGTTGTTTTCTTTCCATTGTGGGTCCTTAGCTGAAAGTTCCTTTGCAATGGAATAATAGAATAAAGATGAGAGGGAACACTGCTGATGGCTCAAAATCTGGCACCAAAGTTTATTTTTCCTAAGCAGTCTGAGCCTGAACAGTCTTGTCAGACAATGTCAACAGAGGTGAAAAAAATGACGAAAATCATTGAATCTAGTTGTGCTTGAAAATGAATACATGCACCAGACAGGGTAAGTATATGGTCATTAAAAATGGCATAACCCTGACTGGAAACTGAACACCCTCATATGTATTTCATATTCTCAAAGGCTTATCATGCCAGCTGTATTTTCGAATGAGCTAAGTGTCTACTAGTATGAAATGAATGCAAGTAGGCACACATAAGCTTTCTCATCAGTGTCCATATTCATAGCTGGGCATGTATTGAAGTCTCTCAACTCAGCTTGTTATAGCTATCATGATGCAGAGCCTGAAAGTGCCTCTTCTCTGAGACCAGACAAACGTGAACTGACAAGCACTGTGTTTTGCCCTTAAGGCTCCTGTCCATGATGATGCATCGTCAGATATTGTCTGAAAAAGTCTCTGCCCCCCACCCCATGTGTGCTTGCCCCTTTCCTCCGTGCTCGCCTAATTTGGAACCAGGTACAGTTCACTGGAAACACTGACCATACCCAAGCACCAGTGTCTTCATGCTCAGGAGGAAGATGTGCAGGTTCAGTAAAAAGCAGGTAGGGCAGGAGAGCCTCAGCCCAAGAAGAAAGGGATAGAGACCCACAGCATGTTGGTGCTGCTCTGCGTGTCTCAGCCGGGAACTGCCGAGCCTCCACGCCTGTCACCCATGGAAATCAATTTCCTGTTGAATGGTGCCTGTAGACAAGAACTAGATGCTCAAAGTCCCATTGT